>NC_064633.1:563561952-564811952 GCF_023864275.1 Schistocerca cancellata | reverse complement strand
TAGCCTGGTAATGATCCCAGACTGACGAGCAATACGCAATAATCGGCCATGCAAGTATTTTTTGAGGCCCCTTTTTCGTGATGAACTGCTTTTCCTTAGCGTTCTTCCTATGAACCTAAACCTGTTATCTGCTTTTACTACATTTTCGTTATTGTAGTCTTTCCACCTGAGGCCTCCCCGTATCTTTACTTCTAGGTATTTTACGGTAGTTACTATTTCCAGAGTTTTGCCAGCAATACTGTTATCGCACATACTTGTATTTTTTCACTTCTTTGTGTGCAGTAACTCATAATTACGATCATGGTCAACTGGAAGTCCCCACACTTTTTATCAATCCTCTTCATGTGCTTCTGCAGTTCGCTGCAGTTTTCTGGCAAAGCTGCTTCCTTGTAGACAACTTTATTGTCTCTCAATAGCCCTACGATGCTTCCGAAGATATCCATCGGGTTATTTACGTGTTTTCTAAACAGAACGGTACTATCGTAGTCCCTTGGTGCGCTTCTGAAACTACTTTTATGTCTGACGAATTTGTTCCGTCAAGAACAACAGCGCGGAACCATATCGATTGCCATCCTGGAGGTAATTAACATGGCGTATACGTCGACGTTCTGGATAACATGGACGAAGAGAGCGATCTGAACTGCTCAAGACCTCTATATGCGGACACTTTGTTGATTTTTATAGGGAAGCCATAATACCTAAGCATGTTTTGTAACTTTAAAACAAATTGGAGTCAGCGATATAGGCCTATAATTACGTTTGCCTATCCTACGACAACAACTGAAAACGGTGATACCTGCTCTGTTCTATAGTACTATATCCTAGGAAAAAGGGTGAAAAACATTTTTAAGTAGTTCTACCAATGTATTGTATGTTTTAGAATAGCTTGCCAACCATAATTCAATGAGCAACACAAATCTGTACATCAAATAAACACATTGCTCCGACCAGTTTCTGAGGGGTGTAGACAATGCATCGGGATCAGGATGGTCAATGACTTTTACCGAAAAGTCACCCTTTTTGCTTACTTAGTTCTGACATGTCTTTACAGTTAATTGTAACCTATGGTTGAAGAGTAACAGCACACAAAGGTCTTTACTTGGCCTGTCAGGGTATCTGACCCCGTTCGGATCGAGCACACCAGCTAAGCCATCCAGTGAAATGTGTATACCTTGGAATAAGCTCCAATCAGTCTCTGACAGTGATAAACGATGGATTCTCGATCGTTGATGAATACGGCTGACGACAATGGAGTCACCACAGAGGGCATTTCGGGAGAAGTATAAATTAAACGATGACTTTGATTCACAATTTTGCCGTCTTCTTTGTTTTCATTGTGTTTACATTCTAGATTAACGCAGTCTGAACCTCTGGGAAAGAGACGCACCCCCAGATGAGGGTACACTCGACCCTAACGGTACAAAATCGACAGCTGGAAAGGTAGTTTCCAGAGTAGCAAATAGTTCAAATGGCTCTGAGCACTATGGGACTTAACATCTGAGGTCATCAGTCCCCTACTTAAACCTAACTAACCTAAGGACATCACAAACATCCATGCCCGTGGCAGGATTCGAACCCGCGACCGTAGTAGCAGCGCGGTTCCGGACTGAAGCGCCTAGGGAATGTGATAGAATCATTATTGTTTATAGTATACACAAATGATCTAGCATAAAGTGTTGGAAGCTCTTTCAGACTTCACAGATGCTGAGTTTGTCTAAAAGAACGTAGCATTGCTGGAAAACAGTATTGATTTGCAGACTGGTTTGCGGAAGATTGATGAATGGTAAAATATCTGTCAATGGACCCTCAACGTGAATAAATGTGACCTATTGCGCATACATAGTGAAAGAAAACCACTGCTGTACAACTATACCAATGATGGCAAACTGCTGCGAAGAGTATTTAGGAATAGGTATCCAGCCTCTATGAGGGTAAAGATTTGTCTGATGTGATAGAAGAAGAAACAGGAGTCGATTTAGAAGAGATATGGGATCCAGTATTAGAATCGGAATTTAAAGGAGCTTTGGAGGACTTACGGTCAAATAAGGCAGAAGGGACAGATGACATTCCATCAGAATTTCTAAAACCATTGGGGGAAGTGGCAAGAAAACGACTATTCACGTTGGTGTGTAGAATATATTAGTCTGGCGATATACCATCTGACTTTCGGAAAAGCATCTTCCACACAATTCCGAAGACGGCAAGAGCTGACAAGTGCGGGAATTATCGCACGATCAGCTTAACAGCTCATTCATCGAAGCTGCTTACAAGAATAATATACAGAAGAATGGAAAAGAAAATTGAGAATGCGCTAGGTGACGATGAGTTTGGCTTTAGGAAAAGTAAAGGGACGAGAGAGGCAATTCTGACGTTACGGCTAATAATGGAAGCAAGGCTAAAGAAAAATCAAGACACTTTCATAGGATTTGTCGACCTGCAAAAAGCGTTCGACAATATAAAATGGTGCAAGCTGTTCGAGATTTTGAAAAACGTAGGGGTAAGCTATAGGGAGAGACGGGTCATATACAATATGTACAACAACCAAGAGGGAATAATAAGAGTGGATGGTCAAGAACGAAGTGCTCGTATTAAGAAGGGTGTAAGACAAGGCTGTAGCCTTTCACCCCTACTCTTCAATCTGTACATCGAGGAAGCAATGATGGAAATAAAAGAAAGGCTCAGGAGTTGAATTAAAATACAAGGTGAAAGGATATCAATGATACGATTCGCTGATGACATTGCTATCTTGAGTCAAAGTGAAGAAGAATTAAAAGATCTGCTGAACGGAATGAACAGTCTAATGAGTGCACAGTATGGTTTGAGAGTAAATCGGAGAAAGACGAAGGTAATGAGAAGTAGTAGAAATGAGAACAGCGAGAAACTTAACATCAGGATTGATGGTCACGAAGTCAATGAAGTTAAGGAATTCTGCTACCTAGGCAGTAAAATAACCAATGACGGACGGAGCAAGAGGGACATCAAAAGCAGACGCGCTATGGCAAAAAAGGCATATCTGGCCAAGAGAAGTCTACTAATATCAAATACCGGCCTTAATTTGAGGAAGAAATTTCTGAGGATGTACGTCTGGAGTACAGCATTGTATGGTAGTGAAACATGGACTGTGGGAAAACCGGAACAGAAGAGTATCCAAGCATTTGAGATGTGGTGCTATAGACGATTGTTGAAAATTAGGTGGACTGATAAGGTAAGGAATGAGGAGGTTTTACGCAGAATCGGAGAGGAAAGGAACATGTGGAAAACGCCGATAAGGAGAAGGGACAGGATGATAGGACATCTGGTAAGACATGAGGGAATGACTTCCATGGTACTAGAGGGAACTGTAGAGGGCAAAAACTGTAGAGGAAGGCAGAGACTGGAATACGTCAAGCAAATAATTGAGGACGTAGGTTCTAAGTGCTACTCTGAGATGAAGAGGTTAGCACAGGAAAGGAATTCGTGGCGGGCCGCATCAAACCAGTCAGTAGACCGATGACCAAAAAAAATCCAGGATGACCTTAAGTCGAATAAACACATAGAGCAAATAGTAGGAAAAGCAGTAGCCAGGCTGAGGTTCATAGGAAGACTATTAAGGGAATTTCATCCACGAAGGAAGTGACTTATGAGGCGCTCGCTCCACCGTTATTGGGTATTGTCCATCAGTGTGGGATCCTTATCAGCTAGGATGGAAGGGAAGTGGTAGAGAAGATCCAACAATGAGCGGTGCGTTTCGTCACTAGACCGTATTATTGCGTAAAACAAACGCTGAACAAACTCCAAAAGGTGCGTTACAAGAGAGGCGTCCATCACGGAGACTGTTACTATCGAAATTTCGAAAGATTGCTTTCTGGAAAGAACTGAACAACACGCATCTCGCGGAATGATAGCGAGGAGAAAGTTCGAGAAATTACAGCTAATACAGAAGCTCACGGAGAATCAACCTTCAAAGACGCCTCTTGGAAATGGAACAGGGTAGTGGAATCATTTAGTTGTACCAGAAGTAGCCTCCGTCACACACCGTAAGATGCCTTGCCGAGTATTATGTAAATGTGACCATTAAGAAGGTTTCTTATTAGGTGTGAGCGACCTTTAGGTGACACTGTCAATTTTTCACCGACCTTTCATTACGACAAAAGGAATTGATTTCATAGAAAAACTGGAACACGAAGTGCGTAATTCGTCTGTATGAGAGGGAAGGATAAATTTACCTAATACTGCGCAATGAGACATTGCTGTATTGGAATTTATGAACATCGTAGGTTGCTCTACAGGTCCTTGGGTGGCGCACAGTAGCGGAGAGATAAATTATACGGACATGATTAGGAAATATGAGCGGTTTACCCGGGCAGTCGGCGTCTGCCTAAAGTGCCTCTAGAGAATAGTCCACTCTAGCGTTTCTCCGCTCTTTACATCATTTACTTTGTATGTAAACTAATTGTCCCAGAAACGAGAACGAGTGCGCCCGGCGGAGTGCCTCGCTTGCAGGCGGGGCGGTGTACCGCTTGCAAACCGGAGGAATAGAAATTACGGCAGCCAGTGCAGCGCCTATTCTGAGTTTTAATTTTCCATAAAAGCCCGCCGACGGCGGCCTGAGCAACGGCCACTCCTGGCTCACCTGCTGAAACAATCGCGGAATTACATTTCTTTTGTCAGCCGGCTACGGCGTCGGAAGGGGCCCATTTCCATTTCGCGTTTCTGCCCGACTACAAATGAAATAACAGACCCATTAGCGGGCCGTAACAGGTCACCATCCATCACGGCACGCTTCATCAGCATTAGACGGCAGCCTCAGCTGGCCGGTGCGCTTTCATTAACACGCCGTCTCGCTCCTCCGCCGACGACGTCGCGTTTGCATTGCAGCTGTCTGCACGGGCGATTGTCGAACTACGTCTTTTATTCTTTCTTCGTGTAGTTGGAAGTTGAAAGATGACGGTATCATCTGTCAACTGTGTAAATATGTTTCACATATTCCGATTCTTTTGCTAGTGTCTGACGGGTAAGTGAGTGTAAGAGGGCATATTCACAGCACTGTTGATAGCACTGTCAGGGTGGATCTGACTCTCTGATTTACAGTGTGTAAGTAGGCTGTTTATGTTTTCTTATTGGCAACGTTACGTATCGCTCTATATGAAAATCACTGGCTGTGCTGTGTGCAGTCTGTGACTAGTTTGCATTGTTGTCTGCCATTGTAGTGTTGGGCAGCGGCAGCTGGATGTGAACAGCGCGTCGGCAGCTGGATGTGAACAGCGCGTAGCGTTGCGCAGTTGGAGGTGAGCCGCCAGCAGTGGTGGATGTGGGGAGAGAGATGGCGGAGTTTTGATAATTTGTAATACTGGATATTATGAACTACTATATATATTATGACTATTAAGGTAAATACAATGTTTGTTCTCTATTAAAATCTTTCATTTGCTAACTATGCCTACTAGTAGTTAGTGCCTTCTGTAGTTTGAATCTTTTATTTAGCTGGCAGTAGTGGCGCTCGCTGTATTGCAGTAGTTCGAGTAACGAAGATTTTTGTGAGGTAAGTGATTTGTGAGAGGTATAGGTTAATGTTAGTCAGGGCCATTCTTTTGTAGGGATTATTGAAAGTCAGATTGCGTTGCGCTAAAAAATATTGTGTGTCAGTTTAAGCACAATCTTGTATAAATTTGTTCAAAAGGGGACGTTTCAAGTGGAAGGGAAAGCCGCGTGCTATGGGAAGTAGAATGAAAGAGGCGTCTCCTTTCAGGTCCTTCGCAAGGGTCTTTCCCCCAGTCCCTCGGCTAGAACGTACGGAACACCGTACCTGCTAATTACTATGCAGCCCATGAGGTTATCAAGAAGAATTTAATATAATCCGCTATAAATACACTGCTCTTCAATGCTTAAGGATAAAGTAACATAACATACACTGTAAGACAGATACACCGCTAAGGAATTACCTGTATGGGCCGCAGATCGATAGATACAACATACGTCTACAGAAACAAATGATTAAAATTTAAGAATTTCAGAAAATTTGGATGACAGAAATAGTTTCACAAATTTTGTCCAGTGATCTGCTCTGGCACTGATTTATAGAGTTATTTGATGTCGTCCTGACGTACATCGTGCCAAATTCTGTCCAACTGGCGCGTTAGATCGTCAAAATCCCGAAATAGTTGGAGGATCCTGCTCATAATGCGCCCGACATTATCAACTGTTGAGAGGTTGGCGATCTTGCAGCCAGAATATGGTTTTGCAATCAATAAGACAAGCTCTCACCACGTGCAGAAAGGCACTGTTTTGCTTTAATGTGAGCCCTGGAGGGATTGACATGAAGGACAAGAAACCGGAGTATAGAATATAATCGCTGCACTGCTCTGCTGCAAGGGTACGCGGATGTCAACAAAAGTGGTGCCGCTGTGAAATGAAATGGCACCTCATGCCACCACTCATGGCTGGCGGGCCGTATGACTGGCAACAGTCAGGCTGGTACCAGACTCCTGTCCCGCTTGTCTCCAGACACGGGTCCGCTGGTCACTGGGACGCACTCATCACTGAAGACAATTCTACTCCAGTCAATGAGATTCCAGACCCAGACGACCATCGAAGACGAGTCTGGAGACTCCCTGGACAGCAGTGGCATGCCAAAATGATTGTTGCCCAACATACTGTCGCACAACCAGGAGTGATGGTATGGGGTGCCATTGTAAGTAGGCTGTTTAGGTTTTTATGTTGGTAACGCCACGTAGCGCTCTGTATGAAAATCACGGACAGTGCTGTGCGCAGTCTGTGGCTGGTTGGACTCATTGTTGGAATATTCGCTTGCGTAGGGTTGGGCAGTTGGATGCGAACAGCGCACAGCGTTGGGCAGTTGGACGTGAGCCGCCAGCTGTGGTGGATGTGGGGAG
Organism: Schistocerca cancellata; assembly: GCF_023864275.1. Lineage (NCBI taxonomy): Eukaryota > Metazoa > Arthropoda > Insecta > Orthoptera > Acrididae > Schistocerca > Schistocerca cancellata. The sequence continues at coordinate 564,805,080 of NC_064633.1, read as the reverse complement.
TGAGATGCCAGAGTTTTGAGAGGTTACTATATGCGACGATCTGGGCGTGTGTCCACCAGAAATAGGAAATTTGTAAAGATGGATGTCATGAATTGATAGATATATACAGGGTGAGTCACCTAACAATATCGCTGGATATATTTCGTAAACAACATCAAATACTGACGAATCCATTCCACAGACCGAACGTAATTGGTTAATACAAACCATAAATAGTGCACGGACGTATGTTTTTCAACACTAACCTACGTTTTTTAAATGGAACCCCGTTAGTTTTGTTTGCATATCTGAACATATAAACAAATACGTAATCACTGCCGTTTGTTACATTGTAAAATGTTAATTACATCCGGAGATATTGTAACCTAAAGTTGACGCTTGAGTACCACTCCTCCGCTGTTCGATCGTGTGTATCGCAGAGCACCGAATTACGTAGGGATCCAAAGGGAACGGTGATGAACCTTGAAACGTCCCCTTAGAAAAATTTATACATGACTGTGATTAAACTGACACACAATATTTTTGGCGCAAAGCAATCTGACTTTCAAAAAACCCTACAAAAGAATGGCCCTGACTAACATTAACATATACCATTCAAAAATCACTTACATCACAAAAATCTTCGTTACTCGAACTACTGCAATACAGCGAGCGGCACTACTGCCAGCTAAATAAAAGATTCAAACTACTGAAGGCACTAACTACTGATAGGCATAGTTAGCAAATGAAATATTTTGACAGAGAACAAACAATGTATTTACCTTAATAGTGTTGAAAAATCATAATATACATAGCAGTTCATGACATCCAGTCTTACAAATTTCAAAACTCCGCCATTTCTCTCCCGACATCCACCAATGCTGGCGGCTCACCTCCAACTGCCCAACGCTATGCGCTGTTAACATCCAGCTGCCCAACATTACAATGGCAGACAACAATGCAAACTAGCCACAGACTGCGCACAGCAAGTGATTTTCATACAGAGCGCTACGTAACGTTGCCAATAAGAAAACAAACAGAATACTTACATAGCCCCCATGCTCCCCACAAAAAATTTTACAAATTTTTTTCGGCAGTGGCCAATAATGATTTGATAAAACTTTTCATAATTACAATAACAAAGATATCAAATGCACACACTTATTGATAGAATGTTGATCAAAAGCTAAAATTTTCTCACAGTCCATAAAGACAGTTCTGATCGTTCATCACAGTAAAATAGCAGTGTTTTTCTCAAAGTCTGAGCAGTCGAAGAAAATGCACGTGGAAGTAGTGGATTTCCATGCAGTCTTGAAGAAGTATTGTTGTCCTTCGAACGAAAAGACAGTGCTGACTCTTGACATGCAGACAGGTAATGGGCCATAACAGAGCAAACCCACCGCAGAGTCAGTCGAAGTTTTGAAGAATATTGGTAGGTAGGTCATCACAGAGTAGACCCACTGTAGTCCTGGTACAGATTGTGGTATTGGTGGGCCACCAGAGGTGCAGACCCACTGCACTCCTTGTAGAGATAATGGTATTGGTGGGTCATCAAAGGTGTAGACCCACTGTAGTCCTTGTAGAGATGGCCAGCAGCCATCTGTTGTGACTGTGCAGGTGCACAATCACCATTGAGGAGTCTTGCAGATAACATATCAAGTCCATAACCACCGCTTGTGCACTCACGAAGTTTTTGGAATTGTCCTTAGAACCAGAAATGCTGTTATCCAGTCCCTTGCTGAATTATTTATTAACACATGTACAAACATTAACAGTCGCTACTTCTCACATATTGTCCATATACTATGACCAACAGAAACGTGTGCAGTGAAATGGAACTCAGAAGTTAATAATATGATGAACTGGTGTGAATTACAATTTTATAACATAAGAATACAGTTACTAAGGTACAAAATACATCATTAAAGAACATAATAAAGATAACATATGCAGTACAGGCTTTACAAAAGAATCGAAATAACATATGCATCAGTGTTACAGGAATTATAACATGAGTACATACATAAAAGATCAGAATAACTTTCAAAACATCAACTTCACACATGAGCAACAAAACAGATGAGATAAATAATGTGTAAACATCTTTACAAAGTAAATAACATAATATTAATGCAAATTATATTTGAGGGTAACAGTATTCCTCATCATAGTGAATGTAGCTGAGTATTAGAAAAATTCTACAACATAAATCGTATCAGATAAACACATAAAGACAGGATGAACACAAATACACCAGAGTACACAAACATATAGCGGAAGAATACAAAAGGAAAGGACACGGTTTGTTTTACTGCAGTATTTTGCAAACAAAACTCTCTCTACTTCTTGGAGATCTCCCTTCATTTATCATTATTCCCAAAAAGTCCGATCTATACCTGCTTTCTGTATTCTATTCATATTTCTTTCAAAATAATTATTTCTCAGTGTACAATACTCATTTTGGCCCAAATCTTTTTCATATAACTTCTCAATGCATTCTTTCCCTATTGTCCATAGTCAGTTTCTTATATAGTCTACCCCCTCTTAAGCTAAATTAAATCTACTGAGCTCAGATGCATAAACTAAGGGACAAGGCAATGCAGCAGCACAAAACAATTAACACAAACAGCAATGACAAAAAAAATGGAAATTGGCAAAGCACTTGCAATATTACAACTAATATAAGGCACTGTGCAGCAAACGAGAAAAATAAATCCATAGTAAAACTGGCTTAACAGCGTAATACGAAGTCAAATTCAGTAACATTATGCCTGGCAAACAGCAGGAGCAAATGGAATAACTTATATCTAAACATGACAAAGCTCAAGCAGAAAAAATATTACAGTAAAAATGGCCATGTTTAATACCTATGTCACATCTTAACGCTAGGGTCATGCATCACCTTAACTTACACTACTAAATAAGTTACCCAGTCATTGGCAAAAATTATGTATGCAATTCCTGTGAAGGGAAATGTCTTTTTGTGCTCCCTCGTGTTTTTGAAGTAGATTATAATATGGTTATTTACTGGATCTGTAGGCATAAAATATCTATATTAGTACATCTATTAAATTTTATTTTAACCAATGCTGCAGTGCAGCTAGAAACTAGATATCAAACAAAATGAGCAATCTCTCAACTGGAAAGACAATAGATGTAAAATGTTTTTCATCATTTCATTAGGCATTTTAGTAAATATCATAAATTAAGAGCTCCACAGTGTAATCATATATTTTCAAGTTTGAGTGTGTCGTATTTGTGATGCTTTCTACAAAGAAATGTCAATAGCGAGGATAATGGCCTCCATTTTTCTCCACCTGTGACTGTGAAAGGCACACACTAATGGCTTTTCTCCAGGCGACTGTCGCCCAGCTGCCCACGTAATGCGTCGTGCCCATGACGCATTACGTGAAGGTCACTTAACTTTCTAACCAAAATATTTACAACACCAGTTTGCACTACAGTGGCAGTCTCATGTACCAAATTTCACGGGTCGAGAATTTGCGGCGCAAATGTGTAGAAACAAAATCTAATGAATATAACAGTGTCCAAAAAATTTTCGCCAGCATTGTGATACATTCACGCATTTACACACATTTCATAACTCTTTAAAATACGATTCTTGGTTTCCAACATACTTTTTCACAAGTCAGAGTCCCTAACCACTATTCATTACTCCTTACCTTGTTACACATATACATATTCGTCGACATTCCTCAAAATTTCATCATTATAAATATGTAGCATAATCAAATTCCTCTTATAGCATCAGCTTATTGATCATAAACATACCTCAACAGCATAATACACATCGTCGTCGTAATAATAACATCATAACACCTCAGTCAAACTTCAAAAACGTCGTAGCTTTCTGCAATAATTTCAAAACTTAAAGAAAATTCTCTGCCACTTCAATAGTGTCATCTACCTCAAATGTACTTTAAAAATTATGATCCCATACCAAATACATCATTCAAAGCTCTCATAGCATCACAATGGTTCCAAAAAAGTATGAACAGTTCACAAAGCACAGACAAAATACAGTTTCATAAGTGTGAAGCTATTCAGCTGTGTAATTACGTAAACATGTGTCACTGGTGTAGTAAAAAAAAATGTTTATCTCTCAGTTAAATGATGAGATAGCTGTGTAATTCGTGTGTTAGAGAAATATGGTACCGATGTGTAAAGTTGTATAAGCAAATACCATATTAGCTAGGGTTCCTTGTACTTGCCGGACACATGGTACACGAAGTAGGCGTGCACCCCCTGAGGATTAATGTAATTATACCCTCAGGTGTTACGGATTACAGCAATGGAATGAAATGTATCACGGAAAACTTTCTTTCTAATTCAAAAATCTTGAAAAATAAATGGTTTAAGTAAAAAATGAATCACTCAAATGCATGTCTTGTGGCGCTAAATGTGCGTCTTGCTGTAAGATAATTCTGTGGAAGTGTCGTAATTATCGTCCTCTGTCAGCAAAGTTCTGCTGAAGTCAATGTACTTACCTCATCATAAACGAAAGTGAAATGCTTTGTGTATAGATATCGTAGTTATTACGTACATTACCATGATCAAGAAAGTACTATACTGTAACGTATTGTTGTGCTACGAAAAAGGCTGTCACATTGTACCTTACTACTAAAACATGTTTTACTTTCCAGAAGAATTCAGAAAAACAGATACACTGCAAAAGCAACAATGTAAATTGAGTCACACATTAGTAGCGTCGTGATATAATCGTGTAGCTGTCAAAGAAACCAAATGCTAAGTCACCTTTAGTCCCACAGAGAGTACTTCAAATAAAGAATGTATTTTCAAGTAAACCAAAACGTTGCATTAAAATCTCATTAGCAGTACCTGTATATGTTCTAAGTATATGAGCCTTATAGTCTTTACGTGATCGTGCAACTAACAAGCAAGAATGTACAAATAACACTGTGTCGTCGGTTCACTATAACAATGCTTTCGTAATTTCTGTTTAAATAAGTTCTCTTGGTTCTTGACTGGATATTTAACTTCAAACATTGTTGCATGGTAACGGTTTCTATGTCTGACAATGCATACTAGAAATGTGAAGTGAAAAGTTTTGTGGCAAAGAAAGTTAAAAAGCAGATTATCTCAATAAACGGTTTTACATGTGAAATGTGGTGTAAATCTTTACTCTTCCTAGTACGCAGAGTTTCAAATTCAACGCAATTATCATGTGGTATACGTCGGATTCTGTAAGGTCCATTGTAAACTAAAAAGGATTTATGACTCAATTGTTTCTTCTTTTGTGACAATGAATGAGCTTTAATCAGAACTTTCAGACCAATATATAATTTTTTTGCATTTGCTTTACCGTGTAGTTTTCTCCTTTTGTCTGCTGCAGATTTTATATTTTTGAGAGCCAAATCAATTATGTCTTTGTGTCGAAGTTTACGTGTATTCGGGAAAGGTACAAGCTCTCTGATTCTGTTCGGTGGTTCTTCGTTCTTTAGTACAAGAGTAGGTGGTAAAGCAGTGGAGTCATGAGGCATTTCATTCAGCACATTTTGAAATAAGTGTAAATATCTGTTCCAATGCTGATGCTTTCTGTGACAATAAAGTCTGCAAAGCTTATTGATTTCTTTCATAATCCGTTCAGACGGGTTACAATGTGGTGAGTACAATGAAATAAAAACAGGTTTGATTTTATGATTCCGAATCATGCGTGACCAAACAGCAGATCTGAATTGCGGTCCATTATCTGAAATAACTTTAGCAACGTGGCCAACTTCACGAAAGAAATTTTTAACAAAGGCGTTGGATACAGACCGTCCAGTGGCTTTACGTAACGGAGTGAAAGATACAAATTTTGAAGTAAGTTCAACAGCGACTAGAACGTACGAAAATCCATTCGATGTTCTGACAAGGGGTTCCAAGAGATCAACAGCAGCAAATTCTTTTAATTTAGAAATTTAGAAGTAATGATAGGAAACAACGGAGCACGATGTGAGATAGTAGATGGTTTCGCCTTTTGACAAAGTTTACAAATAGACAAGACTCTTCGAATTCTCTTTTCCGTATTGTTAAAATAAGAAGTCGTTCGAAGAATATGATAACATTTTCGTGGACCAAAATGTGCGTAGCTGAAGTGAATATACCAAATGAGCTTATTAACAAAATCGTCTGGGATGCAAAGTACCCATAGCTTGTCATCATCGGTGCAGCGTTTGAAGAGTATGTTGTTTCTAACCAGCTAATAATGCCGAATCTGAGTGTGTGTCTTTTCATGCCATTTACTTTTGATGTCTTTCCAAATCGGATCTTTATCTTGTTCGTGAGCAATGTCCTTTAAAGATGTGGTGATGAAGTTTCCAAAGGCGACTTTCTGAATGTAAAGAATACTGAAATCTTTCTCGAGGTTGCTTTCTGTGTTACTTTTCTCAAGCCCAGCGGTGCGCGTGACAGTGCGTCCGCAACTATGTTGTCCTTGCCGGGAATGTAGACTACTGTGAAGTGGAATTCTTGCAGAAACAATGCCCAACGTTTTAACCTGTTGTGATTTAATTTTTAAGACATAAGAAATTGTAATGCACGATGATCATTGTATACTTTTTCGTGCTTACCAGAAAGAAAGAAACGGAATTTGTTAAATGCCCAAACGATAGCTAAAGCTTCTAATTCAGTAACGGAATAATTTTTTTCAGATTTTGTTAGCACTCGGCTAGCAAAAGCAATGGTTTTCTGAACAGTAGTGTCATTTTCTGTGGCTTCTTGAAATAAATGGGCACCAAGACCGACTTTAGAAGAATCCGTGCTAAGGCAGAAATCTTGTGACAGATCTGGATGAGCTAGTATTGGCGCGTTAAGTAGCGATTCTTTCAAAGAATTGAATTCCAACTGTGCTTGTTCGTCCCAGTTCAAAATAGTATTTTTTACAGTGAGAGAACAAAGTTTTTGTGTAACTAGAATTTGCATATTCAGAAAACGACGGTAAAAATTTACGAGACCTTGAAAACTGCGCACTTGTTTTTTGTGGATGGAACTGGAATGACTGATTGCTTCTAACTTTTCAGGATCCGGCTGAATGCCTTCAGAAGAAATAATATGTCCCAAAAACTTCACCATTGTCCTACCAAAATGAGACTTTTCCAAGTTAACTGTAATTTCAGATTCTGCAAAAATATGTAACACGCTGTTGAGGATGCGATTGTGTTGTTCCCATGAGGCTTCTGCTATCAGAATATAGTCCACATATAAGGTATGTGACGTTTTAAGAACTCAGGTAATATGGAATTTAGCCCGCAAATGAATGCTGCTGAAGAAATGTTCAAACCAAAAGGAAGTTTCCGAAACTGATAACAAACGCCGAAACAAAGAAAAGCTGTGTATTTTCTACATTCTGGATGAAGTTCGATCTGATAAAAGCTGGATCTGAGATCAATAGAAGACAACACTTTTACACCATTAAAATTTTGAAGAAGTTCTGCTAACGTTTGCGGCCTTTCTGTTTCAGGAATGATGATAGTATTGATTTGTCTCGAATCTAAGACAAGCCTGATCGATCCATTTTTCTTCTCAACAACATGTAATGGATTGTTGTATGAGCTTACTGCAGGCTCAATAATGTCCTCGTCAAGCATAGATTGTATTTCTGTTCTAACACAGTCCCTATAATGTGCTGGAATTACGTATGGGCTAACACAAAATTTAGTATATTCACGAACACGAAATTGGTATTGAAATCCCTTGATTGTTCCTGTTTTGTGAGTAAAAACTGTGGAATGTGCTTGTAAAATCTCAAAAAGGTCTTGCCTATGATTGTCATTACAATTCTCAATTGTTTGAACTTTATTCGGCATTAACTCATTAGTAGCAAATGCGCCGTCGATATCATCCCTGTCAGTACTTGCAGAGTGATTGTTAGTGTCAAGTTCCGTCGAAAATTCCGAACTGTTGTTTAACAGGAGGTAAAGCCGATTAATTTCTTCGTCATGGTTTGAGAGCCAATCTTCAAATTTCAAAGCTATTGACCTACCTTCTTTCTCTAAACTTATTTCAGAATCGTGAAAGTTTAAGATTACTTTGTATTAATTCAAAAAGTCTACTCCCAATATAATTTCCGTCGACAATAATGGAACAATAAGAAAGTTCATAGAGAAGCTGTGGCTTTGACAAAAGAATTCTAAGTTGGTTTGTTGGCGTACGTCTACACTTTTTCCAAAGATTGCACCTTGTAATTTAATCTTACGTAACGGAAGTGTGGGACAATCGTTCGATTTGTTGCATTTGCTAAAGGCTGTTTCACTAATTACCGAAATGGGACTGCCAGAGTCAAGTACTGCCGTAAATTTTACGTAATTTACTGTAATGTGAATCACAGGACATGCAATGTTGTTATGTTTTACGTCGTGCTCCTGGAGTAAGATGTCCCTAATGTCTTCCATTTTTGCGTAATTACTAGCTACGGCAGCTGCGTCGTCAGTTTCATAAGTACGTTTTGTGGCTGCCAGCGGTATGAGTCATTGCCTATTGTGTCTTTGTAGGCGCGCGTCGTTATTGGAATTTGGAGACCTAACTTCTACAAATTCACCATGACGAGAGGGCCCTGCTCTGTTTGAATCCCGCCAGTACTGATGCAATTCAGCTCTGTCTTTACGATCATATCATCTGTCGTCATGTCGGTAGATTCCATAGTTACTTTCTTGTCGGTCACGTGGTGGAGAATTTCTCCCGGAATCATAACTGCGCGCTGGACCGTTGCGTCTAAAGTTATTCTGTCTCCCTTGATAATTATTATTTTGGTTCCCATATTGTCTGTTTCTCTGATTGTCTCTGTGATAGTCATTACCGCAGAGAGGTGATCTTTCCCTGTAATTATTACTACTCTGCCAACGGTTGTTATATGGGTGGTGTCTGTTTTGGTCACGATTTGTGTTGTGAGAAGTCTTGTCGTGTCCAGTTCTTATTTCTTTCATCGCGGAATTGCGACGGATGTGACCTGTAATTGTTGTGTTCCTGTTTTCGCGTTCCGCGATTGTCAGTGTCAATTTCTAATTCTTTTACGAGTCCCTGAAAAGCTTCAATGTCGTCTTTGCAACGTCCTGCCAAAATAATATGTCGTAAATGTTCAGGTAATTTGACTAAGCGAATGCGAATGACTTCTGAGGGGCTGTATTGGTTTGACAGGTGCTGATTCTTGTGCAACATGTCTTCAAAATATTTCACAAGACTGGAAAATTCAGATTGTTCGAAATGTTTCATCATTATGATGCTATGTTTTACTCGGTCTTGTATAGTTTGAGACCAACATGCTGAGAGGAAGGAGTGGTAAAATTCTCCTTCACTGTGACAATCGTGAATGACAGATCGCGTTCTTACAGCTGGTTCATTCTCTAAATAGCCACACATAAATTCTAATCTGTGTTCTAATGACCAGTTGGGTGGAAAACAATGAGAGAATTGATGGAGCCACGCTTGTGGATGAATGTCGTTGCGAGAATTCTTAAATGTTTTAAATTTACGTGTCGTAATGAACAGCTTATAGTCAAAATCATCATGTCGGCGAGTCGCATATCGGTCATTGTTACGTCGTTTCGGCGGTTCCATTTCAAAATTCGGTGCACCTTGCCATGTTCTTTCATAATTTCCGAAATGCGCTGTGTTATTATTTTGTGGCTGTTCCGTATTTCTATGTCCCTCTTCCCGTACTGGGGCGCGAGTGTCCTCTGAAATGCGTAATTCTTGTTTTACCTGTGTCAGCTGATCTTGTACTTCCCGGATTTCTCTTTGGAGTTGCGTATTAATTTGATTCTGATTTTGTTTGAATTTCCTATTTTGTTCGCACACTTCTGTGTCATTAAAGAGTACCGGTTTTGTGTCATTCAGATTACATCTACCTTCGTAGATAAATTATTTATCTGATCCGAAAGTTCAACTACTTTGTCTGATAATGAACTAATTTCCTCCATGTGTCTTTCTGAACCAATATTCAGAGTATCTACTGTGTCCTTTAAGTTTTCCTGAGTTTTTGCAAGCTGCGTAACCGAATCGGTAGATGCAACTGAGTGAATTTTAGCTTGCAAGGTCTCATGGTTTTCATGAGCAATAGTTTGCAGTTCTTTTATGGCTGCTTCGTGATTCTGTAATGCATTTTCATGCCGCGAAAAAATAGGTTGAAAATGCTCACAAATTTGTGTTTTTACATCATTACAGACTTTTTGACATTTCGATTCAATGTTATGCAACTCAGTAGTTAAACCTTCACGTGTTTGTTCAAGTGTGGTGTCTAACTTTTGAAGCTTTTGCTGTGTTTGTCTCTGATTTTGTTCCATTGTGTCTAACTTTTGAAGATTTTGTTCCATTGTGTCTAACTGTTGCTGTGTTTGTCTCTGATTTTGTTTCATTTGCTGCATTAATTGCAGTAATAATGTATTAGTGTCTGGAATCTGTTCCTCTATGCTTTTCGGCAGTGCATTTGCACCAGCAGCATTCACATTTTGACGAGCAGAAAATGTGTTTAGACTTATTTGAGAAAACTGTGAGGCCCCAAAACCTGAATCTACAGTATTTGCAAGATTGTATCCTGTCATTTCGGATTCCTGAGGCAAGCTGTTGCCGACCGACCGATCGATAATGCTTCCCTGTTCACTAATTGTTTCACTGTGTACACCATTATGTGCAGCCCGCTCCATTTCCCTATGCACAATTACCAAATTACTAGTTTGAACATTAGTTAATTCATTATACGGTGGCGCGAACACACTGCTTTCTTCTTCACTGTCATTTCTCAGTTTACATTGGAGCCTAGCATTACGTTTTTCACACGCCATTAGTGTCACAATATTTCACACGACAACACAGAAAAGCACAATTTGAAGAGCGAAATAAGAAAACACATTAACATAGCACTGAAAGTAATATCCAGGTAATTGCAAGCGCAGCTGCGAAATACTTGGTACAAATCTACATGCATGCCACAACTGTTTTACTGTACAACAATGAAAAACTACAACTACAAAGAAAATTCTCTCTACAATTACGCGCTATCAATAAGCAAAGGCTGCACTAATTGCACAAACTAGAAGAAAAAGTCAGAAGATTCCAGTGAGGTATCTTCGGCTAAGGGTCGACATATGAAACGTCCCCTTAGAAAAATTTATACATGACTATGCTTTAACTGACACACAATATTTTTGGCGCAACGCAATCTGACTTTCAAAAATCCCTACAAAAGAATGGCCCTGAGTAACAATAACCCATACCATTCACAAATCGCTTACCTCACAAAAATCTTCGTTACTCGAACTACTGCAATACAGCGAGCGCCACTACTGCCAGCTAAATAAAAGATTCAAACTACTGAAGGCACTAACTACTGATAGCCATAGTTAGCAAACGAAATATTTTGCTAGAGAACAAACGATGTATTTACCTTAATAGTGTTGAAAAATCATAATATACATAGCAGTTAATGACATCCAGTCTTACAAATTTCAGAAATTCCGCCATTTCTCTCCCCACATCCGCCAATGCTGGCGGCTCACCTCCAACTACCCAACGCTATGCGCTGTTAACATCCAGCTGCCCAACACTACAATGGCAGAAAACAATGCAAACTAGCCACAGACTGCACACAGCACAGCAAGTGATTTTTATACAGAGCGCTACGTAACGTTGCCAATAAGAAAACATAAACAGCCTACTTAAAACCTTAGGTACAGAACACACTGGAACACCACATTACGTCCACATGCTAACACCTTTTTATTGGTCTTTTTCACTGACGCACACGACGTGTGTACGTGTACCTCACCCCTCATGGTAATGTACATGTGAGGCAGTGAAAAAGACCAATAAAAAGGTGTTAGCATGTGGACGTAATGTGCTGTTCCAGTCTCTTCTGTACCTAAGGTTCATCACCGTTCCCTTTGGATCCCTACGTAATTCGGTGCTCTCCGATACACACGATCGAACAGCGGAGGAGTGGTACTCAAGCGTCAACTTTAGTTTACAATATCTCCGGATGTAATTAATATTTTACAATGCAACAAACGGCACTGATTACGTATTTGTTTATATGTTCAGATGTGCTAACAAAACTAACGTGGTTACATTTAAAAATACGTAGGTTTGTGTTAAAAAACATACTTCCGTGCATTTTTTTATGGTTTGTATGAAACAATTACACTAGTCCCTCTCCTCACGTTCGGTCTGTGGAATCGGTTCGTCAGTATTTGAGGTGGTTTACGAAATATATCCAGCGGTAACGTTAGGTGACACCCTGTATATGATGACTTTTGAATATTATTAAGGTAAATACATTGTTTGTTCTCTATCAAAATTTTTCGTTTGCTAACTGTGCCTATCAGTAGTTAGCTGGCAGTATTGGCACACGCTGTATTGCAGTAGTTTGAGGAACGAAGATTTTTGTGAGGTAAGTGATTCATGAAAGGTATAGGTTATTGTTAATCACGGCCATTCTTTTGTAGGGATTACTGACAATCAGATTGCGTTGAGCTAAAAAAAAAAGTGGTGTCAGTTTAGTGACGATCAGAATAAGTAAAGAGAGAACTGTCTGAATACGTTCAGTTTTACTCAGCTCTCTTTATAACAAATAACGTAGAAGTTTGCCAGCACAGTCAAAATGGCTCTGAGCACTATGGGACTTAACATCTGTGGTCATCAGTCCCCTAGAACGTAGAACTAATTAAACCTAACTAACCTAAGGACATCACACACATCCATGTCCGAGGCAGGATTCGAACCTGCGACCGTAGCAGTCGCGCGGTTCCGGACTACAGCGCCTAGAACCGCTTGACCACCTGTAACGCCGGAAATGCATATCCTCCTATTTCCATCTATTGTACTATTTTTTTTCCTTGCTTTGTTACCTCAAGATATGACATTTCTGTCTCTTTGTATATTGTAATTGTTTTACTATTTGTATATTTATGCATTTATGTCGATGTATAATTGGTTTGTTTCGTAAATATTATTTGTATTTTTACGCTGGGTCTTGCCTAGGGAAAACTGCTATCGAACGATTACGTCGATAGGTCGTGTGAAGAATCAAAGTGTGTAGGATCTTTGGTAGTGTTAACTCTGCCGCGTGGAGCGCGGGCTGAGGGAAGGGGTCTGGCGGGAGTAGCGAGTGGAGCAGGTGTGTTGTGTGACGCTCCCGCGAGTTGCCGCGCTTTCGGGGTTTGGCAGCATGTAATTGCGCTCGACTTGCGATGATAGTTTCTGACATGGTGTCGCGGACGGGAAACATTAACTAGCGCACATCAAGAGCCCGTTTCGTCTGGTGACCGTGTCGAGAAGAAGGCGCGCCAACATCCAGCTTCTGCAACAGCGACGGCCGACAATGAGTGACTGTCGCCACCTCCTCGATCGACGGCTTCAAACCTTCAATCAACCATCAAGGAAGACTGGAAGCAAGTAAAGTTTTAGAACTGTATGGCAGACCTCAGCTTTTCAAACTGTACCATTTTCGTAACTATAATAACAGCAACTTAGCATGAACCTTTGTTGCTCATTGTCCCAATTGCATTACCAAGCAGGGTCCCTTCCTTTTCCGAAATGAACCCGAGTGTCGTTGAAATTTAAACGCCAGCACTAAAGTAATATAGCTAATTCTATTTCACTGCTTTAATTTCAAAGTTCAGTTAGCTGGCTACAATATTCAGATTACACAAGCACAAATTAAGAGTGCGAGTTTTGTTATCGTATTTTAGCTTACCTGTGACTGCAGCTCAGCTTGGTACGTACTAAATTTTACTATTGTTAATTGTTCAGAATCATTTAATTCAAGTTCAAAGTTAAATCTCTTATTTCCAAATTGCGTAGATTCAAGTAGTTTTTAGAAATGATTGTTGAGGTAGTCCAAGACTAACCGTATTTTACTGAATTTCGATGTGCTTCAGAAAGAAAGCTCACTATTAACTTCAGTCACTAAATTAACTTTCGATTTTCCGGTTTTATTAATTCTTTGCTAAATTAAGTCAGGGTGTAGCGAAATTTATTACTTCTGACAAACTTTCAGTTTTCACACTACACGTGTCAACCTTCAGTTGCCACGCTTCTAGTGCTAATTATATGTGTAATAACCTTTCTTTTTCAGTTACTATAGTAATTGTCCTTAGGACTGGCGACGTGATTTCCCCCAAATCTCAAATACCTAATTACCGCTAGTTAATTGTTAACGTAACGGCTGCACATTTACTTTCTTTATTAACTTTACCCCTTTTCAAAATTAATTTCCACCAGTTTCATTAGCACATTTCCTTTCATTTCGATGTAACCCTTTCCTCCCTCTTTACCGACAGCTTAACTTCGGTGACGATTGCTTTTCCAAAACTCCCATTAGGTACACGCGGTTTCATCTTTCACTGTCATTAAGGTCGGCAAGTGAGGGGGAGGTTACACACCGCGGCCGGCCCAGCACAATCATTCTTCATTTTTCTAAGGGGACGTTTCACCATTTCTTTTCATAGCGGGACGTCTTTTGTTGTTATCCTGGGTACCCTTAGAGAACAGCAGTACGTCAACCACGTCGAGATGGAAAATGGTCTCTTCAGTGCAGATGCGCATAAGCAAGCTCGAACTCTCACTGTAATCGACTAAATGCCTCGCATAATGAGGATAATTGGGAAGGGGCACTAAGTTAGCAGTGTGTGGATATGTTGAGAATTTGGAAGTGCCGGGAGGCGTGCCAGGGTAGTCCGAGCAGTAGCTATGACTGCTGTGTCCGCACATTGTGGTCAGAGTATCTGACTGGAAAGCGGAACACTCTGGTTGGAATCCCCGTTCGGCACAAATTTTCAACTTTACCCTTTGAGTTCAAAGTATGCCTGCTCGCAATGTCTGTAACTGCTTTGTAGGCAAGATTGGGAAGCAATGACCAATCATACTGACCGTTGCCTCTTTCTTTTTCTATGGCCCCGTGGCTAAACTGGGGAAAATCTATAGAGATTTGGTACCACCGTGATATCTTGCAATATGGCATCCCTATGCTGGGGAATCGTTTTAAAATCCTGTCTTTGAGATCAGGTGCTGCAGCTCGGTATCAAGTGCGTCGGTAAGAGAATCAGGAAGTGAAATGTGAATAAAATGTGATTGAAATCTGTGGTTTGCAGTTAGCAACGTAAAATTACAGTTGGGTTCCTCGCAGAGTGTGAGAAGAGTGTCGCGATACCTAACAAGTTCACGTCACAGAGTTATTAAATAGCGTCCGAGGATTACGAACTTTTTTCTAGTGAAAAAATAACGATCGTCATGAATACATCGCGAGGAAGAAGGAAGACAGTGGCAGCAGGCGTGTTGAGGATAGCCACGTAACCAGGGGAAGGATCGCTGTGCACAGTGAGTGCGCGTGAAGCGGACAGTCACAGCGGTAGGGAAAGGGTGCGCTTGAGGCGCTTATGCGGAGATCCGGAGATCGACGTACGGGCGCAACTCCGACACATTGTACAAACAGGAACATCGAATGGGGGACAATGAAGCTTATCTATCATCAAGTCGAAGTTCACTTCAGGTGTGAGGAAGGGGTAAATAATAATAATTAAGTATTGCGGTTTGTGTACAGTGGTATTTTGTTTAGCAACGGAGAAACTGAAGAACAATACGGCACCAGAAGAAAATGGCATGACGGAAGAGATATCGAAGATAGGATACAGATATACGATCTCATAAGTTAGTATGGTGAAAGGAGGAAAATCGAAAATAGTGGAAGTCAGCTACAATTGCACCACTGCACAAAACGAAAAACAAAAGGAACTATAGTATTTATGAAGATATCTCTCCACTAACTGAACCATACAAAGTATTATCAGTAATTATTCTTGAAAAGCTGGAGTATTTTATTGAAGATGTTGCTGTAGAGTACCAGGCACTTTTTCCGGCAGGCATATTAAACACGGATCGAATTTTCAACACGAGATGAATGTGGAAGAATTGCTGAGAATTCAACCATCAGCACCTTGTAACATTTTCACGTAGGTCAAAGGCGTATTATAATATACACAGATCATGTATAACATCCTGAGGGTGCTGGGCATATCAAGGAAGTTAATAAAACGTGTGAAGGTGTGTAAAACAGAAAAAAAGGCCAAGGGCGAGCTATGCAAGGAATTCTACGTAAGATGTGACACAGAGTAATGCCATTTGATCACTGCTTTTTAATTCGGTCATAGAGAAGGTAATTTGGGTAATGGAAAGAGTAGGTAAAGGACTGAAGCCATATGGAAGAACACAGCTGTTGCGACACGCAGACGACATAGCGGCAATACCGAAGTCAGAGGAACAGATGGCAGAATCCTTAAAGGATTTGGCAAATAGTGCCAGTAAGACTGGACTGAGAAAGACCAGACTTAAATTCTATAATGCAGTCGGTATTGTCATATGGGGCAGGAACGTTAAACACCAAGGAATGAAGAGAACCTGCTGAGCTTTGAACGGAAATTCAGGAGAAGGCTCTTCTCACCAGTCCGTGAAGAAAACACCAGTAGACGTAGAAATGTACTTTTGTCAAAGCTGGTACGTTGGTACGTTCAAAAGTGGAAATTTTTGTACTAGTGAAAGGAGGCAATTTTGCTATGACGCCCCAAAACGTACCCTCAGAGGATATTGTAGCAAATATTGAGGTAGGTATCCGTCAGCTTCCACAGCAGTCCGCTGACGTATTTAGGATGGAAACGGCTAGAATTTTACGCACATGTAAGCCACCTAATAGTAATTTGTCGCAGGCACAAAGGAAGGCGCTGAGGGATATAAATGCAGATAAAAACATTATTGTTCTTAATGCAGATAAGGGTAATGCCACCGTCATACTCAACAGTCAGGACTGTCAAGGAAAAATCAGATATTTTGGTTCCCTCCAATCACAAAAAACCTCTGAAACACCCGACTATGAAGATTTTAAGAATGACCAATCGACTGGTGAAAGCGTCTTCATTCGCCTCCGACGATAAGAAGCTGCTTTGTAAAACAAAAGCGTGCCCACCTAGACTTTATGGCTTACCCAAAGTGCATAAACCTGAGATTCCGTTGAGGCTAATTGTCAGCGCTGTAGGCGGACCAACACACGAGTTAATGGCTCTGAGCACTATGGGACTCAACATCTTAGGTCATAAGTCCCCTAGAACTTAGAACTACTTAAACCTAACTAACCTAAGGACATCACACACACCCATGCCCGAGGCAGGATTCGAACCTGCGACCGTAGCGGTCTTGCGGTTCCAGACTGCATCGCCTTTAACCGCACGGCCACTTCGGCCGGCTCATTAGTAAGGTCACAGATCGTATTGGAAAAGTTTAAAGCAAGTATGGGGTGGAAACTATTTTCAGACCCACCAGGAAAATAAAAGAATATTTAATATCGGCAAAAGATGCACGACACCCTTTGGCTACACCGGGGTATATAAAATTCCTTGTAGTTGTGGCCAGGTTTTTATCGGTACCACAAAGAGAAGTGTGAACACCCGTCTTGTTGAACAAGACACACGGATAAATCGGCCGTAGCGAAATATGTTTACCAGGATGGTGATCATGAAATAAAATTCAGCGAGGCGAGCGTAATATCAAAAACCTCGCATTATTATGCACGCATGTATAGAGAGGCTATCAAGATTGATAAACACCGTAATAATTTTAACAGGAAAGACGAAGGTGTTACACTGGATAAAATTTGGATGTCAGCGTTGCACCGCAAGCGTGACGATCGATTACTTTCAATTGAGAATTTTGGAATTACCAGAGACAATCTCATAGCCGACGCCACGTGACCGACAGTGGCGCCCTCTGTACTGCCTATATAATCAGCGCTTCCTCGAGTTCTCTTCGTAGTTCGCCGCTGTACCTCCGAAGATGTCTCCCGCAGTCGGAGACGAAACGTCAGGGGAGAGTTTTATACTTCGACCACGGCCTATCAGCCCGGAAGTTTTAAGTGGAAACTATTTCTTTATTCTCACGAAGTACTGAGTACTACCAACAAGGGACGTAAAATTGATTCTGTATTTTTCGATTTCCAGAAGGCTTTTGAGACACTTCCATACAAGGAACGTGTGATCAAATTGCGTGCCTGTGGAATATCGTCTCTGTTGTGTGACTGGATTCTTGATTTCCTGTCAAATCGTCGGATGAAGCAGAGGTAATATCTGGCGTTCCTCAAGGAAGTGTCATAGGCCCTCTGTTGATCCTTTTCTACATAAACGATTAAGGAGATAATTTGAGCAGTGCTCTTATATTGCTTGGTGTTGATGCTGTAATTTACTGACATGTAATGTCATCAGATGATCAAAACGAACTGGAAAGTGATTTAGAGAAGATATCTGTATGGCGCAAAGAGTGGCAGTTCACCCTAAATCATGACAAGTGTAAAGTCATCCACATGAGCACTAAAAAGAATCCACTAAGTTTCTGTTACACGATAAATCACACAAATCTGAAGGCTGTAATTTTTTATTACAATCACGAATCACTTAAACTGAAACTATAACATAGGTAATGTTGTGGGGAAAAGAAGCCAAATATTGCAATTTATTGGCAGAATAGTAAGAAAATATCGCATGTCTATAAAAGAGACTTCTTAAACTACGCTTGTCCGCCCTCACCTGGAGTACTGCTATGCGGTGTGCGATCTGCATCATATAGTATTGACGGAGGACACCGAAAGAGTTCAGAGAAGAGCAGATCGTTCTGTCTGAACGCGAAGCAGGCGATAGCGTGCGGTGGATACGATACGCGAATCGGGATGGCAGTCATTAAAACAAAGGCGTTTTTTCGCAGTAGTAGGACCTTCTCATGAAATTTCAATCACCAACTCTTTCCTCAGTGTGAAAACATTTTTTGTGATCACCATAATACAGGGTGTATCAAAACGAGTGATAGGATTTTAAGAAAATAGTAACAATTGTATTATTTGAGATATGTTCACGAACAATGTACTGATGGAAAGAGTTTTACTTTACTCCTGTTAGGGAGCACTTGAGTTCTAGAAAAAAATGTGTCGGAAAACATAAAGCATTTTGTGTTCTATGTTTTGCGCAGTGCGGGTCAGTTATAACTGTTCACCGCGACTTTCGTACTAAGTATGCTGTGGATCTTCCTTTAGTACAGAGCATTAGATGATGGCATAAACAGTTCCGAGAAACAGGTTGTTTATGTAAAGGCAAATCGCCATCCCTGAATGTCTGACATAGACGTCGAGCAACCGTCATAGTTTCACAAGGAGTCCACAGAAATCCATTTGCCGTGCAGCTCGACAGCTGAACACGCCCCCGATATACGCACATGAAGCGATAAAGATTCAGTCACTGCAAGCTCTTCGCGAAGGTGACAAACAACAATGTGTGGAGTTCTGTAATTTCATTCCTCACAAAATGGAGGATGGCAGCCGCGCGGGATTAGCCGAGCGATCTAAGGCGATGCATTCATGGACTGAGCGGTTGGTCCCGGAGGAGGTTAGAGTCCTCCCTCGGCCATGGGTGTGTGTGTTCGTCCTTAGGATAATTTAGGTTAAGTAGAGTAAGCTTAGGGAGTGATGAACTTAGCAGTTAAGTCCCATAAGATTTCACACACATTTG
The DNA here is from genome assembly GCF_023864275.1 of Schistocerca cancellata. Taxonomy (NCBI): domain Eukaryota; kingdom Metazoa; phylum Arthropoda; class Insecta; order Orthoptera; family Acrididae; genus Schistocerca; species Schistocerca cancellata. Next base: position 564,785,551 of record NC_064633.1, on the reverse strand, counting down.
AATTTTGAGGATAGCAGTTTTTTTCCACGTTTAGTTTTTAGTGGCGGGGCTACATTCCATTTAAATGGAAAGATGAACCTTCATAATGTGAGAATTTGGGATACGGAACAACCTCATGAAGTTGTGCAACATGACAGGGAGTCTCACAAATGTAATGTTTTCTGCAGTTTCACAGTGAAAGGTGTTTGGTTCATTTACCTTTGCCGAGAACACTGTTACAGGAGGCACCTATCTCGATATGCTAGAGGACTCTTTTCCCACAGTAGGAGACTGATTCGAGCAACATCAATTACCAAGAGGATGGGGCACTGCCACACTGGCATCTGGAGGTGTGGGAATGTTAAAATCAAGGGATTACTGAAAGATGGGTCAGTCGCACTGGGGCAAATGATTCAGCCTTACATTACTGGCCTCCAAGGTCACCGGACCTAACTATATGTCATTTTTTTTGTGGGGAATTATAAAAGACTGTTTATGTACCTCCATTACCAACAACAATGAATGTACTGCGACATGGCATAACAGCAGCTGTGGAAGCTGTAACTCAAGACATGCTCGCTGCAGTGTGGGAACAAACTGATTACCGAACTGACATATGCAATGCATCTCGTGGGAGGCATATTGAACTCCTATGAACAGGTATGGAAAGATTTTCTTAAGTTCCCCGTTCATCAAAAAACCAAATTCATTGTATGTGTTTATTACTTGCAGAAATAAAGTTGTGCCAAATCGAATGATTCTTTTTGATACACCCTATACAGTGTGGTCCATTGATCGTGACCGGGCAAAATATCTCACGAAATAAGCATCAAACGAAAAAGCTACAAGGAACGAAACTTTCTAGCTTGAAGGGGAAAACCAGATGTCGCTAAGGCTGGCCTGCTAGATGGCGCTTCCATGGGTCAAACGGATATCAACTGCATTTTTAAAAATAGGAAACCCCATTTTTATTACATATTGGTGTAGTACTTAAAGAAATATGAATGTTTTAGTTAGTTGGACCACATTTTTCGCTTTGTGATTGTTGGCGCTGTGATAGTCACAAACATATAGTTCACAATTTTAGACGAACAGTTGGTAACAGGTAGGTTTTTAAATTAAAATACAGAACGTAGGTACATTTGAACATTTTATTTCGTTTGTTCCAATGTGATATACGTACCTTTGTGAAGTTATCATTTCTGAGAACGCATGCTGTTACAGCGTGATTACCTGTGAATACCACATTAATGCAATAAATGCTCAAAATGATGTCCGGCAACCTGGATGCATTTGGTAATACATGTAACGACATTCCTCTCAACAGCGAGTAGTTCGCCTTCCGTAATGTTCGTACATGCATTGACAATGCGCTGACCCATGTTGTCAGGCGTTGTCGGTTGATCGCGAGGCGATAACAAATATCATTCAACTTTTGCCACAGAAAGAAATCCGGGGACGCATGATCCGGTGAAAGTGCGGGCCATGGTATGGTGCTTTGACGACCAATCCACCTGTCATGAAATATGCTATTCAATACCGCTTCAACCGCAAGCGAGCTATGTGCTGGGCATTCATCATGTTGGAAGTACATCGCCATTCACTCATGCAGTGGAACATCTTGTAGTAACATCGGTAGAACATTACGCAGGAAATCAGCATACATTCCACCATTTACATTGCCATCGATAAAAAGGGGGCCAATTATCCTTCCTCCAATAATGCCGCGCCACATATTAACCCGCCAAGGTCGCTGATGTTCCACTTGTCGCTGCCATCGTGGATTTTCCGTTACCCAATAGTGCATATTATGCCGGTTTACGTTACCGCTGTTGGTGAATGGCGCTTCGTCGCTAAATAGAACGTATGCAAAAAATCTGTCAACGTCCCGTAATTTCTCTTGTGCCCAGTGAGAGAACTGTAGACGACGTTCAAAGTCGTCGCCATGCAATTCCTGGTGCGCAGAAATATAGTACGGGTGCAATCGATGTTTATGTAGCATTCTCAACACCGACGTTTTTGAGATTCCCAATTCTCGCGCATTTTGTCTGCTACTGATGTGCAGATTAGCCGCAACAACAGCTAAAACACCTACTAGGGCATCATCATTTGTTGCAGATCGTGGTTGACGTTTCAAATGTGGCTGAACACTTCCAGTTTCCTTAAATATCGTAACTATCCGGCGAACGGTCCGGACACTTGGATGACGTCGTCCAGGGTACCGAGCAGCATACATAGCACACACCCGTTGGACATATTTATCACAATAGCTATACATCAACACGATATCGACCTTTTGCGCAATTGGTTCAAAATGTTCAAATGTGTGTGAAATCTTATGGGCCTTAACTGCTAAGGCCATCAGTCCCTATGCTTACACACTATTTAACCAAAATTATCCTAAGGATAAACACACACACCCATGCCCGAGGGAGGATTCGAACCTCCGCCGGGATCAGCGCGCAATTGGTAAACGGTCCATTTTAACATGGGTAATGTACCACGAAGCAAATACCGTCCGCAGTGGCGCCGTGTTACGTGATACCACGTGCTTATATCTTTGTGACTATTACAGCGCCATCTATCACATAACAAAAAATGTGTCCAAGTGAAACATTCATATTTCTTTCCGTACTACACGAATATGTAATAAAAAATGGGGGTTCCTACTTTAAAAAAAACGCAGCTCATATCCGTTTGACCTATGGAAGCGCCATCCCGCGCGCCAACCTTAGCGCCATCTTGTTTCCCCCTTCGAGCTAGACGAGTTTCGTTCTTTGCAGTTTTTTCGTTTGATGCTCATTTCGTGAGGTATTTGGCCCGGTCAAATGGACCACCCTGTATAATAAGACAAATCAGAGCTAGCGCGGATAGATTTAAGTGCTCGTATTTTTCCCCGCGGTATCCGAGAGTGGACCGGCAGGCTCTCTCTGAGCACTATGCGATTTAACTTCTGAGGTCATCAGTCACCTAGAACTTAGAACTAATTACACCTAACTAACCTAAGGACATCACACACGTTCATTCCCGAGGCAGGATTCGAACCTGCGACCGTAGCGGTCGCTCAGTTTCAGACTGTAGCGCGTAGAACCGCACGGCCACTACGGCCGGCTGTACCGGCAGGGAAGTAGCTTACAGGAGTTTCAATGAACCCTCAGTCAGGCACTTGATTGTGAACTACAGGGTAATGATGTGGATGTATATGATGTGCAAGGCGGTCTCGGATCTCTGATGCTAACTCTACGCTGTTACTTAAAATCCATCTTGATTGCAAATTTTTTTTTAATTATTCATATGACCTGTTTCGGTTCATTCAGAACCATCTTCAGATCTGATATTTCAGTTACAGGAGTGACCCGTCCAAATCCAGCAACTTTCACATGCTACGTGACGTGTCATATTTTTCGGTGGCACCCATCTTTCCATATTCAAATCTAGCGGCGTCCGCTTGGGTATATTCCGTCCGCCACTTGCACATTCGACCAAAATAAGGCCTAGTCAGAAGTACACGGCGGCGTATCCAACGCCTCGGACGTGCACGGCGATACCGGGTCATCGTCTTCATCCGACGATATGCAAATAGTCTCCGCTTCGGCATTCACGTCCGACGTGTCCGACACCATCTCCTCCTTCACATTTAAACAATGAATTATATGACAGTCGGCGTGCACAACGTTCAAGCGTGTAATGAGAGCTTCGTCACCAATAATAAAACCATTGGACACAAATACGACAATTCCTCTGTGCTTGATAACCATACCAGGCTTATTTTTGACATTGACGGTAACAGGTCTTCCTTCGACAATTCGTTTCAAAGTTGATGCAAAAGGACGCCAACGAAGCCAGTCAAACTCCTCAAACAATATAACGTGATGTACACGAGGATCATATCCTCCAAATCCGAATTCAGAACAGAATGTCATATATACGTGTTGTTTGCGTGATATGACTTTTTCAATTAGAGTGGATTTGCCAATATTTGTGTCCCCGTATAGGTACAATTGTTTTTTACGCACCGCTTTGGACCGAAAGACCTCATTGTACCAGCGGACCACGCGGCCCGCCCAGCCATTATACGTAAGATGACACTCGGTTAATGAACGTGCTACACACTTCTTACCCTGAAATGATTCAAAGTATTTTTCAATAAAACGAACACGTGACTAATTATTGACAAGAAAAGGATCTGTATAGTCTAAACTCCGTACGTTCCGCCCAACGACGCAATCGTACATTAAATGACAATGACGATTCATTACAATTACAAATAGGTTCTGCATCTGCTTTGGTTATATAATTCAAAGCATTCTTCCTACTTCGACATTTCTGTACACCGAATACACCAGTAATGCTTTCAAACATAAATTCCAAGCCGGTCCTAACTTCCGACAGTAATTTAGCCTCAGACAATTTCAAATATGCATGTATATGTGTACTGTTACCTTTAGCGTCACATGTAGCATGTGAAAGTTGCTGGATTTGGACGGGTTACTCCTGTAACTGAAATATCAGATCTGAAGATGGTTCTGAATGAACCGAAACCGGTCATATGAATAATTTAAAAAAAAATTGCAATCAAGACGGATTTTAAGGAACATTACAAAATCACTGATTGCTGTTATCCCATAAGACATTACATCTGTTTTTGCAAAAATAACTCTACGCTACTGTTGAGACAGTCCTGGCCAGATAGTATCGACCGCAGCGCCCATCTCCGACGGAGCCTTACCGCGGCCGCAGCCGTGGCTCGGCGCAGCCGCCTCGCAGACCAGAGGGCGCAGCCCAGGGCGGAGGGCAGAGCGCGGCGGCGCGCCGGAGGGTCGGCCACGCCGGCGCCACCGCCGCCGCCGCCGCGTTCGGCGCCGCCGCAATAATAAATAAAAAAAGGGGAGCGCCGGAAGGAGGGGCGGGTCTGGCAGGGGTTGGCGTAGGGGGGGGGGGGGGGGAGAGCAAGGGTCGGGGGAGACGGCGCCAGCCAGCGACGCCGATGAATAAATAACGGCTGCGTCGCGACGCCGCGCGGATTTACTGGCCGCGCTTCCTCCGGCGGCCGAGGACAGCGAGCGCGCGCCCGGCGGCGGAGGCGTCCGCGTCTGTGTTGGCGCCGCATCGGTGGGAAGTGGGAGCCATGCCCGCACGGCTAAGATTCGTTACACTTGGGTAAATCTTTTGCATCTAACACTTGTTGTACGGTTCGATCTGAAGCTGTGATGTTCGTGCCCGGGTCTGGAAAAGGACATGAAGTTTACTCCGGGTATACCCAGAATTAAAATATATACTCTGTCATCGACAATGTTTAGTCTCACGGATCAAACTTTGTCATATTTTTGGCTTTAGCAAACACCATATTTTTCTTCAATATTCTTTCCGCAGAGCAATACAGATTGCTCCACTACGCATGTGGCGTAAAACCGTTTTAATTTTATGTACACCCATACCCGTTAAGTGGGGAAAAATGGTTCAAATGGTCTGAGCACTATGGGACTCAACATCGGAGGTCATCAGTCCCCCAGAACTTCTTTTTTTAAAAAAATTCTTTATTCAATCCAATAATATCATACATCATAACCCACCACCTTATACATTATTGGGTCTTAGTATCTACAATACAATTTCAACGACGTTAGCAGCATCTTTACTTTTTGATTCTAGTTTTAGTATACTTACATGCTACAGGAAATAATGAGTTAGTTTCTTAATGGGTAAGATCTACTGTCTACTCTTAACTAACTTTTCTAGAAGTTACTTTACCAGATATAGACTGGGACACACAGATGTTTAGGACGGGTGGTATGGACAGAGCATCGAGTGACATTATACTGAGTGCACTACCCGAAAATTACCTCGAGCAATTTAACAGAGAACCGACTCGTAAATGCAGAACAGGGAATCAGTGATCATAAGACCGTTGCAGCATCCCTGAATATGGAAGCTAATAGGAATAAAAAAAAAGGGAGGAAGGTTTATCTGTTTAACAAGAGTCACAGAAGGCAGATTTCAGACTACCTAACAGATAAAAACAAAAATTTCTGTTCCGACACTGACAATGTTGAGTGTTTATGGGAAAAGTTCAAGGCAAACGTAAAATGCGTTTTATACAGGTAAGTGCCAGCTGTGAGGGACGGAAAAAACCCACCGTGGTTTAACAGCAATGTTAGGAAACTACTGCGAAAGCAAAGAGCTTCACTCCAAGTTTAAACGCAGCTAAAACCTCTCAGACAAACAGAAGCTAAACAATGTCAAAGTTAGCCTAAGGAGGGCTATGCGTGAAGCGTTCAGTGAATTCGAAAGTAAAATTCTGTGTACCGACTTCACAGAAAATCCTAGGAAGTTCTGGTCTTACGTTAAATCAGTAAGTGGCTCGAAACAGCATATCCAGACACTCCGGGATGATGACGGCATGGAAACAGGATGACACGCGTAAAGCTGAAATACTAAACACCTTTTTACAATGTTTCACATAGGAAAACCGCACTGCAGTTCCTTCTCTAAATCCTCGCACAAACGAGAAAATGGCTGACATCGAAATAAGTGTCCAAGGAATAGAAAAGCAACTGGAATCACTCAACAGGGGAAAATCCACTGGACCTGACGGGATACCAATTCGATTCTACACAGAGTACGCGAAAGAACTTGCCCCCCTTCTAACAGCCGTGTACCGCAAGTCTCTAGAGGAACGGAAGGTTCCAAATGATTGGAAAAGAGCACAGGTAGTCCTAGTCTTCAAGAAGGGTCGTCGAGCAGATGCGCAAAACTATAGACCTATATCTCTGACGTCGATCTGATGTAGAATTTTAGAACATTTTTTTGCTCGAGTATCATGTCATTTCTGGAAACCCAGAATCTACTCTGTAGCAATCAACATGGATTCCGGAAACAGCGATCGTGAGAGACCCAACTCGCTTTATTTGCTCATGAGACCCAGAAAATATTAGATACAGGCTCCCAGGTAGATGCTATTTTCCTTTACTTCCGAAGGCGTTCGATACATTACCCAAGAAGGGAAATAGGAGTAATCCACGGACTGCAGACACAAATGACTAACGTCGATTTTGCATTAGGATTTTGTATTCGAACTTTACGAATTACCTCCAGGAAAACAATTTATTGACAGATGGCCAACACGGGTTCAGAAAACATCGTTCTTCTGAAAAACAGCCTGTTCTTCCTTCTCACGAACTAATCACTTCTATCCATTGAGGATGTGAAACTGATTCTCTATTTCCTCGGTTTCCTGAAAGCTTTTGGCACAGTTCCTCCATTCCTTACATAGATGAATGAGCTTCCACTTTCAACAACTATAACTGACACTTTTTGCAGACAATACTAGTGTTATAATAAATTCCATTAAAGAGAAAGCAACACAAGATTTGATAAACGATCAAATGGTTCTGGACTGGTTGATAGGACAGCTTGGTTGTGGAAGTGGAAGGGTAGCCCACAACATAGACAACAGTATTCACAATGACAAGCACCCAAGCTTTAATGATCTTCCAGCAATTAAGTCTCTTAACAAATCTCAATTAAGTCAGGACATAAACTTGGTTACAAACATACGTTAACCTTCAACCAGTGAATAACCCCAATAAGGAACTACCAATCAATAAAACGTAGATAAAGGACTGCTTTACAAGAATGCTTAAACTAAGTAAAATCATGAAAGCTAAGTTACAAATTTTATGTTAAGCTTCAACAGGTGAATAACCCCAATAAACAATTCTCATTAAAATAAAACAGATAGGAAAATGCCTTACCAAAATGCTTGAATTGTGTTAAATCATGAAAAGCTGAGTTACAACTTGTCCCACAAACTACTTAGGAATTTACAGCAAATAAACAAGTTGGATCTGGTTAACCAGAAGGCAACTGCCGAGTCCAAGCGACAGAAGCCACTCAGAGCGGACGACCGCCCCAACGCTGGTCATCATCCGACATCGTCACTGCCCAGTGGCCACCGTGCTAAAACAGACTAACGTTTCGGTAAGCGACCGACAGCAACACAGGAGTAACAGTGACAAAGTCGGCGTACGCCTTACGAAACACGGCACACCCTGAAGCGGGAGCAGGCACAGCTGACTAGCGGCCATACAACCGCGAGCAAACAAATCTCACGCCGCCCGTACTAACGCGGGAAATGATAGCGAGCGACAAGACGCCACGCGCAAAGCAGCAAACCGTGCCTACCCCTCCACCACAGAATGTGCCCTGTCTCCTTGTCTATGGTAATACAATTTATAGCACACAAGAAACGATTTAATAATGGCATTAGTTGAACGCAAGAACAGTTAACAGTTAGGTCCAGTAAAGATTTACCAACGGGTTTACCTTCAAACCAACTTCCGGACCACAGGCGGAAATTAGTAAATTTGGCATAAGTTTTCACCAGACCGATAAACAAGAAATCAAATTAAACAGTTGCCAAAAATACAGTCACGATACGCAAGCCCTTCAAGAACTTGCTATCTTACTCACAGATATCAACGGCGAAACATACACAAATGAATGACAAATTCACCATTGAAAGCAAAAAAACAACACCACAAAGGTTAAATTAATCAATTTGCAGACGAGCCAGTCACTGAAAGCTCAGTTCCACAAGATTAGGACTAACCTCACTCGGCAGCAACACAATTGTGTGCGTGACAACTAGGTTGTCCAAACAGGCCTCCAAAACCCAAAACAACAGGTCAGACGTTAGCTGTCTTCTTCTCGGATACTAGGCACCACCGGGCCAAGACAATGGCGACAAAAAAAATCTCTGAAATTACAGCTGCCTGCATCAAAAAAAAAAAAAAAATAAAGTAAAAATGAGTCAGGGTACATGAACGTAAATCACTAACCACTGTTCCAGCCGGAGCGTATCCTTTTCAATGCACGTACGGACAGAACAACACACGTGGGCATAAAGGGAGCAGCAGATGCGTACCGAGCAAACTATACTGCGCCAAAATACGACCCACGTCACGTCCACAAACCGGAGCACTGCTCCCGGAGCTGGTGTCTGCTCGCTGGACTGCCGCAACACTCTGTCCCCCGGAGAGCGGTGCTGACTGCCGCCTTGCTCAACGCTCCCTTCTCGGCCGTGCACAACAACTCTTCTCTTGTCGCCTCAGAATGCGGCCGCCATGTCCGTTCTCCCCTGCTGTCCGCCCCAGACTCCACTTTATTCGCACTCACTCCCTCGTTAGGACCCGCTCCGACAGGAGGCGCTCGCGATCGCACATAGTGCCAACCTCAACCAGAGAAGCAATCGACAGCGTCATGCGCTCGAGAGCCGCGCCACGGCTCAGGTACTCTGAAAATTGACTCTTCCTAAATCATGTTTTGGAAATCACGCTGCATTAAATTCTGTACAACTAGAAGAGTCATACCAACAACTGATGTGACACATGAGCAGGGGTCAGTAAGTAGAGTAGGATGCTCCAGATATTTGGGTGTACATGTTGATGAAAACTTGAATCGGAATAAGTATATTACAGAGCTCCTAAAACAATTAAATTCAGCTACTTTTTCTCTTCAAAAATGGTTCAAATGGCTCTGAGCTCTATGGGACTTAACATCTGAGGTCATCAGTCCCCTAGAACTTAGAACTACCTCAACCGAACTAACCTAAGGATATTACACACATTCCTTCCCGAGGCAGGATTCGAACCTGCGACCGTAGCGGTCGCACGGTTCCGGACTGGAGCGCCTAGAACCGCTCGCCCACAACGGACGGGTTTTTCTCTTCGTATAATTGCTTCTCTTGCAAAGAAACGTTACAAAATAGTAACATATTTTGCATATTTACACTCAATAATAACGTACGAAATAATTTTCTGTTGTAACTGATCGCTTAGAAAAGAGCAGACAGTGAGAATAACATGTGGTGTTCACCCACGGAGGTCATGTAGGTACGCACCTCTTCAAGGAGCTAGCCATTTTAACTGTGCCGTCACAATATATATTTTCGCTAGTCAGATTTGTCATAAACAATCCATCAGAATTTGAAAAGAGTAGTGACCTTAGTCACTGGTTGTTAAAACTGTTCGTGGCTCAGGGATGAGTTCAAAATGCAGCTATACCAATTTTTGATCATTTTTACAATAACGTAAAATGTCTGACAGGTACTGAAGCATGTTTTAAAACCAATTTAAAATCATCGCTCCTAGACAGCTGCTTTCATTCCATTGACGAATTTCTAATTAAAAACGGGTAAACAGTAAAAGGAAGTGTAATTGTGCGAGTAGGAATAAAATGCTAATTTCTTCATTAGTATAAAAATTAATCACTTGTATATGCCCAGTAAACTCGTTCGTTCTACATCATTTCGATGAAAGCATCGTTCAGATGATCTATGCAACTTTCCGCTAGCTAATTATGTACTGTGAGATAAACAGGAGGATGTGGTACCCTTCCCGTGGAAAAGACCACCAGAATTGTAGTCTGTCAGTCACTGACATTGAATGCTGTGTTAGAGCTCGCTAAAACGCAAACTTTCTATCATTACTATTTTATTAATTTATTATTGTTATATACATGTGCGACTGGTTGCTTTCTGTCGTTCATGCTGCAGGTCCTGAAGATGGCTCTATTGACGAATCGAAACATTAGCTAAAAAGCTATAAACATGACACCTGTTGAAATGTTATTGTTTCAGTTCATCGACCAGCCTCAATCCCACACTCCCTAACTGCTAGATCGAGTAACGATTGTAGATACGATCACTGTCAGTTGTTCTCTTAACATGGATGATAGCGCGCGAGACTTTGGCTCCGGTTCGGTTGTCACTATCGTCCCATGTCCAATTTGTTTATTGCTCTCTCGCCAGGTTTAAGGAAAGCAAACGGAGGACACGTCTGCCGACACCGTCTCTGGCGTGACGCTTGTATTTGCGCGTGCAACTGCCGGCTTGGCTAACTTCAATGCTAATTAACTCAGAAACGGCACATGTATCAGTTTTTTTCTTAACTGTTATTTCTCCTACAGCCTATCCCGCAACACACTTATAAGCTTTTCACTCTGTTTCAGACAACCTTTTACAGAATGGAACACCTCCACTCTGCAAACTGCGTCTTCTGCAACACCTGCCTTTTACACTGAATTATTTTCCTGAGTGATTTATGTCTGAACCACTGTTGGTCATACCACGAGCGTCCTAATTGCCGAAGGTAAGAACCGTGCTCTGACTCAAATGTTGGGATGCTGACTGCCGCATGGAAGTCGGTATAAACTCGCCTAAACACGAATGTGATTGTCAAGCAAAAATTGATTTGAAAGAAAGCTTCTATATAAATCCATTTAACTGGCGCCCAAATGTATTTAACTACGACAGCACATACACTCCTGGAAATGGAAAAAAGAACACATTGACACCGGTGTGTCAGACCCACCATACTTGCTCCGGACACTGCGAAAGGGTTGTACAAGCAATGATCACACGCACGGCACAGCGGACACACCAGGAACCGCGGTGTTGGCCGTCGAATGGCGCTAGCTGCGCAGCATTTGTGCAACGCCGCCGTCAGTGTCAGCCAGTTTGCCGTGGCATACGGAGCTCCATCGCAGTCTTTAACACTGGTAGCATGCCGCGACAGCGTGGACGTGAACCGCATGTGCAGTTGACGGACTTTGAGCGAGGGCGTATAGTGGGCATGCGGGAGGCCGGGTGGACGTACCGCCGAATTGCTCAACACGTGGGGCGTCAGGTCTCCACAGTACATCGATGTTGTCGCCAGTGGTCGGCGGAAGGTGCACGTGCCCGTCGACCTGGGACCGGACCGCAGCGACGCACGGATGCACGCCAAGACCGTAGGATCCTACGCAGTGCCGTAGGGGACCGCACCACCACTTCCCAGAAAATTAGGGACACTGTAGCTCCTGGGGTATCGGCGAGGACCATTCACAACCGTCTCCATGAAACTGGGCTACGGTCCCGCACACCGTTAGGCCGTCTTCCGCTCACGCCCCAACATCGTGCAGCCCGCCTCCAGTGGTGTCGCGACAGGCGTGAATGGAGGGACGAATGGAGACGTGTCGTCTTCAGCGATGAGAGTCGCTTCTGCCTTGGTGCCAATGATGGTCGTATGCGTGTTTGGCGCCGTGCAGGTGAGCCCCACAATCAGGACTGCATACGACCGAGGCACACAAGGCCAACACCCGGCATCATGGTGTGGGGAGCGATCTCCTACACTGGCCGTACACCACTGGTGATCGTCGAGGGGACACTGAATAGTGCACGGTACATCCAAACCGTCATCGAACCCATCGTTCTACCATTCCTAGACCGGCAAGGGAACTTGCTGTTCCAACAGGACAATGCACGTCCGCATGTATCCCGTGCCACCCAACGTGCTCTAGAAGGTGTAAGTCAACTACCCTGGCCAGCAAGATCTCCGGATCTGTCCCCCATTGAGCATGTTTGGGACTGGATGAAGCGTCGTCTCACGCGGTCTGCACGTCCAGCACGAACGCTAGTCCAACTGAGGCGCCAGGTGGAAATGGCATGGCAAGCCGTTCCACAGGACTACATCCAGCATCTCTACGATCGTCTCCATGGGAGAACAGCAGCCTGCATTGCTGCGAAAGGTGGATATACACTGTACTAGTGCCGACATTGTGCATGCTCTGTTGCCTGTGTCTATGTGCCTGTGGTTCTGTCAGTGTGATCATGTGATGTATCTGACCCCAGGAATGTGTCAATAAAGTTTCTCCTTCCTGGGACAATGAATTCACGGTGTTCTTATATCAATTTCCAGGAGTGTATAACAGATGTGGCACAGAGAGTTCCAACGCCTAAGGGAAAAAAGTGACGAGATAAAATGTTCTGCAATGCGGAGGAATTAGAAACAAACAGATTCTGTAGGAAGTATATTGAAACCTACACTTCTCACGAAGACACAAACGACTGATCTCCATATCAGAGAGACGACTGCGAATCACACAAAAAGTTTCAATAACTTTCGGAATCGTCAATTGCGGTGTGAAGCAAGATTATTTTTTCAGGCCATACAGTCATGAGGATATTGGGAAGACGATACAACAGTGTGTTTCGACAATTCGGAACATTCATTAATGGTCAAGCCCCACCCTGGTACAAGTATACACTTACACTTGTAACGTGACGCCATGCGGGCTATTTTGTGTCTGCTGTGACTGTACGACGATAAGGCCAACACAACACCCAATCCTCGAACACAGAAAATCTCCGACGCGGCCAGATATCGAAAATGAGCCCCTTCGTTAGCAATCTCCCACAATGATCGCACAGCTACCTGGGCGGACGACCCACCAAAATAATTACGCATGGCTTCCATGATTTCGCACTGAAAATGTGCTCATACTGCACATCATAAAAAACATATCACCACGCTGAGCGGCTACAAACAGGCCAACTCTCTATCAGAGTAGTAGATAAGGCCTCATGCGGATTCGCCGGAATCGAGAGTGTCCTTTCACTGCGCCACGAAGAATTCGCGAAGTGGCGGGCTGTGGCTTGATTGGCTAGCTCATCTGGAATCTGAGCACCTCACAGACTGCGCTGTTCACAATCCATAACTAGATGCAGAACTGTATCCTCACTGAAGCCCTGCGTCCACTAACAGGCGAAATGGCAGTGACAAGCTGAAGATTGAAAGTTGTTCATGTAACAAAAGTAAGTTTTGCATTGAAGCTATTTCACTAAACAACAAATCACACATAAACCATAGGAAAGTAATCCAGAAAGGAATATAGCAGGAGTGAGCACTACGCCTTCTTTTGCGCGCCGAAAACACAGGAACTGATTTGCAGGAGTTGCGCTCTTAGAGACTCATAGTTAATGCCAAAAAAATTTTTTTTAATTCTCATTCTTTTCATTTTGGCCACCTGAGGACCACTTGAATTAGGGTCAGCTTCGAAATATCTGGAGTTCATTTTTGTCCAGTGTTCTTTCATTCTCATACTTTGGAACTTTCTTCGCTCTTCAGTCCATCATAAGGTTTCTTGGGACAGTTCCTGTTCTCGAAAACTACGATAGCCTGAACTTTTGATCCGAAAGTGAATCTATTGCATATCTCTTTTTGTTTTTTCATTTCCTTCAAAGCCCATCCATCCATTGGATACAGCGTACTTTTGTGTTATTCCTAACAGAAAACTGTATTATCTAATGTGTAAACCTACCGTTGTCCATTCTAAGGATGTGTCGGGAGAACATGCACCTTGTTTCGCTGGCCGAGACGATCCTTCAGCTACGTCAATTGCTACGACCTAGCAAGGCGCCATTTATCTTTTGCTGGTTATCTTACAAAGCCTGTACCGTCAGACCTATGTTCTCCAATTATGGATTAAAGTTAAGTATTCTACCAGTTACTCTTGTTTTGCTAGTCTTATTTCTCTGACCTGTTACAGACCTCACGCCAGTCAGCGTGTAATTAAACGCGTGCATTTTGGCCTACTTGAACAACACAGTGTTGGCTCTTCTGCCAACACTTCAGACTGAACTGCCCAAACACGAATCACGACCCGTCGTCATAGCTTCAGTTCTGCCAGTACTTCGTCTCCTGCCATCCAAACTGTCAGGACGGATCAGGAGACGTGCTTGGGTAGTTCAGTCGGTAGAGCACTTGCACGGGAAAGGTGAAGCTCCCGAGTTCGAGACTCGGTCCGGCACACAGTTTCAACATACCAGGAAGTTTCATATCAGCGCACCCTCTGCTGCAGGGTGAAAATCTCATTCTAGATACTGCAAGTTATCAGCAGGTAAGTCTCAGCATCTATTCGTAGAGCCTAGAGACATGTCTGACACTCACATAGATGGCGCTGCTAAGCCAGATAGAAGCCAGCCCTCGGTCATCATTTTCTAGTACCATCTTGTGTGTAGATTTTTCTTTGGTCGATGGGACTCTAAATTTTCATTACAAATGCATCAATATAATGCGTATATCAATTTGTAGGTCAGTGTCGCTGGTGAAATCTTGTTTTCTACCAAAATTCCTCTGTTTCGTAAAAGCAAATTTAACCCTCTCTGAGTCGGCTCCATCACATCTGCAGCCGAAAGAGCTTGGTCTGACATGTCAGTGGCAGCGATTTCAAAACGTTATGTTCCACACTGCAGATATACTCGCTGGGAGAAAAGGGATATGGTGTGTAGAGGGTCATTGAGCTGCCCCTACCAATAGATGTTATGCAAACCGCAACACCTTCAAAAACCGCGTGCAAGATTCTCGTATTCTCTCACTCACTACATACGAACTATTAGTCCTACAGAACCTTTCTGTAGTACATTTAATGCAGTTACATTTTGTTCTGGGACACGTTTTTGCCAGAAGACAGGGTTTTCGAGTTATTTAAGAAAAACAAATTTTAAGGTTATTTTTGTAGGTTTTTCTTTAATAATTCGAATATTGCAGGATAAGTACAAAATTTAACAACGTAAAATTCTTGCAAATATTTCCCATTCATTTTTTTGTAGGACTAATAGCTTGCATGCAACGAGTGAAAGACTGTGTAAATCTTGGGCACAGTATGAAAAGGCGTTGTGAGTTGTATAAAACTCATGGGAGAGGGCAGTAGAATCGCCGTGTATATACAGCGCGCAGGGGTGCATGCAGATCTGTGGAGTGTGGTACACATCGGGGGGTGCTGCTATCAGAGTGGAGGACTTCTGTGGTGTGGCTGCACTATGTGGAGAAGAACCGTTGAGTGCCGAGGTGTCGCACAATGATGCCACCCATCACTGGTTCATATTGTAGTGCGACTCTGGCATTGGTGTCGGCGGTGTTCGTCAATGTTGACGTCATTGTAGCAGTCTCGTAGCCCGTGAAGATGTTACATCATCGCGGCCTCATATTGCATGCCATATGTGTGTCAACAACTTGCTAAGAGTAATATTACCGATGTCCATCTCGATCAATGGAAAAGGGTTCACCACTTGCAGTGGGTCAAGTGGTCCTGTGACACGAGTTGTTACGCCTACGTTTCATTTTTCTTAGTAGTATTTTATAGATTGATGACATTTGGATGAAGACGTGGAAAAACGGTACCACCATTCGTTCGAGTAGTATGACTCGAACTGTTTCGCCTACCTTTCATTTTCCTTAAAATTAATTGCTTTTTAGAGATTGAAGATGTATGGAAGGAGACGTTGAGAAACGGTGCCTGCATTAGTCGTCATGCCTGTGAAGACCCAATACATGTATATCAGGCTTGTTGCTGCTTGGGAGAACCTGGATTCATATGAACAGAATCCGGATGTGGACACGGAAGTATTAAATCCTTCATGTGCAGATAGTGACTCTCACGCTCCCCAGTATGTCACTATGAAGCTTTATAAATAGAGAGATGTTTCAGTGGAGACTGGAAGGATGAACAGATTCTCTAGACATCACTCTAGAAGGCCATTTGAGAATATTGCCAAACTTGGTACCCCTATTGTACTTTATTCAGTAAATAGCTCCTTGAATTGTAAATGTATATCTATAAGATAAATAAATACATAATAATAATAATATCTTGTTTAAAAAGTAATTTCTCTAAATTACGTGTTATTTAAGAAAACCAACAATTTTAATTGTGTAATTGCTGATTGTCCTCATTATTTGCTGTTCTCTTAAATTTTACATAATTTCGTTACTCCTGGTTTGGTATTGCCACCTATCAATCGACATACCCCCCCACCCCCACCATGAGGCTTGCGTGCCTCAGCGATACAGGTATCCGTACATAAGGTACAACCACAACTGTGAGGTATCTATTGAGAGGTCAAACAAACGTGTGCCTCCTGAAGAGGAACAGCAGTCTTTTCAGTAGTTGCAGGGGCAGCGGTCTGGGTGATTGACTGGTCGGGCCTTGTAACGTTACCCAAAACGGCCTTACTGTGCTGGTACTGCGAATGGCTGGCTGAAAGCAAGGGGAAACTGCAGCCGTAATTTTTCCCAAGGGCATGCATCTTTACTGTTTGGTTAAAAGATGAAGGCGTCCTGTTGGGTAAAATATACCGGAGGTAAAATAATGGTTCAAATGGCTCTGAGCACTATGGCAGTTAACTTCTGACGTCATCAGTCCCCTAGAACTTAGAACTACTTAAACCTGACTAACCTAAGGACATCACGCACATCCATGCCCGAGGCAGGATTCGAACCTGCGACCGTAGCGGTCGCGCGGTTCCAGATTGTAGCTCCTAGAACCGCTCGGCCACTCCGGCCAGCGGAGGTGAAATAGTCCCCCATTAGGAGCTCCGGGCGGGAACTCCTCAGGAGGACGTCGTTATCAGGAGAGAAAAACTGGCGTTATATGGATCGCAACATGGAATGTCAAATCCCTTAATCGGGTAGGTAGGTTACATGATGTAAAAAAAGGAAATGGATATGATAAAGTTACATATAGTGGAAATTATTAGAGTTCGGTGGCAGGAGGAACATGACTTCTGGTAAAATGAATACAGGGTTATAAATAGAAAATCGGATTCCGTTGAAATCTCGCAACACGCGAGGCAATACTGACCCTACACCTTATCTTGCAACACAATAAAGGATGACAGCCAAAAACAGTTGCAGGATAAAATTTATTAAAATTCTTGACCAAGGTTTCGGTACATATAAATATACCTTCATCAGAAGTAAAACTACCTGAACAGAGAGACACATTCATTAGAAAAGCCATATCAACGAAAGTGAGAAACAGAAGCTTAAGTAACAGTGAAATTACTACAGTAATGTAGGCACAAAATCATTAGTACTTACTAAAATTACATCATGTAATGGAGAATAATAAAAACAATTATGCCAAAGGCGTCGTCAGTAATTAAAACATCATCTCCATTTGTACAACATGTGTAATGAGCACAGGGTCAAAGCGAACAGTATTAGCAGCATTACTTCACTTATGAACTATTGAGACATGAGTGTGACAGCACTAGGGCAGATGGTTTCGCCGAGAGATGGCACTTGCATGTGCCAGACTACGCATATTAAAATTAATAAATACATACATAAGCGCATCAAAAAATTATTAAAGGTTGTGTTAATTCAAACTCTGTCTTAATAAGTAAAACATATCAGGCCAATTAAAGACATTAATGTAAAATAGAAATATAGAACCAATTTATCTGTATCCTAGTGTCAAACGGATAAAATTTGCGCTTGGAACATCTGACGAGAGAGGGCACTAGTGTAATGCGCGAGAGTCTCACGTAACGTAGGCAGCGAAATACATACTAGCGAAACAACCAAAAAAATGTTATAATAAAACGAAAACATCTGTCATTATGAATAAAACATAGTAGTCATTTAACCATACATACACATTGAAATTCATAACAAACAAACATCACAATACGTAGAATCCCAACAAGACAGGAAAAGTGCATTTCACCGGCATTAACAAGCAAGAAAATAACTACTAGTCAGCCAGACTATGTTACATTAAGGCAATGAGGGGTTTGAAACTGTCTAAAAAATTTTTGTTTCGAAGCTGCACCTGTTCATTAAGAACAAAACCGTCTTTTAGAGACAGATGCTTGAAAATCTCTAATTCTTCGAGCAAGTCTAGTTTGTAACCTTTATTAGCTTCATGAAGCAGCTCTACGTCGTCCAGTTCACTTGGCGTGTGCCGTAAGAGCCATAGATGTTCAGCAAAGGTGGAATTATATACGTTTTCCCCGTTTTTACCTAACAAGTGTTCTTTATACCTAACTTTAATGGGTCTACCTGTCTGCCCTATGTAATAGTTTGGGCAGTCGTTACACGTAATTTTGTATACCCCGGACTTAGTGCTGAGTTCTTCTCGTGTTCCAATATTATGAATTACTCTACGTTTCAGGCTGTTATTTACGGAAAAGGCAACTCTATAACCGTACTGTTTCTGTAAAAGTCTTCTTATCTTATATGAAACGTTCCCTAAAAATGGAATAGAAATAAAGTTATTACTCTCATACTTTTTTTCCCTGTTATCTCCTAAAGTAGAAAATTTTACAGCTGTTTTTTTCTTAGCAATTTGGTCAATTAACTTAGGGTCGTATCCATTGTTAGTAGCTATTGATTTTAATAAAGATATTTCATTTTCAAAACAATTCTGTGCTAAAGGTGTGTTCACAGCGCGATGAACTGCGGAATGAAAAAAGGCGATTTTGTGAGTTTGAGGATGACAGGAATCTGCTGGAATAATATTATCAGAAAAACTTTCTGTACGAAAAATGTCGAAGCTAATAGTGTTACCCGATAACTTGAGTTTCAAATCAAGAAAATGGAGTTCTCTCTCGTTATTTTGAATCTCTTTTGTGAATTTCATTTTCTCATGGAAACTGTTGAAAACATGAAACAGTTGTTGTAGATCTTGGTCACACCCTTGAAACAGTATGAGTATATCATCAACATAACGAGCATAAAAAGAAATCTTATTGCCTAACGTAGGATTGTTTTTGAAGAAATTTTCTTCTAGTGCATTCACAAAGATGTCAGCTAAGATGCCAGCTAACGGGCAACCCATGGCTAAGCCGAATGGTTGTTCATACATTTTACCATTAAACTGGAAGTAATTGTAATCTAGTACAACATGCAGTAGTGACATAAGTTCCGACAACTGTAGCTCACTTAGAGTTTTATGTTGTCGAATGTTATCTTCAATAATCTTAAGAGTGATATCCACTGGAACATTAGTGTATAAACTTACGACGTCAAAAGAAACCAAACGAGAGGAAGAAGTGATCTCTATCGATTTTATCTTGTTTATTACCTCAGCACTATTTTTAACAGAGTAGTTGTTTCCAAAAACAAAGGCTTCTTTAATTTTAGTGTGTAAAAATCTCGCTAGTTTATGATGTGGGCTCTTTATTCCGTTAACGATGGGACGAACTGGGTGTTGACTTTTGTGTACCTTAAACTGACTTCTAAGCATAGGTGCTCTAGGGTTCATATTAATTAAGGTTTTCTTTTGAAACTCTTTCATAAGATGTTTACTTCTTCTTAACGTATCCCTAATTTGCTTTTGTAACATGGGGGTATGATCCTGCTCAATTTCAAATATACCATTTTCTTCGAAAAAAGCCAAAGTTTTAGCAATATATTCACTATTATAGGCAACAACAAGCGAATTACCTTTATCTGATTTAGTGATGAGAGCCTCATTATTTTTTAGTTTACGGTTAATACTAGTGGTAATGTTACCCCCTCGCTGTTTTAAATCACTGTTTTTTACCGACTTGACCTCTCTTTCTATAATTGCGCTACATTCATGAGCAATCCTATTTTGTTGGGATTTTTTAGTTTTTACGGAATCAAGACCAACTTTAAGGTCAACAATAAAATTATCTACCACTTTAGGATCGTTAATATTAGGCATGAAATTATATTTAAAACCTCTCGCTAGCATGGCGCTTTCTTGAGGGGTAAAGCTTATAGAAGTTTTGTTTATTACTCTGTCGAAAAATTGGTGTTCGCAATTGACAATTCTTTTTGCATGAACAACATTAGATTTTGGGGTAACATTTTCCAGTTTATGAAGTTTAAAATCATGCCTACACTGAATTTCAACCTTACGATTGTGTAACCACTCATTAACACTTTGCCAAATACTGTCTACATGAAAGTTAAAATAATCTTTAAAAGTTCTAGTAATATAGAGATACAAAGAGTAAGCTTCTTCATTTAGTTTATCTTTCTTCTTATAAAGGTCACTGATTCTGTCACTCATAATTTGTTTCACCAGTTTAGCTTTAGTAGATGGAAACTTCTTACACTGTTTCACATTGATAAAGGCCTTCACGTAATTCGGTGTCAAATGGCGTCTCTCACACTGTTTAGTGAAGTCAATAGCCATACCTGTTTTCAGGATTTTAAATGAGATGTCCATGTATTTAGAAACAGCCTTTGAAACCTGGGCAGGTACATATTTCATGATTTTAAACATGGCTGTGGCAGCAACTGTTAAAATTCTTCACAATAAAGGATGACAGCCAAAAACAGTTGCAGGATAAAATTTATTAAAATTCTTGACCAAGGTTTCGGTACATATAAATATACCTTCATCAGAAGTAAAACTACCTGAACAGAGAGACACATTCATTAGAAAAGCCATATCAACGAAAGTGAGAAACAGAAGCTTAAGTAACAGTGAAATTACTACAGTAATGTAGGCACAAAATCATTAGTACTTACTAAAATTACATCATGTAATGGAGAATAATAAAAACAATTATGCCAAAGGCGTCGTCAGTAATTAAAACATCATCTCCATTTGTACAACATGTGTAATGAGCACAGGGTCAAAGCGAACAGTATTAGCAGCATTACTTCACTTATGAACTATTGAGACATGAGTGTGACAGCACTAGGGCAGATGGTTTCGCCGAGAGATGGCACTTGCATGTGCCAGACTACGCATATTAAAATTAATAAATACATACATAAGCGCATCAAAAAATTATTAAAGGTTGTGTTAATTCAAACTCTGTCTTAATAAGTAAAACATATCAGGCCAATTAAAGACATTAATGTAAAATAGAAATATAGAACCAATTTATCTGTATCCTAGTGTCAAACGGATAAAATTTGCGCTTGGAACATCTGACGAGAGAGGGCACTAGTGTAATGCGCGAGAGTCTCACGTAACGTAGGCAGCGAAATACATACTAGCGAAACAACCAAAAAAATGTTATAATAAAACGAAAACATCTGTCATTATGAATAAAACATAGTAGTCATTTAACCATACATACACATTGAAATTCATAACAAACAAACATCACAATACGTAGAATCCCAACAAGACAGGAAAAGTGCATTTCACCGGCATTAACAAGCAAGAAAATAACTACTAGTCAGCCAGACTATGTTACATTAAGGCAATGAGGGGTTTGAAACTGTCTAAAAAATTTTTGTTTCGAAGCTGCACCTGTTCATTAAGAACAAAACCGTCTTTTAGAGACAGATGCTTGAAAATCTCTAATTCTTCGAGCAAGTCTAGTTTGTAACCTTTATTAGCTTCATGAAGCAGCTCTACGTCGTCCAGTTCACTTGGCGTGTGCCGTAAGAGCCATAGATGTTCAGCAAAGGTGGAATTATATACGTTTTCCCCGTTTTTACCTAACAAGTGTTCTTTATACCTAACTTTAATGGGTCTACCTGTCTGCCCTATGTAATAGTTTGGGCAGTCGTTACACGTAATTTTGTATACCCCGGACTTAATGCTGCGTTCTTCTCGTGTTCCAATATTATGAATTACTCTACGTTTCAGGCTGTTATTTACGGAAAAGGCAACTCTATAACCGTACTGTTTCTGTAAAAGTCTTCTTATCTTATATGAAACGTTCCCTAAAAATGGAATAGAAATAAAGTTATTACTCTCATACTTTTTTTCCCTGTTATCTCCTAAAGTAGAAAATTTTACAGCTGTTTTTTTCTTAGTAATTTGGTCAATTAATTTAGGGTCGTATCATGTTTAAAATCATGAAGTTATCTTGCAACATTGATTAAGGAAAGCCATACCTACATTTCTAGTATTTGTAAACTTAGAGTAGGCTTTTGACAATATTGATTGGAATACTCTCTTTCAACTTTTGAAGATGGTAGGGGTACAATACAGGGAGCGAAAGGCTAATTACAATTTGTGCAGGAACCAAATTGCAGTTAAAAGGGTCGAGTTGCATGAAAGGGACGCAGTGGTTGGGAAGGGAGTGAAACAGGGTTGTAGCCTCTCCCCGATGTTATTCAATCTGTATATTGAGCAAGCAATAAAGGAAACAAAAGAAAAATTTGAAGCAGGAATTAAGGTCCAATGAGAAGAAATAAAAACTTCAATATATGCTAATGACATTGTAACTCTAACAGATACAGCAAAGTACATGGAAGAGCAGTTGAAAGGAACGGACAGTGTATTGAAAGGAGGATATGAGATGAAAATCAACAAAAGCAGACCGAGGATTATGAAATGCAGTCGAATTAAATCAGGTGATGCTGAGCGGATTATATTAGGTAATGAGACATTTAAAGTAGTAGATGAGTTTTGCTATTTGTGGAGCAAAATAACTGATGATGCTCGAAGTATAGATGATATAAAATCTAGAGTGTCAATGGCAAGGAAAACCTTTCTTAAAAAAAGAAATTTGTTATCATCGAGTATAGATTTAAGTGACATAAAGTCATTTTGAAAGTACTTGTGTGGAGTGTAGCCATGTATGGATATAAAACATGGACGACATACAGTTTAAAAAAGGAGAGAACAGAAGCTTTCTAAATGTGGTGCTACAGAAGAACGCTGAAATTAGATAGGTAGATCGCGTAACTGATGACAAGGTACTGAATAGAATTGGGAAGAAGAGAAATTTGCGACACAACTTGATTAGAAGAAGGGACTGGTCGGTAGAACATGTTCTGAGGTATCCGGGGTCCATCAGTTTAGTACTGGATGGCAGCGTGGAAAGTGAAAACCGTAGAAGGAGACCAAGAGACGAATACACTAAGCAGATTCAGAAGGATGTAAGTTGCCGTATTTACTTGGAGATGAAGAAGCTTGAGGTAGGATACATTAGCATGGAGGGCTGCATCAAACAAGTCTCTGGACTGAAGACCACAACAACAACCACATGTATCGTATTCCTCTTTTTAAGATTCTGTACGTCACTTTTCACTAATCATTATTTCTGGCTCTGTTCCATGCTCAAAACTTTTTTGTGCACAATGCACTTGCTAGTAATCGTATTCAAGTATTTTTGTTACTTTTATCTTCTGGGTCATAGCTTTATTATCACTGATATGTGGGAGTGATGTAATGGATTAATCGCATACTTTCCCATTATCTTTATCTAGTTTACTAGTCATACTCGTAAAACCAGTTTCATCGGAACTACGAAATCTTTAAAGCACTCTTTTTATCTTCTTTTGCCAATCAACGCTATAATGATTTTTGTGTAGTGTAAGCAAGCAGATCGTACATGTAACATGACGAATTTATTTGTGTTTTAGAGTCGGATTTTTTATTAGTTATGCGCATATTCCACTTACACGTGGCCACTACGGTTACATGAGCTTCTCCTTTACACTATTAACGGAGATAATACAATTAAACATCCACCCAGCTTAAGTGAACATTACAGAGATACTTTGATAATAATTTAGCGTGTTTGCTTTAGTTTATCTCTTAATTTTGAAGTGTTTTCAGAAATTTGATGTCGACAATCAGTCTGACAATATATAATGATCATGAAGTATTTGATTTAAATAGTTTATTTATGTTATTGTTTGTTCTGAGTGCCGAAATGCATAATCTAATACCAGCATTCGTGTTTAAATATCAAAATTTACATTCTTACACTTCAGCATCAAACATAATCTCGAATCAAATCATTACTGAGTTGGTTATTTTCGTATGATCGTAATAATCGCCAAGAAGCTATCGACAGGAATTAAAGATCAGGTAGCTGTCTAATTGGCATATTATTTTCATTCTTGAACTTTATGAGAATGTGTAGTGGTTACTGAAGTGAAGAATCACTAAATTACTTCGGTTCAGTTGCTACTTGTTTCGAGTGCCTGAACACGTTGTTCCATGTGATGTGACATATTTTACTACTTAAGTATTTAACATAAACTGAGATCAGAGTATATCTGAGTATTTTTTGATTTAATAATGTAGAACTGAAAAATATTTCGAATTTATTGTTTATCGGAAAATTGTTTATCATGAAAGGAATAGGATCGGCTTAGCTTATTCTACAATAAGAAAGCAATGTCTTCCATGACAGACAGTATCCGACGAACTTATCAGACTTTCTGCATACATTTTGCGTGCTAGAAGGATATTAGTATATAAAGATGTATGTTACGAAATTACTGCGAACATTTATTATGACATTCCATCAGATACCCTTTACGACAATGTCACATAAACATATAGAACGACGTGAGTACACAGTGAAGAGAATGTTCTCTGATGTAGCACAAAACCGCTTTTAGGCGGCACACGTAATTGGCACGCTCTTTAGGAAAATACGCTTTTGAGTTATTATTAGCAGCAAAGAAAGACCTGTTCACTTTTTTGCATTTATGTAGGAGGAGGGAATTTATTAAAACAGTTTTTAATAACAGTATAAAGGAGTGTGCTGAGAGAGCTACACGCAGCCAGCAAGCCTGGAGAGCGGCAGATGAAAAGCGGGCTGTCTTTTGAAAGCGCACTGCAGGCGCACTGCAGGCGATTAAGCTCCAGGGTGATATCTGACGTCAGACGGCAGCCGGGAGCTGGGGGCGGCTGCAGTAGCAAAGAAAAACGAACGCGGGCGGCAGGCGGGCACGGTGTCTGCTCTTCTGGGGTACGCACCCCCCCCCCCCACCTCTGTGATCCTCGCGGTGGGCGCTGATGAGCCCCGCAGACGCCACCCGTATTACCGCCCCCTGTTTCTCGGCATTTGTCATTCCCTTTCTACTGGTTCTCCAGAGACATATCAGTGTCAAGACGTCTACGGAGAATTAATTTTGGACGTAGACGCTATGACGACCCTAGGCTGATGCTTTGTGACCATTGTTGAACCTTTCGACACCTGGTCTGTAAAGCGAATATTACGGTATCGTTTTTGTGGACTTACATGTCTTACAACTTACAGTTTTAGAGGAGCTCTTTATTTCTGCCTGATTTTCGGTTATTTGCGGGTTCTGTTCTTCTTTAATGCTTACAGGAGTATTTTTATGTATATGTTCGGAAGACGTAAATGTTGTAACTCCGAAAAAAATAGTTTCAGGTACTTTATATTTCATTTGAAATGGTTTTGAATAAAAACAATAGTTGAATATATAAACAAAAATAATATTTGGAAAGAAGGCGTATACGAGGTGCATTCAAGTTCTAAGGCCTCCGACTTTTTTTTCTAATCGACTACTGACCCGAAATCGATGAAACTAGCGTTACTTCTCGAAGTAATCGCCCTGCAGACGTACACATTTTTCACAACGCTGACGCCATGATTCCATGGCAGCGGCAAGGCTTCTTTAGGAGTCTGTTTTGACCACTGGAAAATCGCTGAGGCAATAGCAGCACGGTTGATGAATGTGCGGCCACGGAGAGTGTCTTTCATTGTTGGAAAAAGCCAAAAGTCACTAGGAGCCAGGTCAGGTGAGTTGGGAGCATGAGGAATCACTTCAAAGTTGTTATCACGAAGAAACTGTTGCTTAACGTTAGCTCGATGTGCGGGTGCGTTGTCTTGGTGAAACAGCGCCCGCGCAGCCCTTCCCGGACGTTTTTGTTGCAGTGCAGGAAGGAATTTGTTCTTCAAAACATTTTCGTAGGATGCACCTGTTACCGTAGTGCCCTTTGGAACGCAATGGGTAAGAATTACGCCCTCGCTGTCCCAGAACGTGAACACCATCATTTTTTCAGCACTGGCAGTTACCCGAAATTTTGTTGGTGGCGGTGAACCTGTGTGCTTCCATTGAGCCGAATGGCGCTTTGTTTCTGGATTGAAAAATGGCATCCACGTCTCATCCATTGTCACAACCGACGAAAAGAAAGTCCCATTCGTGCTGTCGTTGCGCGTCAACATTGCTTGGCAACATGCCACACGGGCAACCGTGTGGTCATCCGTCAGCATTCGTGGCACCCACCTGGATGACACTTTTCGCATTTTCAGGTCGTCATGCAGGATTGTGTGCACAGAACCCACAGAAATGCCAACTCTGGAGGCGATCTGTTCAACAGTCATTCGGCGTTCCCCCAAAACAATTCTCTCCACTTTCTCGATCATGTCGTCAGACCGGCTTGTGCGAGCCCGAGGTTGTTTCGGTTTGTTGTCACACGATGTTCTGCCTTCATTAAACTGTCGCACCCATGAATGCACTTTCGACACATCCATAACTTCATCACCACATGGCTCCTTCAACTGTCGATGGATTTCAATTGGTTTCACACCACGCAAATTCAGAAAACGAATGATTGCACGCTGTTCAAGTAAGGAAAACGTCGCCATTTTAAGTATTTAAAACAGTTCTCATTCTCGCCACTGGCGGTAAAATTCCATCTGCCGTACGGTGCTGCCATCTCTGGGACGTATTGACAATGAACGCAGCCTCATTTTAAAACAATGCGTATGTTTCTATCTCTGTCGGGTCCGGAGAAAAAAATCAGAGGCCTTAGAACTTGAATGCACCTCGTATTTCTACCTTCCTATGCAGAAAATTTTGTTGTTCTTTATAGTTTCATAATATTGTATCTCCCTGGAAGTCTGTTATTGGAACACGTATACCTCTTTTTTATGGAAGCATGATCGACTCGGCATCTGTGTAACGGAACCTCAGTAGTGAACGGTGTTAGCATGCTTGTAACTCGGCACTAATTAGTTATCGGAGGTGGACGATGTTCGTTATCTTGGCTATACACAGGAAAGTTTGCTATCACTGTTATTATGATTAATAAGGTATATTTCGTAAAATCCGGAAATACACGAAGAGATTTTCTTCACTTGAGTAAACAGCCAAAAAAGAAGCTTGCAATTATTCACGCAACTGACAGAGAGTAACATCATGTCAACAGAAGGAATCATCCTCGATACAACGCCGCAGAAGTTAAGAACATACTCCGCTCCAGATTAATTAGCAGTGCAAAAGAGAAGCTGTCTACTACAAATGCCTTCATAAACTAACTGTTCCTAATAATATCATTGTGCGAGCTGGATACATTTAAACATGTGACAGGCAGAGTCGGAATATCTGTGAGTCGTCTTTGCGAAACATATCACGTGGAGAATGCATTCCTTCCATGATAATCAGATGCCTTACCCCGAACGATATAAAGGACATAGGTTGCAATTTCATATAACATTTACTGATATCTAGCAACTCATTTTAGTTGCAAGTAGATTTTTCTTAAGCTCTGAATTTGACATTCTCAAATATTATAGCACCTGTCTCTAAAAATAAAGCGGAAGTTTCTCATTCTAATATGCTTACTATATGGAAAAGGAAAAAAAAGATGGAAGTATGGCGTCCAGATACTAGAATTACAATACTCGAAACGGACAGTTCATAGGAAGAGTACTCAAAGAAACGTTTGTATAGACTTACACATATCGATGTACAGAATATATACACTGATAGAAAAAAGTGACCCAATTAAATAATTAATATGGAGTAGTGAAATTTTGGGGATATCTTTTTCTAGGTTAATGTAATCGCGAGATAAGCTATTGTAAATGTGAAATGATGGTACATTAATGACCAGTGTAACTACCTGGATGATCAATGAGAGCATGCAGACGCGAATGTATTGTGTTGTATAGGTGCAGTATGTCAGTTTTCGGATGGAGGTCCGTGCCTGAATGCACTTGGTCGGTCATTACAGCGACGGTTATAGCTGTTTTTGTGGATGACGCTAGAGTTGTCGTTCAACGATGTCCCTAACATGCTCGACTGGAGACAGATCTGGTGATCGAGGAGGCAAGGCCAACAAGTTGACGCTCTGTAGAGCATGTTGGGGTACAACAGCGGTATGTGGAGGAGTTTTATACTGTTGGTAAACACGCCCTGGAATGCCACTCATAAACTGAGCCACAACAGGTCGAACCACCAGATTAACGTACAAATTTGCAGTCGGGTGCACGGGATAACTGCGAGAGTGCTCCTGATCTCATACGAAATCGCACCCCGGACCGTAACTCCAGATGTATATCCAGTAACTCTAGCACGAATACAGGTTCGTTGCTTACCCTCAACTGGGCTCCTTTTAAGCAACAAATGGCCATTAGTGGCACCGAGGCAGAACCAGCCTTCATAAGAAATAAAAAAGACCTCCATCATGCCATCCAATGAGCCCTCGATTGACGCCGCTGAAGTCGCAAATCGCGTTGGAATGCACGCTACAGGGCTTTTGGTTTGGAGCTGTCCTTGAAGCGACCGATTTGTAACGGTTCGTTCTGTCACTTTGGTACCAACTACTGCAGATGCAGTACGATTCGTCAGAGCCGTACGCCGAACACGACGATCTTCCCTGTCGGAAGAACCACGTGGCCATCGGGAGCCCGGTCTTCTTGCGACTGCACATTCCTTTTACCACCACAGCCAGGAATCATGTGCAGTGGCTACATTCCTGCCAAGTCTTTGTGATATGTCACATAAGGTACATCCAGCTTCTCGTTGTCCTATTATATGACTCCAATGAAACTTAATGAGGTGTTGGTATGAGGTCTTTGTAGCCTTAAAGTCTCCAAGGTAGCTAACGCTCACGACCGTTAGTGGGTGTATTTAATGAAAACCTGGCTTGCGTTCCCATTGTAGCGGCAGTAACGCCACTCTTATGCAGCTGCTGCGAAGTATGCACAGGCGTCATCTTTCAGATGTAGAATCACGTCTACCAACTTTCCTTTATGTCACACAACCCATTTGTGGTGTTACGATTTTGTGTTTTCGTCAACGTGGATGACACACGTGCAGTATAAATATAATACACTGAAGGCACATTAATCTTATGGTATAATGAAACACTTTTAGATGAAGTGCTAGTTGAGTTGATGAGAAAATTTCGTATGAAACATTCGATGGATTAATATTACGTTACACAGAGACCACACTGACCTACTAAGATTTAGTAAAATGGACATCGACTGGAGAATTTGGAAAATATGGAAAACGTGAACTACAAAAAATGGTTCAAATGGCTCTGAGCACTATGCGACTTAATTTCTGAGGTCATCAGTCGCCTAGAACTTAGAACGAATTAAACCGAACTACCCTAAGGAAATCACACACATCCATGCCCGAGGTAGGAATCGAACCTGCGACCGTAGCGGTCGCCCGGTTCCAGACTGTAGCACCTAGAACCACACGACCACTCCGGCCGGCCGTGGACTACAGTGCATATGGAAATATTAAGACAAATTTGATAGATTTATCAGACAAAAAATAAAATACAGTAGATATACATCAGTCGATTTAGGTGATGACGTTCATACTAAAAAAGGTAAATGTCTTTCTTAAATTAAAGAAAGTTGTTTCCTAAGCATGCTAGGTCAGGCATTGATACAGACAAGTCATAGGAATTTGTAATTCATCAGTGCTGTTTTTTACCAATGCTCTACTTGTAAGTGAACTTCTTCTTACTATATTTAGCACAGTAAAATATGATGAAATGCTCGTAAATTTATGCGCGTAACACCACCTTCGTTGCAGTGGCGAGATGTTCAAAGTCTTTTTTGAAGTCATATTGGAGCATGAGCTATCAGTAGAGATCGCAACAAGTATTTATGTTTTCTGGTAACGGATGAGAGTCAGAGATGACCATCTTAAGACCACTAACTCGTTGCTGACGCGCGGAGTTGAACTTGTTGACGCTCGTCGACTGCTGCCAGCTCCTGCGTACACCGGCTGCCAGCACTGGTTCCACGTGTCATCGACGGGTTAGTTGTCCTAATACGGCGACTTTCAGCTGAAACCGTAAACGGAATAAATAAATGATGGTCATGGTATTGAGTGGTTTTGTTATACTTTAACACTTTTGCTACGGAACCGTATGCACTTTGCATCGATGTCCAGCCTCAGGAAGCAGTTCTGGCTTCTTTGTCAGTTCTTTATATCATTCAGCATTGGAATGAATATGTTCTGTGAATAATTCAAAACATTCCAGTAATTACGTTATAAATACACTCCTGGAAATGGAAAAATGAACACATTGACACCGGTGTGTCAGACCCACCATACTTGCTCCGGACACTGCGAGAGGGCTGTACAAGCAATGATCACACGCACGGCACAGCGGACACACCATGAACCGCGGTGTTGGCCGTCGAATGGCGCTAGCTGCGCAGCATTTGTGCACCGCCGCCGTCAGTGTCAGCCAGTTTGCCGTGGCATACGGAGCTCCATCGCAGTCTTTAACACTGGTAGCATGCCGCGACAGCGTGGACGTGAACCGTATGTGCAGTTGACGGACTTTGAGCGAGGGCGTATAGTGGGCATGCGGGAGGCCGGGTGGACGTACCGCCGAATTGCTCAACACGTGCGGCGTGAGGTCTCCACAGTACATCGATGTTGTCGCCAGTGGTCGGCGGAAGGTGCACGTGCCCGTCGACCTGGGACCGGACCGCAGCGACGCACGGATGCACGCCAAGACCGTAGGATCCTACGCAGTGCCGTAGGGGACCGCACCGCCACTTCCCAGAAAATTAGGGACACTGTTGCTCCTGGGGTATCGGCGAGGACCATTCGCAACCGTCTCCATGAAGCTGCCGCCTCCAGTGGTGTCGCGACAGGCGTGAATGGAGGGACGAATGGAGACGTGTCGTCTTCAGCGATGAGAGTCGCTTCTGCCTTGGTGCCAATGATGGTCGTATGCGTGTTTGGCGCCGTGCAGGTGAGCGCCACAATCAGGACTGCATACGACCGAGGCACACAGGGCCAACACCCGGCATCATGGTGTGGGGAGCGATCTCCTACACTGGCCGTACACCACTGGTGATCGTCGAGGGGACACTGAATAGTGCACGGTACATCCAAACCGTCATCGAACCCATCGTTCTACCATTCCTAGACCGGCAAGGGAACTTGCTGTTCCAACAGGACAATGCACGTCCGCATGTATCCCGTGCCACCCAACGTGCTCTAGAAGGTGTAAGTCAACTACCCTGGCCAGCAAGATCTCCGGATCTGTCCCCCATTGAGCATGTTTGGGACTGGATGAAGCGTCGTCTCACGCGGTCTGCACGTCCAGCACGAACGCTGGTCCAACTGAGGCGCCAGGTGGAAATGGCATGGCAAGCCGTTCCACAGGACTACATCCAGCATCTCTACGATCGTCTCCATGGGAGAATAGCAGCCTGCATTGCTGCGAAAGGTGGATATACACTGTACTAGTGCCGACATTGTGCATGCTCTGTTGCCTGTGTCTATGTGCCTGTGGATCTGTCAGTGTGATCATGTGATGTATCTGACCCCAGGAATGTGCCAATAAAGTTTCCCCTTCCTGGGACAATGAATTCACGGTGTTCTTATTTCAATTTCCAGGAGTGCATTTTGTAGAGTAAAGAAGTAAAAAGTCACTGTGCCGAGATTACAAATTGATGTTAGAGAATCGTGTTTACAATTAGTCCACAATGGAGAATATTATTTTCAGATTTTCCCCTTCAAAGCAACATTCTTGCTAACACTTTGTTTTAATGTTACAGTAGTAGATAATATTTTAATGCCATTTAAAGAGCAGTAGTGGAACTGGAAAAACTGGCTTGAATAATGTGAGGGAAAAGAACGGTTTTCTTGCTCTGTTGCCAGGAACACTTAAGTACAAATTAGTCATTCTCAGTTTCACTATAAGGAATTTATCTTACTGTTCGTGACACGAGCGCTGTATCGAATACCACGCGAAAGCAAGAAAATCACGCCTTCAGTACAATGTTGATAGTTAAAAAGGCACATGCTGTTGGAATGACTTTCTCAAAACAGATATTTAAGTATCTTAGTTTTCCCCTTTAAATATTGTGACACACTGTTCGATCGAAACAACTTTTTCATTTGCTGATTATTCGCATAATGGGACGGTCTCTCACTGCCTCAATGCTCTTGAGTGTTGCTATTTGTTTTACCGCAAACATCTCCATTCACCTGAGCACAACGCTAATGACGATGACATCTTCTCCGCACGTATCTGTAGCCATCTGTTGAAGCCGTCCTCAGCTCGTGGTCTAGTGGCTAGCGTTGCTGTCACAAGATCACCGTGTCCCGGCCGGGTTGGGTATTTTCTCTGCCCGGGCACTGGGTGTTTGTGTTGTCCTCATCATTTCATCATCATCATCATTCGTGACAGTTGCTAGATTCGACCGTGTTAAACACTGGACAGTATAAAAACTGGGACTTTGTACAAGCGCCGATGACCGCGCAGTTGAGCGCCCAACATACCAAATATCATCATCTGTTGAAGCCATAAGTAGTTAGGTACCCATTCACACTACGTTGCTTCTGTTGTGTCATAGTATAAGAGAACAGTAGGGAAGTTCCAGGAACTGTCATCGCAACTATGTCAGCAATTTCAACTATACAGAACTGATTCTGCATTAAGTTCGTCCCACTCAACTTGCCAATGTGTAACACAGCATTTCACGTCCTTGTCTGTGACCAGCACCGACGGATACTTTCAGTCTGAGGAGCAAAAGTAAGTGGCGTTAGGTGAATTCACGGTCTAACAGAACTGTATAATATAACCACCACTCAACGTGAAACTTCTTATCAATGATTTTTTACTTAAACTGCAATAACTGAGACGGTGAAACTTCTACATTATTAAATTCTGAAACTTCTGAGTGAAATTGAATGCATGTCTCTCTTTGATAGTCTTAACCATCTCAACACTGACCTACAGAATTTGCCCTGACAAACAGAACTCAAACTATTCCTATTCATTAATTACTCACAATATTCAAGGATAATGCGATCTGCTGCTTTAAAATTAACTCAAAAGGATGATCCTGAATTAGTAGAAATCCTGACAATAACCTATACATTTCATAAGTCACTTACCTCACAAAAATCTTCATTACACGAAACACGAAATACAGCAATGCCGGAAGTACCAATACTGCCTTCTGAATAAAAGGTTCCAGCTACTGAAGGCTCTAACTACATAATAGGCATGTGGTTAGCAAAGGAAAGATTTTGTTGCAGAGCAAACAATGTATTTGCCTTAAGAATGTGACGACCAGTTCAAAAATTATATATTTATCAGTAATAAATCTCAATGACGGATATGCATTCAGACCGTCCTGTCGCGCTAATACTGCAAGTTTCCAACACTGCTAATTATTAATATCTAACATCCATCACTGCTGACTACTCACTCCAAACTTCCATCACCGCTGACTGTTAACTTCCAACTGCTAGTCCGACCAGCCACAAAGTCTCTTGCAGAGTGCGCACAGAGCTGTCAGAGTTGTTAATGCAGTCTATCGCGCTGCCAACATATAAACAAATAAACAAGCTACTTATAAACGTCTAACTACACGTGCCTAACAAAGCAATAATGTTATTGACTCGTTCGCCAACATATGAATCGCATCTCGCAATAACCATTAAGGCGTTTGTACAATAAAACGTATTTCAACACTGAATTACGAAAATTTTATTTGGCCATAACAAAGATTCACTGCGTACTTCTGTGAGAGCTGGGAAATATATTTAGATTTCACCCGACCTCTCCCTTCTGTATTAATTTGACAAATGCACAAAGATGGTCCAATTCTACGTACTTATGGGTCATGAAAAGGACCTTCCGTCTTCTTGTATGTCATTCGAACGCGAGGCCGTTCCAGATTGTTTGTCTCATCTTATCACTGTTGCTCTTTTGGCACGAATCGGGGTCACGCGTAGGTTGATCAAAGGTAATACCTATGGACGTGAAGCAACGTAGACTTCCATCTTTCAAATGTATCTGCTGAAATCAAAATGAAAAACAACATTTCTCACCAATATGCTGGTCCCTTACGGGGAACTAACGCTCATATTTTAAGATTAACAGCCTTAGCCCTATCACTGTTGCTGAACAGAGCTATTCGACCTGGACCAACAGTCCTGACAATAAGAAGATCGACTTACAACTCAAATACACAATGCGAATAATTACTGGATCCCGCCGGAGTTCGAGTTCTCCCTCGGGCATTGGTGTGTGTGTTGTTCTTAGCATAAGTTAGTTTAAGTAGTGTGTAAGTCTAGGGACCGATGACGTCAGTTGTTTGGTCCCTTAGGAATTCACACACATTTGAATATTTGAATTACTGGATATATACAGAGTACACAAACTCTAGGCTTCCGGTTCTCGGCAACATCCCAGCTACCTTTGGATCGACATACTGCACAAGCAGAACACAACAAAGAATATTGGTAAGTCCTCTTCCAGTGTCAACAAATCGTAGAAAATCCCGTGGAAACTGTCGTCTGTGGTCAGAAAATATCTATCCGAGGATCCTCAAAAAAGGATACAAGGATTCGATGTCCTCAGGTTTTAGTACAGGAGCCTGAAACAGATTCGATCCAGACAGGGGAGACATGGTTATTTAATGCGCACGTAGGACTCTTACAGTGAGTCCACCACATAGGGGCTGACTGTCCTCACGCAGTGTACAACGAACGGTAATGGACATTCGTCAACCATCGGATAACGCAATCAAATGTATCGGAGAACTACGTGGATCTGCTGATCTAAGCTAATACAAGCACGTGATTTTACACATTTGTCCACAATTAAAGCATACATGTATTTGTTTTCATATATGAATAAAAAATGTCAAATCAAGCAACTATTACCTCCCTCTCACCTTATTGAAGGCGAGTAGTGAGGCCTATGGTTCAAATAGCTCTGAGCATTATGGGACTTAACATCTGAGGTCATCAGTCCCCTAGGACTTAGATCAACTTAAACCTAACTAACCTAAGGACTTTACACACATCCATGCCCGAGGCAGGATTCGAACCTGCGACCGTAGCGGTCGAACGGTTCCAGACTGATGCGCCTAGAACCGCTGGGCCACACCGGCCGGCGGTGAGGTCTATCTTATTATTTTCTCTAGCACGCACTGTATTTACTAGTGTGTAATAACTACAATCAAGTTTCATTATAAATTGATTGCAATGTACTACCTGTTTCTACACGATTCTAATTTTAGCATTTCACGCTGTACTTGCATTCCCATTCCCAAAGAAATAACGAGGGAATGGAGACCGCTCAGCGCACCACATTTCCAGTTACCTCATCCTGCGAAACACACGTCACAGCCGACCCACATCTCATTCGACTGGTGTAACGGTGCTTTACCCCACCCCTGGCTTCTCCGTTACTGGACCACGCCATCCCTACTTTTCTCATTCCTCCCCCTTCCTCCTCCCTACCTCTCCCAGCCCCACTCTCTCCCTCTATCCCCCTCTCTCCCTCTCTCTCTCTCCGTGTTTCTCACTCAATCCCCTCTCCCTCTTTCTCCATTTCCCCTCGCCACCCTAAACCGCCACAGCCCTGCATTATTAAGCGACTATCGATTTCCAGCCGGGAAATGGATTCTGCGAAACTCCCAAACTTTTCTTTTGTTCCACCGGCTTCGCTATTATCCGTGGCGAAAACTTTAAATGAAAGATACTGTTTCGAGGCTGGCAAGGGACCTTAGCAATGACGGATGGACCAGCTAGGCGTATCATATCTGTATCAAAACGACGATACATTTTGCTGTTCAAGTGGTAAACGCCAGACCCATCCACTGTACATGTTGAAGCCTCCTAGAATTATTTGTTTTCTGGCAACTATCACTGTAGAGAGTACGACTTGAGAAGACGAATGTTCTGCCATGTCCAACACATTCATCATCTATTTTAACTTATATTTAATACGTAGCAGTAATCAAAATTTGTTGGTTCGCTGCACGTACTGCATATTGTGCGAGACTGAAATCAGTCCATCAAGGTTTCCCGCGAGAAATGATACTCTGAAATGAGCTGTGACATAAATCTTTAAGAGGAGATGTAATGGATTTTCGTCCAAAAAATCGATTTTTCTAAAATATAATTTTCTTCATCTACACAGTTTAATCTATGTAATGTGTGAATTTCGTCGTGATAGCAGCTTTAGAAATGCCTTTAAATTGTTAAACTTATTAAGTCTCCACTGGCGGCCACTCCCACCATTTCTGACATTTGGGAAACTGCTTCCTTCAGCGGAATTTTTGTCAGTGTGAAGGATGTTTCCTTTCGATATCTTTGGCTGACAGGTATATCTCTGGCAAACATCTAAATCTTTAGCTGAAAACTTTCTTGCATGTGGTTTATTTACTATTTTGACAAACTCACACATATTAGTAAGCGGAAGGTTCAATTCGCCAAATTTTACGTGGAAGTCAAGATTTATGCACAATGGGCAGTGGAAAATTGTGTTTAGGAAGCGGAGGTTTCATGGAAATATGTTTATCAACAGGAAAGAGGAAGCAGCTTTAAATGAAGCAGCTTCGGCATCG
Organism: Schistocerca cancellata; assembly: GCF_023864275.1. Taxonomy (NCBI): domain Eukaryota; kingdom Metazoa; phylum Arthropoda; class Insecta; order Orthoptera; family Acrididae; genus Schistocerca; species Schistocerca cancellata. The sequence goes on along the minus strand of NC_064633.1, from coordinate 564,748,668 downwards.
AAACTTGAGACGGGAGAATTGTACAAGTGCGTGAATGATGTTGATACGGTTACCACTGGATTCAGTCTCATTCATTTAGAGCTTCTGCGCCAGGCCATATAGTTTTCATGTTCATGTGTTAGTTGTAAAAATACGGAATGCGTGACTGTTGTTGAAGATAGAAGAGTGGGAATAGCTAGCGTTTTTAAATTAAGTTTTAGGTCGTGTGACTTTGAATTTTGATTTTCCTCCTCGAAAAAAACTGACATTTGTACCTATGAAAGCAAGTTTAGCTTATTATATTCTCTGAGATGCCCTGGACAGGGCAGCGAAAGAGATTATTTATTGTGTGGTTTTCTGAACATGCATCATCTTTGTGCAAGATTTGAAAAAATAAGTAAAGAAATGTCTGATGCAGTATGCTATGGTGCCAAAGTATCTATGAAGAAAGCAGTGGCGCAGTTGGTGGAAATAAACAAAAAAAAAGATCCTAGGGTAGATTTTCATGACAGTGTATCTCCTACAAATGTTATTGACCACTGTGTGTCTGTAGATTGGACCTGGATAAAAAGGAGCCACACATCTGTGTATGGAGTTGTATTTGTTACTGGTATTGATTCAGGTAAAGTTGTAGGTGTAGAAATTATATCTAAATACTGCCACCAGTGTAAAACAAAGAATGTGTCCAACAATGAAGACAGGGGGAACTGTGGCAAGAAAAGCATTCAGTAGCATGCTTTAAAAATAATAGTGGCTCAAGTGGGGGCATGGAGGTTGCTGCAGTTGTGAGGATGTTCTCCAGGTCTAAGAACTGGTGGTGGGAACTCCTCTTCGTTCAGAGCAGTAACAAGTAAAAATCCGTACAATACAACAATAGAAAAGTTGGTATGTGTTGGCCCCATTGAAAAGAGGCTTGGTGGGAGGCTTCGTCGCTTGATGAAAGAGAAGTAAGGTGAAGTACTTGTGGATGGAAAACCACTAGCAGAAAAAGGCAGGCTGACTCTGAAAGAATTTTATGCTTTTCAGTTATTTTGAGGGGGAGCTAGCAGCAAAAAAACACATAATTTGGAGGCAATTGGGCGTGCTTCGTGGACACTTTCTTTCAACAAACTATCCACTGACCAAACACCAATGCACATTCTGTGTCCGAAAGACCATTGGTGTAAGTTTGACAACAGAAATGAGACGTATTCACATAAACACTCATTGACTGAACCTGTTATGAATGCAGTTAAGCCCACATTCAGGTTTCTCGCAAACGCTGATCTATTGAGGAAATGTCCTCATGGAAAGATAAAAAAGGCAAATGAAAGTCTCCATAATATAATTTGGATTAGATGCTCAAGAAGGACATTCTGTGACCTTGAAGCACTCAAAATAGGTGTCTGTGACGCAGTCTTATGTTACAATAACGGAAATAATGGCAGAATTGAAGTGATGAAGAGTGTTGGTATAGATACTGGTGTGTTTATAACAAAAGCATTTTACACCATCGACGAGAGCAGGTTCAAGAAAGCTAACAGATCAGTCTGTTAAATGCAAACATAGGCCAAGCAGATTTGGAGAGGAAAGAGGAGAAACCTGGAGGATGAGGAGTGTCAGTACAGAGGATTTTAAAATTGAGGTAAGCATAGTACATGCAGAAGTATGAGAAGAAAATCTTTGTACCTTATTTCCTCTGTTTTACTTTTTGTTACGTTATTAGAAGCCTTTCCTCAAAAAGTATTTGCGCTAATGCTATGAATTTTTCAGCTACTGTTTGCATCTTGTTGCTTTCTCCCTGGAACTAAGCAATACGAGTCCCTGCAATTACATTCTAATTTTTAGATGATTGTGTGTAGAAAAAAAGTTAATTATGAATGTGCAAAATAAAAACTCTGTTCATGATACAATTTCTACCATAAATTAACAACTGTAGTTCAGTGGTCTTATAACTTTTTCAGGACACTACAATAAAATTTTCAGATTGATTGCGTGATTAAAATTTGAGTTATGGCTTTTAATAAAAAAGACAATAAGAAAAATAAAAAGTCAAATTCCTGGCAAAATATTAATCCTACATATTTTATTATATTTGTCCGTGAAAACATAAATGTTTACATTTTCCGTTTCATCCCTCCCTTAACGAAAATGAAACTATTTCCTTGTGCAAAACGCACTGGCAACGGCGTTGAGTTGGGAAAATATACGAATTTTGGGGAGTGGAACGTCCTGGGTGATTAATGGTTGTCAAAGAAATGCTTTTAAGCCCTTTTATTGTCACTAAAAATTGTTAAACAGTTACACTATGCTCTACATCACTGTTGGTCCTCAAAACTTTTCATTAATTTATTTTGATACCTTAGAATGTACACTAACATTTGTCCATGCAGAGTGAATGAAAACCTATAAATGCCTACTTCAAGTTATATGTATACGAATGCAGTCATATTAAACTGGAAACCTTCAAGAACATGAAACCTTTTCATAATTAAAATGTATTAAGATTGTTTATTCAATTTTTAAGAAAATAATACGCGTTGAAATTATCTTTAAACAAATGAGCCTGAAGCAAAAGCATCTGCAGGTTCTGCACTGCAATATGTCCAATATGCACTTTAGTTAATAACATTCTCACGCCCAATGACAATTTTCGTACGCACAAACATTTTCTCTTTAGCCTTAACCTATACCATAAAAGCTTTAGCTAACTTCTGAAGATCTATCCTCCCTCTCTTAGCGGTCAGGTTCCCGACAGTTCTAGTATCTACGCTCTCTGGTATTAAAATTAATTAGGTGTATTAGTGTACAAGACCAGAAGTTCGCAATAGTTCGTCTTACTACCAGTTTTAATTACTAGTAGGCCGATTGCACTAATTATTAGGCGGATGCATTACACATTTACGAAATATGTCCTTAATAGAACGCAGGTATGCTCTCGAACATAAGCACTTCCTGCTGATGTTACCTGACGTCGATACACTTGCTGTAAATCTTCATAATGCCCGATTCTCGAGGTTCACGCACCGTTTCTTCACGCAACGTAGTCGATCACCAGTTCCATTGACAATCATTCATGGTGGATGCATTCCAAATCAGTGCACCATAATCTAGGCCTGTGGCGCTGCTACCAACAGACAAGGCTGCATTCAAAACACCGGCCGCCTCGCCTCCGGTTACAGACTCCCCACTCTGCCCTCACAGAGGTGCCTAAAGTTACTTCCATTACTTCACTTTTCGTTGACTATCCGTCTATATTTGAATCTGTGACTGTCCTCCCCCACTGTCCAGCGATTATACACTCAAGAGCCCAAGAACCTGGTATACTTGACTAATAGGTTCAAATGGCTCTGAGCACTATGCGACTTAACTTCTGAGGTCATCAGTCGCCTAGAACGTAGAACTAATTAAACCTAAATAAGATAAGGACATCACACACATCCATGCCCGAGGCAGGATTCGAACCTGTGACCGCAGCGGTCGCTCGGTTCCAGACTGTAGCGCCTAGAACCGCACGGCCACTCCGGCCGGCACTTGACTAATTCCATGCAGTCCCCGCGAGCATGCCAAAGTGCAGCAACACGACAAGAAATCGACTCGACTAGTGTCTGAAGTAGTGCAGGAGGAAACTGACACACTGAATCTCTCAGGGCTTTTCATAAATTCGTAAGAGTATGTGGGGGTGAAAACCTCTTCTGAACAGCGGGTTGCAAGGAATCCTAGACATACTCAATAATGTTCATGTTTGGGGACTTTGGAGGGCAGTGGAACTGTTTGAACTCAGAAGCGTGTTTCTGGAGCCACTCTGTAGCACTTCTGGAACTGTGGGATGTCGCATTGTCCTGTTGGAATTGCCCAAGTCCGTCGGAATACATAATGGACATGAACGGATGCAAGTGATCAGACGAAATGCCTACGTACGTGTCACATGTCAGAGTCGTATCTTGACGTATCAGGGATCCCATATCACTCCAACTGTGCACGTCCCACATGACTACACAGCCTCCACCAGCTTGAACAGTCTCCTGCTCACATGCAGGATCCGAGGATTTATGAGGTTGTCTCCATACCCGTACACATCCACCCGCTCAATGCAATTTGAAACGAGACTCGTCCTACCTGGCAACATTTTTTTTCAGTCATAAACAATCCAATGTCAGTGTTGATGGGCCTACGCGATGCTAAAGCTTTGTGTCGTGCAGTTATCAAGGTTACATGAGTGGGTCTACGACTCTGAAAGACCATATCGATGATATTTTGTTGAACAGTTTGCATGCCTACGCGAAGTTAATGCTTTGTGTCGTGCAGTTATCAAGATTTCATGAGTGGGTCTACGACTCTGAAAGACCATATCGATGATATTTTGTTGAACAGTTTGCACGATGAAACTTGTTGGTGGCGCAGCATTGAAATCTTGCAGTAGTTTACAGAAGGTTTGCACATCTGTCACCTTCAGCGATTCTCTTCAACAGTCATTCGCTCTGTTCTTGCAGGATCTTTTTTCCGGCACTAGCAATGTCAGAGATTTACTGATTTATCGTTTCCCTGATATTTACTGTACACTCTTAAAATGGTCGTACAGGAAAATTCTCAGTTCATCGCTACCTCGCCGATGCTGTGTCCCGTCACTCGTGCGCCGACTATAGCACCAAATTCAAACTCACTTAAATCTTGATAACTTAGTGAGGTAACGGGCGAGTGTGGCGCTCTGAAAATTAATTTCGGAGTTGGAGAGGCCGCACAGAGGCCTCTAGGTGGGCTGCGGTCCGGCAGCAACCACGTGCTGCCAAACGTAAGCCGGACGAGAGGGGTAGCCCCAGCACGTGGTCCAGCCGTGTGGCTGGGAATTCCAAGGTGACACTGTGTCGATGAAGGAGAAACGCTGGTAGGGCCAAAGATGGCGGACTTCGTGAAACCATCATGGCAGACATTTCACAGTTCGTATAGAAATTAGTAGTAGCCAGATGAATCACGATACCTCAAAAAGAAACATGTACATTACTATAATTTGCACAAAGATTCTGATGGTGTAATCAGATTTTCATTTCTTTATTAGTTTAAAGTTTAGTATCAGCCGTTAAATTACATAAGCAGCACAAAGCAACAAATTTCCAAAATACAAACGCTTCCTTCGATTTCGTCGATTGATATGTCTTTAGAAAGCTATTAGTGTAAACCTAAATTGGTATAAATTACAGGCATGTTACTTGAATAGTCCATGAGTTATTGGAGGTCAAAGTACCGATTACTGTCGATCGCGTTAGGCCATAAGTACTCCACAGTTACACGAAAAAACAGTAGCGGCATGCTTATAAATATACATATTCATCTATATCTTTGTTTATATCCGATATATACTATTTATGAAGATATTTGTTAAATATTTACTGTGATTTACAAAGCACAGAGACATTAGGCTACTGGCCTACATTTTGTTGCTATTCCTTGGACATATGTTTATTTAATTTATTTATGTATTTAATAATGTGTGTTAGAGTGTGTTTATGGTCCATCTGTAGGAATATTTATTTAAATTCAAGTGATTTAAATGTAAACCAAGTATTTCTATGTGTTTCAATATGTTTGTGAGTGTACGTTGGCTTGGAGACATGGAGCGAACGCTCTAGACAATCACAGCACTCGTTACTAAGAGAGATGTATTGTAACACTTCTGTCACTAAATGTAGCACTTATGCTACTAAATGTAACTGGGTTTTCTCTTCTGATGCTGTCAATTTTCAGGATGAGCATTCTAAAGCATTCTGTCAGGGTGAAAATATTAAATAAATTAACTTTTCTCTCTTAACAACATGTGGGCAGGGTGGGTTCTTCCTTGGCTCGGGTATGAGGTAGAATGAAACAGCATTTCTACATAAGATAACTTTTATTGAAAGTTTCGTACAACTGTATCTTACTGGACGTTCTGGTTCGGAGAGTGGCAGCTGTGTCGTTTGCGTAGCCTTCTGCTGCGGCAGTGGCGGCGGCGGCGGCGGCGGCGTCTGATTACGCGTAGCGGTGTGTATCACGTGTCGCCGTCTCGCCCAGCTGACCGGAGACGCGCAGCGCGAGGTGGCCCGTTTAATTATTGCGAGCGAAGTTGTGCATCGGATAGTGATACCTTGGATGTGGCGTCGCAGTGTTTCTCTTCTCTAAGCGGCCGCGTGTGTTGTGCGTCGGCCAGCGGAGCGGCGCGGCGGGGGAAGGCCAGTGTCGCGAACTCGAACCACGGACTCCCGCTTGCCAGTCTTCGGCTGTCAGCTCTTCATCCCAGCTCACAGGTGACTCCTGATGTGAGGCCGCCTCCTTCCCGTCCTCACGAGTCACCCGGGTACGTAAAAATCAGACTTCAAATACCTTTTAACTTCTGTTTTCTGGCGCCGAGGCTGCTGCTTGCTATTCCATTACAGCGGCTGATTTGGTGCGTCTGTTCATGATGTAGTCTCTTCTTGCATGACGGTCTTCAGCACCGAAACTGACTGAAAACAACTGCTACGCTTCTTCACTTCTTCGTCTTCTTCGTCGCTCGTCTCCGTCTTCGTCTCCATCTTCGTCTCGTCTTCCTCTCCGTCATCTGTCGGGCCCACCGCGTCTCGCGTATTTATTCACTTCAGTTCACTGGAGGTGAACGACTTCAAGGCCATTGCCTCTTCTGTCACGTTGAAAAGCTTCTCGAAGACTCTTCTTAACGTCGGTCATTGGCTCTTGGGATGTAGGCGACGGCCTTTGCTCACATGTGACAACTGAGAAACACGTGAGCCGGTCATTGCCTCTTCTGTCACGTTGAAAAGCTTCTCGAAGAATCTTCTTAACGTCGGTCATTGGCTCTTGGGATGTAGGCGATGGCCTTTGCTCACATGTGACAACTGAGAAACACGTGAGCTGGTCGGGCGATGCCCTGACAGCTGAATCGACAGCACCCGCTTATGTGGAACTTGCTGACTTCACGGTCATTGTCTCTTCTGTTCTGCTGTTCTGCCCGCTGAATGCCAGTATGTGACTCTCTATACTAAACCAAGTTTTTCATTTATATTCTAATTTCTACTTCACTTTGATTTCACTAATTTATTTACTTAAGTACCACTCAACAGTTTGGAGGCTGGGGAGGAGCAGTGAGGACAAGTGGTACATGTGAACAGTGCGGCACAGGACCCGGACAGGACGCGAGAGGACATGGGGAGTGGTTGACGTGTCGGCGCGGCGGATGCACAGTCATAGGAAAGACTTGGAGGGTGGAACGGTTTTGCACGTGGTCGCGAGATATAGAAATACTTCAGAGTGCCGACATGTGAACTTGTGAAGTTTCCGAGGTTTCTACAGTGAAGACGTATTATGTCTTTAGAAGTGAATACAACATGAGCTATGTTGTCGTTGATAACTAATTACGTGCAGCAGGAATCCATTGTTTCCCTGTTTTTCAACCTATATTTTATTTAATTGCTGGACCATCGACACCAATAAGTGTTTGGCAGAAATATACCACATTCTCAAAAGTACTTCTACTATCGTACTCATCATTTAAAGTCGTTAAAGTAGTACCTGCAGATTTTATTTAATTACAGCCTCTCATTTATAAATTTTTATATTAATTAGCAACAGCCGAGTGATAAGAACCTTTGACCATTCGGTTAATGTGTATTCATATTGTGTACTGTAGATTCAGCAGTATTTGGCTTGTAATGTGGCAACTACGTAACCCAGCCCCTAGGCAACGAAATCAGCCAAAACTTATAATATTTCAACCCTGAGTATGAGAGTACGTAGTTTAGGGCCTCACTTAATTTTTTTTGAAAGCCTGCTACCTGCCATTACAACAGCAGTAACCGATCTACCAATGCGCCAGACACTTCTTGTCTTAAGTAGGCGCTGCCGATCGCAGGGCCGTATTCTGCCTGTTTACATACCTCTGTATTTGAATACGCATGCCTAACCAGTTCCCTTGGCGCTTCTGTGCATATACGCACCACGTTGTTTGTGTCCTTGATAACTGCTGAATGACGCCTCCTTCGTAGCTTTGCATAGTCAATAATGTGACACAGTTCAAGCATGGGCAGCATAGTTCGGCCCGTTTCGTCTCCTTTTAGATGTAGAAATTAGACTTCAATTTCTACATTTGTGATTCTCGGAATATAAGCGAAGAAGTATTATCTTCGGCTGTAAATAATGCCGAGGATATAAGGCAATACCCTCTACATTAAAACAGACAACTAATCTTAGCATATGAGATGCGGTGTCTCTCAAATAGACAAGATGTTGTATGTATAAAAAATCGTTGTACATAATTTACTTTTCATATTTATCATAGACTTCAGTGAACTAAATGCCATATATCGTGTCACGCGGTAAATCCTGTAATACTATAAAAACTTTAACTTTAGCCTAGAATATTTCAACACTGTTCTCTTTGGTACTGTCAGTGTATTTAAGATAAAATTGGTTTGCACTGACATGGGTAGGATTCCAAGACTGGGTTAAAATTTGTGAATGCCCAAAGAGTAAATAAAATCGGCTTCATGGAAACCAAAACGTCTCGTATTGACGTGAATATTAAGGAAAGTTAACTATGAATTTTGTCTGTGTATAAATTATAAGATACTTCAGCTACGTAAGAGCGTTACACAGAATTTGGGGACGCTAGAGAAGATATGAACACCATCAAACTACGTCGCAGCTTTGGGAAGTTTAGGAGCAGTGCGTTTGAATAGCACAAGATGAATCTGTCGACATAGGCAAACGTGACTGACCATCCCGCAATATGGATCGTTCTGTCGAGAAACGATTGTGTTTAAAAGATAACAATAACAAAAAATTGTGGCACTATATTATGGAAACTTCACTCACTATACTATGTACGGATCGAGACACGAAATGACAGACAATATATTCAAATGATGCTCCACATACTTGATACATATATGTCAACGATTATCATTCATGTTTAGTGTTGGGTAGAAAACATCTGTCCTTTCGAGAAATGTGTTTCTTATTATTTCGCAGTTAATAATACGTGTCGCCCTCACTTTCCAGTTATAGTTTTTCCTTCAACAAGTCCTAAAAGCCACATGTGTTTGTGTTACAGGCATCTACAATTATAATAACAATGGGTGTATCCGTTAACCGGTGTGGCTTCTTTCCCAATTTCTCCTCTGATGACCAGGTAGAGCTCCTCAACCATCTCCTATCTCAACAGCTCAACTCTCAAAAATCCACTATATCTGCCTCTCTTGAGCTAGAGGAAGTATGAGAACGTGTCTGGCATTTAGGTCTCGTCTTCAAACTCCAGACATACAAACTTCCAAGTAACCACGTCCACCTTACTACATCCTTCATCTCCCATCCTTTGTTACCGTTATCAGTACCCATTCCCGTACCTCCCATCCCACAGCAGGAGTGTCTCCAGGCTCCGTCCTCTCTCCTTTATCTCCTGTACACTGATATGCCTGGACCATCTTCGCCAATCCACCTCTTTCACTGTACTGATTACACCATTTTCCTCGCCCTCTACTCTTGAAATTGGCCTCAATCAGTTTACTTCATAGTGCAACAAATGGTTCCTCAAGATCAATCCCTCCTAAAAGCAGGTAATAATAATGGGACAAACAACCTGCACCACACCTTAACACACCTTTGACTAACACTAGATCAGCAACTAACTTTGAAAGCTCATTTACTAGTCTTCCAACAGGAAGCCCACAATAGACTGTATCAACCAATAGGCCGAACTTGGAGAGTACACCCCTCCACTGTTTTCCACAACTACAAAACTCAGATCTGACTCACCCCTGCTATGTGAATGTTGCATGGATATCTGCCCCACTAAAGTTCTGTATGTCCCTCCAAATCCATAAATGCCCTGTGCTCTGTCTCGCTTTCCGCGTGCGTTTAACTTCCACCCCCCTCCACCCCTCCCCCAGCAGTGGAACTTCTACCACTTCATCACATTCCCATCCATCCTCACACACATAGGACGTGAACATCGAAACTTCCTCATCTGTCGAAAACTGGACTCCAGTAATCCTGTCGTCTCCTCTCTGATCATCAACCCTGGTATGTTGCCACTTCTTTACAAACACATTCCACCATCTCTGCACCTACACACATTCCATATCTTATCCACACAGTACCTGAACCAGCTCTCTCTCTCTCTCTCTCTCTCTCTCTCTCAGACAATGAAATCCGCCCCGGTACTCATCCCTCCTACCATTTTAATTTTTCCCCATTTATTCCACTCTACAAGAGGGCTCCTCTCTCATTTTCCCTCTTGATCCATCCCCACAAATTTTCTGTTGTTACCCTAACCAACCCTAACCACACACCAAACTCTTCCTCCCCTTCCATCTTTCTCACCTTCTATATTCCCACTAACCACACCAACTCCTATGTCCATCTGTATGATTTTCCTACATAACTAACCTCTCCCTTTCCTGTCCACACCTCAACCCTATGGAACATACTTTCTCCACCCTAAATACTTCCATTCCGGAGGAGGTCTCTCAGATAGTAAGTGAGAGTGCAGTCTTCCAGTGTTTTTTCTCAAAAGAAATTCGCCAGTCTGCAGTGTGGTTTTAACTGAATGTATTTTCGTTTATTTTAGCTATACACTTTTGATTTTTAATTTAAAATGCAAAAGCAGTCCTAACAGTTTTTCTCATTATTTTTATAGTTTTTAATTCTCTTGGCTGAAGAGCGGAATATTATTCTGCTGACAGCCTACTCGCGCCCGTAAGAGATGAGGGGAATGAAATAACGATAAATCAAAAACAATACAGCCGTGTGTCGGACGTCATTTGGCTGTCTGGAATGACTGTTGGGTGCTAACTGTATAACTATCATCGTTTTCTTATTATTGGAAGACTGTTTAAGGTATTTCGTAATTGTCCTCAGTGGCCTTTCCGTGGTGGCACTCCATTGTGAGTTAGTCATACATTAAGACTGACTAGAGAAATTGTTCAGTGCTAACTGCAGAGCTAACACCACTTTCTGAATGTCATGCTGGTTAGCGTATTCCTAATACATGCTTTGCTATGTACCATCCACTGGAGTGGTGGCAGAACAGTAATTTTTCGTAGCTGCAACCTCTATGGCAGCGGCGACGCCTATCGGGAAACATAGCTAGTCCTTCCCCAAATTTGCGAAGTCAATGCGCAAAAAGTCGCGTGCCGCAGGGAAATAAGTAGGTCATGATGTAAGTGTTGAACTGAAAGCCGCCGGTGTCACAGGAAATAGCTATGTCGTGAGCTAAAATTTGAATTGTTCCAGGAATTAAAACAGCTTACACCAGTCCTGGAACAAAGAAGGTAAGCCGAAGAGAAGGTCAGGGTGTTGACCTACTTTGTACCAGCAGTGGTGAGTATTTACTGACTGTAGAACGTGTTGCGAATAGCGTTAGTAATAAATACATAATAAATTAGAGCGTCATAACTTTTGTGAAGTCTGACTGCTTAAACAGCGAAAATGTAAGAGGTAAACATTTTGTGATTGGTGTTAGCTAGAAAAAGTTTCTTAAAGATTTGAAATAATAATGTTTAAAGATTTTTGGAAGCTGCGAATTGGTCTCATTCTTTAGTAATGGATGAATATATTCTCGGTAATTTTCACATCGTGATTTACGCTGCCTCAGTGCATACAAACAGCTTCTACCTCACAAGCATCTGGTTTATAAGGCCCGCAACGAATTCCTCCCCTGTATCAGCTCTGCCTTCGCAGAGTAGTACTTGCAACCAACGTACTTAATTGTTTGCTGGGTACTTTCCTATCTCTCACTTCCTCTACAGTTTTACTCACCACAGCTCCCTCAAGTACCATGGAAGTTGTTCCCTGATGTCTTAACAAGTGTCTTACCTTCTGTCCCCTCTCCTTGTCAGTGCTTCCTATATATTCCTTTCTTCGTCGATTCTGTAGAATACCTCATCATCCATTACCTTATCAGTCCACCTAGTTTTCAACATTCTTCTGTAGCATCACATCTCCACTGCTACGATTCTTTTCTTTTCTGTTCTGGTTTTCCCACAGTCCACGTTTCACAATCACACAACGCCGTACATTCTCAGATATTTCTTCCTCAAATTAAGGCATGTGTTTGGTACAAGAAAATTTCTGTTATACAGGAACGCCCTTTTCGTCTGTGCAAGACTGCTTTTTATGTCTTCCTTGCTTCGTCCGTCATAGCTTATTTTGCTGCCTAGGTAGCAGAATTCCTCAGCTTCATCTACTTCCTGATCACCAATTCTGATGCATTCATCGGATAGTTCAGCCCAAGGATACCTCCCTCTTCCATGTTCAGGCGGATCTGCAAATACGCAGCAAAGATAACAACAAGCACTACAAGGGCACAGTGATTGTACAGTCTTATCTTAACCACTCTTCCTGCTTAATGACTGAACTATCTACCAAAGTATGCCAATGTACGGAAAGTAAAACACAATCTGTACTAACAGTTGTAGCCTCCCTTTGAAAAGAATTGGATGTTGGAAGGCGACTCTTTGAGAGGTTCAGACTTGAATGTAGGGTTCTGGTGTGGAAAGGGGGCTAATTATGTAACACACAATTTATTTCACAACCATGCTTATACAGGCGTACATTGATTTTTCAAATTGAACCGCTGTACGATCGATAGGTCGCACCACTATCTCTAGTAGATCATCTTTGTTTCAGAAATGCGTGGTTCGTGCGGAGATGGGAGGCCCAAGGGCAGTGATACTGAGACCGGGAGTGTGAAACCTTTCTCTCGGTGTGAGACACCGAGTTCGAAGCTGGCGGCAAGGAAGGTAGTGGGCCTGCAGTTGATATCTAGTACAAATTCGGCAGTCACACATCACCGGCTCTGAGTATAGCAGTGACATCAGGTACAGACACTCATGTTGTCCCATTAATCTTTCTTCGATTGATTCTGAACGCATATTATGTGCTCATGACACTGTTCTTCCACTCAACAGGTCCTGTCATTCATCTTCACTTTCACTGAGGATAGCAGTGCTACAAGCGAATCTTACATTTATATCCATTAACCTCTAAATTTAGTCCCACTCTAGAACCTTCCTTTTATTTCCGACATCTCCGATGTCTAGTTTGAACAGCAGGGGCGAAAGACTACATCCCTGTCTGATACCCTTTTTCTGAAGCCATCCGTCCCGTAGAACTTAGAACTACTTAAACCTAACTAACTTAAGGGCATCACACCCATCCATGCCCGAGGCAAGATTCCAACCTGCGACCGTAGCGGTCGCGCACACATAGAACACTACATTCAAACACTGCTCTTACAGGCGTGCACTAACAGAAGCCTAGTCAAGGCCAACATCCAACGACAATGACGACACCACTGCTAAGTTACAGGACCGTACGATGAAAGAAAAATGCCAAATTACAAAGCAATGAAAGTAATATATACTTTGACGTCAGGGTTAGTATTTGTACAACTTTTTATTATTTAGTATATTTGAACTGACCGCAAAACGATTGTAGATTTCTTCCTGAAAACTCAGATTACCATAGGTAGTAGAAGAAATTTAGAGTAGTTGAAATAGATATTAAATCAGAAAGGTCAGTCCAAGAATAGACAATCATTCAGACGCCACATTGAACTCGCAACAAAATGAGGGTAAAGTGTTCTTGCTGTTTAATTGTTCTCGTAATAAATTTCTGTTTCTTGGTCATTTAATTTCCATTACATATCGTCCAACTTTTCTTTTTGCACTTACATACTAAAATCTTTTTCTAAATTGTACTTTAATTTTAATGATAACTGATTTTGTTTTTGGTCAATTCCACATCATAATTTTGTAATCACCAATCGCTTTGTTGCATCAAAATATTTTATACATCATCAGTCTTTCTACTAGTTTTATATGGCCCCCTAAGAGCTCCTCTCCTGTGCCAATTTCTTCATCTCACAGCAGCGCTGGCACCCAACATCCGCACATATAAGTGGGATGTATTCCAATCTCTGTGCCCCTCTACAGATTTTACCCTCCAGAGACTTTTCTAATACAACGGATGTTATTTTCTGATCCCCCCACTTTTATCAGTTTTCCAGTTTGTACCACATTTTCTTTTCTCGAGCTTTCTGCCATGAACCTCCCCATTTCTTATCATTCAACCCGATTTTCATAATTCTTCTATAACACCACATCTCGTTATCCCGAATCTCTTGTTTTACAGTTTTTCCACAGTCCTTGTTTCACATCCATACAGCGTTGTGCTCGAAACGTACATTCTCAGAGATTTATTTCCCAAATTAAAGCTGCGTTTTATACTTGCATACTCCCTGTATCTAAAATACCATTTGTGATACTCCACTTCTTATGTCTCTCCTGCCCCCACGTAGTGTGTCAAACGTTAAGCAATAAATGAAATGACTTACATTATGAACGCAATCATTACAGACTGGATTATTTATTTATTTATTGGTTTCTAATTTAATCGATAGCTTCGGACAGTCAAGTACAAAACTGGGAAAAACATGAGACAAGATTAAATTGAAATCGCCTGGTATATAAATTACGAGGATACTGAATATTTTTAATATTTGTAGTTATTGTTGTGGAAACAAAGACAATGAACGTTCTGTAGTTCAAAACTATGAAATAATTAAATTAAAGATTCGAGCAAGTAAGAAGTTAAACTTAAATAAACGTCAGTGATATCTTCTATAAAATAGTATGAACTTAGATATTCCGTTATCGGCTTGAATATTCAAAAAACCTAGAAGTGACGAAAGAAATGCGTAATCAGCAATTTTGAGATAACGTTTATTTATTTTACACTTTGTTTGTAATATGTAACACAAACCACTAAAAACCCAACTGCACAATAATCGCTTTTCAGAGTACGTACTACCTTCAAAATAATTGTCATAAAGTGTCATGAATGTCGACGACTGTTTACTTTTTACTAACGAGTAGCTGCTTCCGCCTGAGACCATAGTAAGGAAACCATGTTTGATTGCGTGTGTACCATTACTCAGCGAAGTGGCAAATTACTTTGCGTTAATGTATTCATTACATAAATCTGACTATTATGCATCCAGATGAAGATTTTATAACTTAAACAGTTTGTTGCCAATATCACATGGACAGTGCATAAAATTTATAATCACTCAAATTGAAGAACCAAACAGACTGAGCCTCAAGACTAACCCACGAATCTCAGTAAATAATTAATGTGCTCATTTGTGTATCACTAATGTGTCTTAAGTGAAAGTTCGCTGATGTATGATAGATAATAATGATACAATGTATAAAGGTGTCGTACCAGACTTTTGTGAGTGGATACTTAATTGTACTGAGAAATTAGCAATCACTGCAAAGATGGCTATTTCCGTAAAACGTTAGTATTTGCTTGACTGTGAGCGATTTCACGTCCAAGGATACACCTGCAGTGTCAGACTGTTTGACTTTCCAGAGTGCTTCTTTCAAAACTGTAGCAGAAGACTAGGGCTGGCTACTTTGTTCTGTCGAGTGTTTTCTTTGGGAGCAGAGGCTTTAAAGAGCAATAACGGTGAGCATTTACCCTGTTTTGGACTGCCTTGGAGATGTTAACAACACATATGTATAATCAGCCTGCACGCCACGTGCAGCAACAGTTTAACAGCAGTGTTGTAGGAATGGTTCTTACTACTGAAGTCTCATTAGTTTAAGGAAATCTTCCTGTTTTCGACGACCAAACAATTTAAGCGTCTTCTTGCACGTTAGTCATTACAGTTGTGTTTCTGAATATTATGATGGTAGTTGCAAACAACACTGCAATTAAATCAATGAGTTATCAATGTTGCCTTATTTTACAGCTAACCGTTCTGCAGCACCATTTGATGAAATTCCTTTCTTACTTTCCTTCATTTCCTCCGGTGCTCCAAGGAGTGTGGTGAACGATTTTGTCCTCTTTAAAAAGATGAAGAGTTAAACATTGAGTGATTGCGGAGCACTATCACCATTGTCACACGCTCTCACTTCGTGACACACCACGGTGAGATACGGAATCTAATCTAGAACACTAGCTAAGTCTAGTGACCAAATTCTTTACGCCGCTAGACGACTTCCCTTTTGCCATGAAGGCGAAGGGTAAACAGCCAACACTACATGGCATCCATATGTTGTTACCCAACAAAATACTGCCTATTTCCGATATCGCTGAACTTCAGTGATCTGGAGAGAACTGGTGTATTCAAAGAGATAAGGCCGTTGGCACACACACACACGAAAATCCTCGCCAGCCAAGGTTGTTTCCCTCGTCGTGATAAGTACGAGCGGCATTCAATAGTTAATGCAAAACATTTTTTTCTCGAACAATTTCGGTTGAAGTAATGCAGAATTTGCTTTCGAACATAGTGGAGTATTCACACTTCAGCCACTATAGTTTTGTCGATTTTACTGCGAGCGAAACGTAGGTACAAAGAGTATGTACTCGACCTAGAGGAGGTACACAAAAGACCGGCTTTTAAGGATCGCGAATCCCTGATTTGTGGTCTCCCTTGGGGGTCTCGCAGCGATGAAGAGAGGACACTGATCGAGAACGGTGATGGTGGACAACACCCTAGCAGTTGTTAAGGAGACACCTGTACAGTGCGAGGGAAGCTGAGTACACTCAGCTGATGGGCCAGCCGGTGGAGATTTACCTGCCTGGTGAAAGTACAACGCGAGCTGCAGTGACCGAGACGTTCTTTGAATTTGCTTTTCTGGTGAGTGGACCTGCCACTTAAATCATGATAGTTTTTGACTGTTAAGCTCTAGTACCATTTGATGGAATTAATTGGTAACCATGTGCGTGTACTAAGGAGGTGTTCTTTAACGTTCATGGGTTTAGTTAAGTAAAGATAGTTGAGTTAATATGTTCCATGTCATCGGCTTGAGATTTCCTGTTAACGAAAGGCGTTGTCGACACACCATCCCTGTTTTACATTGTGCAAGGATGCACTCACCTTAGCATATTTGCATGCCTAGAAGCTGGCCCAGCAGTGGGCGGAAGATCCTAAGTTGGCATATTATTAATAGGACGTTATCCTGTTGTACAAGTTTATGCATCGGGATTGACGTAGCGCTGGTCTTAACGGGACATTGTGTAGGACTGGGCTGGGTTCCGGACCTGTGGTAGTGTGCAACGTATAAAGTGTGAAGCAGTGGCGTTGTTGATTAAGCCCCAAAGCAGCTCCAGAACACTATTGTACAAGTTATATGCAGAGGTGATGAATAAATTAATTAAATTGCTTAACGTCAAATTCTTCTAGTTAAAGTGTTTCTTTATCTAATGTGATAGTCTTACACCTCGAGTTGAGTGAATAATTTTACTTGTGGATGAGTTGATTTCTTGGATTTTTAACTAAAGAATGCTTGCTACTTGGGAGTCACTGAAGGTATTGTCCGTACACATTCATTTATATGTCAAACTATTCTCTCAACTTGATGTTGGAGAATCGTCACTTGACATAGTGAAACACTTCATCTGGAACGGCGTGATGTTGATTCCTTTACTCTCTGGGGTGTACCACTTATACAGTATTGTTCTGGAGCTATATGTATACACTCCTGGAAATGGAAAAAAGAACACATTGACACCGGTGTGTCAGACCCACCATACTTGCTCCGGACACTGCGTGAGGGCTGTACAAGCAATGATCACACGCACGGCACAGCGGACACACCAGGAACCGCGGTGTTGGCCGTCGAATGGCGCTAGCTGCGCAGCATTTGTGCACCGCCGCCGTCAGTGTCAGCCAGTTTGCCGTGGCATACGGAGCTCCATCGCAGTCTTTAACACTGGTAGCATGCCGCGACAGCGTGGACGTGAACCGTATGTGCAGTTGACGGACTTTGAGCGAGGGCGTATAGTGGGCATGCGGGAGGCCGGGTGGACGTACCGCCGAATTGCTCAACACGTGGGGCGTGAGGTCTCCACAGTACATCGATGTTGTCGCCAGTGGTCGGCGGAAGGTGCACGTGCCCGTCGACCTGGGACCGGACCGCAGCGACGCACGGATGCACGCCAAGACCGTAGGATCCTACGCAGTGCCGTAGGGGACCGCACCGCCACTTCCCAGCAAATTAGGGACACTGTTGCTCCTGGGGTATCGGCGAGGACCATTCGCAACCGTCTCCATGAAGCTGGGCTACGGTCCCGCACACCGTTAGGCCGTCTTCCGCTCACGCCCCAACATCGTGCAGCCCGCCTCCAGTGGTGTCGCGACAGGCGTGAATGGAGGGACGAATGGAGACGTGTCGTCCTCAGCGATGAGAGTCGCTTCTGCCTTGGTGCCAATGATGGTCGTATGCGTGTTTGGCGCCGTGCAGGTGAGCGCCACAATCAGGACTGCATACGACCGAGGCACACAGGGCCAACACCCGGCATCATGGTGTGGGGAGCGATCTCCTACACAGGCCGTACACCACTGGTGATCGTCGAGGGGACACTGAATAGTGCACGGTACATCCAAACCGTCATCGAACCCATCGTTCTACCATTCCTAGACCGGCAAGGGAACTTGCTGTTCCAACAGGACAATGCACGTCCGCATGTATCCCGTGCCACCCAACGTGCTCTAGAAGGTGTAAGTCAACTACCCTGGCCAGCAAGATCTCCGGATCTGTCCCCCATTGAGCATGTTTGGGACTGGATGAAGCGTCGTCTCACGCGGTCTGCACGTCCAGCACGAACGCTGGTCCAACTGAGGCGCCAGGTGGAAATGGCATGGCAAGCCGTTCCACAGGACTACATCCAGCATCTCTACGATCGTCTCCATGGGAGAATAGCAGCCTGCATTGCTGCGAAAGGTGGATATACACTGTACTAGTGCCGATATTGTGCATGCTCTGTTGCCTGTGTCTATGTGCCTGTGGTTCTGTCAGTGTGATAATGTGATGTATCTGCCCCCAGGAATGTGTCAATAAAGTTTCCCCTTCCTGGGACAATGAATTCACGGTGTTCTTATTTCAATTTCCTGGAGTGTATATATATAACTGGCTCACATAGTGTTAAGTTGTGAGGTGGCTATAATTTCACACCTTACAAGCACTCATCTACATAATAGGTATCATTTGATAGGTTGCACATCGTATAAATGAATATTTAAAGAAGGCTGACACTGTCACGTACACCTTGCTAATATTTGCTAACGCATATTGCATGAAAGGTGACAGCCTGTCATTATGATCAAAACAGCGTAATGAATGATTGATTGTAGTGGTAGAGGTTGGAACGGCGGTGGAAATGAAACGGCAGGCGTAACTCAAGCCCTGGGTGGAAAAGCCCACACAGGTATTTTGGTCCTGCAGCACACAGGAAGTGCCAAGACGGACGGTCTGGGCACCTGAGTGCGGAAGCACAATACAGCGGTGGCCAGCCGGTATTGTTGTGGAGCTGGAAGGATAGCCGGATAACACTTTGGAAACTCTGAAAGTCTAGGACGGAGCAGAGAGGAATGAGGAAGCATTACCTAGGAAATCACAGGCTGGGTTATTTCCGAGGATTTTTTCTCTGACAAGCATACCATTGGATGATTATAGATATTTCCTCGCAGACTTTCCGCAGTGGACGACAAAAGACTAAAAGATGGTTGGTCGGCATTCGGAAGAATCTGTAGACAGGGAGAATATTCCATGGTTTCGAGAATATGATTCACCTTCTGAGTTACAAGGGAGGGCTGAGCTTCGCTGCGAAGCCAAAGGCAGAGGGAAGAGGTCTTCTGTCTTGAGCGCCCGAATTTGACGGTGGCTCAGTATCAGCTTTTGTTGGTACAGACGGACTTGCTGCCTTTGCTGTCAGGAGATTTTATAGTTAGAACGGTTAGGCACTGCAGTGTTGCGAACTTACACAGTTCTGGACTTCGCTTCCAGATAGGGAGTCGTCGTTGAGGACTCAGCGTTCAATGACTGAGAGCACTTCCTCTGCCTATAAAACCGTTGAGACGTTACCTGAACTCCACCCTTGTGGATAGGAGTTCGCGTTTCTCGTCTGTAGAACACAGAGAGGAGAGGACTATTAGATTATACTAGTCAGTGGCACGTCTTATGCCCTCCTAGTGTTGAAATGAGTTTTTTTAATATTATGTGGGTGGACGTTCCCTCCCCCCCCATCCCCCACCCGTGAACCATCGACCTTGCCGTTGGTGGGGAGGCTTGCGTGTGTCAACGATACAGATAGCCGTCCCGTAGGTGCAACCACAACAGAGGGGTATCTGTTGAGAGGCCAGACAAACGTGTGGTTCCTGAAGAGGGGCAGCAGCCTTTTCAGTAGTTGCAGGGGCAACAGTTTGGATGATTGACTGATCTGGCCTTGCAACATTAACCAAAACGGCCTTGCTGTGCTGGTACTGCGAACGGCTGAAAGCAAGGGGAAACTACAGCCGTAATTTTTTCCGAGGGCATCCAGGTTTACTGTATGATTAAATTATGATGGCGTCCCTTTGGGTAAAATATTCCGCAGGAAAATAGTCCCCCATTCGGATCTCTGTGCGGGGACTACTCAAAAGGACGCCGTTATCAAGAGAAAGAAAACTGGCGTTCTACGGATCGGAGAGTTGTATGTCAGATCCCTTAATTGAGCAGGTAGGTTAGGAAATTTAAAAAGGGAAAAGGATAGGTTAAAGTTAGATATAGTGGGAATTAGTGAAGTTCGGTGGCAGGAGGAACAAGACTTTTGGTCAGATGAATACAGGGTTATAAATACAAAATCAAATAGCGGTAATGCAGGAGTAGGTTTAATAATGAATAAAAAAATAGGAGTGCGGGTACGCTACTACAAACAGCATAGTGAACGCATTATTGTGGCCAAGAGAGACACGAAGCCCACGCCTACTACTGTAGTACAAGTTTATATGCCAATTAGCTCTGAAGATGATGGAGAAGTTGATGATATGTATGATGAGATAAAAGAAATTATTCTGGTAGTGTAGGGAGACGAAAATGTAATAGACATGGGTGACGAATTCGACATTAGGAAAAGGAAGAGAAGGAAATGTAGTTGGTGCATATGGATTGGTGCTAAGAAATGAAAGAGGAATCCGGTTGGTAGTATTTTGCACAAGGCATAACTTAATCATAGCTAACACATGGTTCAAGGACCATGAAAGAAGGTTGTACACATGTAAGAACCCTGGAGAAACTAGAAGGTTTCAGACAGATTATATAATGCCAAGACAGAGATTTAGGGACCAGATTTTAAATTGTAAGACATTTCCAGGGGCAGATGTGGACTCTGACCACAATCTAGTTGTTATGAATTGTAGATTAAAACTGAAGAAACTGCAAAAAAGTGGAAATTTAAGGAGATGGGACCTGGATAAACTGAGAGAACCAGAGGTTGTACAGGGTTTCAGGGAGAGCATAAGGGAACAATTGACAGGACTGGGGGAAAGAAATACAGTAGAAGAATTATGGGTAGCTTTGAGGAATGAAATAGTGAAGGCAGCAGAGGATCAAGTAGGTAAAAAGACGAGGCCTAGTAGAAATCCTTGGGTAACAGAAGAGATACTGAATTTAATTGACGAAAGGAGAAAATACAAAAATGCAGTGAGTGAAGCACGCAAAAAGGAATACAAACGTCTCAAGAATGAGATTGACAGGAAGTGCAAAATTGCTAAGCAGAGATGGCTAGAAGACAAATGTAAGTATGTAGAAGCTTATCTCACGAGGGGTAAGATAGACACTGCCAACAGGAAAATTAAAGAGACTTTTGGAGAAAAGAGAACCACTTGCATGAATATCAAGAGCTCAGATGGAAACCCATTTCTAAGCAAAGAAAGGAAAGCAGAATGGTGGAATGAGTATACAGAGGGTGTATACAGGAGCGATGTTCTTGAGGACAATATAATGGAAATGGAAGAGGAGGTAAATGAAGATGAAATGGGAGATATGATACTGCGTGAAGAGTTTGACAGAACACTGAAAGACCTAAGTCGAAACAAGGCCCTGGGAGTAGACAACATTCCATTAGAACTACTGACAGACTTGGGAGAGCCAGATCTAAAAAAACTCTACCATCTGGTGAGCAAGATGTATGAGACAGGCGAAATTCCTTCAGACTTCAAGAAGAATATAGTAATTCCAATCCCAAAGAAAATAGGTGTTGACAGATGTGAAAATTACCAAACTATCAGCCACAGCTGCAAAATACTAACGCGAATTCTTTGCAGACGAATGGAAAAACGTAGAAGCTGACCTCGGGGAAGATCAGTTTGCATTCCGTAGAAATGTTGGAACACGTGAGGCAATACCGACCCTACTACTTATCTTAGAAGAAAGATTAAGGGAAGACAAACCTACGTTTCTAGCATTTGTAGACTTAGAGAAACCTTTGACAATATTGATTGGAATACTCTCTTTCAAATTCTGAAGGTGGCAGGGGTATAATACAGGGAGCGAAAGGCTATTTACAATTTGTACAGAAACCAGATGGCAGTTATAAGAGTCGAGGGACATGAAAGGGATTGAGACAGGGTTGTAGCCTCTCCCCGATGCTATTCGATCTGTATATTGAGCAAGCAGTAAAAGAAACAAAAGAAAAGTTCGGAGTAGGTATTAAAATCCATGGAGAAGATATAAAAACTTTGAGGTTTGCCGATGACATTGTAATTCTGTCAGAGACAGCAAAGGACTTGGAAGAGCAGTTGAACGGAATGGACAGTGTCTTGAAAGGAAGGTATAAGATGAACATCAATAAAAGCAAAACGAGGATAATGGAATGTAGTCGAACTAAATCGGGTGATGCGGAGGGAATTAGATTAGGAAATGAGACACTTAAAGTAGTAAAGGAGTTTAGCTGTTTGGGGAGCAAAATAACTGATGATGGTCGAAGTTGAAAGGATATAAAAGGTAGACTGCCAATGGCAAGGAAAGCGTTTCTGAAGAGGAGAAATTTGTTAACATCGAGTATTGATTTAAGTGTCAGGAAGTCGTTTCTGAAATTATTTGTATGGAGTGTAGCCACGTATGGAAGTGAAACATGGACGATAAATAGTTTGGACAAGAAGAGAATAGAAGCTTTCGAAATGTGGTGCTACAGAAGAATGCTGAAGATTAGATGGATAGATCACATAACTACTGAGGAGGTATTGAATAGAATTGGGGAAAGAGACTTTGTGGCACAACTTTACTAGAAGAAGGGATCGGATGGTAGGACATGTTCTGAGGCATCAAGGGATCACCAATTTGGTACTGGAGGGCAGCGTGGAGGGTAAAAATCGTATAGACTAAGAGATGAATACACTAAGCAGATTCAGAAGGATGTAAGCTGCAGTAGGTACTGGGAGATGAAGAAGCTTGCACAGGATAGAGTAGCATGGAGAACTGCATCAAACCAGTCTCTGGACTGAAGACCACAACAACAACAACATGTAGGTGGAATTCATCTGACGTCGTATACGTGTACGAGAACCATCACTTTGATGCACCGTTCACAGTACATATTGTGATATTGCTAATTGCTTTGGCTTATTAGGGCTATAAAGCAAAACAGCCGTGATCACGTAAATTTTATTTCCACTGGGGTTGCACACCAGTTTTGAAAGTAGTGTCTTCTAGTGTTTGGTACGCAGATCTCACATTATTTATATTAGACCGCCTAGCTATAAATAGGGACAGATTTGGGTCACTGATCAATAATATTAAGTAGGAATTTCATTTGTATCTCTTTATGACCTTGGACATTGATATATGAACAGTTGTAATATTAAGGGGTTGTAATCTACAATAAATGTACATGCAGAAACACCATTTATCATTTAATAGTTACTAGTTCCCTTAATCATCCATTTATGTTTATTTTGTGATTTATACATTAAACAGCAAGAAGGAGGAGAGATTATACTGGAGAAATCCTAAGATCAGCTTCAGGGGGTAGTCAGACTGGGCCTTATCTTCATTTTAGCGTTCATTATTTCCCGTCGCGAACATTCATTTTACACCCACTTAGAGTAGCAACTTGGATATGGACACCCTGCCAGGATCCTACTTAGAGTCTTCTGATAGTAGCCAGCAAGTGGTTTGAAACCTCGAAAAATTTCATAAAACCTATTCCCATTAATAAAGTTTAGGTGTTATTGATAGTGATCACTAGCTGGCTTGTATAATTTGCAGTGGTAAAGTGATGCGATAACATTAAAAATATTTATGTATGCGATAACATTAAAAATATTTACGTATTTTATTGTATTTCTTTTCAGAGGTGTTACACTTCATCCTACTGCCTCCAATTTATTGATGTTTATGTTATGCCATTTGTCACTGTATTTTGTTCGTATTGTGCCGACACTGCTCATTCACGATACTGCCTTTAAATTAGCTTGTTTGTTGTAGGTATTTTATGTTACATGTCTGTTGCATTTTAAACGTGAGTAGTGTAAACTGTATGTCCTTTTACGAGGGAACTGTTATCAGGTATCAGTGCATGATAACTAGCGAGAAAGCGCGCTTAGTAGCACAACAGATCGCTAGTTGTAACAATATAGAAATGACAGATACAAGTGGTAGACAAGAAAGCTTATGGGATGAGAAAGAGTTAGCTTTGCTTGCAGCAAAATGCACAGGTGATGAGAATACCGATACAAGGGAACTTTTTGATGATGATAGACACTGCCAAGCCCGTGGTGGGATATCTGATAGTGATGATGAGGAACGAAGATACACTGAGGCAATTGTAAAGATACGGGACTTCAATGTAGGGAGTCCAAGTAAACGCAGAACAATTAAGAATCGTGGTAGATCGCCGTCAGTGACATCGTCACGAGGCAGCAAATCAGGGGCGCGCAATGTTGAATTTCTTGAATACCAAGAAATGGAAAGGGAAAATGGGAGAAGATCACTTAAGAGCAGTGGAAGAGAAAGTCACAATAGGAGAAAAGATTTATGTAACGCAATTGTGATGGACGTCCTTGCATACCTAAAAGCAATGGGAAGTGAAATGGGAAGTAAAGTCCAAAAGGTCAGCTCTGAATTGGAAAGCCATATAAAAAAGGGGAATGACGAAGTACGCGCTGAAATGGGAAGTAAAATTCAAAATGTTAGTGTCGAAATTCAGTCCATAAAATACGAAACGAGGGAAGTAAACAATGAGGTAGTGACACTCCAAACAAAACTAGAACTAGAGATTGAGGAGGTCAGAAGAACCGCGTACGAGGCTCAATTATTAGCGAGGTGGGCTAAGCGGATTGCTCTTGAAACATTAGAGAAGACAGAAATTACAACAAAGACAGGTAGAGTTGCATTAACGAAGTTGCAAAGGTGCTTGAAATAAGTAGAAACAAAGCAGCTGCCAAAGACAGAAATTGCACAAAATAAGGCATTGGCCGCGGAGCTTTCACAATTTAAATAAAACATAGAAAGTGAAATTGAGCAATTATCTCACGAAGTCACGCCGCAACCTAGTCAAAAATCACATTTCAGAAAAGAAATAGTAGGCAATTTGGAAGTAACACAAACCGAAAGAGCCAGTTCAAACTCAGCACGATCATGTCCAAGCCCAGACGATACTAGAATGAGCTCGAATGTAAGAGTTGATTTTCAACTACAGTCTGAAATCGTATCTGCAGAGCAACAAAATATCGGTAGAGAGGTGGCCCCAGCGACTACACACGGCACGACTAGATCGCAGATAGCGAATATGGAGAACGACAATGAGATATTTGGTACGCATAATTGTTACCCGATAATGCACACCATGGGACATTTTTCCAGTGATGAAAACGTAACACAGAGTAAAAGAGAGTATGCCCAAAGTAACGGTAGGCGGGAAACGTTAACGCCAAGTGAGAATGAGGTAGGCCGAGCGGGAAGAAATTCTAATGAAATTTTAGATTTTAATCATTTTATCTCCGTACAAAAATTCCAGCATTACAAAGACGAGCCTAAGGTTTTACACCCAAAAACTTTTATTGGACAATTTGATTTATCATTACCACCTCACTGGCCTCTGATGTACAAACTGTACTTCGTATGTTCACATATCGACAGAACATCGGCCGAATGCATGCGGAACATTGCAAAAACGTGCACGTCATGCAAAGATTTTCGTGACGCATTTTTAAACATGTACTGGTCCAAGGAGACACAGGACAGGATGAAACAGGACAAAATGATGAGCAAAGACTTAGAGAGTTCAGGGTTCCGTAGTCCAGTGAAGTATTTCGTAAACGTGACCAAAAAGATTCAGTATTTGGACGATCCATGCACACCCGCTGAGATCATATGATTATGTTATATGAATTTACCAGTTTCCTACCAGAAAACGCACGTCGGCCGATGTGGAAGTGATGTAGAAGGATTCAAGCATATTCTAAGAGAGTTGGAGTTCGCTTTCAACGCGCATCAGGCGCGGGAAAAACGTAGGCAGAAGGACGTGCAAAGTGAAAGAAGGGAGAACAACGGAGGGAATAATAGGCGCTATAATTGGCAAAACAATGTAAATCGGCCGCCTCACCACAATATGGACCATAGATATCATAGTGGGAACAATGTACAGTGGAACAACTATGGCAGACAATATAGGCAACAAAATGAACGCAGATGGGAACCACAAAACAATGGCGCATCATGGGGCGGCAATAGAGAAACTCGTCAATGGTCTGACCGAGGAAAGGGTGGAATGAAGAACAACAGGAATCGGGAACAATCGATTGAAATTAGACCACCTAACACTGGGAGAGTACGCCAAAATGACATGGAAAGTGAACAATGACTAGGCTAGACGACGGGCACTAGTGAAAATACGCCTGTAAACCTTCTCGGAAGTAAAACCGTTAATATTATAGAATATGAGGACATGAAGGAGATATTACTTGAAGAAAAGGAAACGTTACCCAAACAGGAAATCTATCTAGTGGTAAAAGTAAAAATTGGACGAATGATGGGTACTTCTGTAATAGATAGTGGAAGTGAACTCTTAGCTATTTCAGAGAGGCTGTTCGCTAAATGCAAGGATTCAGTTAATCCACCTATTCTCATAGTACAAGAAATAAAGGTACGAGGTGCTTTAGTTGGGAAGGGTATGGAAATATCGCAACAAACGTGTCTAGATTTTGAAGGCCAATGGCACTATATAACTGCAAATCTGTTCATAATACTGAAAGTAACAGTTGATTTAATTATCGGTGTAGATTTTCTTTCAACGCAGAGAGCTATCATTGATCTAGGAAGAGGGGAGATAACGTTAAGGAAAGACAATAAAATTAAAATCAGATTTAATGAGAAGGCAATAAAAGCTCAAATTCCGGAGAGCTGTTTCAAACTGCAATTCACGGACCAACATGCATTTCAGAGGGAAGAGTGTAGAATAAATAATGAGAAAGGGCGGAGTTCAAGTCTGAACGTGAGCAGATTAATGAAATCAACAGTAAGATTGATTCGAAACTCGAGAATTTAGAAGTCATAGATAATATGGACAGGCAAGGGTTAGAGCTAGCACTCAAAAATAACGCAGGGATCCTCTTAACTTAAACCGGATGCATTAAGGTGTATCAGTATAAATTTGAAGTAAAGAAACATAGACCATTTCGGTTACCTCCTCATGCCTTCCCATTATCATACCGGGAAACGATCCTACGTGAACTACGAAGAAAGGAGGACGAAGGTGTAATTGAGGCCGCGAGATCTGAGTATAATAGGTCCACTACGCATAGCAGATAAAAAGACGCTGAAATTCGACTGTTGATAGACGCACGCCAAATTAATTGTGCCAGAGACGGATCAACCTGAAAGACTTGAAGAGGTTCTTCAAAGATTTCACGGGGTTTCTGTGTTTTCCTCACTTAATTTGCGATCGAGCTTTTGGCAGATGGAGCTTGATCCTGACGGCCGAAAATACACGACCTTTATTGCCTTCGGAAGGTATTTTCAATAGAATAGGCTCCCTTTTGGATTGAATATATCTTCAACTCCATTTATCAGGGGTTTTAGCAAAAATTGAGTGAAGTGTTGAAAGAGAAGATCAAGTGTTATGTAGACGATATATTGATAGCATAAAATACCTGGGAGAAACATAACAAACCCTTAGAGGAAGTGTTTGGCAGTTTGAAAAGGAATCGGGTGACTGCAGATATTGATAAATCTTGTTTCGGGAGCAGTAGGGTTAGCTTTGTGGGAGACGTGATAACTGGAGAAGGGATTAGTCCCGACCCAGAGAGGATGGCAGCAATTGAAAAGTTTGCCACTACTACAACCAGAAAAGAAATCAGAGGGTTTCTAGGGTTAAAGTTTTATAAAACGTTTATCAACGTAGAAACATTAGCTAGTCCCCGACTCTGCCAATTGACGGGAAAAGTAACACCCTGGGTGTTGGATGAGTGTGCAGAGCGAGAATTCAATAATTTGAAGGCGGCACTCGTCAATGCTCCTATTTTATCACATCCAGACTTATCACAGGATTTTTGTATGGCCACTGGCAGTTTGAGCAAGATAGCAAATTAGTATAAAGAACAATCGCCTTTGGTAGCAGCGTACTATCCAAAATCGAAAGGAATTACTCTGTTACCGAATTTGAATGGCTCTGTGCACCATGGGACTTAACATCTGTGGTCATCAGTCCCTTCGAACTTAGAACTACTTAAACCTAAGGACATAACACACATCCATGCCCGAGGCAGGATTCGAACCTGCGACCGTAGCGGTCACGCGGCTCCAGACTGAAGCGCCTAGAACCGCACGGCCACACCGGCCGGCTTACGAATTTGAAGCCCTCGCAATAAGATGGGGATTTAAAAAGTTTAGGTACTTCTGAAATTTTCCCGGCGTATTTCTTCTTCTAATAATTTCCGGGTATGCAGCCGGATCCCGTCGACATTCTGCCACGATATTTCGGCCCAGAGACGTCCGGCCATCATCAGGTGAGTACACAACTACTGAAAAGCCCAGGTGCAGTCGCGGTATTTATGCCGAATCTCGCGCATGTGAAATGTACTGGCATCCTACAGCGCATGCGTCAGGTGTTGACATGCGCAGCATAGCCGAGTTGTACGTGCTGCCCTCGGTGGTGGAAATAAAGGTTCATCTAGTCATTGAGTATCGAATGACACTGTCGATTCCGCTGTGATTGTATAATTTTAATAACAGGATTCCAATTTTTATCCAGCTGAAAGCCGTTGTCACGATTTATAAGATTATTGGCAAGACGTATTTCCACTGATTCCTTGATTACGGAATCCCAAAAACCGGAAACCGGGGATAAAATTTTTGTTACATTGTATTCCATTGAATGTCCCAAGGAAATACAGTGCTCTGCTACTGCCGATTTTGACGGTTGCCGCAGACGGGTGTATCTTTCATGTTCTATACATCGTTCATGGACAGTTCTTGTCGTCTGGCCAATATATGCAGCGCCACATTCACAGGGAATTTTGTAGACGCCTGCCTTCTTCAGTTGTAAATCGTCTTTAACGGATCCAACCAGGGCCCGGTTCTTTGCTGGTGGACGAAAGATAACCTTGATTTTATTTTTCTTCAGTAATCGGCCTATTTTGGACGACACATTCCCGGCTGTATGGCCTCATGGCAGACAGGAACTGGAGAAATTCCTTCATCACTTAAACTCATTACATGAGAACATCAAATTTACGATGGAGATTTGAAAAGAGGGCACTTTACCATTTCTAGACGTGCTAGTACGCCGTAAAAACGATGGGTCATTATGACATTCTGTGTACAGGAAAGCGACTCACACAGATCTGTATCTCCAGGCGTCAAGCTGCCATCACCCAGCACAAACAGCCGGTGTTCTCAGTACCTTAATACATCGAGCGCATATAATATCGGATGATGAAAACCTCCACGCAGAATTAGAACACTTGGAGAAGGTTTTCAAAGAGAATGGCTACACTTCTCGCCAAATAAGGAAGGCCATGCGCAACTATCATAACAAGAAGCAACGCACTGAGGACGCAGATGATGACTTTAAATCAACTGCGTTCCTTCCATACGCCGGGAATGTGTCGTCGAAAATAGGCCGATTACTGAAGAAAAATAAAATCAAGGTTATCTTTCGTCCACCAGCAAAGAACCGGGCCCTGGTTGGATCCGTTAAAGACGATTTACAACTGAAGAAGGCAGGCGTCTACAAAATTCCCTGTGAATGTGGCGCTGCATATATTGGCCAGACGACAAGAACTGTCCATGAACGATGTATAGAACATGAAAGATACACCCGTCTGCGGCAACCGTCAAAATCGGCAGTAGCAGAGCACTGTATTTCCTTGGGACATTCAATGGAATACAATGTAACAAAAATTTTATCCCCGGTTTCCGGTTTTTGGGATTCCGTAATCAAGGAATCAGTGGAAATACGTCTTGCCAATAACCTTATAAATCGTGACAACGGCTTTCAGCTGGATAAAAATTGGAATCCTGTTATTAAAATTATACAATCACAGCGGAATCGACAGTGTCATTCGATACTCAATGACTAGATGAACCTTTATTTCCACCACCGAGGGCAGCACGTACAACTCGGCTATGCTGCGCATGTCAACACCTGACGCATGCGCTGTAGGATGCCAGTACATTTCACAAGCGCGAGATTCGGCATAAATACCGCGACTGCACCTGGGCTCTTCAGTAGTTGTGTACTCACCTGATGATGGCCGGACGTCTCTGGGCCGAAATATCGTGGCAGAATTTCGACGGGATCCGGCTGCATACCCGGAAATTATTAGAAGTTTAGGTACTTTCCGTTCGGTAGAAAAACAAAAATCTATACTGGCCATAGGGCCCTAGAATTTCTCCCAATAGCCAAACTTACACATGGAAGACTAGCGATATGGGTAGCTGTGCTTCAATAATGCCAGTTTTCAACAGTCCGGTCCGACAAATGTTATTGCTGACGCCCTGTCCCGCTCACCTGTTGATATAATAGAAGAGACGGCTGAAGCATTAGATCAAGAGCACCTTTCGTTATTCTACCTCTAAGGGGTTGCATTTGAAAACTTCGTCACTGTAACAATGCGGAATATCCAGAATGAGCAGGACAAGGACC
This sequence comes from Schistocerca cancellata, assembly GCF_023864275.1. Lineage (NCBI taxonomy): Eukaryota > Metazoa > Arthropoda > Insecta > Orthoptera > Acrididae > Schistocerca > Schistocerca cancellata. The sequence continues at coordinate 564,717,771 of NC_064633.1, read as the reverse complement.
CAGACCTAGTCAAAATAAAAGAAAAATTGATCGGATGCAGGCCAGCATAAGACAGCACTTCCTCTGGAGAAAAGGGATTCTGTTTTAAGGGCAAACGTTAATGATTCGTTGTGGGTGGTGTGCACACCAAATGAGTTAATAAATAAGCTTAATGGTATACAGACCTAAGTTAGAAACATTTCGGTCCACGAAAATGTTTTATGAAAATGGGGAGTGGATGCTATTTTAAAAAGATGGAGAAACGTATAAGGAAAGTACTAGCCATCTGTGAAAACTGCCAAAAGGCAAAATCCACAACTGTAGGGACCCAGGCTCCTTTGTACCCAATTATTCCTGAGAAACTAAGGCATATGGCAGCGACGGATTTAATGGGACCATTACCCAACACAACGATGATGATGATGATGATGTTTGGTTTGTGGGGCGCTCAACTGCGTGGTTATCAGCGCCCGTACAATTTCCCAACCTTTGCTCAGTCCAATTTCGCCCAACACAACGAGGGCCCATCAATATATATTGGTAGTATTGGAGCTGACATCGAAATTTGTGGCGTTGACACCGCTAAAAAGGGCAACTGGTGCAATTGTCTGTAGAGCCTTGTGCAGAGACTTCGTAAGCCAAGTGGGAACTGTAGTTGTATATCTCAGATTACGGACCTCAATATAATTCTGAGGTATCGAAAAGAACACTGAGAAGGTATAAAATAAAGCCCGTATCTATTAGTATATTTCATCCAAGTTTGAACCCTGATGAAATATTTGAGTAATTTATGTAGACTATACTGTGGATAGAATCATGCTAGCTGGGATGTATTTCTTAAACATTTTCAGGATGCGGTAAGCGTGCTCCCCCACAGCACTACATTGATGCCAGCTGTGGTGGTTCTGAAGAATAGGGACCCTCCAGATAAAATTCGAGGACTGATCGATTTTCCACAAAGGAAGTGCTGACAACATAAAGTCATAGTGGAGGAGGCTTTGCGCAATATTCGGGTCGCTGGAGAGAAGCTCAGGGTGCACACAGACCAAAAGGGACGCGTAACCAAATTTGTAGTTGGACGAAAAGTCTTAATTAAATCTTATAGGTTGTCCAATAAACAAATGAAACTATGTCAAAAGTTCTTCCAGAGATACAGGGGCCCTGTACATATAAGAAGAATAGCGCACGCAAATGCGGTTGAAATTGAGTCTGTGAAATCGGGAAAATCTTTAGGACTCCATCATGCGAGCCATCTCAAGCCATTAATAGAATAAGTAGGAAGAACTAAAAATGAACTTGTATGGCGAAAGTAAAGTATGTTGCATACAGTTAGCAATTAGTTTAAGTTAGTACACTGAAGGGATATGTAGATTTATCAATATTTTCTGTGCCATTATCATGTTAATAGAGGTACTACAGTGCATAAGAAAGGGCAGGATATCAAGGGCGAGAAAATTAGGGTATACATGAAGGTATTATCTGTTCCTGACCTGGACTCGAACCTGGGGTCTCCTGCTTATATTGCAGATGCTTTATCTATCTGAGCCATTAAGTCAAAGGGCATACGGCGCCTGCAGGGACTTATGCTTTGCACGCTCCCCGTGAAACCCACATTCCCAACATGTCCACAACACTACATTCTTAGTGCGCCTAATAGATGTTTGCCCATCACACTCATTACTCGTGGCAGATTAATCTACCAAGACCCGTACGAGTTGGGGCATAGCCTGTACGTTCGCACAAGAAGGTCAATGGCCAGGTAGCCATATTATAACTATGTATGGTTCGAATGGCTCTGAGCACTATAGGACTTAACACCTTATGTCATCAGTCCCATAGAACTTAGAACTACTTAAACCTAACTAGCCTAAGGACATCACACACATCCATGCCTGAGGCAGGATTCGAACCTGCGACCGCAGCGGTCATGCGGTTGCAGACTGAAGAGCCTAGAACCGCTCGGCCGCAGCGGCTGGTAACTATATATGAAGATAGTATCTGTTCCCTCGGTGGCTCAGATGGATAGAGTGTCTGCCATGTAAGCAGGAGATTCCAGGTTCGAGTTCCGGCCGTGGCAGATATATTCTACATGTCCTCACTGATGTTTGTCAACGCCTGTTTGCAGCTAGGGTGTCGAATTAATTAACATTCCATTCTAGAGAAGCTGTACAGTCATCAATGGTATCTATTTTTTCGGGAACAGATACTACCTTCATATGCAGTTAAAGTATGGCTACCTGGCCACTGATCTTCTTGTGCGAACGCACACACTATTCCCCAACTCGTACGGGGCTTCGTAGATTAAAGTGCCACGAGTAATGAATGTGATGAGCAAACATCTTTTAGGCGCACTACGAATGTAATGGTTCGGACATGTTGGGAATGTTTGTCTCACGGGGACCGTGCAAGGGATAAGTTCCTGCAGGAACACCATCCTCTGTGCCGTCGGTGGCTCAGAAGGATACAGCGTCTGCCATGTAAGCAGGAGATCCCAGGTTCGAGTCCTGGTTGGGACACACATTTTCAGCTTGTCCCCAATGATGTACATCAGCGCCTGTTTCCAGAAAGGGTGTCCATTTAATTAACATTTCAAATTAGGGTATGTTCCTTTGTGTAGGTATAACTATGTGCACAGTAAGCTGAGCATACAATTTAAAAGGTTTGGAGTTTAACATGTTCTATCTGTCCGTGAAAGAATAAAGTAAAAGTGAGAAACGTGTGGTACTGCAAAAATGTTGTAAAGACGTGTGAATAGGTTAGTTTGTTACCCAGTTGTTGTGGAACGTATTAGCAGAGTGTCAGCAATTTTTTTTTTAATTTGGAATACTGCATGAAATGAGTGTCTACACTCCTGGAAATGGAAAAAAGAACACATTGACACCGGTGTGTCAGACCCACCATACTTGCTCCGGACACTGCGAGAGGGCTGTACAAGCAATGATCACACGCACGGCACAGCGGACACACCAGGAACCGCGGTGTTGGCCGTCGAATGGCGCTAGCTGCGCAGCAGTTGTGCACCGCCGCCGTCAGTGTCAGCCAGTTTGCCGCGGCATACGGTAGCATACTGGTAGCATGCCGCGACAGCGTGGACGTGAACCGTATGTGCAGTTGACGGACTTTGAGCGAGGGCGTATAGTGGGCATGCGGGAGGCCGGGTGGACGTACCGCCGAATACGTGGGGCGTGAGGTCTCCACAGTACATCGATGTTGTCGCCAGTGGTCGGCGGAAGGTGCACGTGCCCGTCGACCTGGGACCGGACCGCAGCGACGCACGGATGCACGCCAAGACCGTAGGATCCTACGCAGTGCAATAGGGGACCGCACCGCCACTTCCCAGCTAATTAGGGACATTGTTGCTCCTGGGGTATCGGCGAGGACCATTCGCAACCGTCTCCATGAAGCTGGGCTACGGTCCCGCACACCGTTAGGCCGTCTTCCGCTCACGCCCCAACATCGTGCAGCCCGCCTCCAGTGGTGTCGCGACAGGCGTGAATGGAGGGACGAATGGAGACGTGTCGTCTTCAGCGATGAGAGTCGCTTCTGCCTTGGTGCCAATGATGGTCGTATGCGTATTTGGCGCCGTGCAGGTGAGCGCCACAATCAGGACTGCATACGACCGAGGCACACAGGGCCAACACCCGGCATCATGGTGTGGGGAGCGATCTCCTATACTGGCCGTACACCACTGGTGATCGTCGAGGGGACACTGAATAGTGCACGGTACATCCTAACCGTCATCGAACCCATCGTTCTACCATTCCTAGACCGGCAAGGGAACTTGCTGTTCCAACAGGACAATGCACGTCCGCATGTATCCCGTGCCACCCAACGTGCTCTAGAAGGTGTAAGTCAACTACCCTGGCCAGCAAGATCTCCGGATCTGTCCCCCATTGAGCATGTTTGGGACTGGATGAAGCGTCGTCTCACGCGGTCTGCACGTCCAGCACGAACGCTGGTCCAACTGAGGCGCCAGGTGGAAATGGCATGGCAAGCCGTTCCACAGGTCTACATCCAGCATCTCTACGATCGTCTCCATGGGAGAATAGCAGCCTGCATTGCTGCGAAAGGTGGATCTACACTGTACTAGTGCCGACATTGTGCATGCTCTGTTGCCTGTGTCTATGTGCCTGTGGTTCTGTCAGTGTGATAATGTGATGTATCTGACCCCAGGAATGTGTCAATAAAGTTTCCCCTTCCTGGGACAATGAATTCACGGTGTTCTTATTTCAATTTCCAGGAGTGTATATATATATACCTAAAAACAAAGATGATGTGACTTACCAAATGAAAGTGCTGGCAGGTCGACAGACACACAAACGAACACAAACATACACACAAAATTCAAGATTACGCAACAAACTGTTGCCTCATCAGGAAAGAGGGAAGGAGAGGGAAAGACGAAAGGATGTGGGTTTTAAGGGAGAGGGTAAGGAGTCATTCCAGTCCCGGGAGCGGAAAGACCTACCTTAGGGGGAAAAAAGGATGGGTATTCACTCGCACACACACACATATCCATCCACACATATACAGACACAAGCAGACATGTCATCGTGGATGCTTATTTTAATGCACTGTTAAATTTTATTGTGAATCTGGTGACAAAATCTGTTATGTATTGGTTATGCAAAATGCGCCATTAGCGGTTCTAATAAATTCGTTTTTGTAACTTCCGATTGGGGCAGATATTACGACTAGGTGTTTATTTAATGTGTCATTGGAATCTATGAGCCTCATCAGGCGAACCACTAGTTGCTGCATTGTAAAAAATCTTATGTTGTGAAACCGGTTTGGGTTGTTTTAAGTGTTTTTAAGGTTTAAAGCAAAATCGTGTTACTGGTGAATATATTCAAATATCAGTGTACGTATGTGCAAGGAAGTTTCTCCACACCAGTCTGATCCCCACGAAGGGTCACTCTTGTACGTCCCCTTGTTGCCGAAGAGGGTTCAAGTTCCTCGAAGTTCGGTAGCTACCAGCGCTAAATGTAGCCATCAAAATGGCGTTTCTAACGGAAATCTATTACAAGCATGGAGCTGTCACTGAGTTTCTTTTGGCGGAAAATCAGAGAATGACAGATATTCATGGAGTCTTCCACAATGTCCATAGAAACTTGGCAGCAAATAAAAAAACACGGTGATTCATTGGGTGAGGTGTCTGTCATCATCGCGTGGTCGTGCAAAGCTGACGGTCTACTGTACCGGGAGAACTCACGAAGCTGCGACCGCTACAAATGTTGGAACGTGTGGACACTCTCATGCGAAGTGTTCGACAGTTCACAAACAAACACCACGCTCCTCGTCTGGACGTCTCTGTTGGTAAAGCTGACGCTCTCGCCCGGCACTTGGGGTACTAACAGGTATGTGCCAGTCCGCTTTCTCGCCGCGTATGAGAAGCCGATAAACAACAGGAAAGGAGCGACAGTATCGAATTGCTTGCGCGTTGTGAGACTGATCGTTTCAATTTCTTTGTCCACCATTGAGATAGATGATTGCAAAAGGGTTCATCACTTCGAACTGGAAACAAAACGGCAGTCCATGGCATCGCGCCACACGCCTGCGAAAAGAAAGACCTTAGTCGCACCCTCAACTTGTGAAGTCATGGCCACAGTCTTCTGTGACTCTGAAGGGGCTGTGCTGTTTGATATCCTCATTCCAGGTGAAACGATCATCTCTACAGTGTCTTTTGCTACCCTCAGGAAATTGCTTCAGCCTGTTCGTCACCAAGAGAATGCAAACAAACTTCTCCTTCTCCATGACAGCCAGGGCCTCACACAAGTCTGCGCACTCAAGTGAAGCTCACAAATATTCATTAGACTGTTGATCTCATCCACCCCTCAGATCGGATCTAACATGTTCTGACTTCCACAATAAAGGATGCACTCCGTGAGTATCAGTAAGTGGATCATGCAGACATTATTGATGCATCAAGACGTTGACTGACGTCGGTGGTTCGAGCACGGGGCTCACAACCCAAACTACATGCAACTGTTAAGCACTAATGAGGGAATGGGTCCCTTACTTCGATTTCACATAATTCATTATGGTCAATCCAACACAAGTATTTTAAATAACACAAATGAGGTTACATTTGAATCTGTCTGATATTAAACAGTAATAAAAAGAAAATCAAAATCAGCTGATTTAGTGCGTGAAGTGCGAGTTAAACCAATAACTAGATAAAATAAACAATTCTCCGTAATTCAAAAGAAAGAGAAAAACAAAATTGAATCAATACACCCCACTGACAAATATCCAAAAAACCTTACAATACTACTCAAAAGAATACATTGAAGTGGGGAGCAGTCACTCACCCGACAGAACACTTCAAAATGAGTTCAATAACACAACTGCGTGCCTCAGAAAACTGCAACACATTAAACACACTTCATTTGACGAATAACAAACACTCATTAACATTACGCCTCTCCAGTTTCAACCGCAGTGTTCCAAAGAAACAGGCGCTTATTCTGAAAGAACAATTTTTTTATACGTTTAAATTACAGCATTAAGGAATTCCAAAATTGTCCAATGGAACCCCCCCCCCCTTTCAGTTGAGGGACAAATCTTTCCTCTTTCTAGGCGGAGGCTGAGCCAGAATGCCACAAAAACACAGTTTTACTGTGAAATCTTACAGGACACCTGGAAGCAGTAACAAAAAAATGGTTCAAATGGCTCTGAGCACTATGGGACTTAACATCTATGGTCATCAGTCCCCTAGAACTTAGAACTACTTAAACCTAACTAACCTAAGGACAGCATACAACACCCAGCCATCACGAGGCAGAGAAAATCCGTGACCCCGCCGGGAATCGAACCCGGGAACCCCGGCGTGGGAAGCGAGAACGCTACCGCACAACCACGAGATGCGGGCGAAGCAGTAACAGACAAGGGGTCGACACCCACAAATAACACAGGCTAAGAGTAATGCTGGGAGCACATCCTACGAGAACTTGTTCACACTATGCTCACCACAAACTGTAGACATTCCGGCCGAACATCCACTTGCGGTGGCTGCCAGAAGGACGAAGCGACCAACCGGCCCACGCCGTGCTTCTCACATAGGTACCTCAATTTTTACAAACATCTAGGCCAACACCAACTCCGGACTCCGCTCTCACTGCGAGGCTTGGCACAGTTTATATGAAATGCCTTCCAGGCAACCAGTAACCGCCACAGGAGTTTCACGATTAAAAAGCAGCCCCAGCGTAACAGACATCACACGTGTGCCTACGCCCGAGTCACAACTCCGCCAGTCTCACCGGCCGCCCAAAACCGACTGCTTCTCGCCGTCCCGCGCGTCCCAGCCGAAAACGCAAAGATGCTCATACCCGGGGACGCGCCAAAGATAACGAACCGATCGATGATGAACGACCAGCGATCTGGCTCAGTCGGCTGGTAAAGCTTTAGCACGAGGGCATATAGTCCCTCAGTAAGGTGGAAAATAGGATTTTGTAACCAAAAGATTGTGAGGCATATGTGCTCTCTTGGAATCCTGATAAAACCAAACTGCTTTCAGACTGACTAGTCACCCCTCGTGGCACTATCAACCCCTTCACATCTTGAAGCACGTGGAGCCATCTGACCCAATGCCGAGGAGAGCCGCATCCAGTTCTCGTAAGCAAACAAGTGGCTGCGTCGTCACCCTAGAGGGCTGTTCCCCTGGTGATTACTGAGTGCGTAGCTTCCTGCAGCAACGCCGGCTATCTCGCCGCTGGCAGCCGACAGCGCGCACCCGCCCCGACCTGGGTCGCGTCGCTGTGTCGCCCGCCAGCTGTGGAATATTTAACCACTTCCGGCCTTCCGGTCACGCGGCCTGGCGGCTCGCCCCGTGACACAGCCGCCACCGGCTCCATTATTCAGGCGGAAGCACCCCAGGCCCGGCCTCAGCCGCCCCCCCTCCCCCCTAACCATCTAAGGCCACACAGCGCCGAGCCGCATTCCCGCTGTACTACAGTGCGCGTCATTTATGATGGCGGCCGAGTTTAGGTTCGTTCTGCGCATCTGTCGTCACAAAACACAATCAGCCAATGAACAGAGAACGACGTTGCCAGATCTCGACTGCAGAGCAGAGCACGGAAGAGTGTCTTCAGTTTCAGAAACGTTCAGTCATAAATAAAGTAGTACAACAAAAGCAATGTCTTGATAGCAGACTTTCTCCTATAGAAAGTTTGGAAAAAGCATTCTTTATACCAATTGCTTCATATTCTATTAATTAATTAAACCAAACAAGCAATAAGACTCCTAATTCAGGTGATAGCAAGGAAAGGTGTTTGTATCATTCTCACGAACCGCTTCTTCGCAATAAAGAACAGCGGTAATAGTTTATTTCCAATTGTACTTCGACGAAGTGTGAGTAATTCGTAGTCATACCAACCGTGTTGGTCAATATTTTGCGTGACCTGTTAGAGTCCTCATGGAGTAACATTGTAGGACGTGCTGCGTTAGCGTAATAGTTAACGCGTTGGGTTAGTAAGCGAAAGGAGAAGAGTTGAAACCTTTTGCGAAGCTTAATATTTTCTTTATTTAAAAATGATATCGAAGTTTCTTACTTCACGGATTTTATTCGTTTGAATGCAATTTTTTGAAATTTCTAGTGTGGTGTCACCGCCAGACACCACACTTGCTAGGTGGTAGCCTTTAAATCGGCCGCGGTCCATTAGTATACGTCGGACCCGCGTGTCGCCACTATCAGTGATTTCAGACCGAGCGCCGCCACACGGCAGGTCTAGAGAGACTTCCTAGGACTCGCCCCAGTTGTACAACCGACTTTGCTAGCGATGGTTCACTGACAAAATACGCTCTCATGTGCCGAGACGATAGTTAGCATAGCCTTCAGCTACGTCATTTGCTACGACCTAGCAAGGCGCGATTACCAGTTACTATGGATACTGTGAATCATGTACCGTCAAGAGCGACGTTCACCATTAAGGGATTAAACTTAAGTATTCCACCAGCTACGTCTGTTTTTTCTAAATTCTAATTTCCTTGTCCTATTCCAGACCTCACCCCAGCCTGCGTGAGCTAAAACGCGTGTCTTTCGGCTTCCTCTAGTAACACGGTGTTGGCTCTCCTGCCAACCACAACATCTTGTATTTTGTCTCTTCATTTTTTTCGCTGCTGCAGACACGTGCTCCCCGCATTCCGCGCTGTGCGCGATTTTGTCATCACTACGACTATGGAACAAAATCAAGAAAGAGAACATTAGTGCCATTGTGTATGTACCATACCTTTAATTGATTGAAGTGCTTTAAAATAAAGCCAAACGTCCCAGTGTAAATAAAACTTTTGTTGCAGTCGCGAAAGACGAAGTATTTCTCAATATTACATACGACACCTATGTGGTACTTAAATTAAATGAGATATTGTTACACAGTACATTTTATTTAAAAAATTTAGGTATCTCGTCCACATTTCATTCTCAACATTGTGGCAACTAAAATCGACCATACGGAAAGTATACGCTATGGACTTTTACCTCCGCAAACTCTTCAAAATTTCGTGCAATGGTTTACTATATTTAACGCTGCGTAATAACTGCGTTGAACATCGAAACAAAAATAAGTCATTTATGGGAAGAAGGTATCAGTCAAGAAGATGTGTAAAAATCTAATTTTTGGCCCAAATAGTTTTTGTGGAATCGAATGATAAGAGTGTCAAAGCAGTCGGAACACCATGTGTCTGCACAGGAGAGCAGTGCAGTGACAAAATCGCGCACAGCGCGGAATGCGGGGAGCACGTGTCTGTAGCAGCGAAAGGGTTAATGCGGCCGTGGTGGCTTTACTTCTTGAACTGCGCGCTCCCCCCTACACGTAAGCTTGCGAACTATGCTACACTATGGCGCTGCTTCTCATGGCGCGTGCGTCGTGTGCAACTGGCAACGCAGTAATCTCCCGCGTCTGGGCGGGCATGCGCGAGCCGCCAAGATAAAGGAATTGAACTATAGTCGGAGGTGCTCGTGACTCGCCACCGCGCAACGGCAGCATCTTGCATGGATAACGGACACCCGTCAGGACTAGGGTTCACAAATAACTATGAGCACTATGGGACTTAACATCTGAGGTCATCAGTCCCCTAGAACTTAGAACTACTTAAACCTATATATCTGACGTCGATCTGTTGTCGAATTTTAGAACATGTTTTTTGCTCGCGTATCATGTCGTTTCTGGAAACTCAGACTCAACTCTGTAGGAATCAACATGGATTCCGGAAACAGTGATCGTGTGAGACCCAACTCGCTTTATTTGTTCACGACCCCGAGAAAGTATTAGATACAGACTCCCAGGTAGATGCTATTTTCCTTGACTTCCGAAAGGCGTTCGATACAGTTCCGCACTGTCGCCTGATAAACAAAGTAGGAGCCTACGGAATATCAAACCAGCTGTGTGGCTGGATTGAAGAGTTTTTAGCAAACAGAACACAGCATGTTGTTCTCAATGGAGAGACGTCTACAGACGTTAAAGTAACCTCTGGCGTGCCACAGCGGAGTGTTATGGGACCCTTGTTTTTCACAATATATATAAATGACCTAGTAGATAGTGTCGGAAGTTCCATGTGGCTTTTCGCGGATGATGCTGTAGTATACAGAGAAGTTGCAGCGTTAGAAAACTGCAGCGAAATGCAGGAGAATTTGCAGCGGATAGGCACTTGGTGCAGGGAGTGGCAACTGACCCTTAACATAGACAAATGTAATGTACTGCGAATATATAGAAAGAAGGATCCTTTATTGTATGATTATATGATGGCGGAACAAACACTGGTAGCAGTTACTTCTGTAAAATAAGTGGGAGTATGCGTGCGAAACGATTTGAAGTGGAATGATCATATAAAATTAATTGTTGGTAAGGCGGGTACCAGGTTGAGATTCATTGGGAGAGTCCTTAGAAAATGTAGTCCATCAAGAAAGGCGGTGGCTTACAAAACACTCGTTCGAGCTATACTTGAGTATTGCTCATCAGTGTGAGATCCGTACCAGATCGCGTTGACGGAGGAGAAGATCCAAAGAAGAGCGGCAGATTTCATCACGGGGTTATTTGGTAACCGTGATAGCGTTACGGAGATGTTTAGCAAACTCAAGTGGCAGACTCTGCAAGAGAGGTGCTCTGCATGGCGGTGTAGCTTGCTGTCCAGGTTTCGAGAGGGTGCGTTTCTGGATGAGGTATCGAATATATTGCTTCCCCCAACTTATACATCTTGAGGAGATCACGAACGTAAAATTAGAGACATTCGAGCGCGCACGGAGGCTTTCCGGCAGTCGTTCTTCCCGCGAACTATACGCGACTGGAACAGAAAAGGGAGGTAATGACAGTGGCACGTAAAGTGCGCTCCGCCACACACCGTTGGCGGCAGGATTCGAATCTGCGACCGTAGCGGTCGCGCGGTTCCAGACTGAAGTGCATAGCACCGGTCGGTGACAACGGCCGGCTAAGACAGATGGGCCTGGTTTACAGATGGTGACGTCCTAAGTGACAGACATTACACCCTCCCTCCCCCGTCACTACCTCTCAAAAGCTTTCATTGTTCGATAGTTTTCTGTTGTCACATATATTCCGCTAGAAAATTAATAGTTCTTCAGTTGGAATTTCTGTTTTAGTATTACCACTCACAATTGCGCTCTAACCATGGAAGGAAGCAAAGATGACATACTGCAAACTAATAACTCAGTAATAGACTCCTGTAAGCGAAAGATACTGCCCGTAGTATCAAACACAAAGGGTGGTTCTTACCAACGTTTAAAAACACACGAAACGACGTCAATAACGCTGAGGCAAGTAATTTAGTATAAGACACCAGCAAATGTAGGCAAATACCAAAAACAGGGCGACAAATGTTGAATATATAACATTGCCAGATGGCGTACTTCACCGCAAGTGCAGCAGAGATTCAAAATGCGAATTGTATTTTCGAGTGCGTGAGTAAAGGGATGATGAAGTGACGCAATACTTGAAATCAAGCAAATACCGCAAATTTCAAACACATTTTGCAGATGTGATCTTTTGTAAAAAGGTACAAATCTTCCTCCCCGTAAACGTGCAAAAGCCGTGCGTATTTTGTGCTTCTTTCCTTTTATCTGTTCTTCTATCGTTTACGGACTTTACTTAATAAAGAAAACTAAAACATTTAGGAATAGTGCCGCAGCTCAGAATCTTATATTTATTTAATTGTAAAGCTTTAAGATTAATTTACAGTAAACCAGCGGAGACCGGGAGACTGGTAAATAAAATGATAAATCTTACGGAATGCAAACACATAACTATCTAACGCAATGAAAGAAATATTGCCTACCAGACGCAGAATTCGAACCCTGAGAGCGACATGTTGAAACTGACCACGTAGGCCCGGAAGCAAACCTACGCGATTACTTTGCTTTCGTTGGGATTGCCAGATGCGACAGACCCATATGCCCAATTGCTGCACGTGCGCCGAGTTACATTTTCTGCTGACATCACGTGTTCAACATTTGCCATACATTTTTGAAGTATTTCCCGACATTTGCGGCCCCATCTGTCTCATATTAAGTTACTTATTTCAGAGTCATTTACGTCGCTTCGGGGTTTTTAAACATTAATTAGAATCACTCTGTACATAATTTGAACTATAACTCCATCGACTAAGTTTCTGAGATGGTAGTGGACCAAAACAATGAAAAAGTGGCTAATAAACATGGGTTCTAAAGTGCTTAACTTCAGGTCTATGGGCTCTTGCTCGTGTTTATTATTACATGTATGTGTGTGTGTGTGTGTGTGTGTGTGTGTGTGTGTGTGTGTGTGCGTTCGTGTGTAACCCCTTGTGCATGTTTCTGTTACATAACCTATCCAAAATATGATTGACGTAACTAGTGGATTACGTTTTAAATCGGACACACACATGTAAACACCAACTGGGCACCTAGTAGTGGACGTTAACATGGGATAGAAATAAAATGATCTTGTGGCATTGTTGGCTGGGAGGCTCAATGCGGGGAGTTCGGCCGCCGTATTGCAAGTCCTTTTTAGTTGACGCCACGTCGGCAACTTGCGGGACAATGATGATGAAAATAATGATGATGGACACACAACACCCAGTCCCCTGCCGAGAATCGAACTCGGCCCCCCTGCATGGTAGGCGGAAACACTATCGCTACGGTACGGAGGCGGACGTTAATATGGGATACATCCATCCTTCGCCTTTATGACATCTTTCACTATGAGGTGTCTGATTTGCTGTGGAGGAATCGCAACAGGAGCCGAAAGCAGAGAACTAGAGAAGATAGTGAGCGTATACTGTATACTTCCAATCTGAAAGAGGGAACAAAAAACTCAAATTTTATAGTTAATTATTTCAGTTCTTACCACAGTTTTTAATAGATTTGGAAAATTCTCGACTTTTACACACCTGTAATTATAGTTAGTGTATGCTGTGCAAAATTCATCGAAGAATCTCTCACTTATGAAGCAAAGTGGACCTATAGCAACAAACGCAGCCAATAATAAGTGAAAAAATAATGAAATTTCACATGTAAAAAAATTATTTTGTTGTTTTTGAACTCCCACTGCTATGAGTGTGAATCCTGAATACTTCCTGACCACGCTGTAAAGTTTTATGAATTTATTTGTAAAAGTATAGACAATGAAAATTAAAATGTCTTGTGATGCCTGATCCAAGTCGGCGCGTCTGACGCCCTACTTAACTTAAGCACATAAACGTTATCACAACCAAACCACGAAAGACAGGTCCATACTGTAACACACCCCCCTCCACTCGTATTTCACTATTGGCATAACACATAATGGTAGGTTACGTTCGCCAGTTATTAGCCAAACCCAAGCCCTCTACCAAATTGCCACAGCATATAACGTCATTGATCAGTCCAAATCAGTAGTTTCCAGTCATCCATTATCCACTGCTGTCCTTCTTTACACCACCTCAAGTGTGGCTTAGCAGTGACTACCCGAAACGTGGTAGTTGCAAGGAGCTGCTGTACCGTTACACGCCCCTCTTCCTAATTCTCTACACACAATCGTCCTGTGTTTTCACTTCACAATCACATCTCCAGAAACTTTGGAGCGTATACTGTATACTCCCAGTCTTAAAGGGGGAACAAACTCTTGGTGTGTTGGTGGATCTGTAAGGCTCTGTGACTCAGGCCAGACAATTTTTTACTTATGGAAACATGAAAACTGCTAACTAATTACTTGATAAAAATTAACTTGGAGTGGGATATATATATAAGTGTGTGTGTCTGTGTGCGTGTGTGTGCGTATTTGCACATTTAATTATACAGGCTCCTGTTAAAAACTAAAATGATAGTGTTGTAAACATTCTAATTTATGTCATTTACGATGAACTCGGATTTTTTCTTTGGTGTCTATCTATATCCAGTGTTTCTAGGGTGTCTAGATTCTCGCTTTTATATTTGGTATGTACACTGGTGTCGAAAATTAAAGCAATAAACTGCTATTCACTGATCTGTGTACAACTCACAATATAACCATATAAACTGTCGACAGATATCGTGACAGTGACCTTCATGAAATTGTACGGGCGAATCAGCAACGTTTAACTGCTGTCAAGTACCGTGAGGATATCTTGGGATCTCATGCGTTTTTATTGCGAGATTCTGAGGTGCCGACTTTGCACTGATGGACGATAATGCTCGACCTCATAGAGCACAAGATGTTCATGTTTGTTTGGAAACTTCACACATGGCATGGCCTGCTCGCTCTCCCGATTTGAATCCAATAGAGCATTTCTGGGATGTAGTAGGGAGACGGGTTGCACCACGTAAGCATCCCCTCCCCCCCCCCCCCCCCCAACCACTCTCGAAGACTTGTCAGCAGCTCTGCAGGAAGAATGGGAGTTATTGCCTAAACAAAAGATTGATGACATCATTCAAAGCACGTCCAGTCGTTTTCAGGCCTGTTTTGGGGCAGGAGGTATTCACACCCCATAACAAGCGCATCAACCAGTCGCTGAATGTGTTTGCAAATCCGTTAAGTTGGAAAAAGTGAAGAACATTTTTGTCCACCGTTATGCATGTTGCACTTGCTTACGATCTGCATTCTTTATTTTGTTTCTATTTTACTATCACCTGTTTATATTGTTTTGTGGCAAAACAAACTTAACCTTGCAAAATGTCCGCTTGTTGCTTTAATTTAGAACATCAGTGTAGAATGCTGATACTTGTGTTCTTAATATTGTGCTTTAATTCATACAGGTGGAACTATAGCATAGATAATGTTGTGGGGAACGTGAACCAAAGACTGTTTTTTGGTTAAAATGGCTCTGAGCACTATGGGACCTGACTTCTGAGGTCAACAGTCTCCTATAACTTAGAACTACTTAAACCTAGCTAACCTAAGGACATCGCACATATTCATGCCCGAGACAGGATTCTAACCTGCGACCATAGCGGTGACTGTTTTTTTAATGGCAGAAACTCAAAGATGCAATAGATCTACTGAAGAGACCACCGTATGCTACGTAGTCCGTTCTCTGCTAGAGTATTGCTGTCGGCGTGGGATCCTGACCAGAGGACTTCGAGAGTTCAAAGAACTGCACCATGTTTTGTACCATCGCGAAACAGGGAAGAGTGTGTCACGGATACGATACACGAACTGGGCTAACAGTAATTAAAACAAAGGCAGCAAGATTTTTTCAAGAAATTTAAATCACTAACTTTTTGCCCCGAATGTGAAAATATTATGTTGAAGCCCACCTACATACGTAGAAACGACCATCGCAGTAATAAGAGAAATCAGAGCTATCAGAGAATGCTATAAGATTTCGTTTTTCCCGCGCGCTATTTGAGAGTGGAACAGTAGGAAAATAGTGTGAAAATTGTCCGATGAACCCTCTGCACAGCACTTAAGTGTAGGTCGCTGAGTAGTCATGTAGATGTAGATACAACCGGTGTGCCTCTTGCATGTGAGCTCAAATCTTCTACCCGTCTCACCTAAGCTGAAACAGTCACTGTCCAGACATTCAACATACGTTTACAGTGATACGATTTGGTAACAGCTGTTATGAGGTAGAGGCTACCCAGTATTATTGATGAAGGTGGCTGAAATACATGAAATTTTAGTTTCAATACATATCAATAACAATCACGATATAGTCAACCTAAATTCTACGCATTCATAGTAAAATTCCGTAGTATAGAAACGCATTAAATAACTAAATTATTAAAAGAACAGGTGTTATGGAGTTCACAGATATAAGCTACATTTATGATTAAAGCGACCTTTGTGATGCGAAAAGGAAAAGAATACTGCAGTGTGAGAGTCATCAAGCTCGATTTACATCGCCCCGTCTTTTGTTTAGCAACTGATAAGGAGAGAAACGCTGTTGTTTTCTTTTTCTCCTTATAATAACAACGAAATGATTTAGGGCGATGTGGTTTTTTCACAGAAAGAAAATTAAAGAAGTAAAGGTGTTTTGATGTGAAATATTGACTATATACCTTTCTGCGTGTGCTTCAGCAACAATGTGGTATTCGTTCTGCTTAAACAAGTCAAAAAACACGAAAAGAGACTGTAAGAATTAAGTACTACAGATTGTAAACTGTATGTAGACGGCAGTATTGGTAGTCGTCTAAAAGCCAAAAAATAAAATGATACAAACATGAACCTCGAATATCAGGATTACACATAGAAATCTATTTGAAGCCTTAGCAATTTTCTTTTCAGATTTTCTAGATTCCCTACCACGTTCAAACTTCTGATATTCGACGCCCCGACTCGTAGAACGTAATCTTTTCGTTGATTATTCGGCCTTATTCTCTTGGTCACCCACCCACCCTCCCTGGCATTCCCCTGCCCTCCCAGAGATCAGGATGGAGGACTAGTCTGGAATCTTTTGCCAGTGGAGAGATCATCATGAGCCTTTTTCAATTACAGGCCACATGTCCTGGGATACATATTACGTATCTTTTAGGGTCACTTTCCACCTGAACGGCTAGAGAGTGGCCTGAAGCAGTGAAAAGTTTCTAACCCTGGACTGGGGACATTTTAATTACTAGTCAAAGATGCTACCCTGTTTTTTCAACTTCTGTTTTTTTATTCTTCATTTTGTTCTTCTCGTCATTTAGTCTGGACGGATGTCGCAGGACCCCCTTTCAAGCTCACTGTTGAATACTTTTCCCAGTTTTTCTTTTATTATTACAGCGGGCAGCTCGTACTATGACCGAACACGCTGAGCTACCGTGCTGGCAGCCCTCGACCATGGGTGCCTATGAGAGTGTATGAAAACCACTGATGTCATGAGCTGGTCACTATACAGTCACGTCTCGTTGGAGTGAATAGATGGGAAAACGTACTTTTTAATATCAAAGTTTATTCAGGCAGTTATACGCGGTTGAAGCGGCATCCAAAGTTGTGATCGTTAACCTCTGGGTGGAAGAGAATTCCAAATTTTCACAATGACAAAACAAGAAGAGTTCAATGTTATCTTAATTGCAACTAAAATATTACAAAAAGTAATCACCAAACATTTGAAGGGCACTGTATGCCGAATTTATCTTTTAGACGTTTCTATGCATGCAGGTAATGTTTCATTCTACTCCTTTTTTATTTATTTGCTATATTTTTCCAACATTCTTCTAGAAACGGAATCAAAAGGTGAATTGTGTTTGTAGCGTATAATAGAAAAAGTTCCATTTCCCAGTAATCGTAAAAACATCTTTGAAATTAAGAAACCGTTTTTATGCACTGGGCGCAGTTGCTTCACATATCTACAACGCGATCATGTAAACGTACCTATGCCAACGCTCCTTGTAACCAGAGTACCTCCTGGCCTTACAACCGTTTTGATGAAAGTTTCGGGGCATGAGAGCTCTACAGCAGGCAGGATCGCAAACAACCAGGAAACAAATGGGAAAAAATATACTGATGTACATTGTCAACTACTCGCGGCGTAATGAATAGTCATAAAACTTCGGGCATGCCGCCGCGCAGATGAAATTTTCTCCACTGATATTTCGGCCGCGTATAGTCTGGCCATCCTCAGAGTGAGTCACAAGACTGACGAAAAGATGCCAAGCGCGGCCTTATATGCTCCACCGCGGCGGTACTGCACATGCGGGTCCTGGAAAAAAAATTATACTGTTTACTGACGAAGCCATATGTACACTAGAAGGATTTCAAGATGTGTGGTGCTGTTTGTTTTATGTTCATATATGTTTACATATCTCTTCGTTCTCGATAAACGATAAAATCTGGACACAATTATTCCTATATTTTGGAAAAATATTATATTTGTTCAACAAGTTAGTGTAACGATACTTGCATAGAATCAGTGTCCTGCTACTCTTATGGAACATTGCACATGATGAAATATTGCAAATGCACGTTCCGTACTCTATGATGTCACAATGTCACAATTTACAGCACAAATATCTCAATCCTCATACGGTAATAATAGTTTATGGCGGTAGCAGGAGACATAAGTGTTCCGAAGCTGAGCTGCTAGTGAACATATTCGACATTTCCGTCTCCGTAAAGGAACAGAAAGTCTAAGGCAGTCGACATAACGAGTTTTCCTATAAGAAACACACTATAAATCAACGTAAGTTAACCAATGTTTATTTTCTGCTGTTTCAAAAATCAGTAATTGTTAATCGCTATATATTATTTTCGATTTGGCAAAAATAATTCCTGATATATTGATAATTTATTGTAAGCTGCCGAAATTGTCCTCTGGGGTATTGTATAACTGTAACTTGACAAATACAACGCAATAACTATTCATTATACAACAAAGGTAAACCGCTTCATCACTATGACATTTGTGAATACTTCTTACGGAGACAATTTCAAACAGTAATTATAATATTTACCACTGTAACACTTCGGAACTGAGTATTCCCATACGACCTTTTTTTTCTTGAAATGACAATACATGTCACTACCGAAATACTAAGCGTTGCTCCGGGATCAGGCTCAATAGTAATTGTGTCTCGTTGGTTACCTAAAATAAAAATGAAACTGTTAATTATTCGTATCATTCATGTTATATGATCATGTGAAGTTCACTGCTTCTTAAACGTACCAAAGGACTCTATTACTATATTCTCTTCGGAAATAACGTGACATTGCACAAGCAGTTTCATTGTTTTGTTAATGGTAGGTGGTGACTACATATCATGTGGTTAACTGAATTTCGTTGCTATAACTACCTTACGTTTCCCGCTGTTTTGTATGTCATTTCATGTATTGCGGTCGAGGAATTTGACCCTGACTGTAGAAAGGAGACTTTAGCCGACCGAACATTGTCACTTACTGTGGGGTTCGATGAACGAGCATGTATTAAAGCTTATGAAAGTTCCTGTCAGATTAAAAATGTGTGCTACACTAAGACCGGAACCAGAATCTCGCATCTAACAGAAGATGTTTTACTGGATGAACTACTCAGTTAGAATTTTGTATCAGAAACACAATTTTAATCACCTAAGGAGATTGAAAACTGCATAATCGCTCCCGAATGGATCCCCCTAGGCAGTGGCCAAGACTACTTTCACGCCGTACGTCTTCTTACAGGACAGCTTTTACTTCAAGTGTGCTGGAGTACGTTTGTGAATTTCGGAAAGTGGAAGAGAGATACTGGCAAAACTGAAACTGTGGATGCAGGTAGTGAATCGTGACTAGATACACGTATTTCGGCGCGATGGTGTGCGCATGCACCCTGCAGATGTGCGCTGAGTAGGCTTACTGTCGACCCATGAAACACATCAACTGAACTGCAACATGACTTTCTTGGCGGGAGAGATTTTTAAATTAAGTTGTGAAAGGAACACCGTGGACCGTGAAGACCGTTCGGGAATATCTGATAAATTACGTAAATTTGTTTTGTGAGGAAGTATTAGGCATTCAGATAACGGGTGCTCTGAATTGCACATATTCTATGTCTATAAACATTGTAGTTTCTAAGCGAATAGTCGTGAGGAGTGGCGGTAGCATAAGATATAAGTTAGGACAGTACGCAAAACGTACACATGTCAGGGACCACAGTCAATGAGAGTCTCTAATTTACCGTTTGAAGTGCCGCTCGAAACGATTAGGAAAGGGAAGTGCTAGGCTTATACTGGACGGTCAGGGCTACCGGTGAAGAAATTGCCTGTGGGAAAATTCAGTGTTGAAAGTGCAATGGCATTCGAGAAGCTAAAGTAGACTTACCAAAACATATGTCCTCTTTTGGGACTGCTTCCTCTCGTAATACGTTTTGTAGGGAAAACAAGCCGATATCATCTCGTTACACTATATCTTAGGGAAAGTTATGGCCATAGTGTTTTATGCAAATGGGTCTAGAAGGAAGTCAGTCAGGACCAATGGTATATGAAAATATATATGTTAGAGAGGACTGAATCCACTATGGCTGAATCAGGACCTCAAGAGGCTTTAAGGATAATCAAGACGATATAGATATTTTCGCCAAAGAGCAAGCTAATGGAATAGGGATCGATATAGCAGGCAATATCAGCATCACCGACAACATATAACACGTGGCACTTCAGAATACCACTGTAGAAGTGGAAGAGGATGTGATGACAGAAATAAGCGTTAGTGAAACAGGATAACAATTGAAACCACAAGTGCAGAATAACACGCAACGAAGATATTCGAACTAACGGCGACACAATGGTGGTAAAATCTGTGAAAAATAGGTGTAACAACGAAAGCTTTTGTGCACAGCGATAGTATTCAGCAACTTCACAGCGTAAAAACAAGAAAAATGCAGTGCCTCATTAAAAACACGTAAGGAGATCAGAGAAAAATCTGAGGATATAAGTGCAAACTCTGCTCCCAAATACAAAAAGTAATAAATAAATAAAAAATAAAAGAAATACGATTCTGTGAGCTGCAAAGAACGGCTGCAGAGCAAGTCTTTGCATTGTGCGGAGATGACCTACTGGATCCATCGAATGAACCCTCTCTCAGACTGTGCAGTAGGAAGTATTAGTAGTAGTAGCAGTAGCTTTATTCATCCGTTGATCTCCTTTTATAGGACACGTTAAAATATTTAAAATAAGCTAATTAGTATACACATATACACTCCTGGAAATTGAAATAAGAACACCGTAAATTCATTGTCCCAGGAAGGGGAAACTTTATTGACACATTCCTGGGGTCAGATACATCACATGATCACACTGACAGAACCACAGGCACATAGACACAGGCAACAGAGCATGCACAATGTCGGCACTAGTACAGTGTATATCCACCTTTCGCAGCAATGCAGGCTGCTATTCTCCCATGGAGACGATCGTAGAGATGCTGGATGTAGTCCTGTGGAACGGCTTGCCATGCCATTTCCACCTGGCGCCTCAGTTGGACCAGCGTTCGTGCTGGACGTGCAGACCGCGTGAGACGACGCTTCATCCAGTCCCAAACATGCTCAATGGGGGACAGATACGGAGATCTTGCTGGCCAGGGTAGTTGACTTGCACCTTCTAGAGCACGTTGGGTGGCACGGGATACATGCGGACGTGCATTGTCCTGTTGGAACAGCAATTTCCCTTGCCGGTCTAGGAATGGTAGAACGATGGGTCCGATGACGGTTTGGATGTACCGTGCACTATTCAGTGTCCCCTCGACGATCACCGGTGGTGTACGGCCAGTGTAGGAGATCGCTCCCCACACCATGATGCCGGGTGTTGGCCCTGTGTGCCTCGGTCGTATGCAGTCCTGATTGTGGCGCTCACCTGCACGGCGCCAAACACGCATACGACCATCATTGGCACCAAGGCAGAAGCGACTCTCATCGCTGAAGACGACACGTCTCCATTCGTCCCTCCATTCACGCCTGTCGCGACACCACTGGAGGCGGGCTGCACGATGTTGGGGCGTGAGCGAAAGACGGCCTAACGGTGTGCGGGACCGTAGCCCAGCTTCATGGAGACGGTTGCGAATGGTCCTCGCCGATACCCCAGGAGCAACAGTGTCCCTAATTTGCTGGGAAGTGGCGGTGCGGTCCCCTACGGCACTGCGTAGGATCCTACGGTCTTGGCGTGCATCCGTGCGTCGCTGCGGTCCGGTCCCAGGTCGACGGGCACGTGCACCTTCCGTCGACCACTGGCGACAACATCGATGTACTGTGGAGACCTCACGCCCCACGTGTTGAGCGATTCGGCGGTACGTCCACCCGGCCTCCCGCATGCCCACTATATGCCCTCGCTCAAAGTCCGTCAACTGCACATACGGTTCACGTCCACGCTGTCGCGGCATGCTACCAGTGTTAAAGACTGCGATGGAGCTCCGTATGCCACGGCAAACTGGCTGACACTGACGGCGGCGGTGCACAAATGCTGCGCAGCTTGCGCCATTCGACGGCCAACACCGCGGTTCCTGGTGTGTCCGCTGTGCCGTGCGTGTGATCATTGCTTGTACAGCCCTCTCGCAGTGTCCGGAGCAAGTATGGTGGGTCTGACACACCGGTGTCAATGTGTTCTTTTTTCCATTTCCAGGAGTGTATTTGCAGACTTCTAGTTAGAGACAATCATTATTCACAGCTATATAGAGAAGTCATCGAAATATATAAACATGGGGATAATTTTAACAGAAAAAGAGACCCATGAAACTCAGCGATATGTGGACAGTGGCGCTACAGAATCGATGAGAAGTTCTTATCCTTGACGCACTATGATCGATACTTACATTTTATCTTTGACAAGATTTATCTCTGCTATCACGTGAAGTCCAGACCACCTCACTTTCCAAGGTATTTAGGCCACTCTCCGACGTCCGACTCGTCAGTCGGCAAGACTCAGCACAACCAGGAGCACCTCCGAAGATGTCCAACGGAGCTTTGGACGATACGTCAGGGATAGAAGAGTTCCATGGACCACGGCCATACAGCCCGGAAGAATTCTCGGCAGCTAAAACATCTGGTCGTGAAAGCCTTCACTGCATGATTATACTTTACCTTCAAAGTCAAGTCCCAGCTTTAGAAAATATGTATATGTATGTACGCCCACAGTGGTGAATATTCAGAAAGAAAACAGGTATGCACTGATCAGTCAATCACAAATTAGTCATCATGAAAAGTAGGCTGAGGTTTAAGAGACTAATCAGAAGTAATCAATGCGCAAAGAAATGGGATACGGAATTACTAAGAAATGAAGAGATACACTTGAAGCTCATTGAGGCTATAGATACGCCGATAATGAACAGCTTGGTAGGCAGTTCACTTGGAAAGGAATGGACAGATGTTGGGAAAAAAAACCTAAGTACAAAGAAACCATGTGTAACAAAAGAAATGCTTCAGATGATCGACCGAAGAAGGAAGAACAGAAAAGTTCAGGGAAATTTAGGAATATAGAAATGCAAGTCAATTAGGAACGAAATTAATAGAAAGTGAAGGGAAGTTAAGGCAAATGGGTGAATGACAACTATGAAGAAATCGAAATAGAATATTGTTGTAAGGACTGAGTAGTAAAAAACGACCGTTAGTGAAATTAAAAACATGGGTGGGAATATTAAGAGCGCAAATAGAATTCCAACGTTAAAGGTAGAGGCGAGAGCGGATACGTGGGAACGGCACACTGAATGTCTCTGTGAGAGGGAGTCTGACGAAGTCATAGTGGAAGAAACATAATCGATATGGAAGAGACGGGAGATCCAGTGTTAGAATCAGAATTTAAAAGTGCTGAGGAAGACTTAAAACGCGGTTCTAGGGGCGCAGTCCGGAACCGCGCGACAGCTACGGTCGCAGGTTCGAATCCTGCCTCGGGCATGGATGTGTGTGATGTCCTTAGGTTAGTTATACGGTAGAAGAGATAGATAACATCCCACTGGAATTTTTAAAATCATTGGCGGGGGAGAGGGGGGGGGAGCGGCAAAACAACAACTATTTACTTTGCTGTTTAGAATGTATGAGATTGGCGGTATACCATCGGACTTTCGGAAAAACATCATGCACACAATTTCGGAGATTGAAAGAGCCGGCAAGTGCGAGAGTTGTCGAATAATCGCTTTAACAATTCGTGGGTCCAAGCTGCAGACAGGAATACTATACAGAAGAACTGAAAGGAAAACTGGGAACCTATTTAGCTTTAAGAAACGTAAAGATAGTAGAAGTGAAGCTCGGACACTGCGGTTCATAATGGAAGCAAAGTTGAAGAAAAATCAAGATACGTTCATAGGATCTGTCTACTTGGAAAAAGCGTTCGACAGTGTAAATTGGTGCAAGAAGATCGAAATTCTGAGGTAAGCTACTGAGAAATAATGGTAATATACAATATGTACACGAATTAAGAGGGAGAAACTACAGTGGGAAAGCAAGAACGAAGAGCTCGGAAGGAATAGGGTATAAGACAGGGATGCAGATTTTCGCTCCTCTACAAAGAAGTAAGAAGAAAAATAAAACTCGTTAAAGACTGAGATTAAAATTCGTGGCAAAAGGATATCATTGATAAGATTCGCTGACGACAATGCTGTCCTCAATTAAATAAAAGAACAATTGCTGGATCTGCTGATTAGTGTGAGAAGTCTAATTAGTGCAGAATGTGAATTGAGAGTAAGTCGGAGAAAGTCGGAAACAGAAGACGGAAGTAATGAGAAATAGCAGAAGTGATAACACCGAGAAATGAACTGATGATCGCGAAGTAGATGTAGTTAAGATATTCTGCTACTTGACCAGCAAAGTAACCCATGACAGACAGACCAATGACTTAATACGCAGATTTATACTGGCAAAGAGGTCATACATGGTCAAGGATATTCTGCTAGTGTCAAACATAGCATTTACCGCGAGGAAGAAATTTCTGAAAATATACGTTTGGAGCTCATCATTGTACGTTAGTGAAACATGGACTCTAGGAAAACGATCTATTGACACGTAATCAGCATAGATTCAGGAAACATCGTTCTTGTGCAACGCTCTTTATTCGCACGAAGTAATGGCCGCTATCGACAGGGGATCTGAAGTTGATAGCGTATTTCTAGATTTCCGTAAAGCTTTTGACACCGTTCCTAACTAGCGACTTCTAATCAATCTGCGGGCCTATGGGGTATCGTCTCAGTTGTGCGACTGGATTCGTGATTTCCTGTGAGGAAGGTCGCAGTTCGTAGTAATAGACGGCAAATCAACGAGTAAAACTGAAGTGATATCAGGTGTTCCCCAGGGAAGCGTCCTGGGACCTCTGCTGTTCCTGATCTATATAAATGACGTGGATGACAATCTGAGCAGTACTCTTAGGTTGTTCGCAGATGATGCTGTAATTTACCGTCTAGTAAGGTCATCCGAAGACCAGTATCAGTTGCAAAGCGATTTAGAAAAGATTGCTGTATGGTGTGGTAGGTGGCATTTGACGCTAAATAGCGAAAAGTGTGAGGTGATCCACATGAGTTCCAAAAGAAATCCGTTGGAATTCGATTACTCGATAAATAGCACAATTCTCAAGGCTGTCAATTCAACTAAGTACCTGGGTGTTAAAATTACGAACAACTTCAGTTGGAAAGATAATATTGTGGGGAAGGCGAGCCAAAGGTTGCGTTTCATTGGCAGGACACTTAGAAGATGCAACAAGTCCACTAACGAGATAGCTTACACTACACTCGTTCGTCCTCTGTTAGAATATTGCTGCGCGGTGTGGGATCCTTACCAGGTGGGATTGACCGAGGACATCGGAAGGGTGCAAAAAATGGCAGTTCCTTTAGTATTATCACTTAATAGGGGAGAGAGTGTGGCAGATATGATACGCGAATTGGGATGCAAGTCATTAAAGCAAAGACGTTTTTCGTAGCGGCGAGATCTATATACGAAATTTCAGTCACCAACTTTCTTTTCCGAATGCGAAAATATTTTGTTGAGCCAACCTACATAGGTAGGAATGATCATCAAAATAAAATAAGGGAAATCAGAGCTCGAACAGAAAGGTTTAAGTGTTCGTTTTCCCGCGCGCTGTTCGGGAGTGGAATGGTAGAGAGATAGTATGATTGTGGTTCGATGAACCCTCTGCCAAGCACTTAGATGTGAATTGCAGAGTAATCATGTAGATGTAGATGTAGTTGTAGAAACCAGAACAGAATGGAATAGAAGCGTCTGAGGTGTGCCGTTACAGAAGTATTTTGAAAATTAGGTGGACTGATAAGGTAATGAACGGTTAGGTTTTTCCCAGAATCGGGGAGGAAGGGACTACACGGGAAAACACTGACAAGAAGAAGGGATAGGATGACTGGTAAGAGCATTTCTTGCAAAAGGCCAAGTTTCAGTTTCGAGTCGCAGCCGGGAGCACAGTTTTAGCCTGCCAGGCGGTATCTATACAGAATATACTCCAAAGGAGAGTGAAAGATTAGTTCTAAAATACAAAGAAAAGTGGAAAGCCAAGAAGGATATGTGTGGCAGAAGTAAACTTTATACTAATGATCAGGTACAAAAAAATACAAAAATGATTACAATTACGGAAACGTTTAGCGTTCAGACAACTATAAGCCTCTAATGGCTTGGAAATGCGTAAGATGTAAGTTGCATATGTTTATGGGGAAAGTCCCTTCACGTGGTTTGTTTATTATAAGACCTATGTAGTTATCGCGTTTTACAACCACGCGGGACCCAGCTGCAGCGCCTCTGCGAGAGTTAATACGCAGCAGACGACATCACCGGATCACATGCCACCGCCTGTATTACTACGGCCTTCCAGCTACCCGACACGCAGTGTGTTGAGTCAGCGTAGCGTTAATTTCGCTATATGACGCCAGCCACCAGCAGCAGCAGCAGCAGCCAAACAAACAGTAACCGAGGCGCAGTTTATGCCCAGAGGAAGCCGAGCCGCAGTGCCGCGACCCCCGGCCGACCCCGGAGCATCCGTTACAGTGCTGCATCAGGCGCTGCCGAGCCGAGCGCTGACTCCGCAGCGAATCACGTGGTCACTTGAGCCAGTTACCGACGCCTGACGACTATGTGGTATGCTGTGGCATACAAAATCTGCTGCAATGTATTTGAAATCCTGTAGCTGCATTTTACTCAACTGATAAATGAAAAGCACCAGTTTGATTTTGTTCAACAGTGTTACTTTTTTGTGTTTAACGTTTTTCGGCTTACAAGGACGTCTTCAGACATTTACCGAGTATTGTCACCAAAAAAGTTACAATGTTTGCAAACAACGTTGGAAGAGAAGTAACACGTCTAGACTGAAGCAGAAACATACAGTAAGTAACATCTTTGATAGTGTGGTGGTAATTCAACGAAAAGGTGAAAAATTGAAAAGTAAATAAATAAAAATACAGCAGACAGAAAAAGCTTTAACACAAAGTAGGAACTGCGTGCCTAAAACACAGTTTCTAATAAAAAAAAAAACAAATAAAATAAAATTAGTACATGACAAGGCTACATCAGGAGGTATAAAAAATGGAGAGTGATACACAAACCAATTAAAAGAAGAAACAACTACATCTACATCTATATCTACATTTATACTCCGCAAGCCACCCAACGGTGTGTGGCGGAGGGCACTTTACGTGCCACTGTCATTACCTCCCTTTCCTGTTCCAGTCGCGTATGGTTCGCGGGAAGAACGACTGTCTGAAAGCCTCCGTGCGCGCTCTAATCTCTCTAATTTTACATTCGTGATCTCCTCGGGAGGTATAAGCAGGGGGAAGCAATATATTCGATACCTCATCCAGAAACGCACCCTCTCGAAACCTGGCGAGCAAGCTACACCGCGATGCAGAGCGCCTCTCTTGCAGAGTCTGCCACTTGAATTTGTTAAACATCTCCGTAACGCTATCACGGTTACCAAATAACCTTGTGACAAAACGCGCCGCTCTTCTTTGGATCTTCTCTATCTCCTGCGTCAACCCGATCTGGTACGGATCCCAAACTGATGCGCAATACTCAAGTATAGGTCGAACGAGTGTTTTGTAAGCCACCTCTTTTGTTGATGGACTACATTTTCTAAGGACTCTCCCAATGAATCTCAACCTGGTACTCGCCTTACCAACAATTAATTTTATATGATCATTCCACTTCAAATCGTTCCGCACGCATACTCCCAGATATTTTACAGAAGTAACTGCTACCAGTGTTTGTTCCGCTATCATATAATCATACAATAAAGGATCCTTCTTTCTATGTATTCGCAATACATTACATTTGTCTATGTTAAGGGTCAGTTGCCACTCCCTGCACCAAGTGCCTATCCGCTGCAGATCTTCCTGCATTTCGCTACAATTCTCTAATGCTGCAACTTCTCTGTATATTACAGCATCATCCGCGAAAAGCCGCATGGAACTTCCGACACTATCTACTAGGTCATTTGTATATGTTGTGAAAAGCAATGGTCCCATAACACTCCCCTGTGGCACGCCAGAGGTTACTTCAACGTCTGTAGACGTCTCTCCATTGATAACAACATGTTGTGTTCTGTTTGCTAAAAACTCTTCAATCCAGCCACACAGCTGGTCTGATATTCCGTAGGCTCTTACTTTGTTTATCAGGCGACAGTGCGGAACTGTATCGAACGCCTTCCGGAAGTCAAGGAAAATAGCATCTACCTGGGAGCCTGTATCTAATTTTTTCTGAGTCTCATGAACAAATAAAGCGAGTTGGGTCTCACACGATCGCTGCTTCCGGAATCCATGTTGATTCCTACATAGTAGATTCTGGGTTTCCAAAAACGACATGATACTCGAGCAAAAAACATGTTCTAAAATTCTACAACAGATCGACGTCAGAGATATAGGTCTATAGTTCTGCGCATCTGCTCGACGACCCTTTCTGAAGACTGGGGCTACCTATGCTCTTTTCCAATCATTTGGAACCTTCCGTTCCTCTAGAGACTTGCGGTACACGGCTGTTCGAAGGGGGGCAAGTTCTTTCGCGTACTCTGTGTAGAATCATGTAAATACAGAATATATAAACAACTTCATATATATCTATGAAATAAATAAATGTAGGAAAATGGAGGAGTGTGAGTGAACACACAGTAAATGCAACCTTTGAGAGTATGGTGGTAATGCAATTTAACATTGACATTATATTCAAAGCTGTTTGAGTCTTGCTAATTGGCTGAGACCCACCATGGCTGCTGATCGAACCTGGAGCGTGTAACGGTCCAGTTATGTCGACCGTCTTTCATTCTGATTATCACCGTTGACGCGAAATCGGTGTGTTGGAGTAAGATATTATAATGATAGCAGGGAAGGGCAACCACTGTCCAAAAGCGAGTAGGGCAGTAGGGTTATTCTTGTATGAATTGGAGTTGTAAACTGTTACAGAATCGTTAGTGTAAGTTATGGGGGACGCTGCAGCTAAGCGATCACTGAACTCAGTAGCTGGTCAGCAGCAAGAGGAAGCCGACGTTTAGGCAGCCACCAAACCATTCCGCACAGAAAATTGTTCCTAAACAAAGTGTTCAAATGGTTCAAATGGCTCTGAGCACTATGGGACTTAACTTCTGAGGTCATCAGTCCCCTAGAACTTAGAACTACTTAAACCTAAGTAACCTAAGGACATCACACACATCCATGCCCGAGGCAGGACTCGAACCTGCGACCGTAGCGGTCGCGCGGTTCCAGACTGTAGCGCCTAGAACCGCTCGGCCACTCCGGCAGGCAAACAAAGTGTTAAATGTAACAACTGTTCTGTAATGATATTTATGTGGGCAGCTATTGACGTATGCAGCATCGAATAGACTGGATGGTGTCTTGTTACTCTTTTCAATTTCATATAAAGACTCGCTAGTGACTTGAAAGGCTCGGTGTCTGTATAGGTTATGGCAAAATATAGCGGCGTGCATTTTAAATATTGTTGCAAGTGATTTAGTATGGAAGTTTTTACTAGTTTATGTGGAACGATGGTGGGAACCTATCACTGAATTTGACGTTGGATTGATCAGAGCTTTTCCTTGGCGGAGAATAAGCGGTGTACTATCGTGAAAGACAGTTCGTTTATCAGAAGCCAGTGAGTTATTCTGTGGAAGCGGTGATTTTGTATCATACTTTGGAACACTGAATTACGCCCTCAGCTGTCTCTGTGTACTCAGATACAGTAAAGCAGGGCTGGAATACTCTCGTGAGACAGCGCATAAGTACGATGATAGTTGTACACGCCCCGAATCAGTGCGTAGCCCCCTGAGGCTGATGAACTAGGTGCGCCTAGGTTTCTTGGGATCCGATTGGTTCATAAAACAACTTATCCGGACTGAATTTAGTACACGGGGGAAAAGGGACGCCGTCACAAGTGCGTAGGTAGGCAGCAACCACGATATCCTCAAAATAGTTAACGTCTCCCAAAACTCTCAGCAGATTATAACTGCTGCTGTCAAGCTGTTGTGGCAAATAGGTTCACGGTAGTGCAGTGATATGGCGGTCATATCGTTTGTGGACACGTGGCATGGTCTAGTAGGCGTGCTCTCACTTACTTACTGATTATAACAATTGCATCACTATCGTAGGGAACTGGCTCTTACGAGCCTCACCGTATCACAAATCCACTTCAGGCCCTTTGGGCGATCTGAGTTTGTGCCCCATAGAATCGACGAAGCATAACGTCTTTCGCCACCATACACGATGTGTCAGAAACTGGAGGCTCCGAAGACAGTTTGAATTCGTTATCACTTATAAGCGCAGCATCCGTATAGGGTGGCATTGTGTAAATAACACTATCAGCTCTGGTTCGTAATTTGGACAGTAGCTTTTGCATCTGTGACATGCTATGGCCTTCTTCAAAGTCTCCATCACATACGATCTTTCAACAAGACAACATAAGACAGTATATTACGAGTGCTGTCCCGGCGTACCTCAGTTCAGAGGTCGCTCGACTATTGCCCTGAACAACACTTTCGCCCAATGAAGATATCATACCATGGGTTGCCAACAGACTAGGACGTGACCACTCGCCGCCCATTATAGCTGAGGCATGCCCACGTAGAACTGAAAAAAACATAGGATGACAAAGCGCAATTCGATGTCCAGCCATGTTAGAGTTATTGTTGCTGACAGAGATAACAGTTCAATGAGATAAATTTATAACTCTGTATGCCCAGAATTTACCTGCTAATTTAAGCATGTACTCTTCCCACTGTGCTGTACACACAAAATAAGTAAAATTTCATTGTCTCCTATCCTTGCTGGTATTGCGTATGTAGAGATATGGTTGGTTTGGAAAAAACACCTTGCGCCACTACTGGCTCCAGTATTGCAGTAGTATTGACGACTTTTGGACAATTCCCATGCTTATACGTAAGGGAACCTGCAAAAGTAGTCGCCTTGCTGACAGTCCATGGTGCAGCAAATGAAGTCGCATTGTCGCTGTGGATAGAGCTCACACAATGCAGTTTGGCCTATGTGCAGAAACGCACTATGGTTCTCAGCGCTGGGTGAGTCCACCCCTCCTTGCCGAAGAGG
Source organism: Schistocerca cancellata (assembly GCF_023864275.1). Classification (NCBI taxonomy): domain Eukaryota; kingdom Metazoa; phylum Arthropoda; class Insecta; order Orthoptera; family Acrididae; genus Schistocerca; species Schistocerca cancellata. The sequence goes on along the minus strand of NC_064633.1, from coordinate 564,686,473 downwards.
TGGCTGCCTCAGTTGCCCGTCGCCTACTTTGTGCGAGGCAAACGAAACATTCTGTGCTCACCTTAGCTGTACAGAGGAAGAGGCATGTGCACGCCAGTTGCACTGCTTCCTTTCTCAAATCATTTTTGAGAAACTGTTCCACAAAAAAATTCTCATGCGTTTCATGCCCTGTTCCTCGGCTTCATGATGAACTCTGTTTCATTTCTTTAACGGTCAGAGTTATTGTGATATTTCGGTATTTAGTTAAATACCCGGCAAAATTGTGAGACTTTATAATGAAAAGTAAAGGTCGCCATCAGTTTGACTGTGCTGCATATTTGAGATGGAGCTAACATAATTTCTTAAAAGTTTTAGATTCGATCTAAATCTACCGTCAATCACAAGAAAGGATTGTATGTAATGCCTATTCAATCATCAATGGAAACGATAGAGTGGAAGTGAACTTTCGTATCATCCCTCATAACTCCAAAACGGTCCAAGTTACAGAATTTTAGGCAAGTTATAGCATTTATGGCAGAGCGGATTTTTCCACGTAGATAAAATGCGAAAATTTCTTATCGATAGTGGTACACGAATGACTACAGAATTTATCAATGAAATAATGCTATCCTCTGGTGTAATGAGAATCAGTATAGACTTATAACAATATAAATGAAACTTCCTGGCAGATTAAAACTGTGTGCCCGAACGAGGCTCGAACTCGGGACCTTTGCCTTTCGCGGAAAAGCAAAGGTCCCGAGTTCGAGTCTCGGTCGGGCACGCAGTTTTAATCTGCCAGGAAGTTTCATATCAGAGCACACTCCGCTGCAGAGTGAAAATCTCATTCTGGAAACATCCCCCAGGCTGTGGCTAAGCCATGTCTCCGCTATATCCTTTGTTTCAGGAGTGCTAGTTCTGCAAGGTTCGCAGGAGAGCTTCTGTAAAATTTGGAAGGTAGGAGACGAGATACTGGCAGAAGTAAAACTGTGAGTACCGGGCGTGAGTCGTGCTTCGGTAACTCAGATGGTTGAGCACTTGCCCGCGAAAGGCAAAGGTCCCGAGTTCGAGTCTCGGTCGGGCACACAGTTCTAATCTGCCAGGAAGTTTCATATCAGAGCACACTCCGCTGCAGAGTGAAAATCTCATTCTGGAAACATCCCCCAGGCTGTGGCTAAGCCATGTCTCCGCTATATCCTTTCTTTCAGGAGTGCTAGTTCTGCAAGGTTCGCAGGAGAGCTTCTGTAAAATTTGGAAGGTAGGAGACGAGATACTGGCAGAAGTAAAGCTGTGAGTACCGGGCGTGAGTCGTGCTTCGGTAACTCAGATGGTTGAGCACTTGCCCGCGAAAGGCAAAGGTCCCGAGTTCGAGTCTCGGTCGGGCACACAGTTCTAATCTGCCAGGAAGTTTCATATCAGCGCACACTCCGCTGTAGAGTGAAAATCTCATTCTGGAAACAATATAAATGGCACAGAATAGGTATTCGTGACAGGCCGCATCAGACAAATCAGAAGACTGATGACTCAAAAAAAAAAAAAAAAAAAGAAAGAATCACACTTTATTTTCTACATTGAGCATGATCTTCCTATAAGCTACTGACCTTCACTTGACTTCAACTGTTCGATTAAAAGTAGACTGTTCCAGTATTCTGTCACAGTTGCACCCGCATTGCCATCCCAGTCAGGTAAAATTGTGTAATTACCGTTCTGGGAAAAGAAGCTAATTTCAACATGGTAACAGGAGAAAGAAGAAAAGATGCTTAAGACAAGCGAAAATAAATCGCTTCCACTCTTCCAATTGAAGTGTTATATTGTACTCATTGTGTCTTTAGCAATAAGTGGTTGATTTGTCGACTTTTTTTTTTCGTTGTGGCATACCCGGTTAATAAGGTCGTTTTCAGACTCGCTAGCTGTAGCCTTCAAGTTCTGTGAGATATGCATTTGAGTGGATTGTTAAGCTGCAGAGCTAAACCTCCCCTACGATCTGTCCCTTACACAATGAATCTCCCTAACGCTACCTTTGTTCCGTCCTCTGCTGCTCCGTCTGCGCAGCTAGGGGCTACGTAGAACTGCACATACTTCCACTTGTCATTTTGGTTAAAGTCAATTTTCGGACCCAAGGTACATGAGAGTGTCTACAATAGCCGAACAATACGTTCAGCCTCTCGGACGCTAGTCTCATGGAAAAGTTTATATTTTGCATGGCGACCCTCCTCAATCCGTAAATTCCATATTTGCACGGCAGCAATGGCAGCCACCGCGAGCATCAATAACGCGGAAACAAGTGTAGACAGGAAACAAAACAGCCTCTCGCAATTCCGAGACTTAGTGAATGAAGTATTACGCGATATTATTACAAATACACAACTTTAAAATAGTCGCTGTGTAACCTATCGCCGCCTGTATGGCGTCTGTTGCACGTCGCCATCACGGTGCTGCAGTTTCAACGACCAGCAGTGTACTCTTTTTAAGAGCTAGTAATTGAGCTCATCGTCGCTTCGCCCTTTGCGGTAACAACAGACGGGCCATTGAAGGATCTTCGTATTTCACATAAATGAGCAGTCTGCATAGCTTATTGCTACCACAACCTCCAGATTTGGATTTATTTGTGGCATTCATTCCAGGACCTTCAAACGTGACTTACGTTTTCACTCGACAAACGTTTTAGTAGGGAAAATATGATACTCGTTAACAGATTCTCTCGGAATTCATGAAACCATGTCACACCATCGACAGATTATTTCGAGGAGCCCGAATATCAAGGAATTAGGTGACACTGCAGAAGAACTGTTAACGAATTTGTGTTAGGCACAAAGGCCAGGCTAAGATTAAGCGGAGCACCGTCGGAAAAGTTTGAAGTCAATACCAGAATCAAATAGAGAGGTGGTCTATCGCCAGTTTTCCTCATCATAGCGGTGAACGAATGTATTTGTCACTGGGAATACTAGAGACGTATGTGTGTGAGAAAAAGAACAATAAAACCCAGTTGGACTACATAGAGTATGCGGGTGCCAGTGCGTGAGATGGACGAAGACGCAGAAAGCAATAATTCGACACCCGACGCAAAACAGGTTGGGGCTGAGGATTGCCGACATAACAAAGATACCAAATACCGTTAAGGATCGGTAAACACCAGACGGCGCCGTGAGAAAGATGGGAACATCTAAATATTTCGGACAATATGTAACAGAAAGCAAAGAGCAATTATGGTCTAACAGAGAGAATGAAGAAAATGACGTTTGACGAGTGATGTATTCAACAAACAATTATTTCTACAAATAATGACGCAGGCACTACAACGCAACGGTGAGGAAAGTACTTTGTCGATGCGGCTGGTGGCTGACATCAGCAAGACACAGTGCAGAACATCTAGAGAGAGAGAGAAAAATAAATGCTCGGGTAAAAATTAGACACCAAATGAGAGAGTAATAAAAGTGGTAGAAGACTCGCATGAAACTAAAGTGTTTAGCTAAGATTAAACTTGAACTAGTTAGGAGAATAAAACGGACAATATCTCTTTTCCTTTGTAAGTAACCAGTAAAAGTGTTTCCTGCTTAGGTTAGACAGAGGTTTTAAAAGTGGAGTGCTCACATTACGTTTAATGTAGTTGTACTGAGTTTGGTCGTACTTGTTTTGCGAAGGTTATCGCTAGTTACTCACACCTGGGCAGATCAAAGTGTTCTGAAAAGCCTGGTTACAGAATCTGAAGGACCGCTCTGTCGCCTTAGTTACCAAAAGGATACCACTAAGCAGTGGTTACTGGAAGGAAAACATTGGATGTGCCTTCCAGTGGTGATCAACTAAAGATATGGTTTTCTAGCAAGCATGTTCCCTTCTCACCAGCTATTCGACATATTTTGTTTTCTCCTTAATATTATATTGTTAAAGAAATACTTCGATTTCCTTGCGTCTGTGTTTCGTCTAATGAAACAAAGTGATACGTTATTTGTATTTTGCCAAATGCATTTCGCTTCTTGCTATACGTGAAGCTTACTGAGTGACGTTTAGTGATTTCTTAGAACACATGTGCCGTTCAGGAGTTGTGTTTAGTTAGTCTGTATAACCAAGCAGTCGGATTTTCGACCTTTTCCGGCATGTCTGATTTTCGGCATTTTCCGTTAACATTCCGGCTTAACACTTCACTTTCACTGTTCAGCGCCAGGTAACAGGAAATTGAGGTGTTAAGTCGAAATGTGTTCTAAAACGGCAAGGAAAATCAGACATCCTGACACACAGACCCAAAAATTATAGTTCAAGGGCTTCACATGTGTACTAATAAGATCACGCAGCTAAGGAACGACGGAAAACAAAAAATAACTAGGTACCTCCCTTCTATTCTTGAGTATATTTGTCGCTCCGCTCATTATGCAGTCTCAGACATTTTCGCTTTTCGTTTATCATATTATCAAACACAAATTATTGTGAAACATATATTGGCAATGGTTTTATTCCTAATTTACGTAAATTTCTTGTTACATAAAATCCATCACATAGGCACTTTCCGAAGACCAAATATGACGACGATGTGAAACCATTTACATCGTTCATTTCTCTCAAACATCAATGGTATTTGTCCTCAGAGTCCTTCGCTGCGGCATAAATAGATAAAATCTTCTCGGTTTTCAAGCCACGTCAATTGCAATAAATTTATTGGAATCCAATAAATTTATTGGGATTTACGTGAGTTGAAAGCCGAGAAGATTTTATCCAGCAACGGTATACAAGTATACCATCACGCTGAAATATCTTCCTACTCTATTACTGCAAGGTTTCACTAAATAATGCTAGACAATCAATGCGATATGTAAAAGGTAAACTTACTATATAAGTCATGTCACACGGCTTTAGACTTCCTAGTTACAGCCAGTAAACCACGTTGAGCAAAATAGAACTGGCCTAGAAAATGTTAAATGCAACGTAAGATAGACAACCCAACTTACAGCATCTGCCGCATGCTTGAATAATACACTACTGGCCATTAGAATTGCTACACCAAGAAGAAATTCAGATGATAAACGGGTATTCATTACACAAATATATTATACTAGAACTGATATGTGATTACATTTTCACGCAATTTGGGTGCATAGATCCTGAGAAATCAGTACCCAGAACAACCACCTCTGGCCGTAATAATGGCCTTGATACGCCTGGTCATTGAATCAAACAGAGTTTGGATGGCGTGTACAGGTACAGCTGCCCATGCAGCTTCAACACGATACCACAGTTCATGAAGAGTAGTGACTGGCGTATTGCGACGATCCAACTGCTTGGTCACCATTGACCAGACGTTTTCAATTGGTGAGAGATCTGGAGAATGTGCTAGCCAGGGCAGCAGTTGAATATTTTCTGTATCCAGAAAGGCCCGTACAGGACCTGCAACAAACTGTCGTGCATTATCCTACTGAGATGTAGGGTTTCGCAGGGATCTAATAACAGGTGGAGCCACGGGTCGTAACACATCTCAGAAGTAACATCCACTACTAAAAGTGCCGTCAATGCCAACAAGAGGTGTCCGTGACGTGTAACCAATGGCACCCCTTACCCATCACGCCGGGTGATACTCCAGTATGGCGATGACGAACACAAGCTTCCAATGTGCGTTCACCGCGATGTCGCCAAACACGGATGCGACCATCATGATGCTGTAAACAGAACCAGGATTCATCCGAAAAAGTGGCGTTTTGCCATTCGTGCACCCAGGTTCGTCGTTAAGTACACCATCGCAGGCGCTCCTGTCTGTGATGCAGCTTCAAGGGTAACCGCAACCATGGTCTCCGAGCTGATAGTCCATTCTGCTGCAAACGTCGTTCGTGCAGATGGTTGTTATCTTGCGAATGTCCCCATCTGTTCACTCAGGGATAGAGACGTGGCTGCACGATCCGCTACAGCCATGCGGATAAGATGCCTGTAATCTCGACTGCTAGTGATACGAGGCCGCTGGTATCCAGCACGGCGTTCCGTATTACCCTCCTGAACCCACCGATTACGTATTCTGCTAACAGTCCTTGGATCTCGACCAATGCCTGCAACAATGTCGCGATACGATAAACTGCAATCGCGATAGGCTACAATCCGATCTTTATCAAAGACGGAAACGTGATGGTAAGCATTTCTCCTCCTTACACGAGGCATCACAACAACGTTTCACTAGGCAACGCCGGTCAACTGCTGTTTGTGAATGAGAAATCGCTTGTAAACTTTCCTCATGTCAGCACGTTGTAGGTGTCGCCACCGGCGCTAACCTTGTGTGAATGCTCTGAAAAGCTAATCATTTGCATATCACAGCATGTTCTTCCTGTCGGTTAAATTTCGCGTCTGTAGCACGTCATCTTCGTGGAGTAGCAATTTTAATGGCCAGTAGTGTATAAGCAGGGTTGCGCATCTTAAAGAGGCATCAAACATTTTTGATCCTTTTCGTTTTGGCTACCCAGTATAATCCGCCTTCTTAGTTAGGACACTATAGTCATTCCCCTCATACAACTAGTAAGCGGTGTCATACACACCATGTGAGCAAAAGTATCCGGACACCCCCAAAAACAAACGTTTGGGCCGACCTGATCTGTTGGATGACAGAGACCGCTGTCAGTTGAAGAGTAATACGCATACATCTATCCAGACCATCACACAGGAATTCCCAACTGCATCAGGATCCGCTGAAAGTACTATGACAATTAGGCAGGAGGTGAGAAAAATTGCCGGCCGGTGTGGCCGTGCGGTTCTAGGCGCTTAAGTCTGGAACCGCGTGACCGCTACGGTCGCAGGTTCGAATCCTGCCTCGGGCATTGATGTGTGTGATGTCCTTAGGTTAGTTAGGTTTAATTAGTTCTAAGCTCTAGGCGACTGATGACCTCAGAAGTTAAGTCGCATAGTTCTCAGAGCCATTTGAACCGTTTGAGAAAAATTGGGTTTCATGACCGAGCTGCTGCTCATAAGCCACACATCAAGCCGGTAAATGCCAAACTACGCCTCGCTTGGAGTAAGGAGCTTAAGCAGTGGGCGATTGAACAGTGGGAAAACATTGTGTGGAGCGACGAATCACGGTACACAATGTGGCGATCCTATGGGAGGGTGTGGATATGGCTAATGCCCGGTGAACGTCATCCGCCAGCTTGTTTAGTGCCAACAGTAAAATTCGGAGGCGGTGGTGTCACGGTGTGGTAATGTTTTTCATGGAGGAGGGCTTGCACGACCTGTTGTTTTGCGTGGCACTATCACAGCACAGGCCTACATTGATGTTTTAAGCACCTTCTTGCTTCCCACTGTTGTAGAGCGATTCGGGGTCGGCGATTACATCTTTAAACACGATCGAGCACCTGTTCATAATGCACGGCCTGTGGCGGAGTGGTTACACGACAATAACATCCCTGTAATAGACTGGCCTGCACAGAGTCCTGACCTGAATCCTATAGAACACCTTTGGGATGTTTTGGAACGCCGACTTCGTGCCAGGCCTCACCGACCGACATCGATATCTCTCCTCAGTGCACCACTCCGTGATGAATGGGCTGCCATTCGCCAAGAAACCTTCCATCACCTGATTGAACGTATGCCTGCCAGAGTAGAAGCTGGCATCAAGGCTAAGGGTGGGCCAACACCATGTTGAATTCCAGCTTTACCGATGGAGGGCGCCAAGTCATTTCCAGCAAGGTCTCCCGATATTTTTGATCACATAGTGTACGTACATTATTGGCTGCATGGACAAAACTAGGGTTATAAGCACCAAAACATTTTGCATCAGTCACAGATAGTAAAATTCACTTAGAAATGCATAAAAACTAACATTGTTTGCTTGTTCATATTAATCCACTATACTGTTGATGGTATAATACAGAGAAACATTGAGTAAGAGAGAGCAAAATCAACTGATATAAGGAAAGAAGCCTTTTGTTCACAACGTAAAAAATTATTCTCCTGTAACTCTGTCTAAAATAGCATCTGGAATTTTGTAAGTGCTGTGGGAACAGCATCACTTCCCAGGTTTTTACAAGAATGCTGTGAAAACAAGGTTTCGTAGCTCTAGTAACAAGGTGATTATGTGTAATCTAGTAAAATGTCTGCATCCTTTACGAGGTACTTCAGCAAGAACCGTGAGTGGAAACCGTTTAATTTTACTAAATCTACTTTCATAATAGTTTACAGTTTAGGCGAAATGATGAGCTTGGAAATGAAGATCAGGTTAATAATTATAAATTAAAAATACATAATTACTACGAAAATTCTTGAGACAACGCACAGAACATCATTTCGATGTTTATATTCTACCATAAGCAATTATCAGTACTTGGGGACAGAGGAAAAAGGGCAAGTCTGTTTTCAGCTAGACATGAATCATAGCATATGGACATGCTATTTACTGTATAGTTAAGGGCGTGAACGTGGTCTCTCTAAAACTAATAAGTGCTGAGTTTTCTTCTGGAAAAGTACCGAGAATTGTGTTTGAAGTAAATATATCTACATACTCCTCAAACTACCGTGCGGTCCGTGGCCTGGTGCACGCCGTGGGCCACTACTAGTCATCTCCTTTCCGGTTCCACACGTAAACAGAGCGGGGGTAAAACGACTGTCTATGTGTCCTCGTACGAGCCCGGAATCTCTTATCTTATCATTATGATCCTTATGTCAAATGTACGTTGGCCGCAGTAGCATCGTTCTGCAGATAGTCTCAGATGCCTTTTTCTAAATTTTCTCAACAGTGCTCCTCAAAAAGCACGTCACGTTCGCTTCGGTGATTCTTATTTGGGTTCCCGAAGCATCATTCCCGAAACATCACCGTAATACTTGTGTGTTGTTCGAACCTACTGGTAACAAATCTAGAAGCCCACTTCGAATTGTTTCGATGTCTGCCTTTAATCCCACCTGGTCCTGATCGCAAACCATTCGAACGTTACTCTAGAACGGTTCGCGCTAGTGTCCTACGTGCATTCCCCTTTACAGATGAACTACATTTACCTACAATTCTCCAAATAAACAGAAGTCAACAGTTCGCCTTTTCTACTGCACTCCTTACATGCTCTTTCCATTTCAAATTGCGATGCAGTGTTACACCCAGATATTTTAACAATCTGACTGTGTCGGGCAGCACACTAGTAATGCTGTACTCGAATATTCAGAGTGTTCTTCCTTTTCATCTGCATTAACGTAACATTTATACATTGAGAGTTATCCGCCATTCATCACACCAACTAGAAATAGCGTCTAAGTCACTTTTTATTCTCCGACAGTCACTCAATGCGAGACCTTCCGATACTTCACATCATCAGACTGCTGGCTACCCCCCCCCCCCCCCCCCCCCACCAAGGTCATTTATTCATACAGAAAATAACAGCGGTCCTGTCGCAATTCCCTCGGGGAAATCCTGAGGATACCGTTGTCTTTGATGAACACTAGCCGTTGAAGATAACTTACTGGGTTCTGTTCCTAAAGAAGTCTTCGAGCGACTTACGTACCTGGGAATCCATTCGGCAGGTTTGTAACTTCGTTAACAGTCGGCAGTATGTCACCAATGCTTTTCGGAAATCTAGGAATATGGAATTCGCCAGTTGCCCTTCATCCCTGGTACGAAGGATCTCGTACGAGAAAAGGTCAAGTTGAGTTTTGCAACGCTCCCTAAAACCTTGCTGATTTGTGGCCAGACTCTCCCATCTCTAGGAAATTTACTATATTCAAATTAAGAATATGTTCAAGGATTCTGCAGCAAACCGGTGTTGAAGATATTGATCTGTAATTTGCGGGTTCATTCTTTTACCCTTCTTATATGAAGTACTCATCTGTGATTGTTTACCATTCTCTTGGGACTTTGCTTTGGGCTAAGTTATGCTACAATGGTGTAGAGAACTCTTTGTAAAACCGAACTCGAGTTACGTAAAGACCTGGCGGCGTATTTGCTTTCCACCCTTTCAGTTGTGTCTCCACATCCCCCGGTTGCTTTTTATTTATTATGCCCTCCGTAAGGAAGTCAGTGCAATGTTCAAACGATGGTATGTTTTTACGATTCCACTGCAAGAAAGATTTTTTAAATGCGAAATTTAGAACTGAAACTTTAATTTTCTTATCATATACTGCCACACATGATTGGTGACTCGATAGAAGCCTTAGGCCCATTTACTAATTTCACGTATGACCGGAATTTTCTCGGTTCTCGGCAAGATCTATTGCTATGATGTATTACTGTGGTAATTGTAAACTTCGCTCATCGATAATTTTACAGACGTACGAATTTCTAGTAACTTTCATCTGTCGTCATTCACGCGTTCTCTTTTGAACGAAAATTACTAACAGTGTGGCACTAACAGCTGTTAGTGTCCTGTATGCCTCCTATGACGACGGCTACTTACGACCAGAACGGAAAGAGACCATTCTGGTCTAGGGCTGCTGAATACCACCTAACCACGCACGAGATTGGGCGAAGCAGGTTCCGAGCACCCTAGAGATGTTCACAGAAATAGCGATCGGAAAATCAGAGGGGCAGACAACTACGTTCTGTCTTCTGTCGTATATACAGGGCGGTCCATTGATCGTGACCGGGCCAAATATAAGCGTCAAACGAAATAACTACAAAGAACGAAACCTGTCTAGCTTGAAGGGGGAAACCAGATGGCTTCCACGGGAACAGGTACTTGACTCCTGAACTACGAGAGAGAGACAAGCTCTATTGAACATTCACGTGGGCATTCAGTGACCCAGTTTAGATCGTGCAAGGCACCATGACGGCAAAGGAATATTGTACGCTGGTTGCGGACTACCCCTTCATGACGATCGTGTTTCCCGACGACGGTGGCAATTTTCAAAAAGATAATATGCTATGTCGCGAGGCCAAGAGTGTGATGGAGTGGTTCCAGGAACACAGTGGCGAGCTCTTCGAGGAACAGATACTCGAGTTATAATTGATGTGCTTACACCTCAACTCATCAGATATGAAGCCGATCGACTGCATCTGGGATGTGACTGAACGTGGCGTCAGAGCTCATCAACCGCCCCCCCCCCCTCCTCCCTTTCCCCGGAATTCACTGTAATCAGCTGACTTGTGTATGCAGATTGGTGACAACTCCCTACAGTGACCTATATAGGCCTGACTGCTTCCATGCTACGACGACTCGCCGCTGTTATCCCTGCCAAAGGTGGACAAACCAATTGTCGGGTAGGTCGTTATAATGTTCTGGCTGGTCAGTGTAGTGTAGCTAGGACGACCTAATGGTTTTTGGTGGGTGCTTCTGTCCAGTGATTAATGTCAGAATCACATGAAGGAATGCGTACTAGAGATCGCCATTAGCAGTTTATGCCATTTTATACAGTTTTTGTTGTTGCTAGATATCATGTTATTTTGTGTAAGTATGTCGAGTACTACATATTTATGTGACGTAAAACATTTTGAGGCTACTCTTTATAGTATTAAGTAAAAACCTGAATATTTTCAAATTAGTAATATAGGTGTGGACATTTAACCAGTTAACCAGTTCTTCGTCGGTTGCGCACCACCTTGTATCTGGAACCACAAGAAGGTCTTTTACCATGGAACAAGTGATATTTGAAAATTAACAGCGTTTCGTAGGACACTCTTTCACATAAAACACTTGAGTGCGAATTACAGCTCCGTCGATGCACTGCTCTTTTGTACTTCTTCTACGCGTTACTACCGTCATCGGTGTATGCGGATATCGCTATACAACATCTTTTATCACCCCAACGTAGGTCCATACAGCTGATGTTATTTTCTTGTAAAGTTACCTAACGTTTTAGAGTTACAAAACGCTCGCTTATTAATCACCATATTGGAGAATGAATATCTGTGGAAGTCAACATGGGCTTCGGGCACAGTGTTATAGTAAAACTCAGCTGGCTGTGTTCGGCCGAAAGACACATACGACGGACGGTATCGATGTCTAGGTTGACATTCCATGCGATTCCTCACTGTCACCTCGTTTGAATAAAATACAAGCTTAGGAACTGTCAGTGCAGGCAGTATCGTCAGATTTAATTTGTCTGGCGTAGGGAAGACTCATACGGCAGTTAGTGTTGGTGCTGCAGTGGAGAGAGTGTTCTACACTCCTGGAAATGGAAAAAAGAACACATTGACACCGGTGTGTCAGACCCACCATACTTGCTCCGGACACTGCGAGAGGGCTGTACAAGCAATGATCACACGCACGGCACAGCGGACACACCAGGAACCGCGGTGTTGGCCGTTGAATGGCGCTAGCTGCGCAGCATTTGTGCACCGCCGCCGTCAGTGTCAGCCAGTTTGCCGTGGCATACGGAGCTCCATCGCAGTCTTTAACACTGGTAGCATGCCGCGACAGCGTGGACGTGAACCGTATGTGCAGTTGACGGACTTTGAGCGAGGGCGTATAGTGGGCATGCGGGAGGCCGGGTGGACGTACCGCCGAATTGCTCAACACGTGGGGCGTGAGGTCTCCACAGTACATCGATGTTGTCGCCAGTGGTCGGCGGAAGGTGCACGTGCCCGTCGACCTGGCACCGGACCGCAGCAACGCACGGATGCACGCCAAGACCGTAGGATCCTACGCAGTGCCGTAGGGGACCGCACCGCCACTTCCCAGCAAATTAGGGACACTGTTGCTCCTGGGGTATCGGCGAGGACCATTCGCAACCGTCTCCATGAAGCTGGGCTACGGTCCCGCACACCGTTAGGCCGTCTTCCGCTCACGCCCCAACATCGTGCAGCCCGCCTCCAGTGGTGTCGCGACAGGCGTGAATGGAGGGACGAATGGAGACGTGTCGTCTTCAGCGATGAGAGTCGCTTCTGCCTTGGTGCCAATGATGGTCGTATGCGTGTTTGGCGCCGTGCAGGTGAGCGCCACAATCAGGACTGCATACGACCGAGGCACACAGGGCCAACACCCGGCATCATGGTGTGGGGAGCGATCTCCTACACTGGCCGTACACCACTGGTGATCGTCGAGGGGACACTGAATAGTGCACGGTACATCCAAACCGTCATCGAACCCATCGTTCTACCATTCCTAGACCGGCAAGGGAACTTGCTGTTCCAACAGGACAATGCACGTCCGCATGTATCCCGTGCCACCCAACGTGCTCTAGAAGGTGTAAGTCAACTACCCTGGCCAGCAAGATCTCCGGATCTGTCCCCCATTGAGCATGTTTGGGACTGGATGAAGCGTCGTCTCACGCGGTCTGCACGTCCAGCACGAACGCTGGTCCAACTGAGGCGCCAGGTGGAAATGGCATGGCAAGCCGTTCCACAGGACTACATCCAGCATCTCTACGATCGTCTCCATGGGAGAATAGCAGCCTGCATTGCTGCGAAAGGTGGATATACACTGTACTAGTGCCGACATTGTGCATGCTCTGTTGCCTGTGTCTATGTGCCTATGGTACTGTCAGTGTTATCATGTGATGTATCTGACCCCTGGAATGTGTCAATAAAGTTTCCCTTTCCTGGAACAATGAATTCACGGTGTTCTTATTTCAATTTCCAGGAGTGTAACATGCAACACTATTTCGCCTCTATCCTACACTGTTACTAAAGTTCAGCATATTTTTTTATTCCAGTTTTAAATGACGGCATTTCGTTTCCATGTCCTGCAGTCTTTTGTTGAAATTCCGAAAATGATTCGGGAAAATCAAGCATTTTCCAAATGTGAAACATACTCCAAAGTATAATATGATGATGTACCTATGAACAAATGTTTCTTTTCAATTTATAAGTGTTGCAATGGAACAAAATCTAGTCACTGCTATATTTAGGTGTCTCTCTGTCATATTATTGCTCTACTACACTCCAATACACTGTAACTGAACTGAAATTAATGATTATTTACGGAATTGGAACATTCGTGCCATAATATTATGCAAGGAGTTATTAGCAAATGAGAAACAAAGTACAGATAACCGCATTAGCTGTTTACTGTAGTCCTTTCAGAGTCCCACGATCGGTTTCGCACTTAGACGGCGCATCCTCAGGTTCATTTAAGTAATCACTTCATGGCTATGAGGAAAATGACGTTCCAGTTTTGCAGCTTTAATTGAAATATAGATACGAATAATAAAGATGTAGAACGTCAGAAAAGTATGCTCCATCTAAAAACCTTCGAAAGCTTCGTGATAGAGATTACGGAGGCGTTAGTTTTCGGCAAACCACCAACAAATGAAGCTGTTAGAAACTAACTAAAATTTCATCATGAATTCCCAGATTCATACCTTCATTTTACGAACCTAACTTATTAATCACGATTAAGAGACTCCCTTTTCATATTACATTATTACAAATACTAGATGTTTTGTTTTAAAGTATTTATTAAGTGGATAATTCGTATACGGCTTTGCCATAGATAATAACTGTGGTCACTGTAGTAGTACATTAGCTCTCCCCGTTATAATGTTGACATTTCTAATCGAATATACTTTCTAAAATGACAAGAAAATTGTCATTGTCACCTTGAACCGTGATTTGCCTGTTGCTACTATGGCCTAGACTAATTGCATGAAGTACGAAATGTAATTAAAATCTCAAAATTCAATCAGTGTGTATCAGAGTCTTGTTGATACACCTAGTAAGAAATGAAGACTAGCTTCTAATCCCATACGTTTCGCGTTTATTTACTTCTTTCCGTCTTATATTCGTATTTATAATTCTATTCTATCAACAACAGGTAACGGTAAATATTACGTTCGAAAGTAATAAATTACAAGTAATAAGCCACGGAAATATATATACAAGGATGTATCATAAATTCATGATTATTAATTCTCATCGTTCAGTTCATTTTTAAAGATGTTTTCTCTTCATTCCCCCCCCCCCCCCCCATGAACCATGGACCTTGTCGTTGGTGGGGAGGCTTGCGTGCCTCAGCGATACAGATAGCCGTCCCGTAGGTACAACCACAACGGAGGGGTATCTGTTGAGAGGCCAGACAAACGTGTGGTTCCTGAAGAGGGGCAGCGGCCTTTTCAGTAGTTGCAAGGGCAACGGTCTGGATGATTGACTGATCTGGCCTTGTAACAATAACCAAAGCGGCCTTGCTGTGCTGGTACTGCGAACGGCTGAAAGCAAAGGGAAACTACGGCCGTAATTTTTCCCGAGGGCATGCAGCTTTACTGAATGATTAAATGATGATTGCGTCCTCTTGGGTAAAATATTCCGGAGGTAAAATTGTCCCCCATTCGGATCTCCGGGTGGGGACTACTCAAGAGGATGTCGTTATCAGGAGAAAGAAAACTGGCGTTCTACGGATCGGAGCGTGGAATGTCCGATCCCTTAATCGGGCAGGTAGGTTAGAAAATTTAAAAAGGGAAATGGATAGGTTAAAGTTAGATATAGTGGGAATTAATGAAGTTCGGTGGCAGGAGGAACAAGACTTCAGGTCCGGTGACTACAAGGTTATAAACATAATGTTAAATAGGGGTAATGCAGGAGTAGGTTTAATAATGAATAGGAAAAAAGGAATGCGGGTAAGCTACTACAAACAGCATAGTGAACGCATTATTGTGGCCAAGACAGATACGAAACATACCTACTACAGTATTACAAGTTTATATGCCAACTAGCTCTGCAGATGACGAAGAAATTGAAGAAATGTATGATGAAATAAAATAAATTATTCAGATAGTGAAGGGAGACGAAAATTTAGTAGTCATGGGTGACTGGAATTCGAGTGTAGGAAAAGGGAGAGAAGGAAACTTAGTAGGTGAATATGGATTGGGGCTAAGAAATGAAAGAGGAAGCCGCCTGGTAGAATTTTGCACAGAGCACAACTTAATCGTAGCTAACACTTGGTTTAAGAATCATGATAGAAGGTTGTATACATGGAAGAATCCTGGAGATACTAAAAGGTATCAGATATATTATATAATGGTAAGACAGAGATTTAGGAACCAGGTTTTAAATTGTAAGACATCTCCAGGTGCAGATGTGGACTCTGACCACAATCTATTGGTTATGACCTGTAGATTAAAACTGAAGAAACTGCAAAAAGGTGGGAATTTAAGGAGATGGTACCTGGATAAACTGAAGGAACCAGAGGTTGTACAGAGTTTCAGGGAGAGCATAAGGGAACAATTGACAGGAATGGGGGAAAGAAATACAGTAGAAGAAGAATGGGTAGCTTTGAGGGACGAAGTAGTGAAGGCAGCAGAGGATCAAGCAGGTAAAAATACGAGGGCTAGTAGAAATCCTTGGGTAACAGAAGAAATATTGAATTTATTTTATGAAAGGAGAGAATATAAAAATGCAGTAAATGAAGCAGGCAAAAAGGAATACAAACGTCTCAAAAATGAGATCGACAGGAAGTGCAAAATTTCTAAGCAGGGATGGCTAGAGGACAAATGTAAGGATGTAGAAGTTTATCTCACAAGGGGTAAGATAGATACTACCTACAGGAAAATTAATGAGACCTTTCGAGATAAGAGAACCACTTGTATGAACATCAAGAGCTCAGATGGAAACCCAGTTCTAAGCAAAGAAGGGAAAGCAGAAAGGTGGAAGGAGTATGTAGAGGGTCTATACAAGGGCGATGTACTTGAGGACAATATTATGGAAATGGAAGAGGAAGCAGTGGTTGGGAAGGGAGTAAGACAGGGTTGTAGCCTCTCCCAGATGTTATTCAATCTGTATATTGAGCAAGCAGTAAAGGAAACAAAAGAAAAGTTCGAAGTAGGCATTAAAATCCATGGAGAAGAAATAAAAACTTTGAGGTTCGCCGATGACATTGTAATTCTGTCAGAGACAGCAAAGGACTTGGAAGAGCAGTTGAACGGAATGGATGGTGTCTTGAAGGGGATATAAGATGAACATCAACAAAAGCAAAACGAGGATAATGGAATGTAGTCGAATTAAGTCGGGTGATGTTGAGGGCATTAGATTAGGAAATGAGACACTTAAAGTAGTAAAAAAGTTTTGCTATTTGGGGAGCAAAATAACTGATGATAGTCGAAGTAGAGAGGGTATAAAATGTAGACTGGCAATGGCAAGGAAAGTGTTTCTGAAGAAGAGAAATTTGTTAACATCGAGTATAGATTTAAGTGTCAGGAAGTCATTTCTTAAAGTATTTGTATGGAGTGTAGGCATGTATGGAAGTGAAACATGGACGGTAAATAGTTTGGACAAAAAGAGAATAGAAGCTTTCGAAATGTGGTGCTACAGAAGGATGCTGGAGATTAGATGGGTAGATCACATAACTAATGAGGAAGTATTGAACAGGATTGGGGAGGCGTTTGTGGCACAACCTGACCAGCAGAAGGGATCGGTTGGTAGGACATGTTCTGAGGCATCACGGGATCACCAATTTAGTATTGGAGGGCAGCGTGGAGGGTAAAAATCGTAGGGGGAGACCAAGAGATGAATACAGTAAGCAGATTCAGATGGATGTAGGTTGCAGTAGGTACTGGCAGATGAAGAAGCTTGCACAGGATAGAGTAGCATGGAGAGCTGCATCAAACCAGTCTCACGACTGAAGACCACAACAACAACTCTCTTCATTCGGACAACCATACATATCATTACGTCTACATTTATTCCAAATACTGTCAGTATTTATAATTATTAAAGTTTCGCACGGGTCCACTGGTTCTTGAGCATTGTTCATATCTGAGAATCTTGCCGTTGACTTAACAGAGGTACAGGAGACCCAATAAACAGTTGCAGATTTTGTCACAGATTCGTTGTCAAGCGACAGAGTATGATGGAGATGCCAGCGGACGGCGCTACAAGAGAGGTGTTAACGAATCTCAGAAAAGGTTACTTTTCAGTCACGGGAGCGTACGTTCCACGAAAAGCCGAGGAAGAAATTAGTTGATCGCACGTGTTGTAGTGTTCAGTCCGGGGACTGGTTCGATTCAGTTCTCCGTGCTATTGTAACCTTGCAAGCTTCTTCATCTCTGAATAACTACGACCACCTGCAATAATTTCACACTGCTTACTGAAATCAATTCGCTGTTTCCCCCAAATCGGTGCTTTCCTAATGTCTGAGAGTGTGAACAGTCAACGTAATGTTTCTTTTGGTCTATTTTTTGCGGCAAACTTCCTTGCGCCCCAGTTCTGTTCAGTACTTTCTGTTCAGTAAAGCGATGTACTCACCTAACTTTCAGTATTCTTGCCCCACATACGGCTCGTGATATTGATCGCGGCAAGAAAATCAGTGAAATTAAGGCTCATACTGAGCTTTATACACGGGTGATTTCTTCATTTACCATTAATTAATTGAAAGGGGAAAAGAGGGAAGGTTTTCTATAAGTACCCTCCACCACTCATCAGAAGGTAGCTTTCGGCTTTTACACTATTGACTCATAGTCTTTGGCTTATACATTGTTCAGTCATATAATGTGACCACCTGTCAAAAACCTAAATGACCGCCGGCAGGTGGTGGCCGAGCGGTTCTAAGCGCAACAGTCTGGAACCACGCGACCGCTACGGTCGCAGGATCGTCTGTGATGTCCTTAGCTTAGTTAGGTTTAAGTAGCTTTAAGTCCTAAGGGACTGATGACCTCAGCTGTTAAGTCCCATGGTGCTCAGAGCCATTTGAGCCTAAATGACCACATTTTGCTTCGTGGACCCCAGCGAGATATGCAGCAAGAGAATCAGTGAGATTCTTGAAGGAACCGACAGGCATGTGGAGCCACGCCGACTCCAGTGCCTCGGCAAACCGTGCCAGGTTTCTCAGTTCAGAATCCATTGATCGAGCAATTCAGCCGACAAATATCCATAGACTCTCGACTGGATTTAACTCCCGGAAGTTTAGTGGCCAGGGGAGAACAGTATATTCATCGTAGTGCTCTTCGAATCGCGCACATACAGCCCGGGCTGTGCGGTACATTGCGCTGTGCTGATAGCAGACCCTGCTGTGCCGAGGAAAAGGGTACCACGGAGAGCTGAAAATTGTCCCCAAGGGTAGATACATTCTTGTGTTAAAACAGTGTGCCTTCCAGAATGACGAGATCACTAAGGGAATTTTTACAGGGAGTTTACTTTCAGACGTTTCACACTGTACATGCGAATTTTGATCTCTCGATGGAGCATAGAACGTGGTTCATCTGAAAAGATGCCGGAAGTATCGGCGTTTCTTGCTGGTGACTTTGCCTCCTCTGCTGGAAGAGCTTTCATTGATAATTCGAAGGATTATGTGGCGGCTACATGATGGTGCTCCAGCCCATTTCGTCGTTAACGTCCTGGACGCGTCACAATCGTGTCTTCCCTGGTCGATGGATAGGACGAGGGGAACCAGTGTCATGGCCTGCTCGTTCACCGGATCTCAACCCGTGCTATTTCTGACTGTGAGGCCATTTCAAAAGTATCGTGTAAGCAGAACCATTCCAGATATGGAGACACTGGAGCAGCGTACTCATGCTTGCTTTAATACTGTTCGGATGCAGCCTGGTCGATGTGAACGTGTGAGACAGAACATGCTACGGCGGGTAATTACACGCGTGGTCTTCAGCAAGGAAACCGTGCATTTCCGGATATAAATTCATTAGACCTTTTTTATTCCGTTCCTCTCGTCGATCAGTTCTTAGAGTCTGCACACGGTTGGAAAAAATCACTGTATAGATGTGGATGAATTCTTCTATTACTCACATTCTCTTTACGATATTCACCATTCGAACTTGGCTCAAAACGGAGGACTTACATGCAGAGTGAGAAGAAAGGTCGATCGTAGTGTGCTAGTGGAGTCTGCCAAATGGAATAGTGTGTCCCTGAGAGAACGAAGAATGTGTTGCACGCGGGATCCTCGATAATTCGATTGCGACGGGAGGGGAACAGAACGGGGAGGTGAGACGTGGAGGCAGCCGGGCGGCCTCGGGCAGTGGGCGTCGCGGGCGACGGCGGCCGCCTAACGAACCGCCGCCAGGGGCGCTGACGTCGTCCCGCTTCGGGCTGGACCTGGACCCCGCCTGGACGTGGAGCCGGTCGTTATTAGATTCCAGGAGCCGCTCCAGCCCGTCCACCCGCTCCCACCCTCTCGCCCAAACCTCGCCTCTTCCGCTCAGATTCTTTGTTCCTGCCCCGGGTCTCTGATTTGCCGTAAAGGAGGTGGCGCCAATGGCTACTTCGATCGTTGCGATGCCCCTTCAAGGTACTAGGGCGACGCGTCACGCTCTCGCAACTGTTTTACGACGCCATCTGACGTTACACCAACGCTTTCCCGTTAATACCATGTCCCAATGCTACTTTGGATGATAACTGGCTTGTCATACACACGAACACGACTCTCGATATTGCAGTACAATAGTAGGCCTGACCTTGGGCGTCTTCGGAAATTAATTCAAGAGAGGACCAGATACTAAAATCGCTGTTTCTGATAGAACTCAGTCAGTGAGCTTGAGAACGAGTTGTGTCCTAACTACTTGACGAAGCACACGTATCTCATTGTATCTCAAAAAATGGTTCAAATGGCTCTGAGCACTATGGGACTTAAAATAAGTGGTCATCAGTGCCCCAGAACTTAGAACTACTTCAACCTAACTAACCTAAGAACACCACACACATCCATGCCCGAGGCAGGATTCGAACCTGCGGCCGTAGCGGTCACGCGGTTCCAGACTGTAGCGCATAGAACCGCACGGCTACACCGGCCGGCCGCTGTATCTCAAATGTTTCATAGTTAACCACACATTGTAATTCTGAAAATAACGTAACTTTCATACCTTAAAGATAAGCATATTTGAACAGTATCTGCGAAGTACAATTTTTATAATATTATTAAATCTACAAATTTAGGAAATAGAAACAAAAAATTGCAAAATATTTTTCCGTTAATGCGTGAGTAAAGTTTGATTGATATTGAAGATTGAAAATTTGACGTAAGACAAAAATCAGATTCACTGATGGAGTCCAAATAGATATCAGAAAAACTAATCAGTACAAAACTCCCGTATTTCATACTACTCTAAGAGGGAAACAAGAAATAAACTTAAAAAAAAGCTTTTATCAACTTCGTTACGATCTTTGTTTACTTGAAAAACTTCATATCTGATCATGCTAACAGATATTTTGATATTTCCACGACTACTATTTTTGAATATTGATTGACATAACAAATGTACAACGAAACGCTATCTAAAAACTATATATTTTTTGGGATACTTGGCTAAAATGTACTCTCTGGACAGCGCTTTACGAGATCAATGTAACATATTTTCCTAACGACCTTTCACTTGTTAATTAGACCCAACTGTTAACAACCTGGGACTGAACCAAAGCAGTCCTCGTCTGCTCCGCATAGACACATTGTTTTGCAGTCATGCCAAAAGAACTGCACCATTGGTAACAGGACGCCAGTATGTTGCATTGTGTTGAAATGATTGGGGACTGTTTCGCCGATGTTTCCTAAATGTCGGCAACGACCACGACCGAGAAAACAGCAAGTGCCCCCTCTTGAACCCCCTCCCCTACCACCTCCACGCTACCTGCCGTGCTACAATAGACGTTACTTTTCCGTCTCGTTCTCCATGACAGAAAACCTCCCGAGGATAAGATCTTCCTTGCTCAACGCAATTCTAGAAGTGACGGTAATGTTCGGTACAAGAAAATGATTAATAAATAAGAGAACGTATACGAACACAAACATTATTATTTCCAATGTTCTTACTACTTCGAAGTATAATTGTCATAAAATACTTCAAAAGAAGTATACTACATGTTTATAATTAAATTGTAGCTTCTTTCTGAGAACCAGTTCGGGCTGCAATTATCGTATGATAATGAAACTTGGTAGATAGTCAAATGAGTTAATGAGGAATCGATTTAAGCTGGAATAAATTATTTCTAATTTTTGCCACCGGGTGCAAATCTGGTGCGGTGAATGCGACAAAGACGTACAGAAATATTTCCATATGTAATGAATTAGGAACGGGACGTGGCAGAAAAAGGCAAACAATTGAGAAACGCATAATGCTGCCTTCATTATTAACCAACGCTTCCACAGTCTGTTCAGCATGAGCAACACAGACGTCAACAAGAGGCTGCACACCTCCAGATTTCCACCTACTGGTCAAAACTGGAACTTCAGATTTGCCCCTAGAAGCCAAAATAGTAACTAATTTTTTTTTCCCAGGTGAATGTGTTCTGCATTAACACAGCAGCATATCTGCCATGTTCCACTGCCATACAATAATTACAGCCCACACTGGAATTCCGTGGAAGCTGCACTTCAGTTACAACAATATGGTGTATTTCAGTGGGTAATAATAATATTCTGAATGAAAACATTCATGCAAATATATGTCAAATTTTTAATGGAAGTGGAAGTGAACCTGCATGAAATTTGATGCATACATGTATTGTACACCCGTCTAAGTCTGGATATGACATACAGGTATCTAGACTCTGTTGTCCGTGTTGTGTACATAGTTCCGCGTAGTCAACGCGTACACAACTTTCCCAATAGAGCGCGCCCCGCTAAGCACAACGGCGCAGGCGCAGCGCTCGTCCGTCTCCTCACTACGAGATGGTGCTGTCTTAGAGACTGACCAAATTCTGCTTCCGCCGATCCGCGTATTAATATGTAACGCAGGCAATGAGATTGCTGCTAACGTAGAACCTTTTCTCCTCGCGGATCACACTCGCGCAGTGACACCTGAACGCGCGAGGTATTATAACGAGTGTACAGACCTCCGATTAGTCAGTCTGCATCAGTCTGCATCAGTCTGTAGTCAAGTTTCAGTCGGCGCCTAATAAGATTACCATATTCCTGTACATAGCCATGAAGAGAAATGTATAGACACTTTGTCAAGTTTCAGAGATATGTGAGAAAAAGTTTAACGTACCAAGACCAAAGGAACTTCAGATTGTCAATTGTAAATAGCATCCAGAACCAAGTTAAGCTATTTTTGAGCTTCTTATTATTTTAATAAACGTGTGTGAAAATTAATCCAGGTCTGTTTAAAGTTGGTCGCCGTCAATCTGCTTCTCTAAGCGTGCAAGTGACATTTCTATCGTCTGACCTAACGGCAGAAGACAAACACGCCACGATAAGACCACGAGACATATTGCTGACACTCGCCTACTTCGTTAGAGCGACAAGTCAAATAATCTGATGGTGTGTGTACCGAAGGTCTTACAGTACGCACACCACAGTCCGAAAGAAACGACACTGTAGGTTTGACTATTTAAAAATCGTTGTATTACCTTCTCGTTGAATATTATATCAATAAGTAAATTTTTTACAGGTTATGTAATGAAAATTGCACCACTCTTGTTGTTTATAATCGAAGCTTACTCGCAAGATTAACAATCATGATACTTGAATTTTTTTCAGGAAGTTGCACAGAAAGCTGGATATGTGAGTAATGCATCAGCGAAATGAGCAGTGATTGGCAAATAACGTGAGATACCAATGGTGACACGACAGAATTTGCGCGAACCGTGTAAGTGCACCTTTTAAGCGATTCCATCGTGTCAGACAATCACATAATTTGATTAGACCAAAATGTTTGCTGTTTTACAATATACATCTCATACTTGTACTTCGAAAGCATGGATTTACACATGTGTTATTCAGTATGTTAAACATGTCGAAATTAACACTATCAGAAGGAAGTAGCTACCTGCGTTTCAGCAGTTGCTGAGTTATTAATGGGAAACTCAAATATTTGAAAAATGGATATCTAGAGTAAACGTCTCTCTTAATGTTCGTGCTCTTCCCCTGTGTTTGAACGTTTTTGTCAGTAACGTATAAAATTACAATAATTAAGGAAGTAAATACGGTGAAACGGATTGTTCAAATACCACTCGTTCTTCCGAGTGTTTTATTTCTTCATATCTCAATATTTAGGCAAGCCTTCAACAAAAGTTAATCTCGGAACGTCAGTATACTCAATCTGTTATAGAAGTAGCAAACATACGGAAGAGCGTGAATATTTGAACGAAAGCAAACAGTTATGAATGTATTTGCAGGAGAAAATAAATGTTGTTCTTCTTACGAAGTCAAATGTCAAGCAAAAGTGAGATATGTAAGGTGTAAAGTACAACACATGTAAGTATTCAGGAGAAAACATAAGTTTCAAATCTCGTGCCTGTAGCAGCAGAACAGTCACGCTGTATCCCGCAAATGTTTATCATCCTATCTCATTTCCTTTGCTTCAAATAAAAAACATATTGTTGAACATAGATTATTATTCAAAATGTTATATAGTCATCGTTATCGGGTTTTATATAGTCCCCGTATTATTTTTGTACCAGGGCAAGCAGATGTGCACCATGTCTGGGAGTAGGAATGACGATGATTTAATTGAAAATTAGTCCTTGTTATACTGGTAAAAGATGTGCAACAACACTAATAAGGTGTCCAATTAATACGCAGTAGTATAGCTCTTTGTATCACATTCATTTTGATAAATAATACGCTTCGCTTCAGCCAAAGGAAATATTCTCAAAAATAGTGATGCATTACACGAAGGCCTTTCCTTCTTTTTCGACATTTAAGAAATTGGTGTTTCAGTTCCAAAGATCCGGATATCTCACGAAGACCCATCACGTGATGCACGTCTCAAAATGGCAATCGGAGTCAGAAGAACCAGTGGCAATTTACTCAGTATGACACTGGACCATCATTTATTAACCGTTTCTGAAATATTTGCCCCTAAAGGCAGATGGAAGACGACAGCGCAAATAACAAAAGCTTTGTGAATGGGGAGGCAGATGTTTTTTGAATGCTGGCTGACAGCTAACTCCAAAACGAGTATCTAAGGAAGTTTTGAAAACCTTAAAGTAACTTCAACTGATTTTGTACACTGAACGGGCGCTATGTGTAAGAGGTGCGATCACCACCTCATGCAGGTAACGAGATAGATATCGAAACTGCCAATGCACACCATGATCGTCCACCAGAGGTGTCAAAAGATTGTGGCCGAAAAATTTTGGGTTGCAAAAGGGATCCTTGTTATTCTTTGCCGTGGAAGAGGTAAAGTAATAAATGACGAACGGTGGATGGGTCTTTTCGAGCAATGACACTGTGCCTGTCTGCAAAAGACGGGAAGTAAGGAAGATTATCATTTGATGTCCCGTCAGCATCGGCGTCATTAAGGACGGAGCGTAGGATCCGATCGTTGCTTATATGGGGAAGGAAATATTACGTGCCCTTTTAAAGGATCCATCCGGGTATTTGTCAATGGCGATTTAAGGGAATCACGAGAACCTTGAATTTGGGTGGACAGAGGCGATCGGAACTGTCGTCCTCCCCAATGCTGGTCCAATGTACCGGCCAGTGCACCACCTCACTAGATAAGATTTCGCCCGGACAGTACATTACTCCTATAAGATCCTTTTGCTGTGGTTAACTGGTGTTTTTCCCATAAAAACTTTGGAAACGAGCAATTCGTCTGGACATAAATTGTAAATGTAAAGTCCTAAACACAGAGTTTGGTATGACTTTACGCGTTTCAGAACACTTTCCATCAGAGGCTGGATTACATTCATACCTATAAAATAGTTAACTGAAAACTGGAATGAAAAAACTAAACACAAATGGACCACATCAGCGAAGGCGGAAATTACGCTGACTTAAAGAGGATGGCAGAACACAGGAGACCCTGGACGGATTTACTACGTGAAAGTAAACCTGCCTATGCGCAGAATACTGATAAAAATGGTGATGGCGACATCGCACTGAAGAGAAACAGACGTTATGTTGTTTAAACCTGCATGTGTTTTACAGCTCTGCACTCTCCCAGTAGGATAATTTCACATGTTAACACCATCTGATGATCGCAAAAGTTACAGATTTGGCGCCCCATTAGGCTGACCATTGCAATTAAACGGTTTCTTTGAGAGATCATCTCACGGAAGCTGATGTTTTTTAATGTCTCGTACAATCAGCAGGTAACATCACTTCTTCTTCCTGTAGATGTAACCTTATTTGTTTATTTACATTAACCATTGCGAGTTTTTCATAACTCACTTAACCAAACATCATCTGACGATCGCAAAAGTTACAGATTTAGCGCCCCATTAAGTCACTTAACGGTTGTGTTCCATTAGGCTGACCATTGCAATTAAACGGTTTCTTTGAGAGATCATCTCACGGAATCTGATTTTCTTTAATGTCTCATACAATCAGCACGTAATATCACTTCTTCTTCCTGTAAATGTAA
This sequence comes from Schistocerca cancellata, assembly GCF_023864275.1. NCBI lineage: Eukaryota > Metazoa > Arthropoda > Insecta > Orthoptera > Acrididae > Schistocerca > Schistocerca cancellata. Next base: position 564,660,433 of record NC_064633.1, on the reverse strand, counting down.
CTTTATTTGTTTATCTACATTAACCATTACGAGTTTTTCATAACTCGCTAAACCACTTTGTAAATTTTTCTTGTTTTTTCGATATACCACGGAATCTGATGATGATGAAGGCGATGAAATAGAATCAGTGATAGCTTATGGTTATTTGAAATGACATTAAAACGAGCCCGACTAATAGTGTAGAATCGCAAATCCACAACTCATGCAGGTATATTTTTCTTGTAATCCTTGGGTATCTACTGTTGTAGGTCAATGCATCAACTTCTTTCGACGTGACCTTAACATTAAAAACGAACAGAACCTATTACTAAATTTGGTTCATTACTCTTCAGTATAAAAACGAAACACTCAAGGGAAATGCACAGAAATATCACCTTGAATCGGTGTTACACCTATCACAATAAGAAAAAAAACAACAATACAACGTGATTTTTAAACATGTACACAGCTGTAGATGTTAAAGCGCCTGCTAGCTACACATACTTACATCGCATCAAGACTGCCCGCCACGGAAATTACTGTCTAACCAAAGCTGAGGGTGTGTTATGAGACAAAGTGTCATACAATTTTAGGGTATGTTGATGACTATTTGGATAGTCCATTGTGACTAAATGACATTCGGCCTCTGTAAGAAATTGACGTTTCTGGTGGCATGGAACATGTGTTTATAATGTATTGATACAAATGGGTTATAATGGAGTTGGAAGAGATGAAAACAAACAAAACAAAAGATCACCATAAAAGAGCAAATGAGAACAGCGGGAAATTTAACATTAGAATTGGGGATGAGGAAGTGGACGAAGTTAAGAAATCTTGCTACCTAAGCAGGAAAATAACCGCGATGGACGGAGCAAAGATGATTTCAAAAGCAGCTAGCACTAGCAAAGAGGGTAGTTATGTCGAAGAGAAGTCTAACACTAGCGTTAATTTGAGCATGAAATTTCTGAGAATGTACGCTTGGAGCTAGAGAAACACGCTTTTTGGGAAAACCGGAACGGATGAAAATCGAAGCATTTGAGATTCGGTTCTGCAGAAGAATGTTCAAAATTAGTTGGACTGATAAAGTAAGAAATGAGAAGATTCTCCGCTGAAGCTGCGAGGAAAGGAATATATAGAAAACAATGACTAGAGGAAGGAACAAGATCATACCACACGTGATAAGACGTAAGGGAATAACTTTCATGGTACTAGAGACGGGTCTACGGGCTAAAAACTCTAGAGAAAGCCAGAGATTCGAATTCGTCCAGCAAGTACACCGATGCGCCAAAGAAACCAGTATAGGCACGCGTATTTAATTATAGAGATACGTAAGAGGCAGACTACAGCGCTACAGTCGGCAACGCCTATAGAAGACAACAAGGGTCTGCTACAGCTGTTAGATCCGTTACTGCTTCTACAATGGTAGGTTACCAAGATTTTAGTGAGTTTGAACTTGGTGTTATAGTCGGCGCACAAGCGATGGGAAACAGCATCTCCGATGTAGCGGTGAAGTGGGGATTTTCCCCTACGACCATTCACTAGTGTACTGTGGATATCAGGAATCTGGTAAAACATGAAATCTCCGCCACTGCTGCGGCCGGGACAATATGCTGTATGAATGGGACCAGCAACGACATAAGAGAATCGTTCAACGTGACAGAAGTGCAACATTCAGAGGATTGCTGCAGATTTCAGTGCCGGACCATCAACAATTGTCAGCGTGCGAACCATTCAACGAAGCATCATCGATATGAGCTTTAGGAGCCAAAGGCCCACTCTTGTATCCTTGATGACTGCACGACTCAAAGCTTTACGCCTCACCTGGGGCTGTCAACACCGACATTGAACTGTTTATGACTGGAAAGATGTTGCCTGATCGGACGAATCTCGTTTCAAATTGCGTCGAGCGGATGGACGTGAAGGTGTGTGGAGAAAACGTCATGAATTCATGGACCCTGCATGTCAGCAGGGGACTGTTCAAGCTGTTGGAGGCTCTTCAGTGGTGTGGGGCGAGTGCAATAGGTGTCATATGAGACCCTTGATACGCCTAGATACGCCCCTTACAGGTGACACGTACGTCAGCATTCGGTCTGATCTGTCCACTGTGCATTCCGACGGACTTGGACAATTCCAGCAGGACAATGTGACACCCTACACGCCCAGAATTGCTACGAAGTGGCTCCAGGAACACTCTTCTGAGATTAAACACTTCCGCTGGCCACCAAACTCCCCAGACACGAACATTATTGAGCATATCTGGGATGCCTTACAACGTGCTGTTCACAAGAGTTCTCCACCCTATCGTACTATTACGGATTTATTGACAGCCCTGTAGGATTTATGGTGTCAGTACCCTCCACCATTACTTCAGACATTAGTCGAGTCCATGCCACGTCGTGTTGCAGCACATCTGCGTGCTCGCGGGGATCCTACACGATATTTGGCAGGTGTACCAGTTCCTTTGGCTCTTCTGTGTAATTGAGAACGTAGGTTGCAAGTGTTTCTATGAGAAGAAAAGGTTATCAGAGGAGTGGAATTCGTGAAGTATTGCATAAAAAAGATAAAATATTTTGGTTTGGACAGAATATTAAGACACAGAAATCGGATCTTATGCAGGCGAGAATTATCTATCTTTCCATTTCCTCTAGTTCTTTCTCAAATTTCCGCCAGCAGTAGACCACGTGAAGTAACTGACTGTCTTCTTTCCCGATCCGATTTTCGGTCTTCCACTATGTTAGATTCTTCTTTCATCTGTCTGTACAGTGATGCACTTTCTCATCTTTTCTGGAGAACAATCCAACTTCCTAATCTTGTATCCAAAAGTTGACCTATCTACGATTTCTGCTTTTCTTAAGTTAATTGTTAAATTCTTTTTTACTTCCTGGAACCGACTGATCTGCCTTTTTTGTCGAATATTTTCTGTCGACCTTTTCGGGTGGATTCGAACCATAAAAGCATTAAATGAAATTCTCCTTTTTCAGAGAGCATCGTATAGTTTTTCTGTCTGAGTATAGAGATCTGTATTATTTCTTCACATCCACGTACGCTCAACTTTTATTGGACCGAGTGTTTTCTGTACAACCTTTGTTTCCTTTCCTACATCGTTTTGTAGAGGACTAAAGATTTTACTGCATAGAGGCGCTCCGGCTTTATGACAGTTTTGAATTTTCGTTATTACTGAGAAAGATTCTTTATTTTAAATGTCTTTTGCTGGCTGATAAACCATTTGAATCTTCTGTGCTCTAATATAGTTTACTTCTTTCTTCAGCACGTTCAGGGATGTTTCTCACTCTAGAGACTGTACAGAATCTTGTAATTAGTAACCCTGTCTTCTGAAAAAAATTTTGTTTTTCATTACTTTCCACCGTCTATTTGAGCAAGTTGATTTTTTCAGTACCAACATCAATGTTTACCCCAGCCGAATACCCTCGAGCTTTAGCACGACGCTTTCGCTATTTGGGGAGACGCACCAGCCCCAGATCGAATCCGCCCAGCGGATTAACGACGAGGTCCGATGTCACGTGCGACCTGGATCTGGTGCTTAGGTGGTTCACCACATCCGACAAGGTGAATGACGGGCTGGTACCCACGTCCCGCCTCATTTAGTCGAAGATGTCGAACACGACCTCACACTTTCACGTGGGGGACAGGGCAAGAAAGTGTGGTGACAGGAAGAGAATCCGCCCACTCTCATAACACTACCACGTCAAATCACCATTTAAAGGTAGACAGATTCCTTGTAAATATGTGATAAAAAGAAGAAGTTGCTGTGTCGATGTTTTCGGAAAATTTGGCTAAAGTATCTTCAGAGGCTGGGACAGTTGAGTTTGAAATTCGAGTTTTTTTAATCTAATATGATTTCTTGGCTTAGGTGTCCTTCAAGCATAAGATTCCATTTGCTTATTACCGTTTCCAAAATGTGGCTGAAGAGCAGTGGTGGTGCAGGTCGTCACCAAACATACAAATTTCCATTAATTAAGATGTCATCACCAAACACATCAGTTTGCACATTAATTAATTGACAGTAACTAGAACAATGTCTCTTAAGTAATACTTGTTTCCAGAATGTAAGTATTTTGACCGTGAGCTTCGACTGAAAGTCTGAGTTTCCTCGAAATATGTTTTTTTTCTAAAAATGTGTCAAAATTAAGATTAACAGTACCCTCAAATCAGGCTTTACGAGGGCTACCCCACAACACCTACCATGTCGCTGTGAATAAGATGTAGTTCTGACTTCAAATACATATCAGTAAAACAGGGTGTAATTTGAAAAACAGAGGCCATACACGATAAATCAATAAAGTCTAAATGCCGCAAATTCAACTAAATACCTAGGAATTACTATTACGAACAATTTAAATTGGAAAGATATTGTGGGGAAGGCGAACCAAAAAACGCGTTTTATTGTCAGATCACTTGAAGATGCAACAGATCTACCAAAGATACTGCCCACACTACACTTGTTCGTCCTCAATTTGGAGTACTGGCGCGCGGTGTGTTATTCTTACAAGGTTGCATTAACGGAACATATAGAGAAAGTTCAAAGAAGAGCTGCACGTTATGTTATATCGAGATGTAGGGGAGAGAGTGTCACTGACATGATAAAGGATTTGGAGTGGACATAATTAAAACAAAGGTGTGTTTCGTTGCAGCGGAATTTTCTGAAAAAATTTCAATCACCCTCTCTCTCCTCCGAATGCGAATGCGACCCTCACAAAGAGAAACGATCATCATAACAAAATAAGGGAAATCAGAGAGCGCATGGAAAGATTTAATTGTTCGTTTTCCCTGCGCATTTTTCGATATTTGAATATAAAGAATCACCGTGAAGGTGGTTCGATAAGCCCTCTGACCTGCACTTGAGTGTGATTTAAAGAGTCGCCACCCATTCTTAAATTTCATTATTGTGTTAACATCACACCATATTTCACTGCAACTATCGTTCGAACCTGGCTGTAGATAATCTCCGTTTAACAATGGACACTATTCTAAACTTATGGGCAAGTTGACTACGCTCGTTTAGCATTGTTGACTGCGGTACAACGTGAAACATTTTCTTCCTTCGCGCACACTGTCACCTGTCCGTCGCGAAATTTTGGTGTTGTACCGAATGTGAATGTTGAGCAACGCCTAAGGCGATGTAAAGGGCGAATCTACTGGATAGCGGATGAGTGAGAACGAATTATTTGGAGTGATGAATCGCGTTTGACACGTTAATCTGCTGGAAAACGTTACGTGTAGTGCCCAAAATCAAGTACAGAGGAGATGGTTTTACGGTACAGGTGTGTTTTTCAAAACTGGGCGTGTGATGCCCTTGCTGCACCATCTGTCATTGAAAAGCGCCCGTGAAGCAGTAGTCTTTGAACAATCACATCCGTGCAATGGAATAGGTTTCCCAGCGGTCCGAAGTGTATCCAGTGGAACACTTACGGGCCGAGCTGCAACGTAGACTTCACTCCAGACCCTAACGTCCAACATCACTACCTTCCCTTTGTTCAGGTCTTGAGAAAGAATAGGCTGTCATTCCTCCAACAAAATTCAGACACGTTAATTGAAGTCTTTTCAGGAGTGTTCAAGCCGGCATAAAAGGTAAGGGCTGACTCCCGTAATGTTAACTTCCACTTACGCACTATATACCTGATAGTGTGCTCTCCTCGAGTAGTCAGTCTTATTGTCCAAACGCGACAGACGCATCACCGTCAACAGATATCTTCACTCTACGAGACAATGAGGAAAGGTTTGGCGTTTTATCGAAGATAACATGACGAAATATGGTGACCATGAATCGGACCCCACTATATTTCATCAAGTTATCGGCAAAATAATGGTGAGGAAATTTTATTCCGCCATCGCACGAGGATTCGTTAGCGACAGCCGTCACTACAGGATCGGGTTGTTTCCACACGCCTTAAGACATTTATCCCACTGCGAGATGAGATTATTGTAGAAAGAGGTCGGGCGTTGATCCACAACAGTTCCCATCTTTGCACTTCCTCGTTCGACTCCAACGAACGTCCACCCATGTCTTCCTTGAGGTCGCCAAAGATGCGAAAATCACACGCTAGAGGATACGGGCAGTACGGGGGATGTTGCAGTGTTTCCCAGTCATATCGCTGAAGTCCAGCCTTTGTCCAGTTGGAAGTGTGGTGGCAGGAGTTATCGTGGAAAGGGATGATTCCATCCGACGGCATTCCTGGGCATTTTGATTAGATGTCGCGTCGCAGATTTTGCAAAGTGTCTTCATAGTGCTGACCATTGATTGTGGTTCCGCGCTGGAGGAACTCGACGAGCAGAGGACCCCCTGCAAACGAAGAATAAGGTCATAATTGCGTTGACGGGATATGGATGAACAGCATTGAATTTCCATAGGGAGGGAGAAAAGGGATGTTTCCATCGCTGGCTTTGCCGTTTTCCCTCGGACTGTTGGAATGGTGTCGGACGGAATCATCAGACGAAGGCTAGGATTGAGCAATTTGTTTTGGCAACACTGCAGCGTCCTTCGTTACAGTCCAGGTCTTTCGGCTTGTAACTGTCACATCCTGGGCAACCTCAATTGAGACATGCTTGGATGTCGGTTTCTGTCAGACGAGTAAACGCAAGAGTGGGTGCGGTTGAGGACCCGTCAGCGGCCTAACACGTTTTGCGGAACAGGAACTGGTTGTCTCGTTTTCCAGCGGGATAGATGTCTTAATGCCCCTCATACAGAGTGATAATTATTTAACCGCATTAAACAAAATCTTCATAACTTCTAAGCGGTTTGCGTTACGACGCTCAAACCACATGGTTGGGCGCGGGTGTAATGGGAGTTAGTTATGTGTAGTGACGAAGCCCACTTTCTTTTGGATGGTTTCCTCAATAAGAAAAATTGGTCCCTTTTGGAGACTGACAATCCGCATTTCGCGATGGAGAAGTCTCTTTACCCTCAACGGGTGACTGCGTTGTGCCCAGCGTCCAGTCACGAAGTAATCTGTGCGATATTCCTTGACGGCACGGTGACTCCCGAACGGTGTTTCAAGGTTTTGGTGGCGGATATCATCCCCCTTATCCAAAATGACCTAATTTCGAGAAGATGTGGATCATGCAAGACAGAGCCTGACCCCATCGAAGCAGGAGAGTGCTTGAAGTCCAGGAGGAGCACTTTTCGGACGACTCTGGCTCTGCAGTACCCAGAAGCCACTGGCATGGATCTCGTTTGGCCGCCATACTCTCCGGATATGAACACATATGGCTCCGTTTTGTTGGAATATATTAAAGACAAGTTGTACAGATATAACCCAAAAACCTCGCTGAGCTGGAAACAGTTATTCAGGAGGTCATCGACAGCGTAGATGTTCCGACACTTCAGCGGATCACGCAGAATTTCGCTATTCGTCTGTCGTACATCATCGCCAACGATAGCAGGCAGGTAAAACGTGCCATAACCTAAATCCCAGTGTATGTACCAACATCTACATGTTGAATTAAGTGTGAGCACGCCGTAGTTTCTAAGTAATTGACGCTTTTTTCATATAGCGCAATAATTGGCGCCCTGTACATGAAGGTATCAGAAGGCTCAGAGATCTAAATCTAAGCTGTCCATTTTGAACCGCATGCTGGATGGTTTAGAGCAGTCTAGATGGTTGATTATAGTGCCATCGCTGACTTACGTTATAATGAGTTTGGGTAAATATAGTTTGTTCAGAATCAGCAGAGAAAGGAACTATCGCTTATATGTACCCATAAGTATGTCCTGAACGACTTAAGGCTACTTCTTGCTATGTCAGTGTGGACTGTCCAGCATGTCTACACGGAATGCTGCACCACTCCCCTCCAAATAATACCGGGTAAGAACGGTGGTCATATAATGATCCTAACAGACACCACCGGAGAGAAATTTCGGAGCAATATCGCTCCTTGTCAATGACGATCGGTTTCAAACTGGAAAGGAATTGTTGCTGTCAATGAATGCATGTCCCTCTCAACCAGTTTCGAATAAAAGTTTCGAAGGAAACTCCATGCAATGGAAATCTGGAGTCGAGTAAATCACAAAAAGATTGTTCGTAGCGTTACACAAATTTCCAAGTCTTCGTAGGGCCAAAGACTAGTAGCTGAGAAGAGGCGAGCAGTGTGGTTTGACAAGGGATTTTTTTTCATTTAGAATGATTAAAGACATGGAGTGGACCGAAGGCCCAGTGAGGAGTTCAACGTTCAGGATGTGGAAGGGGCATTTGAGACCGAAGGTGTTTATGTTTTTGGGGTGATTTTGCTACCGATGCATGTTGCCGTGAATAGGACCTAGGACGTTTTTCTCAACACTGTCGGACACCAAGCATTCACCTCTTCCTTCAACTTCATGATGGCAATGCTGTCCTAACTCCCATCTACTGATTTGATCGAATACTTCAATTGGATAGAAAATGCTGTCACCACACACTCGTAGAGTTACTCTTGCGTCTGTGCCCTCCAGACGTTTAGGAATATATTTCCGCAGAATGTGGAACTTAAACTTACCCAAGCACTCTGTCCACCGCTATTGCACGAGTAATGTAAGCGCTACACTTTTAGAACTTAAAGTGAATGTTTGTGGATGTTTCACCTCCAACATCCGTCTGTTTGACCACGTCATTGCTTCGTATGAGCTTTTATATTAAGTGACTATCATAATCCATGCTTATTTCATGATCTCTGTCCGTATGCACCTCAGTACGTTGCATCAGACATCAAATACCTGTCATTCCATCAGAACAGAACTCAGTTATCTAGCACCATGGCCGTATTCATCCATAAAACAAAATATTCGAAAAATAGTCTCCCGTTGCTGCCCTTCTCCTCTGCAACAAACTATTCTTCGTTCCGTGCACAATTCAACGCCAAGTTTAGTTTCGCTGTCTTTAACACGACCATATTTCTCTCCCTTTTAAAACTATATGTCAAATCGATTGCTGCTACAGCACTCTGTCTACAAATACTCATCTTTCTCGTTATTACCACTAAATGTTTTCTCTGCCGTTTTTACGTCATAGTAATTCCCAGCTCTAGCATTCTATGCTACCAGGGCGTGGTGGAAAGTAATGCCTAAGAATTTTTTATGTGAAAAATGTTAAACCTTTTAAATAAAACAAACGTTACCAACATTCTACGTCTTTAATCTTCATATCTACATCTATATTTACAATCTGAAAATGACATTTAAGTGCCTGACAGAGGGTTCATCGCACCACCTTCACAATTCTCTATTATTGCAATTTCGTACAGCGAGCGGAAAGAACGAACACTTATATTTTTCCGTGCGAGCTCTGATTTCCATTATTTTATCGTGGCGATCGTTTCTCCCTATGTAGGTCGGTGTCAACAAAATATTTTCGCATTCGGAGGAGAAATTTAGTGATTGGAATTTCGTGAGAAATTTCCGTCGCAACGAAAAACGCCTTTCTTTTAATAATGTCCAGCCCAAATCCTGTATCATTTCAGTGGCACTCTCTCCTATATTCCGCTATAATAAGAAACGCGCTGCCTTTCTTTGAACTTTTTCAATGTACTCTGTCAGTCCTATCTGGTAAGGATCCCACAAAGTGCAGCAGTATTCTAAAAGAGGACGGACAAGCGTAGTGTAGGCAGTCTCCTTAGTAGATCTGTTACACGTTCTATGTCTCCTGCCAATAAAACGCAGTCTTTGGTTAGCCTTCCCCACAACATTTTCTAAGTGTTCCTTCCAATTTACGTTGTTCGTAATTGTAGTTCCTAGGTATTTACTTTCATATACGGCCTTTAGATTAGACTGATTTATTGTGTAACCAAAGTTTACGGAATACCTTTAAGACTCATGTGAATGACCACACACTTTTCGTTATTCAGGGTCAACTGGCAATTTTCGCACCATTCAGTGTCATTCCTAAATTGTTCTGCAATTTGTTTTGATCTTCTGATGACTTTATTAGTCGATAAACTATAGCGTCATCTGCAAACAAGACGGTTGCTCAGATTGTATCCCAAATCGTTTACATAGGTAAGGAACCAAAAGGGCCTATAACGCTACCTTGAGGAACACCAGAAATCACCTCTGTTTAAATCGGTTACTTTCCGTCAGTTACTACGAACTGTGATCTCTCTGACAAGTAGTCACAAATCCAGTCACATAACATAGACTATATTCCATAAGCACGCAATTTCACTACAAGCTGCTTGCGTGGTACAGCGTCAAAAGCTTTCCGGAAATCCAGAAATACAGAATAGATCTGAAATCCCTTGTCAATAGCACTCAACACTTCATGCGAATAAAGAGGTAGCTGTATTTCGCAGGAACGATGTTTTCTAAATCCATGTTGACTGTGAGTCAATAGACCGTATCCTTCGATGTAATTCACAATGTTCGAACACAATATATGTCGCAAAACGCTGCTGCATCTCGACGTTAACTATGTGGGCCTGTAGTTACGTGGATTACTCATTCTACCTTTCTCGAATATTGGTGTGACCTGTGCAACTTTCCACTCTTTCGATGCGGATTATACGTCGAGCGTACGATTTTATATTATTGTTAAGTATGGAGCTAATGCATCAGCATACTCTGAAAGGAACCTAAATGGTATACAGTCCGGACCAGAAGACTTGCTTTTATTAGTGATTTAAATTGCTTCATTGCTCCGAGGAGATTTACTTCCACGTTACTCATGTTGACAGATGTTCTAGATTAAAAAATGGTTCAAATGGCTGTAAGCATTATGGGACTTAACATCTGAGGTCATCAGTCCCCTAGACTTAGCACGCAATCTAAGGACATCACACACATCCATGCCCAAGGCAGGATTCGAACCTGCGACCGTAACAGGCTCGCGGTTCCGGACTAAAGCGCCTAGAACCGCTCGGCCACAGCGGCCGGCCGTTCTAGATTCGAGATACGGAATATTTACTTCGTCTTCTTTTGTGAAGGCATTTCGGGAGGTTGTGTTTAGTAACTCTGGTTTGGCAGCCCTGTCCTCGATAGTATCTCCAACGCTATCGCGCAGAGAAGGCATTGGTTGTTGCTTGCCGCTAACATACTTCACATACGACCAGACTCTCTTTGGATTTTCTACCAGGTTGTGAGACTCTATAAGCATCTCACATTGAATTCCACGCTAAATTTTGAGCTTCAGTAATAGATCGCCAATCTTGGGTATTTTTGTGTCTGTTTAAATCTGGCATGTTTGTTTCGTTGTTTCTGCAACGGTGTTCTGACTCATTTTGTGTACCAAGGAGTATCAGCTCCGTCATTTGTTAATTTTTTTGGTATAAATCTCTCAATTGCTGCCAATATTATTTCTCTGGATTCAAGTCTCGTATCTATTTGGAAGGGGATGGTCTCTCAGGAAGGCGTCAGGTGAATTATTAGCAGCTCTTTTGAATACGTATATTTTTCGTTTATTTTTTGAGGATTTGGGGGTTAGAATATTCAATCTCGCTACGACAAAACTGAGTTCACTAATTCCTGTATCGGTTTTGATGCTCGTTATTAACTCAGGATTATTCGTTGTTAATAGGTGAAATGTGTTTTCGCAACCGCCTACTATACGCATGGGTTTATGAACTAACTGCCCGAAATAATTTTCAGAGAATGTCTTTAGCACAATTTCGGATGACGTTTTATGCATACCCCAGGAATTCAATTTAGGATGACGTTTTATGCGTACCTCCGGAATTCAAAATGCATTCTCGCCAACATCGTGGGTAAATTAAAGTCACCACCAACTATGATGGTGTGAGTCGGGTAAGTGTTTGAAGTCTAATTCAAGTTTTGTCTAATTCATCCAGCAATTGTACCGGGAAAAGGATCCAATTATTAGTTTATTCCGGCTCCCAAACAATGACCTCTGCAAGTACTTTATTTGTATATTTAATCGTATGGCTAGGGAGCCCCCCCCCCCCCCCCCCCCCCCCCCGTCGGATGGGCCGTTCTCCGGGTGTCGGTCTTTCAATTTGACGCCATTTCGGCGACCTGCAGTCGATGATCATGATAGGATCATGATGAGGACAGCACCACACACAGTCCCTGGGTAGATAAAAATCCCCGACCCAGCCGGGAATCGAACTCGGCCTCAGAGGATTGACAATCTGTCACGCTGACTATTCAGCTACCGGGGGAGGACTACATCTACATCTACATCTACATCCATACTCCGCAAGCCACCTGACGGTGTGTGGCGGAGGGACTCTGCCAGTACTAACTCACAGTAACTATCTACTTAAATTTCTACATCTACAACTACATGGTCACTGTGCAATTCCCACTTAAGTGCCTGACAGAGGGTTCGTCGAACCATTTTCATACTACTTCTCTACCATTCCACTCGCAAATGGCGCGTGGGAAAAAGGAACACAAAAATCTTTCCGTTCGAGCTCTGATTCCTCTTATTTTATTATGATGATCATTTCTCCCTATGTAGGTGGGTGTCAACAAAATATTTTCGCATTCGGAAGAGGAAGTTGGTGAGAGAAATTTCAAAAATTTATCTCGCCGCAAAGAAAACCGCCTTTGTTTCAGTGACTGCCACCCCAACTCGCGTATCATATCAGTGACACTCTCACCCCTACTGTGCGATATCACCAAACGAGCTGCCCTTCTTTGCACTCTTCCGATATCGTCCGTCAATCCTACCTGGTAAGGATCCCACACCGCGCAGCAATATTCCAGCATAGGACGGACAAGTGTAATGTAGGCTGTCTCATTAGTGGGTTTGTCTCATCTTCTAAGTGTTCTGCCAACAAAGCGCAGTCTTTGTTTCGGCTTCCCCACAATATTATCTATGTGGTCTTTCCAATTTAAGTTGCTAGTAATTGTATTTAGTCGAATTGGCAGCTCTTAGATTTGTGGGATTTATCGTATACCCAAAATTTATGGGTTTTATTTTAGTACCAATAGTGCCATAGTACCTCGCACTTTTCTTTGTTTAGTGTCAATTGCCACGTTTCGCACCATACAGATATTCTATCTAGATCATTTTGTAATTGGAACTGATCGTCTAATGATTTTACTAGACGGTAAATTACAGCGTCATCTGTAAACAATCTAAGACCTCTGCTCAGCGTTATCACCCAGATAATTTATGTGAATCAGGAACAGCAGAGGGCCTATGACACTACCTTGCGGAACGCCAGACATCATTTCTATTCTACTCGATGATCTACCGTCCTTCACTACGAACTGAGACCTCTCTGAGAGGAAATCACGAATCCAGTCACACAACTGAGACAATACTCCGTATGTACGCAATTTGATTAATAGTCGCTAGTAGGGAACGTTATCAAAATCCTTCTGGGAATCTAGGAATATGGAATCGATCTGAGATACCTTGTCGACAGCACTCATTACTTCATAGGAACAAAGAGCTAGCTGTGTTGCACAAGAACGATATTTTCTGAATCCGTGTTGGTAATATGTCAATAAGAAATTTTCTTCAAGGTGATTCATCATGTTCGAGTACAGTATATGTCCCAAAATCCTACTGCAAACTGAGGTCAGTGATATGGGTCTGTAATTCAATGGGTTACTCCTATTTCATTGTGAACCTGTGCTACTTTCCAGTCTTTAGGAACAGACCTTGCGTCAAGTGAGCGGTTGTGTATGATTGCTATGAAAGGCGCTATTGTGTCTGCATACTCTGAAAGGAACCGGACTGATATACCATCTTGATCGGAAGATTTACCTTTATTAAGTGATGACAAGATGAACCGCTTGTAAGAGCAACAAACGCGCCACCGCCAACCGCGTTTAGCCTATTCCATTCGGAACGCCGTAAGGTTGTTCGCAAAAATTTCAACTGAGGTTATATCCGACTTTAGCCAGGTTTCAGTGCCTATAACGATTTGCGCACCAGTGATTTCTATTAGGGCTTGGAGCTCTGGTACTTTCCCAACACAGCTACGACAATTTACAACTGTTATACCGATGTTTCTTGTGTCTAGGTTCTTCCTGTGTTTGGCCTCCACCCTTTGTGACTGAAGCCTTCTTGTGTTTTCCCGAGACCCTTTAGCTTAAAAAACCGCCTAGTCCATACGCCACACAGCCCCTGCTACCCGTGTAGCCGCCTCCTGCGTATAGTGGTCACCTGACCCATTCACCGGAATCCGAAACCCAACCACCCTTTGGCTGAAGTCGTGGAATCTGCAGCCTACACTGTCGCAGAACCGTCTCAGCCTCTGATTCAGATCCAACTCGGCTCTGTACCAGAGGTCCGCAATCAGTCCTGTCGACTATGCTACGAATGGTCAGCTCTGCTTTCATCTTGCAAGCAAGACTGGCAGCCTTTACCACTTCTGTTAGCCTCTCTAAACCACAGACAAACTCTTCTGATTGTAAGTGACACACATAATTGGTACCGACGTGAGTAACCATCAGCAATTCGCTGCATCCTACGCTCTTCATGGCATCCAGGAGGACCCGTTGCACAACTGGAATGACTCCACGAGGTATGAACACGGAGTGCACATTGGTTTTCTTTTTCTTCTTGGCAGCCATGTACCTAAGGGGCCCCAATACGCGCCTAACGCTGGAGTTTCGAACTATCAATCCCACCCTTTGTGATTGTCCGGATCTTGCAGGCTTAGAGGTTAATCTAGATATTTATTTCTCAACACATATCTATATCTCATCATAGCCTGGAGACGGAACAGATTTCTCCCTAGAGACCAGTTTGTTGACACCGCACTTGTAGAATGTTTCACTTTGCCGGCGGAGCCTCAACATCAGTGCTGCTTGCACCGCCTCGTCACTATCGAAGTGAGGTCCTCGATTGTTTTCTTCAAGTCTTCGAAACAAATGAAAATCAGCTGGAGCCAAGTTGGATCTATAAGGAGGATGATCGAGGAAATACTGTAGTTGAAACTTCCCCTTTGTATGAAAAGAATGACAGTGCTGGAAAAACTCTTACGTTATTTGATTTTCAAACAGCTGAGAAAAACTAAACGTACCCCGATTATTTCTAAACCGACACACAAAATTTTAGCGCAAAGCAATCTGATTTTTAATAATCCCTACAAAAGAATAGCCATGACTAGCAACAACCTTTCCTTCATGAATCACTTACCTCACAAAAATCTTCGTTACTCGAACTACTGCAGTACAGCGAGCGCCAATACTGTCAGCTAAATAAAAGATTCTAACTACTGAGGGCACTAACTACTGATAGGCACGGTTACCAAATGAAAGATTTTGATAGAGAACAAACAATGTATTTACCTTAATAGTGTTCAAAAGTCATTCATGAAATCCAGTCTTACAAACTTCCTTTTTCTGACGGACACACGTCCAGTTCGTCCGCTCATAGTAACCTCTCAAAACTCGGGCATCTCTTTCCCCGCCTCCACCACTGCTGGCGGCTCACTTCCAACTGCCCAACGCTAGGCGCTGTTCACATCCAACTGCCCAACACTACAAAAGCGAATATTCCAACAATGAGTCCAACCAGCCACAGACTGCACACAGTGCAGTCGGCGATTTTCATACAGAGCACTACGTGGCGTTAACAACAAAAAAACCTAAACAGCCTATTTACACAGTGAACGCATGGTGTCGGATTGCAGCGGATGTCGCTGCGCTAGTGAGTGGTCTGGCATTGCCACGGTAAAGGAGAGGGTGCTCCACGTGTGGACGGACTCTTGGTATTCGGAACTCAGTTACAGCACGTGGTTTCGCACGCACCGACATAGTTAGGTTACACACCGCCATTTTAAGCGCTACAATTCGGAGACCTGGAGTGGTAGAAGACTGGAAATATGGAGAGTTGAAAGAGATGTACAAAGTTATTAACGTTTGTTTTACTTAAAAAGCTTTAAGTGTGTTCACATAAAAAATTTGGAGACATCGCTTTTCGCCGTGTGGCCTAGTGGATGTTACTTGTAACAGCTTGTCATAATGAATCTAGTTTAAAATATAAGGGACAGTCGAAAGAAAACGAAACAAATGGAAAAAACTAATTAAATTATTTATTATTCCATAAGTAGTCGCCATTATGTTAATACGTCTGTCCCCCTGGAAGACAAAGCGATCAACGCCTTCATCGAGAAATGTTGCCTACGGAACCATGATTATACCCAGATGTGCAACTCTTCGATCATCTCCAAAGTAAATCGACGACCACGAATGTATTTCCTCACGGCACCAAAAATATGAATATCGCAAGGTAAACGATCGGGCTGTATGGATGGTTGTGCGAGGGTTCCCCAACGAAACCTCTGCAGTGCAGTCAAAACAACCTTGCCAGCATGTGGGGCATTGTCGATGAATTCCTCACAGGTTTGCCGGTTTTCTAAATGACTACACACCCTCCAACTCAGAGTTGCAATACTAAAAGTTTTGGCTGGTTACGTTGTGTAGGGGCTTGGATATGTAGTTTCCGCATTACAGGCCAAATACTGCTGAATGTACAGTATGCGATAAGAATACACACGTCGAAGTTCCTATCACTCGGCAATTGCGAATTTTGAACGTAACATAGACTTTTACAAATGAAAAATTGCAACTAAATAAAATCTGTAGGTACCATTCTAACCACTTTAAATGATGAGTACGATAGTAGAAGTACTTCTGAGAATGCGGTATATTTCTGCAAAACACTTAATGGTGTCGATGGTCCAGCAATTAAATGAAATATAAGTTGAATAACAGGGAACAATAGATTCCTACAGCACGTAATTAGTTATGAACAACAACTAAGCTCGCGAGATATTCACTTCTAAACGCAAACTACGTCTTCACTGTAGAAACCTCGGAAGTCTCACAAGTGCACAAGTCCGCACTCCGAAGTATTTCTATCTGTCGCGACCACGCGAAAACTGCTCCACGCTCCCCAAGTCTCTCTCGCGACCGAGCGTCCGCCGCGCCGTCGTTTTCAGCACTTTTCGTGTCCTCTGCCGTCCTGTCCAGCACTCCCCGCGTCCAGTGTCGTATCCTCAGGACTACCCCTTTGTCCAGTGCCGTACCCTCAGGACTACCCCTGTGACCAGTGCCATACCCTCAGGACTACCCATGTGTCCAGTGCCATACCCTCAGGACTACCCCTGTGTCCAGTGCTGTACCCTCAGGACTACCCCTTTGTCCAGTGCTGTACCCTCAGGACTACCCCTGTGTCCAGTGCTGTACGCTCAGGACTACCCCTGTGTCCAGTGCCGTATCCTCAGGACTACCCCTGTGTCCTCTCCGGAAACTCGCTTCCATCCAGTCTCCCCACTTACTAGCGCTGTGATTGGCTAGAGCGCTCGCGCCATGTCTTCATGCCAACGCACAGTCACACAAACATTATGAAACATATTCGAAATACCGGATGTTCATTTAAATACTTGAAATTAAATAAATATTCCTACGGCTGGACCATAAACATGTTCTAACACACATTATTAAATACATAAACAATTAAATAAACATATATCAAAAGAAAAGAAGCATCAGATAGGCCTGGAGCCTAATATCTCTGTGGTTTCTACAACAGAGTAAATATTTAATAGTATACATCGGATATAAACAAAGACAAGGATAAATAAATATATTTATAAGAAAGCTGCTACCATTTTATCGTGTAACTGTGGAATACTTATGGCCTGACACGATCGATAGTAATCGGCCACTTTGACCTCCAATTACACAGGAACTATCTACACTACTGGCCATTAAAATTGCTACACCACGAAGATGACGTGCTACAGACGCGAAATTTAACCGACAGGAATAAGATGCTGTGATATGCAAATGATTAGCTTTTCAGAGCATTCACACAAGGTTGGCGCCGGTGGCGACACCGACAACGTGCTGACATGAGGAAAGTTTCCAACTGATTTCTCATACACAAGCAGCAGTTGACAGATGTTGCCTGGTGAAACGTTGTTATGATGCCTCGTGTAAGGAGGAGAAATGTGTACCATCACGTTTCCGACTGTGATAAACGTTGGATTGTAGCCTATCGCGATTGTGGTTTATAATATCGTGACATTGCTGCTCGCGTTGGTAGAGATCCAATGACTGTTAGCAGAATATGGAATCGGTGGGTTCTGGAGGGTAATACGGAATGCCGTTTTGGATCCCAACCGCGTCGTATCACTATCAGTCGAAATGACAGGCATCTTATTTATTCACAGGCTGTAACGGACCGTGCAGCCACGTGTCGATCCCTGAGTCAACAGATGGGGACGTTTGTAAGACAACAACCATCGGCAAGAACAGTTCGACGACGTTTGCAGCAGCATGCACTATCAGCTCGGAGACCGTGGCTGCGGTTACCCTTCACGCTGCATCACACACAGAAGCTCCTGCGATGGTGTACTCAACGACGAACCTGGGTGCACGAATTGGAAAACGTCATATTTTCAGATGAATCCAGGTTCTGTTTACAGCATCATGATGGTCGCATCCGTGTTTGGCGACATCGCGGTGAACGCACATTGGAAACGTGTGTTCGTCATCGCCATACTGGCGTATCACCTGGCGTGATGGTATAGGGTGCCTCTTGTTCCCATTAACGGCACTTGTAACAGTGGACGTTACAATTCAGATGTGTTACGACCCATAGCTCTACCTTTCATTCTATCCCTGCGAAACCCTACATTTCAGCACGATAATGCACGACCGCAAGTTGCAGGTGCTGTACTAGCCTTTCTGGATACAGAAACTGTTCGACTGCTGCACTGACCAGCACATTCTCCAGATCTCTCACCAATTGAAAACGTTTCGTCAGTGGTGGGCGAGCAACTGTCTCGTCACAATACGCCAGTCACTACTCTTGATGAACTGTGGTATCGTTTTGAAGCTGCATGGGCAGCTGTACCTGTACACGCCATCCAAGCTCTGTTTGACTCAATGCCTAAGCGTATCATGGCCGTTAATATGGCCAGAGGTGGTTGTTCTCAGGATCTATGCACCCAAACTGCGTGAAAATGTAATCACATGTCAGTTCTAGTATAATATATTTGTCCAATGAGTACCCGTTTATCATCTGCATTTCTTCTTGGTGTAGCAATTTTAATGGCCAATAGTGTATGTTACATGCCTGTAATTCATACCAACTTAGGTTTGTACTAATAGCTTTCTAAAGACACGGCGATCTTCAAAATCGGATGAAGCGTTTATATTTCGGAAATTCGTTGCTGGGTGTTACTCGTATAATTTACTATCAGATACTAAAGTTTAAACTAATAAAGGTATTGAAAATCTGATTACACCATCAGAACCTACGTGCAAATGATAGTTACGTGCATGTATCTTTTTGAGGTATCATAATTAATCTGGCTACTATTAACTTCTGTACGAACTGTCAAATGTCTGCCATTAAGGTTTCACAAAGTCCGCCATCTTTGGCACTCCCGGCATAGACATCTCCTTCATCGACACAAAGCACCGTCGTCGTCGCAGCGGAATTGCCAGCCACGCGGCTGGACTATGCGCTGGGGCTACCCCTCTCGTCCGCCCATCTTTTAGCACCACGTGATTGCTGCCGGGCCCCGGCTTTGACGAGCATCTTGTGCGGCCGCCCCAATTCCGAACATATAATATTTTCAGGGCGCCACAACTGTACCCTTACTTCACAGGTTGCATAATCGTTTAAAAATGTTGATATACAATCCTGGAAATGGAAAAAAGAACACATTGACACCGGTGTGTCAGACCCACCATACTTGCTCCGGACACTGCGAGAGGGCTGTACAAGCAATGATCACACGCACGGCACAGCGGACACACTATGAACCGCGGTGTTGGCCGTCGAATGGCGCTAGCTGCGCAGCATTTGTGCACCGCCGCCGTCAGTGTCAGCCAGTTTGCCGTGGCATACGGAGCTCCATCGCAGTCTTTAACACTGGTAGCATGCCGCGACAGCGTGGACGTGAACCGTATGTGCAGTTGACGGACTTTGAGCGAGGGCGTATAGTGGGCATGCGGGAG
This sequence comes from Schistocerca cancellata, assembly GCF_023864275.1. Lineage (NCBI taxonomy): Eukaryota > Metazoa > Arthropoda > Insecta > Orthoptera > Acrididae > Schistocerca > Schistocerca cancellata. Next base: position 564,640,572 of record NC_064633.1, on the reverse strand, counting down.
GCCGGGTGGACGTACCGCCGAATTGCTCAACACGTGGGGCGTGAGGTCTCCACAGTACATCGATGTTGTCGCCAGTGGTCGGCGGAAGGTGCACGTGCCCGTCGACCTGGGACCGGACCGCAGCGACGCACGGATGCACGCCAAGACCGTAGGATCCTACGCAGTGCCGTAGGGGACCGCACCGCCACTTCCCAGCAAATTAGGGACACTGTTGCTCCTGGGGTATCGGCGAGGACCATTCGCAACCGTCTCCATGAAGCTGGGCTACGGTCCCGCACACCGTTAGGCCGTCTTCCGCTCACGCCCCAACATGGTGCAGCCCGCCTCCAGTGGTGTCGCGACAGGCGTGAATGGAGGGACGAATGGAGACGTGTCGTCTTCAGCGATGAGAGTCGCTTCTGCCTTGGTGCCAATGATGGTCGTATGCGTGTTTGGCGCCGTGCACGTGAGCGCCACAATCAGGACTGCATACGACCGAGGCACACAGGGCCAACACCCGGCATCATGGTGTGGGGAGCGATCTCCTACACTGGCCGTACACCACTGGTGATCGTCGAGGGGACACTGAATAGTGCACGGTACATCCAAACCGTCATCGAACCCATCGTTCTACCATTCCTAGACCGGCAAGGGAACTTGCTGTTCCAACAGGACAATGCACGTCCGCATGTATCCCGTGCCACCCAACGTGCTCTAGAAGGTGTAAGTCAACTACCCTGGCCATCAAGATCTCCGGATCTGTCCCCCATTGAGCATATTTGTGACTGGATGAAGCGTCGTCTCACGCCGTCTGCACGTCCAGCACGAACGCTGGTCCAACTGAGGCGCCAGGTGGAAATGGCATGGCAAGCCGTTCCACAGGACTACATCCAGCATCTCTACGATCGTCTCCATGGGAGAATAGCAGCCTGCATTGCTGCGAAAGGTGGATATACACTGTACTAGTGCCGACATTGTGCATGCTCTGTTGCCTGTGTCTATGTGCCTGTGGTTCTGTCAGTGTGATCATGTGATGTATCTGACCCCAGGAATATGTCATTAAAGTTTCCCCTTCCTGGGACAATGAATTCACGGTGTTCTTATTTCAATTTCCAGGAGTGTATCTGTTACCGGATGCGATTTTCTTTCATAATGGAATGTAAATTAGTCGTGCAAATTTTAGACGTTGTAAAATGAATGCAGTTTACAAAATAATTCGTTTATTCTGTTAACAACGATAAGAAATGCTGTAATTTTTAAAGTCATACCGCAACGTCAGCTACCAAAACTCGCCGACTTTGCTCCGAAAATTATTTTTTGGATGAACATACATTTGTTAAAGTACGAAGGCATGCAGTGAAGTAATGGCTCCTTATTTTATATTCTATTCTAAGCATCGGTTGACGTATTACATGCCATGTACGTTACTCGGAAAACTTTCCCTCTTGGTTGGCGCAAGTGGCAATCGTCTGCCGCTAGAGACAGAGCGTCTAACATTACGGCGTGTAACGTAGCTGCACTGAAGAGCCAAAAAATTATGACCACCTACTTAATAGCTTGTTGGGCCATCTTTGTAACGAAATATATAACCGACTCTGCGTATCATCGACTTACAGTTCGTTGGTACATCTGTGGAGCAATGTGGCACAAGGTGTCTGGCCGGCCTATGTGACCGAGCGGTTCTAGGCGCTTCAGTCTGGAACCATGCGACCGCTACGGTCGCAGGCTCAAATCCTGCCTCGGGCAAGGATGTGTGTGATGTCCTTAGGTTAGTTAGATTTAAGTAGTTCTAAGTTCTAGGGGACTGATGACCTCGTATGTTAAGTCCCATAATGCTGAGAGCCATTTGAACCATATGAAGCAAGGTGTCCTACGCACAAATCATGTAATTCCCATAGATAACAGGCCGTTCATTTGTGTACGCAGTGATGGCGCTCGATAATGACCAAGTTGGGAACGTCGGATTCACACCAGATGAATCTGGTGGCCAAGATATTAAAGTTATTTCACCGTCACGCTCCTTTAACCATTGTAGCACGAACCTGGCTTCGAGACAGGGACAGTTATACTACTCAAAGATGGCATAGTCGTCAGGGAAGACATTATTCTTGAGGGAATGAAGATGCTCCGCAGCCGACAAGGTGTCTTCGCCTACTACCACAAGACCCAAGCAAGCACAGAAGAAAGTTTATACTCCTACGAGCATGGGTCCGTGGCGCGGTGCACGTTTCTACCGCCCGTTCGCCTGGATGACGGGGTTTGTGGAGACGGCCATCTGCCTGCGTAGCAAAAACCTGAGACGACCCAACTTGTTTCCAGTGATATGCTGTCCAATGTCGGTGGTCCCGTGCCCATTGTAACCGTAATGGAGGATGTCACTGGGCAAACAGGTGAACACGCAGAAGCTCCTGTTCAATAATGTGAGGTGAGTTTGTACTACGAAACACATGTGTCCAGCGGCATTGTGCTCTTTCGACAGAAATCGCCATCTATCCTACTTTAAAGAACAGACAAGCATCCAAACCCAACGTTCTGTGAAGGGTTGTGGACGTCGAACCATTTCGCCGCTAGTGGTATTTTCACTGTCCTTCTACCTTTTTTCGTAGATGCTCATGACAGTAGCATATGAACTTTCGAGCAGCTTCGCCGTTTTCACGATACTCGTTCACAGGCTCTGAGTAATAATAATCTGCCCTTTGGCAAAGTCATTTATCTTCAAACGTCCCATTAGAAAATTGTATATTACTGTGCTGGTATACCTCTTCCGTTATTTGAGTTTCAAACAGCTGAGAAAAACTGAACGTACTCAGACATTTCTCTCTTACTTATTCTGATAACCATTAAACTGCCACACAATATTTTTAGCGCAATGCAATCTGACTTTCAATAATCCCTACAAAAGAATGGCCATGACTAACAATAACCTATACCTTTCATGAATCACTTACCTTACAAAAATCTTCGTTACTCGAACTACTGCAATACAGCGAGCGCCAATACTGCCAGCTAAATAAAAGATTCTAACTACTGAAGGCACTAACTACTGATAGGCATAGTTGGCAAATGAAAGGACAGGAATGGGGGAAAGAAATACAGTAGAAGAAGAGTGGGTAGCTCTGAGGGATGAAGTAGTGAAGGCAGCAGTGGATCAAGTAGGTAAAAAGACGAGGGCTAGTAAAAATCCTTGGGTAACAGAAGAAATATTGAATTTAATTGATGAAATTATAAAATATAAAAATGCAGTAAATGAAGCAGGCAAAAAGGAATACTAACGTGTCAAAAATGAGATCGACAGGAACTGCAAAATGGCTAAGCAGCCATGGCTAGAGGACAAATGTAAGGATGTAGAGGCTTATCTCACTAGGGGTATGATAGATACTGCCTACAGGAAAGTTAAAGAGACCTTTGGAGAAAAGAGAGCCACTTGTATGAAAGGTGGAAGGAGTATATAGAGGGTCTATACAACGGCGATGTACTTGAGGACAATATTATGGAAACGGAAGAGGATGTCGATGAAGATGAAATGGGAGATACGATACTGCGTGAAGAGTGTGATAGAGCACTGAAAGACCTGAGTCGAAACAAGGCCCCGGGAGTAGACAAAATTCCATTGCAACTACTGATGGCCTTGGGAGAGCCAGTCCTGGCCAAACTCTATACCATCTGGTGAGCAAGATGTACGAGACAGGTGAAATACCCTCAGACTTCAAAAAGAATATAATAATTCCAATCCCAAAGAAAGCAGGTGTTGACAGATGTGAAAATTACAGAACTATCAGTTTAAGAAGTCACAGCTGCAAAATACTAACTCGAATTCTTTACAGACGAACGGAAAAACTAGTAGAAGCCGACCTCGGGGAAGATCAGTTTGGATTCCGTAGAAATGTTGGAACACGTGAGGCAATACTGACCTTACGACTTATCTTAGAAGAAAGATGAATGAAAGGCAAACCTACGTTTCTAGGATTTGTAGACTTAGAGAAAGCTTTTGACAATGTTGACAGGAATACTCTTCTAAAGGTGGCAGGGGTAAAATACAGGTAGCGAAAGGCTATTTACAATTTGTACAGAAACCAGATGGCAGTTATAAGAGTCGAGGGGCATGAAAGGGAAGCAGTAGTTGGGAAGGGAGTGAGACAGGGTTGTAGCCTGTCCCCGATGTTATTCAATCTGTTTATTGAGCAAGCAGTAAAGGAAACAAAAGAAAAATTTGGAGTAGGTATTGAAATCCAGGGAGAAGTAATAAAAACTTTGAGGTTCACCGATGACATTGTAATTCTGTCAGAGACAGCAAAGGACTTGGTAGAGCAGTTGAACGGAATGGACAGTGTCTTGAAAGGAGGGTACAAGATGAACATCAACAAAAGCAAAACTAGGATAATGGAATGTAGTCGAATAAAGTCGGGTGATGCTGAGGGAATTAGATTAGGAAATGAGACAGTTAAAGTAGTAGATGAGTTTTGCTATTTGGGGAGCAAAATAATTGATGATTGTCGAAGGAGAGAGGATATAAAATGTAGACTGGCAATGGCAAGGAAAGCGTTTCTGAAGAAGAGAAATTTGTTAACATCGAGTATAGATTTAAATTGTCAGGAAGTCGTTCCTGAAAGTATTTGTATGGAGTGTAGCTATGTATGGAAGTGAAACATGGACGGTAAATAGTTTGGACATGAAGAGAATAGAAGCTTTCGAAATGTGATGCTACAGAAGAATGTTGAAGATTACGTGGGTAGTTCAAGTAACTAATGAGGAGGTATTGAATAGGATTGGGGAGATAGAGACGTTTGTGGCACAACCTGACTAGAAGAAGGGATCGGTTGGTAGGACATGTCCTGAGGCATCAAGGGATCACAAATTTAGTATTGGAGGGCAGCGTGGAAGGTAAAAATCGTAGACGGAGACCAAGAGATGAATACACTAAGCAGATTCAGATGGATGTAGGTTGCAGTAGGTAGTGGGAGATGAAGGAGCTTGCATGAAGAGCTGCATCAAACCAGTCTCAGGACTGAAAACCACAACAACAACAACTGTGTTCAAAAGTCATAATATATACAATTTTCCTTTTTCTGGCGGACACACGTCCAGATCGTCCGCTCTCAAAATTCTGCCATGTCTCTCCCCACTTCCACCACTGCTGGCGGCTCACCTCCAATTGCGCAACGCTACGCGCTGTTCACATCCAACTGCCCAACACTACAATAGCAAATATTCCAACAATACAAACCAGCCACAGACTGCACCAGCACAGCTAGTAATTGTCATACAGAGCGCTACGTGGCGTTACCAACATAAAAACCTAAACAGCCTACTTACAAATGAAATGATTAATAATCTGATTGTGCATTGGCCTAGGTAGCAGAATTCCTTAACTACATCTACTTCATGACCATCAATTCTGATGTTAAGATTCTCTCTGTTCTCATTTCTACTACTACTAATTACCTCCACCTTTCTTCGATTTGCTCTCAACCTCGGTTCTAGGCACTCCAGTCCGGAGCCACGCGGCTGCTACGGTCGCAGGTTCGAATCCTGCCTCAGGGCATAGGTGTTTGTGATGTGCTTAGGTTAGTTAGGTTTAAGTAGTTCTAAATCTAGGTGACTGATGACCTCAGATGTTAAGTCCCATAGTCCTCAGAGCCATTTGAACCATTTTTGAACTCTTAATCCAAACTCTGTACTCATTAGACTGTTCATTCCGTTCATGGAATTCTTCTTCACTTTCACTCAGGATAGCAATGTCATCAGCGAATCGTATCATTGATATCCTGTCACCTTTAATTTTAATTCCACTCCTGAAACTTTCTTTTATTTCCATCATTGCTTCCTCAATGTACAGATTGAACAGTACGGGCGAACATCGTTCTTGGTCGTCCCCCCTATATTATTCCCTCTTAACTGTGGTACGTGTTGTATATGACCCGCCTCTCCCTACAGCTTACCCTTACGTTTTTCAGAATTTCGAACATCTTGCACTATTTAACATTGTCGAACGCTTTTTCCAGGTCGACAAATACTACGAACGTGTCTTGATTTTTCTTTAGTCATGCTTCCATAATTAACCAGAACGTCAGAGTTACCTCTCTCGGGCCTTTACCTTTTCTAAATCCGAACTGATCATCATCTAGCCCATCCTCAATTTTATTTTCATTCTTCTGTATATTATTATCGTAAGTAACTTGGATACATGAACTGTTAAGCTGATTGTGCGATGATTATCGCACTTGGAAGCTCTATCCGTCTTCGTAATTGTGTGTATGAGGCTTTTCCGAAAGTCAGATGGTATGTCGTCAGACTCATACATTCTACACACCAATGTGAATAGTCGTTTTGATTTAAGAAATTCTGATGGAATGTTATCTATCCCTTCTGCCTTATTGTCCTCCAAAGGTCTTTTAAATTCTGATTCTAACACCGGATCCCCTATCTATTCTAAATCGACTCCTGTTTCTTCTTCTATCACATCAGACAAATCTTCCCCTCCATATAGGCTCCTAATGTACGTATTCTCTCCACCTACCCGCTATCTCCTCTGCATTTAGCAGTGGAATTCCCGTTGCCCTCTTAATGTTATCACCCTTGCTTTTAATATCAGCGAAGGTTGTTTTGACTTTCCTGAATGCCGAGTCTTTCCTTCCGACAATCGTTTCTTTTTCGATGTCTTCACATTTTTACTGCAGCGTTTTCGTCTTAGCTTCCCTGCACTTCCTATTCATTTCATTCCTCAACGGCTTGTATTTCTGTACTCTTCAGTTTCTCGGAACATTTTTCCGCTTCCTCCTCTCATCGATTAATTGAAGTATATCTTCAGCTACCCATGGTTTCTTCGCAGTTACCCTCTTTATACCTAAGTATATCTTCAGCTACCCATGGTTTCTTCGCAGTTACCCTCTTTATACCTATGTTTCCTTTCCTACCTTCTATGATGGCCCTTTTTAGAGATGTCCATTCCTCTTCAACTGTACTGTCTACTGAGCCATCCCTTATTGCTGTATCCGTAGCCTTAGAGAACTTCAACTGTGCCTCGTCTTTCCTTAGTACTTCCGTAATCGAATTCTTTGCGTATTGACTCTCGTCTTTTGATTCTTGAACAGAGTAATCGCTATATCTGAAATGTGTTGCAGAACTCAATTAGTCTTTCTCCTCTCTCGTTTCTCGTCCCAGCCCATATTTTCCTGTAACCTTTTCTTCTACTCCTTCCCGTACAACTGCATTGCAGTCCCCCATGACTAATAGATTTTCATCCTTCTTTGCACACTACATTACCCTTTCAAGATCCTCTTACACTTTCTCTGTCTCTTCATCTTCAGCTTGCGACGTCAACCTAAACTGTCGCTGACGGTGTTGGTTTGCTGTCGATTCTGATAAGACCAACCCTGTCACTGAGCTGTTCGCCGTAACACACTCTCTGTCCTGCCTTCATATTCATAAAGAATCCTACTCCAGTTATACCATTTTGTACTGCTGTTGATATTAACCTATACTCATCTGACCAGCAATCCATGTCTTCTTTCCACTTCACATCACTGACCCCTACTATATCTAGACTGAGCCTTTGCATTTCCCTATTCTGATTTTCTAGTTTCCCTACCACGTTCAAGCTCCTGATATTCCACGCCCCGACTCGTAGAACGTTATCTCTTCGTTGATTATTCAATCTTTTTCTCATGGTAACCTCCCCCTTGGCAGTCCCCTCCCGGAAATCCGAATGGGGGATTCTTCCGGAATCTTTTGCCATTGGAAAAATCAGCAAGACACTTCAATTATAGGCCATATGTCCTATGCATCTTTAATGCAGCAGATTGCATTGCCTTGAACATCCTCATGCCGTTGATCATCGCTGATTCTTCCGCCATTAGGAGCAGTTTCCCACCCCTAGGACAAGAGAGTGTCCTTAAAATCTGTCCGCTCCTTCACCCTCTCTGACAATGCCCTTGTCACAATGAGGCTGACTTCTTACGCCAGAAGTCTTCGTCCGCCAATGCTGATTATTAATCAAAATTTAAGAAGTGGCGGAATTCGAACCTGGGACCGACGACGCTATCCCTAGACCACGGGTGCATCACTAAGTTAGATATATTTAGCCCATATTAGTAACAACTGATGAAAGTAAGATTTTAGCACGTATAACGATATGGAAATCTTAGTTTTAATTGATAATTTCTTGTCATTTGCAAGACAGAATTGACGGAGGGCATCGGAAAGTTCCGAGAAGAGTACCTCGTTTTCTGTTATCGCAAAATAATGGGAGAGAATGTCATGGATATGATACGCGAGTAGCGTTGGCAGTCATTAAAAGAAACGCGTTTTCTACCATGCCGAGATTTTCTCACGAAATTTAAGTCACCAGCTTTGTCCTGTGGTTGTGAAAATATTCAGTTTTCGCCCAACTACATAGGGAGATGAGATCATTGTAATAAAATAAGAGAAATCCGAGCTCGTACGGAGAAAGTTTGGCGTTCGTTTTTTGTCGGGCTGTTCGAGTGTGGAATGGTAGACAAATTGTCCAATTGTAATTCGATAAACCCCCTGTCAGGTGAATTGCGGAGTAGATGTAGATACACGAGTAGATGTAGGAAGTGGATGGGACATACGAACCACGTAAACTGACAACAGTCTCTACAATTTGGCAGAAGGGCTGTGGTGGAATCATTGTACCATTGAAGACGTTGGTAGCATGGCGACAAAACCAAACGGTTAAAATCGATACCGGTACTTCAGCTATGAGTAACCGGTATTTTTCGGTATTTGTTAGGTCTCCGTTGTAACAGGTTTATTCTATTTTTTACTAATGACCGAATAAAAAACCGAAATGTCAGTTAGTCATAACAGAAGTTCTGTAATTAATTATTATTGAAAATGTAAAAAGCGATCGTTGATATTTTAATAACAATACTGAAAGGATGGAGCATCAAACGCAAGGCATAAGATTTGGTAGTATTACTGATGGTACGCGTCTGCATGTATTGTGTGTGATTTGCCCCATGTGGTGTATGTGGCGGTCCCTCACTACTGTCGTCGAGCATTAGTTATATTACAGAATAGCAGCATTCGTGATCTGGAAAATACACTCCTGGAAATGGAAAAAAGAACACATTGACACCGGTGTGTCAGACCCACCATACTTGCTCCGCACACTGCGAGAGGGCTGTACAAGCAATGATCACACGCACGGCACAGCGGACACACCAGGAACCGCGGTGTTGGCCGTCGAATGGCGCTAGCTGCGCAGCATTTGTGCACCGCCGCCGTCAGTGTCAGCCAGTTTGCCGTGGCATACGGAGCTCCATCGCAGTCTTTAACACTGGTAGCATGCCGCGACAGCGTGGACGTGAACCGTATGTGCAGTTGACGGACTTTGAGCGAGGGCGTATAGTGGGCATGTGGGAGGCCGGGTGGACGTACCGCCGAATTGCTCAACACGTGGGGCGTGAGGTCTCCACAGTACATCGATGTTGTCGCCAGTGGTCGGCGGAAGGTGCACGTGCCCGTCGACCTGGGACCGGACCGCAGCGACGCACGGATGCACGCCAAGACCGTAGGATACTACGCAGTGCCGTAGGGGACCGCACCGCCACTTCCCAGCAAATTAGGGACACTGTTGCTCCTGGGGTATCGGCGAGGACCATTCGCTACCGTCTCCATGAAGCTGGGCTACGGTCCCGCACACCGTTAGGCCGTCTTCCGCTCACGCCCCAACATCGTGCAGCCCGCCTCCAGTGGTGTCGCGAAAGGCGTGAATGGACGGACGAATGGAGACGTGTCGTCTTCAGCGATGAGAGTCGCTTCTGCCTTGGTGCCAATGATGGTCGTATGCGTGTTTGGCGCCGTGCTGGTGAGCGCCACAATCAGGACTGCATACGACAGAGGCACACAGGGCCAACACCCGGCATCATGGTGTGGGGAGCGATCTCCTACACTGGCCGTACACCACTGGTGATCGTCGAGGGGACACTGAATAGTGCACGGTACATCCAAACCGTCATCGAACCCATCGTTCTACCATTCCTAGACCGGCAAGGGAACTTGCTGTTCCAACAGGACAATGCACGTCCGCATGTATCCCGTGCCACCCAACGTGCTCTAGAAGGTGTAAGTCAACTACCCTGGCCAGCAAGATCTCCGGATCTGTCCCCCATTGAGCATGTTTGGGACTGGATGAAGCGTCGTCTCACGCGATCTGCACGTCCAGCACGAACGCTGGTCCAACTGAGGCGCCAGGTGGAAATGGCATGGCAAGCCGTTCCACAGGACTACATCCAGCATCTCTACGATCGTCTCCATGGGAGAATAGCAGCCTGCATTGCTGCGAAAGGTGGATATACACTGTACTAGTGCCGACATTGTGCATGCTCTGTTGCTTGTGTCTATGTGCCTGTGGTTCTGTCAGTGTGATCATGTGATGTATCTGACCCCGGGAATGTGTCAATAAAGTTTCCCCTTCCTGGGACAATGAATTCACGGTGTTCTTATTTCAATTTCCAGGAGTGTATTTTAAAACGTGCAATATGGATTATTACGCTTTAAAAATTAATAGCAGATGGCGCCACAGCAAACCTGCGACATCATATAAGGGAAAATATAAAACTTAACAATTCATCCAAAGATGCCTGTGTCTATAGAATATGCCTTTATCCGCCTGTAGCTTTTTAAAACGTACAGATTAACAGGAAAAATAGAATTCTTCAAACTGTTTTCACCTTTTAACGCTGACTATTTGCAACGCTCTAATAGTGGTATGAGCCTCGATTACAACATGATTTTCGAGCAAAGTTTCAAGAAATTAGAATCAGTAGGAGAATACCGGTGGCTATTAGTAATATTCAATCACTTTCACTTTTCGATAAAAGCAGTGAATGATGGGTGGATTAAGTTTTCATTTATTTAGGTGAACGGATTAATTTTCTTTTATTAACGTACTTATTTTAGTATTTTGTTCCTGTGTGTCTTGAAACTGAGGGAGGCGAAGTTTTTCGATCTTTCTGGGTTTATTACAGGAAAAATAGGAATAGAAAACGAAAAATACGTTCTTTCAGAAAGCGGTTATTTTAACACGGAGAGCGGTTATTTCAGAAACCAGTTATTTCCAGTGGTTCTAGCACACAGATTGAACTGGGATTAAAAAATACCGATGTAACAGAAAATCGGTTTTTCAGCGATGTATGGTGTGGCAGGTGGCAGTTGACGCTAAATAACGAAAAGTGTGAGGTGATCCACATGAGTTCCAAAAGAAATCCGTTGGATTTCGATTACTCGATAAATAGTACAGTTCTCGAGGCTGTCAATTCAACTAAGTACCTGGGTGTTAAAATTACGAGCAACTTCAGTTGGAAACACCACCTAGATAATATTGTGGGTTGGAGGAGATTACTGTTTAACGTCCCGTCGACACCGAGGTCATTAGGGACGGAGCGCAAGCTCGGGTTAGGGAAGGATGGGGAAGGAAATCGGCCGTGCCCTTTCAAAGGATCCATCCCGGCATTTGCCTGAAGCGATTTAGAGAAATCACGGAAAACCTAAATCAGGATGGCCGGAGACGGGATTGAACCGTCGTCCTCCCGAATGCGAGTCCAATGTGCTAACCACTGCGCCACCTCGCTCGGTTAATAATGTGGGGAAGGCGAGCCAAAGGTTGCGTTTCATTGGCAGGACACTTAGAAGATGCAACAAGTCCACTAAAGAGACAGCTTACACTACACTCGTTCGTCCTTTGTAGGAATATTGCTGCGCAGTGTGGGATCCTTACCAGGTGGGATTGACGGAGGACATCAAAAGGGTGCAAAAAGGGCAGCTCGTTTTGTATTATCACGTAATAGAGGAGAGAGTGTGGTAGATATGATACGCGAGTTGGGATGGAAGTCATTAAAGCAAAGACGTTTTTCGTCGCGGCGAGATATATTTACGAAATTTCAGTCACCAACTTTCTCTTCCGAATGCGAAAATATTTTGTTGAGCCCAACCTACATAGGTAGGTATGATCATCAAAATAAAATAAGAGAAATCAGAGCTCGAACAGAAAGGTTTAGGTGTTCGTTTTTCCTCCCTGTTCGGGAGTGGAATGGTAGTAAGATAGTATGATTGTGGTTCGATGAACCCTCTGCCAAGCACGTAAATGTGAATTGCAGAGTCATCATGTAGATGTAGATGTAGATGTAGATGTAGATGTAGATAACCGACATTTTATGAGTGTCTTATTGTGGATGCGGTGCATCCGAAGAAAATTGTGGGCTTTCTTCCGCGCCGAACCGAGGCCATCAGCATGATGCGTGACAGTGTTAAAATGTGTTAGTGGGATGTCTCCCTGGGTAAAGTAACGTTTTGGCCGGTGTTCTTATCTTGTATATGAAATACACTACATTCCCGTCGTAGCGGCGCCGAAGTAGGCAACTCTCAGGCACACAAGACAGGCTCTGCGCAGATACGAGAGAGTGTCATTAGGCGGATGGACAGGAAGCGGGAGGCAGTGCGTGCCTTAGCAGCCCAGGCGCCTTAAAGGCAGAGAGCGGGGCCTTTGGCGTCCACGGCGAGGGACGGGAATTCGCCGAACCTTCAGCAGAGCAGGGCAGGCAGGGGAGGCGTGATGAATGGGGCGAGTCGCCCGCGGCGGGTAAACTTGGTGGCTCTCTGAAGCCCGGTGGCGCGGGGGCGGGTGGGGACGGCGGCTGAAAGTTGAATTTAAGAGAACAGTCGGCCCCCTCGCCGGCGAATTTCCCTTATAGGTGGAAGAATAGTGAAATATTCGTCACAGCGAATTCTTAATCGCATTTCCTGGGCTGTATTTTAGAAGGTTCACTTCCCAAAGAAAAAGTTGTTGAGACAGAAATTGAATACGTTTTAAAACTCGATTTAGTGGTCGTCCTCCGGTGGTGCTCCGAACGTCACTAAATCTGATAAAATTGGGTGATAACTAACGTCCTTTCGCTCTTGGTCTCTCAGTGCTCAGAGCCGGATAAATTCAAAGTTCAGACTTGCGGTTCCGGATATGAGGTTTTTTCTCCAGATAGTCCTAAGTTCTTTACAGGCGAGCTATAACCGAGTGACACTGGCGTACTGCGGGCCTAGTAAGTTCTCACATCTTCAGAGCGGATCATCGTTCCGAGCGTCGAAGGGTTTATAGTGTAAGTAGGCCGTTTATGTTTTCTTATTGGCAACGTTACGTAGCGCTCTGTATGAAAATCACTGGCTGTGCTGTGTGCAGTCTGTGGTTAGTTTGCATTGTTGTCGGCCATTGTAGTGTTGGGCAGCTGGATGTAAACAGCGCGTAGCGTTGCGCAGTTGGAGGTGAGCCGCTAGCAGTGGTGGATGCGGGGAGAGAAATGGCGGAGTCAATTTTTTTTTTTTTTTAGCTGCCCAACACTACAATGGCAGACAACAATGCAAACAAACTACAGACTGCACACAGCACAGCCAGTGATTTTCATACAGAGCGCTACGTAACGTTGCCTATAAGAAAACATAAACGGCCTACTTACAATATGTGAAACTGTTATAGGACTATACGCCATGATACATAAGCACTGCTCCTGATGGATAAATCAACATTATGTTGGTTCATCAGTTCACTGTATTTTTCCATAACGTTAACACAACAGATACACATAACAGACTTCAGTCGTCAATACTACATTCTACTTCACTACTGACAACAGTGTGCCTACGATGGAGTAAGTTTGAGACTGTAGATCTCGTCGAGCCTCATTCGGACCGCATTTTCATCCGGAAACGAAATTCCTTGTACGCTGTTCCATAGAAAGCGAAAAAGGCGAAAACATGAATGTGTAAGATCAAGTGACTCAAGTATGTGTGCAACGACGTTCCAACTGATTCCTGTATAATGTTTTTTGTCAGCCTAGCGTTACTTCCCGAAGTCTTCCTGGTCGTTGGTCTTCCCTTGTGTCTGCAAGACGTCACAGTTGTTGACAATAAATGTCATCAGTGATGGTTACACCTCGGGGAAGCAATTCGTAGTACAGTGTCACTGTTCCACCAGATGCGTAACTTTGTCTTTTGTCGATGCACGTAGGGTATTGTACGGTGAGTTGCTGCTTTATCTGGGCCCAACCGTCCCTTTCTTTTCTTTGTGTTAGCACAAAGACACCTCTTCTCGTCGGCAGTAACGGTACACGATAGGAATGGTCGGTGTTGTTCTCGAGTCCACTTTGACGAGCAGGCAGAGATGCATTTACGGCTACCCTCTGACTATTGTGATTCTGGCTCAGAACATGCGGTACCCATACACCTGACTTTCGGACGTTCCCCATTGGCATGATGGTAGAATGATCATAGTTCATCACATTGACCAGTTTTCGATTAGACTGACAGTTGTCGTTATAAATTCATGCGTTTACATAATCTTCATGAAATCACGAAGGTCCTCCCAAGCGTGGAGAGTCAAGAACGTAAAAACGATCGTCCTTAAAATGAGGAAATCATTTTCTTGCTGTGATATGTCCAATAGCGTTACCCATATCCTCGGCGCAAGTGTTTCGGGCTACCCCTGCTGCTGTCACCCCTCTACTGATCTCAAACATAAGAATATGTCGGAAACGTTCCGATTTCTGGACTTGGCACTGTCTTTCCTAGCGTTCACAGCTCTACTCACTATCTCCAGATGACCAAATGACAGTATGTAAACTCAAATAACAATACGGAACTACAAACTGAAAAAAGCCGGGCGATAAATAAACCCATTGCAACCGGAATCTAAAAAGAAAAAGAATAACGCTATGAATCTGTGCACCGACCTAACACATAATGAAATTATCACAACGTGTGGAAATTGTAATGTAGGCACGGACGTTTTTCACGTTAATATGAAGATTGATCACATATTTTACGAGAATACTGTATTTGTTCAATCTTAATGACAAATATTTTCCCCTTGCAACTGTTATTCTCTCGGCAGAACCATCCATCTGTGCTTCGACGTCTGATTCGAAAACTTATTCTGCAGCATGTTGCGTTCAGCCCATTGTTTAATGTTTCTTAGAATGTCCACGGGTCGCCATCGATGAACTGATACGAATACGAATAACTACACACTCATCCATAAAATACTTTGCCTCGTTGTCTTTTCTAGGGTTGTAGGTCACGGCTTCAGTTCTCATACTGAGGCTCATTTTTTAAATATGGCAGTCGAGTAAAATAAACGTTAAATTATTGTTATTTACGAACAAAATGCATGTTAACTTGCTGAAATCAGTCTTATGTAGCGCCGCTACTAGGCTATGAGTAACATTTGTGAGAAAGTGCAGTGGAAAATAGCATTAGCCGCTGGCTAGTAAGCGCGGCGTGTCGAGTTTTGGGTTAAGACAAGAAACATGCGAAATTATTGCGAGACGGGGTAGCCTTGCTCGGCATAACTTGCCATATATAGCGCATTGCCGAGGTTTCGGTGATGTTGCGAAGAAGGTGAACAAGAGCAGGGCAAACATTGAAATAACAAGTGAGGTGTTATGTGGTACGCGGAAATAATCAGTGATTTTGTAGGAAAGGGCGTTGGAGCTGCACCAGACCACTTGGAGTCACCTACTGTAAGTAGGCTGTTTAGATTTTTATATTGGTAATGCCACGTAGCGCTCTGTATGAAAATCACTGGCTGTACTGTGTGCAGTCTGTGGCTAGTTTGCATTGTTATCTGCCATTGTAGTGTTGGGCAGCGGCAGCTGGATGTGAACAGCGCGTAGCGTTACACAGTTGGAGGTGAGCCGCCAGCAGTGGTGGATGTGGGGAGAGAGATGGGTAAGTTTTGTAATTTGTCATGAACTGCTACATATATTATGACTATTAAGGTAAATACATTGTTTGTTCTCTATTAAAATCTTTCATTTGATAACTATCCCTATCAGTAGTTAGTGCCTTCAGTAGTTTGAATCTTCTATTTAGCTGGCAGTAGTGGCGCTCGCTGTATTGCAGTAGTTCCAGTAACGAAGATTTTTGTGAGGTAAGTGATTTGTGAACGGTATAGGTTAAAGTTAGTCAGGGCCATTGTTTTGTAGGGATTATTGAAAGTCAGATTGCGTTGCGCTAAAAACATTGTGTGTCAGGTTAAGCTCAGTCTTGTATAAGTTGTTCAAAGGGGACGTTTCACTACCACAGTTGAGGATTCGAGGCCCTGCCAGTGAGCTTGCTTCCTGCAGGCATCTGACGGGTGCCACAGTCGTGTGGGCCTGTTGGTCCACTTGAGCAGCAGCTGGTCTCCTTCCAGTGGACAGCGGGTGGCACAGGAGCCGCCTTCACACAATGGAATGGACGCACCTCTTGCCGCTCATCTTGACCACAGGGGGCAGTCATTCATCGAAGAGGGGATACCTCTGCTAAGTTACAGTAAGCGCCACTGCCGTCGGTGCAGTGACTCGTGTAACAAAGCCGTGGGCCCAGCGCAGAGTACAGACTTGAGCAAGCACGGCGCCAGCAGTTGTTGCAACCAGCTGAGCAGATGCTCGCTGGTAGCTCACCGTCAGGACGAATATACAGGGTGATTCAAAAAGAATACCACAACTTTAAAAATGTGTATTTAATGAAAGAAACATAATATAAACTTCTCTTATACATCATTACAAAGAGTATTTAAAAAGGTTTTTTTTTCACTCAAAAACAAGTTCAGAGATGTTCAATATGGCCCCCTCCAGACACTCGAGCAATATCAACCCGATACTCCAACTCGTTCCACACCCTCTGTAGCATATCAGGCGTAACAGTCTTGATAGCTGCTGTTATTTCTCGTTTCAAATCATCAATGGTGGCTGGGAGAGGTGGCCGAAACAGCATATCCTTAACATACCCCCATAAGTAAAAATCACAGGGGGTAAGATCAGGGCTTCTTGGAGGCCAGTGATGAAGTGCTCTGTCACGGGCTGCCTGGCGGCCGATCCATCGCCTCGGGTAGTTGACGTTCAGGTTTCATAACCAACCGTTTTCGTAGGACTCTCCATACAGTTGATTGTGGAATTTGCAGCTCTCTGCTAGCTCTGCGAGTCGATTTTCCTGGGCTGCGAACAAATGCTTGCTGGATGCGTGCTACATTTTCATCACTCGTTCTCGGCCGTCCAGAACTTTTCCCTTTGCACAAACACCCATTCTCTGTAAACTGTTTACACCAACGTTTAATACACCACCTATCAGGAGGTTTAACACCATGCTTCGTTCGAAATGCACGCTGAACAACTGTCGTCGATTCACTTCTGCCGTACTCAATAACACAAAAAGCTTTCTGTTGAGCGGTCGCCATCTTAGCATCAACTGACGCTGACGCCTAGTCAACAGCGCCTCAAGCGAACAAATATACAACTAAATGAAACTTTATAGCTCCCTTAATTCGCCGAAAGATAGTGTTTAGCTCTGCCTTTTGTCGTTGCAGAGTTTTAAATTCCTAGAGTTGTGGTATTCTTTTTGAATCACCCTGTATAAGTTGGAGATAAAGTGTATTTTGACAGCTGCTTGTTCCTGGGCCTCACTGGCATGCCATCCAGTCTTATCCCTCAGCCACACAACCTCCTGACATTGTAGCTCCGCCACGCTGCCTCCAGGGTCGGCTATACTTGCTAACAACAAAACGTCAAATGTCACCAGTGACAGATAAGCAAGTAATACGTATATTGTGCACACATTATGTCTCCACAAGTAGCGCCAATTGTACTTCATCTGAGGTTGCTTCCTTTGGGGCGTTGCTGGTGACGTGACTGCTCGAGTGTCTCATTAGATTTATAACGATAATATGATGATTATGCGGGTTCAATTTCCTATGTCGTTAGTTAAGACTTAAGCTCAGATTTATGTATGATGGATAGATTAATATTATAAATGAGTGTCTGTAACATATGCATGAGTATCATTTACACGATTCGATGACTGAAACTTGTCGACATGGAACATAAATACAGCAGAAACATTAAAGTACTTTTACAATATCACCTAAAGTAAAATCGAGCTGACAGTTGTCATTACACAAATGAAACGATGACACGGATCAAGAACTATGATTCTGAAATCATCTTTTGTTTGTTCAATAAGCATGTGCACCGAGCTATGATTACGCAATGATTTTTTAGTTAATTCATATTATCTAAAAATTTTCTGGGTATGCGAAAGAAATCAGTTTCAAACGAAGCGTTTTTAGCGCCAGTACCCATTAAAATAGCCTGACTGCTTCAATAAGCTATTGCTAAAATGTGTCCTTTCATATCTGTTTCCATTAGACTATTGGTATAAAGTATCGATACCACCTTACGGCGAAAAAGACGATTTTAGAGTAGAGAATGATTACAGTTAGTGGAGGATCATTCAGAGGAAGAACTTCGGCACAACTGTGATGTGGACCTTTCTGTTTCTCCAATAAAATACTTAAAGTGTTAATTAAAATAAAATTTGATCACAGTGGTGATAAAGTAAAATATACATCTCAGAATTGAATGTCAATTTTGCAGACTGTCTTGTTTACCTATTCCACAGCAACATTTATGTGTAAGTTATGTGTAATTTTGTGTGGCAGTTTACTTGTTAAAGAAATTACATTTTTTCAAAATGTAAAATTTAGTTCTCTAACGGTTCGTTTATGTGTACCACTTTTAAAAAAGTCGCAAAAATATACGATTTCTGTGATAGTAAAGTAAATTAATGCACGATTTATTTTGTACAATAAAACCAACAAGGAGTATTGATATAACACTAAAATAATTGTAAAAATTAATGTTATGTAACTTAAAATAAAATTTTCAATTGATTTCCGCCTTAATCTCGGTTTAAATACGGGGGTCTCAGAGACTCCACCTTACAGTAAACGTTACAGACAACTCACCTCGTGAGTTAAGGGTTATGGAACAAAAGAACTATTAATCAGAAGCAGTCGATCGGATACTTATAGAGTGTTGTCACTGCTATTTTGAATGTGGAGAGTGGTGTATTCACTTGTAGTTCACTAAATCTATACTAGCGATTTCCAAAGGTTTCCTAGCAGACTGCCTGTTCTACTCTCTTTCCGGAGGTCCATTTGCGGGAGTACGGGAGTGACACTTGGTGTTTTCTACTAATTCACTTTCTCTGACATTTGTAAGATGATTTGGATGGAGCATTGAAGAAATATTGTTTACTATCTTGTATGTATGTATGAAAGAACCTAGGTCCACCTTTGCAGACTGGAGAATATCTTGTAAACAATACGTAATTTTTGAAAATTTTCTACATTATTTGCCCGTGTTCTTCAAGAGTTGCTGATTATTGAAATCTGAACGCTTGTTAGACTCCGACAAGTCATTACGCCTGACTAAAAGACTGAATCACACAGAAGTAGAGGAAGAAACAGAACAATACTTTGCAGACTGAGAGGACACATGATGTTATTTCAGCGAAAACAAAGCCGAGTTAAGTATATAAAGCACTCGGCAGTATGAGATGACTTATTAGTATATTGTAATACCCTGAAGGATATCATAGAGAAAACAAGTTACTCTCACACCTATTTTTCGTGTACAGAAAATTATTAAAGATTCTGTTACAACCTGAGCAGACGTTGATGTAGCCTGGTAGGACGCTAAAAGCATGAGATATTTTTATGCTTCTTACCTCATACAAACATCATGTTGGAAGTAACTCTTCAGGCTTCCCCGGCGATCTAATGACATCTTGGGTTGTCGGGTCTTCTGCCGGATATCAGCGTCGTACTTGCACGATATTTCGGTCACGTAGCTCATGACCTTTATCAGGTGCGACCTGAGACTGTTCCTCGAGTGGACCTGGTCCAGTATTTATGCCTATGGCCTTCCCCCTCCACCAACGGCTGCAGGCGCTTCCTCTGTGGTAAGAGCCCATTCCGTGCGACCTTCTGGAGCGTTGCTGCACCGTTTTCCGTCCGCTGCGGTTCTAGGTGTTCCCTGTGCGGTCCGCGCCCACCAAACCCGCTCCTGGGGGTTTCATCTACGGTCTGGAGTACCAAGCGTTCCCCCAGCGGTCCGTCTCCACCAGTGGCTCATAAATGTGGCTATTGGTCGATTATGCAAAATGCCAGTAATGGTGATCCACAACGAAGGCCTCTGTAAAAGTCTGTCAAGTGCTGATAACGCCATCTTAAATGAGCACATGGCATGTTAATGTCCTTCACGATCATCACTCAATATGACGCTGTTCATGCCCCTTGTATATCCTACCAGCCTTGTAACAATACTAAACACGAACAATACTAATGTATTCTGGTGGTCGTTTTACCAGTCAGGGAGAATTGGAACCCTATTTACATACCCGCCGATGGTGTGTGTGTTTACGAAGTTGCACTGGCATCAGGTCATATTCTGGGTGCTTCTTTTTCTTTTCTCGGGAAGTGCACATACTATTTGACCTTCATTCATTTTAATGGTATTCACATACTAGCCGTGCGTCATCGCCTTCAAGAGGAAACAACAGTTCGCTAGTGTTCTACCAGCAAAGTAAACCAGACATCCAGTGTATCCGCGAGTTAGCTTAAGTTATATCTATGGTCCACTACCCAAGCTCATCTGCTACAAGATCTAGACTGAATCCAAATATGTTACGGTGAAGATAGCCAGAGTACGTCTGACTATGTACAAAAATTTTAGATTTCCATAAATTTGGAGTATTTTTTAACTTCATATAGAGATGTGACTAGAAAAATGCACCATATTTATCTTGCTGACGCTTCCGCACAGACTAACACTTGGTGAGCTACTGTCTGAGACTGAAATGTAAGCCCATCTCAAAAGAATAATTGCGTATCAGTTTATATTTTTAAATTGATTTACCAAAAATGTTCTCCATATTGTCACAACGCAGGTGAGATTTTATTACATAGCTAAAAAAAGGCACATGCTGCAGAGATATCGCATCTCACATTAGCATGTCCTTCCAAAAATGTGTGTAATGCGGGCACCTGCTGCTCAAAAGCGTCTTCCTCCCTTGTTGCTCAAAACAGATAACGGCCCAAGCAGACAAACTACAAGATTGTCTACTTAATGATATTTCTTGCTCTGTAGTATGAAATATATTTCTGTGCCGCTCGTTCGAATTCGTAAAATTTCTACTAGTCCTTCGGTATTCGGCTAATTCGGATGTGTGATGCAAAGACTGTCACTTACTGATTTCATGTCGGCACTATGTAGTTTCCTCGTGAAGGGTCCTAATCAGTGATAGGTCGCACCCTCCATTTAATATAAATACATAACCGTGGCGGCGATCTCACGTTTTCATATGCAGAACGCTGTACTGTCACTGATGTGTCAGTTTGAAAACTTGCATCGCCCGATACCCATTAGGACCCTGCCCCAATGTCAAAACGCCTTGACTGACAAACACGCAGAAATGCAGTGGGAATGAGAAACTCAGATGGACGCTGGCAGAGGTGAGCAGATGTTCCGTTCAGCCAAATACAATGTGTGGACGACTCTCACTAAGATTGGACCACTTGCATAGAAGCTCCGTACGTTTGTGGCAGGAAGGGAGGGAGGGGGGGGTGGCGGAGTGACCAGGAAGCCTTAGACCAAATGTATCAGTTCGTCATGTAACTGCTAATTTTACGTTGTAACAAATCTAGGCCCATTACCAGAGAAGCATAACGCCTGATAATGCAAAGTTTTAGGAACGTACATTATAAGCGTTATTACAATTTCTGTGTTTAGGTTTATACTCAGGAGATATTGAAGAAAATAATTAAAGAACATTTTGCTGTGGGCTTGGGCAACACAGATTTACATTTCAGGAAAGAAAAAGAACATGAGATGCCAGTGACTATTTGAAGATCACAAAAGGATCAGTGGAGGAAGTCTACAGAGGAGTGTGTACCTGTTTTGTCGACTGGAAAGAGGCGTTTGACGGAATCCTGTACCAAAATTTACATAAGCAACCCCCATTATGGTGTATAGCGGCGTGTAATTTGTTTACCAATGTCATTTCCCTCATCTTCCTGTTTCATTCGCGAATAGTGTGTTGTTGTTGTGGTCTTCAGACCTGACACTGTTTTGATGCAGCTCTCCATGCTACTCTATCCTCTGCAAACTGCTTCATCCCCCAGTGCGTATTGCAGCCTACATCCTTCTGAATCTGCTTAGTGTATTCATCTCTAGGTCTCCCTCTACGATTTATACCCTCCACGCTGCCCTCCAATACTGAATTGGTGATCCCTTGATGCGTCAGAACAAGTCCTACCAACCGATCCCTTCTTCTGGTCAAGTTGTGCCACAAGCTCCTCTTCTCCCCAATTCTATTCAGTACCTCATCATTAGTTATGTGATCTACCCATCTAATCTTCAGCATTCTTCTGTAGCACCACACTTCGAAAGCTTCTATTCTCTTCTTGTCCAAACTATTTCAAACTATTTACCGTCCATGTTTCACTTCCATTCATGGTTACACTCCATACAAATACTTTCAAAAACGACTTCCTGACACTTAAATCTATACTTGATGTTAACAAATTTCTCTTCTTCAGAAACGCTTTACTTGCCATTGCCAGTCTACATTTTACATCCTGGCTACTTCGACCATCATCAGTTATTTAGGTTAATGGGGGGGGGGGGGGGGAAATGGTGCGTAGGAAGTACCTTTGTTGGTACGTCTCTCTACACAAGCCTTTAAGTTCCATCCATGATATACAGGTGAGTCAGGAAGAAAGCTACATGCTTTGATAACTGACAGAATTGGTGATTCTGAATTAACAATTTTGAATGAACATATGTCCTTTTCTTAAACGTATCCGGTATATAGCTGATTTTACATCTGAGCATCATGTCGCATGTCCTTCTTCACCAGCACTAAAATGCGAATACAACCAAAGCGACTTTAGGTTACACACTGTTGTCTGTACTGACCATTTCTGTGCGCATTTCATTTGCGTATGGTGGCACAGTACTTAACTGGAACTGAGGTAGCTGAATGAGTCGCTGCAGGGTCTTTTCTAGGCCATGGAGGTCAACCGACCTTAGGCCATTAAGTTACTGTTTGGGCTGGCTTAAGAGTGAAGTCTACAAGTGCTGAGTGGACACAAAGTGTGACTTGCCTTCCACTTTCGCTTACTAAATATAAATCGAAAGTGCACTTTGTAACTGTGTCAGGTCTGGTGTTGGGAGCAACGCAACTAAAGCTGTGGACCGATGGAATTTAAATAGCATATCACGATCTGGTAGTCGCTTTATACTGTGCAGTTAGTTACAATTCTCAGACTTGTTCTCCGAAGGAATGCAGGTTCACGTTGTAGAATAAGTGAAAAAAGCTACTGATAATTTGTAACCGAGTCACGCCAGCAACGGATCGGTGCCAATACGAAATGTTGCGTCTCTCCCGCAAAAGGCTGAAAAATTAAACTGTTAACACATTAGTAGTTAGCATAAATATGTGGACTAATGTGATTCAAATAGGTCTAATTTAGTTTGAGAATTAATATATTACAATTTATTAAGCGTTACAGAGCACGACGCTTACATAATGAGAACAATATAGCAAAAGACAAACTTGAACAGTCAGGAATGCCAGTACTGCAATGTTGGCAGGAGAGTTTCTGTTAAGTTTGGATGGTAGGAGACGAGGTACTGGCAGAAGTGAAGCTGTGAGGACGGGGCGTGAGTCGTGCTTGTGTAGCTCTGATGGTAGAACACTTGCCCGCGAAAGGCAACGGTCTCAAGTTCGAGGCTCGGTCCGGCACACAGTTTTAATCTGCCAGGAAGTTTCAGGACATTCTTGTCTTACAAGCGTTTTAATCCGAGCGACCGCTTCGGTCGCTGGTTCGAATCCTACCTCGGGCATGGATGTATGTGATGTCCTTAAGTTAGTTAGGTTTAAGTAGTTCTAAGTACTAGGGAAATGATTACCTCAAATGATAAGTTCTATAGTGCTCAGAGTCATTTAAACCATTTTTTTTTAATCCGAGCGCTTTGTTCTTGATCTTCCACACTTATTGTTCTCTCTTGAATCTCGTACACTTTGTATTTTCCCCTTCTCTGTCTAGTTTATCGTTACCTTTCTCAGAATTTCGAACGTTTTGCTCCATTCTACATAAAGTGTTAAAATACATCGATAAACACACCTAGAATTCATGCAGTTTAGTTTTCTTTGGTAGTGACAAATATTAATACGAGTTTAGAACTTTCATACTACGTATGCTGAAATTATGTCTTCTCATTTGACTTTACTATAGTGTAGAGACATCGACATTGCCCAGTGCAAAGCTACAGCTTCAATTCAGACGAAATTCAATATTATTTTTTCCCTTTTAACGTTATAGTCTACTTCATAATTTTGTGTGGTTTTGAGATTCCTGTCATGCTGCAATTTTCTACGATGCGCTTGACGAGTGAATGCATATAGCACGGATCTGATCTTTTCTTCGTAGGATTCTGCTTGCCTTGGAAATTTCAGATCAGGATCTACCCACTCGCTGCTTCCTTTGACATTCTATATGAAATGTTCCGAAGTGTGCCATGAATAGGCAGATGGTTCAGTAACTATTCAAACAAATCGAGACAATGCACCCAGTAAGTGTGTTGATGGTATGTGTATGTGAGTGTGAACCTGTTTAATTTGGAGATCACTCGTTCGCATTGATTAACTTGCGTGTTAAAACTTGATATTATAATTATTTGTGAGCCATTACCTCGCAGAAACTATCTCCATTTGTAGCCAATGAAGTAAGATGCACTGTCTGTTAGCAATGTCTTGAGTTTTCCTGTAGTGAGAATGTGGTAATTTGAAATTCCTATGACTATGACTGCGGCTGTAGCGGACTTAGTAGCATATAACTTCAAAAACTAGAAAAAAATCTTAATGCAATTACTTATTTTATATCTACATGGGCGGTTGGGTATGGACCGGCAATATCAGCAGTTACAATTTCAAGTGGTTTGCTAGGCAAATGGTGTGCAATTCAGTCTTATTAGTTTCGTTCAGATATTTTGTTTTCTAACAGAAAGTACAAGTGCTTAGCATGCATCGATGTACTATTCATCACATATTTGAAAAGTAGCAAGGTAGATTACCATTCTTACACACTTCGTGGTACCATTGTGTCACCAGATTTGAAGTGTATACCAAATGACGTTATTTAGTCTTTCAGACGTTTGTGTTTGTGTTGGGATACCTTCTACGGAACAGTATGTTGTGCAAGTTGTAACACTGTTCCGAACTGCTTGTATTATAATTTTACAGCTACGTTTACACCTTTGCCAACGTGGTTAAACTTCTTGTAGTTCTTTCGAGTGTCTGTACGTGTAGATATGGTATTTTTAGCAGGGTTTGTCTTTCATGAGTAAAACGTGATAGTTTATTACTTGCTCCAGCGTTTCTGCATTTTCGGGTAAATCTTGTGGCAGCCTAGACAGCTGAATCGGCTACAATGTTTTCGTGCTATATGAATTATTTAAAGTGAATATTCTTGTAAAGCCAAATGAGCAGAGGGCCACGTGCACGTGAAACAATCTGCATCGCATGAAAAACCTCAATGCTTTGTGACCATTATATATTTTTATATTTGTGCCCTACATTAGGTAACAGAATTTTTTGAATGCCCATAAAATTTCTAATGTTTCTAATTATGTTGCTGTATAAGATCGTTCGCATTCAGCAAGTACTCTACTCGCAAAGCTAATAATTTTTACTTCGTACTTTCCTTTTTCTTGATCAATTTGAGACAGAAACAAGCTCATACCTGCGTATAAGGCATCTGTAGGGACACAGAAATCTTTGCTCCTATCAGGATCACCCAAGGTACCTGATTTGATTAATGCTTCTTTGACTAAATTCACTGAGGCATTCTTGTGTACAAAGCCAATAAGCGTTCTTTTTAAGTAAAAGTAATAATGCTATGCTATTAGTGTCTGGTCTGAAACGAAACGCCAGCAAAAGGAACAGAGACTGAATAATGCTTTTAATTGCTTCTTCGTGTTTGGATATGAGAAATTCTTGATTGCGATAATTTTATTAGGACTTGTCATATTCCCCCCTTGTCGGAATATTGTATGGCCTAAAAATTAGATCTCCTCTTTTGCAAGCTCGATTTTTGTAAATTCGCCATAGCTCGTGCTTGTGAAAAGTTCTTTAGAGTTCCTCCTAGAATGTGTAGGTGTTCTTCCTATGTATAAGATGTTACGAGAATCTCGTAACATATATTGCTGAACTTTGTAGCAGGAACTAGTACTGCGTGTAAACCAGTGATAAGCACTTCAGGACTAATTTTAAGTATGAAAGATATCTCGCAAAACTGATAACTCCTACGACCAAAATTAAAGACTTTATATATTTTACATTCTGACAGTAGCTTTACGTGCCAATATGAAATTTTTAAATAAAGCTGTAAGATATTTGACACCATGAAATTTTTCTAGCTGCTTATCAAGGTTACTAGGTCTTGTGTAAACAGATACGATTATGTTATTTGTGTCTCGTGCACCTAACGCGAGACGAATACTTGCATTAGTTTGGGATATGATAACAATGGACTACAGTATGGTGATACAGATGTTTCAGTTGTGTTCCATTCGAGAATTTCTTTATCTCATCTTTCAGTGCTAAGCGGTTTGACCAAGGGGTCATCTAAGTGTTGTAGTTAAAATACAACTTGAGGGCGAACATCCATATTGTAAATATAGGTTTTAAAAACGTGTCGTTTTCATGTAAATGCCTAAAGATAGTGTGGTAGTAAATCGTATAACTTAACAACTTAACTTGCTGTTTCCTTGTAGTTGCTGTAAATAGAATCACTCTATAGCGTATGAGTTCCATTAAGCATCGAGCATCTGCACTACGTTTTATAACTCGAGCGGACCGGGTCGTACTTTGTACACACTTATAAAGAAAAGCTGTATTCATGTTGCCAAGGTAAACATGTATGACCAAAATCATACTTTATCTCAGTTTAATTAAAGAACGATAAAATAAACTTAGATTTTACGAGCTAAACCACTGTTTAATTAAGCAGTTATAAAATGAACTTCCATTATTTCACTCCACCCCCATTAACAACGGACCTCGCCGTTGATAAGGAGGCTTGCGTGCCTCAGCGACACAGATAGCCGTACCATAGGTGCAGCCACAATGGAGAGGTATCTGGTGAGAGACCAGACAAACGTGCAATTCCTGAAGAGGGTCAGTAGCCTTTTCCGTAGTTGCAGGGTCAACAAACTGTGATTGACTGATCTGGCCTTGTAATATTAACCAAAACGGGTTTGCTCTACTGGTACTGCGAACGGCTGAAAGCAAGGGGAAACTACAGCCGTAATTTTTCCCCATGGGATGCAGCTCTACTGAATGGTTAAATGATGATGACATCCTCTTGGGTAAAATATTCTGGATGTAAAATAGTTCCCCATTCGGATCTCCGGGCGGGGACTACTCAAGAGGACGTCGTTATCAGGAGAAAGAAAACTTGCGTTCTACGGATCGGAGCGTGGAATGTCAGATCCCTTAATCGGGAAGGTAGGTTAGAAAATTTTAAAAGGGAAATGGATACGTTAAAGTTAGATATAATGTGAATTACTGAAGTTCGGTGGAAGGAGGAACATGACTTTAGGTCTGGTGAGTACAGCACAATAAATACAAAATCAAATAGGGGTAATGCAGGAGTAGGGTTAAAACTGAATAAAAAAATAGTAGCACGGAAAAGCTGCTACGTAAAGCATAGTGAATGCATTATTGTTGCCAAGATAGACACGAAGCCCACATATAATACAGTAGTACAAGTTTATATGCACAGATGATGAACAGATGGAAGAAATGTATGTTGTGATAAAAGAAATTATTCAGATAGTTAAGGGAGACGAAAATTTAATAGTCATTGGGGACTGGAATTCAATAGCAGGGAAAGGAAGAGAAAGAAATGTAGAAGGTGAATATGGACTCGGGTAAGCAATGAAAGAGGAAGCCGCTTGGTAGAATTTTGCACAGAGCAGTACTTAATCATAGCTGACACTTGGTTCAAGAATAATGAAAGAAGGTTGTATATATGGGAGAGGCCGGGAGACACTGGAAGGTTTCAGATTGATTATATTATGGTAAAACTGAGATTTAGGAACCAGGGGCTATTGTGGAGTCTGACCGCAATTTATTGGCTATGAAGTGTAAACTAAAACCGAAGAAACTGCAAAAAGGTAGGAACTTAAGAAGATGGGACCTAGATAAACTGAAAGAACCAGAGGCTGTAGAGAGTTTCAGAGAGAGCATTAGGGAATAAGTGACAAATACAGGAGAAAGAAATACAGTAGAGGAAGAATGAGTAGCTTTAAGAGATGAAACAGCAGAGGATCATGCAGGTAAAAAACTGGGGCTAGTAGAAATCCTTTGGTAACTGAAAACATATTGAATTTAATTGATGTAGCGAGAAAATATAAAAATGCGGTAAATGAAGCAGGCAAAAAGGAATACAAACGTCTCAAAAATGAGATCGACAAGAAGTGTAAAATGGCTACGCAAAGATGGATAGAGGACAAATGTTAGCAATTAAAGGCGTATATCACAAGGGGTAAGATAGATACTGCCTACAGAAAAATTAAATAGTCCTTTGGAGAAAAGAAAACCACGCGTACGAGTATCAAGAGCACATACGGAAAACCAGTCCTTCACAAAGAAGGGAAGGCAGACAGGTGATAGGAGTATATAGAGAGTCTATACAAGAGCGATGTACTTGAGTACAATATTATGGAAATGGAAGAGGACGTAGATGAAGATGAAATGGAAGATATGGTGCTGTGTGAAGAATTTGACAGAGCACTCACAGGTCCAAGTCGAAACAAGGCCCCGGAAGTAGACGACATTCCATTAGAACCACTAATTCCCTTGGCAGAGCCCGTCACGACAAAACTCTGCCATCTGGTGAGCAAGATGTATGAGCAACGTGAAACACCCTCAGATTTAAAGAAGAATATAATAATTCCAATCCCAAAGGAATCAGGTGTCGACAGGCGTGAAAATTACCCATCTATCAGTTTAATAAGTCGGGGCTGCAAACTTCTAACACGAAGTTTGTACAGACGAATGGTAGAAGCCGACCTCGGGAAAGATCATTTTGAATTTCGTAGAAATGTTGGAACGAACGAGGCAATGCTGACCCTCCGAGTTATCTTAGGGTGAGGAAAGGAAACTTAAGTTTCTAGCATTTGTAGACAAGATTTTGACAATGTTGAATGGAATACTCTCTTTCAAATTCTGAAGGTGACAGGGGTAAAATACTGGGAGCGAAAGGCTGTTAGCAATTGTACAGAAACCAGACGGCAGTTATAAGAGTCGAGGGGCACGAAAGGGAGCAGTGGTTGGGAAGGGAGTGGCACAGGGTTGTAGCCTCTCCCCGATGTTGTTCAATCTGTATTTTGAGCAAGAAGTAAAGGAAACAAAAGAAAAAATTGTAGGAGAATTAAAATCCATCTAGAAGAAATAAAAACTTTGAGGTTTGCCGATGACATTGTACTTCTGTCAGGAACAGCGAAGGACTTTGAAGAGCAGTTTAATGGAATTAACAGTGCCTGGAAAGGAGGATATGAGATGCATATCAAGAATAGCAAAACGAGTATAATGGAATGTAGAACTGAATCAGGTTATGCTGGGGGAATTAGATTAGGAAATGAGACACTTAAGGTAGTATCTGGGGAGCAAAGTAACTGATGGTGGTCGAAGCTGGGAGGATGTAAAATGTAGACTTTCTCTGGCGAGGAAAGCGTGTCTGAAGAAGAAGAATTTGTTAACATAAAGTATAGATTTATGTGTCAGGAAGCCTACTCCGTTAGTATTTGTATGGAGTGTAGCCATGTATGGAAGTGAAACATGGATGATTAATAGTTTGACAAGTAGAGAATAGAAGGATTAGAAATGTGGTGCTAGAGAAGAATGCTGACGATTAGATACGTAGATCACGTAACTAATGAGGAAATATTGAATACGATTGGGGAGAAGAGGAATTTGTGGCAAAACCTGACTAGAAGAAGGGATCAGTTGGTGGGTCACGTTCTGAGGCGGCAAGGGATCACCAGTTTAGTATTGCAGGGAAGTGTGGAGGGTAAAAATCGTAGAGGGAGGTCAAGAGATGAGTACACTAAGTGGTTTCAGAAGGATGTAGGTTGCAGTAGTTACTCGTAGATGAAGAAGCTTGCACAGGATACAGTTGTATGCAGAGCTGCATCAAACCAGTCTCTGGACTGAAGACCACAACAACAACAACATAAACCAGTCTGTTGTCTCTTACAACTTTTACCCCACAGTAATGTCCAGTTAGAAACACTAAATAGCGCAGTTGCACTACATCTCAGGCAACCGCATATTCCGTTGCTAATTATCTTGTAGTCAACTGCATCAATGTGGAATTGTGCTGCTACGCCAGAATCTCCGTTATTTCCTTGGACATATTGAGAATTTTTTCTGAACTAGCTCTCTGTTAATTTCATAATATTGTTGCTCATTTGGACGTATGACAGCACAACTTAGCACTTCGTTAGCTGAAGCAGTATCGAAGGAATATGTGCGGGTTCACAATTATAGAACTACAATGGAATGATACAAGGCATTTTCATTTATGGATGGCACATTTTAATTATAGGCGAAACCGCTTGAGGAATAACATTATGGCTGATATCATTGCTTAAGAACTGTATACGATAGTTCCTGAAGTGCTTGCCATGATTTAACTTTTGTGTGTCTAGAATAACGTCAGCCTTATTATGCATCAAATAACATTTTCCTAGTAAGAAATCCATTATTGCATCTTTCTCTCTTAGAAATTCTGTGCATATCACAAAATCAGTGACTAATTGATCAGTTAAAAGGAACGGCCATTCCATCGCTCCATTCCCCAGCTTAACTGTTAAAGAAACCTAAATGCACACCACATGTCACTTAAGGCCAACTATGCTCACGATTCGGCACTTCTGTACCGGAAAATGTGGATTGGGGCCTACCTACCTCATCCTCGTATACAGATTGTATCATACTGCACATATTGCTGTCAGTGTGCTTACATCATTTGTAGTTGGTACACCATCCACGATAGCTTGTAATGTGGCCTGAATCATTTCATTTAGGTAGACCAGGACAGTTAACTCATCGTAAAGATGCACGTTGAGCTTGCACCACAGTAAGAATATAGGATTTGTCTCATTACTATCTGTTTTATTGTGGTTCTTGCTAATAACTTGCGACAAGGTGTTGTTCCCATTATCGTCACCGTTATGATCCCAGTTAAACCTTATCATGTCTCGTGGTGGACCTATTTAGTTATTCTTATTTATTACGTATCGTTTGGCTGTTGGTTTTGCTTATACGTTACCAAAGAGATGGCCAAGCTGACGTAATGTAGGTGGCAATGTGGATGATACTGATAATTATTTTATTTCTTTTCTTGTAGTCGCACGGGCAACGAGTCGGCTGCAGTATGACTGCAGGATCATCGAGCAACAAAGCTCCCTGAACCTCGCTTCAGATCCCAACACTTAACTGTTGGTGCTTGAACAGAATATTGTGTAACAAGAACGTATGTGAAAACTTCACCACTGCCCCAGAATATATGACATTATTTGACAGGACCCTGTCTCGTTATGCTTTCTGTGATGCATGTTACTAGGCTGGCTGATCTCATGTACAACATTATCATAGAATGAAATTATTGAAAAAGGACGCACTGCCCTGATTATAGGAGGTGATGTGAAAAGATTCATTTCTTTATAGCTCATTATTATAGCGCTCGTTTACTAAAACATTACTAAAATTTCGACACACGTTGTCGAACGGATTTAACTGAGGAACTGTAGTAAAGGAGTCAAAATTGAAATTGCGTTTCTTGTGTTCATGAGTGATGAGAGATTGCATGGCCCGTCTGGATCCTTTTTGAAACAAATTCTTTAAAATTTATTGGCAAAAGTGACATAATTCACATCACTGACAAATTTATTTTGTGATAGCACTTTACTGAATTCATTTTGACTATGGATACTGCATCAACAGATTCACTTTCACTGAAAAAATCGTCATCTGTAAATACCAAGAGGCAAAAGCGATCAGCTGACCACGTACAGAGAATCATTCTTGCGGCTACCGAGTACAAGAGCCTGATCCCCTGCACTATTCTTCCCAATGCTCTGCCAGTTATTCGTTGACGATAGTATTAGGGAGATTGCGGCACAAGCCCATTTTTTATATCAAATTGACCAAATTGATACACTACCCCCCACCTCTGGGTGACGTCATGTGCTTCCCTCAGCCAGCATGTGGATCCACATCCTTATCCCCACCTACCTTATAGGCGGGAACTTGGAATTTTGAGAGAATTTCGAATTTTGGTGGGAATCCACCCCACCAGCACACTACGATTAGTGGTAAATTAAAAAATGGCCGTGCCGATTCTGGAACTTGAACTCTGGTCCTTTTAGATGGAAAACCAAAGTGCTACCACTCCCCCCCCCCCCCCTCCACACCAACACATGAAATCTGTCCAGATGCAGGAGATGATGGTTAAGTTAGTGTACTTTACTTATTTTGACTGGGAAACTGAAGTAAAAACCGACCCTAATTATATAATTAATTGTAAAGATTGGTCCTAAATACACAACTATATACATAACACCACACAAGGACTGACTAAAATCGCAACACAGCTCACAAATTGGCGTTGTCATTCAACTGCTGTTCTCTTGCTGGGAAAAATTTTGTGAATACCATTCGAAACTAGTGGCAGACACTCTGAAAAGCTACTCTTCACCAGCAGGGTGGCGGAAAAAAGAGCTGGAGTGCAACGTATCATCTTTAACTTTTTTGGGAGGACGGGGAAATACGTTCAACTGATGAGATGCTGATATTGGGCAGAGTGGAGTTTCATAAGTGTATAACATGTAAGCATGCAACTGAGGACTGTATCTATCGCGGTTTAACGTCGGAGATCACTACAGACACCTCACCCTGCCACCCAGGTAATTGAAAAGAAATCATGCTACCGCAAGTAATGGAAAGTATTTCATTGCTCCAAGTACACATCGAAATTGTCGAGAGAAGAAAACGAGCATTCGTAATTAGTTTCTGAAATTAGAGGTCCTCTTACCTCCCCTCATCCCTCCCCCTCTCTCCCTCGGTCCCTCCCTCCACGAGTGTTGGAAATAGAGGCTTCTTCAAATGGCCAGCTGCTACCGCATTCACGAGCTGTGCTCTGTTTTGTGGCCTGCGATCCTTCTGCCAGGACATGCTGATAGGCTTGAGGCACGGTACTTTGCCAACACAAAGGCATGTAAAGCCAACTAAACAACAGCAGAGAATGGAGGACCACAACAAGCGCAACTTGTTTCTGCGCCTGTA
Source organism: Schistocerca cancellata (assembly GCF_023864275.1). Taxonomy (NCBI): domain Eukaryota; kingdom Metazoa; phylum Arthropoda; class Insecta; order Orthoptera; family Acrididae; genus Schistocerca; species Schistocerca cancellata. Next base: position 564,607,344 of record NC_064633.1, on the reverse strand, counting down.
ATTTAGGGATACCGCCCCGCCCATATGCCGCTTCCTGGACCGAAACATAGCTACCTAAAGCAACCACACACTGTCCCCAAAAGTGCCCGGAATTCTGAGTGCAAAAACAATTCACAGTAAGAATTGTATTTAACATCAACGCGTCTCTTATTATCGAGCATCTATTAAAAACGAAAACCCAATCGCAAAGCCGGCCGCGGTGGCCGTGTGGTTCTGGCGCTGCAGTCCGAAACCGCGGGACTGCTACGGTTGCAGGTTCGAATCCTGCCTCGGGCATGGGTGTGTATGATGTCCTTAGGTTAGTTAGGTTTAAGTAGTTCTAAGTTGTAGGGGACTTATGACCTAAGATGTTGAGTCCCATAGCGCTCTGAGCCATTTGAACCATTTTTGAACCAATCGCAAAGGTAATCAATGACATCCTTCCACAAAGATAGGGGCAACCCATTTTCTGTTAACTCTATGAGCAAATTTGTTACAGTTCTTACATTCGAATGCAGTATACAATTCGCATCTCATTATTTTTCGACTTCTAACGAAGCCCATTACAGATGACGGTAATTCAGATGTTGGGCTACACACGCCCCTATACATGTCCGCCCTGCCTAAAATCGCTAAAAAAATAACTTCTACTATTTTGCTGCAAAAACAACCGATCACCCCAGAATATCCTAGTTGTTTCGAATCCATCATCAAAGTAAAGGAAAAGCAAGATTTTAGACTTATAAGAAAACACATCTATATACATCAAAAAAAGGTTTGCATCACCTCGGTGCCGAGAGTTCCTGTACAGAAAGTTTGAATAGAGATCAACATGAATGTCATTTCTGCCCTTTTTATTGCTCATGAAAATCACACATTGCATGTTTTACCACCATACAGCCAAAACTTCAGAGGTGGTGGTCCAGGTTACTGTACGCACCGGTACCACTAATACCCAGTAGCACATCCTATTATATTGATGCATGCCTGTATTGGGCGTGGCATTCTATCCACAAGTTCATCAAGGCACAGTTGGTCCAGATTGTCCCACACCTCATTGGTGGTTCGGCATTGATTTCTCACAGTGGTCGTCCATAAACAATCTATCCCAGGCCTCTTTGATGCGGTTCATGTCTGGAAAACATGCTGGCCACTCTAGTAGAGCGATGTCGTTATCCTGAAGGAAGTCATTCACAGGATATGCATGACGGGGATACGAATTGTCGTCCATGAAAACGAAAGCCTCGCCAATATTTTCCGATATGGTTGCACTATCGGTCAGAGGATGGCATTCACGTATCGTACAGGCGCTACGGCGCCTTCCATGACCACCAGCGGCGTACGTCAGCCCCACATAAGGCCACCCCAAAAGAGGAGGGAATCTCGACCTTGCTGCTCTCGCTAGACAGTTTGTCTAAGGCTTTCAGCCTGACCGGGTTGCCTCTAAACACGACTTTCTGGTTCAAGACATATGCGACACTCTTCGATGAAGAGAATGTGATGCTGCTCCTGAGCGGCCCATTCGGCATGTTGTTGAGCCCGTCTGAACCGCTCTGCAAGGAGTCGTGATTGCAAAGATGGACATCGGCATGGATATCGGGAGTGAAGTTGCGTATCATGCGGCCTGTTGCGCACAGTTTGAGTCGTAACACGACGTCCCGTGGCTGCATGAAAAGCATTATTCAAAATGGTGGCGTTGATGTCAGGGTTCCTCCGAGCCATAGCCCTTAGATAGCGGTCATCCACTGCAAAAAACATGGCTCTGAGCACTGTGGCACTTAACATCTGAGGTCATCAGTCCCCTAGAACTGAGAACTACTTAAACCTAACTAATCTAAAGATATCACACACATCCATGCCGAGGCAGGATTCGAACCTGGACCTTAGGAATCGCGCGGTTCCGGTCTGAAGCGCCTAGAACCACTCGGCCACAGCGGCCGGCCATCCACTGCAGTAATAGCCCTTCGGCGGCCTGAGCGATGCATGTCATCGACAGTTCCTGTCTCTCTGTACCTCCTCCATGTCTGAACAACATCGCTGTGGTTCATTCCGAGACGGCTTGATACTTCCCTTGTTGAGAGCCCTCCCTAGCACAAAGTAAGAATGCGGACGCGATCGAACCGCGATACTGACCGTCTAGGCACGGCTGAACTACAGATGACACGATCCGTGTACCTCCTTCCTGGTGGAATGATTGGAACTGATCGTCTGGCAGATACCTACGTCTAATAGGTACTACTCACGTTGTTCGTCACATCGTTGGGCGGATTTAGTGACATCTCTGAATACTTACAGGGACTGTGTCTGTGATAGAATATCCACAGTCACCGTCGATGTTCAGGAGTTCTGAGAATCATGGTGATATGAAACTTTCTTGATGTGTGTATATTAAGCAATATCTTCTAGCTTCAGAGCGTCTCTTGCGTTCAAATCAGTGTCTGCAAATAAACTGTCTTGCACATGTGTACTACAAACATTTCACACAGGTTAAATGACACTACTGAATATATCTTTTCTCGCCATTTAGTAACATGTCTGAAAAATAGTCATTTTATGTTTGACAACAACGAGCTATAATTCAAGAAGACGCTGCTGTTTAGTTTCTGTGACAGGTTCCATTTGACCAGTGCGATGCTATATCATACTAGATTTTAGGATACAAATCGTGAAACCCCGTCTTGTAACAGAATCCTTTATAAGATTTTAATTTGCCTCTCTCTTCCAGTATATACACAGACGAAAAATTGAGTAAATGCATTGCATCTGTAGAATATTTTTTGGTGAGTGATTAGGGGCTTTCACATACAGTACTATACCGTCCGACTAATGCGCTGTTCTGTACCACAAGTAAGAATAATACTCAAGAAGGACACAAAGTAGCGGATTTGGAAGATTATGTGCCCTCACCATGGATGATTAAAGGTATAAAAGGAGGTATGACAGGTGCAGCAGGATGCCTCGATTTATTACTGGAAAATCAAGACAATATTTTTTTACGAAATAGCGGTTATATTACTTGCATCGAAGGTACTATGCTCTTTATCAGGATGAATTCACGTGTGCTTACATAATCTACAAAATCGTTTTGCGAAGAGTTTTTCGATATTTGTGGGACTGTAGCACTGTCGAAAATATCGTACAAGTGTTTGAAACCGAGACTTCGCTATTGGTAAAATGCATGTATGAGTTGTAGTGCTGCCAGCGGCAGACGGTTGGGGTTCGAATGAAAAACTCGCTAACTGTTCGTCTATAAATTACATTTCCTGGGGTGAGCAGTCTGTATGTATGGGGAGGGGAAGCTCTCAAGTTCCAGGATTCTAAGTGCAGTCGATACACTGTCAGATAACGAATAATTTATTACTAGGTTAAAAAAATACCCAAAATCTACAGTTTGTAGATGTCCCGACATGGTTGTGGGGAGATAGCAGAGCTGGAGGGTGTGAACAAAAGTAGTGAAGCTCTTCTGGTAACCAATAAGAGCATATGCTTATTGGAAAAAAATATCAGAGCAGCTGCGGAAATCAACTCTCTACACATGTCAACTCACTGTTGCAGATCCCCACGTGGTAGAGTAGAACTCAGAGGAAGGCCAGACTTTGTGTTTCCACGAAGTGCATCGCTAGATGAGCCTGCGGAAAAGCTCTCTGATTGTGTCGTAGCCGTACATGGACTTGTTTCCAGCCTAGGAGTTTACAATGTGCACCACTCGTTCAGTCAGATCTAGATATTATAACGCCAGTATCGATTGTAAGTTCTTTGTACATTATAATTATGTGTATGTTACTATGAAGTAGTTGTTCTTTACTAGTTAAGATCTTTGAATTGTCAGCGAAGTTGAAGTTTGTAGTGTACTTATTGTAAAAAATTTAATAATGTTTAAAAGTAATGAAATTTTATAAAATATGAATCTTAGAAAAATGTGTATATAAAGAACTGGTTCATGCTTAGGGATCTTGTATTGTATAGTATAAAAGGTGTAGGGAACCCCCTCCGCTACGGAAATGGCCTGGCGTGCACGATAAGGTGATTTGGCGGTCGATCTGGGAGGCTGCTAGCATAGCACCCTACGCAGTCAGTGACTAGCTGTTGTGCGGTTAACATCAAGGGTGCCAAGTGAGGCATTTGAAAGCCAATTTACATTGAAATTGCCTAGGCTGTGGTTTCGGCTGTCGTCTGGTGCTCTTGTTATTATGGAAAGGCTCAAAAACGAGGATAATACGTCGCCAAGAAGAATTTATAAAGAGCATTCAACAGCAAAAGTGTTAGTCCAGATATCCGCCACGTGCTTGCCACCACTATCGCGCCACTGCTCCGCCTGCTTCAGGAACTCAGATATGTATCATAGTATGGACCAGTATATTTGTGTGAGTGGTTTTCAATAATAATTCCAGTCATATAAACATGTGTGTGAAACTTAAAACTGTCCTGATCATGAAACCAATGTAGGGCCCCATCCTGAACGTGCAGAGGACCGAGTATCCTGTTTCTGAATAACTATTTATGAGTGTCTGTGTTAAATGTGCCAAAGTTCTGTGCCAAATTGTATAAATGTTGCTAGTTAAATTACCTGCTTCACAGATAGTAAGAAAGGCACACAAACTGAACTTATACGAAAGTAATTTTCCTTGATTATTACCATGAACTATTTTCTGAAGTTAACTGAACTTAATATTTGAATTACTTGCTTTAAGGTATGAACATATAAATTGTTTCAAGTGGGGTAAGAGTAAATATTGGCAAATTGCAATTTGTTTCTGAAATAGTCACAGAATTTGCCTGTAAAGACAGTTTAAGTTTATGGGTCCCACTATATTCTTTTCTGTTGTAAGAAAGATAAATGCAATATTGCACTTGCTGAAGAAATCTGACACATTTCTATATAGTCTCAGCATAAAAAGTTTCTGTGTAATGTTATTTAACTTCATTTGTGGTGTTTGTATGTTAATTAAACCAGGACTCTGGTCATGCCAAATTTTAGATTCGTGATGTATTGAGTAGCATCTTAGTACTGAATTGGTTAATGATTGATAGAGTAACTATTATTGCTTTGAGTGCTACATCATTTAACTTCCTGTTATTGCTGATTTGTGGAAATACTTACAACTGCTCCCCACTGCTCAGTTCGTCTGGTAGTCGTGTGTATTCGTTGCACTATTTAAAAGGAGTATTAACGAAAGTCACTTTAGCAACTCAGTTTCATTTTTCAAACTTAATGTTTCAAATTATTATGCCTAATTAGGACGGCGACCGTTTGTTGTTTCATTAATGTGAACTTCAAAACTTTCATTACTTCCAAAATAAAGCCTTTCATCGATTTTTAAATTGCCTCAGATACGAAATTACTGTTCGATACCCTCTACCCGTTGGTATACACATGGTCAAATAAATACAAAAATCGTTACAGAGGGTAACACTAAACTGCGAGCATAGCGTTAAACTTGGCGTAAACTTGCAGCCTGATTGTTATAATATGAGGCAAGTGTTACTATACTTTTGATGATCTTCCTATCCCCAATACATGCATGTACAATATCTGTAAGAGGGGAATTCTTAGCATTTTATAATAGGCTTGTGTAGAGTACATACAAATACCTTCGTATAAAAACAAACCCATGGATATGAAAGTAGTACGACCATATAAATACACTTAACATCAAAAAATATGAAAACATATAAAATCAGTAAAAATCGAGGACAAATTAGTGGAAAATAAGTAAAATTGAGGGAAATACGACGAAATATGTAAAATCGTGAAATACTTACATAATTATGGAAACTGACTGAGAATACATAAAATTAGAGAAAAAGTCCCATGCAATGCAGGCAGCGGAGGTGGGTAGGAGATACCTGGACACTCAAGATTGAGAAAAGCTTAAAAATTACACTCTGGCTGCGTTCACTCTTAACCCTCACCTCTAAACTACATGGGTTTTCGTAACACATAATTCAACAGCTCTACCATATAAAGCAAGCAGAACATATGTATCCCAATTCGTAAATGTGTTATTACACATGCAGTTGAATATAGATGTTACCAAATTATGGTTGCTTCTCACAACCAATGATATTGCTGAAGTACTATGGAGAAGAATCAATGCGTTTATTAGACTTAACCATTCCCTAGAGAGTTCTGCAGGAGAGTGGGAGGGGGAGGAGGTGTACTCGAGAGATGTGGCGTTGAGAGGAAAGTACTATATTATCCTACATATGAGGAAAATTACCTAACATCACACTAGGACTTCTTTGTGCAAGAGGAATGCTACAAGAGTTGTGGTAATGCTACTGTAAACACAACAAGACTTTGAAATGAGTTATTATGAAAATGTCATAAGCCCATAACCATGATTTTGAGAAATTTAAAGAAAACTTTTATTCTTCAATGGTAGAAGATATTAAGTATTTGGTCTTTTATACTCTGGTGTACCTGGAAACCATTAAATCTAGATCTTCAAATCATCAATTTTTATTTTCCTATTCTTTAATGTATTTTTTTTATCTTGGACACATGACCTTTTTGAAACAAATTAAAATAAACAATAGTACAACTATAGAATTTTGAGAATTTATTAACAAAACACAAGTTACAAATAGTATTTTAACTTAAACATAATTGCAGGTAAGTATTGTTGCAACATTTGCTGTAGGTTCCATACATTTTCATCTTCTTCAGCTGTTTTAGGCCAAGTGAATAAATCAATATAAAATTTTTTGAGCTGTTCTGGAATGCACTGTTCCAGTTTTTCTAGATTTCAATCCGTGTGCTAAGGTTATTGGTAGTCTGGTATTTTCTAGAGGTTTTAAAAGTATGAAGGGGTTTGGAGTCAGTCCATCAATGAATGATTGGGCTACTAATACCCCTGGGGTTGAGGCTGTCATGCTCAGACATATTGTACTGTAAAACAAAGACGTTGACTTTCATTGAACTGCCCTCTCCCATTGTTTCTAAACTCTGGGAATAGCATTTAAAAAGATATAGCCACCAGTCCTTATAGTTCTTAACAATGTTGTTATACTCAAGGTAGCTGACATTGAATGAGTTCTTTTTATTGGCAGAATGAAGAATAAGTTCAGTATCTTCTTTCACACTGTAAACTCTAACAGTTTGTCGTAACTTTCTTCTAATACGACCCCCCCCCCCCCTCCAATCACTCTATCACAACAAGTTAGGAAAGAGTGACCACGGTTAGGAAAGCATTGAAAAGTTTTTGCAAACATACCAGATGCAGGAATGTTCCGTCCTTTGTAATTAATGTATGGTTTTCCTCATAATCTAGCCTTGTTTATTATGATGTGTTTGTATTTTTCATAATGGCGTGTGCCTTTCGTCTTGTTATGGCTGTTACCTTCCTCATTTCAGTGCATGGTCTCTTTTCTCATTAAATTGCCACTACTAATGAAAGATTAGACAACCACACAAGATTTGTCTTACAATCTGGTGCCAACGATAGATCAAGAAGTCAGCACTGGTAAAATTTGATTGTTTTTAATGTAGGGACATAAACTGTAGGAAAAAATATTACACAAAACTAATGCGAGTATGTAGTATTAAAACGTCATGAGCCCTGGACTCATGACATTTTCATACCAACCCAAAATTTTGGCAATAATTTTCTTGGCTTTAAAGGCAGAAAATCATGACGTTCTCAACATAGATACATGAGTCTACAGAAGGAGAATGCAAAAGTATTGAAATCTGAATTTCTGAAAAACTGGACTCATGACCTATTCATAATAACTGATTCCCTTCATCTCGTTTAGCTGCTGATCATGGAGCTTACTCCCTCATAAGATATATCTGCTTCTTTGTGTGAATTTTCGTGCAGTTGGGCGTGGGTGGTACCTCAATGTTCCAGCTATCAGAAATACACTACTGGCCATTAAAATTGCTACACCACGAACGTGACGTGCTACAGACGCGAAATTTCACCTACAGGAAGACGATGCTGTGATATGCAAATGATTAGCTTTTCAGAGCATTCATACAAGGCTGGCGCCAGTGGCGACACCTACAACTTGCTGACATGAGGAAAGTTTCCAACCGATTTCTCATACACAAACGGCAGTTGACCGGCATTGCCTGGTGAAACGTTGTTGTGATGCTTCGTGTACGGAGGAGACATGCTTACCATCACGTTTACGACGTTGATAAATGTCGGATTGTAGCCTATCGCGATTGCGGTTTATCGTATCGCGACATTACTGCTCGCGTTGGTCGAGATCCAATGACTGTTAGCAGAATATGGAATCGGTGGGTTGAGAATGCTAACACGGAACGCCGTGCTGTATCCCAACGGCCTCCTATCACTGTCGAGATGACAGGCATCGTATCCGCATTGCTGTAATGGATCGTGCAGCCACGTCTCTATTCTTGAGTCAACAGATGGGGTCGTTTGCTAGACAACAACCATCTGCACGAACAGTACAACGACGTTTGCAGCAGCATGTACTATCAGCTCGGAGACAATGGCTGCGGTTACCCTTGACGCTGCATCATAGACAGGAGCGCCTGCGATGGTGTACTCAACGACGAACCTGGGTGCACGAATGGCAAAACGTCATTTTTTCGGATGGATCCAGGTCCTGTTTACAGCATCATGATGGTCGCATCGGTGTTTGGCGACATCGCGGTGAACGCACATTGGAAGCGTATATTTGTTTTCGCCATACAGGCGTATCACCCAGCGTGAAGGTATGGAGTGCCATTGGTTACACGTGTCGGTCACCTCTTGTTCTCATTGACGGCACTTTGAACAGTGGACGCTAGATTTCAGATGTGCTACGATCCGTGGCTCTACTCGTCATTCGATCCCTGCGAAACCCTACATTTCAGCAGGATAATGCACGACCGCATGTTGCAGGTCCTCTACAAGCCCTTCTGGATACAGAAAATGTTCGACTGCTGCCCTGGCCACCACATTCTCCAGGTCTCTCACCAATTGAAAACGTCTGGTCAATGGTGGCCCAGCAACTGGCTCGTCACAATACGCCAGTCACTACTCTTGATGAACTGTGGTATCGTGTTGAAGCTGCAGGGGCAGCTGTACATGTACACGCCATCCAAGCTCTGTTTGACTCAATGCCTAGGCATATCAAGGCCGTCATTACGGCCAGAGGTGGTTTTTCTGGGTACTGATTTCTCAGTATCTATGCACACAAATTGCGTGAAAATGTAATCACATGTCAGTTCTAGTATAATATATTTGTCCAATGAATACCCGTTTATCATCTGCATTTCTTCTTGATGTAGCAATTTTAATGGCCAGTAGCATGTTCACATCAGGTTTCCTCGCCAGACAGCCACATCTGTCGAAACCGATACTACTACTACCATTAATGATAAGCATGACTGACGTGGGAGGTGTGACTGAGGGTGCGTACGCTTCTGACTTTAATAGGTATGAAGTCCATTAATATCCTAAGAGACAGAACAGCTGTCTCCTGACTTCCTTGGCACCCGGTGTGGCCGAGCGGTTCTAGGCGCTACAGTGTGGAACCGCGCGACTCCTACGGTCGCAGGTTCGAATCCTGCCTCGGGCATGGATGTGTGTGATGTCCCTGGGTTAGTTAGGTTTAAGTAGTTCTAAGTTCTAGGGGACTGATGACCTCAGATGTTAAGTCCCATAGTGCTCAGAGACATTTGAACCATTTTTTCCCTGACTTCCTTCTAGTTGGTTTATTAGCTGCTCGAGTGGTGGACACACTCACGATGCCTTCCTAGGGCAGCAGAATTGTGTAGAAGTAAGTAGTTTTATCATATTAAGCTTTTTCACCACAGTGACTGGGGTAGAATACGTGCAGGATGATTGTATCCCCTATGCTGGACCCATATATCTTGCTTTAGAGTATTGAGAACCCTGCGGTCTGCACAACTAAGACCTCAGATTTGACAAAATAGCATTTTCAGTTGTTTATGCTGTACGATCTTTTCTCTCACTCCGGTACCTTCCTGGTACTAACCCCAGATAGTGGAATAATCCTTCAGAATTGATAATACGGTTGATTTACGTGAAATGTTTCACATTCCATCTATGTGGAGCTCTGAACCACATGTTTCTTCTTTAACGTCTATTACATCACTGCAGCACTCTTAGAATTGATAGCTTGGTTGATTTAGGTGAAATGTTTTCATTTGTTGTATCACTGCAGCTCTCTCATATCTATTACCCGCTTAAGAGATGCAACTCTCCTCGACACACATGCATCTGGAGGGGTCTTGAACATTCGGGTGGGTGCTGTGTGTAAGATTGGTGTTACAGGGAGGACTGGTCAAGGACCATGTTGCAGAGCTCTGCCAGTCTCCGACTTTATCCTATGAATTTTCTGTGACGCCCATCCACAATGGGAAAGATGGCCAGTCGTAATCTTAAATTCTGCACAATGATCTGTGCACTGGAAATACATAGATAACCTAATTGTATCGGTATAGGACGCTGTCTGGTATACTTTCGTGTATGTAGCGGAATGAACATACTGCACAGTCATCTATCTGCGTTCACAATCTAGTATATGTTACTTGCAAAGTAGTGGAGGGGTTATTTAGCGATGATACTGAAAAACTGGGAATCAATCTGCTGTGTCATTGGCTGGCATTAAAATTATAGAACAACTGGTAAAAGTGCTAAAATTGATTGTGCTGTCAGCTGCGGTGCAGTTTACAGTATCGCCCCATATAACGGTGTCTTTCCCATCCCATCCTTTCACTGGCATGCTGCGTATGCTGTTGGTTACCACAAATGACCGACTTAAACCACCTTGTTGAGATGGAGAGAGCCTTGGCAGAACACTGTATATCTGCTACTTGTCAAATGTGAAGCATGGGATTAAACGTAGAGGATATCACCTTCGGACAGTTGTTTGGAAATGTTCCTAAGTGCTGCAGACTAGTCCTATTTCTGTATGCCACAATACCCTCCACATGTTTTTGTCACCAATGAGATAACAGTACCTCGTTTATTTCTACTATCTCTTGCATGTTGTGAACAGCACCTTCCAGTGATGGTTAACACCACAACATTTATCATGTAAATGATCGAAAAATGAGAAAACAATGCTCTTCGAAATGGAAGACCGAGACATCTGGGACCCCATCGCTGTTGAAGATGAGATTAACTGTATAGGTTATCACCTTTTGACAGCTGCTAGAAACGCTCTGCAATGCTGCAAGCTCTTCCGCTTTCCATATGTTGCACTGTCTTCCACATTTTTGTCAGTGAGAAACATTGCCTCTGTGTTTTAATTCCAAGGACCTGTGTGTTATGGGAGCTGAATGGTTTACACCATGCAATGTTCAGCTGTCTGTGACACTCAATGGATCGAAACGTGTCAATGTCGGTCTAGCACCTGACACAGATCTGGAAGTCTTGATAGGAAAACAAAGATCATGACGGTGTACATAGCTGGAGTCGTACATTGCTTGGATGTGTTACAGCATTAAATAAAACTATGCATTAAATTGCTTATGAAGGAACAATACAGGAATCCTCTCTTCTGTTTGATAATCTGTGGGATACGGTCTTCCTCGAGTACATTCAACAAAACTTTATGAAGAGCTGTGCCAGGGACCTGGAGCACTAGCCACCGGCTCCGATGGAGTGATACGTTTATATGTAATATGCGTGATGTCAACACACAGATGGTATTTGTTTTTTGATATACTGGAAGAGAGAGAGTCGTGATAAAGTCTTATAGGAAGTTCTAATACAAGGGGTGGTATAACTCGTTAAAGTTTGGATGCAGATAATTCTCCCAAAACTACAACTATTCTCCTTACAAAAGTAATAGAAATCGACTGTATCTGTTCTCATGGTATCATGACTGTTTGTATTATTATTGTCAGCACTGCAAGTTTAAATATAGGTGTTACCTCAAGTCTGATGGTATTTCATAGTACATTACCTGTCAAAAATTTACAATGTAAGCACACAGGTGGTACTTGATTTCGATGTATTGGAAGAGAGAGACACAGTAAAAGCTTGTAGGTGGTTGTATTACAAGACGAGCTCTCACGGTTTGTGGCGTAAACGCCAGTATGACATAACAGCTCATCAGTAAAACGGAACCTCCCATAGCGTACAAAACAGCAATGCCCTCTTCAATTATAGCGTGTTGTTATCAAACATAAGATGTGTTTTTCCAGACATGTGACTAAGGGTGTGAAGTCTTGTATTTTGCAATGTTATTTCATGTCTGAAATGCATGTAGTACATATATGCATGACAGTTTATTTTTATTTTTTTCCAATTTTATGCAGAGTGGACATATAAAGTGGGTGTCTAGCTAAACCTCTCAAATAATGTCACCTTTAATCAGTGGTGGTGCACTTCATTGGATGTCGTAAAATAATGGGATGCGAATTGTATCCTGCAGTTGAATGTATAAACTATGCCGGATTTGCTCCTGAAACTAAACGAAAATGAACAGTGCCTATTTTCGTAGAAAGATGACATTTACTATCATTGCGGCAGTGTTTTCCTTTTTAACAGATATTCGATTATAAGAAATGCACTGACATTAGATACAATCGATACAGTGAATTGTTTTCGCCTTCAGAATGGCAGACACTTGTGGGATAACTGTGTGGTCGCTCTAGGCAGCTGCGCTAGGGGACAGCATGTGCGGCAGGCTGTGGTACCAAATATTAAATGAACAAACAACTTGCACTTGGGGTGGCCTTTCATTTACCTCCTATTTTTCGGTTGACTCTACATGCCTTTGTCTTGGCAAAGGACCATCTCCTCATGTCGGTGAGCATGTCCGGCAGAAGGGCGGTGCGTTGCAAAGCTGGGCACAGCATGCGGAAGCGGTAGCGGCTGGCCATTTGAAAACTCCTATATCCCTACCATAGTCAGTATAATGAGATGGACGAGGGGAGGTAAGAGGGCCACTAATTTCAGCAGTTTGTGATCATAAATCCAGGAGAAAGCATGTTCATCTGCTGGCCATTCGCAATCTTTTGGGACAACGATGTTCTCCTATATATGTGTTGTATAATAACCCATTCATTACAGGAGCTGGTTTCTTTCGTACTTTTTTTTCACGGCAGTTTCAATGTGTAATTAGAGCAGTGAAGTACTTTCCACAGCTTTGGTAGCATGTTTCGACTTCGATTACTTGGCCTGCAGAGGGAGGCATTTGTAGCAAACTCTGATTTCAAACAGCCATAGATACCGAATCTCAGTTGTATGTTACTGGTGACACACTTATTGAACTCCTCCTATCTAACACTGGCATCTTCTCAGTTGAACATATTTCCCTTAAAATATAGAAATAATGATATCAGATCCAGCTCCAGCCTTTCTACCTGCCAGCTTGTAGCTGAACAGTTGAGTTTGAGTGTGTCTGCCAGTAGTTTCGAGTGGTATTGTGAAATCTTTTCCCAGCAGGATAACACCAGTTGTATGGAATCGTCAATCTTTGAGGTGTATTGCGGCTTTAGACAGTATTTATGCAGTGTCATTCGTAGGATTGTGTAATTAGGACCAATGATTAATTACAAAATTAGGAACCATCTTTACTCCAGTTTCCCAATCAAAATAATTAAAGTACACTAAAGTAGGCTTTATCCTTCACATGGACAGATTCCATGTGTTTGGCAGGAGGGAGGGATGCACTTCGGATACGCATCGAGAAGGGCCAGGGTTTGAGCCCTGGAGACGGCCGCGCCATTTTTAATTTCTCAACAATTCTGGGGTGGGGGGTCTACATGACCACAGCTCTGGGACAAAGAAATTCCCACCAAAATTCGAAATTCTGCCCAAAATTCGAAATTCCCGCCAAAAATTCGAAATTACTGTCAGTAGGTGAGGTGAGGGAGGGAGGGTAGGGATCCATGCCAGCCAGGGAATATATTCGACGTCATCAGGGAGTGGGGCTGGTTGCAGGCGTGGTTAGAGAGTAGTTAATTAATCACTTTAAATAATTTGAATATCAATTTGGTATCAAAAATTGGCTCATGCCACCATCTCCGTAGTACTGACGACTTCGCCACTTCCTGAGGTTGCGTTCTAAGACTACAATGGATGGAGGCTTCTCCGATGCTATTCTACGAGGTGTGTGAGACAAGTAACGAGAATGGCAGCAGTGCAGGCGATCTGGAAGCGCCGTGTTGTTTTACTTGACAAGACCAGTGTGTTCATCCATCTAGATGCTCAGGCCGAGTTTCAGCTCCATACAGCCATCACATATTTGACAGCGCTATTTGTGGAGCTGTGTTTAAGTTCTGCGTTAGGAAAATGGAGCAGTGGAATTTAGACCGACGTTATGCCATCAGGTTTTATGTTAACTTGGAGAATGAGTGAGATTGATTGACCTTTGAAATTTTGAAACCCGTCTATGGGGAACATTCCGTATTAAAAGCACAAGTTTTTCACTGGTACAAATCATTTTTGGAAGACTAAGCAGGCCAAGAACATATCGAAAGTGAAAGTCGCTCATGGTGGCCTTCAACTTCAAAAACCGACGAAAACGTTGAATGTGTGCTTCCTCTTGTTAGACCGGACCGACATTTGACTACGCCAACCACCTGTTTCACAAAGATGTCCTTGAAGGGCTGAGGAAAGGGACGAATCGAGTGAGACCAAACATTGCAGACAAGAGGATGGAGCATGTTGACAACTCCACATTCACCATGGAAAGCAGTCCAAATCCATTATTCACCTGATGTAAGTACTTGCGATTTTTCCCTTTTCCCGAAGTTGAAAACAGTTTTAAATGATGTCAAAAAACTTTTTCAGGCGACTGTCAACAGCCTCGATATACACGTTGAAATACATGATAAACATTGTGCTGTATTACAATATATTAACTCACAAAGGGTTTCGGTGTTGATCATCTTCACAGTGGCAAAATATTGTGAGAAAATTACATGTGAAGTTGACATAACATTTTTCCACTGAAAAAGATGATGAACTATCGAAACCGGTTGTGAATAAATCGGCTCAAAAACAGAACCGTGTTGACCATGCATTTATCGAAGTTAAAAGGTTGTCGTTTTGGGACTCTAGAGGACATTCAAAAGAATATGGCCGACGCGTTTAAGGCTCTAACAGCTGAAGCCATTCAGCGCTTTTACCAGCAACGACTCTGCCCGTGTACAGCTCCCGAAGAGAACTTGTTTCAAGTTGACAATAATGTTGTACAGTGAAATAAAATCTTTGTAAATAAAAAACAACTCCCATTGTAAATTTGATGCATTAAGTTGCTCTGAAAGCGGTGCTGATATTCAAGACAATAAAAGCGGGTTAAAAGCTTTGAGCATCTGGGGAAGTTATCCTTGCATTACTGAGCAACTGTTTCACCAGGTATCCAGTCTAGTTTACCAAATTGCCAGCTAGACAAATATTAATTATAATCTTTTAATAATCATCTTACGACAACCAGTGATATAGATATATATAAAGAGAAATTAAATTAAAAAAATAAATCAGTTTATATTTGCACATTTATTTTAAAATTGATCATTGTCTGTTAAAATTTCAGCATATTAAACTTGATTCATAACTAAACTGGTGCCTTATTTAGGATTGTGAAAATGTGAGTTTGTAATCTTACGGAACACATCATATATGGAGCCAAGATTGGGAGACTGCATACAACACTGCATTCATAAAATAACAGACGAAGAACGTTGAAACATATGCAAGAAGAAATTAACCACAACCAACCGATTCAATTTTCACCTGAAGAAGATACGGTTGTAGCGCAATCCTGTCCGTCATGAAATTACCACACACTGGTATACTAAATTCACACTAATTTTCTGTGAAATCTTTCCGAAAAGAATAGCTGAGGGCTACTTGGATGATTACACCACATGCTTCACGTGGTGAACTTAGTTTACACAAAGAGTGTAACTCCACAATAATTTTGATAGTTAAAGTAAATTACAACGAAACGCAATTTACAAAAGAAGAACCTCGAACTGGTTCCTATCGTCATACTATTAACCTGATGGGCCAAAGAATTATATAAGCACGTGGTACTGGTCTCACAAAGTACATTCGATGTGGGTTGAACTTAAGGAAAAGTTCCTATATTGAAAAATATTGTCAAGACGAGATGTTATAATCTCATGCACATTCGCATTTAAGATTGATGATCTTAGTTAGAGTTACAGATCATCAACACGTGGATCCAGTTTGCTCACAAATTAGTGACAAAGCAACTATTGAAAGATATTCTGAACTTCACACTCGAATTACACTGCGTTGCAATTGAAGGTTAGATCTAAACCTGAAACAAAGGTGATTAAATTTTCAGTTAGGGTGAACTTAAGAAATGCATTGTCCTACAGACTTAGCAGAGACGCGCTTAGCCGGAGATCTTACCACTTCAGACGCTCGCCACAGACACACTGGCGTGGGCCCCTACCGAGGGTGCCTCACAGATAAAGTCGGAAGTGACCAGAGGGGCAGCTTCCTATACCAACATGACAACGGATGGACTGGATTATACTAAGCATAGAAACCTCTTTGCTTTTAGAAACGGTAGCTACCTGTTCCAACGTTGGTCCTACTGTTCTCTAGCAGACAGGCTTGTCTGCTACCATCAAGCATGCAACTATAAATACATTTGCTCATTCATCCTTTCACACAGAAGGGAAGCTGGATGACAGTATCTTATCATATGCACTATATAAAAGAAAGTGTATGTAGTTTCCATATGAGACTGTGTCACATGTGTTACAAAAAACTGTGTTTAGGTTTAAATGGCTCTGTGCACTATGGGACTTAACTTCTGAGGTTATCAGTCCCCTGCAACTCAGAACTACTTAAACCTAACTAACCTAAAGACATCACACACATGACTGCCCGAGGGAGGATTCGACCCTGCGACCGTAGCGGTCTCGCAGTTCCAGACTGTAGCGCCTAGAACCGCTCGGCCACCCCGGTCGGCAACTGTGTTTTAAAGTGTAGTAGTGTGACAGATCGTTCTTATAATGAAATTTTCACTCTACAGCGGAGTGTGCGCTGATATGAAACTTCCTGGCAGGAAGCCAGGGTAGCTCAGACAGTAGAGCACTTGCCCGCGAAAGGCAAAAGTCCCGAGTTCGAGTCTCGGTCCGGGACACAGTTTTAATCTGCCAGGAAGTTTCAGATTGTTCTTGTTTATGTGTGAAAGTAACACGTTCCACTGCTCAGTCTCCTCCCAGACAGTCAGAAACAGCACAGTAAATTTAGAAGTGGAATGTATGCCCTAAACGATAACAGATTTAAGAAATTAACATGAAAGGAATCCAACAGAGACCTTTCACCATTACTTTCCTCAAAAACTTCGGAAATGACGTCACTAAAACACTGAGGATGCTGCTTCAACGCAGCGAAATCGGCCGTGATTAAATCATCACTTGGAAGCTGTTTGCAGTTTTATTCGTGTTCAGTTTACCATGAATTGCAAAGGCAGCTGCTGCCCGTATTATAAACTCGCATGTGGTAAAAGAAAAAGTTGTTCTGCATTTAGTAGAAGCAGTCAGTTCTTCTCGGGCGCATTCAGCAACGTGGCAGCGGGGCGCTGAATTCCCCCCTCGCGACCTCCTCCGCGTGTTATCACACGGCGCGCGCCGCTCCACCTCTGCTACCCGCTTATCTCCGCACGCACCACGGGCCGCTCCCAGCCGGCGGTGCTGCGCTCGCGCAATGCATTCAGGCGGGGCCCCGAGTTGCCACAGCGCCGCCGCCCAGCCACTCACTCCAGCGCTCGGTCCGCCCGCCTCCTTTTCGCCGCTTTCATATTTTCGCCGGCGCGCCCTGAATGGTATCGCCCTCAAAAGGATTCCTTTCCACTGGAAAATAAGAATACCAGGTTATCGTCGGATATTTCCTGGTACTGTGGCAGCGAAGCGGTATCCGTTCGCTTATCATTTCTTAGAGGAAGGAGGCACGGAGAGAAGAACGGCTCTTCAGATACTCCCTCAACGGCTCCATGTCAGCGTAATAGAAGTAAAGAGGTCCATACATTAACGTTTCAACCGAGGCACGGAGCGAAATCGTTGAAGAAAAGGATGACGTAAGTTTACCACGTTGTAAGAGAATAAAAACACCGTATTACTACACATTTATTTTTTATCTACATCAATGAAATAATACTTCACTACTGGCCATTAAAATAGCTACACCAAGAAGAAACGCAGATGATAAACGGGTATTCATTGGACGAATATATTATACTAGCACTGACATGTCATTACAATTTCACGCAATTTTGGTGCATAGATACTGAGAAATCAGTACCCAGAACAACCACCTCTGGCCGTAATAACGGCCTTGATACGTCTGGGCATTGTGTCAAACAGAGCTTGGATGGCGTGTAAAGGCACAGCTGCCAATGCAGCTTCAACACGATACCACAGTTCATCAACAGTAGTGACTGGCGTATTGTGACGAGCCAGTTGCTCGGCCACCATTGACCAGACGTTTTCAGTTGGTGAGATATCTGGAGAATGTGCTGGCCAGGACAGTATTCGAACATTTTCTGTATCCAGAAAGGCCCGTACAGGACTTGCAACATGCGGCCGTGCATTATCCTGATGAAATGTAGAGTTTCACGGGGATCGAATGAGGGGTAGAGCCACGGATCGTAGCACATCTGAAATGTAACGTTCACTGTTCAAAGTGCCGTCAATGCGAACAAGAGGTGACCGAGACGTGAAACCAATGGCACCCCATACTATCACACCGGGTGACACGCCAGTATGGCGATGACGAATACACGCTTCCAATGTGCGTTTACCGCGATGTCGCCAAACACGAATGCGACCATCATGATGCTGTAAACAAAACCTCGATTCGTCCGAAAATATGACGTTTTGCCATTCGTGCATCCATGTTCGTCGCTGAGTTACACCATCGCAGGCGCTCCTGTCTGTGATGCAGCGTCAAGGGTAACTGCAGCCATGGTCTCCGAGCTGACAGAACATGCTGCTGCAAACATCGTCGAACTGTTCGTGCTGATGGTTGTTGTCTTGCAAACGTCCCCATCTGTTGACTGAGGGATCGAGACGTGGCTGCACGATCCGTTACAACGATGCGGATAAGATACCTGTCATCTCGACTGCTAGTGATACGAGGCAGTTGGGATCCAGCACGGCGTTCCGTATTACCCTGTTGAACCTACCGATTCCATATTCATTGGATCTCGACCAACGCGAGCAGCAATGTCGCGATACGATAAACCGCGATCGCGATAAGCTACAATCCGACCTTTATCAAAGTAGGAAACGGGATGGTAAGCATTTCTCCTCCTTACACGAGGCATCACAACAACGTCTCACCAGGCAACGCCGGCGAACTGCTGTTTGTGTATGAGAAATCGGTTGGAAACTTTCTTCATGTCAGCACGTTGTAGGTGTCGCCACCGGCGCCAACCTTTCTTGAATGCTCTGAAAAGCTAATCATTTGCATATCACAGCATCGTCTTCCTGTCGGTTAAATTTCGTTTCTGTAGCACGTCATTTTTTGTGGAGTACCAATTTTAATGACCAGTAGTGTAAAATCTGCCACTGCTTTCTTACTAAGCAGCAGAGGTTCTAGTAGGCACGTTTTGCCTCTTAAATGAGTGATGATCATTTCCGATTCCAATTTGTAGTCGTAAAGCAGTTGACAATGTTCTCTCTCTCAGAAACATGGAAGCTTGAACTGGTAAGTTGGTTATGCTTTAAAGGATGTTCGAGAACTCTGTTACAAACTTATAGGACTTGGGGGGGGGGGGGTGCAGGGGATGAATGTATAAAATTCAGAATAAGAACCCACGTTCGGAAACATACCATTTCCGTTTTCCGCTCCGATGCGTAACCCGTCCATGTGTGCCGATGGCAAGAGATAAGCGTGGGAGTTGCTGGTCCTGGTATTGAGTAGGGCAGACAGGATGACGTGTACTTCGTGAGGCGGCCACCTGCGGGAACTATTGTGTGAGACACAGAAAGATCTGCTGGCACGAATTCTAGCTGCTGCACTAGAAATTTAAGAGGCACCAGGCGTGATGGAGAGTGTGTACCAGAACACGGTTCGTAGGTGCAATGTCTGTAACAACGTTCCTGGTCGCATCATCAAACCGCTCTTTTAATGCGTTAATACTGTACTGTACGTATAGTATGCCGGGTTCTTTTTTGTTTTGGAGTAATATAAACACGTAATGTTTAAGTGTTAATACAAACAAATGTTGTTAAGTGATAATGTTTCGATATGTTTCCTTTTCAGTTGTTACCTAATAATTGTGCCGTGTTGCGCCTGATTCAGTTCCTCAACCAGAAGTGGATGAATTTATTTTATTTAATCATATGGCTGTGGCCCCTCTTCGGGCAGACCGTTCGCCGGGTGTCGGTCTTTCAAGATGACGCCACTTCTTCGACCGGCAGTCGACGAAGGATGAAAGAATGATGATGACAGCACAACACCCAGTCCCTGGGCGGAGAAAATTCCTCGACGCAGCCGGTAATCGAACCCGGCCCCAGAGGACTGACAATCCGTCACGCTGACCAGTCAGCTACCAGGGGCGGACAGTGGATGAATTAAACATATGAACTGAAACCGTGATAGAGCGGATATGGTATGTTTCTGATATCGGGTTATGTTATTACCCCCCCCCCCCCCCTTCTCTACTCCTTACTTGTCCTAGAAGTTTGTAACGTGAATTTCAGAACATCCTGTAATGTGAATTTCAGAACATCCTGTGGTTCTCGCATGTATCTGTACTTTCTGCGTCTGGGATTATGTGTAGGCTATATGATAGTGTGATGGCACGTTTCCAGACGTACGGATCATTCTTTGAAAAAATAAAGGTCGTTTGGTTCCAACCTAAATGATTTATGTAATTTCCCCAAGACTATTATGTCTCATTTTCGTTGTTTGACATCGAGCGAAGTGGCGCAGTGGCTAGCACACTGGACTCGCATTCGAAAGCAAATTCCCGTTTGGACATCCAGATATAGGTCTTCCTTTATTTCCCTAAATCTGTCCAGGCAAACGCCGGAAGGGTCGTTTCAAAAAGACATGACCGACTTCATTTCCCATGCTTTGTTAATACAAGTTTTTATTCCGTCTGTAGTGGTGTCCAGTTTCCTTTCGTTTTCAGAACTAAAAATATATTCATTCCCTACTGATGTGAAAAAGAAATTTCGTGTTGTAGTAATCAGAAGAAGAGCAACAGCTGTAAAACAGGAAAAAGATCACAAGTAGATAAGCATCTAAGAAATATGTTACTAAAGATGCCTTGGAAATAATGCGTATAGCAAGAAAAATGCATTTTAAGCGGTTGTGATTAAGTGACACTACAATACAGATGTGGGTCCCAAAATTTGCAGGCGCGAAGAACAGATGCTGTACACGAACAGGGTTCAAATGGCTCTGAGCACTATGCGACTTAACTTCTGAGGTCATCAGTGGCCTAAAACTTAGAACTAATTAAAACTAACTAAGCTAAGGACACCAAACACACATCCATACCCGAGGCAGGATTCGAACCTGCTACCGTAGCGGTCGCTCGGCTCCAGACTGTAGCGCTAGAACCGTACGGCCACTTCGGCCATGAACAGGGGTTTCAGATATGAATTTAATCTACAGGTAATATCAAATAGTAAAAAATTAATAATTTTGTTGCTATACTTTCTGCGACAATTGCAACAGGACAACTGAATTTACAAACATGTTATATAGAATTACATAGAATTAATAAAACACACGAAATACACAATTAAATTAATAATTTAATAACTTCAGTTTTATTCTAACGTCTGTAAGACGGTTAATTATGCTGAATAATGAAATCTCCTAGCAAATTAAAACTGTGTGCCGGACCGAGACTCAAACTCGGGCCCTTAGGTACGGTCCGGCACACGGTTTTAATCTCCCAGGAAGTTTCGTATCAGCGCTCACTCCACTGCAGAGTGAAAATCTGATTCTGGATGTTGAATAATGTTTGTTCAAGAAAGAACATCTCAAATAAACAGTAAATGGTCCTACGATGTTCACTAAAAATGCAGCATGAAAATATCCTTATCAAATGCAGTAAAGTTACGTTGAGGTCTTCACAACAATGGTAGCATAACCCCAAACTAAGTAGCCATCGAAGAGACTAGGAAATTAAGTCCATTTCGTGCTCACAATACACAAAATGTACACGAACTCAAAACAGTTCAGAGTTCAACATGATGAAACAAGAATTAACACACGAGATTCAAAGAATAATAACTCACACTCTGTCTATTCGAAGTTCCATAAATCAGCTGCGAAAGTTAGTCCTTTCAGGAGTACATCCAGACCTCTCTTGAGTTAAGGGACCCTTCAAAAGTTACGTTGTGGCAGTTCTGTGACCAGAATCAATTAGCTATACGACTGAATCAGGCACGTTACCGTCAGCAGGTCTTCCTTCTTCCAACACTCACCACAAAAGAGCCGACTGTGCCACACTTCCAGGAAGACAGAGTTCAGCGCCCCCTGTCAACGCTAACTTAACCATCCGTTCACCACTGGTTGGCCCAGTTCGGTCGCAGACTTCAAGAGCATCAGCACTGAGTAAGGGGAAGACGTTACTTACCATACGTTCTGCGAGTAGTAATAACGAGTAACGTAAATACGCGTAGAAGGCACGGGAGGCCCCGGAGGCCCAAGAACGTCTCATTTTATTTCGTAGTTGAATATGTAGAAGAGGTCACATATGCAGGTAAAATTCCTTTTCGTAATTGTGATCATTCTTCCTAACCAACACGACCAAGGTACTAAAATCTTTGAAACGGCATATGCTGTTACTGACTGGGAAACTATTGAAATACAGATTAAGTCAAGTTTGACGGCATCGTTGGAATCTACTTTCAAACATCAGTCACTATAATAACTAGATGTTGCACGCCCTATCTTAAAAATTGTATTCTACTTTTCGTAGACTTATCTTCAAGGCCATAATAATAGAGTATATGAATAATTCAACTTAAGATACATCCATTCTGAAGCACTCGCAATATCGGCTCATCTCTCCCCTTTTATTCGAGTGTAATATACGCTTTTTAATACTTTTAACGCCAACAGTTGCCTCTAGTCCTTGTAACTGTCCCGTGATTCGACAGGTCTCATTCTAGTAACTGGAACAGTATCTATGGACCCTGCTAGCTGTGCTATACACCAAAGAGAACCAACTGCGGAAGAAAGGATACATCGCCTTGACTAAGGTGTACAGTACACTCACACCCAAACTGACTTATTTTCGAATGTATCCTAAGACTGTTGTGAAATTACAAAGAAATGTATCTTTCGGACCATAAACGACACCCAAATGCTACAACTTCCTTTAATGGACCACATTTTACCCACACTTAAATGACTAGCAAATTACCTCACTTTCATCCAGTTATGCCCTTACAAGTAGACAATTATTGAGCTATATGAAATAAAATCGTCATAACTTCTGAACGGTTTTGGACGTTAAACTTCACGGTTCTCTGAGTGGCATGATGTGAATTAGAGTCGACCAATTTTATTTGGATGGGTTCGTCAATAAGCAAAATTGGCGTATCTGGGGGACTAAGAATCCGCATTTCGCGATCGAGAATATTTCTTCACCCTCAACGGGTGACTGTGCGGTGGGCAATGTCCAGTCACGGAATAATCGCTACGATATTCCTTGATAGCACGGTGACAGCCGAACAGTACGTGATGCTTTTGGACGATGATTTCATCCCTATTATCCAAGGTTATCCTGAATTTGACAAGATCTGGTTCATGAATAACGTAGCTCGATCCCATCGCAGCAGGAGAGTGTTTGATGTCCTGGAGCAGCACTCTGGGGACAGCATTCTGGCTCTGGAGAACCCAGAGGCCACTGGCATGGGCCTCGATTGCCAGACATATTCTTGGGATCTCAACACAAACGACTCCTTTTTGTAGGGCTGAATTAAAGGCGTTCAGCAAAAACCCCAAACCCGTTGCTAAGCCGAAAACAACCGTTCAGGTCATCGACAGTATCGATGTTCCGTCACTTTAGTGGATCATGTAGAATTTCGCTAGCTGTCTGCGCCCCATTATCGCCTATGATGGCAGACATATCGAACATGTCGTAACCTAAATACGAATATCTGTAGAGATGTTTACACGATGAATAAAGTGTGTGCACGCCGTAGTAATTTGTAGCTAGTTTACGATATATATATATATATATATATATATATATATATATATATATATATATATATGTGTGTGTGTGTGTGTGTGTGTGTGTGTGTGTGTGTGTGTGTTGTGTGTGTGTGTGTGTGTGGATGCAAGCCGTAGTTTGTAACTAGTTTACGTTTCTTTTCATATAGTTCGATAATTTTCACACTGTAAATTTGCAAAGATTAGTTTTCAGAATAGCGACAATTATACAGGGTGATTCAAAAAGAATACCACAACTTTAGGAATTTAAAACTCTGCAACGACAAAAGGCAGAGCTAAGCACTATCTGTCGGCGAATTAAGCGAGCTATAAAGTTTCATTTAGTTGAACATTTGTTTGCTTGAGGCGCTGTTGACTAGGCGTCAGCGTCAGTTGATGCTAAGATGGCGACCGCTCAACAGATCGCTTTTTGTGTTATTGAGTACGGCAGAAGTGAATCGACGTGAATCCGCGGGAAACAACTCAGTATGAACGTGACTCGCCTAAGGTGAACGTTTTCTGTGCCATTTCAGCCAATAAAGTTTTTGGTCCCTTTTTCTTCGAAGGTGCTACTGTAACTGGACTACAGTATCTGGAGATGTTAGAGAATTGGCTGTTCCCTCAGCTCGAACAAGAAGCACAACAATTCATATTTCAGCAGGATGGAGCGCCACCACATTGGCACTTATCCGTCCGTAACTACCTGAACGTCAACTACCAGAGGCGATGGATCGGCAGCCAGGCAGCCCGTGACAGAGCACTTCATCACTGGCCTCCAAGAAGCCCTGATCTTACCCCCTGCGATTTTTTCTTATGGGGGTATGTTAAGGATATGGTGTTTCGGCCACCTCTCCCAGCCACCATTGATGATTTGAAACGAGAAATAACAGCAGCTATCCAAACTGTTACGCCTGATATGCTACAGAGAGTGTGGAACGAGTTGGAGTATCGGGTTGATATTGCTCGAGTGTCTGGAGGGGGCCATATTGAACATCTCTGAACTTGTTTTTGAGTGAAAAAAAACTTTTTTAAATACTCTTTGTAATGATGTATAACAGAAGGTTATATTATGTTTCTTTCATTAAATACACATTTTTAAAGTTGTGGTATTCTTTTTGAATCACCCTGCACTTCTTTAAGAAAATATTCATATATTTTGCTAAACAATAAAGCTTGAACCACTAATATAACCAATACACATTTTGGTGCATTTTATCACTGTAAAAGCATAGTGAAACTCACAGTACTAGAACCCTAATACAGTTACATTTAAAACAAATACCATTTGTGTACGTGTACACAGAAGAAACACTTTATTTATGTTTCAATCCATCCTAGACAAAGGAACGTAAAATGACAAATTACAATGTATAAAGCGTATAAATCACTCAATATTCAAAATCATATAGTTGTAACGCAAGATCTCGTAACGTTAGTTTGTAAGTGCTTGTAATAACTTTGCAGGTATGATAAAAGAATTATCATAAAATACGTATTCGTCCGAACTATATTGCAAATATGTTGGAGATTCTGTTACTCGTATGCGTCAGGTAATATACACTAAAACAGAAGCGTTGAAAGAGCTTCTTGTAAAGGAAATAAAATACATCGGAAGAAACAAGACACAATGAAATAATAATTTAGAGTCACTATCATACATATCGATTTACTTTTCACTATTCTTTATTTTGCACAACATTCTCCACGGCACTTTCACTATTTGTGTCGACATTGGAGATTTCACTGGTGAGTCGTTGTAGTGTGCGTCCTTCACGTCCTATGATGGCATCGTTGTGTGCATCGATGTGACACAGGAAGTGTTGCCCAAACATGTATTGTATCGTTCTGGTTCAAAATGGTTCAAATGGCTCTGAGCACTATGGGACTTAACTGCTGTGGTCATCAGTCCCCTAGAACTAACTAACTAACCAAAGGACATCACACACATCCATGCCCGAAGCAGGATTCGAACCTGCGACCGTAGTGGTCGCGTGGTTCCAGACTGTAGCGCCTAGAACCGCTCGGCCACTCCGGCTGTATCGTCCTGGTCTGGGGTGCGAGGGAGGAGGGTGAGAGATAAATCAGAGCCTCTGTTTTGTGGGGCGGGTTGGAGTCTTCGTTAATAGCGTGCGCTGCTGTCCTTTCATCCATGCTTTATTTTCTTGTAATGATGGTTGATCTATGTTTTACTCTTTAGCCATTTAGTTTTTTGCGTCTATTCTTTCACCGTCGTGCTTTCCTCGTGGTATTGTTGGTCGTTTTA
Organism: Schistocerca cancellata; assembly: GCF_023864275.1. Classification (NCBI taxonomy): domain Eukaryota; kingdom Metazoa; phylum Arthropoda; class Insecta; order Orthoptera; family Acrididae; genus Schistocerca; species Schistocerca cancellata. Next base: position 564,580,989 of record NC_064633.1, on the reverse strand, counting down.
CTTTTGCCATCGTGATTCAAATTCGTCACGATATATTGTCGCACACAGAGCGCATTCTTGTAACACCTCAGACTATGTAACGACGTTTGCTTGGGTCTTTCTCATAACTGCATCCCTTCCTTAATTACATTCCGCCTAACGTCGTCACGTTGTGCATTAAAATAATCTGGTACACCAGTAAAATGAAATTCCTGCCTGTTGGCAACCTACAATTCATTCACCATCCACCTACTCGCGGTTCCATTCGTGTCTTGTCTGACACCTGACCTGCTGATGCGATGATAATTCGTTAAATTGTTATACACGTAGCATGGTAGTCGTTTTATCACGCCGTTTACGACCAAAACTTTCCTTTTCTAAATCGTAGCTTATTTCTATTTCCTGCTCTTGTCACAGCTTCTGCTACATGGGCAAAGAGTGATTGTTTTAACTATCCCATCCATTGTTATCTGCTTCGTGATCTATACTTCGTACTGAACCGTGATTTATTTTCAAAGAATATTCTTAAGAATTTATTTTATTTACTAGCGATTCATCAAGAACATTAACACATTTAATCACACTATGAAAGCATGGAAGTAGTTGCCAGGGAGTAACTGATGAAATCATAACCAAATTCCTTTCAACAAATGGGCATTTTATTCACTTTAATAGTACCTAAAAGATTTTTTTTAAAAGAAACAGATATAAAATTATAATCAGAAAGCACCCTCTAAATATCAAAGTTACAATTTATTCAGAGGCAGAAAGAAACAAGTTTTGACTGTATGAGCTTTCGGGTAGAGAACCTCGCCGCTATCTTTTGACACGGCCACAGTTACGACCGCTCACAACAGCCTCTGAAAGACTACACTGGTGCAAATCTACAACACACCAGATAACTTAAAACTAAGAGTTTTAACAATTTACACGAGCACACAAACTATGCACCCCCCATAGGAGGGATGGAAATGGTACAAAACACTAACAATTAAAATATTAACCTTGCCACAGAAGGTGCAACTTGATTTTAACTTCTAAGAAAAGTCTTACGGTGAAAGAGTGGCTACTTTATACACTAAAATGATCATTTTAATAAAAGCCCATGAAATGCAATCTCATATAAAATTCTACAAGGTTGGGCAAACAATAGTTTCTACAGTACACAGACACCGCCTCTTAAGATCATAGGCAATAATATTGAAGTTTCCAAAGATCAAAACATATTTCAGGCATTAGGCCGTTACACTCCGAGCAATAAATTAGTTAACACAACAAATCCAACAAACATGACAGAGGCAGCCACTAACGTACGGTCGATTGATAGGGAGATTAGCGAACAACGCGAACCGCAGGTTGCTCTAACACACCAGTACTCCACAAGGGAAAAACGGACCACCCAATGTATAAACAACCACCTGGGCAAACGGAGAAGAATGGTGGGACGACCCCAAAGCAAAACGGCTGGTGACCTCACCAAGAAAACAAGTAGAAGAGTAAATCAAACAACATATCACCAATCACTTAACTTCTAATAAACTGCGATTTCTCGAGAAGACCTGGCGCAGCACCCCCAAATCGCTATCCCGAACCGTCCGCTGCCAGCCGCTTCAACGGACGCAGGAAGGCGCGCCGATTTCCCGTCTCACGGCGTCGCAGCTCGCACCGGCCAGACTGATGTCGTGGGTTGACTCATGTTGCTCTCGTGTCGACCACGAATTCACTAGCCCTTGCTATTCGCCGCGGCCCACTGGACTCACGTGGTGACCTGACATGCGCTGACGCTGAAGACTGACAAGTCATCTTGTGTCTCAGTGCGCGACCGACCAACCGATCGATCCAACCGCCAGTGACCAGTGCCCCAGCAAACTCGGGCAGACTGGCGGCCTAACGCGCAGACTGAGATGCAGGAACTAAGCCCCGATTGGGCGACCACTCGCTGAGTTCTCTTACTGGCGGACTGGAAAGACTCTCAGTTTGCAGGCTTTAAAGGTTTATCCGAACGACAGACATACTAGCACTCCGAACGACAGACTGACACTAACTGCCTAACAATGGCGGACGAGAGACGGACTAGAACGCTGGGGGCGAGAGACTGACCCAGACTGAGCCAAACTGACCGACTAGCGAGGTCATAGCGCCCCTTAAATGCATATGAACAGGCAACCTTTCCGTTTGCCCACCAGAGGGAGGCACCAAAGCTGAGATTGCCACAGCGGCGCCACCGCCAGATACGGAGGGGGACTGCTTCACACTACTCACTGCGGCGCGCTCTTCAAAACAGAAATTTTTACCACGGCTCACGTACGAAGATATCTTCAAATTCAGTATACGGTGAGGTGACAAAATGCGTGGAATAAGTCCAGATATCATGTCGGATCTCCTTTTGACCTGCCTTGTGCAGCAACTCGACGTGGAGCGGATCCAACAAGTTGGTGGTAGTCCGTTTCAGAAATATTGATCCATGCTGCCTCTATAGTCGTCCGTAATTGCGGAAGTGTTGTCACTGCCGGATTTTGTGCACTAACTGACCTGTCGATTATGTCCCACATATGGTTCCATGCGATTCATGCAGCGGTATCTTGGTGCCCAAACGATTCTCTCGAATTGTCCAGAATGTGCTTTCTACATCTACATCTACATCCATACTCCGCAAGCCACCTGACGATGTGTGGCGGAGGGTACCTTGAGTACCTCTATCGGTTCTTCCTTCTATTCCAGTCTCGTATTGTTCGTGGAAAGAAGGATTGTCGCTATGTTTCTGTGTGGGCTCTAATCTCTCTGATTTTATCCTCATGGTCTCTTCGCGTGGTATACGTAGGAGGGAGCAATGTACTGCTTGACTCTTGGGTGAAGGTATGTTCTCGAAACTTTAATAAAAGCCCGTACCGAGCTGCTGAGCGTCTCTCCCCCAGAGTTTTCCAGTGGAGTTTATCTATCATCTCCATAACGCTTTCGCGATTACTAAATGATCCTGTGGCAATTCAAGGAGATGGGACCTGGATAAACTGAAAGAACCACAGGTTGTACAGAGTTTCAGGGAGAGCATAAGCGAACAATTGACGGGAACGGGGGAAAGAAATACAGTAGAAGAAGAATGGGTAGCTTTGAGGGATGAAGTAGTGAAGGCAGCAGAGGAACAAGTAGGTAAAAAGACGAGGGCTAGTAGAAATCCTTGGGTAACAGAAGAAATATTGAATTTAATTGATGAAAGAAGAAAATATAAAAATGCAGTAAATGAAGCGGGCAAAAAGGAATACAAACGTCTCAAAAATGAGATCGACAGGAAGTGCAAAATGGCTAAGCAGGCATGGCTAGAGGACAAATGTAAGGATGTAGAGGCTTGTCTGACTAGGGGTAAGATAGATACTGCCTACAGGTGCTGTTGAGGGTATTAGATTAGGAAATGAGACACTTAAAGTAGTAAAGGAGTTTTGCTATTTGGGGAGCAAAATAACTGATGATGGTCGACGTAGAAAGGATATAAAATGTAGACTGGCAATGGCAAGGAAAGCGTTTCTGAAGAAGAGAAATTTGTTAACATCGAGTATAGATTTAAGTGTCAGGAAGTCATTTCTGAAAGTATTTGTATTGAGTGTAGCCATGTAAGGAAGTGAAACATGGACAGTAAATAGTTTGGACAAGAAGAGAATAGAAGCTTTAGAAATGTGGTGCTACAGAAGAATGCTGAAGATTAGATGGGTGGACCACATAACTAATGAGGAAGTATTGAATAGGATGGGGGAGAAGAGAAGTTTGTGGCACAACTTGACCAGAAGAAGGGATCGGTTGGTAGGACATGTTCTGAGGCATCAAGGGATCACCAATTTAGTATTGGAGGGCAGCGTGGAGGGTAAAATTCGTAGGGGGAGACCAAGAGATGAATACACTAAGCAGATTCAGAAGGATGTAGGTTGCAGTAGGTACTGGGAGATGAAGAAGCTTGCACAGGATAGAGTAGCATGGAGAGCTGCATCAAATCAGTCTCAGGGCTGAAGTCCACAACAACAACAAATGGTTCTGTAACGAAGCGCGCTGCTCTCCGTTGGATCTTCTCTATCTCTTCTATCAACCCTATCTGGTACGGATCTTCTCTATCTCTTCTATCAACCCTATCTGGTACGGATCCCACAGTGCTGAGCAGTATTCAAGCAGTGGGCGAACAAGCGTACTGTAACCTACTTCCTCTGTTTTCGGATTGCATTTCCTTAGGATTCTTCCAATGAATCTCAGTCTGGCATCTGCTTTAACAACGATCAACTTTACATGATCATTCCATTTTAAATCACTCCTAATGCGTACTCCCAGATAATTTACGGAATTAACTGCTTCCAGTAGCTGACCTGCTATTTTGTAGCTAAATGATAAGGGATCTCAAACAACAGCGAAAAATTGTGGTACGCTGACAGGGCGCATTGTCATCCATAAAAATTTCTTCGTTGTTTGGGATTATGACGTCAGTGAGTGGCTGCAAATGCTCCCAAAGTACTCAAACAAGTTCGTTCCATGTAAACACAGCCCCATCATCACAGAGCCGCCACCAGCATACACACTACCTCGCTGACAAACTTGATCTGCGGTGTCTGTACCACGCTCGAATTCGACCGTCAGCTCTTACCAACTGAAATCGGAGTTCATCTCACCAGGCCACGGTTATCGAGTCTTCTAGGGCCTAACTGACATTGTTCCGAACCAAGGAGTGGGCTGCCGGCGATGTCGTGCTGTTAGCAAAGGCCCTCGCATCGGTCGTATGTTGCTATAGCTCATTAAGGGGCTCCGGAACGCCCTATACTTGCAATGTTAAAATAACGCTTATAAATTACATCTTTCCTCACAAAGTATTTGAGGTAGGAAGTTGAACTTTTTACAGATTATTTATTGGTATATGGGCTACAACTTGACACAGGGATTTTACAAAATTTTAGTTCAGTTATTAAAGATGATTTTTTTTCAATTGTTATGAAAATTCACAACATTTTTTGCAATTTTTTATTTATATATTCAAAAATATACAGTTTTTTTGGAAAAAGGCTGTGTTAAATTATGCAGAAGATACTGTGTAACATTTACTGAAAGTTTGAAACAAATATGTTTGGAAGACGCTTAGAAAACATGTAATTAGTATGAAAAAATAAAAGTTTTGGGAATCGAGCGACAAAGATTGGATTAACTTTTTAGTGCATTTCAGGTCCATAGGATGGATTATCTTCATCCTCTGCAAACTCCTCCTCCAGCTTCCTCTTGTTCCTCCTCCTGTTTACTCTTGCTTGTATTTATAGACTCTTTACAGCCCTGTCTGCAGCCCGAAGGTGTTCCTTGTCTAAAGCAAACATCGCTCGTACCATGTTAGAACCTATCTTCATTCCCATAATAACACATACCTTTGGCTTTCCCACATTTCTCCTTTTCTTAAAAGCCTTCAGAGGATTTCTAATAACTTTACTTTTACTCATTATTATACTTCAACAAAACAGAGACTCAAGAAACAGAATTAATTACAAATATTTTCGAGATAACGACAGAGTAAATAAACATGAAACAATCGACAATCACACCAGCGATATATATTGAACCATCACAGGTTAGCCACAACACATACTTTATCTCACATCACTAAAATGTACCTGATGAACACGGACGTTATTAATAACACCATTTGACAGCAGTTTAACAGCGCCACAGTGGGTCACGCCCATGTAGAACACATTTCAAAAAAAAATAAAAAATAGTTGTAGTCTTCGGAATTGAATAAATTATATATCTATTAAAAGGTAATAGTCTGCAGATTCAGAAAACGCAAAAAAGTAAAAATTGAACTTTTCATGATTTTGAGCCTTTCCGGAGCCCCTTAAGCAACGAAAACTCAAAGTTTCACAACCATTAAAATTTTAAGGATCCTTTTGGAATAAATTACATAAATTTGAAAATGTTAATATGTTACTTAAGAACACTTCAAAAATTTCAAGAAAATTTCGAAACGCAAAGAAACTTTTTGAAAAACTTTAAAACAAGCTCACTTTTTAGAAAACTTCAAAATCTTAAAAGAGTCCTTCTACAAAAACACTAGTACATTGTTATCACAAACTATTTTTTCCTATCTGTCTTCGGACTTTACAGCGTTCCTCTATCCTTAAGCATCGTCAGCGAACTGCCCTGATATCACACATTAATTGTTTGACACCCGCATCCCGCAAACCCATTTCGTACGACCTGCAAATCCGTCAGTTTCTTAGCAATAATACATGGAATAAAATTCCCTGAGTTTTTCCCTCAATAAAATACGTTTCAGAATGACCAGTCAGTAACTGGAGCTGGTAGTTCCACCTCTGTGAGCGTGTTTCAGCGTTCTGTCGACCACTGCACTGTGCAGGACATCAGTTTTGTCGTGTCCTGTTCAGTGAAACGACTACAAAAGCTAGCCCGGCTCTTTGTTCGGCTTTTATCGTACATCACAGGGATTTCAAAACACAGGAAATACATCGAAGCGTCTATTACTGGGTGGTTCCGGCGTTTTTCTATCTGTTGTTCCTCATTCATCAGAAACATTGCGCCACTTTCAGTCGCCACTATTATCATCACACGTGAAACGTTGCCGTGAGCATTGTCTACAGGTGTACAGATAGCTGAAGCAGAGGATTCGTTTCACATTGTGAAACACAGAAACATTACTAGCGAAATAAATATACGGTTAAATTTCAGCATACTACTTATTCAACAGTTTAAAATATTAAGTAAGAAACCTGTGAGGGATACTACAAGATACCAAGATTCTTACAACATGGTCGACGTGCACTAAAAGACTAAGCTTATATGCTAGGGATGTTGAAGAACCGGTGACTGTTTATTCAGTATAAATAAAGACAACTGCAACCAGTCATTTCTTAAAATACTTGTATACTCCATCAATCGGGTACCGAATCCTTTTAGATTTCTTCTTGATATGGTGCACAAGAGGTTAGATCGCTGTTTCGTAGCGTAATGCTGTGTTCTGGAATGACTTTAATGTACCATCATGTGTAGTGTTTATATGGCAACTTGTATTCAAAAATGACTTCTGAACTTACTGCGATAGCACAGGTGTCTTTATACTTAGTAATCCTCTAGCAGTTTCCACAGTGACTGCCAATTTGTTAGTATCACTGGATGTGAATACACACTGAGGTCGGATGCCTCCTAGTATCGTGTCGATTCTCCTTTTTGCTGGCGTAGTGCGCATCTCTACGTGGCAATGACTCAAAATGTCATGTGAAGTCTCCAGCAGGAATACTAAGCCACGTGACCTCTACAGCTGTCCACATATGCGAAACGCTCGAACTAACCGCACGATTTCGTTCCATAAATGTTCGATTGGATAGATAAGGGGGAGACCAGGGTGGCCAGATCATTCCGTCCAGTTGCCCAAGATGTTCTTCAAACCGATCGGGAGCAGCTGCGGTCCAATGAGATGGTACATTGTTATTCATAAAAATTCCAACGTTTTTGGGAACATGAAGTGCGTGAATGGCTACAAATCGGCTCCAAGTAGCCGAACATAACCATTTCCATTCAATGATCGGTTCAGTTGGACCAGAGGACCCAGTTCACTCCATGTGAGCAAAGCCCACACCATTATGCAACCACCACCAGCTTGCACAGTGCCTTGTTGAAACCGGGTCAATGGCTTCACGAGTCATCTGACTTCACAATGGTTTTCCGGTCGTCTAGGGCCCAACGATATGGTCACGAGTCCAGGAGAGGCGCTGCAGGCGATGTCATGGCCCAAATGGCTCTGAGCACTATGGGTCTCTACATCTGAGGTCATCAGTCCCCTAGAACTTAGAAATACTTGAACCTAAGTAACCTAAGGACATCACACACATCCATGCTCGAGGCAGGATTCGAACCTGCGACCGTAGCGGTCGCGCGGTTCCAGACTGAAGCGCTTACAACGGCTCGGCAACACAGCCGGCAGGGACATCATGGCACTCGCGTAAGTCGTCTGCGTCATAGCCCATGAACGGCAGATTTCGCCGCGCTGTCCTAAAGGATATGCTCGTCGCACGTCCCAGATTGATTCCTGTGGTAATTTCAAGCAATGTTCCTTGTCTGTTAGCACTGACAACTCTACGTGAACCGTGAATTTACCTCCAAATCTTTTCTTAAAGAATTTACTTTATTTACTAGCGATTCATCACGAACATTAACACATTTATTCGCACTATGTGAGCGTGGAAGTAGTTGCCAATGGTAACTGATGAAACAAATAAAGACTTTTTTTTTTAATACATGGAAATTTTATTCCTAAAAGCCCTTTTTTTTAAACAGATTTAAAATTATAGTCAGAAAGCACCCTGTAAATATCAAGTTACAATTTATTCAGAGGCAGATATAACTCTTTTTTTTATATAGTATGAACTTTCTGGCTGAGAACCTTGCCGCTTCCTTTTAATAGGCCGTAGCCACGACCGCTCACAACTACCTATGAAAGACTACACAGGTGCAAATCGGCAACGCACCAGATTACTTTAAACTAAAAATTTTAACAACTCACACAAGCACATAAAAGTATGCACCCCGTAAGAGGGATGGAAATGGTACAAAACACTCACATTAAAATTTATTTGCCACCGAAAGTACAACTTCTTTTTAAAAGAACTCTTACGGTGGAAGGGTGGCAACTTTATATACTACAATGACCATTTAAATAAAAACCCATGTAATGCAGTCGTACATAAAATGTACTGACATGCTCTACATTACACTTATACCACCTCTCAAGATGATAGGCAGGATAAAAACATATTTCAGGAATTCCGCCTTCACACCTTAAGGAATAAATTCGTTAACACCGAATCCGACAAACATGACAGAGGCAGACCGATAGACAGAAATATAGACAGACACTAACTGCCTAACACATACGGACGAGAGACAGATGAGCAAGCAGGGGACGAGAGACTGACCAAGAAAAGTAGAGTTTAACAAGTGGCTAAACAACGTATCACGAATAACTTAACTTCAAATAACTGCGATTTCTGGCAAAGACCTGGCACAGCTCCGCCAAAACGCTCTCCCGAACCGTCCACTGCCAGCCGCATCAAAGGACGCAGGAAGGCGCGCCGAACTCTCGTCTCACGGCGTCGCAGCTCGCGCCGGCCAGACCGATGTCGTGGGTTGACTCCTGTTGCCCTCGTGTCGGGCGCGAAGCCACTACGCCTCGCTATACGGCGCGGCCCACTGGACTGACGTGTCGACCTCACATGCACCGACGCTCAAGACGGACAAGTCATCTTGTGTCACAGTGCTCGACCGACAAACCGAACGATCCAACCGCCAATGACCGTTGCCCGAGCAACTCAAGCAGACTGACGGCTTAACACATACTAGCACTCCGGACGACAGACAAACACTGACTGCCCCACACTGACCCGGCTGACCAACTGACTATACTCGCCGAGACTGACAGACTGCCCCTTTAGCGAGTTTTTTTTTTTTTCCTTTATTGTAATTTAAACACCTATACAGGTGGGCTGGCAGCAGCATGGTACGCTGCTCTTCAGCCTTTAGTTGCACAATAAACATGATAGAGCGGTGACATACAAAAAAAGACGGCGGGCAAAAACATGGAGATACAAAAAAAAACAAGAGACAAGAAGCCGTTCACGTTGGACGAAAAAACACTAACACTTGGAAACATGGCGCACAAAACACGGCGAACGGCGACGGCACATGTGAACAGTTGAGTCGGAACTGCACGAAACACAAAACGATGCACACACACTGAACACTGGTGGCGATGGTCTCCGGCGCGCGAATGTTCACTGAGCGTGTACGAGTCCGGGGACCTGCCAAGAGGGGGGTGGAGGAGGAGGAAGGGGAGATGGGAGAGGGGAGAGCAGAGATGCCATGGGCAAAGGAGAGAGGGGGAGGGAGGAAGGGGGAGGGGAAGCCTGGAGGAGAGGGTAGGAGGGAGGGGGAAAGGAAAGAGAAGGGAAGGGAAAGGGGGGAGGGAGGGTGCCGAAAGGAAAGGACACAGGAGGGGGGGAAAGGATCAAAGTTGATAGGAGGGGTAGATGCAGGGGAGGAGGACATCATCAGGGAGGGGGAGCTGGCGGAAGCCACCTTGGGAGAGGGCATGGAGGGTGGAGAGATGGAGACCAGGTGGGACATGGGAGTACAGGCGCGGCAGCGGGCGGGGGTGGGAGAGGATCGGGGACCCCTTTAGCGAGCTCATAGCGCCCCTTAAATGCACGTGAACAGGCCACTTTTCCCCTTTCCCACCAGAGGGAGACACCAAAGCTGCGATTGCCACAGCGGCTCCACCGCCAGAAACGGAAGGCGACCGCTTTACACTACGCGCTGCGGCGCGCTCTTCAAACCAGCAAAATTTTACCTCTGCTCTAGGCCACGAGCCACTCCATTGTCCATGGTGGGAGGTAATGCCTGAAACTTGATATTCTGAGCAGGCTCTTGATCCTGTTGATTCCGGAATACTGAATTCCCTAACCATTTCCGAAATGGAATGATCCATCGATCTAGCTCCAACTACCATTCCGAGTTCAAAGATTGTTAATTCTCTTCGTGTGGCTATAATCATGTCGGAAACGTTTTCACATGAATGACCTGAATACAAATAACAACTCCGCTACAGCACTGCAATTTTATACCTTGTGTATGCTATAGCACTGCCATCTTTATACGTGCATATCGCTACACAATGACTTGTCACCTCAGTCTAGAAGGGTCAATCAAAAATTATCGGTATGAAGGTGTTGCTGCAGCTTATGTGAAAGCTAGGGAGGCTCCGATGAGTGTGTGTAGACACCGACATGTAGGCAGGCAGTTAGTGTGACCTTCAACCCGGAAACATTTTGATAGATCGTAATATATAGCGATTATAACGAAAATTTGCCAGCATCCTCACGTGATGTGCAACTGGTGTTTGTTACAAAGATCACCACACAAAAATAAAACGTGCTTTGATCCGAGACGTATGATTTTTATTTCCATTTAAAGCAGTCGATGAGTGGCCAAACTGATCACTAGCTTTAACATGAAAGCCCAAAAATAAAATAAATTTATAAAATTTGCAGAGAATTGCGGCCGTTAATGTGAGCATGAAATTTCCACTTAAACTACCGAAACAAAACTTCAAATGAACTGCGCTCTTATTTCTATTCTTACGCTAATATGGTCTGCATCACAAGTAAAACCAAATTGTGTTTAATGCACCTAAATGATAATACAGGGTGTTTCAAAAATGACCGGTATATTTGACACGGCAATAAAAACTAAACGAGCAGCGATAGAAATACACTGTTTGTTGCAATATGCTTGGGACAACAGTTCATTTTCAGGCAGACAAACTTTCGAAATTACAGTAGTTACAATTTTCAACAACAGATGGCGCTGCGGTCTGGGAAACTCTATAGTACGATATTTTCCACATATTAACCAAGCGTAGCAATAATATGGCGTAGTCTCTGAATGAAATTACCCGAAACCTTTGACAAAGTGTCTGGCGGAATGGCTTCACATGCAGATGAGATGTACTGCTTCAGCTGTTCAATTGTTTCTGGATTCTGGCGGTACACCTGGTCTTTCAAGTGTCCCCACACAAAGAAGTCACAGGGGTTCATGTCTGGCGAATAGGGAGGCCAATCCACGCCACCTCCTGTATGTTTCGGATAGCCCAAAGCAATCACACGATCATCGAAATATTCATTCAGGAAATTAAAGACGTCGGCCGTGCGATGTGGCCGGTCACCATCGTGCATAAACCACGAGGTGTTCGCAGTGTCGTCTAAGGCAGTTTGTACCGCCACAAATTCACGAAGAATGTCCAGATAGCGTGATGAAGTAATCGTTTCGGAACTGAAAAATGGGCCAATGATTCCTTTGGAAGAAATGGCGGCCCAGACCAGTACTTTTTGAGGATGCAGGGACGATGGGACTGCAACATGGGGCTTTTCGGTTCCCCATATGCGCCAGTTCTGTTTATTGACGAAGCCGTCCAGGTAAAAATAAGCTTCGTCAGTAAACCAAATGCTGCCCACATGCATATCGCCGTCATCAATCCTGTGCACTATATCGTTAGCGAATGTCTCTCGTGCAGCAATGGTAGCGGCGCTGAGGGGTTGCCGCGTTTGAATTTTGTATGGGTAGAGGTGTAAACTCTGGCGCATGAGACGATACGTGGACGTTGGCGTCATTTGGACCGCAGCTGCAACACGGCGAATGGAAACCCGAGGCCGCTGTTGGATCACCTGCTGCACTAGCCCGCATCTCGTGGTCGTGCGGTAGCGTTCTCGCTTCCCACGCCCGGGTTCCCGGGTTCGATTCCCGGCGGGGTCAGGGATTTTCTCTGCCTCGTGATGGCTGGGTGTTGTGTGCTGTCCTTAGGTTAGTTAGGTTTAAGTAGTTCTAAGTTCTAGGGGACTGATGACCATAGATGTTAAGTCCCATAGTGCTCAGAGCCATTCGAACCTGCTGCACTAGCTGCGGGTTGCCCTCTGTGGTTGCCGTACGCGGTCTCCCTACCTTTCCAGCACGTTCATCCGTCACGTCCCCAGTCCGTTGAAATTTCTCAAACAGATCCTTTATTGTATCGCTTTTCGGTCCTTTGGTTACATTAAACCTCCGTTGAAAACTTCGTCTTGTTGCAACAACACTGTGTTCTAGGCGGTGGAATTCCAACACCAGAAAAATCCTCTGTTCTAAGGAATAAACCATGTTGTCTACAGCACACTTGCACGTTGTGAACAGCACACGCTTACAGCAGAAAGACGACGTACAGAATGGCGCACCCACAGACTGCGTTGTCTTCTATATCTTTCACATCACTTGCAGCGCCATATGTTGTTGAAAATTGTAACTACTGTAATTTCGAAAGTTTGTCCGCCTGAAAATGTACTGTTGTACCAAGCATATTGCAACAAACGGTGTATTTCTATCGCTGCTCGTTTAGTTTTTATTGCCGTTTCAAATATACCGGTCATTTTTGAAACACCCTGTATGTATGTGTGTATTAATTTATATCAACAGTACACGGTTTGTACATTTCGATAGATAGCAAGCGAGTGCCGAATCTCGTAAGAAATTATCTGTGTACACAATAAATACACTATAACACTGCCTTGAAGTATTCCACAGTTTCTGAAGTTTGCACGAGACGGTTTCGTACCATTAACCACAACGTTCTTAGTTCTGTCTGAAGCAATGTGCAGCAACCAGTGGAAAATCTGCTCCAAATCTCGATAACTTGGTTTTGCTTTCATTGAAATATTGTGCAGAACTATATCGAATGCTTTCCTCAAGTACAATAACATTTATGGCGCTACGGTTAATTGTGATCTAAGCTACATCCTCATGTCACCTAAGCGCGCTACTCAAGCGTCATCGTAAGAAAACCCACCCGGGGACTGGAAGAAATCGAGAGGTACCCAGAAGCAAGACGAAAATTTCAGCCATCAGAAGGTGTTGTGAGTGCTGTTTGCTTCGCACTGTCCGCGAGAGGACTGGCCCGGTACTCATTCTCAGTTTGTGTGCCTCGGACTTTGTTGGTCAAATGGCTCTGAGCACTATGGGACTTAACATCTATGGTCATCAGTCCCCTAGAACTTAGAACTACTTAAACCTAACTAACCTAAGGACAGCACACAACACCCAGCCATCACGAGGCAGAGAAAATCCCTGACCCCGCCGGGAATCGAACCCGGGAACCCGGGCGTGGGAAGCGAGAACGCTACCGCACGACCACGAGATGCGGGCTCGGACTTTGTTACTTGGTAGTTACTGTAATGAACGATGAAACGCAGAGAGTGTGAAGCCAGTTTATTCCTCAGTTTATTCGTTGTTTTTGCGTGTTCTGCTGAAGTGCTCATTGTTTGGCGGGAGTCAATCGAGACGATAATCGTGACGCGTGGGTCGCCTTTCCGATTCACCAAATCTCCAGAACTTTTAGGACTTCGGGAACGAAAGGATTTCGCAGGTCCTGGATTTTCGGAACGGGCGAGTCGGGTACTTCAAGCTGCTGCGACCAAATTCTCTACATCTATAATGGGCTGAGATCTGGGTCTAGTGAGGCATCTGTGCTCGTGTAGCGGAGCATGTATCCGAGCACACAGTATGGGTTTTAGGGTTGCCTCAGTGGAAACGTTAATTTTCTTAAATGAAAAAAAAAAAACAGATGAAGAACCGTGATGCAGAGATGAGGAATCTCTGTGTCATTACTTCGCCATATTCCCTTCACTCTACGCCACTATGCAGCATCCTTGCTGTTCACCGCTTGAATCGGAGTTGTAAGATGCATTGAAAGTCAGTGGCGGTCAGCCCCTGAATAGGCTTCTGCCCGGACTGCAGCTACAGTGCAACGATTCGTTCGCTCTAGCAGTAGTAAGGGAAGGGTGGCGGACCTAAAGCCTCGGCCGCTGTTACCCCCGGGAAATACCCCCGGTACTCAGTTTGATAACAACTCGGGCGCCGTCCGAGAGGGAATGGAACGACAAAAAATCCTCGGTCCTGCCGGGAATTAAAACGCGGACCTCCAGAGCAAGAGTCAAACGCCTACTTGCTAGACTGCCACGGCCTCCCTTTGCCTACCGGTTCATTTTAGAATAGCACTTACTCTAAACGACCAGGAAGCATCGTTGAAAATATTCCAATATCTGCCTTCTCCTACAGTTTTTACCCTTCTGCAGTACCCTCCAGTACCGCTGAATTTATTCTTTGATGTAGAAACCGTGTCGTAGCATCCTGTCCTTCCTTTTCGTCAACGTTTCTCCAGTTTCCTGTCATCACCGATTCCGTGGAGATCATCATCATTTCTTATTTCACTTGTCTTATTTCACTTCACAGTGGCAACCATATATTACAAAATGACTGCCCAACGTTGTCAAGTTACTCGGAGTCTCTTGTTTCTCAAACTTTTCTCCTTTGGAGACAAGGAAAGTACAACATTCGCAATACCACTACATGCGATTTTTTCCTGGCTGCAAAAAAAAGCAAACACTTAAAATACACACAGTTTCAATTATTAATCGAATAATCAAGTATGACATTGGGCAGTTTCTTGCAAACTGAATCACTCCAAGTAACGGTTTGGCTCTACCATTTTATGTTCTAGACATTTTGTCGGAAGATTTGAAGACATAAAAAATATCGCGGCACACCTGATACGTATTCGTAACACACCAATGCATCTCACCGCATGGCGGAAGAGAAATGCTTCTATACTCCTAAAAATTATAGGGATGTTCCACCCTCACTTTTTTTTTTAGTTTCTCCTAGTGTCCCAGGTTAGGTTTTTACAGTCATGTCTTGCTAACTACTTCCCCGCCCCTAGGGTTGAAATGTAATCAACACTGTAACCACAAAACCTACGAACAAATTCTATGCCAATATACACTCAAGCGTCAAAGAAACTGGTATAGGCATGCTTATTCTGATGCAGATATATACGGGTACAAACAGGAGGAATACGGGTCCTGCGGTTGGCAACGCCTGCATAAGACAAGGGTTTGACGCAGGTGTTAGTTCGATTACTGCTGCTACAATGGCATGTTATCCAGATTTAAGTGACTTTGAAAGTGGTGTTGTGGTCGGCGCACGAGCGTTGGGACACAGCATCTCCGAGATAGCTGTGAAGTGGGGATTTTCTCGTACGACCATTTCACAAGTGTACCGAGAATATCAGGAATCCGGAAAAACGTCAAATCTCAGACATCGCTGCGGCCGGAAAAAGATCGTGTAGGAATGGGACCAGCGACGACTGAACAGAACCGTTCAACGTGACAGTAGTGCAACCTTTCCGCAAATTGTAGCAGATTTCAGTGCTGGGTCATCAACAAGTGTCAGCGAGCGAACATTTCAACGAAAAATCACCGATATGGGCTTTCGGAGACGAAGACCCACTCGTGCACCCTTAATGACTGCCGACACGAAACTTTACACTTCGCCTGGGCCCGTCATCAGCGACATTAGACTGTTGATGACAGGAAACATGTTGCCTGGTTGACGAGTCTCTTTTCAAACTGTATCGAGCGGATGGACGTGTACGGACATGGAGACAACCTCACGAATTTATGGGCTCTCCCTGTCAGCAGGGGACTGTTCAAGCTGGTGGAGCCTCTGTAATGGTGTGGGGCGTGTGCAGTTGGAGTGACGTGGGAGACCTGATACGTCTAGATACGGATCTCACGGGTGACACGTAGGTAAGCATCCTGTCTGAACACCTACATCCATTCATGTCCATTTCGCATTCCGAATCTCTTGGGCAATTCCAGCAGGACATTGAGACACCACACACGTCCAGTATTGCTAGAGAGTGGTTCCTGGAACACCCTTCTGAGTTTAAACACTTCAGATGATCACCAAACTCCCCTTGCAACCTTTTGTTCACAAGAGATCTCCAACCCTTTGTACTGGCCGCGCGTGGTAGCCACGCCGTCTAGGGTGCCTTGTCACGGTTCGCGCGGCCCTCTACCTTCGGAGGTTCGAGTCATCCCTCGGGCATTGGTGTGTGTGTTGTCCTTAGCGTAAGTTAGTTCAAGTTAGCTTGAGTAGTTTATAGGAACGATGACCTCAGCAGTTTGCTCCCTCAGGTTCTTACCGCAGATTTCCAAATTTCCCCCTCGTACTCTTACAGATTTATGGACAGCACTGCAGGGTTCATGGTGTCAATTCCCTCCAGCACTACTTCAGACGTTAGTCGAGTCCATGCCACGTCGTGATGCGGCACTGCACTTCTGCTTGCACGCGGGGCCCCTACACGATATTAGGCAGGTATACAAGTTTCTTTGACTCTTCAGTGTAGTTTGTTTACGATTATTTTTAGGTCTAGTATTTTCAACTAAGACCACAGATTGACCGATGTATTCTTCTCCTACAGCGCATTTTCTACACAGTAAGTGATTTTGAAATAAGTTGAATTTTGTATTCGAAGGGATATTTTGATCTATAGTTGCCCTCTAAGATGCTTAACTTTTTGGATAAACTAGCGAGTTCTTCTCTGATCGCACAGTAAACTAAATACAATTTAACGAGATAAATAAATATTACAAAACGTTGAAATCTGGTGTTTTCATTGCTGAGGAAATAATTCGTATTTAGTGCTCCGTTGACCGCGGCCAAACGGTAAGGAGAAAGAAATAATTACGCGGACGGAGCCGAAATTGCGAGTCGCGTCGCGGCTCGTAGGCATAAATCAGGCTATCTGATGCAGCGCCAGCAACATCCAACCTCCGGATGAGCAAGAAGTGCGTCGGTTTTACGAGAGCCGCTGCCGCTACGTGCCGTACGTCACGCACAAACTGCAAAACCGTCCCCCTGGCTGCGTACGAGCTGGGTGCTGCGAAACCACAACCATAATCCCCCGTCCTAAAATTTCTCTCCCGCTGTGTCAAAACCGGTGATTCCATACGATAGCCGTAAACATTCATTTTCCAAAAGATGTCACCCATTCTCATTAGTAACTTAAATTTAAAACAATTATTACAATTACTGGGACTACTTCAGTATCGAAGTCAGCAAACTGTTCCACAATAAGGAACGACGCACAGAGTTTGAGATTCACTGAACAAGGTTCATTACTCTCGGTATACACGGTCTTCAAAAAATGAATGAGCGTTTTGACCATCTTGAAACGTGAGAAAAATATAGTTGTTAAATTTACAATATATCGAGCATTTAAGATGCTTTATTTACAGAATATTATTCTTTCATATTATTCGGGAAGTTAAACGTAGGGACCGAGCAGCTGGGAGCGCAAGTGGTCAGGCAAAGAACAATATCATTCCGCAGAAGAAACCATACTTTTATTGCCCGAGCCAGCACTGCATTAATCAAGTAACGAAGGCTTACAATAAAAAACGCATATCGCCACAGAAACATCAAACACTTTTACAACAGTAGGGTATCCAACTGTAGGGTAATGCAGTTGTTGTGGACTGGGGGCTTCCACTTTGCTGAAAATCTCGCAGCCACTAAAAGATATTAATAAATGTGTCCCAATGGGATGGATGCTTGTGTTCTAGGACAGCAGACACACACACAATGAAATTAATACGGAACAGTGAATAGTAAAATATGTTTATTAACTTTAGCAACCTTGGTTACAGCCGAAAGTTTCTTATATACACTCCTGGAAATGGAAAAAAGAACACATTGACACCGGTGTGTCAGACCCACCATACTTGCTCCGGACACTGCGAGAGGGCTGTACAAGCAATGATCACACGCACGGCACAGCGGACACACCAGGAACCGCGGTGTTGGCCGTCGAATGGCGCTAGCTGCGCAGCATTTGTGCACCGCCGCCGTCAGTGTCAGCCAGTTTGCCGTGGCATACGGAGCTCCATCGCAGTCTTTAACACTGGTAGCATGCCGCGACAGCGTGGACGTGAACCGTATGTGCAGTTGACGGACTTTGAGCGAGGGCGTATAGTGGGCATGCGGGAGGCCGGGTGGACGTACCGCCGAATTGCTCAACACGTGGGGCGTGAGGTCTCCACAGCACATCGATGTTGTCGCCAGTGGTCGGCGGAAGGTGCACGTGCCCGTCGACCTGGGACCGGACCGCAGCGACGCACGGATGCACGCCAAGACCGTAGGATCCTACGCAGTGCCGTAGGGGACCGCACCGCCACTTCCCAGCAAATTAGGGACACTGCTGCTCCTGGGGTATCGGCGAGGACCATTCGCAACCGTCTCCATGAAGCTGGGCTACGGTCCCGCACACCGTTAGGCCGTCTACCGCTCACGCCCCAACATCGTGCAGCCCGCCTCCAGTGGTGTCGCGACAGGCGTGAATGGAGGGACGAATGGAGACGTGTCGTCTTCAGCGATGAGAGTCGCTTCTGCCTTGGTGCCAATGATGGTCGTATGCGTGTTTGGCGCCGTGCAGGTGAGCGCCACAATCAGGACTGCATAC
Organism: Schistocerca cancellata; assembly: GCF_023864275.1. NCBI lineage: Eukaryota > Metazoa > Arthropoda > Insecta > Orthoptera > Acrididae > Schistocerca > Schistocerca cancellata. Next base: position 564,562,103 of record NC_064633.1, on the reverse strand, counting down.
GACCGAGGCACATAGGGCCAACACCCGGCATCATGGTGTGGGGAGCGATCTCCTACACTGGCCGTACACCACTGGTGATCGTCGAGGGGACACTGAATAGTGCACGGTACATCCAAACCGTCATCGAACCCATCGTTCTACCATTCCTAGACCGGCAAGGGAACTTGCTGTTCCAACAGGACAGTGCACGTCCGCATGTATCCCGTGCCACCCACCGTGCTCTAGAAGGTGTAAGTCAACTACCCTGGCCAGCAAGATCTCCGGATCTGTCCCCCATTGAGCATGTTTGGGACTGGATGAAGCGTCGTCTCACGCGGTCTGCACGTCCAGCACGAACGCTGGTCCAACTGAGGTGCCAGGTGGAAATGGCATGGCAAGCCGTTCCACAGGACTACATCCAGCATCTCTACGATCGTCTCCATGGGAGAATAGCAGCCTGCATTGCTGCGAAAGGTGGATATACACTGTACTAGTGCCGACATTGTGCATGCTCTGTTGCCTGTGTCTATGTGCCTGTGGTTCTGTCAGTGTGATCATGTGATGTATCTTACCCCAGGAATGTGTCAATAAAGTTTCCCCTTCCTGGGACAATGAATTCACGGTGTTCTTATTTCAATTTCCAGGAGTGTAGTTTAAACTCTTGTTCGTAAGTTTCAAGCTGGTAACCGAGAAATGTGTAAACCTTATTTTGACATCGAATTATGTAAATTTCGGCGCCGGGCAACACAACAATGTGCAAATTAATTTTGAACGGCAACCTTTGGAGCCCACTCACGCTACACGATACGAAATGCAGACCGGTTAGGGCATCAAACAACTCGTCTTCGAGAAAGCAGTCCGTTTAAATGAAATTTATTTATGCCCTCTGACTGAAAAAGAAATGAATCAGATTAAAATGTAGGCCCTGAATACTGCTAATCTTTATCTTTAGCCTTCCAAACAATTACTCTACGACAACTGTTATTCTAATAACTATAGACGAAATGGACATAAAAATTAACGCGTCTCATTTTCTGATAAAACTGCTTGAAAATTCAAAGACAACACTTTATTGATATCGTTGACTGGAATCAAGCCTCTGAACTGACACTGACATTTTCACAAATACGTAAATACTTTGTGACAACCACTGTGCCTTGCAGTTGGCATGAACATTGATGGTAATCAAATTTACTGGCATATCTGTGCGCATGGAACGCTCGTCTGCTCTTCAACTTGTTGCCACTAAGAATAACGATGCTACGATCAAAACTCAAATTTCATTTACTGTACTTGCGATGTGCAATAAAAAGCGGTATCTTATCAATTTTCATAAAATGCTTCTCAGCTCACAACTAGCGACGTGCAATGTGAGTGTGCTGAGTCGTGAAAGTAAAAATGAAGATGGGGAACTAATGTCAACTACCGATAAATGAGAAGGTAGACTCCAGGTTTAACTCTGCTACAATTAACACATCGAACCACCTTCACAATTCTCTATTATCCCGATCTCGTATAGCGCGCGGAAAGAATGAACGCGTATATCTTTCCGTACGAGTTCTGATTTCCCTTATTTTGTCGTGGTGATCGTTCCTCCCTATGTAGGTCGGTGTCAACAAAATATTTTCGCATTCGGAGGAGAAATTTGGTGATTGGAATTTCGTGAGAAGATCCCATCGCAACGAAAAACGCCTTTCTGACTTTCTTTTAACGATTTCCAGCAAAAATCCTGTATCATTTCTGTGACACTCTCTCTCATATTTCGCGATAATACAAAACGTGCTGCCTTTCTTTGAACTTTTTCGATGTACTCCGTCAGTGCTATCCGGTAAGGATCCCATACCGCGCTGCAGTATTCTAAAAGAGGACAAACAAGCGTTAGTAGGTCTGTTACATTTTCTAAGTGTCCTGTCAATAAAACGCAGTCTTTGGTTAGCCTTCCCCACAACATTTTCTGTGTATTCCTTCCAATTTCAATTGTTCGTAATTGTAATACCAAGGTATTTAGTTGAATTTACGTCTTTTAGATTAGACTGATTTATCCTGTAACCGAAATTTGACGAGTTCCTTTTAGCACTCATGTGGATGAACTCACACTTTTTGTTATTCAGGGTCAACTGACACTTTTCGCAACATTCAGATATTTTTTCTAAATCGTTTTGCAGTTTGTTTTGATCTTCTGATGACTTTATTAGTCGATAAACTATAGCGTCATCTGCAGACATGACGGTTGCTGAGATTGTCTCCCAAATCGTTTATATAGATAAGGAAAAGCAAAGGGCCTATAACACTATCTTGGGGAACGCCAGAAATCACTTTTGTTTTACTCGATGACTTTCCGTCAGTTAGTACGAACTGTGACCTCTCTGACAGGAAATCATAAATCCAGTCACATAACTCAATTCCATTAGCGCGCAATTTCAATACGAGCCGCTTGTGTGGTACAGTGTCAAAAGCCGTCCGGAAATACAGAAATACGGAATAAATCTGAAATCCCTTGTCAATAGCACTCAACACTTCATGTGAATAAAGAGCCAGTTGTGTTTCACAGAAACGATGTTTTCTAAACCCATGTTGACTGTGTGTCAATAGACAGTTTTCTTCGAGGTAATTCATCGTGTTCGAACACAATATATGTTCTAAAATCCTGCTACATAACGACGTTAACGATATGGACCAGTAATTTAGTGGATTACTCATACTACCTTTCTTGAATATTGATGTGATCTGTGCAACTTTCCAGACTTTGGGTACGGATCTTTCGTCGAGCGAACGATTGTATATGACTTAAGTATTTGGAGCTAACGCATCTGCCTACTCCGAAAGGAACCTAATTGGTATACATTCTGGACTAGGAGACTTGCTTTTATTAAGTGATTTAAGTTGCTTCATTACTCCGAGGATATTTACTTCTACGTTACTCATGTTGGCAGGTGTTTGCGATTAGAATTCTGGAATATTATCTTCGTCTTCTTTTGTGAAGGCATTTCGGAAGACAGTGTTTAGTAACTCTGCTTTGCCAGTACTGTCTTCGATAGTATCTCCATTGCTATGGCGCAGAGAAGGCATTGATTGTTTCATGCCGCTAACATACTTCACATAAGACCAGAATCCCTTTGGATTTTCTGCCAGGTTTCGAGACAATGTTTCGTTGTGGATACTGTTACAAGCATCTCGCATTGACGTCCGCACTAAATTTCGAGCTTCTGTTAAAGATTGCCAATCTTGGGGATTTTGCGTCTGTTTAAATTTGGCATGTTTAATTCGTTCTTTCTGCAACAGCGTTCTGACCCATTTTGTGTACCAAGGAGGGTCAGCTCTATCGTTTGTTAATTTATTTGGTGTAAATCTCTCAATTGCTGCCGATAGTATTTCTTTGAATTTAAGCCACATCTGGTCTACACCTATATTACTAATTTGGAATGAGTGGAGATTGTCTCCCAGGAAGGCGTCAAGTGAATTTTTATCTGCTTTTTTGAATACGTATAATTTTCGCTTATTTTTCGGAGATATTACAGTATTCAGTTTCGCCACGACAACCTTGTGTTCACTAATCCCGGAATCGGTTTTGATACTCGTTATTAACTCAGGATTATTTGTTGCTAAGAGGTCAAGTGTATTTTCACAACTGTTTACTATTCGCATGGGCTCATGAACTAACTGCTCAAAATAATTTTTAGAGAATGCGTTTAGCACAATTTCGGATGATATTTTATGCGTACCTCCAGAATTAAACGATTATCTCCGCTAACATATCGAGGGTAAATTAAAATCACCACCAACTATTATCGTATGAGTCGGGTACGTGTTTGAAATGAAACACAAGTTTTCTTTGAACCTTTCTGCAACTGTATCATCAGAATTGGGAGGTCGGTAAAAGGCTGCAATTATTATTTTATTCCGGTAGCCAACAATGACCCCTGCCCATACTAACTCACAGGAGGTATCTACTTCAATTTCGCGACTTCTAACAGCAACAAATAAGCCACCACCAACCGCGTTTAGCCAATCCTTTCGGAACACCATTAAGTTCCTCGCAAAATTTCGGCTGAGCTTATGTCCGGCTTTAGCCAGCTTTCGGTGCCTATAACGATTTGAGCATCAGTGCATTGTATTAGCGCTTGGAGCTCTGGCACTTTTCCAACACAGCTACGACAATTCACACCTGTTATACCGATGTTTCCTGTATCTACGTTCTTCCGGTGTCCAGCCTGCTCCCTTTGTGACTGAAACCCTTCTTGTGTTTTCCCGAGATCCTGTAACCTAAGAAACCGCCCAGTCCACGCCACACAGCCGCTGCTACCAGTGTAGCCGCCTCCTGCGTGTAGTGGACACCAGCCCCATTCATCGGAATCCGAAAATCTACCACCCTTTGGCCCAAGTCGTGGAATCTGCAGCCTACACGGCCGTACAACTGTCTGAGCCTCTGATTCTGGCCCTCCACTCGGCTCTGTACCAGAAGTCCGCAATCGGTGCTGTCGACTATGCTGCAAATGGTCAGCTCTGATTTAATCTTGCAAGCAAGACTGGTGCCCTTTACCACTTCTGTTAGCCTCTCGAAACCAGAGAGAATCTCTTCAGATCCAAAGTGACAAACATCATTGGTACCGACGTGAGCAACCACCAGCAACTGGCTACACCCTGTGCTCTTCATGGCATCCGGGAGGACCCTTTCCACATCTGGAATGACTCCACCCGGTATGCACACAGAGTGCACATTGGTTTTCTTACCCTTCTTGTCAGCCAACTACATAAGGTGCCCCATAACGCGTCTAACGTTGGAGCTCCCAACTACCAATAATCCCACCCTCTGTGATTGCTCGGATCTTGCAGGCTGAGTGGTCTCCTCTGAAAGAAGATAGGCGACTCCATTTGGCTCAGCGACAGTGTCAGCCACAGACAGCATTTGGAACCTGTTTGTCAGACAAACCGGGGAGGCCTTACGTGCGGCCGCCTGGGAAGGCTTTCACCGCCTGCTTCGCCCCAGGGCGACCTCCCACTCGACCACAAGTGAGGGGTCAACCTCAGTGCTAGCAGTAACTGAGCTGGCCACCAGTGAGACCCGATCAGAGGACTCTGACGCGTTGGACGTCCGTTGGATCCTCACGGCCGGCCCACAACTGTGGTGCCGATCCACTGCAGCCTCAAGCTGTGTAACCGAAGCCATCACAGCCTGAAGCTGAGAGCGAAGTGTCACCAACTCGCCTCGCATCCACACACAGTTATCACAGTCCTTGTCCATACTAAAGACTGTGGAAAACTAAACTATGCAGGTAAACGGACTATCGGCAGGTGCTGCGCAACTCTACTGTACACCCTGACGAAAACGCACGAACTGCGTCTAGTAATACACAGATATTCAAAAACCTAACTACCGAAGCACTCTGATGAAACTGAATAATTTGCCACTGATATTGGTTTACTTTCCGACACACACGAAAACGCGAGAACTGGCTATTAGATATTAAATTTACACGGAGAAACTCAAGAAACTAAACTATTAAAGCACACAGATACAATAAAATTCGCTCCTGGTTAGGAACTCATAAATGTCACAGAAGCGGTTTACTAATATGTTGCTGCGTCTGTCGCGGTCGGCTACTCCTGCCTGTAATTAGATTCTTTGTAATTCGATTGCAGTCAGGTCAAGGCAGATGACCTATAGTGACAGATGTTAACAGCTGCTGCGGAAGATCGCCACGTAAACAATTTTGAACTTTAGTAGAACGTAAAGTGAGGTTAATTTGTTCCTCAAGCTCCGAATCACAGGCACATACACAGTCCACAGTCCACCATACGGTGTGTGGTGGAGGGTACCCTGTACCACAGCCAGAAATTTCCTTTCCGGCTCCACTCAAACATAGCGGGACGGGAAAACGACTGTCTGTATGCCCCCCTAACACCCCCAATATCCCGTATTTTATCTGTGTCATCCTATCGCAAAATGTATGTTGGTGGTAGCGGAATTGTTTCGCAGTCATCTTCAAACGCCGGCTATCTAAATTTTCTCGATAGTATCCTTCAGAAAGAGCGTAACCCTGCATCCAGGGATTTCCAATTCAGTTCCCGAGGCATCCCCGTAATACTTCCGCGTTTTTCGGGCCCACCAGTAACAGATCTAACAGTCGGTCTCTGAATTGCTTCGATGTCTTCGTTCCATCCGACATAGTCCGGACTCCGAACATCCGAGAAGTACTCAGGAATCGTCGTACTAGCGTCCTACGTGAGGTGGCCTTTACGGATGAACCACACATTCCTAAAATTCTCCCAACAAACCGAAGTCGACTACTCGGCTTTCCTACCACAGTCTTCACATGCTCGTTCCATTTTACGTCACTTTGCATCACTGTGGCCAGATATTTAAATGACGTGACTGTGTTGAGTAGAACACTACTAATGTTGTATTCGAACATTACAGTTTTGTTTTTCCTACTACTCCGCATTGATTGAAATTGTTCTACATTTAGAACTATTAGTTTAATAAGTATCACAGCTGCAAAATACTAGCGCGAATTCTTTACAGACGAATGGAAAAACTGGTAGAAGCCGACCTTGTGGAAGATCAGTTTGGATTCCGTAGAAATACTGGAACACGTGAGGCAATACTGACCTTACGACTCACCTTAGAAGTAAGATTAAGATGCTAGAGACGTAGGTTCGCCTACGTTTCTAGCATCTGTAGACTTAGAGAAAGCTTTTGACAATGTTGACTTGGATACTCTCTTTCAAATTCTAATGGTGGAAGAGGTAAAATACAGGGAGCGAAAGGCTGTTTACAAATTGTACAGAAACCAGATGGCAGTTATAAGAGTCGAGGGGCATGAAAGGGAAGCAGTGGTTGGAAAGGGAGTGAGACAGGGTTGTAGCCTCTCCACGATGTTATTCAATCTGTATATTGAGCTAGCAGTAAAGGAAACAAAAGAAAAATTCAGAATCGGTATTAAAATCCATGGAGAAGAAATAAAAACTTTGCGGTTCGCCGAAGACATTGTAATTCTGTCAGAGGCAGCAAAGGACTTGGAAGAGCAGTTGAACGGAATGGACAGTGTCTTGAAAGGAGAATATAAGATGAACATGCCGGTCGGTGTGGCCGAGCGATTCTAGGCGCTACAATCTGGAACCGCGCGACCGCTACGGTCGCAGGTTCGAATCCTGCCTCGGGCATGGATGTGTGTGATGTCCTTAGGTTAGTTAGGTTTAAGTAGTTCTAAGTTGTAGGGGACTGATGACCTCAGAAGTTAAGTCTCATAGTGTTCAGAGCCATTTGAACCATTTAAGATGAACATCAACAAAAGCAAAACGAGGATAGTGGAATGTAGCCTAATTAAGTCGGGTGATGCTCAGGGAATTAGATTAGGAAATGAGGCACTTAAAGTAGTAAAGGAGTTTAGCTATTTCTGGAGAAAAATAACCGATGATGGTCGAAGTAGAGAGGATATAAGATGTAGACTGGCAATGGCAAGGAAAGCGTTGCTGAAGAAGAGAAATTTAACATCGACTATTGATTTAAGTGTCAGGACGTCGTATCTCAAAGTATTTGTATGGAGTGTAGCCATGTGTGGAAGTGAAACATGAACGATAACTAGTTTGGACAAGAAGAGAATAGATGCAATTGAAATGTGGTGCTACAGAAGAATGCTGAAGATTAGATGGGTAGATCACATAACTAATGAGGAGGTATTGAACAGAATTGGGGAGAAGAGGAGTTTGTGGCACAACTTGACTAGAAGAAGGGATCGGTTGGTAGGTCATGTTCTGAGGCACCAAGGGATCACCAATTTAGCATTGGAGGGCAGCGTGGAGGGTAAAAATCGCAAAGGGAGACCTAGAGATGAATACACTAAGCAGATTCAGAAGTATGTAGGCTGCAGTAAGTACTGGGAGATGAAGAAACTTGCACAGGATAGAGTAGCATGGAGAGCTGCATCAAACCAGTCTCAGGACTGAAGACTACAACAACAACAACATTTAGAGCTACCTGCCATTCGGCACACCAACTAGAAAGCTTTATCTAATTGATCATGAGAACTAAGGCAGTATCAGGGACCTAATACAGCATTTGCAGCAATTGACGAAACCTGACAGCCCGAACGGAACTGGCCAGGATGAGTGTCAAGTTAGCAGAACACAGAGTAATTGGACGCAAATTTTCAGAGACGTGCTCACCAGTTTTAATTCACCAGGTGATAACACCTGAGGCATGAGATGCAGTCGGCCGCAACAAGCTCCTTAGTCCGTTAAGTCTCTGCCTACCACTAATCGGTGCCACCAGAATACCACACACTTTCGTAAAGTAGAGTTCCCACCAGCACGTCCGCCTCCTCCCGTGTGTGTGCACAGGTATGGCGCGCGATTTTCGTCAGGCTCTGCCTTGCCCATCTTCTCCAGTACGAAAGCCAAAACTGAAGGAATAATAGCCCACCTGGCGAGCCCTGTAAGAGTCCGTGGACGGACACGTCGCGCCATGTTAGGAGATGCGACCAAACCCGTTGCCTAAAGAGATGAGGCCCCTCCACGCCCACACCAACGTGGTGACCAAACCAAAAGTTCTACTGTCACCTCCGTAAACATGTTAGTTATCTAGTAAGTGGATCACAGGATGCTGGGCTGTGATGTCCGTGTGTCTGGGTAAGGCTACGCATTAACACGGTCCATCAGGTGATAGATAGTGGACGAAACGCGAGTGAAGGTAGCGATTTGAAGAGCAGAGGGAAAAAAGTGCCATGGCTCGTACCGTGGGAAAAAAACCTCTACGACAGTGGGATGGGTAGTAAGAGCAGTAGTAGCTTAATAGCTGCGATAGCTCATGCAAGAATGGATGTGTTAGTATAGGTATCATGCATCATTACCGTGACAAGCGATGGCGATGTGTCCCAGTTGCTGCAGCTGCTACATTCTTGGAACAATCAAGATCGTTATACAGTAGTGGGAGATCGGCCATAGATCATCTCACTGTGTGGGGGATGTGTGGAGCTTGTTTGCATGGAGTGTACGGTACGGCTTCCCTGTGTGGTGCCAGTTATTCGGCAGTGTATTTCAGCTGGATATCCAGTAATGGCGTCTGATTAACAGGGGCTCGCCTGTGCCGTTATGTTTGCGTATGCTTGGCCATAGATGTTATATCCTTACAAGTATGTCTTTTGGTCTTTTATGTTTCCATCTATGGTTGTGGTCGTAGTTCCCCAGATTCAGAATAAACGGGTTCTGCGAATGTCTGGAGTTTCTGTATAGTCTTGTGGTGAGTTTGTGGATTACCTCCGTGAGAGTCTCAAGTCGGTATTCCCGGTGAAGGTCCGCGATGCGTGTGTATCGTGGAGCATTGCTTATGATTTTGAGTACTTTGTTTAGTATGAGCTGCAGACGGCGCAGGGGTGTAGGCGCAGCGTATCCCCAGACAGGAGCTGCGTACATCAGGGGTCGGATAAGTGTCATGTACATGGACCTCAACACCCTTCTGTTCAGTGTGCTACCCCTGTTGAGCATAGGATAGAGCTGTATGAGCCTCGCGCCAGCTCGGTTGGTCATGTGTTGTATGTGGTCCCCCCAGAGTAATTTCCGGTCCAGCCAGACACCGAGGTAATTGACTTTCTCGCGGAAACGTATTGGACGTGCATGTAGAGTTGTTGGCCTGCAGGAGCGGTGTTTGCGCAGTTGTTTCGGTCTTCTAGTGAAAAGAACGGCTTCGCACTTGTCGACGTTTACTCTAACACGCCATTTCTCCAACCAAGGCTCGGCCACTCTGAGTGCAGTCTGTAGGCGTGACGTAATATTTGATGGTTTCCAATCTTACGCAAGGATGGCTGTGTCATCCGCATAGATTGCCATCATTGTGTTGTGTGTTGTTGGGAGATCGTTTATGTAGAGGTGAAACAGTAGGGGCCCTAGGATGCTTCCCTGGGGTACTCCCGCGTGTATACCGTGTCGTGTTGATTGTTTTCCCTGTACGTCAGTGTTGAAACTCCTGAGGTATGAGTATATTTGACGCAGCGGCCCGTCGGGGAATCTCGCGTCGCTGAGTTTGCGGATGAGGCCATTGTGCCATAGACGGTCGAAAGCCTTTTCGATGTCCAGGAACACCGCCCCTGTAGCTTTGTTTATGTTGAAGCCATATGTTATATGTTCAACGACCCGTAGGAGTTGCTGTGTTGTGGAGTGGTGATCCCTGAAGCCGAATTGCTCCGGTCTCAGGATGTCATTTGTTATGCAGTGCCTAGTGATGCGTTTGACAATCACCTTCTCAACAATCTTACTGAGCGAGCTCAGAAGGCTGATGGGTTGGTAATTTTGTGGGAGGCTGTGGTCTTCCCCGGCTTCCTGAACATAAGGACCTTGGCCGTCGTCCAAAAGGCGGGGAAGTGTCGGTGTTTTAGTATGGCATTCGTTATGTGTGTTAGGTACTCAGTTGCTTTATCCGTGAACTCCTGGAGGACACGGTTTTGAATGCCATCATGACCAGGAGCTTTCCTAGCAGCGGAATGCATTATAGCCCAGGAGACTTCGGCTGTGCTAGCATGTCGAATGTCGTCGCGCGATGGTTGGGCTAGAATGCGCGTAACCTCCTGGTCAGTAGCAAGTGTGAACACTGGATCTGATGGTACCAGGTTCGGTGTGAATGATGCTGCGAGTGTTCGGGCCGTTAGTTCTGTTTTCTCTTCCGCTGAGTATGCAGGTCCGTCAGGCCCTTGAAGCGTTGGGGTGTATATTTTCTCCCTGGTGAAGTGTCGGGCTAGTTGCCACACGCCAGGTCGTGCGGTATCCAGCCCTTCGAGTATTTGGTTCCACTGTTATGTTCTATGTGTTTGTATTTTATCGTGAATGATGCCCTGTAGCCTGTTAATGTGCCGTTTGAAGTACGGACGACTGGTGCGCTGCCATTGTCTCCTGAGGCGATTCCTCATTGAGATTAGGCCCAGGATTTCCTGGAGCAGGGCCGCACTGCGTTGTTGTGAGGTGCGATCAGGTATGGTGCCTGCCATTGCGTCCTGGACGGCTTTAGTGAGGGTTTCTACTGCCTCGTCAATTTGTGCTGTTTCATTCATTTCGTGTATAGGTGGGATGTGGCTATCGAGCGTTTGCTTGAACAATGTCCAATTCGCACGCCCGTAGTCCAACACCTTGCGTTGTTCCATGTGCTGCAGTGTTTCCTCAATGTATAGTATTACAGGTTGGTGGTTTGAAGGCAGATCGTTTTCAACGGCAACGTTGAGTATCGATGTAATGCCCTTGATGAGGGCCATGTCTATCACGTCTGGCCTGTGTCCCCTCTGATAGGGAATGTGGGTCGGTTCAATCGGCGCTAGTATAATGTAGTTTCTGCCTAGTGAATATTCGTACAGTTTTTTGCCGTTGGGATTTCGTATGCGTGAATTCCATTCTGGGTGTTTGCGTTAAGATCTCCAGCGACTATTACTCGCGGTGAAATGTTGAGTAATGTGCTGATATCGCGTGCTGAAATGCCTACAGGGCTGTTGTATACCGATATCAGTGTGGTGTAGGCTCCGTTGAACTTGACTCTGACGGCCGTAGCCTCGATTTTTTCCAGTACGGGGAGCTCTATGTTTGTGTGCTCAATGTCTTTGTGTATGACGATTGCAGTTCCACCTGCCACGGCGGTCGCCCGGTCGGTCGGTACGATAGAAACAGTAGCCAGGAAAGTTTAATTGTTTGTGCGGTTTAAGCTTAGTCTCGCTCAGTAGCGCGACAAGGATTCCCTTGGGCTCCATGAACGCGGCAAATTCTGCCCTTTTGTTGAGGATCGAGTCTGCATTCCAGAACAGGATCTGTGATAGTGTGTGCGGGTCTGCGTTATGGGCCGGGTGTGGTATATTATTCATGTAACAGTGTGAAAGAGTGTTGTGATGGCAGTGTGTATGACAGCCCAGTATTGCCCGGGTTCGGTGCTCATGAGCTGGGTGATGAGTGTAGTGACGGCCGTCAGCACCTTGGTAAGGATTTGAATAGTCGTGTGTCGAGGGAATAGTGTTTCCAGTATTCCCCCAGGTGATGTGTTGGTGTTGGGTGTGACAGCCTGAGGTGCTGTTGTGGAGTTAGCGGCCGCTTGTGCGGGTATTGGTGTGTTGTTAGGAGCGGCATTTGTGTTTTGTGACAGAGGTTGTGGCGCCTGTGTTACTTCTGTGGTGAGGGGGATGGTAGTGTGAGTTACAGTCTCGGTGTCTTGTTGACTGTTTTCCTGTGTGTTGCAGTTCTGTTGTTGCTGCGTGGCCTGTTGTGGTGATTTCGTGTTCCCCGCCCAGTGTTTACGTGTACGTCTATTCCTCCTCTGGGCTTGGGGTTCGGGGGGTTCTTGTGTGGATGTGTTTTCCTGTGTATGGTGCGTTCCTTCGCAGCACGTGGTTTCCGGGCGTGGGGTCGTGTTGTTTGGGGGCATAGGTGTTGGTACCGATGCTAGTTGGGTTTCAGGTGTTGTCTGTGGCTGTTGTGTGGCTGTTGCAGCGGTTGTTTCGCGCGTGTGTGAAGGGCGCTGAGGTTCCGCGGCCTGTGCCGTTCCGCCAGGGCGTGCAACCGTGGCAAACGTTACGCCGTTCCTTACTGGGTTCGGCGCTGGCCTTGGGCGTAGTATGTCGTACTGTACCCTGCTCTTGTCTTTATTATGCTTCAGCACCTGTTTGTATGAGCTGCACTGTCTGAAGTTTGCCGCACAGGGCCCACCGCAGTTGGCACAGCGTCGTTGGTTTGGCTGTGTTTGTGTGCAGGTGTTGGATCCGTGATTGCCAGCACATCCGCGGCACCGAGTTGCCAGGCCGCATCGGAGGGCCGGGTGGCCGAACCGCTGGCAGTTGTTACATTGTTGGGGGACGTTGGGTGGTTCGTAGAGTTCTACACCCACGTCCATCCGCAGAAAGCTCTTTATCTGCAGGATGGCGCGGGAATCAGCCGTGTCGGCTAACTCAACCGTGTAGCGTTGTAGCGGTGCGTGTGGCAGAACCCTGTCATCCGGGAGGCACTTTTACAGTCGAATCCCAGATACCAGAGTGCCGCCTGTACTGTCTCGTTGGGGGTACTGGGATCCACTCCCTTGATCACGTACTGCTGGGTTCTCTCGTCCAGCGTTCTGTACGTGTGATGTTCGATCTTCCGATCTTTGAGGACCCCTTTCTTTATAGAGGTGGAGCCCCTCCACGCCCACACCGGCATGATGGCCAACACAAGAGCTCTACTGTCATCTCTGCATAAGGGTTAGTATTCACTAAAGTGAGGTGTCGCAGGATGTGGGTACTGCGATGTTTGCGTACGTCTGGTTAGGATTAACCATTAATACGCGCTCATCTGGAGATAGATTGGTCGAAATCTGACGAAGGGTAGCGGTTTGAAGGGCCGAGGAAAAAAAGTGCCAAGGCAAGAGCCAAGGGAAAGTTAGGTCGGGCGGCAAGAGCAGTAGCGGTTGTTTTGCTGCCTGCGATAGGTTGTGCAAGGATAGGCTTTGTTAGTAGTGGGTATCATGCATGTCGATACCTTGACGTTGTGCGTTTGTGCTGCTCGGCGGCTGGCGCTGGGTGCTGGTACAGAGTCCTCGTTCAGCGTCCTGCAACCTGCAACAGTTAGCTTTGTTATCGGTCTTGTGTCCGATAGGTCATATACCGGAGGCACTGTGCGAGGGAGTGTTGGCAGAATGTTCGTGCGTCTGTGGGCGAGCTTGTCGGTGTCCCTGCTGTGGCCTGTTGGTCGGCTCTAATAGCAGCTGGTAGTTGCCAGTCAGTGTTGCTGATATGCAGGGGCTTACCGACGTTTGTCGCTGTTTGCGTATGTTAGTTTACCATAGGTGGTTATGCCCTAGCTAGCAGTGTCTTTGGTCGCTTGTGTTTCCACCTGTGGTTGTGATCGTAGTTTCCCAGAGTGAGGATGAAAGGATTGTTCGAGTGTCTCGAGTTCCTTTATAGTCGTGTGGCGTGATTCTTGAATACTTCCTTGAGGGTATCAAGGCGGTATTCATGGTGAAGATCCACGGTGCGTGTGTAGCGTGGAGCATTGCTAATGATTCGTAGCACTTTGTTCTGTACGATCTGCAGGCGGCGCAGTCGTGTGGGAGCTGCATATCCCCAGACGGGAGCTGCGTACGTCATCAGAGGTCTAATCAGTGTCATGTATAAGGACCTCGACACCCGCCTATTCAGTGTGCTTTCCCTGTTGAGCATTGGGTAGAGCTGTTTGAGCCTCGCGTGCGCTCGGTTGGCAACGTATTCGATGTGGTCCCCCCATGTAAGTTTCCGGTCCTGCCAGACACCAAGGTATCTGACTTTCTCTCGGAAACGTATTGGGCGTGTATGTAGTGTTATCGGTCTGCAGTGTTGGTGTTTGCGCAGTAGTTTCGGTCTGCGTGTGAACAGAACTGCTTCGCACTTGTCTACGTTTACTTTAATACGCCATCGCTCCAGCCAAGGCTCTGCTGTTCTGAGTGCTGTCTTTGAGGAAGGTCAGAAGATCTTTATATACGTTGTCTGTGGCTACGTACAGTGAGGCCCTATCCCCCGAGTACTTTGCATGTAATGTGCTGTTTATGTGCCTTTCCGCGAATGCAGTGTTAAGGGCACTAAGGTTCCCATAGTTTTGTATAACGACTGGGAGGAAACCAGTCTTGTGTTGTGTGGGCACCGCTGTGGCTTTGTGTGCTTTGTTGCTGTTCGCCACAGCTGTGTTTGCGTTTTGTTTTGTGTTAATGTTGCTAGCCTGAGATGAGCTAGTAGGTGTAGGCAACAGCACCTTTCGGTTGCCTAGCGAGTTTGGTTGCTCGCTTGTTTGTGCTGGTGTTTTTCTGGGTCTGCGTTTTGGGCCCTCCACCTGCCTGATAATTATCACAGGTAATAGTGGACAACCGCTATCGATTCGAGCATGCATTGCTCAGCAAGTGAGTTCATCTGCTTCGGAATGATTTTCATGGTTATGAACTCTGGAATTGGTAGCAGGTCCTCTACACACCAAACTTCTTCGCAGCTCATGTTTGACAACATTGGTAGCGTTCCTCAGCTCTTCATTATCCTTTTGTTGACACCAGTTCCGGTATCTATCAGGAGCGGGTGGAGCTTTGTTCGGCTTGGAAATGAGGCTGCAGACTTCCCTTAATACCTCTAATGGGTTTTTATCTGTGTCTACTGTGCTGGCTCAAGCGCGATTGATGGAATTAAAGGTATTTCCCAATGGCTGTTGCATATAATTTTTAAGGTTTCGCGCATCAGTCGCTAAAAACGTCACCTTTATGTTCACATGTGTGTGAAATCTTACGGGACATAACTGCTAAGGTCACCAGTCCCTAAGCTTACACGCTACTTACATTATCCTAAAGACAAACACACACACACCCATGCCCGAGGGAGGACACGAACCTCCGCCAGGACCAGCCGCACAGTCCATGACTGCCATCACCTTTATAGTATTACATTGTTGTCCATATGTTTGTCAGTCCTTCTGTTCGACTCGTCAAAACTCTTTTCCCTTGGAACGGGTAGACTTACCAAATTGAAACGTAAGTCACACACTACCACCCTCGAGTCTTGGGCAGTGTAATAGGTTGTAGCTTCTGAGTCAATGTAGTCGAGAGATACGGCGTTTAATGTCACACATTTTAATACTCGCAAACTCACTCATCAAAACATGTAGTATACTTGCCGTTGGCCTAAAATTACGAAAATTGCCAAAGAAGTCGTTTTAAAGTACTACAAAAATGCAAAAATCCGGAAACAGTAAATTTTTAATTAAATCGTACGAAAAAATGCGTTTATTCATCTGAATCTCTGTTTGTTCATCCTTCGGTTATGACTTTTTTTCTCTGGAACGGGTAGACGTATAAAGTTGAAATTTATGTCACATACTAAGGTCTGTGATCCCATGGTGGTAGAATAAACATGCTTCTAAGTCAACGCATTCGAAAGGTAGGGCCATGTACGTGAAGTGTTTCGATACTCACAAGCACACTCGTCAAAACCTACAAAATAATTCCTGTTGATACACAATGATGAAATTGGGTAAAGAGCAAAGATCCACAGTACAAGATAAAAAATCCATAAATTGTTAATTTGTTTCTGTTATAACACGAAAAAGATATTTCTTTAGTCATTTGTTATCCGACGTTAGATTCTAAATTAAAAAAAAAAAAAACATAGTTCTGCATTTAGGTTGACTGAGTCGAAATGTGAAAGTCAAGTATAAGGCAAGGAATGAACTCTGTTGCTCTTATGACGATTTCGGAATTTATCAATCCTCATATCGAGCAGTGCTTATTGCACGTAGGTATGGCGTATCAAATTGCTCATACGAATAGTCTGCAAATGTTTGTTACGCATACAACTTGAGACGCCACACCTATATACAGTAACTAACAGCTCCAGGATCTCTCAACTCCGAAATCCGTCATATGAGCAATAAAGTAATACCTTGCCTCCTATTTGACTTACCATTGGAACCCAATACCTCCTGCATAACTTTGTATTGTCCAGTCCCAAGAAAAATTTTAATAAGCAATGCCATGAGGCACAAGCCCTGACGCTAAAGGAAGCTACCAAGTAAGAAGGGGTAAGTGGTAACATCGAGTGGAAACCTATAAGGCAAATCGAACATTAAAGTGTTTTCGTGTCGAAGGAGGCAGATGATGGAAATATCCCGAACGGCTATTATAGAAGGTCAGCCTCGACTTAGAACGGCATATAAGCAAGAGATTCTGAGAGAGGATTCAGAGAGAGAGCAGTAGTGGCCGCTTTTAGGAGGCACCTTGAAGCTACGCATCAGAAGGATGCAGAATTAATACTCTCGGTGAGACGTCGGTGATCGGATATGGTGAAACGCACATGAACTGCAAGATAAGTAATCATTATCAATTATGGGGAATAGCTTTCAACATAGACGAGCTGTCTTTGTCTCAAGGAATAGATAGCATTTGTACTTTTGTAATTAACAAGAACATTTACGGAATAGTAATTGTCTCTTGTAAGCTTAGGCGAGTAGCCTGTTGATAAGAAGAAATTGAGCCTGACATTTATTAAAGAAGAGGTTAGGAACTGCCACCTCTTTTATAAGTTATCAAAGAGATAATAAATACTTAAATACTGAACTCTTCAGCATACCCATCCTGCTATTAATTCTAACAGATTACCAATGGAACCTATAACCACAGTTCCACCTCGGAGAGCTTTTTCCCTCTCACCTCCAACAACAAAGGTGGACACCTCAAGAACCCTCATATTGTCGTCAACGTTCCTATTGCACTACAAAACTGTGGTGGGACGCGACAGTATTACTGAAATTAAAACAGTCTAGAAAATCTTGGACTCCCTGGAACCAATAACGTGTCAGTATGACGGCTAGTAACCGGCAAAAGTGATCGGGATTCTCGATTTCCTGAAGGTATGAACTGCTTATACACACGATTATGTTCATGCGGAACTCTCAACGCGCGAGTCCCACTCGCACATGGGTAGTTTTAATGGAACGTATTTGCAGGAAACAGCTCTGTGCCAATTAATTGTACTAGTGAACACAGCAAATGAGCAACGAAAATGCCAAACTTCTGCTCCTAAAGCTGATTGGCTGAAAGCCACAGGTGTCACGAAAATTTTGAAAAGTGGCTTTCGACCTCGTGAGACGAGTTAGTCTGCGGGCAGCTCTCGGAGAACTTCGCCTATGGGTAAAAATGTAATATTGTAAGGTAACCACATCTACGGGAACCACCAACGTCACCTTCCATTCGATTCAGTGACAAATAGTTACACTTATGTAGATGTAAGGGAAAGGATGAGGTAACCCTGAATTCAAACCCAGAGCTCGTGCCGGCCGGAGTGGCCGTGCGGATCTAGGCGCTACAGTCTGGAGTCGAGAGACCGCTACGGTCGCAGGTTCGAATCCTGCCTCGGGCATGGATGTGTGTGATGTCCTTACGTTACTTAGGTTTAATTAGTTCTAAGTTCTAGGCGACTGATGACCTCAGAAGTTAAGTCGCATAGTGCTGAGAGCCATGTAAACCGTTTTGAACCAGAACTCGTGGCAGTCTGATTAGAAGAATGCCCCACTTAGGAAACGTAATTACTGGACGAGTATTGCACTCATAATGAAATCATGTGAGGACGTATGACGCAATACGTGCCAAGCATCGCAAATTGCATGGGGACTCTACAGCAGGGCGTCACCCCAAGAGATACATCCCTGGGGATGACGCCAGGCAAAATCAGAGAGAGAACACAGTGGTAGCGGCTGAGAGGGGAAAGCCACAGATTTAGGTGAGACGAGAGAGGTGATGCCGAATCATGTAAATAAATATTCATACACTCCTGGAAATGGAAAAAAGAACACATTGACACCGGTGTGTCAGACCCACCATACTTGCTCCGGACACTGCGAGAGGGCTGTACAAGCAATGATCACACGCACGGCACAGCGGACACACCAGGAACCGCGGTGTTGGCCGTCGAATGGCGCTAGCTGCGCAGCATTTGTGCACCGCCGCCGTCAGTGTCAGCCAGTTTGCCGTGGCATACGGAGCTCCATCGCAGTCTTTAACACTGGTAGCATGCCGCGACAGCGTGGACGTGAACCGTATGTGCAGTTGACGGACTTTGAGCGAGGGCGTATAGTGGGCATGCGGGAGGCCGGGTGGACGTACCGCCGAATTGCTCAACACATGGGGCGTGAGGTCTCCACAGTACATCGATGTTGTCGCCAGTGGTCGGCGGAAGGTGCACGTGCCCGTCGACCTGGGACCGGACCGCAGGGACGCACGGATGCACGCCAAGACCGTAGGATCCTACGCAGTGCCGTAGGGGACCGCACCGCCACTTCTCAGCAAATTAGGGACACTGTTGCTCCTGGGGTATCGGCGAGGACCATTCGCAACTGTCTCCATGAAGCTGGGCTACGGTCCCGCACACCGTTAGGCCGTCTTCCGCTCACGCCCCAACATCGTGCAGCCCGCCTCCAGTGGTGTCGCGACAGGCGTGAATGGAGGGACGAATGGAGACGTGTCGTCTTCAGCGATGAGAGTCGCTTCTGCCTTGGTGCCAATGATGGTCGTATGCGTGTTTGGCGCCGTGCAGGTGAGCGCCACAATCAGGACTGCATACGACCGAGGTACACAGAGACAACACCCGGCATCATGGTGTGGGGAGCGATCTCCTACACTGGCCGTACACCACTGGTGATCGTCGAGGGGACACTGAATAGTGCACGGTACATCCAAACCGTCATCGAACCCATCGTTCTACCATTCCTAGACCGGCAAGGGAACATGCTGTTCCAACAGGACAATGCACGTCCGCATGTATCCCGTGCCACCCAACGTGCTCTAGAAGGTGTAAGTCAACTACCCTGGCCAGCAAGATCCCCGGATCTGTCCCCCATTGAGCATGTTTGGGACTGGATGAAGCGTCGTCTCACGCGGTCTGCACGTCCAGCACGAACGCTGGTCCAACTGAGGCGCCAGGTGGAAATGGCATGGCAAGCCGTTCCACAGGACTACATCCAGCATCTCTACGATCGTCTCCATGGGAGAATAGCAGTCTGCATTGCTGCGAAAGGTGGATATACACTGTACTAGTGCCGACATTGTGCATGCTCTGTTGCCTGTGTCTATGTGCCTGTGGTTCTGTCAGTGTGATCATGTGATGTATGTGACCCCAGGAATGTGTCAATAAAGTTTCCCCTTCCTGGGACAATGAATTCACGGTGTTCTTATTTCAATATCCAGGAGTGTATAATTCAGCCTGTTAAGACGGAATACTAAAGGTGCGTTTACACCTGTGCGCCTTGCGCGTATTCACCGTGCGACTTGCAAGTAGAGGCACGTGTTTCGGTGTATGCCCCTACTTTAATATGTGCGTACAAGTCGTTCCGTTCACACCTTCGTTCACACTGTGCGCCCCTACTTCCGTGTTGGGCAAGGCGCAGCATCTTGGCGAGTAGCCACCAGGCGCACAGGTGTGAACGCACCTTTAATGCGGAGGAAACTGTGGTCCGCTGAATATAAAAGCTGTCTTGTTTACAGAGAATTAGAGTGAATAAGTACTCCAACAGTTTTAATTCTGACAGGGCGCAACACAATGATTACGGGTGGTGTCCAACAGGAAACAGCAGTGTAAGACAGCAGGTGCTGTAATATGGCAATGGAAACAATAACCAGTAATACAAAAGGAACGAGTGTAGGTGTCATTTCTATAAACCATTTGTCCACAGAATTCCGCAAGGAAAGATCGACGCAAACCACCACAGCACCACCGTAAAGCAAGACAAACAAGAATCGAATTTTATTGCATGGATGCAGAGCTCTTCTGACGAAGATGACTATTTAGTGACGTCAGTGGTTTGCATGACACAGAAGCTTTAAATACCATTCTTTGCTGTCAGATTCTACTAGTAAACGAAGCCAGATTCGACGATAGGTAGAGCAGATAAACTCTGTTTCGCATCAGTTCTGTGAAGCCAGAGAGTATTAGGCATGGCGTTCTTGTCGATTCATACCAGTGTAAGATAGCATGCGTGTAGGGTATATCCGGTATTGATGGCCATGATTTTTTTAAAAGCCAGTTTACAAACTAATACACAAGAGGAACCAGAAACTTGCCATAAATTTCCTTTTCAAGTCGTAAAAAAAGGAAGTCAATTTCGTGTATAAGGCTATACCAACTTTCAAACTAGTTAAAAATACTTTCAAAAACTGTTACACTTGGTCATCCTATCCGAGTATGGGAGTTAGATGGCAGCACATATAACGGATGGATGGCTGGTGTACGAATCACTTTAAAATTAGAGAGAAAATTACAAAAAAAGCTTTTAACACTTTAAGTAGTTTTATTGAATCTCTTGCTGTAAAAAATATTTTATAAAAATATTAATTGTACATAAATTATAACAAACAGGTTCTGGAAAAAGCATTTTACAATTCTTGAATTGTTTTAATATTTTTATTAATTAATTGGAATATGCTAGTTTTGTGGTGTCACCGCCAGACACCACACTTGCTAGGTGGTAGCCTTTAAATCGGCCGCAGTCCGTTAGTATACGTCGGACCCCCGTGTCGCCACTATCAGTGATTGCAGACCGAGCGCCGCCACACGGAAGGTCTAGAGAGACTTCCTAGCACTCGCCCCAGTTGTACAACCGACTTTGCTAGCGATGGTTCACTGACAAAATACTCTCTCATATGCCGAGACGATAGTTTGGCATCTTCAGCTACGTCATTTGCTACGACCTAGCAAGGCGCCATATTCAGTTACTATTGATATTGTGAATCATGTATCGTCAAGAGCGACGTTCATCATTAATGGATGAAAGTTAAGTAATCCACCAGCTACGTCCGTTTTTCTAAATTCTAATTTCCTTGTCCTGTTCCAGTCCTCACGCCAGCCTGTGTGAGCTAAAACGAGTGCATTTCGGCCTCCTCTAGTAACACAGTGTTGGCTCTTCTGCCAACCACAACATTGGCGACTAGGCAAAACCGCGTTCTTCTCTAAACTGCCCTAATTTACTTGTGTAATGGCTGCGCCACAATCTTTAGATGTACTGTCCGAGTTTTATCGCTTACAGAATCAGTAGATGTAGGCATTACGTGATGCCTTTGGACAGCTCGTCCAGGGTCAACATGCGATGCAAAACGATGCGGCAGCAGCCGCTCCACCGCTAATGCAGCCACAATACGCAGTTGCACCAACTTTTCGACCTTTTGATGCTGCACTGGAAAGCTGGACAGAGTGGTCACACCAATTTGGATTCCATCTCGCCGCCTACAGCATTCTAGGTAACGAGCGGCAGCCTTTTTTGTTATCATCAGTCGGGGTGAACACGTGCCATGTGATAGTCAAATTATTTCCCCGACGCGACGTAGCAACTCTGTCCTACTAAGGAATTTTGTCTGCATTAGATGCATATTTCAAAGAATCAGTCAATGTAGTTACGAAACGGTATACCTTCTTTCGTACAAAACATATGGTAGGTTAGACTAATCGGGAGTGGGTTGCAACCTTGCAAGGCCTTACTAGGGATTGTGCTTTTGAGTGTCAATGTGGACTCCCTTATTCAGATACTATGGTACATGATGCATTTGCACAGAACGTTTCTGATGTTCGTATAAGGGAACAGATTTTTAAACTAGTCAATCCCTCCCTTCAACAAGTGATGGACATATTGGATCGGCAGGACACACTTGACTTTGCACAGGAATCATTTGAAACTTCACTAGCCATGTGTCAGGTTAACCGGCCCGCCGGACGAGCTGCAAGGAGCAGTAAACAGTCCTCGCGCCCCGACGCGCCGCTGCTGCCAGGCTCTCAGCCACGTATGCTGTGCCGACAAGCAAATGCAGTGCTCATATCCTGCCCGCGGTGCGCTACTAGACATTTGCGTGAGAATTGCCCATGACGCCAAGCTATTTGATTTTATTGTAATAAAAAAGAACATGTTCAGAGTGTTTGCCAGAAAAAGCTCAGATCGGAAGCTCAAAACCATTCCAGGCCCTTTGCTTCGCGCCGGTATCGGAATCGAACCAAGGATACTCAGGCTCGCAAAACTTCGCCCATGGAAATTCATGTAGTTCATTCCACTCCACCCAGTGCCACTCTCTCTAACAGTGACTGTGTTCGTCCCACAAATAGTGTGCGTCGACATCGCCGGAACTCCCGTCAAGTCGCAAGTGATTTTGTACCAGTGCCAGTTCACGTTGCACGAGACAGTCGCTCTTGTCGTTAGCAGGACAATAAACTTTTTGCGGACTTGGACATTAACGGCAAAGTGATACCATTCCAGCTCGATACCGGGGCTGCAGTTTCACTGATCAATCAAAGACACTTACAAACTGCTGGGCACACCTCCGTTGTGTGCCGCAAATGTTAAGTTAACTAGCTATTCAGGTCAAGAGATCCCTGTGTTAGGACAGTGCAGCCTTCTTGCAACATCCAAAGGACAAACAAAACTTGTGTCATTTTACGTCCTTCGTTCTTCTTCTGCAGTGAACTTGTTTGGTTTCGATTTATTTCAGTTGTTTAACTTGTCTATAGTAAATCCGGTCCTATCAGTTAACCAGACTGTGCCTTCAGACAGTGTTTCTCGTCTATGTGAAGAATTTGCAGACATTTTTGCACCGGGCCTCGGTTGCGCTAAGAAGTATAAAGCATATTTGGAACTGGAAGTAAACGTGCAACCGAAATTTTTCAAAGCGCGCAATGTACCCCACACATTGCGTGATGACGTCGCAATAACATTACATGATTTGCAGTCACAAGGTGTAACTGAACGTGTGCAGGCTTCTCTTTGGGCATCACCCTTAGTAATTTTGCCAAAACCTACCGGAAAATTGAGACTTTGTGTGGACTTCAAGGCAACAGTGAATCCACAACTAGTGATTGCAACTTTTCCTTTACCCCGCCCGGAAGATCTTTTTGACAAACTGCGCCCGGGTAAATGTTTTTCGAAGTTGTACCTCGTAGATGCATACTTGCAAGTACCGGTGGACGAAGAATCCCAGCGCGTTTTGGTGGTTAACACACATCTTGGGTTGTATCAATTCAAACGACTGCCATTCGGGTGTGCATCCACCCCTGCATTGTTTCAGCAATATCTACAAACTGTTTGTACGTCGGTCCCTACTGCAGCAAATTATCTGGACGATATTGTGATCTCAGGAAAGACGGAAGAAGAACATTAGGCCAATGTCAGAACATTGTTTCAGGTCATGCGACAAAATGGTCTTCGCTTGCGGAAAGACAAATGTGTGTTTTTTGCGCGTGATTTGCCATACCTGGGACATGTACTCAATGCCCAAGGCATACATCCCAGTCCAGAGCACCTCCGTCCCATACAAGACTTGCCTTCGCCGCAGAATTTGAAGCAGCTACAGAGTGTGCTGGGAAAAAATAAACTACTATAATAGATATGCGCTACATGCCTCTTCCATTTCAGCTCCGCTTCATCGCTTACGCCGTACAGGTGTTCCGTTCGTCTGGACGACGGAATGCGAACGCACCTTTCGCCAGTTGAAATCGGCGTTGCTTTCTAATACTTGCCTTACGCCATTCGATCCCCAGAAGCCCCTTTTGTCGATGGTGGATGCATCGGATTTCGGGATCGGTGCTGTGCTTGCGCACAAAGATGGATCGCGCGATCGCCCTATTGCCTTTGCGTCCAAATTGCTCTCGTCTGCTCAAATAAATTATTCACAGATCGAGAAAGAAGCATTGGCTCTCGTATTTGGTGTTACAAAGTTTCATTATTTCTTATATGGTCGTCACTTTACCGTAATCACAGACCACAAACCTTTGACATCGCTATTTCATCCGACCAAGCCTGTACCTCCACGTACAGCGCAGAAATTCATACGCTGGGCTATTTTCCTCTCGCAGTACCGCTACGATATCTTGTATCGGTCCACTGGTAAGCACGGAAACACCGATGCGTTGTCCCGCTTGCCTGTTGCTGAGGATAGGGCTTTCGATTCCTCTGAACTTGCTTGCATGTTCATTGATGCGGAAACCGATGACGTGGTCGAATCTTTTCCGATTGATTTTCGTCGTGTAGCTACAGCCACAGCTGCCGACTCGGTCCTTGCTACCGTTCTGCGTTTTGTTGCTACGCAATGGCCCTTGTCAAAGTCACGGATCGGTGACCCGTTGGTTCGCAGATTTTTTGCTCACAAGGAGAGACTTTTTGTTCGACGTGGTGTTTTGCTGTTGCGTTCTGATAATGATCAATCCACGGTCGTGGTCCCACGTGCGTTACAATCCTCTGTCTTAAAGCTTCTCCACCAAGGACATTGGGGTATAGTGAGAACGAAACAACTTGCTCCTCTGCACTGTACTTGGTTCGGAATCGAGGCCGCGAATACGAATATGTGCTCTTCTTGCATGGTGTGTGCCGAACAAAAATCAGCAGCACCGCGGAAATTCTCTGCCTGGCCAAAAGCCACTTCCAGTTGGCAACGCTTACACATCGATTTTTCTGGATTTCTGGAATGCTCGATGGTTGGTTTTGGTAGATTCATTCAGTAATTTTCCTTTTGTTGTCCGGATGTCTTCCACGACGTCATCTGCCACCATCCAAGCGTTATCTGCTATCTTTTGTATTGAAGGTCTTTCACAGGCTATTGTTGCCGACAATGGCCCACAATTCATGTCCGCAGAATTTCAGTCATTCTGCAAGGCCAATTGTATTTAACATGTGGGGTCCGCGCCGTTTTCGCCACAGTCAAACGTAGCCGCTGAACGATTGGTCAGGACTTTCAAGTCACAAATGTTGAAATTAAAAGAGTCGCATTCTCGGGAGGACGCGTTACTGCTCTTTTTGTCCTCGTATCGCTCTCAGCCCCGAGATGGTCGCTCGCCGGCTGAGTTGCTCCACGGTCGCACTCATCGAACCTTGATGTCTTTGCTACATCAGACACCTGCTTTTGCCCCAGGCGACGTTGTCTACCACCGCCACTACCGAAGTTCACGGCGTTGGCTCGAAGGGCGCATTCTTCGCTGCCTCGGACGCGCTATGTATCTGGTTTTGGGGGCCTCTGATCAGGTGCGCCGGCATCTCAACCAGCTGCGCCTCTGTCGTCGCACGGGACCTGCCGCTCGCCGTCTGCTTTCAGCGACGGTGCCGTCCGGTCAGCGCCCTGGTGAGCCATCTACTGGCTCGCCTCAGCCCCAGGTGTTACCGACGCTGCTTTCCATTTCACCCCATGGCGACGCGCCGCCGCCACCGCCGCCGCCGCCTCTTCTCCCGCCGGCGACGCCCGCAGTGGACGCGTCACTGCAACCGCCGGGCGCCTCACTGGGTCACGCGCTGCTGATCGCTTCCCGTGACCAGTTGTCCTCCATCATGGAACTCTTGCTCGACCATATGTCGCCTTCGCCCGTCGGGTGCCCCGGCCCGATGGAGGTCGATCTTTCGGCCCCTTCTGTCTCTCTACGGGCACATACACCGCATGTTGGCGTGCACCCTGGAGCAGGTTTTCAGGCGTTTCCTAGCTCCCCGTGGTCTGAATGGCAGGGTGCGGGTGGCACAGCCTCTCCTGTTGTTAGGCTCCCCACCTCGTCGCATACGTCAACAGGGGGTCCTCCCCACGGCGGGCGGAAGCCTTATACCACAACCGTACGCCGATTTGCGGCGGAGGAATGTGGTGTCACCGCGAGACACCACACTTGCTAGGTGGTAGCCTTTAAATCCGCCGCTGTCCGTTAGTATACGTCGGACCCGCGTGTCGCCACTATCAGTGATTGCAGACCGAGCGCCGCCACACGGCAGGTCTAGAGAGACTTCCTAGCACTCGCCCCAGTTGTACAACCGACTTTGCTAGCGATGGTTCACTGACAAAATACTCTCTCATATGCCGAGACGATAGTTTAGCATAGCCTTCAGCTACGTCATTTGCTACGACCTAGCAAGGCGCCATATTCAGTTACTATTGATATTGCGAAACATCTACCGCCAAGAGCGACGTTCATCATTAATGGATTAAAGTTAAGTATTCCACCAGCTACGCCCGTTTTTCTAAATTCTAATTTCCTTGTCCTGTTCCAGACCTCACGCTAGCCTGCGTGAGCTAAAACGCGTGCATTTCGGCCTGCTCTAGTAACACGTTGTCGGCTCTCCTGCCAACCACAACAAGTTTTATGCAGAAAATAATGAGAAATCGTCTCAATTAAGCTTCGTAAAATCCCTCGTCAAGAGAAAACTATTGGCTTGCTTCTTTTTTTATGTAATGGACAGTTAGTAGCTCGCTAGCTGAACCCAAACAAGAACTAGGAACCACTGTCATTTTGGAGTCTCAAAATTTTTTCTGGGAATATTACCCTCGCACAATAACCATCGTTGTTTACTTTGTTAACAGCATTTCTATAGTCTTCTTCTTTCAGTGACCCCTAGAAGAGCCGGCCTTTCGAATGGAATTATTTGGCATCTGTCAAAAAATAACGATGCCATCAAAATTTGATACATAACATTTATGAGATCGCCATCTGGCCCGATGATGGTATGGCTGCCATGAAACATGGTAGACGCAAACTCAAACAAAACCTACGTACCGGTATACAGTTAGACTTAAACAACCCTAAAAGTAAAGTTTGTGTCACTACTCGCAGACCGAGTTAGATTTTAAGCGAAAGTTTATGACGTAGTTCATTCAGAAAACTAAAACAATAGAAGTTACTTACTTTTAGTTGAAGTAAATATTCTTCCGTAGCCTCAACAATCACTCACATTACGAACTACCAATTGACCGGCAGCTCTGTGAGGGGGATCGTGGCAGAAATACAGGCGTTGGCCATTTCTTCCTTAATGCCGTCTATGCCGGGTTTACCCTATACGTGGATTATCATACCAGCATACATAAACTGGCAACGAACGTCTAATTTTACATGACGTTCCATGCCAGAATAAAAATTAACCAAACGAAATGCGTAGTTTGTCAGAAACTAACAGCACGCGTATTATTATTTTTCAATAGTGCTGAGTGTATTAGGTCGTCAGTGAGTGATTCTGCAGTAAAATTATTCCACCTGTGCAGAAAGCTGTGAAAGAATTCAAGAGCCCGTTCCCATACGCTGGCATAGATTTGGGGTGGGACACTTGCTGATTTTCTGAATAGCTGTACATACAGGAACGTGATAGGTAGAGGCTGCAAGGCGCAGCGCGAAACCATCAGTGTGCGTTGTTCAATAAACGATGCGGAGTCATCGAGGGCCAGTAGAGAAGAATAGATGGCTTTTATCCTCGGGGCAACTTGTAGTGTTCTGTTTCTGCTTGTGTTCTTGTGCTGTCTGAGCTTAAACCGATACCAAGTTTCGTTTATGGGGGAGATCAGCGACGAGGTTCTTAGAAACAGGATGGAAATGGCCGAGTGGCTGTCTGCAGTGTTTGTTTTTCAATTTTGCCTCCGCATCTCCGAGTGTTTTGAAAGTAGCCGCACTGCAACTGGATATCTATCAATAGTATAGGAGTAACGAGAAATTTAACCCTATGTCGCGAGTAAAACTAGACTATCTTTATTTAGAGTGATTTAATAGTGTAGCATTGCTGATAATTAATCCAGGTTCACCAACAAACGTCCCCAACAGAAACCGCGTGGCAAAATTTGCCTTGCACGCCTCACCTCATTGTGTGAAGATTTTGTCCGCAGCAGTGAGTAACATTTGTCGGGATCCCACGAGATAGAAGCTGCATTCCACGGTAACATTCAGCTTGTCTAGAGAAACGTATTATGTCCTGTAGATTTAATCATTTTATAAGTACTGACAGTCGGTTACTCGGAAGAAGATTTGTGAAATCCACTGGCTCGTATCTTCTAAGCACACTTCATTTATTCGTCTTTACACTGGAGTAACGAGAGATCGTATTGTTAAGGTACTATATGACAAGGTGTATTAGCGCACGACTGCATTTCGATTTTGTGTTGTATTCTCACGCTGCAACACAAGCTTGCGAAGCCTCCACACGAGGAAAGTCGCTCTAATCCAGAAAGCTAATTGTGAGCAGCCCCAGCCTTTAAGATCTTCGCTACGAGTTTAATGTGTATAGTAAAGCTTAATAACACTAATTTTGTTAGCCCTAGCTATGATTGGTAAGTTGAGGTTTTTCCACAAAATACTTAATCTCAGGAGAAGATGTGTAAAAGACACGCTATTCCCATTTAAACACGTTAATTTATCAACTAAAAACTTTGATCAGATGCATAAAACATATGAAAATGTTGAATGATTTGCAAACACTATTCCAAAATTCTAATTAATGGATTGAATTGATTAACAGTGGTACTCACTTTGTCATCTTAGAAAGCCTTGCTGACGTTTAGGTTGATCATAGAATCGCAGAGCTTGTTAATCCCACATGTAAAACAGTAAACCCGGTAACTAATTGCAAAGCTGCCACATGCAACACACCAAAGCTGAATCTGAGACAGACACTGGTACAGAATTCCACAAAGTTTTGAGAAAAAATGCCCTATGGCGCCAGTGCCAGCAAATGTGCTGAGTTCCCCAAGAAGTCTCTAAATTGTTGTAGATTGTAACACACAGCTATGTTTTCCCGCCGAACCGTGCCTGCCCGCAAATAGCAGAAAATGCAGCAGACTTAGGCTCTTTCTACATGTGAAATTCCACCGAAAGCAAGAAATTATGATCTTACGCTACTCACAGTACAGAGTATATGGCTTCTTCATAATGTAATTGATTAATTCACCCGCAGCTAGCCTTGCATCACAAGTTTTCCGAAGTTACAAGGCTAGGTCACTGTCGGGTATGTTCTGTTCGTAAAAGCGCCAAATAGCTACCTACAAAGGTCCTCGGGGAAATATGAAAAAGTTGCACACTTGAGACACAATAAATACCCCTTGCTGGACCATAGAGTCTTCGCTTTTTCGCAGCCAACGTCTGAGGCGCCAACCGGCTCATACGCCAATACGCAGTTTTTGTCCACTGAATTCTCTGTCCATCCCGTCACACATCCGAAGCGCTGTGTCTCCCAATACACATAAAATCATACATAAAGACGTTCCATACGAGACTCGGTCCAACATCCTCTACGTACAGATATGATTCAATTTTTAATTTACCATCTACCTTTCAACCTTAATGAAAAGCGATCAACTCTATAACACTTTGCCAGGTTTAGCACACGAAAGAAAGCAAGAGTAATGGTGCACATTTGCATTATTACCACATTTGTTCAGCTGGTGGTGGTTACCCTTCAAGATAGGGCTAATTTAAGCCAACATCCCTCTACACTTACTCACCACTAGCTTATCCTGTGAAGTAAGTCCACATTGTCAAGTGTCAGTACCATAACACTTCTGCAGTTTCACATCTCTTTCTCGGCCATACACATAATCCAGATCCACACCTTGGCCACTTCGAACAACAAGATTCTTTTTTATCCATATTGGCTGATAGACTCCATTGATTATAAGCATCCATTAATTTTCTCCTTTGGTACATGATGTCACCCAGAGCCGTTAGTACTTTAATATCGGCAAACAGTAACGGATGAAAACTTGGTGCTGTACTGCCACACGAGACTTCCGCACTGTCTTTTCCACTAACCAGCAACAACTTCTCAACACAACTTACATAAGACTGGGGACATTTAACGTTTTCGTCTTAAACCTTTGGTTGCTTTAAGACTCTACAATTTCTTACCACCAACTTAATACGCCATCCACTCCAACATTTAAGAATGATGTCCATGGTAACTTCTTTGACACTGGATCACAGGCTTTCTTAACAGTCATCTAATGGAGATCTTTATTTTCTTTGCGATGATTTTCTGACACACTTGGTCTACACAAAAGATGCTATGCACACAGCTTTTCCCATCAGTAATACCCAGCTGTTCCTGAGACAACGGCTGTGCTACCTTTTGCAGTGTGGTCTTTGCTATACTACGAAACAATATACTCACCGAAGTCATTACATGTATTCCTCTGTAGTTACTCGAATCTCTGCTGTTCCTTTTCTTATATACTGCAAATATGTGATATTTTGCATTCTGCTTGAACTATTTCATTAAACACTATAAGGGAACCGCACTTTAACCACGAAAATCACACACAAATGTAACATCACCTCTTCCGTACTTCGCGGTTAGCGCTACACATCATGCCAATGTTCTCCAGGCATTCGCGAATCCCAAAGCCTTTAACCAAACTATTGCAGGGTACAGCGTGGTTCAGAATTCACTAAGTCATTTTGCACCACCTCAAGCGTCGCTTAGCGTTAACTGCAGAAATGTGGGGGTTTCGAGGAGTTGTTCAACCACTGTGCCTCACTCTTTTTAACTCAATTCGCAGTCGCTATGCCTACTGGACCGCCGGTAGCACACTGGTACTCTCTACCTTTTGCTGGTTCATGCGATTATTTCAGCCTTCCTAAACAATGCTCGACTGTCTTTGCCTGTCAGTAAATGAGGTCTGGCTGATCTTCCTCTAGCTTTCTTTGTTCCAAGGTGTTTCCACTTCACATCACCAACATTCCTACGGAATATCAGACCAGCTGTGTGGCTGGATTGAAGAGTTTTTAGCAGACAGAACACAGCATGTTGTTATCAACGGAGAGACGTCTACAGACGTTAAAGTAACCTCTGGCGTGCCACAGGGGAGTGTTATGGGACCATTGCTTTTCACAATATATATAAATGACCTAGTAGATAGTGTCGGAAGTTCCATGCGGCTTTTCACGGATGATGCTGTAATATACAGAGAAGTTGCAGCATTAGAAAATTGTAGCGAAATGCAGGAAGATCTGCAGCGGACAGGCACTTGGTGCAGGGAGTGGCAACTGACCCTTAACATACACAAATGTAATGTATTGCGAATACATAGAAAGAAGGATCCGTTATTGTATGATTATATGATAGCGGAACAAACACTGGTAGCAGTTACTTTGGTAAAATATCTGGGAGTTTGTGTGCGGAACGATTTGAAGTGGAATGATCATATAAAATTAATTGTTGGTAAGGCGGGTACCAGGTTGAGATTCATTGGGAGAGTCCTTAGAAAATGTAGTCCATCAACAAAGGAGGTGGCTTACAAAACAGTCGTTCGGCCTATACTTGAGTATTGCTCATCAGTGTGGGATCCGTACCAGATCGGTTTGACGGAGGAGATAGAGAAGATCCAAAGAAGAGCGGCGCGTTTCGTCACAGGGTTATTTGGTAACCGTGATAGCGTTACGGAGATGTTTAACAAACTCAAGTGGCAGACTCTGCAAGAGAGGCGCTCTGCATCGCGGTGTAGCTTGCTCGCCAGGTTTCGAGAGGGTGCGTTTCTGGATGAGGTATCGAATATATTGCTTCCCCCTACGTATACCTCCCGAGGAGATCACGAATGTAAAATTAGAGAGATTAGAGCGCGCACAGAGGCTTTCAGACAGTCGTTCTTCCCGCGAACCATACGCGACTGGAACAGGAAAGGGAGGTAATGACAGTGGCACGTAAAGTGCCCTCCGCCACACACCGTTGGGTGGCTTGCGGAGTATAAATGTAGATGTAGATGTAGATGCGTTGGCTAGCTCACATTCCAAGTGAATCTGCTCCCCTGAACTCGCCATTCTGCCGTTACAGCATCTCTGCTGACAACCAATTGTTTCCAGCCTCCTGTTATACTGGCGGCTCCGCCTCTAGTGGCATTCTCATTACATAGCGTATCCGCTTACTTTTTACCAGATATCGTGGTAGTTCACTCAGTGACGAATGTTTTATGTGTATGTCGCAAGAGCCGGCACGTTCGAAGGCACAGCTTATTTTCAAGCCTGTCTTTCATGTGCGTTGTTGTATCGTCTTCACAACACTGAAATAACTCCGCATGAAGGTAATGATTGTGTATGTAGTTCTGCCCATAAAGAAGTGTGAAAAAGCTTACAGCTGGAGTTACTGCTTACTGGAAATGAAAGCGAATGGAATGAGCTGGAAGACTGGAATCTACATTATATTTTCAGAATTCCAGTGTCATCTTAAGAACACCACTAAACAACGCCACTTACCAACGTTAAAAACATAGGCGTATAGGAAGTGCTGCCTATTTTTCCTGAAAAGAAAAAGACATGGTAGTCTTTGAGGATTTATATTACGATTTGACACTGTGATGACTCAGTCAAATTCGAGTATAATATTTTACATGTATTTTCCATTAAGATGCATATTGAGAATACAACAATAACAAGATTACACCATATTATTTTGAAGTACGCACATTTGCCACATATTCCACAAGAAAATAATTTAACCTTATAGTGTTCACTAAAATACTGGTAATTTCAATAAACGTATGCATTTACCTGAGGTTTTTGTTTCAATTATACGAGAATTAGACTGACGTTCCCAAAGTACACGCCTGGAAATGGAAAAAAGAACACATTGACACCGGTGTGTCAGACCCACCATACTTGCTCCGGACACTGCGAGAGGGCTGTACAAGCAATGATCACACGCACGGCACAGCGGACACATCAGGAACCGCGGTGTTGGCCGTCGAATGGCGCTAGCTGCGCAGCATTTGTGCACCGCCGCCGTCAGTGTCAGCCAGTTTGCCGTGGCATACGGAGCTCCATCGCAGTCTTTAACACTGGTAGCATGCCGCGACAGCGTGGACGTGAACCGTATGTGCAGTTGACGGACTTTGAGCGAGGGCGTATAGTGGGCATGCGGGAGGCCGGGTGGACGTACCGCCGAATTGCTTAACACGTGGGGCGTGAGGTCTCCACAGTACATCGATGTTGTCGCCAGTGGTCGGCGGAAGGTGCACGTGCCCGTCGACCTGGGACCGGACCGCAGCGACGCACGGATGCACGCCAAGACCGTAGGATCCTACGCAGAGCCGTAGGGGACCGCACCGCCACTTCCCAGCAAATTAGGGACACTGTTGCACCTGGGGTATCGGCGAGGACCATTCGCAACCGTCTCCATGAAGCTGGGCTACGGTCCCGCACACCGTTAGGCCGTCTTCCGCTCACGCGCCAACATCGTGCAGCCCGCCTCCAGTGGTGTCGCGACAGGCGTGAATGGAGGGACGAATGGAGACGTGTCGTCTTCAGCGATGAGAGTCGCTTCTGCCTTGGTGCCAATGATGGTCGTATGCGTGTTTGGCGCCGTGCAGGTGAGCGCCACAATCAGGACTGCATACGACCGAGGCACACAGGGCCAACACCCGGCATCATGGTGTGGGAAGCGATCTCCTACACTGGCCGTACACCACTGGTGATCGTCGAGGGGACACTGAATAGTGCACGGTACATCCAAACCGTCATCGAACCCATCGTTCTACCATTCCTAGACCGGCAAGGGAACATGCTGTTCCAACAGGACAATGCACGTCCGCATGTATCCCGTGCCACCCAACGTGCTCTAGAAGGTGTAAGTCAGCTACCCTGGCCAGCAAGATCTCCGGATCTGTCCCCCATTGAGTATGTTTGGGACTGGATGAAGCGTCGTCTCACGCGGTCTGCACGTCCAGCACGAACGTTGGTCCAACTGAGGCGCCAGGTGGAAATGGCATGGCAAGCCGTTCCACAGGACTACATCCAGCATCTCTACGATCGTCTCCATGGGAGAATAGCAGCCCTCATTGCTGCGAAAGGTGGATATACACTGTACTAGTGCCGACAATGTGCATGCTCTGTTGCCTGTGTCTATGTGCCTGTGGTTCTGTCAGTGTGATCATGTGATGTATCTGACCCCAGGAATGTGTCAATAAAGTTTCCCCTTCCTGGGACAATGAATTCACGGTGTTATTTCAATTTCCAGGAGTGTATATTTCCAATATCAATTAGCTTTATACGAAATTGTTTCCAGGAATTTTTTCACGAACCGCAAACAAATTTGTATCAAAGGGCACAACTTTGATGAAAATGGCCATATAGACGTAAATATGATTTTTATGACATAAAATATAATTTTTTTTAAATATTTGATCCGTTGTATTTGCTCGGCTGCGATTGCTTACACGAGCTTTATCTTGAAGAGCGCTTCTTAACAGTTAACGTTTTCAGACAATCCATTTTTGATTTTGCACATGTTGTATTAATTCAGTGAACTTCCAAGAACTGCACTTAGTCACACTAACAGCTCTTTCCTGCTTGCCACTGTTCTCTTCATTTATTGACGATCTTGTATTTCAGCTACGTCAAACATATTTATTATTTTATCATTGGCGTCCCATTATTTCCTTTTACAGCCTTTTTCCTTCAAACATTTTTTTTATAATTATGTCAACATGCCTTACGACCATGTTAACTAAGATATTGTCGGTAACTTTCTCAACGAATACGATCAATTAAAATAAAAATTCCCTCCAGACCACGAAAATGGTACACTATCACCTTTGTACTCATCATCTTCAGTTTCACCGCCTCCAACTGGAATATTCAGGACTGAATGTCTAGCAATGAGAAAATATTACGGGTGATCATTATTACTGGAACTGTCTTGTAATACTATTAACAGGCGTTCTTATTCCAGACTATGTATTCCCCAGTGCTAAGCTACGAGTTATCAAGTCACTAGTAGACTATCTATGAAATGTAGATGGAGATTAAGGGAGAGGAGAAAGACGTAATATTCTACACAAGTAACGTCACGATGAAGGACGATTATCTTACATTTCAGATATGAACTGATGATAGTCATCTGATGTATGAGGAAAGTCATTGAGGACGCGAGAGAGTGGAAACAATGAAGAACATAGAGTGCACGAAAATGTAATGTCCACTGTCTGGTCGCATCCACCCCAACTAAACACACGAAATTACCCAGTTTGACTGACATGTCTTACTACTTGTGTCGCGTTGATGTAAATACAGTCATAACGATTCAGCGGGGCTGAAGACGGATTAGTTTTCTGTTTTAATTTTGACAGAAAGGTTCGTCGCATATATCTGAATTGGAAGTGGACAAGGGACTCATTAATTGCGTGGTGTGAACTTTCTATACAGTTGGGATGGTCGTCCAGGATGATGCCGAGACCTTTTACTGTCTTACATTGCTTCATGCGTGACCGTTTCCATCTGTATAAAGGAATCATGTTTAGATCAACAGGCAGCGCTAAGGATTTTGTTCAGTTCAGGAGTACGTATCCGATGTAATTGGAAAAGCACATTTCATAATACACTCCTGGAAATGGAAAAAAGAACACATTGACACCGGTGTGTCAGACCCACCATAGTTGCTCCGGACACTGCGAGAGGGCTGTACAAGCAATGATCACACGCACGGCACAGCGGACGCACCAGGAACCGCGGTGTTGGCCGTCGAATGGCGCTAGCTGCGCAGCATATGTGCACCGCCGCCGTCAGTGTCAGCCAGTTTTCCGTGGCATACGGAGCTCCATCGCAGTCTTTAACACTGGTAGCATGCCGCGACAGCGTGGACGTGAACCGTATGTGCAGTTGACGGACTTTGAGCGAGGGCGTATAGTGGGCATGCGGGAGGCCGGGTGGACGTACCGCCGAATTGCTCAACACGTGGGGCGTGAGGTCTCCACAGTACATCGATGTTGTTGCCAGTGGTCGGCGGAAGGTGCACGTGCCCGTCGACCTGGGACCGGACCGCAGCGACGCACGGATGCACGCCAAGACCGTAGGATCCTACGCAGTGCCGTAGGGGACCGCACCGTCACTTCCCAGCAAATTAGGGACACTGTTGCTCCTGGGGTATCGGCGAGGACCATTCGCAACCGTCTCCATGAAGCTGGGCTACGGTCCCGCACACCGTTAGGCCGTCTTCCACTCACGCCCCAACATCGTGCAGCCCGCCTCCAGTGGTGTCGCGACAGGCGTGAATGGAGGGACGAATGGAGACGTGTCGTCTTCAGCGATGAGAGTCGCTTCTGCCTTGGTGCCAATGATGGTCGTATGCGTGTTTGGCGCCGTGCAGGTGAGCGCCACAATCAGGACTGCATACGACCGAGGCACACAGGGCCAACACCCGGCATCATGGTGTGGGGAGCGATCTCCTACAATGGCCGTACACCACTGGTGATCGTCGAGGGGACACTGAATAGTGCACGGCACATCCAAACTGTCATCGAACCCATCGTTCTACCATTCCTAGACCGGCAAGGGAACTTGCTGTTCCAACAGGACAATGCACGTCCGCATGTATCCCGTGCCACCCAACGTGCTGTAGAAGGTGTAAGTCAACTACCCTGGCCAGCAAGATCTCCGGATCTGTCCCCCATTGAGCATGTTTGGGACTGGATGAAGCGTCGTCTCACGCGGTCTGCACGTCCAGCACGAACGCTGGTCCAACTGAGGCGCCAGGTGGAAATGGCATGGCAAGCCGTTCCACAGGACTACATCCAGCACCTCTACGATCGTCTCCATGGGAGAATAGCAGCCTGAATTGCTGCGAAAGGTGGATATACACTGTACTAGTGCCGACATTGTGCATGCTCTGTTGCCTGTGTCTATGTGCCTGTGGTTCTGTCAGTGTGATCATGTGATGTATCTGACCCCAGAAATGTGTCAATAAAGTTTCCCCTTCCTGGGACAATGAATTCTCGGTGTTCTTATTTCAATTTCCAGGAGTGTATGAGTTGCGGTCTGTATCACACAATCGTGGGGAACCTAGTAGCCACGTCTTGCGCACGGGATATACTTACCGTCATGGGAACTGTGTCGTTATACATGGCTGCCCATTATATTTGCTCTAAATCAGCAGCTAAAAGGAGCTGATAGCGGTTAGCCCCTTTGCTGATCTGAGGTAGCATCAGGTGCTGTGAGAAACATGTTTTGGTTTACCCATATTGTGTCCTGTTGACAGCTGACAGAGAGTTCGCTGTTCACAGATCTAAGCTGTCCAGACTGCCTTTGTCCTCACCTGTGAGGATGGAACACTGATGCTTCAGTATACATCACCGAATAACTCAATCAGAATCATTTTATAATCCCGGCACCCTGCTTTTCGTGACGAATGTGGCTCCGTTTCAGTTGTAAGTGGCTGTTGGAGAAGGGATGGACCAATATGGTCATTTATTAATCAATAAATATCCTTACCTGAGCGTATCCCATCCAGTATTAGACCATGGACTAGAGCGTATTTGCTACTCAAATGTTTGCCTGGCTATCACAGGTAGTAAGGACGGTTTGAGGTTATTGCCAACTTTAACTTCCTTGGGTAGTTTATCGAAGAAAGAATGTTGGGAGCAGAACCAAAGTTAAGCACTGGATTCAGGTTTCTGTAGTGCAGTAGTTGGTCAGAGTTAACGGACCACTGTCTTCACCACCAGTGATTTGAATGTGGGATCGATTTGATTATACGCCAAGCTCGTCCCCTTGTCGCTGGCTAGCTAGGTGAACAGGCATCCTCTCGTGGCCTGGCTCGTTCCAGAGTTTACTCTGTCATGTGGATGTGCTAGTTTAACCCATCACTGCGCAGCTTCATAATATCTGCAGAGCGGAATTAAACGAAATTTTCTCCGGTGTTTCTGCTTAGTTTAACCCTTTGCAGAACCTTCAGTTTGGCATGAAGCGCCATCTTGTAGGAGTCTGTGCGCACGCACGCACACACACACACACACACACACACACACACACACACACACACATATATATATATATATATATAGTGTTACAAAAAGATGCGAACAAACTTTCAGGAAACATTCCTCACACACAAAGAAAGCAAAAATATTTTATGTGGACATGTGTCCGGAAACGCTTACTTTCCATGTTAGAGCTCATTTTACTACTTCTCTTCAAATCACATTAATCATGGAATGGAACCACACAGCAACAGAACGTACCTGCGTGACTTCAAACACTTTGTAACAGAAAATGTTCAAAATGTCCTGCGTTAGCGAGGATACATGCATCCACCCTCCGTCGCATGGAATCCCTGATGCGCTGATGCAGACCTGGAGTATGGCGTATTGTATCACAGCCGTCCACAATACGAGCACGAAGAGTCTCTACATTTGGTACCGGGGTTGCGTAGACAAGAGCTTTCAAATGCCCCCATAAATGAATGTCAAACGGGTTGAGGTCAGGAGAGCGTGGAGGCCATGGAATTGGTCCGCCTCTACCAATCCATCGGTCACCGAATCTGTTGTTGAGAAGCGTACGAACTCTTCGACTGAAATGTTCACGAGCTCCATCGTGCATGAACCACATGTTGTGTCGTACTTTTAAACGCACATGTTCTAGCAGCACAGGTAGAGTATCCCGTATGAAATCATCATAACGTGTTCCATTGAGATTAGGTGGAAGAACATGGGGTCCAATCAAGACATCACCAACAATGCCTGCCCAAACGTTCACGGAAAATCTGTGTTGATTACGTGGTTGCACAATTGCGTGCGAATTCTCGTCAGCCCACACATGTTGATTGTGAAAATTCACAATTTGATCACGTTGGAATGAAGCCTCATCCCTAAAGAGAACATTGGCACTGAAATGAGGATTGACACATTGTTGGATGAACCATTCGCAGAAGTGTGGAGGCCAATCAGCTGCTGAGCTG
Organism: Schistocerca cancellata; assembly: GCF_023864275.1. Classification (NCBI taxonomy): domain Eukaryota; kingdom Metazoa; phylum Arthropoda; class Insecta; order Orthoptera; family Acrididae; genus Schistocerca; species Schistocerca cancellata. The sequence continues at coordinate 564,523,211 of NC_064633.1, read as the reverse complement.
CTGATAGTGCCTGCACACGCTGTACATGGTACGGAAACAACTGGTTCTCACGTAGCACTCTCCACACAGTGACGTGGTCAACGTTACCTTGTACAGCAGCAACTTCTCTGACGCTGACATTAGGGTTATCGTCAACTGCACGAAGAATTGCATCGTCCATTGCAGGTGTCCTCGTCGTTCTAGGTCTTCCCCAGTCGTGAGTCATAGGCTGGAATGTTCCGTGCTCCCTAAGACGCCGATCAATTGCTTCGAACGTCTTCCTGTCGGGACGCCTTTGTTCTGGAAATCTATTGCCCCGTGCTAATCCATACATCAAATGAGTATCTGCCAACTCCGCATTTGTAAACATTGCACTGACTGCAAAACCACGTTCGTGATTAACACTAACCTGTTGATGCTACGTACTGATGTGCTTGATGCTAGTACTGTAGAGCAATGAGCCGCATGTCAACACAAGCACCGAAGTCAACATTACCTTCCTTCAATTGGGCCAACTGGCGGTGAATCGAGGAAGTACAGTACATACTGATGAAACTAAAATGAGCTCTAACATGGAAACTAAGCGTTTCCGGACACATGTCCACATAATACCTTTTCTTTATTTGTGTGTGAGGAATGTCTCCTGAAAGTTTGGCCGTACCTTTCTGTAACACCCTGTATATGATTCAATACCAGTGGTGAATGTGTCTTCGTATATATTTCTGCTAATTAACAAGTAAGTAGTCACTAACGTTATTCTGTTTGCACATCTGCAAAAATGCGTGATATGGTTGTAGTGTTGTTTTCAACCCTTAAATCATACAAATCCCAATTACATGTTTTTGTTTCAGTTTCCTGTACACTTGTTGACAAAACATTACTGTGACGTGATCCATTGTGCACTGGGATAATGGTAAAACGTAAGGTTTTGACATCAAATGAATTGATGGCGATGGATTGACCTTCAGAGGCAGAAGATGGTCTGGAATTCTACGATTCTGACGAAAATTCCAACAATAAATGCCCAAGACCTGGAATCTCCGGATAGCGATAGTGATCCTGGAACTGATATCCAAACAGAACCAATTTCAGATATATCGAATAAAGCTAAGGGAAATGTTCAACGAAATTCCCCATCTCTTCAGGAAATTCGAACTAAAATTCTTGTTGCCAACAGACGAAATATAAAAAACATCAGGTTTTATGGAAAAAGCAAAGTTTGCCTTCCTCACTTGACAAGTTCCCATTCACAGGAAAGGAGAAATTACAGCAATCAGTTCTAGAGCTATCTACACCGTAACAGTTTTTTAAATATTTCCTCACTGAAGAAATTAAATCAAAACTGTGGATGAAACAAATTTATGTGCTATTCAACAAAATCCAAGGAAGCCAGGTGATTTATAAATTTTTTGGCTTACGCTTCATCTGTGCTTTGGTCCCACCAGCCAACATCCGTGATCTATGGAATGATGTATTTAGAGTTAAGTTGGTAAAACAGACTGTCAAAGAAGTATTTCGAGAACTTGCATAGTACTTTACATGTCAATGACAACCTTGAGTGACTAGACCCCCAAGGTCCTGAAAGTGGCAAACTATACAAAATAAGGCCAATACCAGACTACTTGAACCAAAGATGTCCTTCAATACCCATGGGTGAACGTCTTTCAATTGATGCACAGATGTGTGCTACCAAGGCAGGACAACGAATGAAAATGTATACGATAGGTAAATCACACAAATGGGATTATAAACACAAGTTATATTTTGACAGATATTATACTTCTCTGGGCTTAGCAGTGAATTATATCAAGAAAGGAACTCAGTGCGTTGGTACAATTCTACGCATTAGAATTCCTAACTGCAAGTTCATGGCGAAAGAGAACTCAAAAAGGAATCAAGAAGTTATTCAGAGGAATTCACAACAAATTTAGAGTCACTTGACGTTTCTGCTGTTTTGTACAAGAACTACAACAATATCAGGTTCCTCTCTACTTTTGTTCGAGAGCTTCTACAATCAGAAGTGAGAAGATTTGATAGGAAGAAAAACGAACATGTAATGGTGCCTTGTCCAGCAGTTGTCTCTATATACAGTTCTCATATGGAAAATATAGCTTTGCTTGGCAGCAGTATAGGAAGACGCCACATTACGATAAGATCAAAGAAATGATCTCTTCGTCTATTTTTTCTCCTGCTTGATACAACAGTAATTAAGTCATGGATACTTAAGCGTCTTGAAGCAGGATCAACCGATATACCCATGAACCAGGTTTAGGACTGAGTTAGCCAAAACTCTGTGCCAGGTAGGCCAGGAGCCAAGAAAGCGTGGAAGAACAAGCAACCTGGACCCAGCAGAGAGCAAGAGAATAAAAGTCGAGGTATCGTCGCTACCACCGAAAGATGTACGACTGGATCCAGTAAACCACTGGCTGATTTGGAATGAGAAAATAACAACTTGCAAAAATCCAGAGCGCAAAGGCTACGCATTTGTTTCATGTGAAAAATGTAAATTACATTTGTGTTTGAATAAGACAACTGTTTCACCTCATTTTACGACAAATGAAATCTCTTATGCATATTTTGATTAAACGCCTTAAAGTTTTTTTCTCTATTGTTCCAATTTAAATAGTTTTCTTTGGACATTTTGTTTTATAAGAAAAATATGAAATAAATATTTGCTTGAATAAGGAAAATAACCGCCTCATCTCAATTCATGGATGTAAAGTCGCTTAGCTGCATGCAGATAAGCTCTAACTGAAGATAACATTTCAGTTTTTTTCACAGTTTTTGTTAATTCCAAGGTTTTGAAAGTTTTCACCTTTTTGCTTTTGAGTTTACTGCATCAATTAGTTCGATTATAAATGCGCTGCTTTTCATATGTGCAAAGTGTCAATGAATAAAATTTGTCACTTAATTAGATTATCCCCCCCCATTAATCATGGACCTTGCCGTTGGTGGGGAGGCTTGCGCGCCTCAGCGATACAGATAACCATACCGTAGGTGCAACCACATCGGAGGGGTATCTGTTGAGAGGCCAGACAAACGTGTGGTTCCTGAAGAGGGGCAGCAGCCTTTTCAGTAGTTGCAGGGGCAACAGTCTGGATGATTGACTGATCTGGCCTTGTAACACTAACCAAAACGGAATGTTGTGCTGGTACTGCGAACGGTTAAAAGCAAGGGGGATCCACAGCCGTAATTTTTCCCGAGGGCATGCAGCTTTACCGTATGGTTAATGATGATGGCGTCCTCTTGGGTAAAATATTCCGGAGGTAAAATAGTTCCCCTTTCGGATCTCCGGGCGGGGACTACTCAAGAGGATGTCGTTATCAGGAGAAAGAAACCTGGCGTTTTACGGATCGGAGCGTGGAATGTCAGATCCCTTAATCGGGCAGGTAGGTTAGAAAATTTAAAAAGGGAAATGGATAAGTTAAAGTTAGATATAGTGGGAATTAGTGAAGTTCGGTGGCAGGAGGAACAAGACTTTTCGTCAGGTGACTACAGGACTGTAAACACAAAATCAAATCGGGGTAATGCAGGAGTAGGTTTAATAATGACTAGGAAAATAGGAATGCGGGTAAGCTACTATAAACGGCATAGTGAACGTATTATTGTGGCCAAGATAGATACGAAGCCCACACCTACCACAGTAGTACAAGTTTATATACCAACTAGCTCTGCAGATGATGGAGATATTGAAGAAATGTATGATGAAATAAAAGAAATTATTGAGATAGTGAATGGAGACGAAAATTTAATAGTCATGTGTGACTGGAATTCAGCAGTAGGAAAAGGGAGAGAAGGAAACGTAGTAGGTGACTATGGATTGGGGGTAAGAAATGAAAGAGGGAGCCGCCTGGTACAATTTTGCACAGAGCACAACTTAATCATAGCTGACACTTGGTTCAAGAATCATAAAAGAAGGTTGTATACATGGAAGAAGCCTGGAGATGCGGACAGGTTTCAGATAGATTATATAATGGTAAGACAGAGATTTAGGAACCAGGTTTTAAATTGTAAGACATTTCCATAGGCAGATGTGGACTCTCCTCGCAATCAATTGGTTATGAACTGTAGATTAAAACTGAAGAAACTAAAAAAAGGTGGGAATTTAAAGAGATGGTACCTCGTTGAACTCACTAAACCAGAGGTTGTACAGATTTTCAGGGAGAGCATAAGGGAACAATTGACAGGAATGGGGGAAAGAAATAGTGTAGAAGAAGAATGGGTAGCACTGAGTGATAAAGTAGTCAAGGCAGCTGAGGATCAAGTAGGTAAAAAGACGAGGGCTAGTAGAAATCCTTGGATAACAGAAGAAATATTGAATTTAATTGATGAAAGGAGAAAATATAAAAATGTCGTAAATGAAAGAGGCAAAAAAGGAATACAAACATCTCAAAAATGTGATCGACAGGAAGTGCAAAATGGCTAAGCGCGGATGGCTGGAGGACAAATGTAAGGATGTAGAGGCTGTTGTGTACACAGTTTCGCGAAGTCAGTGCGTACACAACTTTCCCACTAGAGCGCGCCCCACTAAGCACAACAGCGCAGGCGCAGCGCTCGTCAGACTCCGCACTACGAGATGGCGCTGCATAGAGACTGACCAAATTCTTCTTCCGCCGATCCGCGTTAATATGTAACGCAGGCAATGAGATTGCTGCTAATGTAGAAACTTATCTCCTCGCGGATCAAACTCGCGCAGTGATACGTGAACACACGAGGTATTATACCGAGTGTACAGACCTCTGATTAGTCAGTCTGCATTTGTCTGTACCAGTCTATGTCAAGTTTCAGTCTGCGCCTAATAAGATTACCATCTTCCTGTACATAGCCATGAAGATAAATGTATAGACACTTGTGTCAAGTATCAGAGAAATATGTGAGAATAAGATTAACATACCAATACCAAAGGAGCTTCAGATTGTCAATTGCAGATAGCATCCAGAACCAAGTTAAGTAACTTTTATGCTTGTTATTATTTTAATAAATGTGTGAGAAAATTAATCAAGTTCTGCTTAAAGTTGGTCACCGTCAATCTGCTACTCTAAGCGTGCAAGTGGCATTTCTATCGTCTGACCTAACGGCAGAAGATAAACACGCCACGATAAGACCACGAGACATATTGCTGACACTCGCCTACTTCGGTAGAGCGAAAAGTCAAATAATCTGATGGTGTGTGTACTAAAGGTCTTACAGTATGCACACCACAGAGGCTTATCTCACGAGGGGTAAGATAGATACTGCCTACAGAAAGATTAAAGAGACCTTTGGAGAAAAGGAAACCACTTGTATGAATATCAAGAGCTCAGTTGGAAACGTAGATCTAAGCAAAGAAGGGAAAGCAGAAAGGTGGAAGGAGTATATAGAGGGTCTATACAAGGGCGATGTTCTTGAAACAATATTACCGAAATTGAAGAGAATGTAGATGAAGATGATATGGGAGATATGGTACTACGTGAAGAGTTTGACAGAGCACTGAATGACCTCAGACGAAACAAAGCCCCGGGATTAGACAAAATTCCATTGGAACTACTGACGGCCTTGGGAGAGCCAGTCCTGACAAAACTCTACCATCTGGTGAGCAAGATGTATGAGACAGGCGAAATACCCTCAGACTTAAAGTAGAACATAGTAATTTCAATCCCAAAGAAAGCAGGTGTTGACAGATGTGAAAATTACTGTTTAATAACTCACTGGTACAAAATCCTAACGCGAATTCCATACAGACGAATGGAAAAACTAGTAGAAGCCGATCTTGGGGAAGATCAGTTTGGATTCCGTAGAAATTTCGGAACACGTGATGCAAAACTGACCCTACGACTTATATTAGAAGCTAGATTAAATTAAGGCAAACCTATGTTTCTAGCATTTGTAGACTTAGAGAAAGCTTTTGACAATGTTGATTGGAAAACTCTTTTTCAAATTCTGAAGGTGGCAGGGTTAAAATACAGGAAGTGAAAGACTATTTGCAATTTGTACAGAAGCCAGAAGGAAGTTATAAGAGTCGAAAGACATGAAAGGGAAGCAGTGGTTGGCAAGGGAGTGAGACAGGGTTGTAGCCTCTCCTCGGTGTTATTCAATCTGTATATTGAGCAAGCAGTTAAGGAAACAAAAGAAAATTTCGGAGTAGGTATTAAAATCCATGGAGAAGAAATAAAAACTTCGTGGTTCGCCGATGACATAGTAATTCTGTCAGAGATAGCAAAGGACTTGGAAGAGAAGTTGAACGGAATGGATGTTGTATTGAATGGATGATATAAGATGAACATCAACAAAAGCAAAATGAGGATAATGGAATGTAGTCGAATTAGGTCGGCTGATGCCGAAGGAATTAGATTAGGAAATGAGACACTTAAAGTAGTAAAGGAGTTTTGCTATTTGGGGAGCAAAATAATTGATGATGGTCGAAGTAGAGAGGATAAAAAAATGTATACTGGCAATGGAAAGGAAAGCGTTTCTGACGAAGAGAAATTTGTTAACATCGAATATTGATTTAAGTGTCAGGACGTCGTTTCTCAAAGTATTTGTATAGAGTGTAGCCATGTGTGGAAGTGAAACATGGACGATAAATAGTTTGGACAAGAAGAGAATAGAAGCTTTTGAAATGTGGTGCTGCAGAAGAATGCTGAAGATTAGATGGGTAGATCACATAACTAATGAGGAAGTATTCAATAGGATTGGGGAGAAGAGAAGTTTGTGGCACAACTTGACTAGAAGAAGGGATCGGTTGGTAGAACATGTTCTGGCACATCAAGGGATCACCAATTTAGTATTTGAGGGCAGCGTGGAGGGTAAAAGTCGTAGATGGAGACCAAGAGATGAGTACACTAAGCTGATTCAGAAGGATGTACGTTGCAGTAGGTACCGGGAAATGATGAAGCTTGCACAGGATAGAGTAGCATTGAGAGTTGCATTAAACCAGTCACTGGACTGAATACCACAACAACAGCAACAATTAAATTATATATGCGCGGCTTTGCATATGTGCGAAATGTCAAATAATCTATGTTTCTCAAAAACTGTAAGCCGAAGATTTTTTAAAATATTTTTCTAAAGTTCTGTAACCCGTCCCGAATATGTTTCAAATTATAGTAACTGATTAAGGGTTAGGTTTGTAGGACTGTGCGGCTGTTCTGTCTCTGTTTTGGTTCTGATAGGTAGGCGATTTGCCATTCCCTATTACAGTCACATTAATGTATTTTGTGTGTGAGAGCAGTTTAGTAGACATCTCTGCTTTACGTGAACTCTAGCGTACATACCACGTGTTCAGAGTTATTTGCCGTAAGCATTTTGAGCTTGATTTCTTGTTAAATATGTTTGCTTAGTACTGTCGGTATTGTGCGCGGAATTTTTGTGAGGTTAAGCCGCTTTCGAATGTTTTTCTGTTTTGTGTTTATTTTTTTGCTTAGCACCTGGTCTTTGTCTACCATGTCGCCACACGTTAGTGATCTAGCAGCTATCACATGGTGCTCACGTTGTTTTTATTTTGTATCACGTGAAATTCTATACCGAACGACCGCTAACATCCGTGAACAATTCTTGCTAATAAGCCCACATTTCCACGTTTAACAAGACGGTGGCTGCTGAGATTTATATTCGTCTCTGGTCATGTTAACTGCCAATTGGGTAAAATAAATTGTTTTCTCCTTCCTTTATTTTGCGAATGTCCGGGAATTACGTATTTGTGTTGATACCCTTTGGACTCTGATGCCCGTCTGAATCCAACCCAAGATCCCCGTATACTAGTAACACTTCCAAGGAACATTCCAAGTAATAGTCTTCATCCAAAGGGCTACGCGCAACATTTTAAGTTAACCTCCAAACATGTAATATCGCACTGAAACAGGGCATGTTCAGTAAATAACACATAAATGTAAATTGTGAAAGGTATTGTCTCTGACAACGAGACACATCTATACTGATAATTTAATACTTATTCTATTCGAATTTGTAACACCTCCGTTCTTATCCCGACCTGATCTGATCGAATAGCAGCCCAATATTTGTTATTAACATGACCGTGAACCTAATGGGGCTGGTAATCGGAATTGACTGCTACGGTAGTTGTTATCTTCAGTTCGAAAAAAATGGCTCTGAGCACTATGGGGCTCAACATCTTAGGTCATAAGTCCCCTAGAACATAGAACTACTTAAACCTAACTAACCTAAGGACATCACACACACCCATGCCCGAGGCAGGATTCGAACCTGCGACCGTAGCAGTCCCGCGGTTACTTTCAGTTCGTCCTGTTCAATACTATAATACCGAATGTATGGTAATAAGGAACACCAACCTAGTTTTACTAATTAAGAACTTATATTCTTCTCAAAACACAAAAAGGAGACAGCCACTGCCTTAAAAAAATGGTTCAAATGGCTCTGAGAACTATGGGACTTAACTACTGAGGTCATCAGTCCCCTAGAACTTAGAACTACTTAAACCTAACTAACCTAAGGACATCACACACATCCATGCCCGAGGCAGGATTCGAACCTGCGACCGTAGCGATCGCGCGGTTCCAGACTGTAGTGTCTAGAACCGCTCGGCCACTCCGGCCCCACTGCCTTCGTCATACATATCTAATTACGGCTAATCTCAGCACAGGCTTTCTTTATTTGCCATTATCGTCACACGCTAATCCATCACTGCATCCAACGCTGCAATCCAAGTTTAGGCCGGCGCGGTAGACGCGAAACCAAATATCGGCACTAGTAACGTCACTGATCACTTTCATAAAGACACTTCGTCACTTTCCTGGCATTTATTTATTATTTAGGGGTCTAACCACGGCGATGGTGACACCCTTCTCGGTTAAAAACCCTGTATTCCAATAATGGCCTCCTCACACAAACCATTCCCGCCAACCGCTCTGGCGCATCTCGACACTCGCTCTCGCAACACGTCACAATCGATTGTTCGCCCTATCGACCTGTGCGAAGTGCAAAGTTATAGTAAGGGCCTACGGACCCCTTACAAATTCCACTCTATCTGTCCAGTAAATACTATAAATTTTGACGATACTCTCACATTCCTTCGTAACTTTGCTGTCCTTGGAAAACTGACAGAAGTACGTAATGCATTACTGATCCCCACTTACACTGTAAAGCATGATTAATAAGCCTATCGGAGAACATATTAAATTAAGAAATACAAGATTAGTAACTACGTCTTGTGTTAATGCTTAGGTGGGGGGATGGGGATACAATGAAGAAGACGAGTATGACGAGCTCAATTTAAAATTCAGTTGACAGTGTTCTCCAATACTGAAAACTGATACATTTGTTCTGTAATAACAAATCAGTTACGGGGTGCTTTCTTGATAATCACTAACTTTTTCTCAACAAAACTAATACAGTTATTTTCTTGACAAACATCGGGAATCATCACAAATACAAGACATCATTCCTAATGCAGTGTAGGAGAACCGTTGGTCTTCAAAAAAGCTTCCACTCGTCTCGAAATGGATAAATGCATGTCCTGTATAGTTTTTAAGGGGATATTAAACACTTCTTCCGGCAAAATAGTGGCAAATTGAAATAACGATGATGGTGGTGGGTACTGATCACATTCGTCTTTCCAAAGGAGACCATGTTGTTGTTGTTGTGGTCTTCAGTCCTGAGTTTGATGCACCTCTCCATGCTACTCTGTCCTGTGCAAGCTACTTCATCTCCCAGTACCTACTGCAACCTACATCCTTCTGAATCTGCTTAGTGTATTCATCTCTTGGTCTCCGTCTACGATTTTTACCCTCCACGCTGCCCTCCAATACTAAATTGGTGATCCCTTGATGCCTCAGAACATGTCCTACCAACCGATCCCTTCTTCTGGTCAAGTTGTGCCACAAGCTCCTCTTCTCCCCAATCCTATTCAATACTTCCTCATTAGTTACGTGATCTACCCATCTAATCTTCAGCATTCTTCTGTAGCACCACATTTCAAAAGCTTCTATTCTCTTCTTGTCCAAACTATTTACCGTCCATGTTTCACTTCCATACATGGCTACACTCCATACAAATACTTTCAGAATTGACTTCCTGACACTTAAATCTATACTCGATGTTAACAAATTTCTCTTCTTCAGAAACGCTTTCCTTGCCATTGCCAGTCTACATTTAATATCCTCTCTACTTCGACCATCATCAGTTATTTTGCTCCCCAAATAGCAAAACCCCTTTACTACTTTAAGTGTCTCATTTCCTAATCTAATTCCCTCAGCATCACCCAACTTAATTCGACTACATTCCATTATCCTCGTTTTGCTTTTGTTGATGTTCATCTTATATCCTCCCTTCAAGACACCATCCATTCCGTTCAACTGCTCTTCCAAGTCCTTTGCTGTCTCTGACAGAATTACAATGTCATCGGCGAACCTCAAAGTTTTTATTTCTTCTCCATGGATTTTAATACCTACTCCAAATTTTTCTTTTGTTTCCTTTACTGCTTGCTCAATATACAGACTGAATAAAATCGGGGAGAGGCTACAACCCTGTCTTACTCCCTTGCCAACCACTGCTTCCCTTTCATGTCCCTCGACTCTTATAACTGCCATCTGGTTTCTGTACAAATTGTATATAGCCTTTCGCTCCCTGTATTTTACCAATGCTACCTTTAGAATTTGAAATAGAGTATTCCAGTCAACATTGTCAAAAGCTTTCTCTAAGTCTACAAATGCTAGAAACGTAGGTTTGCCTTTGCTTAATCTTTCTTCTAAGATTAGTCGTAAGGTCAGTATTGCCTCACGTGTTCCAGTATTTCTACGGAATCCAAACTGATCTTCCCCAAGGTCGGCTTCTACTAGTTTTTCCATTCGTCTGTAAAGAATTCGTGTTAGTATTTTGCAGCTGTGGCTTATTAAGCTGATTGTCCGGTAATTTTCACATCTGTCAACACCTGCTTTCTTTGGGATTGGAATTATTATATTCTTCTTGAAGTCTGAGGGTATTTCGCCTGTTTCATACGTTTTGCTCACCTTATGGTAGAGTTTTGTCATGACTGGCTCTCCCAAGGCCGTCAGTAGTTCCAATGGAATGTTGTCTACTCCGGGGGCCTTGTTTCGACTCAGGTCTTTCAGCGCTCTGTCAAACTCTTCACGCAGCATCGCATCTCCCATTTCATCTTCATCTACATCCTCTTCCATTTCCATAATATTGTCCTCAAGTGCATTGCCCTTGTACAGACCCTCTATATACTCCTTCCACCTGAAATCTGATAACTGGTGGCCGGAGGTGATGCGAAAGTTAATCCTCCTGCTTACAAAATCAGTCGTCGACGATGCGTGAGACATGGCGCTCAATCGGAGAGATCGCTTTCATTCGGCAAGAAAAACTTCGCGAGAATTTCGAGAGGTCGAGTACAGAAACTGGCCGTGAGAAGTTGGAGTTGCGGTGCGAACGGAGAGGCGGACGCGGAAGGCGGTCGCGAGAGGGATTTGAAGAAACCGGCCCAAACTCGGACGGCCGCTGCTGCCTTGGTCGGCTGCGGTTGTCTTTCGCTGAGGCTGATCGTGGAGCTGTGAAGTGGTGGCCTCTTGTCTGTTGGTACCACTGAGTACGCTGCCAGATGGGACCAACTTCGGCGACTGAAAACGGCGAGCCTTGTTGCGCATCGAAGAAGTCTTAGTGAAACGAGTCTTTGGAAGAGGTGAGTTGGACCGAAGGCTGATTGTGGATGTTTCTTATGAATGAAGATGCTTGGAACTGTTTATGCTGGCTAACAGTCTCTCAAATGTAATAGGCTGAAGCATCACTTTGGTCTACTGAATCATATGAACTAGTTACACGTGATCGGGCAAATTATTTTTACAGTACGGAACTAAGTGTATAACACTCCGTATTTGATAGAAGTGGTACATTGATTCAGAACAAAAAAAGAAACTGATGCAGTGGGGATATTACAGTCAATTGCTTTTTTTTTTTTTTTATTTTGCTGCCAGGGGTGATATGTTGCAATACAGCATCACCGGTCTATTGCGGTCTAACTGTGTTGGTGAGCCAGTAAATTTCCACAGGGCAGTGACTGCCACGAATTATAAGAAAATCGATTCACAACCATCTGACTGCGAGTTTTAATTTTTTCTCAAATTTCTCCTAACAACTGTTCTGTACGCAACGGACAGATTACCTCATAGTGCTGCTGCAACTGCGCGATTAGCAACATGCTAAAATATTTCAAAAAGCAATACTGCGACCCACGCAGAGAGCAATGCGTGGACTAATTGCAATAATTACTGCCATACTTTTACACACAGAAATTGAATGATCAGAAGAGGTTTTGTCAACTAATTTCAAACGATGTAAAGAAAAATAGGAGAAACCAATAAAAAAACACTTAATGTAATATACAGGGTGGTCCATTGATCGTGTCCAGGCCAAATATCTCACGAAATAAGCATCAAACGAAAAAACTACAAAGAACGAAACTTTTCTAACTTGAAGGGGGAAACCAGATGGCGCTACGGCTGGCCCGCTAGATGTCGCTGCCATGGGTCAAAGTGATGTCAACTGCGTTTTTTTAAAATAGGAACCCACATTTTCATTACATATTCGTGTAGTACGTAAGGAAATATGAATATTTTAGTTGCACCACTCTTTTCGCTTTGTGATAGATGGCGCTGTAATAGTCACAAACGTGTAAGTACGTGGTACGACGCAACATTCCGCCAGTGCGGACGGTATTTGCTTCATGATACATTACCCGTGTTAAAATGGACCGTTTACCAATTGCGGAAAAGGTCGATATCGTGTTGATGTATGGCTATTGTCATCAAAATGACCAATGGGCGTGTGCTGTGTATGATGCTCGGTATCCTGGACTACATCATCAAAGTGTCCGGACAGTTCGCCGAATAGTTACGTTATTTAAGGAAACAGGAAGTGCTGAGCCCCGTGTGAAACGTCAACCACGACCTGCAAAAAAATATGATGCCCAAGTAGGTGGTTTAGCTGCAGTCGCGGGCTAATCCGCACATCAGTAGCAGACAAATTGCGCGAGAATCGGGAATCTCAAAAACGTCGGTGTTGAGAATGCTACATCAACATCGATTGCATCCGTAACGTATTTCTATGCACCAGGAATTGCATGGCGACGGCTTTGAACGTCGCGTACAGTTCTGCCACTGGACACAAGAGAAATTACGGGACGATGACAGATGTTTTGCACGCGTTCTATTTAGCGACGAAGCGTCATTCACCAACAGCGGTAACGTAAACCGGCATAATATGCACTATTGGGCAACGGAAAATCCACGATAGCTGCGACAAGTGTAACATCAGCGACCTTGGCGGGTTAATGTATGGTGCGGCATTATGAGAGGAATAATTGGCCCCCATTTTATCGATGGCAATTTAAATGGTGCAATGTATGCTGATTTCCTACGTAATGTTCTACCGATGTTACTACAAGATGTTCCACTGCATGACAGAAAGGCAATGTACTTCCAACATGATGGATGTCCGGCACATAGCTCGCGTGCGGTTGAAGCTGTATTGAATTCGATATTTCATGACAGGTGGATTGGTCGTCGAAGCACCATACCATGACCCGCACCTTCGCCTGATCTGACGTCCCAGGATCTCTTTCTGTGGGGAAAGTTGAAGGATATTTGCTATCGCGAGCCACCGACAACGCCTGACAACATGCATCAGCGCATTGTCAATGCATGTGCGAACATTATTGAAGGCGAACTACTCGCTGTTGAGAGGAATGTCGTTACACGTATTGCCAACTGCCTTGAGGTTGACGCACATAAGTTTGAGCATTTATTGCATTAAAGTGGTATTTAGAGGTAATCACGCTGTAACAGCATGCGTTCTCAGAAATGATAAGTTCACAAAGGTACAAGTATCACATTGGAACAACCGAAATAAAATGTTCAAATGTACATACGTTCTGTATTCTAATTTAAAAAAACCTACCTGTTACCAACTGCTCGTCTAAAATTGTGAGCCAAATATTTGTGACTATTACAGCGCCATCTATCACAAAGCAAAAAAAGTGGTCCAACTATGTACTACATGAATATGTACTACATGAATATGTACTACATGAATATGTACTACATGAATATGTACTACATGAATATGTACTACATGAATATGTAATAAAAATGGGGGTTCCTGTTTTAAAAAACGCAATTGATATCCGTTTGACCTATGTCAGCGCCATCTAGCGGGCCAACCATAGTGCCATCTGGTTTCCCCCTTCAAGCTAGACAAGTTTCTTTCATTGTTGTTCTTTCGTTTGATGCTTATTTCGTGAGATATTTGGCCCGGTCACGATCAATGGACCACCCTGTATATTCAGAAAATTGATGATTTAAATGCTGAGAAACTTTACACTGACTTTTAATTATTCCACAATGTCTATACTCAATAAACACGTGTGTCGCCATAACGAAGGCTCGAATATTACTCTGAGCAGGCGAACAACAGCCAGCCCCCACCCTGCAGCGCTCCCAACACCTTCTCCAATCCCATCTTGACCGGTTCACCGCTTGGTGCAACCAGTGGTTGGTCAAGGTCAATCCCTCCAAAACCTAGGCGATCATTGTAGGCAAAACCACCCCTTCCTTCCGCCTCCTTGATTTCTATCTCACCATCTATGGCCGTCCTATCGCCCTCACTCCCACCCTTCCCCAAGTACCTTGGCGTCACCCTCGACCGTCGCCTCTCCTGGACTCCCCACCTCCGGACAATCGAAGCCAAGGCACGCTCCCGACTCAGTCTCCTCAAGCTCCTCTCCGGCCTTACGTGGGGTCTGGACCCCTCCACCATGCTCCACACCTATAAATCCGTCATCCACCCTATCCTTTGTTATGCCCATCCGGCTTGGATCTCCGCCCCCCCCCCCTACCTTTTATAAATCCTTCCAAATCCTTGAACGCCATGCTCTCCGCCTCGCCTATCGCATCCGTCTCCCCTCCCTCACGCAGATCCTGTACGATCTCATCCCCTTCCCCCACCTCCTCCTTTTCCTTGAAAGGATACGGATCCTGTACACCTCCCGTAAACTCGATCCTACTCACCCGCTAGTCTCCCCGCTCCTCTCCCACCCCCACCCACAGCCGCGCCTGTACTCCCACGTCCCATCCGGTCTCCATCTCTCCACCCTCCTTACCCTCTCCCAAGGTGGCTTCTGTCAGCTCCCCCTCCCTGATGATCTCCTCCTACCCTCCATCTACCCCTCCTATCAACTTTGACCCTGCAACACCCCCCACTTCCGGTGTCCTTTCCTTTAGGCACCCTCCCTCCCTTCTCTTCCCTTCCCTTCTTTTTCCTTTTCCCTCGTCCCCTCCCTCCACCCCTCTTCCAGCGGGCTTCCCCTCCCCCTTCCTCCCTCCCCCTATCATCCCTGCCCGTGGCATCTCCTCTATCCCCTCTCGCTCTCCCACTCCCCTTCCTCCTACTCTTCTCTTGGCAGGTCCCCGGACTCGTACATGCACAGTGAACATTCGCACGCCGGAGATCATCGCCATCAGTGTATCGTGTGTGTGCCTTCGTTTGTATTTAGTGTTTGTTCGCCGTCACGCCGCCAATGTTCACGTGTACCGTCGCCATCATCCATGTTATGTGCGCCGTGTCAACTAGTGTCAGTGATGTTTTCTCGTCCAGCGTGAACGGCTCCATGTTTTTTGTTTTTTAGTGTCTACATTGTTTTGCCCGCCTTTTTGATTGTATTCTCTGGGCCCCCTCTATGTATTACTTATTGTAAAACTCAAGGCTGAAGAGCGGCGTACTCCGCTGCTGACAGCCCGCCTTGCGTAAGGTGATAAAAATCACAATAAAGAAAAAAAAACAGCCACGTGCAGAGAAAAGGGAAATTACCCACACATCTTCAATTAACAGCAAAGTGGCCTCCGGCGCTACTAGCTGGATCTCGACAGGCTGCGACCTCTCGCGTCGTGAGTCTCGTCTCCACCGCACCCTGCGTCCGACCACTTTCGACAACTGCTCGCTCGCTGCTACTCGCAATAATAATACCTCAGACTCAGCGTTTTTGTATGTGCACAGCAGAACCACAGACGTCCAGTATTCATAGTCTGCTAGAATTTACAACCGTAAACGCTCCGTTGCCGTCTCATGCTTACTGTACGTACGTACATCGAACCTTATTAGTGCTGACTGGCAATAACTTGGTACGTTCAGGTTTCATTATTGTCAGAGAATGGAGTTTAGCCTTGTGTCAATGATCAGATGCCGTGCTCACCTTTAAGCAATATAAACTTTCTGTGCGGCCAACTATTGCCTCTAAATAATGTTATGAACTTTGTTTTAGTGCACTATTCCGCGGATCCTGCAATTGGTTTCCTTTCCCTCCATGTTGTTGGGAAAGCGATTCATGTTTTGTGTGGTGGTCCAAATGGTCTGTAGCGATTAGTTGATGGAGGAAAGAAACTGCACGATCAACTGGTAGTGGAAGGAAACTGCACAGTGCACTAACCATATTTCTAACACTTTTGTGACCAAGGAAGACGCGTCAGTGCCTTGGCCTTGGATTATTATGGACTAAGTTATGTACATCACAAATGTGTTAAACTTGATATGTTTAAACTTTTGTTAAAGTGTTTTGCTTAATTTTCTGGCCAGCTGGCAACTGAACTGTGTTTAAGTGCATGCCTAACAGTATTTTCTTACATTCTGTGCGAGTGCACCAAATAAATTTAATCACGTTTTTATCTCTGTAAATTATCACTAGATAGAAATTGTGCAACGTACAGGGGTTATAATGCCTATGAAACATCAACAGTTCATCAGAATGAGATTTTCACTCTGCAGTGGAGTGTGTGCTGATATGAAAGTTCCTGGCAGATTATAACTGTGTGCCCGACCGAGACTCGAACTCGGGACCTTTGCCTTTCGCGGGCAAGTGCTCTACCAACTGAGCTACCGAAGCACGACTACGCCCGGCACTCACAGCTTTAGTTCTGCCAGTACCTCGTCTCCTACCTTCCAAACTTTACAGAAGCTCTCCTGCGAACCTTGCAGAACTAGCACTCCTGAAAGGAAGGATATTGCGGAGACATGGCTTAGCCACAGTCTGGGGGATGTTTCCAGAATGAGATTTTCACTCTGCAGCAGTTTTAATCTGCCAGGAAGTTTCATATCAGCGCACACTCCGCTGCAGAGTGAAAATCTCATTCTAGAAACATCCCCCAGGCTGTGGCTAAGCCATGTCTCCGCAGTATCCTTCCTTTCAGGAGTGCTAGTTCTGCAAGGTTTGCAGGAGAGCTTCTGTAAAGTTTGGAAGGTAGGAGACGAGGTACTTCAAGAAGTGAAGCTGTGAGTGCTGGGCGTGAGTCGTGCTTCGGTAGCTCTGTTGGTAGAGCACTTGCCCACGAAAGGCAAAGTTCCCGAGTTCGAGTCTTGGTCGGGCACACAATTTTAATCTGCCAGGAAGTTTCATATCACTGCACACTCCGCTGCAGAGTGAATATTTCATTCTAGAAACATCCCCCAGGCTGTGGCTAAGCCATGTCTCCACAATATCCTTTCTTTCAGGAGTGCTGGTTCTGCAAGGTTAGCAGGAGAGCTTCTGTAAAGTTTGGAAGGTAGGAGACGAGGTACTGGCAGAAGTAGAGCTGTGAGGGCCGGGCGTGAGTCGTGCTTCGGTAGCTCAGTTGGTAGAGCACTTGCCCGCGAAAGGTAAAGGTCCCGAGTTCGAGTCTCGGTCGGGCACACTGTTTTTATCTGCCAGGAAGTTTCATCAACAGTTCATAACTGCTATCTGACTTATTGGCTCTGTTTAACGCAGCGAATATACCCGCAGTGTCGTTTGCATCGAATTAATATGATAATTTATTTTATTAATAAAACTCTTATTCTATCCGTAGTTTGCTACCTACAGAAATTATAATGCTTTGATTACGGTCTGTTATTAAACCTTACATTTATTCATTAAAAACAGGATGAGCAATATTCCTTACCTAAATCATTACAATCAAATTAATTCCCTAAACTGACTATCCTATCATTGGCACAATGCAGGCTCTATACCTAATTGTCCCTTTCCTTAAGTTACGTAGGGTAATACTGGCCACGCAAGTGGATTTACTGACGTTTCACCTAGACCGACACAGAATCAGAGAGCCCAAGCAAAGAGCTAGTGGAACGCGTACACAATTTCAATTACAATGCCCTACTTTGCCAGCTGTTTGCTCTAATATCACCATACTTCACAACGTAGATTACGACAGTCGTCCCAGGCACCAGCGTGATGTCGCCTTTCCCCTGTGAGAGCTCTTGCGGAGCAGACCCCCAGCGTCCGCCTCGCACAACCGCCGACACCACAGTCCCCATCTTGTTGCCGCCAAACTTTGTCTTTCCTCGCACATGTATCCATACGCGTCTCATGGCCAATCAGGACTCTGAATTTTCGCGCGATTCTTGTTGCTACCAAACTTTGCAGTTCCCCTCACATGTATTCCTACACCTTTCGGCCAATGAGGACTCTAAAATTTCGCATGGATCTCCCATCTTTCATGGTCGTGATGTACGAGGGCAGTTCAATAAGTAATGCAACACATTTTTATTCTCGGCCAATATTGGTTGAAAAAACCGGAAATTCCTTGTGGAATATTTTTAAACATTCCCGCTTCGTCTCGTATAGTTTCATTGACTTCCGACAGGTGGCAGCGCTGTACGGAGCTGTTAAAATGGCGTCTGTAACGGATGTGCGTCGCAAACAACGGGCAGTGATCGAGTTTCTTTTGGCGGAAAACCAGGGCATCTCAGATATTCATAGACGCTTGCAGAATGTCTACCGTGATCTGGCAGTGGACAAAAGCACGGTGAGTCGTTGGGCAAAGCGTGTGTCATCATCGCCGCAAGGTCAAGCAAGACTGTCTGATCTCCCGCATGCGGGCCGGCCGTGCACAGCTGTGACTCCTGCAATGGCGGAGCGTGCGAACACACTCGTTCGAGATGATCGACGGATCACCATCAAACAACTCAGTGCTCAACTTGACATCTCTGTTGGTAGTGCTGTCAAAATTGTTCACCAGTTGGGATATTCAAAGGTTTGTTCCCGCTGGGTCCCTCGTTGTCTAACCGAACACCATAAAGAGCAAAGGAGAACCATCTGTGCGGAATTGCTTGCTCATCATGTCGCTGAGGGTGACAATTTCTTGTCAAAGATTGTTACAGGCGATGAAACATGGGTTCATCACTTCGAACCTGAAACAAAACGGCAATCAATGGAGTGGCGCCACACCCACTCCCCTACCAAGAAAAAGTTTAAAGCCATACCCTCAGCCGGTAAAGTCATGGTTACAGTCTTCTGGGACGCTGAAGGGGTTATTCTGTTCGATGTCCTTCCCCATGGTCAAACGATCAACTCTGAAGTGTACTGTGCTACTCTTCAGAAATTGAAGAAACGACTTCAGCATGTTCGTAGGCACAAAAATCTGAACGAACTTCTCCTTCTTCATGACAACGCAAGACCTCACACAAGTCTTCGCACCCGAGAGGAGCTCACAAAACTTCAGTGGACTGTTCTTCCTCATGCACCCTACAGCCCCGATCTCGCACCGTCGGATTTCCATATGTTTGGCCCAATGAAGGACGCAATCCGTGGGAGGCACTACGCGGATGATGAAGAAGTTATTGATGCAGTACGACGTTGGCTCCTACATCGACCAGTGGAATGGTACCGTGCAGGCAAACAGGCCCACATTTCATGGTGGCGTAAGGCCGTAGCATTGAATGGAGATTACGTTGAAAAATAGTGTTGTGTAGCTAAAAGATTGGGAAATAACCTGGTGTATTTCAATGCTGAATAAAACAACCCCTGTTTCAGAAAAAAATGTGTGGCATTACTTATTGAACTGCCCTCGTACTTTCTAAATAAATATGATGTAAGTTGCTAAAATCTGCCACCTTACAATTGAATGTGGGTTTTACGATTTTAGCTACTTTTGTGTCTTTCGAAATGATTGTTTCTGGAATGAACTCACCAACGGTCTTAATTTTGTTGGTGTTCTCGATGGTACAAATTTAATCAGGCATTTTCTTAACATCAGTATTTGTTACGCTCAAGTTTTGGCACGAATGAAGGTAGTTCCTAGTACTTCAACATGTCGATTGCCTCAGTGACTGTTAAATATGTAAAGCATAAATATTACTTAAAATATCACTTTCTTGGTATTTGTTAAAGTTATTTATGTTATAGTATTTTACAATCTTTTTATCTTTATTTGAGAGATCATTGTTTTAAGTATATCTGAGATTGTTCAAGCTGGGTGAGAGCTGAAAAAAATCCTAAAGATCTCATTATCAAAAATACGTGTTGTATCAAATTAAGCTTGCTTATTGTTAAATAAATTTTCTGTTTCAATTTTTAAATGTGAATGGTGCTGCTGTTGTGAGACCCTTGGATTCCCCTTCCACACGACAGCCCATGTGTTGGCCTCTATCCTCTCACTGATGAAGCCCATTTTAGGCCGAGCCGTCTTGGAGCACAGCACCACAGCTGCGAACAAACTTTGTGCCATTGGATGGACGTCCTCATCCAGAATGATCACATAATACGACCACATAATACCACGAACCGGCGGCACAAGTCTTTACAGAACTCGACCTGAAGAATGAAACACCGATCAAATGACTTTCTACCATTGCTCGACAGTCCAGACTGAATGGTTTTGGCACCATGTTTTCCTTTTATGGACATCGATCTGTGAGCTGCAATTGTATCACGCCCTTCAATGCCCTGATTCTGGATCTCCCTTCGTGTTGTTTTGGTGCTGAGAGGGTTCGCAAGTGCAGCAGTAAGTTCCGCAGTGACTTCTACAGCTATCGCCTTCCTGTGTTTCGCCACAATGTTCTTCAATAACCGCCTGTCATGATCACTCAACACACACTTCGTGACTTTGCCTATGATGTTTCTCCGCCTTCCCTGTTGGCGGTATAAATCTTCTATACGGTTCCTCTTGAAACTTGAAACACCAAGCACTTCCGCTCCCTTGCTTTCAGAAGCATCCACTGTACGATCACCGACAATTTACGTACGTTCGAATCCTCTAATTTCTGAGAAAATGCACTCACATATACAAAGAATACTGTTATGACCAAGACAGACTCTTGCAATGTATTGAGGACATTGCACAGGTCCCATTCGTGTTCAAATCCAGCAGCACGACCTGCGGGATTGGCTAGCATTTGCATTTCTGTTAAAATGTGCATTTCTCGTGACGTTTCCGTACTTAGACCAACCCTTTTACTTGATCAAAAACAAAAACAAGTGGTTACGATGTGTAACATATTAACGACTAATTTATACGATTTACAATGGAATTTAGTATATGTAAAGTGAACCGGACTAATTTTAACAATAGCCAGTCTTAACACTAAAGCAAGACACAAAGAGCGATGTCTGTTTCTGTACTGATCAAGGGTCTCTTGCTGCAAGTGGAAGATCTTCAGAAACAGTTGTTTCATTCGCACTCCGTTCTATATTCCGACATACTTGTCGTAAGGAGTGTGACGAAAATATAACGTAGGTGTTTATTTGGCATTACAGTAGTGAAGCCATAGTCCGATCTTTTAATCTTGTGTCATTTTATGTATGAATTCTGTCTACTACCAGCCAAGCAACGTGCTGATATTGAGAGATTCTAACTTAAATAATTTTTTTCAAGCTCCGCTAACAGCAACTCAATAATTAAAAGTTAAGATTTTGTTGCCTTAGCAGGAATGAATGGTTGCATCGTGATCGGAAGAAAACGAAGTATTGAAAGAATTACACTATCGGCCATTAAAATTGCTACCCCACCAAGATGACGTGCTACAGACGCGAAATTTAACCGACATGAAGAAGATGCTGTGATATGAAAATGATTAGCTTTTCAGAGCATTCACACAAGGTTGGTGGAGAGACCCACAACGTGCTGACAAGAGGAAAGATTCCAACCGGTGACCTCTCGGTCACCTCTTGTTCGCATTGACAGCACTTTGAACAGTGGACGTTACATTTCAGATGTGTTACGACCCGTGGCTCTACTCTTCATTCGATCACTGCGAAACCCTATATTTCAGCAGGATAATGCACGACCGCATGTTGCAGGTCCTGTACGGGCCTTTCTGGATACAGAAAATGTTCGAGTGGTGCCCTGGCCAGTACATTCTCCAGATCTCGCACCAATTGAAAACGTCTGGTCAATGGTGGCCGAGCAACTGGCTCGTCACAATATGCCAGTCACTACTCTTGATGAGTATCGTGTTGAAGCTGCATGGGCAGCTGTACCTGTACACGCCATCCAAGCCCTATTTGACTCAATGCCCAGGCGTGTCAAGGCCCTTATTACGGCCAGAGGTTCTGGGTACTGATTTCTCAGGATCCATGCACCAACCTTGCGTGAAAATGTAATCACATGTCAGTTCTAGTATAATATATTTGTCCAATGAATACCCATTTATCATCTGCATTTCTTCCTGGTGTAGCAATTTTAATGGCCAGTAGTGTACGCTTATTTTGGTACATCGTTTATTAAATTACATCCTATCAGCCAGGATAGGTATTTTGACATTTTATACGCAATGTTTATCACATCCTATTCGGACCAGTGCGTACAGGAAGCGATCTGTGGTGTATGTGTTTTATTTTATCCTAACTTTGCCTTTAAGACCAGCAGCCTCTGTTTCGTGAACATTTTTAATCTTTCATGATAATCATTCTGTTAGATTGCTGTGGACTAAGGCGTATTTATTTCCTGTCTTGGAGCGTAGAAACGAAGGGCTGAACTGTTGCAACGCACAAAACAATAGCTGGTGGGAAATCGAAGAACAAGAGAGCTCGCAATCTAGACGTGTTTAGCCTTGAGTACGCATTTGGAACGATATTTCCCTTCGAATTCAATGGGCGCGGACACACACACACACACACACACACACACACACATATATATATATATATATATATATATATATATATATATATATATATATATATAATTGCACTACCAGGCAATGAGTCAAAGGAGATTCCGTTCACTCGTAGTTCAAAAATTTGTGGACAGATAGAGCAAGGTTTGAAGACCACATAGCTTTTATTGACGGACCCTGCTGGAAGTGGCTTATCGCTCCCCTCCCCGACAGCAGTCTTACAAACGTTTCACCCTAATTTATTGAAAGCGAAATACACTCCAACATTCCATTTATTTGGCCTAGACGAAAAGCATCTCTAAAATATGAAAGTCACTTCAACTGCTGATACATTCCTGCTCCAGTTTTGAGAGGAAACATCAGAACTTGCCACCTGCCGTCCCGAGTCGTGGGGCGTCCCTGAACGTGGGCGTATGCGCACATCGGGGACAGATTCACGTCGCTCGCGCCGCTGCTACCTCGTTACGGACGCGCCCTGGAGAGGCGCTGCCATCGCCGCGGCTGCTTCGGCGTCGGCGTCGGCGTCGGCAGGCAATTACAGAGGGTGGCGCCGCGCGGCGCGCATTCCATTAGCCAGCGGCGGCGGCGGCGGCGGCGGAGGCGGCGGCGGCCGCGGAATGCAGATGAACAAGGCGGCGTCGCGCGCGGATCCGGTGTGGCAGCTACCGGCGCCCTCACCCTCCCGTCGCACTATCCTCCTCACAGCTCGACAGATGAGGCTGCCAAACTTGGGCGTTAAATACTGGTAACTGACGTTCCATGCCATCACTGTAATGGCCGACTCCACAGTAGACGTATACGTCTATATACATAATTCACGAGACGCTGTGCGGTGCATGGTGGAAGGCACGTGGCACCAGGGCTGACGATTCCTTTTCCTGGTCCACTCGCAAATGAAGCGAGAGAAAAACGACCACCTGAAAGGTGTCTCGAACGTCTTAGGTCAAACTGAAATATGTGATAGTGAGCCCACAACCGATTACGTTCAGACGGGGAACCAATGGCCGGAAATACATATTTATTGTGTTATGCACACACGCAGTGCACACCGCATAACAACAACGTAGCTCATAGCAATTTTTCAAAGCGACAACCGCCAGTCTTAGCGCACGGATGGCAACTGTACCCAGAGTTCTGCTGGACTCTCCCGAAGTCCGTGGTGATTGTTGCGCCTGGAGACAGGCAAGCAGGCCTTCATCCGTTTAGATGAGAGTCTCATACACCAACGTCTTTTAAAAACAGAAAAAAAAGAAAGTGTCCAGAGGTGTGAAATCTGGCGATCGCGCTGACCACGGGACCAAACCTCCCTTCCAATGAAGCCATGTTGTTGAGGTGTTCTTGGACATTAACATTGAAGCGGGCTGGCGCACCGATGTGTTGAAACAACAAGGGGTACAATTTCCAACAAATGTATCAGCACATTTGTCGGCAACAGGAGTTACCCAGATCTAGTCAAGCGGGAAGGTGGAAAATAATGTCCTATAAAGTGCACGGCCATGCCTTGACAGATAATCGTCGCTGGTGGATTGCGGTGTGGGAGACGTGGTGACTGTCACCACTGTAGACATGACTGCTGCGCCTGATGAGAACACCATCACGGGTGAATGAGGTCTCACGCGTGAACAATACAAACAGTACGAAGTACAGCGCTGCAGCACTGCGCTATCCAGCAGAGAACTTGACGCGCGGCTCAAAATCCGTTTGTCCCAGTGCTTGTTAACGTTGTTTGAAACATGAGTGAAATACCTGTTCCACCAGTACTCTCCACGCCGTATCCTTCGAAGTGTGTGGTTGACGGGCAAGTTGACGAGTGCTTATTGCTGGGTGGCCGGCAACATGATCCAGCATCATCTCTAATGTTCGGGATGTTTGTGGCAGGAACCTAAGCCCGCATTCTGTGACGTGAAAGACCCTTCTCTGTTTATTTGTGTTCCTTTAAGGGCGCTACCTCTGGCCCCATCGTACTTTGAATGCCTGTTTACCAACTCTCGTGACAAGTAACGTTCCATCTTTGACTACGCGATATGCTCTGTACACAGAAACGCACCTCGCCACGGACGCATCACAAACTGTCAGATGTTATGGACAACTGACAACACGGACAGCGATGTGCGTGCGGCACAGACTAATGCGCCGGTGCGATGCATGCAGCCATGAGCTGTCTACAGTACAGCTTTCTGGTGCTCAAGGGCGTACGATGTTCATCACCACCTGTCTTTTCCAGTGTAAAACAGATAACTGCACTCCTGGAAATGGAAAAAAGAACACATTGACACCGGTGTGTCAGACCCACCATACTTGCTCCGGACACTGCGAGAGGGCTGTACAAGCAATGATCACACGCACGGCACAGCGGACACACCAGGAACCGCGGTGTTGGCCGTCGAATGGCGCTAGCTGCGCAGCATTTGTGCACCGCCGCCGTCAGTGTCAGCCAGTTTGCCGTGGCATACGGAGCTCCATCGCAGTCTTTAACACTGGTAGCATGCTGCGACAGCGTGGACGTGAACCGTATGTGCAGTTGACGGACTTTGAGCGAGGGCGTATAGTGGGCATGCGGGAGGCCGGGTGGACGTACCGCCGAATTGCTCAACACGTGGGGCGTGAGGTCTCCACAGTACATCGATGTTGTCGCCAGTGGTCGGCGGAAGGTGCACGTGCCCGTCGACCTGGGACCGGACCGCAGCGACGCACGGATGCACGCCAAGACCGTAGGATCCTACGCAGTGCCGTAGGGGACCGCACCGCCACTTCCCAGCAAATTAGGGACACTGTTGCTCCTGGGGTATCGGCGAGGACCATTCGCAACCGTCTACATGAAGCTGGGCTACGGTCCCGCACACCGTTAGGCCGTCTTCCCCAACATCGTGCAGACCGCCTCCAGTGGTGTCGCGACAGGCGTGAATGGAGGGACGAATGGAGGCGTGTCGTCTTCAGCGATGAGAGTCGCTTCTGCCTTGGTGCCAATGATGGTCGTACGCGTGTTTGGCGCCGTGCAGGTGAGCGCCACAATCAGGACTGCATACGACCGAGGCACACAGGGCCAACACCCGGCATCATGGTGTGGGGAGCGATCTCCTACACTGGCCGTACACCACTGGTGATCGTCGAGGGGACACTGTATAGTGCACGGTACATCCAAACCGTCATCGAACCCATCGTTCTACCATTCCTAGACCGGCAAGGGAACTTGCTGTCCCAGCAGGACAATGCACGTCCGCATGTATCACGTGCCACCTAACGTGCTCTAGAAGGTGTAAGTCAACTACCCTGGCCAGCAAGATCTTCGGATCTGTCCCCCATTGAGCATGTTTGGGACTGGATGAAGCGTCGTCTCACGCGGTCTGCACGTCCAGCACGAACGCTGGTCCAACTGAGGCGCCAGGTGGAAATGGCATGGCAAGTCGTTCCACAGGACTACATCCAGCATCTCTACGGTCATCTCCATGGGAGAATAGCAGCCTGCATTGCTGCGAAAGGTGGATATACACTGTACTAGTGCCGACATTGTGCATGCTCTGTTGCCTGTGTCTATGTGCCTGTGGTTCTGTCAGTGTGATCATGTGATGTATCTGACCCCAGGAATGTGTCAATAAAGTTTCCCCTTCCTGGGACAATGAATTCACGGTGTTCTTATTTCAATTTCCAGGTGTGTAGTATCTTTGCGAGAGGTGGCGGAACGGCATTCGCCGTTGCAGTAAGTGCACTGACCCTGGAGGTCATCGCTTTCAAGAATTACCATTAGCTACGTTGTTAAGTGGTGTACGCTGTGTATACTCATAACACGACCACCGCATTTCCAACTATTGGTTCCATATCTCAATGTAATCGGTTGTGAACCCACTATCACCTGTTTCTGTTCGAACCAAAAGACTTGAGACACCCTGTATATGGATTCTTATCGTCCTAATTTTCCTTATCTTCATGGCTCTTGAGCAAAATGAACATTGGTGTCTGAACAAACGTTCTGCAGTCAGCCTCAGATGCCGATTCTCTAAATGTTCTCAATAATGTCTCTCGACAAGAACGTCGTCGTAACTCCAGAGATTCTCATTTTAGCACAGAAAGTACCTCTGTAAAACCTGAGTCCTCTTCGAACCAACTAGTAACAAACCTAGCAGCCAGTCTCGTAATTGTGGCTACGAAGGCTTTCCCGGCGTAATAATTGATAATATTCTTCTCGGGTATGCAGACGGATCATAACGTCTTCATGACACAATATTTCCGCTGTCCAACTGGCCGCCATCTTCAGGTGAGAGTGCTGGTGCACGATCTCGCCGGAACTGATAACAGCAAATAGAAAATACGTCCGAGTCGTCTTGTACCCTCCTATCGGCATTCAACGACGATACCTTCCCGAACACCACACCATATATACATAATAATACCGGTTATTCGACGATTTCCTGAGGAACTTCGTATGAAACCCTTGTCTCTGGTAAACGCTCGCCTTCGGGGACAACGTATCGAGTTCTAGTCACTTCAAAAGTCGTCGAACCACTCACATATCTGGGAACCTACTCCGGTGAGATCGTGCACCAACACTCTCACCTGAAGATGGCGGCCAGTTGGACCGCGGAAACATTGTGTCATGAAGACGTTGTGATCCGGCTGCATACCCTAGAAGAATATTATCAGTCTCGTAATTGTTTCGACGTCTTCCTTTAATATGATATTGTGGAGTTTCTACACACCCGAAAAGTACTCAAGAATGGCTCGTATTCTACTCGCTGCCTCCTTTATAGATGATCTACACTTTACTAAATTTCTTCTAATAAACCGAAGTCGACCATTCGGCCTTCCTGCTGCAGCCCATATGTGCTCGTTCTATTACTCCTATATATTTAACAGACGTTGTAACCTCCCCCCTCACTTATCGACCTTATTGACAGTGAAAAATGAAACCGCGTGTACCTAATGGAAATTTTGGAAAAGCAATCGTCACCGAAGGTCACCTGTCGGTAAAGAGGGAGGAAAGGGTTACATATAAATGAAAGGAAATGTGCTAATGAAACTGATGGAAATTAATTTTGAAAAGGGGTAAAGTTAATAAAGAAAGTAAATGTGCAGCCGTTACGTTAACAATTAACTAGCGGTAATTAGATATTTGAGATTTGGGGGAAATCACGGTCGCCAGTCCTAAGGACAATTACTATAGTAACTGAAAAAGAAAGGTTATTACACATATAATTAGCACTAGAAGCGTGGCAACTGAAGGTGGACACGTGTAGTGTGAAAACTGAAAGTTTGTCAGAAGTAATAAATTTCGCTACACCCTGACTTAATTTAGCAAAAGAATTAATAAAACCGGAAAATCGAAAGTTAATTTAGTGACTGAAGTTAATAGTGAGCTTTCTTTCTGAAGCACATCGAAATTCAGTAAAATACGGTTAGTCTTGGACTACCTCAACAATAATTTCAAAAGCTACTTGAATCTACGCAATTTAGAAAGAAGAGATTTAACTTTGAACTTGAATTAAATGATTCTGAACAATTAACAATAGTAAAATTTAGTACGTACCAAGCTGAGCTGCAGTCACAGGTAAGCTAAAATACGGTAACAAAGCTCGCACTCTTAATTCGTGCTTGTGTAATCTGAATATTGTAGCCAGCTATTAATGCCATAATTGAACTTTGAAATTAAAGCAGTGAAACAAGTTAACTATATTACTTTAATGCTGGCGTTTGAATTCCAACGACACTCGGGTTCATTTCGGAAAAGGAAGGGACTCTGCTTGGTAATGCAATTGAGACAATGAGCAACAAACGTTCATGCTAAGTTGCTGTAATTATAGTGACGAAAATGGAACAGTTTGGCAAGCTGAGGTCTGCCATACAGTTCTAAAACTTTGCGTGCGTCCAGTCTTCCTTGTCGGTTGATTGAAGGTTTGAAGCCGTCGATCGAGGAGGTGGCGACAGTCACTCATTGTCGGCCGTCGCTGTTGCAGAAGCTGGATGTTGGCGCGCCTTCTTCTCGACACGGTCACCAGACGAAACGGGCTCTTGATGTGCGCTAGTTAATGTTTCCCGTCCGCGACACCATGTCAGAAACTATCATCGCAAGTCGATCGCAATTACATGCTGCCAAACCCCGAAAGCGCGGCAACTCGCGGGAGTGTCACACAACACACCTGCTCCATTCGCTACTCCAGCCAGACTCTGTCTGCTCAGCCCGCGCTCCACGCGGCAGAGTTAACACTACCAAAGATCCTACACACTTTGATTCTTCACACGACCTATCGACGTAATCGTTCGATAGCAGTCTTCCCTAGGCAAGACCCAGCGTAAAAATACAAATAATATTTACGAAACAAACCAATTATACATCGACATAAATGTATAAATATATATATATATATATACAAACAGTTAAATAATTACAATATACAAAGAGACAGAAATGTCATATCTTGAGGTAACAAAGCAAGGAAAAAAAATAGTACAATAGATGGAAATAGGAGGCTACGCATTTCCGGCGTTACAACGTGACCATGACAAGTAGCACATTAACAATGCTGAAATCGAACATCACGTGACTTTTTCCTATTCATCTGCATTAATTTAAATCTTTATACGTCAAGAGTAAGCTGCCATTGATCACAGCAACTAGAAAATACGTCCGAGTCATCTTGTACCCTCCTATCGTCATTCAACGACGATACCTTCCCGAACACCACACCATATATACATAATAATACCGGTTATTCGACGATTTCCTGAGGAACTCCGTACGAAACCCTTCTCTCTGGTAAACGCTCGCCTTCGGGGACAACGTATCGAGTTATAGTCATTTCAAAAGTCGTCGAATCACTCACATATCTGGGAACCTACTCCGTATGCTCGTACCTTCGTTAACAGTTATCGCTGGGTCACCGTGTCATGCTTTTCGGAAGTCTAGGAATATGGAATCCGCCTGTTGCCCTTCATCCATAGTTGGTGGGTTGTCATGCGAGAGAAGAGCGAGCTGAATGTCGCATGAGCAAAGTTTCCTGCGTTCTAAAACCGGAATGACTTGTGGATAAAACTTTTCTGTCTCAAGGAAATAAATTAAATTCGAATTCAGAATGTGTTCCAGAATTCTGCAGCAAATGGATTTTAAGAATTTTGGTCTATAATTACGAGGTTCGTCCTCTTACCCTACTAATATACCGGAGGCACCTGCACTGTTTCCTGTCGCTCGGTACTTCCCGTAAAGTGAGAGAAACCTTCGACCCACGTTGCAGTATTACGTAAGACCAGGATTATCTCGGGTTCTTGGAAAGATATTTCGGTGTGACGCAGTGAAGTTCTTGTACACTCACGCATAGATCTTATTACAGCCACAAGAATTTCTACTAACTTTTGTTCGTGGACGTTATACAAGTCAAGGTCATACCTTCTGCGTAACGTCATCAGGTTCGAAGCGCTGTGATTTGCCCGCTTTAAACGCTTGTTCGCACATAAACACTCCAGCAGCGGTGGAGGACAGCGACGGCTGTATATTCAGTGTTTCCATGCGACGTCGTGTATTCAGGACTGGTTTCAGTCTTCAGTAGAAATATCATTTACTTGCGTTTTGAAGTGAGCGTAATGCAGCAGCGAGTGGTTACACCGATCGGCGTGCGTAAAAGCTGACAAGACAGGCAAAATAAACCAAAACTGCAACAACCCGTGTAGAGTGCCAGATGAGCATCATTATATTACACAGTGACTAAGTGTCTCAGATGCTTGCATGGCGGTCAAACAAGCCTGAATGTCGGCGAACGAACGACAGACCATCTGATGTCTGCAAAGAACCCTGAATCTCAAGGTAAGTGCGGGCCGTGGCTCCCAAAGTCCGGTGGATCACAGACGCAGTCACAGAGGGGGGAAAAGTTTTCGGTGTCATTGTGCCACAGTCATTGAATACTTTTTAAAGGAGTAAACCGCCATTTTACTGAATTATTATATTTATCTTTTGTACTATGCGTATTTCGCGTTTTATACCTTTATCAAATACAATGCTAAAAGTTGTTAGATCATGTCTTTTAACCTAAATATGACTCCATAGTAAAATAAAATGTCGTGTGGGTAGGGCCTCCCGTCGGGTAGACCGTTCGCCGAGTGCAGGTGTTTCGAGTTGACGCCACTTCGGCGACCTGCGCGTCGAAGATGATGAAATAATGATGATTAGGACAAACAACACCTAGTCCCTTAGCGGAGAAAATGTCAGACACAGCCGGGAATCGAACGCGGGCCCTTAAGATTGACATTCCGTCGCGCTGAACACTCAGCTACAGGGGGCGAACACTCCATAGTGATCTGACAACTTTCAGCACTGTACTTGACAGTGGCACAAAATTCTAAATCTGGACAGTACAAATTATATATGCACAGTGAAATGGCGGTTTGCTCTTTTGAGAATACACTGTGTGACATTACGAGCGGCATTTAACCGTGGCTTTCTGCAATCCTCCTGGCAGGATAAGTTTCTCTTTCGAAATTAAGCTCTTTGCTGCGCCCTGGTTGCCTAGCGCCCTCTATTTAGGACGGTCGCGGATTGCAGAGACTCGGCCGCCCCCCCTCCCTTTTATAAATCCCTCCAAATCCTTGAACGCCATGCTCTCCGCCTCGCCTATCGCATCCGTCTCCCCTCCCCCACGCGGATCCTGTATGATCTCATCCCCTTCCCCCACCTCCTCCTTTTCCTTGAAAGGATACGGTTCCTGTACACCTCCCGTAAACTCGACCCTCCTCACCCGCTCGTCTCCCCGATCCTCGCCCACCCCCACCCGCTGCCGCGCCTGTATTCCCATGTCCCACCCGGTCTCCATCTATCAACCCTCCTTACCCTCTCCCAAGGTGGCTTCCGCCAGCTCCCCCTCCCTGATGATGTCCTCCTCCCCTGCATCTACCCCTCCTATCAACTTTGATCCTCCCCCCCACCTCCTGTGTCCTTTCCTTTAAGCACCCTCCCTCACCCCCTTTCCCTTCATTTCTCTTTCCTTTCCCCCCTCCCTCCTACCCTCTCCCCCGGGCTTCCCCTCCCCCTTCCTCCCTCCCCCTCTCTCCTTTGCCCATGGCATCTCTGCTCTCCCCTCTCCCATTTCCCCTTCCTCCTCCTCCACCTCCTCTCTTGGCAGGTCCCCAGACTCGTACACGCTCAGTGGACATTCGCGCGCCGGAGATCATCGCCATCAGTGTTTAGTGTGTGTGCATCGTTTTGTGTTTCGTGCAGTTCCAACTCAACTGTTCACATGTGCCGTCGCCGTTCTCCGTGTTTTGTGCGCCGTGTCTCCAAGTGTTAGTGTTTTTTTCATCCAACGTTAACGGCTTCTTTTTTCTTGTATCTCCATTTTTTTGCCCGCCGTTTTTTGTATTGTATATATCACCTCTCTGTCATGTTTATTGTTCCACTTAAGGCTGAAGAGCAGCGTACTATGCTGCTGCCAGCCCGCCTGTATAGGTGTTTAAAATTCCAATAAAGGAAAAAAAAAAAGCAGAGACTCGGTCGGGGCAGTGACAAAGGGAAGACAACGTACGGAGCATCATGAGTGGTTCGTCGGCTCGTGGTGTACTGCGAGGTCGCATGGTGTTGACATTCCGGAGCCTGGGTCTGGCGGCGAGCGGAAGTAGAGTGCGGAAGTAGTCACCGGTCAGCATAGGCCCTGTTTAAGAGTCGTGTCTGTCTCGAATCCTGAGCAGAGCGCGAGAGTTTACCCTGGCGTGCGTGTTAAGGGATGCTCCTGGACTAACTTTAACTGGTGAGCCATTTTGTGGTGGAAATTTTGGATGTCATTTCTCCATGTAGCCACTTTCATTTTCGCTAGTCATCTCTTAAACCACTTGGACGTGGGTTCGTGATATTTGGTACTGCAAGTCCATTTAGCTGCGTTGTATGTGAAGTCTGGCCGATAGTCTTGTTAAAATGTTGAGAGGGTAATTTTATTAATCATAGTTTATTCTCTGTATAAAACCTCAGCCGGCAATTTGAATTGGAATTGCTAACTTCCTTTTGGTTGGTAACTATGATAGTAACCATTTTTCGCCGTAAAACGATGCTATGGTATTTAAGGTTGTGTGCGGATTGTCTGGTAATTATCACCTTGATCTGGTGGTGGTTTACAAATTTGGAGATTGTGTAATGAACTATTGCCTTAATAGCAACTGCGGTTGTTACACTATAACATTTAACATCTCTTCCTGCATTTGGCGCTACCCAGTGCTTCGTTGTCACTTCTAGTATTTTAGTGAACCGCGTATTAATAGTGCGTTTGTGTGATCTAGAAGCCGTTATTAGTGTGAGCAGGCCCTCTTGCCTTTTGTTGTCACTCGAGCTCTCGAGCACGGAATTCAGACACGCGGGCGATGAGAACGCCAAACGTCGGCAGTGTACTAGTTGTTGTGTAGATCTTACAGTCTATCATATTTCTGAACGTTTTCAATAATAGTTAATTTGTGTATTTATGAAATCCTTCTATTTGTTGTTTTTTTTAAACCTACTCGCTTTTAAAAATTGTTATTGGTTTGTGGGATTAAAGGGACCAGACTGCTACGGTCATCCGTACAAATTGTTATTTTTCATATTTACAAGGACTAGTGAGCTGAGATCTCTAGTTATGTCAAAATTACATTTGTGTAAAGTAATTTTTTACGAGTTTAAATTTGGGGCCATAAGGCTTTTTTTCTTTAAAAATTTTTTGAATTCTCATTGCTCTTTTACCGTTCAATAATCGGTGTAGGGCACAAATTTTCAAATACTAATTAATCATTGTGCTGTTACCAGTCTTGTTTAATTAACGTGGTGAAAATAATTTTTTTTATCCTCAAATGTGTTCTGCGTTCCACTCCAGCAGCCCATGTCCGCTGCTTACCAATGCTGTACTTTACCAGTGGTAGCAGAGCGTGGTTGCGATTTTTAGTGTGGGAGATGGTACGAAGTGAAGTTCACTGGTAACGGCGTAGTGACTAGTGTAATACTTGCATCCATTATATTTTATCGCCTGTTCCTTGCATGGTGGCTGTTGTGTTGTTTATTGTTTCAGTATCGATTCCACGAGAGCAAGGAAGGTCATCGGTATAGCCAGTCTTAAGCCTCGTCCTAACAGTGAATTAAGGATTCGGAAGCAAAGTGAGAAAGAAAGCGTAGCGGCACTTTCACAGCTCCTAGCTGGCACTGTGGCCTGACGGTTTTAGACGCTACAGTCTGGAACCGTGCGACCGCTACGGTCGCAGGTTCGAATCCTGCCTCGGGCATCAATGTATGTGATGTCCTAAGGTTAGTTTGGTTTAAGTAGTAAGTTCTAGAGGACTGATGACCTGAGAAGTTAAGTCCCTTAGCGCTCAGAGCCATTTGAATTCGTAGTGCTTGCGGGCTGCCTTGACGTTGCCAGTGCACACTTTGCAGGAATCGGTGGGAGAGGTGAGAAAGGTTTTTTTAGAACTTCAATGATATTTCCGATGATGTGATAGGTTTTGATGTTGCCTCACGAAGGCAGATCAGCCGGGTACAGGCCCTGCTAGACCGTTTAGTTAATAGAATGTGCGATATGCGTAATGTTAGTAAAGAGACTCCTGTGCTGTCGGAGCGTCAAAGGTTGCAAGACAATGTTTCAGAAGTGCAGCAGCAAATGATGTTTCAATTGGCGTTCGCGAGATTACCTAACCCGATAATTGCAAATCTTAATGTGGCATAAAAGTTGTTGGCGGAAAGTACTACAAAGTTATGTGAACTTTTGTGGTTGTTAGATTGCAGCCGTGCGGTTCTAGGCGCTACAGTCTGGAACCGCTGACCGCTACGGTCGCAGGTTCGAATCCTGCCTCGGGCATGGATGTGTGTGACGTCCTTAGGTTAGTTAGGATTAAGTAGTTCTAAGTTCTAGGGGAGTGATGACCTCAGAAGTTGAGTCCCATAGTGCTCAGAGCCATTTGAACCATTTTTTGTTAGATTTCACGAACAAGCAGACGTATTGGGTGTCAATGGTAGTGTAGTATTGGAACTTATTTATCCTTTAGTCATGGAACGTTCGGCCAGGAATTTTTCTGAGGCCTTAGAGAACCAGGAAATATTACGGAAATTTCGGAAAACATTTTAAAATAAATGTGTTGGTACTCTTGAGAAGAAAGAAATTATTGATAAATATGTTCGTCGGGAACAAAGAAAGGATGAAGCACTATCCCATTACGTTAACAAGATTCCTCGTCCTATCTTAGCCCTGTGGGATGATATATCAAAGACTAAAGTGGTCACGAATGTTTTCGAAGGTTTACGTCCGCCAACGAAAGTAAAATTATCTTTTGCGATAAACCATCTTCCTTTGCCGAGCTGTTCACGAAAACTGAAAATTTTCTTTAAGGTAATGGCAAACGAGAATTAGAAACTGGCTGTAGTCGGGATAGAGTAAATAGTATTTATGTTTAGCATTACCAGCAGGGTATGGCAGCTAAAGAAGTGTGCTACCGTTGTGGAGAAACAGGTGGACTGTCAGAGCGGGAAGAGTAAGGGAATAAATAGCTGACGCCAGAAGAAAAAGGTCTCGTCAACTTTCAGCAGAAAACTGCTTGCGGGAGGTCGTAAAATATGTGATGTAGATGGTAACCACCTCCGTTATGTATGTGCGGTGATAGGTACTGAACTTGTTTGTGCATCAGTTGACTCGGGCAGTAGTATTTCCTTCATTATGATTGGTATTGGAGATAATAACGGATAACTACATGACCGGTGTTGGGTCGAGTTAATCATTCTTGCTGTTCTGTGGATGGGCGGCCTCTATAAGTAATACGTCAGGCCCGTTTTAAATTAAGCATTCAGGGCCTTACATGGCCCTTGGAATGCCTTGTTAAGAGATGCTACCCCGCTCGACGCATCAGCAGAGATCTCGTGCATTTGGACCGGTGTGATGGGTAAGATTGACTGATACCTTGCACATTTTCGATGACTAATCTCCGACTTCATCCTACGAATGTGTAAATACTCAGACGTCCAGCCTCACAGGGAAGATTGCCTGTCATAATCCTAAATTCTGCTCTGTGATGGATGAGCTGGAAATATGTAATAACCTAGATGCATCGGTATAGGACGCTGTCCGATATGCTTTGGATTATGTGGCCAAATAGATGTAGAGCAGTTACCTATCTGCATTCACAGTCTAGTATGCTGTTGTGGTGCCGGCCGTGGTGGCCGAGCGGTTCTAGGCACTTCAGTCTGGAACCGCGACTGCTACGGTCGCAGGTTCGAATCCTGCCTCGGGCATGGACGTATGTGATATCCTTAGGTTAGTAAGGTTTAAGTAGTTCCAAGTTCTAGGGGACTGATGACCTCAGATGTTAAGTCCCATAGTGCTCCGAGCCATTTGAACCATTTTTGTTGTGGTCGTCAGTCCAAAGACTGGTTTGATGCAGCTCTCCATGCTACACTATCCCGTGCAAGCTTGAGCTGAAAACAGTAAATAACGAACTGTTTTCCAAACTTCCTGGCAGATTAAAACTGTGTGCCGGACGATACTCGAACTCGGGAACTTTGCCTTTCGCGGGAAAGTGCTTTGCCATCTGGGGTACCCAAGCACGATTCATTCCCCGTCCTCTTGGCTTTACTTCCGCCAGTATCTCGTCTACTAGCTTCCAAACTTTACAGAAGCTCTCCTGCGAACCCTGCAAAAATAGCACCCCTGAAAGAAAGGATATTGCGGAGACATGGCTTACCCACAGCCTGGGGTTATTTCCAGAATGAGGACGGAGCGTGAGTCATGCTTGGGTAGCTCCGATGGTAGAGCACTTGCCCGCGAAAGCCAAAGGTCCCGCGTCCGAGTCTCGGTCCTGCACACAGTATTAATCTGCCATGAAGTTTCATGTCAGCGCACACTATGCTGCAGAGTGAAACTCTCATTCTACTTTCACAAACGACTTCCTGACACTTAAATCTATACTCGATGTTAACAAATTTCTCTTCTTCAGAAACGCTTTCCTTGCCATTGCCAGTCTACATTTTATATCCTCTCTGCTTCGAACATCAGCAGTTACTTTGCTCCCCAAATAGCAAAACTCATTTAATACTTGAAATGTCTCATTTCCTAATTTAATTCCCTAAGCATCACCCGACTTAATTCGACTAGATTCCATTATCCACTCTTTGCCTTTGATCATCTTATATCTTCCTTTCAAGACACTGTCCATTTCGTACAACTCATCTTATAGGTGCTGTGCTGTCTTATAGAATTACAATGTCATCGGCAAACTTCAAAATTTTTCGGTGCTCTGGCGAATTCTTCACGCAGTATCATATCTATAATTTCATCTACATCCTCTTCCATTTCCATAATATTGTCCTCAAGTACACAGACCTTGTAAAGACCCTCTGTATATTCGTTCCACCTTTATGCTTTCCCTTCTTTGCTTCGATTTGGGTTTCCATCTGAGCTCTTGATATTCATACAAGTGGTTCTCTTTTCTCCTAAGGTGTCTTTAATTTTCCTGTAATCAGTATCCATTTGACCCCCAGTGATATATGCCTCTACTTCGTTACATTTGTCCTCAAGCCATCCCTGCTTAGTAATTTTGCAGTTCCTGTCGATCTCGATTGTGAGACGTTTGTATTCCTTTTTCCCTGTTTCACTTACTGCATTTTTATATTTTCATCTTTCATGAATTAATTTCCATATATCTTCCATTGCCCAAGGATTTCTACTAGCCGTCATCTTTTTACCTACTTGATCCTGCCTTCACTATTTCATCCCTCAAAGCTACCCATTCTACTTCTACTGTATCTGTTTCCCCCATTCCTGTTACTCGTTCCCTAATGCTCTCCCTGAAACTCTTACAACCTTGATTCTGACAGTTTATTCAGGTCCCATGTCCTTAAATTCCCACGTTCTTGCAGTTCCTTCTGTTTTAATCTACTGTTCATAACCAACAGATTGTGGTCAGAGTCCACATCTGTTCCTGGAAATGTCTTCCGCTTTAAAACTTGGTTCCTAAATCTATGTGTTACCATTATATAATTAAATAAAATTATAAACCGCCGACCAGTTGCAATGGATAAAGAATTCTTTACCTAGATTTCAACAAATTTAAATTTGTCTTCTTCAGAAGGTGGCAATTTTACATTAGTAAGGACTAATGTATCATCGCCGTTTTTACAAATGTCGGCATAGATCCATTTGTCAAAATGAAAATATTGCCCTAGAAATAGGGTTTGTCACGTAAATATAAATTACTACCTGGATCTTGCAGAGCTCACAGCTTTTAAAGATGTTTGTAATTTCCAAATTGACCACCTGTGGAATAGTATTAATGAATGGCTCTTTAATCGTATAGAAGAAATCAAGGCCAAACATGAAAGAAAGTTGTTGAAGTTTAGTAATAGGACCACAAGCAAAATCTTAATATAGCAGCCAATAGTGTCAAACATCAATATTACGAAAGAATACTGAATAAAACCAATATTACTTTTACGCAGGCTGAGAATGACTTGTTATATAAAGGCCTTAAATATAATTTGCCTGCTCAACTCGATAAATATCCAGTTATCTGTAATCTTATTGTAGATCTTAAAATCGGTTTGGAATCCCTGAAATTAGAGAAAACCGAGCAAGTCAAATGTGCCTATGAATGTAATAACACAATAGAAAAAGAAATTAAATTACTTCCTAATGGGCAGTTGGACGAATATAGTATAGTAAAAAGCATTAATCGTAAGCTTATAGAACATGACGCCCTAGTCACTAAGAGTGACAAAGGGAACACCGCTGTCGTGGCTTATAAAAATGAATATATAGAAAAGACTGTCAAGTTTTTTGAGGAAAATGACATCACTGAGGTTACCGTAGATCCAACCGCGGATTTACAAAATGAAATCCGGCGTACTTTAGCTAGTTCTGTGAGCCTGTTCAATAACTTCCAAAAGAGAGGGCTTATAAATATGAACCCGAAACCACCCGTGCTCAGAAGTCAGTTCAAACTGCACAAACAAAATCACCCGATTCACCCTGTACTGAATGGAATATGTAGTCCACATCACACAATTGCTAGGCGCCTCCATTTTAAAATTAAATATGCTTTAACATTTGAAAATAATTTTTCTGTTAAAAATAGTAAGGAATTAATTAACAATATTCAAACTGTAAGATGTATACCTGACAAGAGACTGGTTTCTTTTGACATCGTCAGTCTTTATACAAATGTCCCGGTCGATGAAACCATAGCCCTTGTAAAAAAGAATGTTCTAAAACATAAAAAACTAAGTGAAATTCAGATTGCGGAACTGATTGGTTTGCTTAAGGTCGCTTTAAAAAACAATTATTTCACGTTCAGTGGGAAAATGTATGTGCAACCAGATGGTTTAGCAATGGGTAGCCCCTCACCGGTATTTTAGCAGATGTTTTTATCAACGTCCTGGAAATAACGTTCTTCAATTCAAGTTCAGAATTACGCCACAAAATCCGCTATTATCCACGTTATGTTGACGACATTATCATTGCTTTTGATGGTACTGAACATGAGTTAGAGCTTCTCTTCAATACTTTCAATGGTTTACATGAAAATATTTCCTTCACAAAAGAACTTTAGAATGGAACAGGTGAACTTAACTTCCTCGATTTAACAATTTCTATACAGAATAGTTCCTTCAATTTCAATATCTTCCGTAAGGAAACGTATTCAGATAATGTCATCCCTGCTGACTCAACTCATCCAAAAGTTCATAAACTGGCGTTTTTTCATTCTGCCATTCACCGTATGGTAACTACTCCTTTATCACCTGCCGATCAACAAAAGGAATTGAATGTCATCAAAGCGATTGCGGCTAATAATGGGTACAATCGGAATATGATTGATTACTGGTTCAGTAAGAAAACTTCCCAAAACTGTTCGACTTTGAGCAACAACCTCCCCACTGATAGCAAAGAAGCTAAAAAATTTATTTCCATTCCTTTCTTGGGTAATATATCGTATAGGATTAAACGTATTCTAAGGAAAAAATATAACTGTAACGTCTCCTTCTCTACAGATAACAGTTTAAAAAGAAATCTTGTACATTCAGTAGAGATTGCCAGGGATTGGTTTTCCAATTCAGGTGTTTACAAACTAACCTGTAATAACTGTCCTTCACATTATATTGGTCAAACAGGCAGAGCTGTGAAAACAAGATATAAAGAACATCTATTAGGTAAAAAAGGAGCGAATATACACAGCTCTACTTTTGCTGAACACCTTGATAGCCGGCCATACGCCTAAACAGTTAGAAGGCACTGTTACCCTACACAGAGAATTCAAAGGGCGTAGACTAGATCTGTGGGAAGAGTTACAAATTTTGAAACATCTAGAGCTCAAGGACGGTAATATACTGAACTACCAGTTGAACCTTGCTTGTAGACAATTTTTCGAAGGCTTTAAACCTGTACTGTTTATGGTATAACATTAATGCTGGTAACCTTAGTGGTCTATTTTCTCAGGAAGCTATGATGCACTTTCAATGCTTTAAGCTCACTACCCTTTATGTAATGTGGTTTTCTCACGATATATGGCTGCCACTACATCGGCCCTTATGTGATTTAGTCTGGCTCTAAAACGTTGGTTCCTGCGAATGTGTATTAACTGGATTGTGGACCAGGGTTCGTAATTCTGTCTTAAGAGCCATTATTGTCAATTTTAAAGTTCTGACATATATACCGTTTGTGCGCTTCTCTAATATAGTAATGTAATTTTTATATTTTGGCTGTATATGCCACTGTGCGTAGCTCTCTCGGCGTAAGCGCCACCTGCCTTATCAAAAAATAAAAAAAAAAAAAAGACAGTCGGTTGTGAGCTCTGCAAGATCCAGGTGCTAATTTATATTTACGTGACAAACCCTATTTCTAGGGCAATATTTTAATTTTGACAAATGGATCTATGCCGACATTTGTAAAAACGGCGATGATACATTAGACCTTACTAATGTAAAATTGCCACCTTCTGAACAAGACCAATTTAAATTTGTTGAAACCTAGGTAAAGAATTCTTTATCCATTGCAACTGGTCTGCTGTTTATAATTTTATTACGTGGAACCGTTGCTGTTGTGCAGTTATGTTTAAAATACTGAATTATATAATCTATCTGAAATCTTCCAATATCTCCATGCCTCTTCCATGTATACAGCTTTCTTTCTTGATTCTTCAACCAAGTGTTAGCTATGATTAATTATGCTCTGTGCAAAATTCTACCAGGCGGCTTCCTCTTTCAGTACTTACCCCCATTC
The DNA here is from genome assembly GCF_023864275.1 of Schistocerca cancellata. NCBI lineage: Eukaryota > Metazoa > Arthropoda > Insecta > Orthoptera > Acrididae > Schistocerca > Schistocerca cancellata. Next base: position 564,482,175 of record NC_064633.1, on the reverse strand, counting down.
CATATTCACCTACTACGTTTCCCTCTTTTCGTTTTCCTACTATCGAATTCCAGTTGCCCATGACTATTAAATTTTCTTCTCCTTTCACTATCTGAATAATTTCAATTATATAATAAATTTCATCAATCTCTTCGTCATCTGCAGAGCTAGTTGACATATAAACTTGTACTACTATGGTAGGCGTGGGCTTCGTGGCAATCTTTGCCACAATAATGGGTTCACTATGCTGTTTGTAGTAGCTTCTATTTTTCTGTTCGTTATTAAGCCTACTCCTGCAGTGCCCCTATTTGATTTTGTACTTATAACCCTGTATTCACCAGACCAGAAGTCTTGTCCCTCCTGTCTCCGAACTTCGCTAATTCCCACTATACCAAACTTCAACCTATCCATTTCCATTTTTAAATTTTCTAACATACCTACCCGATTAATGAATCTGACATTCCACGCTCCGATCTATAGAACGCCAGTTTTCGTTCTCCTCATAACGTCCTCCTGAGTAGTCCCTGCCCAGAGATCCCAATGTGGGACTATTTTACCTCCGGAATATCTTACCCAAGAGGACGCAATCATCATTTAACCATACAGTAAAGTTGCATGCCCTGTGGAAAAATTACGGCATTAGTTTCCCCTTGCTTTCAGCCGTCCGCCGTACTAGCAAAGCAAGGTCGTTTTGGTTAGTGTTACAAGGTCAGCTCAGTCAATCATCCGACTGTTGTCCCTGCAACTACTGAAAAGGCTGCTGCACCTCTTCAGGAACCACACCTTTGTCTGGCCTCTCAACAGATACCCCTCCGTTGTGGTTGTACCTACGGTACGGCTATCTGTATCGGTGAGTCACGCAAGCCTCCCCACCAACGGCAAGGTCCATGGTTCAATTGTCCGCCCCAGTAGCTGAGTGGTCAGCGTGACGGATTGCCGTCCTCCGGGCCCGGGTTCGATTCCCGGCTGGGTCGGAGATTTTCTCCGCTCAGGGACTGGGTGTTGTGTTGTGTTCATCATCATTTCATCCCCATCCGGCGTGCAGGTCGCCCAATGTGGCGCCGAATGTAATAAGACCTGCGCCAAGGCGGCCGGACCTGCCCCGCGAGGGGCCTCCCGGCCAATGACGCCAAACGCTCATCATCATCATCATCATCATGGTTCAATTGTGTAACGATTGGAATTCACAATATCCGATGATTTATGATTTATGGCGCTGTACGACAAATTCGTTTATTCTGTTAAAACGTATGGGGCGTGAAAGTAGTAAAATTAAATGTCGAAACTGATTGGTTTCAGAATGAAATAAAATATCTTAAAGCACACGGTTGTTGGTGACGTTTATTGACATTGAGAATTACTTACCAGCCGATGTCCCCTGGCCACAATCGACCAACAGAGACTTTAAATGGAGGCCAAAACGTCTAGAATCTTAAACTTTGATAACGAGGTCATATGCCCTGAATAATTACATTAGCCATGATCTTATTGTCACCTCACTTGTCTGCCTGACGTCTTCTGTATTAGAAATGTACTGGATGCAGTATTTGTTTCGGAAGACACATTCTTGACAGTTAAATATCTCTCCAATGTAACATACTATGCGCAAAATTGCTAGGCTCTTCAGTTTTTTACGCAATTTAATATTTCTTTGCTTAACTTGACCACACACTAGTAAATTTTGCATCCTATTGGTGCATTTACCATTCTTCGTTTGGCTACGAAAATTAGAGGAAAAAAATTTGCTATTTATCGGTCCCCCAAATCACTAATGAAGTATTTCTTGTTTACCGTGCTTAATTTCGAGACATTAAATATTTGTTAGACAAACTAGGTCTTATACTGGTCAGTTTTCTGCCACATTCCTCCATTTCCCGCTCTGTTTGTCTTTAAAAATTCGAACAAAGCTCGTATTATAAATCATAGAACGTCTAGTTTTCACTCCGCTCAAACATTTGACCAGACGGTCCTTTTTATTGAACAAAAAATGTAGTGTTACACTTGGCCATGTATGTTGAATATGTAGTCCGTAAGGCAAACGCACTCTCGCCCTCGAAATGTAAGGCAAGACGGCGCGAGCACATTGGGAACAGCGCAGGAGGCGGGATTCCGGTGGCACACAGTGCCGGTAGCTCTAGGTTTGCCGGAGCGGTGCGCTTTGCTTGGCGGGCACGTAGGCGGGCGAGCTTGGGCCCGGCAGCGGCTAGGCGGGCCGCACTGTAAGTGGACAGTTTCGTCAGGCAATTAGAGCCGGCGCAGGCGCATTCCATTAGCAGCGCCCGACGCCGGCACGGGAATGCAAATGACGGCGCCGCGATACAGACCAGGCCAGGGTAATGCGTCCGGCCAGCGGCGCGGCGCTGCGCTGCGCTGCTGGTTGCCTACTCGCAGGTGTAGTGTGGAACCACCTCTGCAGCCCACAATACAGTGAAACGTCCCCTTAGAACAAATTATTACATGACTGTGCCTAAACTGACACAATATTTTTTAGCGCAACGCAATCTGACTTTCAATAATCCCTACAAAACAATGGCCCTGACTAACTTTAACCAATACTTTTCACAAATCACTTACCTCACAAAAATCTTCGTTACTCGAACTACTGCAATACAGCGAGCGCCACTATTGCCAGCTAAATAAAAGATTCAAACTACAGAAGGCACTAACTACTGATAGGGATAGTTAGCAAATGAAAGATTTTAATAGAGAACAAACACTGTATTTACCTTAATATCATCAAAAGTCATAATATATGTAGTTTCAAAACTCCATCTCTCTTCTCACATCCACCACTGCTGGCGGCTCACCTCTAATTGCGCAACGCTACGCGCTGTTCACATCCAGCTGCCGCTGCCCAACACTACAATGGCAGACAACAATGCAAACTAGCCACATACTGCACACAGCACAGCCAGTGATTTTCATACAGAGCGCTACGTGGCATTACCAATGTAAAAATCTAAACAGCCTACTTACATAGCCCCCATGTTCCCCACACAAAATTTTACAAAATATTTTTGGGCAGTGGCCAATAATGATTTGAAAAAATTTTTCATAATTACAATAACAAAGATATCAAATGCACACACTTATTTATACAATGTTGGTCCAAAGCTAAAATTTTCTCACAGTCCATAAAAACAGTCCTGATCATTCATCACAGTAAAACTGCCGTTTCTTTTATCAAAGTCTGAGCAGTAAAAGACAATGCACACGGAAGTAGTGGATGTCCATGCAGTCTTGAAGAAGTAGTGTTGTCCTTCCAACGGAAAGACAGTGCTGACTCTTGACATGCTGACAGGTAATGGGCCACAACAGAGCAAACCCACAGCAGAGTCAGTCGAAGTTTTGAAGAATATTGGTAGGTAGGTCATCACAGAGCAGACCCACTGTAGTCCTGGTAGAGAATATGGTATTATACATGACTGTGCTTAACCTGACACACAATATTATTTAGCGCAACGCAATCTGACTATCAAAGATCTCTGCAAAAGAATGGCCCTGAGTAACATTAAACTATACCTTTCACAAATAACTTACCTCACAAAAATCTTCATTACTCGAACTACTGCAATACAGCGAGCGCCACTACTGCCAGCTAAATAAAAGATTCAAACTACAGAAGGCACTAACTACTGATAGGGATAGTTAGCAAATGAAAGATATTAATAGAGAACAAACAATGTATTTACCTTAATAGTCATAATATATATAGCAGTTCATGACAAATTACAAAACTCCGCCATCTGTCTCCCCACATCCACCACTGCTGGCGGCTCACCTCCAACTGCCGAATTTATCAGAGAACCTTTATATTGCACACAATATTGGAAAATTCCGTGCTTTACTTGGGTATTAAATTGCAATCGAGGTAACAGTTTGTGTAAGAAGTCTCACCAAACAACCTCTGACATATTTGGACTTAAATCTGAAGTTCACACTGTCTGACACTTGTCCTATGATTAAAATAACTCAGCTCAAACTAAATACTTAAGAATTACATTATGCCAATCTTAAAGAACATATTTCCTTTTTTTTTAAAAAAAATGGCTCTAAATCTGAAAATCCTTTAATTTGTTGTTGTATCTTCTATTTCTGTCCTTTCCTTTTGTGTTATCCCACTATGTGTTTGTGTACTCTTGTGTATTTGTTTTCTTCCTGTCTCTGTGTAGTTTCATAGAATTTTTTTTTCTTTTAATATTAAGCTACATTCACTATGAAAAATCTAAACAGCCTACTTACAACAGTACTTGGTACTGCTTATCAGCGTAGAAGTGCTGTGTTAAGGGGGAAGTCTTCTTCGAAATATTCAGAAAGTCTATTTTCTGTTTTCGGACTTAAAATTTTCTCTGGGATGCCTAATGCATTGAAGGGTTCATCCCAAATTCACTAGAAATTACGTTATCCAGTTACAAGGCGATTTGTGAAAAAGTAATGCAATTTGTAGGGAAATATCTTCGAAAACCATTCACAGCGAGCGTAAAAATAGTTAATGTGTCATTTCAACGATGGCATAACAGACCGTGAAAACTCTCGAGTTTGAAATGGGACCAGTATGTTAAGACTTCTGCACAAAAGCAGACGAAACGCATATCGAAAGAGCAGAGCAGCGGGTGATAAAAGCTGTGAAACGGGCCTGCAGGATCAACACTGCCATGAAGAATACGGAGGAGCGCCTACTTTTGGATCTGGAGGGTTTCTTTTCGATGTGGGCGTCACTGACTATGTGGGGCGTCGGATTATAAATAATAAGAAGAAATAAGAAATAGGAAACATTGTTCGTCGTCTTTTACAAGAGCCTGAAAACTGTTCCTGTGGTTAGTGAGAAAGCGACGGAGAACATACATACCACAGTTTACAATCTGCAAGTCCACATCCTTCTTCTGTTCGCCGGCCGGTGTGGACGAGCGGTTCTAGGCGCTACAGTCTGGAACCGCGCGGCTGCTACGGTCGCAGGTTCGAATCCTGCCTCGGGCATGGATGTGTGTGATACCATTAGGTTAGTTAGGTTTAAGTAGTTCTAAGTTTTAGGGGACTGATGACCTCAGCAGTTAAGTCCCATAGTGCTCAGAGCCATTTTTGCTTTCTTTTGTTCACTGAAAGAAATGCTTCTACTCTTTTTTTGCCAAGCTTGATCAATAACTATGATTATCAATGACTGCTATATTTGATAAAATTTCATACGCACAACATTGTAATATTCCTGATAATAATAATATTGATTTCTCTATTATAAACTGCAGTATGAGCAGTTTAGATGCGATCTCTACGGTAATTTCCCAATAAATGGTGTTTCGCCCAGACTTCTAATAACCTGCTCGCCACAAAACTGGAAGACAGTCACCACTTGCCACGCGATTTTGTTAACATTACGGGCGGCCCACAAACTGTTACTTCCGCGAAATCTAAGCGATCCAGGACGGTATGAAGTTCTCGCGATTTCATTTTCTATTTGTAACGAAAACATGCTTCTAGTTGCAGTCAGGCTGTGACGTCACCCGAGGCAGCGCGTAAGCCGGTATGTGGGTGTGAAATGAAGAGACGTCGTTGCCTCTCAGGCCGTATTTATTTACGGGCGTGGAGGACGGCCGAAGGGAACACCTGCTGTCATTAGCTCTATGCCCCGGTAGTAGCCTATAAATGTCCGCTTTCTCGGACACACAATACTTTATAAAACTGCTTTATATTAATTTATAATCTTCGTAATTTTTGTATGCAGTTGAATAGGCTTTAATCACAGAAAACTTTTTATCCTACCCACATGTAAACTTTGCCAACTAGAATTTTTAGAATGAAACTGACAGCAGAACATGACCTCCGAACGGCATCTTTAAAAGACCTTCTATTGATTGGTATTTGCATCAGAGTTTTGAAACTTCTTACAGCTGTATTATTTAATGTGTTTACTCACGTGCTGTAATCAGAACTTTCTAGCATTAACATAACTGATAATTAATCTACTACAAATAAGGACAGTTTTATTCCAAATTTAGTTTTCAGTAAATTACTCGAAAACAATTAGAGGTATCTTCATGGGGTCACTTAGTTACTGCTTTTATACTGAACTGAAGCGTCATACAAATTTCCATATTTCTAAGTCTAATCTTTAGCGCTTTTCATTTTCTGTAAAAAGACCGATTTTGAGCAAACTTGTAACGATTTGACACACATTTTCACATTCTGACCATTTTTTGGCTTTCTGGCTTTTTTATTTAGCGTCACTGATCTCTTTCTAAAAATGATGCATATTCATCTGAGCACTTTGAGGTTTGACAATTTAAACATTAATATATTGAATCACATGGTGACAATGTTTGGAAAAGCAACTTCAATTTTTTATTTCATTCTTAAATTATGATGCAATACTTGTATGTTTCGCACATGCTCGTTATGATGACGTGGCGCTAGTAGCAGTGAACTGGGTTAAGTCCCAGACACTCACTCGCCTCTGTGTCACATAAACGATAGAGCACTTGTTTCACCAAAAGTAGAGATATGTTTAATTAAACTACAAAAAATGTAACCCGAAACTTTAAACGCGTTTCTCTCCAAACCGTATTTTTCTTATTGGCGGGAAACATAACTTGAGTACAGTATGTACGATTTTGATCGGAATTTGATGATAGCATCTTAAATTGAATTTATCAGCATACTTAGCCTGTTTGCAACGTCTTCAGGTTTATTTTGGTGCACACTTTTGTCTCGATTTTGTGGGTGAAGAAAATATGTTCCAACACTCCACCATTTAATATTTTTCGATTATCCTACCTACGCTGATATAAAATATACTGAAAATGACTTATATGTGTAGTTCGCAAATTCCCGTTACAAACTTCTGGGATTTGTCAAGGGGAGTGAGTACATAATGCTTAGAATACGAAACCACGTCCTGAAACGTACCGTTTCCGTTCTATTGCGGTTTCAGTTCTGATCTGTTACGCTTCTACGTCTGCTGAGGGCAAGACAGAAATGTGGCAGTTGCTTGTCCTCGTATGCGATAGGGTATACATGATGACGCGGTTTCTCTTGTAGGGTCGCATGCAACGAGTAATTTACGAAACTCCTCTAATGACAGACGAAGATCTGCTGGCAAAAGTTTTGGCCTTTGCAATAGACGTTGAAGAGACGCCATGTGGGATGGATAGTGTGTACCAGTATATGCTTCGTAGATACAATGTCTGTAACGATGTCGATGATGGCCACATCGTGCCGCTGCTGTGACGCATCAGTACTGTTCCCTACGTACAGTACGCTGGGTTCCCCTTTGCTTTGAAGTAATTCAAACACCTAACGTTTAACTTTTAATAGAAGCAAATGTGATTAAGTGATGATGGAGTTTTCGTTAGGTTTCTTTGCGAATTGTTACCCAGTAACTGTACTGCATCACACCTAATTCAGTTCCTCAGGCAGAAATGCGTGACTTAAACATTTGAATTCAAACCGTCGTAGAAAGGAAAAGGTACGATTTCGGACTTGGGTTCGTATTCAGAATACACTCCTGGAAATTGAAATAAGAACACCGTGAATTCATTGTCCCAGGAAGGGGAAACTTTATTGACACATTCCTGGGGTCAGATACATCACATGATCACACTGACAGAACCACAGGCACATAGTCACAGGCAACAGAGCATGCACAATGTCGGCACTAGTACAGTGTATATCCACCTTTCGCAGCAATGCAGGCTGCTATTCTCCCATGGAGACGATCGTAGAGATGCTGGATGTAGTCCTGTGGAACGACTTGCCATGCCATTTCCACCTGGCGCCTCAGTTGGTCCAGCGTTCGTGCTGGACGTGCAGACCGCGTGAGACGACGCTACATCCAGTCCCAAACATGCTCAATGGGGGACAGATCCGGAGATCTTGCTGGCCAGGGTAGTTGACTTACACCTTCTAGAGCACGTTGGGTGGCACGGGATACATGCGGACGTGCATTGTCCTGTTGAAACAGCAAGTTCCCTTGCCGGTCTAGGAATGGTAGAACGATGGGTTAGATGACGGTTTGGATGTACCGTGCACTATTCAGTGTACCCTCGACGATCACCAGTGGTGTACGGCCAGTGTAGGAGATCGCTCACCACACCATGATGCCGGGTGTTGGCCCTGTGTGCCTCGGTCGTATGCAGTCCTGATTGTGGCGCTCACCTGCACAGCGCCAAACACGCATACGACCATCATTGGCACCAAGGCAGAAGCGACTCTCATCGCTGAAGACGACACGTCTCCATTCGTCCCTCCATTCACGCCTGTCGCGACACCACTGGAGGCGGGCTGCACGATGTTGGGGCGTGAGCGGAAGATGGCCTAACGGTGTGCGGGACCGTAGCCCAGCTTCATGGAGACGGTTGCGAATGGTCCTCGCCGATACCCCAGGAGCAACAGTGTCCCTAATTTGCTGGGAAGTGGCGGTGCGGTCCCCTACGGCACTGCGTAGGATCCTACGGTCTTGGCGTGCATCCGTGCGTCGCTGCGGTCCGGTCCCAGGTCGACGGGCACGTGCACCTTCCGCCGACCACTGGCGACAACATCGATGTACTGTGGAGACCTCACGCCCCACGTGTTGAGCAATTCGGCGGTACGTCCACCCGGCCACCCGCATGCCCACTATACGCCCTCGCTGAAAGTCCGTCAACTGCACATACGGTTCACGTCCACGCTGTCGCGGCATGCTACCAGTGTTAAAGACTGCGATGGTGCTGCGTATGCCACGGCAAACTGGCTGACACTGACGGCGGCGGTGCACAAATGCTGAGCAGCTAGCGCCATTCGACGGCCAACATCGCGGTTCCTGGTGTGTCCGCTGTGCCGTGCGTGTGATCATTGCTTGTACAGCCCTCTCGCAGTGTCCGGAGCAAGTATGGTGGGTCTGACACACCGGTGTCAATGTGTTCTTTTTTCCATTTCCAGGAGTGTATTTAATAAACTTTAAGGCATACGAATATGAAACTTTACACACATATTTACAAACCTCTTAAGTTCAGATTACAATTGTTCAATATGTCCTCCATCAGCGACACGAACAATATCACACTGATACTCAAATATCCCCCATACTCGGGCAATCATATCCTTCGTCCATGATGTTATGGCAGTAAGGACCCGGTTCTTCAACTCTTCCGCGTTCTGTGGGAGTGGTGGTACATAAACGTTGTCTTTAGCGAAACCTCACAGGAAGATGTCCGAGGGTGTCAAATAGGGTGACCGCGGAGCCCAACTGAGACATGCTAAGTCACATGTTCCTTGACGACCAAACTATCGGTTCGGTAGAGTTGCATTTAGATACTCACGCACTAGGCGACTCCAGTGAGGGCGGTGCCCCGTCTTGATGAAACATGCTGTCTTCGTGCAGCTTCGGGAGCAACCAGTTTTGTAACATAGCGAGTTCGACACGTCTAGAGTGGACTCATCAATATGCCACAGGGACGGCCGAACAGTTAGCCAATGTTCTTTTCACAGATTTGTCTGGATTTGGCCTGGACAGCGATTCTCCGCGCATTCGCATCTGGAGGGAACATGGAACACGATTTCGGGACCCAAACATTGTGAAGAGAGACCGGTATCGAGGAGGGTCCCTAATACTGTGGGCAGCGATTATGTTTACCACATGCACCACTCTTTATGAAATTGTACGGGTGAACTGGAGAGATTTAACTGCTGTCAGGTATCGTGACAGGCCTTGGGACCTCATGTCCGGTTGTTGCGTCGTACTGATGGACGAAATGCTCGATCTCATGGAGCACCATTGATTGATGCTTTGTTGGAAACTGAAGATATTCCACGCATTGGGTGGCCTATTCGTTCTCTTCGTTAGTCCCATAGACCACGTCTGGGATGCACTAACGAGACGGATTGCATAAAGTCAGCATACACCAACCATTCTCCAAGATTTGTGAGCAGCTCTGCAGAATAAATGGGCGCTATTGCCTCAACGTGAGATTGATGACACAGCATTTCCCGTCTTTGTTACGCCTGTACTGCTACGGCCACACTCCGTACCGACCACATTAACCAGTTACTGGATTGTGTGTGCAAATCCGTTAAGTTGGGAAAAGCAAAGAACATTTTTGTCTACCGCTACGCATGCTCTGTACTCTCTACGATGTATCTACTTTACTATCATCCATTTATGTTTTGCGGAAAAATAAACGCGATTTCGCTAAACTTCTGTCGTTTGCTTTAATTTTGGGCACTGCTTATAAAGAAGGTAACACTCTTATTGAGAAACCTGTGGTGTCACCGCCAGACACCACACTTGCTAGATGGTAGCCTTTAGATCGGCCGCGGTCCGTTAGTATACGTCGGACCCGCGTGTCGCCACTATCAGTGATTGCAGACCGAGCGCCGCCACACGGCAGGTCTAGTCTAGAGACTCCCTAGTACTCGCCCCAGTTGTACAGCCGACTTTGCTAGCGATGGTTCACTGTCTACATACGCTCTCATTTGCAGAGACGACAGTTCAGCATAGCCTTGAGCTACGTCGTTTGCTACGACCTAGCAAGGCGCCATATTCACTCACTATATTCAAGAATGTATTCTCAACAGATAATATTGTGACTCATGTACCGTCAAGAGCGACGTTCATCATTAATGGATTAAAGTTAAGTATCAAACTAATTACGTCCGCTTTCTGAATTGTAATTCCTTGTCATGTTCCAGACCTCACGTCAGTATGGTTCTTCCCTCCTCACGCCAGCCTGCGTGAGCTAAAACGCGTGCATTTCGGCCTCCACTAGTAACACGGTGTTGGCTCTTCTGCCAACACAACAAAACCCAGTTGTAATTTTCAGTTAACATAACGCTCGTGTATCCCCAAACTTGGTAAGAAACGTTCATGTAGTAACCCTCTAAGAACTAAGAACGGGGATAGATAAACGAGAAGAAATGAATAAAACAATAAACGGGTTTCGAACACTGGACACAGAAGTGAGAGGCCGTGAGAATGGCCACTATGCCACCAGCAGCGCCGAGTGTATCGAACTCTAGAAGACGTTAAATATCGTCGAAAATTTTGAGGGTCGTGTACTTGGAACCGATAGAATATCAACAGATAAGCGAGACGCATATTGATTTATTTTGGCTCTTCTACTGAACGAAGTTTCTCGGATATCTGCTTATGGCACTTGTAACGATCTACTCGCTACTGTTATGTTACGACCATGCGGAAAACATTTGGTAGCAAATTATTCGTCTTGTTTGCCGGAAGACTGATAGGCGCAGAGAAAAAGCAACTAACACACATAGGTAGGTACATATTAGGACACCAACAATCATAATATCGGCCCCTATACCGCTAACAACCTATATGTAATAAGAGTTACGTAAGAAGTATCATCCTTATTATTTCATGAACGCTTCCAGATATCTAAATGAGGTATACCTCAATTGTGGTGTGCTGCGGAGCACGTAATATTTTGTATGGATAATGCTTTGAACTAAGGAGGAAAACGATATATTGGAACAAATACTGATGCAATTTTGTCATATGATGAGACCGTGGCTGTTATTTGAAGACAAATGTTGATGGTATTGGGACAGCAACCAGCCACAAATTTACTTTCAGTTTCGTTATTCAAAGGGAAATCTCTATTACATAGATAGATAGACGAACAGTTGGAACTGCAACGGATAATATGCCATTGCATGCTGTCGCGATTCGCCGGAGCGTATCGACAGGTGTGGTTGGGGCTTCACAATACACATCATCTTTCAATGCTGCTCATGCAAGAAAATGAAGTGTAGTCAAATCAGGGGACCTCACAGGCCACTTTAATGTAGCGTTCTGTCCAATCCAATGGTCAGGAAATCTTTCACTCCTCATTAGTGTTGTGTTGGACAACGTACACTGTTGATTATCTACTGGTACGTCTTCTAGAAGAAATGATAGAATATTCGTAAGAAAGTGAGCACATTTATTTCCATTTAACCCCAAACGATGAAGGTAGCACCGTTGGTCAAGCAATAGCATCTTTTACTAGTAATCGAAACGTTCTCGGTTCCGAGTTCGAACGCCGCCATTGCTCAAATATTGAAAAAAATATTCACCAGTGGCGACCGAAGAATTCTGGCGTAAGACGTCACCCTCATTCAACCGAGGGCCTGCCCGAAGGGGGCGGAAAAGCAGACAGTTTCAGGGCACTCTCTTCCTCTTGGGGTGGGAATCTGCCCGTAAAAGGTGGAAGAATCGGCAAAGATCTACAGCATGAGAATGCAGAAGGCAATTAAATGTACTGCATTAGACACATAATGTGTATTCGCAGGACATGCGACTTGTAACTGAGAAAACGTTATGATGATCTCTCCACTAAAAAGAGATTTCACAGTAGTCCACCATTCGGATATCCGAAAGGGACCTGCGAAGGGAGAGATGACCATCAGAAAAAGATTCAGTAACCAACGAAAGGATACCGTTCTACTGGTCTGGGCGTGGAATGTCAGAAGTTTGTAGTTGCGAGGGAAACTAGAAAACCTGAAGAGAGAAATACATACCCTCGACCAAGATATAGTGGCGGTCAATGAAGTGAAATGAAAAGACAAGGATTTCTGGCCTGATGAGTATAGGGTAATATCGACAACAGCAGAAAATGGTGTAACAGTAGGAGGATTCGTTATGAACAGGAAATTAAGGCGGAGAGTGCGATAATGCGAATAGCTCTGATAGGTTTGCTCTCATCAAAATCGATAGCATACCAACACCGACAATAACAGTCTAGAGACACATGCCATTATAGCATGGAGAAGATGAACAGATAGGGAAATTATATGAGGATATTGAAAGAGTAATACAGTACGTAAAGAGAGATGAAAATACACCAGTCACGGGGAAGTGGAATGCAGTTGAGGGGGAAAAAATAAACTAATGAGTTACGGGAGAATATGTGGTTGGTAATAGGAATGAAAGAGGAGAAACACTGGGTTCTGCAATAAATTTCAGCTATTAACATCGAATACTCTGTTCAAGAGTCATAAGAGGTGGAGGTATACATGGAAAGGGCCGGCAAATACGGAAATATTTCAGTTACGTTGTCATAGTCAGGCAGAGAAATTGGAATCACGGACTGGATTGTAAGGCGTACCCAGGAGTGGATGTAGACACAGATCGCAATTTAGCTGTGATGAAGTGTAGTCTAAAGTATAAGAGAGTAGTCAGGAAGAATCGTTGCGCAAAGAAATGGGATACGGTAGCACTAAAGAATGAAGTACGGTTGAAATTCTTTGGCGTAATAGATACTGCAGTAATGAAGAGCTCAATAGACAGTTCAGTTAAATTAAGAATAAGAGTACAGATAGGTGGAAAGAGTGCATTGACAGCCTCTATGATGCGGAGAATTTGTCTGGTATCGTGTTATAAAAAGGAACAGGAGTCGATACCGAACAGACAGCAGATCCAGTATTAGAATCATAATTTAAAAGAGCTTTGCAAGACTTAAGATGAAATAAGGCAAAGGGGATACATAACATTCCATCGTAATTACTAATTTCGATGGGGGAGGTGGCAACGAAGTGACTATTCGCGCTGGTGTTAAAAGGTATGAGAGACGATAAACCAGCAGACTTTCGGAAAAACATCATTCACACTATTCGAAAGTTAGCAAGAGCCGACAAGTGCGAGAAGTATCTCACAATCAGCTCCACAGCTCGTGTATCCAAATTACGGTACACGGAAGCAAATGTAAAGAAAATTCGGAATCTGTTGGATGATGATCAGTATGGCTTTAGCATTCATAAAGGAAGATATTTCTGAGAATGTAAATCTGGAATGCAGCGTTGCATGGTCGTGAAACATGGACTGTGGGAAAAGAACCGAAGCATTTGAGAAGTGATGCTGCAGACGAATGTTGAAAATTATGTGGACTGATAAAGTAAGGAATGAGGAGGTTCTGTACAGAATCGGAGAGGGAAGTTATATGTAGAAAACACTGAGGAGGAGGGGCAGGATGATAGGACATCTGTTAAGACATGAGGGAATGACCTCCATGATACTAGAGGGAGGTATGAAGAGCAAAAACTGTAGAGGAAGACAGAGATTGGAATACATCCAGCAAATAATTGAAGACGTAGGTTGCAAGTGCTATTGTGAGATGAAGAGGATGGCACAGGAGAGGAATTCGTGGTGATCCACATGAAACCAGTCAGAAGACTGATGCACCCCCCTCCTCCGCCCCCCCCCCCAAAAAAAAAGCACCAGGAAGGCAGTTTTAATATTGATGTTGATAATGGAAGAAACACTGATGAAAATTCAAGGATTTGTCGGCCTAAAAAAAGCGTTGAACAGCGTGAAATGGTGAAAGATGTTAGAAACTCTGAGAAATATAGCAGTAAGCCACAGCGAAAGGCGGATAGTATACAATCTGTACAATAACCACGAGGAAACAATATGACTGGAAGATCAAGAACGAAGGGAGTAAGATAGGGATGTAGCCTTTCAACTCTATCGTTTAATCTATACATCGAAGAAGCAATGACGGAAATAAGAGATAGAATCAAGAGTGCGATTCAAATTTAACGTGTAAATCAATGATAAGATTCGTTGTTGACGTCTCTATCCTCCGTGGAACTGAAGAATTACAGGCTCTGTTTAATGGACTGTGGTCTCAAATGAGCACAGAATATGGATTGAGAATAAAGCAAAGAAGACTAATGTAGCGAGAAGTTGCAGAGAGGGATCAGTGAGAAATTTAACATAAGAATTGGTGTCGGCGTCTCGTGGTCTAGTGGCTAGCGTTGCTGCTGCTGGATGACGGGGTCCTGGGTTCGATTCCCGGCCTGGTTGTGTATTTTCTCTGCCCGGGGACTGGGTGCTTGAGTGGTCCTCATCATTTCATCGTCATTCTTGAAAGTGGCTAGATTGGACTGTATACAGATTCGGAATTTGTACGAGCGGCTGACGGCCGCGCAGTTGAGCGCCCCGCAAACCAATCATCATCATCATCATCACAATTGATGACACAAAATAAATCAAGTTTAGGTACTCTGCTACCTATGCAGCTAAATAACCCATCACGGACGAACCAAGGAGGACATAAAAAGCAGACTAACACCGGCAAAAGGGCTTCCTGGTCAAGTGAAGTCTACTAGTGTCAAAAATAGGTCTTAAGGAAGAAATTTTTTAAAAGAGGGCCAGAAGAGAATCAAAGATTTTGAGATATGGTGCTACAGCAGAATGACGAAAATAATATGTACTCCTAAGGTAAGGAATGATGAGGCGAGGAAAAGTTTGCATTGGGTTGCAAGTACTACACTCCTGGAAATGGAAAAAAAGAACACATTGACACCGGTGTGTCAGACCCACCATACTTGCTCCGGACACTGCGAGAGGGCTGTACAAGCAATGATCACACGCACGGCACAGCGGACACACCAGGAACCGCGGTGTTGGCCGTCGAATGGCGCTAGCTGCGCAGCATTTGTGCACCGCCGCCGTCAGTGTCAGCCAGTTTGCCGTGGCATACGGAGCTCCATCGCAGTCTTTAACACTGGTAGCATGCCGCGACAGCGTGGACGTGAACCGTATGTGCAGTTGACGGACTTTGAGCGAGGGCGTATAGTGGGCATGCGGGAGGCCGGGTGGACGTACCGCCGAATTGCTCAACACGTGGGGCGTGAGGTCTCCACAGTACATCGATGTTGTCGCCAGTGGTCGGCGGAAGGTGCACGTGCCCGTCGACCTGGGACCGGACCGCAGCAACGCACGGATGCACGCCAAGACCGTAGGATCCTACGCAGTGCTGTAGGGGACCGCACCGCCACTTCCCAGCAAATTAGGGACACTGTTGCTCCTGGGGTATCGCCGAGGAACATTCGCAACCGTCTCCATGAAGCTGGGCTACGGTCCCGCACACCGTTAGGCCGTCTTCCGCTCACGCCCCAACATCGTGCAGCCCGCCTCCAGTGGTGTCGCGACAGGCGTGAATGGAGGGACGAATGGAGACGTGTCGTCTTCAGCGATGAGAGTCGCTTCTGCCTTGGTGCCAATGATGGTCGTATGCGTGTTTGGCGCCGTGCAGGTGAGCGCCACAATCAGGACTGCATACGACCGAGGCACACAGGGCCAACACCCGGCATAATGGTGTGGGGAGCGATCTCCTACACTGGCCGTACACCACTGGTGATCGTCGAGGGGACACTGAATAGTGCACGGTACATCCAAACCGTCATCGAACCCATCGTTCTACCATTCCTAGACCGGCAAGGGAACTTGCTGTTCCAACAGGACAATGCACGTCCGCATGTATCCCGTGCCACCCAACGTGCTCTAGAAGGTGTAAGTCAACTACCCTGGCCAGCAAGATCTCCGGACCTGTCCCCCATTGAGCATGTTTGGGACTGGATGAAGCGTCGTCTCACGCGGTCTGCACGTCCAGCACGAACGCTGGTCCAACTGAGGCGCCAGGTGGAAATGGCATGGCAAGCCGTTCCACAGGACTACATCCAGCATCTCTAAGATCGTCTCCATGGGAGAATAGCAGCCTGCATTGCTGCGAAAGGTGGATATACACTGTACTAGTGCCGACATTGTGCATGCTCTGTTGTCTGTGTCTATGTGCCTGTGGTTCTGTCAGTGTGATCATGTGATGTATCTGACCCCAGGAATGTGTCAATTAAGTTTCCCCTTCCTGGGACAATGAATTCACGGTGTTCTTATTTCAATTTCCAGGAGTGTAGTTGAAGGCATTCATACAGTGATGCAATCTGGCATGGGTGTGCATACAATAGCGATTACTGACTGATTTGCCTTTAAATCTTAGGATATTTCTCGCATTCTTTTGTGAAGAATATATTGCATCCGCCATCTGACCAGGTCCAATAGGTTCTTCACATTTCTCTTTTTTTTCGCGGAAGGTTAACTTAGGACCACTCGTAATCAACATTTGTTGGCCTTCCTTTTCGCCCAGTTTTGCATCTTAAGCAATGAATGGGCTGGCTTTTGTTGCGTAGTCGGTTAGTTTTTCTCTCTTCCTCAAAACACCGTGAGTTTGTGATTTTTCTGATTTCATTTCTGTCATGAATTTTTGGAGACCCTACTTCTCTCAGGTCTTTTTCCGTCTGCTTGTACCAGTTCGGTCTTGTAGTTCTTTAAAAATGTATGGATTTTCTGCATTAACCTGTTTCAGTCCATTATTTCTAAATGCCCCACGAATAGGATTATTCTCATGCGCAATGTGTGTGTTATTTTGGAGGTACTTTTATATATTTTAGCATTGGGTTTTGTATAATGTACACAATCTTTTGTTCTTGGTCCTAGGATTTTCCTCATTATTTTACGTTCTTTCACTTCTGATTCCCCTTTTAGTGTTCAGTGTTGAAGGTTTAGTGTATCAGATGCGTAGAATGCTTAGGGTTTAATTACAAGAGCCTGAAAACTGTTCCTGTGGTTATTGAGAAAGCGACGGAGAACATACATACCATAGTTTACAATCTGCAAGTCCACATCCTTCTTCTGTTCGCCGGCAGGCGTGGACGAGCGGTTCTAGGCGCTACAGTCTGGAACCGCACGGCTGCTACGGTCGCAGGTTCGAATCCTGCCTCGGGCATGGATGTGTGTGATGTCCTTAGGTTTGTTAGGTTTAAGTAGTTCTAAGTTCTAGGGGACTGATGACCACAGATGTTAAGTCCCATAGTGCTCAGAGCCATTTGAACCATCTTTTGAGTCTGGGTTTCGTTGTGTATAACGGAACTCTTTCCACAATTCAGTAATTTAGAAAAGTATTTTGCAAGAACTTCACAGATTCAGTGTTATGGGCAATTTCCCCATGTTCATTTTTGAATTTCAGTGATCTAGGAGAGTACGTTGTTAATATTTGTTTGAATACTCTGTAGAAATTTCGGGAATTGTTTTTCTTGAAATCATTTTCTATGACTTGTAATTTTTTGTCTTCGTGTTGTCTACGTACTGTTCGTATTGCTTTTGTGACTGTTTTCCTGGTATCTTTGTTCTGGTATCTTTGAGATCTTCCAGGGTCTTTTGCTTTTTGTTGCACAACCAATTTTGCCACTCCTGTTGTCTGAGATTTAGCAGTTGATCAGTCATCTGTCCACATGGGTGTTTACGTGTTCTTGTTTGCTGTGCTACAGTTTCAGCTGCTTTTAAAAGTCCTGCTTGCAGTTGTTGGCAATTTTGTGGTTTTAAATTTTGTATTTGTTTTGTAAATTGTTGATTACCATTACCTTTTGTTCATCATATTTACGGTGTGGAGATTTCTTAATGAATTTTCTTTTTTCTGGAATGACATCTAGGGAGAATTTTGTTGGGTAATGGTCGGAATCTTGGTCTAGTCCATTAAGCACTCAAAGTCTCATGATTTCTACTGTATTTACGCGGGAGATAATTACATGATCCAACTGATATTCACCTAGTAATGGATTAGGAGACATCCAAGTTTTGGTTTTCGAGGATCTTTTCTTGAAAAATGTTGATTTGAAAATTAGGTCGTGGTTTTTGCAGATTTCAATGAGTCGTATGCCATTCCCGTTGGTCTGTGTGTGCCCTGACCATTTACCTACCCAATATCGATATTTCTTTTCTTTACCAGTTTGTGCATTCAGATCGCCCTTAAGGATTTTGACATGGTTATTTGGGATTTTTTGGAGAATATTATGTAATTGATTCCAGAATTCTTCTACTTTGTTCTTGTTAGTGATGTTAGTTGGTAGATGTCGGTTGATTAGAGTCTATATCTTGTTAGCTGATTTTATTGTCATCGCGGCGAGCCGACCCGAGTAAGATTAGAAAGTCGTGACTGAATCAAGTATTGATGTACCTACTATACATCCAGTTCCAAATTGTGGACAATTTGCAATGGCTCGCTTTCCAGGTGTTCATTTGTATATCCTATATCCTTCTGAATCAAAAGGATTTTCCTCCGTATTTCGTGATTCCTGAAATGCGATAATTTTGATTGTACCTGATCTGGATTTGTCCAGGATGTTTTATAGTTTTCCCAATTTTAAGAGAGAATTTACATTAAATGTCATTAGCCAAATTCTCTATTTTCGTTTCACTTTGTTATTACGGGGTTTTGAGGCACTCCGATTTACCTCCATGCACACTTCTGTGGTCTCCCCAGAATCCGAATAGACCACTTACGGTTTTTCAACCATGGGATTTGACCCAATGGGGTAACTTGTCTTTGAAGGTGCTGTATCCATGTTGATTTATTTGGACTGAGTTTGTGACTGAAATTGAGATTTCAGTCTGGTTAAGCTCAGAGTTCCTCTTTTGACTTTTATAGATCAGCCGCCACTAACGTGTGGAACAGACGCTGTGGGGGTACCGCCACTAACTGTGGAACCGTCGTGCTCTTTGTCCAAATAACCTTGGACGATAGCTTTTATAGTATCCCAAAAAGCAAGGTTGCCTCTTCCGCCAGTTCCGCCGTGCCGATGATCTTCATCTCCGTCTTCACTGCGGTTGAGGTCTTCACCGTATTCCTGGCAACGGCCCTCACGAGGTACTGTCACCTGGGCCAGGTGAACCAAGGTTCTTTTACGAGGTGTTACTCCTCCCCCTCCTCCTTTTTCAACCGGGCTTGGGACCGGCTATGGGGAAGTTCTTCGCTTTTATATATATATATATATATATATATATATATATATATATATATATATGTGTGTGTGTGTGTGTGTGTGTGTGTGTGTTCCTTAACAAAAAGTGAAGGTCCCGGAAGACATTACTGGATGTCACTGTAACTTCGTAGCACAGAATATCAGCAGATACGTAAATAATTAGATTGTTAAGGCTTTCGTTTCCACCTGTTGACGACTTGCCCCTTGCCAACCATGTTCTTTCGCCAGTGATTGATAATTGAAGTTTCTCCAGCACGAGTGGCTGGCATTGTCAGAGCTTCACCTTCCATTGCTGGTGGTGGACTGGAGTCGATCTCGCGGTCGCAGATTATATGTACGCGGCGCGACAACGTCCGAGGGGTTGTCCATGGTCATTGTCACACAGGTCTCCCATTGCTACCTGCAGTGGTCGTTGTGTGCAGCACGTGAATCCAGGATCCACTCACCTTGAGGCTTTCCTTTTTTCTCTTTTAATAGCTTCAACAAGGAGGAGGATAGCCTCGAGATGAACAGATAAAGGAATCCCGTGTTGCAGTGAACAACCTCTGAAGATAGAAGCTATAAAGAGCACGAAAAAAACTCTCGGAGGTTGGGGCGTCAGGTACATATAATTTTCGGCTGCCAACTCGAGTCCAGTCCACCAACAGCAACGGAGGGTGAATCTTTGACGATGCCAGCCACGTGAGCTGGCGAAATGTCAGAAATATTATCAAAACGTTGGCCGAAGAGCCCGAGACAGAAGCGCACAAGCAAATTGTAAATGATTAGTGTTTCAGTTCTTTGACTTGTAGAACGGCCAAGAACCAGGCCAGTTAGGGTATGTAAGAGTCTGAACAGGGTCATATGTTATCGCTGTAGCGTACTTGAGTGATATACCTTTATCAGCAGCTGACAAAACCATCCCATCTTCCGTTTGAAAATTGTACCACAGCTGCTTATCAGTACAAGTTGCGCACGTCTGTCGGTTGTTAGTACTGTAACTCAGATAAGGAAACATTTCCCTCCTCACAACCTCCAAGCCGCAATGGGAGGGTTACGTGACCATCTGCCCGCGAGGTGAGTGACGAATTCAGAAATGTCAATTACAATTAAGCACGTGTTAAAGTATTGCTACCTTTAAGCATTATTGTTTGTTAATCAGCGAGAAAACTGCGGTCTTTGGGAGCCCTTAACGTCAGTTGACTCTTTCGGATTAGCTTTTTCGTTCCTTGAAGCATATTATTTTAAAATACGGCTGAGAATCGCGGGACGCACTAACACTTGATTCGGGCCGCATGCAGCTGGGTCTGTAAGGTCTGTCGACCAAACAGCCAGTCGTTACTTAATGTTTTGTAGTTTAATTATTTTATATCTTGTAAGGTTTTCATACACTTCAGAATGGATACACAGCAGAAACTGCGTGATAGTGAACTACACTACTGGCCATTAAAATTGCTACACCACGAAGATGACGTGCTAAAGACGCGAAATTTGACAGACAGGAAGAAAGTGCTGTGATATGCAAATGATTAGCTTTTCAGAGCATTCGCCGGTGGCGACACCTACAACGTGCTGACATGAGGAAAGTTTCCAACCGATTTCTCATACGCAAACAGCAGTTGACCGGCGTTGCCTAGTGAAACGTTGTTGTGATGCCTCGTGTAAGGAGGAGAAATTCGTACCATCACGTTTCCGACTTTGATAAGTGTCGGATTGTAGCCTATCGCGATTGCGGTATAGCGTATCACGACAATGCTGCTGGCGTTGGTAGAGATCCAATGACTGTTAGCAGAATATGGAATCGGTGGGTTCAGGAGGGTAATACGGAACGCCGTACTGCATCCCAACGGCCTCGTGTCACTAGCAGTCTAGATGACAGGCATTTTATCCGCATGGTTGTGACGGATCGTGCAGCCACGTCTCGATCCCTGAGTCAACAGATGGAGACGTTTGCAAGACAACAACCATCTGCACGAACAGTTCGACGACGCTTCCAGCAGCATGGACTATCAGCTCGGAGAACACGGCTGCGGTTACCCTTGACGCTGCATAACAGACAGGAGCGCCTTCGATGGTGTACTCAACGATGAACCTGGGTGCACGAATGGCAAAACGTCATTTTTTCGTATGAATCCAGGTTATATTTACAGCATCATGATGGTCGCACACTTGCTTGGCGAATTCGCGGTGAACGCACATTCTAAGCGTGTATTCGTCACCGCCATATTGGCGTATCACCCGGCGTAATAGTATGGGGTGCCACTGGTTACACGTCTCGGTCACCTCTTGTTCGCATTGACGGCACTTCGAACAGTGGACGTTCCATTTCAGAAGTGTTACAACCCGTGGCTCTACCCTTCATTCGATCCCTGCGAAACCCTACATTTCAGCAGGATAATGCACGACCGCATATTGCAGGTTCTGTACGGGCCTTTCTTGATACAGAAAATGTTCGACCGCTTCCCTGGCCAGCACATTCTCCAGACCTCTCACCAACTGAAAACGTCTGGTCAATGGGGGCTTAGCAACTGGCTCGTCATAATACGCCAGTCACTACTCTTGATGAACTGTGGTATCGTGTTGAAGCTGCATGGGCAGCTGTACCTGTACACGCCTTCCAAGCTCTGTTTGACTCAATGGCCAGGCGTATCAAGGCCGTTATTATGGCCAGAGGTGGTTGTTGTGGGTACTGATTTTTCGGGAACTATGGACCCAAATTGCGTGAAAATTTAATCGCATGTCAGTTATAGTATAACATATTTGACCAATGAATACCCGTTTATCATCTGCATTTCTTCTTGGTGTAGCAATTTTAATGACCAGTATTGTATATGAATCAAAGGATTGTTTAGTCCTAACAATATGGTCATTGCGAGAATCTGATCGTGTAAACTACTACGACGGAGTAGATGTAAATACATGGAGTAATACATGTGGAGAGGAACAGATATGTTTCCTCAGCCCTCTAAAATTGAATAAGCTCAGTGGGAGAACATTCTTACTCATTCTTCTGAGTACTGATTTCTCAGGATCTAGGCACCCAAATTGCGTGAAAATGTAATCGCATGTCAGTTCTAGTATAATATACTTGACCAACGAATACCCGTTTAACATGTGCATTTCTTCTTGGTGTAGCAATTTTAATGGCCAGTAATGTATATGAATTAAAGGATTTTTTAGTCCTAACAATATGGCCATTGCGACAGACTTATCGTGGAAGCTACTACGATGGAGTAGACGTAAATACATGGAGTGTTACATGTGGAGAGGAACAGATATGTTTCCCCAGCCCTAGAAAATTGAATAACCTCAGTGGGGGAACTCTCTTCCTAATTCTTCTTATTAGCTGAGAATTTTTGTCGTACACAGAGTGCACACCTCTTTATTCACGTCCCTTATTACTTCCCTGCGGAGTAGTTATTACAAAAATATCTAAGTTCATGCGAGGACTTGTGCCCTGCTCAACTCCCCGGCAGGCCATGTCACTTGCGCAGGATGGCTGACAACGCAAGAGGCAGAGGCACGCTGGTCGACACGCAGTGGACAGACGTCACGCACGCAGGCACTTGGCGAACGCCCTCGTGGGAGGGACAGGTCACCGCTCGACACCGCATAGCATCCCGTCCGCCCACGCGGAGCGCGTAAAGGCATGGAGTGTGCTCGTATGTCACTGGCCGGCACACGGGCCTTTGTTCCAGAGAGAAACGCGCTCGAAGAACAATATTTCGCACAGATGAATGTTGTTCGGTACAAGAACCCATTTTTGTAGAATTCATTTCTCTTACGTTACGCATTTTTAAATCGTTTGCTGCACTGGGTTCCCCCCCCCCCCCCCCCTTAGGTACAACATTTTAAAGCGCATTGTCAACCAGTGATAGTGCTTATCCTGGCTGACAATACAGCCTTAAACACTGAGAGCGTCAATAGAGCTGCGGCACATTCCCACAGAGTGAATGTATTGCTGTAGAGCCAAATTTGGAAAATCAAAAATTGTGTAAATATATTCATACAGATGATACACTGAAGTGGCAAAGAAACTCGTATAGGCATGGGCACTTAAACAGAAAAATATATAAACAGGCAGAATACGGCTCTGCGGTCGGCAACGCGTATACAAAACAACAAGCGTCTGCCGTAGTTGTTAGATTGGTTGCTGCTGCTACAATGACAAGTTATCAAAATTTAACGAAATTGAACGAAGTGTTATAGTCACCGCACGAGCGATGGGACACAGCATCTCGGAGGTAGCGATGAAGTGGGGATCTGCCCGTACAACCGTTTCACGAGAATACCGTGACTATCAGCGGAAAAACATCAAATCTCCGATATCGCTGCGGCCGGAAAAACCGTGGTGTCACCGCCAGACACCACACTTGCTAGGTGGTAGCCTTTAAATCGGCCGCGGCCCGTTAGTATACGTCGGACCCGCGTGTCGCCACTATCAGTGATTGCAGACCGAGCGCCGCCACACGGCAGGTCTAGAGAGACTTCCTAGCACTCGCCCCAGTTGTACAGCCGACTTTGCTAGCGATGGTTCACTGACAAAATACGCTCTCATTTGCCGAGACGATAGTTTAGCATAGCCTTCAGCTACGTCATTTGCTACGACCTAGCAAGGCGCCATTATCAGTTACTATTGATATTGTTAATCATGTACCGTCAAGAGCGACGTTCATCATTAATGGATGAAAGTATTCCACCAGCTACGTCCGTTTTTCTAAATTCTAATTTCCTTGTCATGTTCCAGACCTCACGATAGCCTGCGTGAGCTAAAACGCGTGTATTTCGGCCTTCTTCAGTAAAACGGTGTTGGCTCTCTTGCCAACCACAACAAAAACATACTGAAAGAACGGGGCCAACGAAGATTTAAGAGAAACGTTCAGCTTGAGCCTTCCATACATTGCTGTAGATTTCAATGCTGGGCCCTCAACAAGCGTCAGGGTGCGAACCATTCAACAAAACATCATCGATGTGGGCTTTCGTTGATAACCGCACGACACAAAGCTTTACGCCTCATCTGGGCCTGTCAACACCGACATTGGACTGTTGATGACTGGAAACATATTGCCTGATCGGACAAATCTCGTTTCATATCGTATCGACCGGATGGACGTGTACGGGTATGGAGACAGCGTCATGAATCCATGGACCCTCCATGTCAGCAGCTGCTGGAGGCTCTCTAATAGTGTGGGGCGTGTGCAGCTGGAGTGATACGTGATCTGTCATACGTCTAGATACAACTCTGACAAGTGAACTTACATAAGCATCCTGTCTGATCACCTGCATCCGTTCATATCCAATGTGCATTCTAACGGACTTAGGCAATTCCAGCAGCACAATGCGGCTACCCACACGTACAGAATTGCTAGACAGTGGCTCCAGGAACACTCTTCTGAGATTAAACACTTCCGCTGGCCACAAAACTCCCAAAACATGATCATTATTGACCATATCTGGGATTCCTTGCAACGTGGTGTTCACAACAGATCTCCACCCCCTCGTACTCTTACGGATTTGTGCACAGCCCTGCAGGATTCATGGTGTCAGTTCCCTTCAGCACTAGGTCAGACATTAGTTGAGTCCTTTCCACTTAGTGCTGCTGCACTTCTGCGTTCTCGCAGGGGCCCTACATGCTATTAGGCAGGTGTACCAATTTGTTTGGCTCTTCATTGTATGATCTGTGTGTAGATATATATTGACATAAACGAGATACAGCCTTTATATCACTAAATAACATTTTTCTTCGTAATGACAAAAAAGGTCGTACTCCTGAAAATCAACTGCTATGATTACATCAAGACGACAACTGTAAGAAGAACGTTGGAATCATAGAAGCAGTCCACGATTTTTTAATCAAATATACACTTGCAAAAATTGTAAAAACTTTCCACAAAACTTTAAAATTGTCAAGAAGTTTCTATGTATTGTCCAAATCGTATTTACCGTAAAAAAATATTAAAGTGATGAACAGTTTCGGTAGCTTCTCCTTGCAGTTTCATAGGAGTTCCACTGTTCAAAAAAAGGTTTAAAATGGCCTACCGGCTCTATGTTTCAATTACTGTCACAGATAGCGTGGCTGAATATAAGGTATTTTACCTGAAGATTTGCAATAAGGTTGTTATGGTCGATGCAACGGTGTTGTAGGCTGCTAGCTGCGTTTGTAATATTAAATGGGGTCTGAAAATGATAGTTAAGCTGCAGAAACTGGTCATCACTCTATAGAAATTCTTGATGTTACACGGGACTGAGATAACACATAGAAAACTGGAAAAACTTTTATGCTGACTGTCTGATGATAGCTTTCTCCTATTTTCATAGTGTCAGATGTATTCAATTTTTAAAAAATCAGAACATTTGAAAACAAAGATTCGATGAACAGCAAAAGAAGTGGCACAGAATGCTTTTTGTAGATTACGCCGTGTTTTCAAATATATGCCTCCGATGTGTTTTCAAAGAAAACTTCACACTCCGTGAGTATTGTCAGATTTTGTTTCACCTTTATGCGTCAAGGGCTGTTAACGCACAACCCACTCAAAGCTACAAAGACCGATGAGGAGACGCTGGTTGGGAGTTAATGGAGAAAAAACGAAAAACATGTTAATGAGTCAAGGAACAGGCCAAAGTGTAAGACGTAATTATGACTGAATGGCAGTGAAATGGAGGTAGGAAGAATATACAGTCATTCAATGGTCAATGGCACAAGCATTTCTTTCCTGTATAAGTTAATCATTCAACGCTATGTAAAGCTTTTGGCGTATTCGCTGCCGATTTCGACGCTACGATGCACCATCTTCATCACCCTCCTTGATAAACGGAGTTATTATACGAACAACGGGATAATATTACTAACTAGGTACTCGCCATACTACACGCAGTGAGCACTGAAAGACCTAAGTGGAAACAAGGCCTCGGGAGTAGACAACACTCCATTACAACTGCTGACAGCCTTGGGAGAGCCAGTCCTGACAAAACTCTACCATCTGGTGAGCAAGACGTATGAAACAGGCGAAATTCCCTCAGACTTCAAGAAGAATATAATAATTCCAATCACAAAGAAAGCAGGTGTTGACAGATTTGAAAATTACCGAACTATCAGTTTAATAAGTCTTTACAGACGAATGGGAAAACCGGTAGAAGCCGACCTCTGGGAAGATCAGTTTGGATTCCGTAGAAATGTCGGAACACGTGAGGCAATACTGACCCTACGACTTATCTTAGAAGAAAGATTAAGGAAAGGCAAACCTACGTTTCTAGCATTTGTAGGCTTAGAGAAACTTTTTGACAGTGTTGACTGGAATACTCTTTCAAATTCTGAAGGCGGCAGGGGTAAAATACAGGGAGCGAAAGGCTATTTACAATTTGTACGAAAAGCAGATGGCAGTTGTAAGTGTCGAGGGACGTGAAATGGAGGCAGTGGTTGGGAAGGGAGTGAGACACGGTTTTAGCCCGTCCGCGATGCTATTCAGTCTGTATATTGAGCAAGCAGTAAAGGAAACAAAAGAAAAGTTCCGAGTAGGTATTAAAATCCATGGAGAAGAAATAAAAACTTTGAGGTTCACCGATGACATTGTAATTCTGTCAGAGACAGCAAAGGACTTGGAAGAGCAGTTGAATGGAATGGACAGTGACTTGAAAGGAGGGTATAAGATGAACATCAACAAAAGCAAAACGAGGATAATGGAATGTAGTCGAATTAAGTCAGGTGATGCTGAGGGAATTAGATTAGGAAATGACACTTAAAGTAGTAAAGGAGATTTGCTATTTGGGGAGCAAAATAACAGATGATGGTCGAAGTAGAGAGGATATAAAATGTAGACTGGCAATGGCAATGAAAGCGTTTCCGAAGAAGAGAAATTTCTTAGCATCGAGTATTGATTTAAGTGTCAGGACGTCGTTTCTCAAAGTATTTGTACGGAGTGTAGCCATGTGTGGAAGTGAAACATGGACGATAAATAGTTTGGACAAGAAGGGAATAGAAGCATTCGATATGTGGTGCTACAGAAGAATGCTGAAGATTAGATGGGTAGATCACATAACTAATGAGGAGGTATTGAACAGAATTGGGGAGGAGTTTGTGGCACAGCTTAACTAAAAGAAGGGATCGGTTGGTAGGACATGTTCTGAGGCATCAAGGGATCACCAATTTTCCATTGGAGGGCAGCATGGAGGGTAAAAATCGTAGAGGGAGACCAAGAGATGAATACACTAAGCAGATACAGAAGGATGTAGGCTGCAGTAGGTACTGGGAGATGAAGAGGCTTGCGCAGGATAGAGTGGCATGGAGAGCTGCATCAAACCATTCTCAGGACTGAAGACCACAACAACAACACGCAGTGTACAAGATGGGCTTGCACTGTCAGTATCATAGCTGGAAGAAAGGAATTAATCGTTGCGGATATTGATTTGACTGTGCTCTCCATCAAGATGTCCTCGTAGTAAACACAGCTGAAGGATCAGTGATACTACAAATAACCTATAGTTACAGCTAGCGCCCTGAGTGATCAGAAGATGAATATAGGAAGATGGAAATTCTTTGATGGATTTAAAGTGACAGAAAAACTGAGAGAATGGTCTTATGAAAGAGCGTCGATGACATTAGAAAACATGCAGGTGGAACATGGATGTTCATAGTTGAAGACCGTAACTCCTGTGGATATTCGGACGTCAGGTTTACCCAGCCATGGATTGCAAACGGTAGTGGAAGTCGTAGTGGGCGTCGCTACTGCTACTGCTCACAATGATAACGAAAATAAGCATCACATGTATTGTGATAGCAAGAAGTCCCAACACTAAAATGTAACTAATGGAGAGTAATGAAATTTCGGGAATATATTCGTGTAGGCGACACATTTAACGGTTAACACTGGAGGGGCACAGGTTAATGTAAGAGGGACAAAAGGTATTGAAAATGTAAAATGCTGGTAGTTTAATAGCTGGTGTAAACGCCATAATGTTGACCTGCAAACGCGCAAACTTGAATGCATTGTGTTGTACAGGTATAATGCTGGTTGTGGATAAGGCGGCGTTGTCCCACATATGCTCCATTTGAGTCAGATCTGTCGAACGAGCAGGCAAGGCACAAGTCGACTCTCTGCAGAGCCTATTTGTTTGCAATAGCGGTATGTGGGACAGCATTATGTTGTATTGTGGTGTTCATAAGTGTCAGCACAACAGGTCAAATCACCAAACTGTAGTACAGATTTGCAGTCCGGTTGCGTGGGATTACTAAGAGAGTGCTGTCGTACGAAATTGCACCCCAGACCGAAAATTCTGGTGTAGGCCTAGTGTGTGTGTCACGAAGACAAGTTGTTTACAGCTTCTCAGCTAGCATTCTCTTAACGAACACATAGAAAGAACTGGAACCGAGGAAGAACCAGCTTTCATGGGAAATCAAAGCAAACCTCAATCCTGCCTTCCAGTTAGCTTTAGGTTGACTCCACTGAAGTCGCAGGTGCCGTAGGTTTGGGGACACAGGAATGCACGCTACAGGGGGTCTGGCTCGGTGCTGTCCTTGAAGTAATCGATTTGTAACATTTCGTTGTGTCGTTTGTAATGCCGGAAATGCATATCCTCCTATTTCCATTTATTGTACTATACATTTGTTTTCCTTATTTTTGTTACCTGAATATATAACATTTCTGTGTCTTCGTATATTGTAATTGTTTTACTATTTGTATATATATATTTATGCATTTATGTCGATGTATAATTGGTTTGTTCCGTAAATATTATTTGTATTTTTACGCTGGGTCTTGCCTAGGGAAAACTGCTATCGAACGATTACATCGATAGGTCGTGTGAAGCATCAAAGTGCGTAGGATCTTTGGTAGTGTTAACGTTGTCGCGTGGAGCGCGGGCTGAGCAGAGAGAGAGTCTGGCTGGGGTAGTGCAGTGGAGCAGGTGTGTTGTGTGACGCTCCCGCGAGTTGCCGCACTTTCGGGGTTTGGCAGCATGTAATTGCGCTCGACTCGCGATGATAGTTTCTGACATGGTGTCGCGGACGGGAAGCATTAGCTGGCGCACATCAAGAGCCCGTTTCGCCTGGTGACCGTGTCGAGAAGAAGGCGCGCCAACATCCAGCTTCTGCAACAGCGGCGGCCGACAATGAGTGACTGTCGCCACCTCCTCGATCGACGGCTTCAAACCTTCAATCAACCAACAAGGTAGACTGGGAGCACGTAAAGTTTTAGAACTGTATGGCAGACCTCTGCTTTTCAAACTGTACCACTTTCGTAACTATAATTACAGCAACTTAGCATGAACGTTTGTTGCTCATTGTCCCAATTGCATTACCAAGCAGGGTCCCTTCCTTTTCCGGAATGAACCCGAGTGTCGTTGAAATTCAAACGCCAGCATTAAAATAATAATATAGCATTTCACTGCTTTAATTTCAAAGTTCAGTTAAAGTATTCATAGCTGGCTACAATATTTAGATTACACAAGCACGAATTAAGAGTGCGAGCTTTGTTACCGTATTTTAGCTTACCTGTGACTGCAGCTCAGCTTGGTATGTACTAAATGTTACTATTGGTAATTGTTCAGAATCATTTAATTCAAGTTCAAAGTTAAATCTCTTGTTTCTAAATTGCGTAGATTCAAGTAGCTTTTGAAATAATTGTTGAGGTAGTCCAAGACTTACCGTATTTTACTGAATTTCGATGTGCTTCAGAAAGAATGCTCACTATTAACTTCAGTCACTAAATTAACTTTCGATTTTCCGGTTTTATTAATTCTTTTGCTAAATTAAGTCAGGGTGTAGCGAAATTTATTACTTCTGACAAACTTTCAGTTTTCACACTACACGTGTCAACCTTCAGTTGCCACGCTTCTAGTGCTAATTATATGTGTAATAATCTTTCTTTTTCAGTTACTATAGTAATTGTCGTTAGGACTGGCGACCGTAATTTTCCCCAAATCTCAAATACCTAATTACTGCTAGTTAATTGTTAACGTGACGGCTGCACATTTACTTTCGTTATTAACTTTACCCCTTTTCAAAATTAATTTCCACCAGTTTCATTAGCATTTTTCCTTTCATTTAGATGTAACCCTTTCCTCCCTCTTTACCGACAGATTAACTTCGGTGACGATTGCTTTTCCCAAATTTCCATTAGGTACACGCGGTTTAATTTTTCACTGTCATTAAGGTCGATAAGTGAGGGGGAGGTTACACGCTGTGATGTCAACTGCTGCCCAGATTGCTGCTGCAGGTGTTGTACGATGCGCCGGGGTCGCGCGCCGAGCACGATGGTCTTCTTCCTCGGTGGTGCCACGCTGCCGTCTGGAGCGGGGTCTTCTTGCGACCGCACACTTCAGTAGAGACCATTGCCAGTAGTCGTGTACAGCGCCTACGTTCTTGCCAAGTCTTTGTGCAGCATCGCAGAAGGGATGCTTAGCTTCTCGGAGCCCCATTACGTGGCCTCGTTCATAGTGAGGAGTTGCTAACGGCGTCTTTTGTCACCTTAAAGGGATTCTTGGCTAACATCAACTGACCACGTCCATTCTCAAAAGTAATTAACTCACTACCGTTGCAGCGTCTACTGACAGCAAATTTGATTGACATCCTCATGGTGGCGTTAGCAGTAGAGTGCTGCAACGCTCCATGTTTGACCGGTCACGGCTCGCCTGTTGACGGGGGGACCGAGCAGCTCGTGTCCGGCCCCACACGACTCGGCTCGGTCACGTACTCGCCCCATGTCTGATGTCCGGATTCCGGACACGCGGATAACCGAGCATGGCCGGCCACCGCTGACGTCTCACCTCGCCTCGCCCCGGCTCGCTGCTCTGTACTGTACTGTACAAATCCAACGCCTCTCTGTCTCTCTCTCTCTTTCTCACACACATACAGTGTATTTATCTCTCTCTCTCTCTCTCTCTCTCTCTCTCTCTCTCTCTCTCTCTCTCTCTCACTCTCTCTCTCTCTCTTTTAATACAAAAGTAACGTTTCCAGGAACGGGTACGTTACACAGCTAAATTCATAGAGCACTTTCTTTTGTAATATTTACTCCCGTATTACTAACGTCCAGGAATTTTGTTGTAAATAAAACATTGATCACAAGAGACCTATCTGTGTTAATGTAATGAAATGTAAGCGTCAAATAGTGCACATGATTATGCGAATCAGTCCACATATCAACTGTCGCAACACATGTTTTATTAATAACTTCCGCAATAACAGAAGGCATTATACCGTTTCGTATTGCATCAACTTGTTCTTTGACATGTCTGCTTATAGTAGAGGGATGTGGCATGGCGTCTGCCACGTTAACTTTTCCATAATGCGCACCTAGATGTATTAATTCTTGGCCTAGTTCTTTGAAACCTTCACCGCAAACAGCATTAAAAGGTCTCATATCTTTAGCACACATTGCAACACACTTTGCTGTAATATTATTTTTTTTTTTACTGCCGGTATTCCTGAAGGAGCTGTATCTTTGTGAGGTTTCTTGCAACTGTGTTTCTTTAAAAGAGTGATTCGCGATTGGAAACACAATAATGTGGAGCAGTTTATGCACGATACGTACCCAGTAGACGCACTGTTTTCGTCTACAACCACCAAAAATATGCTCCGTACTTGGCTTTTTAGACCTTCCCGTCTCTTCAACGTGTAAACACTGATTTCAATCTTACGTCTTACTGCACTGGTTTCCTCGCACTGCATGATTGCAGAGAGAGAGAGAGAGAGACACCACAAATGAGAAGCCCGTACTGGCTGCAGTCTCACACGGATAATGACACGTGTAATGTGTTTGAAGTTGCGTGCTACGTATTCGGTCACGGCTTCTATGCTCGGTCACTAGAACTAGTGCGGGCAGCCTATCCTGTTAGGGTGTGCTCGCCCCATCTCGTATTTTGTGCTCGCTTACTCGGTCATGCAGGACTCTAGTTAGCAGCATCACCCTTATATGACTTACAGAAGAATTTCCATTCAGGTCCAAAAGCTCTTACATCCGAGCACGCTGTTACAGCGAAACAAAGATGTGGTGGTATATTACCGCAGAAAACTAGGAGGGTACTACTCCTGAAACTCGAACTCTCCATCATTGTGAAGCCCGAAGTCGAACTGGAGTTGTGACCGTAGACAGACTGTCTCAGTACCAGAGGATTGCCTCCGTAATTCGAAATGGAAAGCAGGGAGCCAAGTTCGAGACCAGCCAGCGCCCGTCTGGGTTCTCAGAGCCTTGGGAACAACGGCAAACGTGTTTAGAGTGCGTCAGCGTGCTGATCTCGCGACTAACGTAGGTACGTAGGTAGGTAGTACCACAAGTGGATAACAGCGGCCAAACTGTTCAAAAGCAAGGCACTGTTGAAAAGAATACTGGCACGAAAGTTACCTACCGGTAACTTAGTGTGTAATAAAATCGCAACTCGCGCCGGTTAAGTAAGCTCTAGATGACGACGATCTGCAAAATCTGAGACGTCTAACACGTACAACATAATGACGACACACACACACACACACACACACACACACACACACACACACACACACACACACGCTCATTTTCCCCCGTTTCTTTGTGCTGTGAATACTGATTTCTGTTATAATTAAGAAGTAAATTGATATTTCGATGTATGTTTGTTATAAACGATAAATATTCTCTGCTGAAAATCTTATTTCGAGAACAATATATAGCACTACAAATGTATTATCACTTCATATTTTTCAGAGATAGGCAAAATAGTAACTTAGCATGAAAAGATAAGAAAAATCATCTGAGATTAAAAGCGGAAGTAAGGGAATCACCTTGGCTAGGGGAGATGGCGTTGAATGACCAAAAGCGAGCTGTAATCCGAGGAGCTCTCGTAGCGACCGGACGTAGGAGGCACAACCTGGGATACCGATAGACTTGTATTTAAGTCAGCAGAAGAACGGGTAGTGCTCACAGCTGGGATGAAATCGGCTCAGAGGATTCGGCAGCAATATTCATCCGCTAGAAATCTAGAGCCAGACATTTTAATGTGCTAGCAATGTATGGACTGGAATGGGAACGACATTATCAGCGCCGGCACACTACTGCCTCCATGTGGCCTTCACTAGATACAGTAAACGGTGTCCCACTTATAAATGGTCCGGTGAAAAGTGTTATAAAAACATTTTTAAACCAAATTTGCGCATGACGTACCATATTGGTTGAGAAATATACGTACATTACGAGCTGTGCCGCATCGGACCTCCCTCTTCCATCACCTGTCTAGGTATATTAAGGCGACTCTGCGTGTACGTGAATGCCAGAGTACTGAGCTTGCCTGCCTGGATTTCACGACGGTAACTTGTCGATGGTGTGTAGGTATTTCTTGCACACATTATCTTTGACTCCACAGAAATAGACGGTGGCCGGGTGGGGGGGGGGGGGATTTATGTCGGCTGACAGGAGTCATAATCCTTTGGGAATAACTGTGTCAGTGTCAGCAGCCATACTCGCTTTACATGTGTCAGTTCCTCTTCAACCAGCTCGTTCAGAAATTCATGAAACAATATGTTATACACTTTCTGGTGACAGCAGTGCAAAAAAAAAAAGGCAGAATACCTGCCCATAAGTAAGAAAACCAGAAAAGATGCACCTCTAACTGTAGATGGGTTCAATTTCAAGACTGTTGACCTCTTCAAGTGCCTAGGAGGTCTTTTTAGTAATAACAACACAACAGATATATAAATAGATGCCCGTTTATGAACAGCAAACAAGAAACTTTTTAGTTTCATCAAAATTCTAAGAAAAAGTTCACTTAGCAGTAACTTCAAAATCCGTTTATATCAATCGACCATTATACCTGTGATGTTTGTTACATGGATGCGAAACATTAATATCTAGAAAAAAACTATTAATATTCGAAAGAAAAGTACTAAGGAAAATTTTTTGACCTGAATACGACGAAAATAACATGGAATGGAGAATAAGAAGAAATGGAGAATTAAGAGGGCTGCACAAACACCGTAACATCATCGAAGTGCTGAAGAGGAGAAGGTTGAATTGGGCAGGCCATATAGCAAGAATGACAGAGGATAGACTACCTAGAATGGCATTCAGCAGAATAGATGGAACGAGAGGAAGAGGGAGACCCAGAATCAGATGGCTGGATAACATTCGGGAGGACACAACTAGGATGAACAGCAACAGCAACTGGACAAATAGTGCATTGGACAGGCAGAAGTGGAAGAGGCTTATAGAGCAGGTGTATGGTCGATAAAGCCCTTACCACATGTAAAGTAAAGTAAGTGATAACACGCGTAATGCACCCAGCATAGCAGGTCAGTGACGTGTGCTATGCGAAGATCGAGATTCCAGCTATAGACGGCGAAGGGACTATCGGTGATGCTAACAATCGTGTGCTTACCTGACCCACACTTTTTCCACTAGCTGCAGGTACCCTTTCCCTACCATCCCTTCCCTACGCCGTACTGTCTAACAATGTTCCCTTTGTTTCTAGCTTCGTAACCAAGCCTTGGATGCAGAGTTTCGATGGTTTACGTCGACTACCGAAACATTCTAAAAACTGTTGCTGGCATGTCTTAAGGGAACTGTTTATCCAGTGGTAGGCAATGAAAATCTCATAACTCACGCTGTCTGTGAAAACTCTCAATTAAACCGGTTCGAGTCCTGCCTCGTGCATGGGTGTGGGTGATGTCCTTAGGTTAGTTAGGTTTAAGTAGTTCTGAGTTATAGGGGACCGATGACCTCAGATGTAAAGTCCCATAGTGCTCAGAGCCATTTGAACCATTTTGAACCAGTAACAAGTAACTTCATAACCAAAGAGGGATTTGAAAGGGCGTAAATTTCTCTGACCTCTCAATAAATAGGCTTCTACTATAGAGTTAGAATCCTTGCACCGGGGCAAGAAAGAGCTGATGTTTGCACCACAACTTTCTATATCTCTTTATATTATTTTCTAAGAAATAGGTTTTGCTTCAGCAGAAAATTTTAACATAATGGTTTCATTGCCTGTCGCCACAACATGGTTTCACGCTCCCTTCCATACAATATCGATACATCATCAGAATCAAAAAGCAATGGAAGGAGCAAGTCGGACGCAACACCACGAACAGTCAGCCACGTTACACTGAAACACGAGACCTACACACAACTCGCGGAGCCTCATTGTTACATTTCACAGATGCTGCCACATCGACGAGTAACGTGAGAACATCCGCCGTGAAATCCAATATTCTAGCAGGAACATTCACCCCGAAGATGCAGCATCTTGTTGAACTGTGAATACAGGTGAGGGAAGGTCACTTACAGCACGTCTTGGAATGTACCCTCATGTCTCAGCTGTAAAGGTATGTCATGTACAAATTCTATTTCATATCCTCTTTTGATAAGAATCTTATAACACTGTTCACACGGCATCTTAAGAGTGGAACACCGTGTATACGCTACCAGTAGGACAGAGACCAGCAAAACTATGAATGAATGTATGTATGTACCAAAAATGAATTCACTAACGCTTCAATTCACTGGGATTACTGTAACGTTCTTAGGATCCTTGAGCTGGGCCAAGAATGAGCTGATATTTGCTGCACAAACTGAACTAGCGTTTCAAATGAAACTTTTGAGGATTTCAACAGCTTTCATTACTATAGTCTGCAAAGAATGATTTCATTTGATTATCATGTAATACTTTACTTAATGTTCATTACGCACAGAATACTTTACTTAAGGGGACCACACCGTGGTTCAGGTAGAAAAATATCGATTTACGGTTTTCATCATATTTCGATAGATTAAGGTTTTATTTAAGTACTGTGAAAAGGATTTTGCAGAAAAAAAATTTTTTTCGAGCATTTAAAGAGCATTTTCCTACCACTTCTGTTTATGTGCCACACGCACTTTTGTCACCGACTGTCAACCCACCCACTGTCAACTATAAGCCATATAGAGAGGCCATTATTCGCAAAATGGAATGTTTAGGCCAGGTTCAAAAACGTTTGAGAACAAAGCGGAGAAAACTAACTGTTGATATGGGAGGAAAAAAATTAGAAGACGGAAAATTGTTGACCGGACAGGGTCGGTTAACTAAAACTGAAATAGAAAACTTGCAGGTATCATATGGGCAGGCAATTAGGAGAAATAAAGATAATCTGGACACAATGAAGAGAAACGTTTAGGCCATATTCTTCCATAAGTCCTCTACTGATGGTGAGCCATGTCATGGTTTGTGTCCCTCAGGAGAAAGTACAATAGGGTCCAGGCAACTGGAGAACCTTATTCTCATCAGCATCCTCTTCGTGCTGCTGTTATTACGGCAATTAAAACTATTTTCAGAGATCTGGCTCATCCTGACCTTCTAAGGAAATGTTTGCATGGGCATACACTGAATCCAAACGGATGTTCCTACAGCATAATTTGCAATCGCCTTCCAAAAACTGTAGGCATGCATACAATGAAACTAGGAGTTCGTGATTCTGTTATTACATTCAATTGTGAGGTTCAAATGGCTCTGAGCACTATGCGACTTACCTTCTGAGGTCATCAGTCGCCTAGAACTTAGAACTAATTAAACCTAACAAACCTAAGGACATCACACACATCCATGCCCGAGGCAGGATTCGAACCTGCGACCGTAGCGGTCGCTCGGCTCCAGACTGTAGCGCCCAGAACCGCACGGCCACTCTGGCCGGCGCACATTCAATTGTGGTAATATTGGAAAGGGTTGCTTACTGATAGAGGTGGGAATTAATCCTGGTGAAATTATGATCACTGGGCTGCTACATTGTGGTAAAATGAGGATAGCCGATGCAGACAGGTCTGCGTCTAATATGGCCAAGAAAGCAAGACAAACATCCTGGAAGGTGAAAAAGAAACTGTAAGACCTGATAGAGGCCACAGAAGGGCCATCATATGCATCAGGATAGTTCTAATTAACTGTAAGTAACAAATTTCAAACGTTTTTCTTTAAAGTCAACTTCCTGCAAAATAAAATTTTCGGTACATATGCCCCATTGTATCAGAAACTATCATAGATAAATGAATGAAATTTTCAGAGACTCTGCATAACATAAAAAGCCACCTCTGGTACTACGTTCATTAATATTCCCCCATTAGGAAGATCACAAGAAAATGTTTCCCTGCAGAAAAAAAATAATATTTTTTGTTAATAAATTTAAAAGTGTTTCTTAAAAACTATAGAATGGATAAAGCAGATTTTGGTACAGTTGACCCTATTAGCATCATGTAAGAAACCGTAAAAATTTTAAGGCCGTGCATGAAATAGTTTTTCAGAAATGGGTCAAAGACTTGCCTAAATTAACATGGATTAGATAGGCAGGGTGTGGTCCCCTTAATTTCGTGATGATGAATATTGGCTGTTGTGGAGATACTGGATCCGTTTGTCTGTCAGACCGTACTGTATAGTCGGGGGAGCTGAGCAGTGAGATTTTACATAAGACCCCACTGTTATCGATTACTGACACTGCCTACTATCATGATCTATTGTTTTGGTTACGGATTTGTATCCACACTAGCTAATTACCCCAGGAGACGGGGTTTATGCTCTTACGAGGAGTATTCTGCAACGTAACATAATTTTAACAATGTTGACTGAAATTGAGTTTAGCAGTAGTTCAGAGTTAAGAACACCAAATTTGAAATAAGGTTTAGTTATAATCTGCGTTCATAGGGTTACTGTCTTACTTGTTTGTGGATCTGATTTTTTGATCCATGACTGTAGGTTTTCTATTAATATTTTGATTGGGTGACTGTGTAAGTCAGCTTAATCGATGAAGCTGTTCTCTGAAGTCCTCCAGACTGACCATAGAGGGTTTATGAATTTTTTGAGAATCTCACACAAGTGTTAAAATCAAAATTTTCGCCGTTAGAGAGATTAATTCTAACACACTTTTATTCGGAGGGAGATAGGATTTTCACTGAGAAGAAAGCAAGTATCTCCTTTTTAGGAAACATTCAAGGAGTTGGAAGGTGCCGGAATGTGGTGCCGAGGAGCAGTTTTACGTTTCTTTAATGCTTGACCGTTACAGGACCCGAGCAAGTAGTGAAAATCAGCATGTGTTCTGTGCGCGGTGTGTTGCTGTTGTAAATACCTTCAGCCCGAAACGTTTCGAGACTGCATTAATAAAAAATAAAAAATATAGTAGTCAAGATGGTGGTTATAACGCTTCCAGTAGTCTACCCTTCCTCCTCTTTGAGTACAACGTTCAGAACGATGGCGAAACCATGTGAAACTGCCAGAAAAAATGCTTCTCTGGGACGTTGCGCAGCTTGTGTGACACATTGGTTTCAGTGTTGATTATTTCGTCAATACGTTGACTATTTACGTGAGTATTTTGTAGATTGGTACTGACAAAATCATGCGTCGCTAGTCTGGAAAATTATTTTTCAAGACAAGAATTTCCCTCGTTTTGCATTCTTGTTAACTCATGGAAGATATTCATATTCGCTGTTTTTGTTCAAGAGTGTGAGGGACAAACTTTTCACACACTTATCTCTTCTTCAAATATTCTGGAGAAAGTTATGCACGCTTGATTTAGATACTCGTATGTTGCTCCATTCGGACTTGTGAAACAATGTCGATACACTACAGCTGCACGTTCACTACTTATATAAGGTGTTGGATCTAGGGTTGTGGAATTAGTTGACAGAATAACTTAATGAAATCCAAGCCACAAATTTTTCTAATCAGAGCAAAGTAATCAAATAATGGAGTTAGAACATTTTTGGCCAAACAGTGATGTGTAAAAATTTGAAATTTGTGGTAAAAGCCTATGGGACCAAACTGCTGGGGTCATCGGTCCCTAAGCTTACACACTACTTAATCTAATTTAAACTAACACTAAGGACAACACATATACCCATGACAGAGGGAGCTCTCGAAGGAGGGGAGCCGTAAATACCGCTCGGCTGTGATGTATTGAAAATGCTGTGCAAGAATTTAAATAAAACGTTTTGGACTTTATTTTTGGTGAGTAGCCCTGTGTAGGTAATCAGTAACATTACAACGAGGACCACGCCGATATACTCAAATTTATATTGGTATGAATTTTAAGATTTTCACGTCATCGAGTTGGGACTTTAAATAACTTTGTTACGCATACTCAAGTGTGACACTCAGAACATGATCGTATGAATTACGTTCCTTGCTACAAAAACCGCTGTAAAAACTAAGGTATTTCGGACTGTTACGATATTCATTATTTTAGATAAGCAAATATGTTACGAAATTTGTTTAGGAAAATTGTTTTAGATTATGTTGAACCACAGTCACACAATCACTTTAAAAACAGTAAACCACCATTAGACTGTGTATTACTGCATTTATCTTTCGTTTTATCTAAATTTAGGCTTTATGCCGTTCTCAGGTACAATGCTAAAAGTTGTTAGACCATTATTACATCACATCTGTTACGGCAGTCCAAATCCAAAGTCAAGTAGCGGTTCATTCTTTTACTCAAGTTGTTAGGATTTTGATAGCTGTGTACTGGGTTGTTCAGAGTAAAGACTAGTCCTTTCGTGGAGCAAACCAACACCTACTGATCATAAACTATAATTGACACAGCAAACCTGCGTCATTGCCCGCATCCTGATCAACCAAATTAAGAGCAGCCGTAGCCGTTGTGGCTAGGCATAGTGTTCAGTCGTTTCTTCCAATGCTTTTGTCGTAGGTCAGACAGAATACGTGTCATTCTTATGGATCAGTACAATCCTTAAGTGAAAAATAGACAATATTAAAACCGCTTAGTTACATAGAGATATAATTCAACAGCAGCCTGCACTAACAAGATGTTATATATCACTGTGTTTAGTACTAAATGATTTAATTTTCTTCCATGTGTCACTGTAACGGCGTTATAACATCGTCTATATGTTTTTTTATACCTGAGAACTATCAGTATTGAGGTCCTGTTGGATTAAATTAATGACTGCGATTCATATGGGTCTGAAAAACCGTAATTTACGGGTGCAATAAGACACACTTTACGGCCTGTTTACATAATCTGAATCACCGTCCTTCCATCTATACAAGCTGGCATTAGCGGCCACTCCGTCTGCAGAGCGTGTGAGCTCGTGTCTGTTTACATGGGGACTAGGCCTGCTCACAGACTCTGCTCACTGAGAGCGTGGCAAGTCATTTCAGGAAATCGAAATAACGTTTCAGCTTTGGTCCTGAATATGCGCGACCAAAAGCATCAGATGTGAAAAATTTCCTCTATGGGGATGCGATGAACTCGTTATTGGGACTTCTGGGTATTCACCACTAGATTATCTGTAACACAGTTTACGTGAAAATGATCAGTGACGCTGCGTGCTAGCTCGTTTTAAACCATACCAAACAGGGACCTCGATTCCGTGCGCTGATGGTAACTTTGGCGTAATGTAAGTCGAACAGGCAGGATTAGGTATTAGAGCTATTCGCTGTTTGAGTTACCCGCAGAGGATGTCATAGCGACATTCCGGCAGTACTGCGCTGTTCATGATATTAAGGCAGAACGATAGGCCCACTTCCGCGCATATCCTGTTCTTAACGTGCTGCGTAAGATCACAATTGATCTGACTATTAGTGGAATGAAGCAGGCAAAAAGGAATACAAACGTCTCAAAAATGAGATTGACAGGAAGTGCAAAATGGCTAAGCAGGGATGGCTAGAGGACAAATGTAAGGATGTAGAGGCTTATATCACTAGGGATAAGATAGATACCGCCTACACGAAAATTAAAGAGACCTTTGGAGATAAGAGAACCACTTGTATGAACATCAAGAGCACAGATGGAAACCCAGTTCTAAGCAAAGAAAGGAAAGCAGAAAGGTGGAAGGAGTATATAGAGGGTCTATACAAGGGCGATGTACTTGAGGACAATATTATGGAAATGGAAGAGGATGTAGATGTAGATGAAGATGAAATGGGAGATACGATACTGCGTGAAGAGTTTGACAGACCACTGAGAGACCTGAGTCGCAACAAGGCCCCCGGAGTAGACAACATTCCATTGGAACTACTGACGGCCTTGGGAGAGCCAGTCCTGACAAAATTCTACCATCTGGTAAGCAAGAAACATGCGAAATACCCTCAGACTTCAAGAAGAATATAATAATTACAATCCCATTGAAAGCAGTTGTTGACAGATGTAAAAATTACCGATCAATCAGTTTAATAAGCCACAGCTGCAAAATACTAACACAATTTCTTTACAGACGAATGGAAAAACTAGTAGAAGCCGACTTCGGGGAAGATCAGTTTGGATTCCGTAGAAATACTGGAACACGTGAGGCAATACTGACCTTACAACTTATCTTAGAAGAAAGATTAAGGAAAGGCAAACCTACGTTTCTAGCATTTGTAGACTTGGAGAAAGCTTTTGACAATGTTGACTGGAATACTCTCTTTCAAATTCTAAAGGTGGCAGGGGTAAAATACAGGGAGCGAAAGGCTATTTACAATTTGTACAGAAACCAGATGGCAGTTATAAGAGTCGAGGGGTGTGAAAGGAAGCAGTTTTTGGGAAGGGAGTAAGACAGGTTTGTTGCCTCTCGCCGATGTTATTCAATCTGTATATTGAACAAGCAGTAAAGGAAACAAAAGAAAAATTCGGAGTAGGTATTAAAATCCATGGAGAAGAAATAAAAACTTTGAGGTTCGCCGATGACATTGTAATTCTGTCAGAGACAGCAAAGGACTTGGAAGAGCAGTTCAATGGAATGGATAGAGTCTTCAAAGGAGGATATAAGATGAACATCAACAAAATCAAAACGAGGATAATGGAATGAGATTAGGAAATGAGACAGTTAAAGTAGTAAAGGAGTTTGCTATTTAGGCATCAAGGGATCACCAATTTAGTATTGGAGGGCAGTGTGGAGGGTAAAAATCATAGGGGGAGACGAAGAGATGAATATACTAAGCAGATTCAGAAGGATGTAGGTTGCAGTAGGTACTGGGAGATGAAGAAGCTTGCACAGTATAGAGTAGCATGGAGAGCTGCATCAAACCAGTCTCAGGACTGAAGACCACAACAACAACAACAACAATAAGTTGAATAACAGGGAAACCATAGATTCCTACTTCACGTAGTTAGTTATGAACAACACACTACCAACTGGAGGAGTGGTATTTCCCACGTCGCGTATGGTACCTGGTGTCACATATGAGATGGGGCTCAAGTCGCCCCCGGCCGCCCGGCGTTCTCGGAAGAACGTGAACAGCTGATGGATAGTGTTCCGATCCTTCCTAAGCCGGTTGACTGACGATGTGACTTCAGCCATGTCTTCAGTTCCGGTGCTTGCTCCAGCTGCGCCCGCCGCTTACGCTGATGACAAACGTGACTGCTTGGTCGACTCCCAGGTTGTGTCGACGGCGGCCTTTCTTCCTGATCTAAATATTTAAAATAACAATGAGCAATATTTATATTGAGAATGAGCCGTATCAAGGTGGAGCACAGTTATAGGAGTGGGAGAGACACAGCGGCCAGGCCTCGACATTCGATCCCTGCCCGCCTTGTCTCCTCCGGCCTTTATCTGACTGGCACCCTAATGAAAAATAATACAAAATAGTGTAATAAAAGTGAAAAAATTAAAAAGAGTAATTACTTAAATACATTGACAGGTGTTTTACTTGTTTCAAAGCACTGAGCAATTGTAACTAGTTTGTTACTTGAAAAACCATCTCGGATTGAAACTAAAAAAGACGACGAGAAAAAAAATTGAATGGTCAGCGTGGGTGACTGCCTTGCGGGAGACCCGCGTTCGATTGCCAGTCTGCCAGCGCTTTACCTTTCCTTCGTTGCGCGAGGGGCTTGTAAGTGCTGCGCTAAGCTTTCTTATGCCAACTGGGAAAATATTCCATCGATTAGACACGTTTCCAATGTCAAGAAACCGACAATGAGTGGGAGAGCTGTGAGCTGACAGCATGTCGTGCCACTGTCAGAGGATGAAATCGCGGTCGGTCGAGCATGCGGAATGTTACCTAATACAAGCCACCGTAGTTGCATTTCGCGTGTTTACTTTCCGTTCATGACCCAGCTATTGTGGCACTAGCGTGAGAAATGATTTTGAGATCTCGTTTGTTTTAATTCCTTTAGCGAATAAATATTAAAATTTCAGAACTGTTAGCGCATTGGTTAT
Source organism: Schistocerca cancellata (assembly GCF_023864275.1). Classification (NCBI taxonomy): domain Eukaryota; kingdom Metazoa; phylum Arthropoda; class Insecta; order Orthoptera; family Acrididae; genus Schistocerca; species Schistocerca cancellata. The sequence continues at coordinate 564,438,583 of NC_064633.1, read as the reverse complement.
TAAATTTCTGGCCTCCATCCTCGAATTATAAATGAACAAATTTACAGCTGGTAATTTATAAAATTACTTGGGAACTATGTGTCTTTGTGCTATCCGTTGGCTTGCTATAAGAGGTGGAAACTACGTAATTTCACCACATTTTGTAGCCGGTGAGCCATGTACTAAGTGTTTCCCTAAGAGATCGGCAAACCCTCAAACACTGAAGCGTCACGGAGTTGCATGTAAGTTAGGCGTTGCCTCCCCAGAATGCGTCAATCACAACTACACTCCTGGAAATGGAAAAAAGAACACATTGACACCGGTGTGTCAGACCCACCATACTTGCTCCGGACACTGCTAGAGGGCTGTACAAGCAATGATCACACGCACGGCACAGCGGACACACCAGGAACCGCGGTGTTGGCCGTCGAATGGCGCTAGCTGCGCAGCATTTGTGCACCGCCGCCGTCAGTGTCAGTCAGTTTTCCGTGGCATACGGAGCTCCATCGCAGTCTTTAACACTGGTAGCATGCCGCGACAGCATGGACGTGAACCGTATGTGCAGTTGACGGACTTTGAGCGAGGGCGTATAGTGGGCATGCGGGAGGCCGGGTGGACGTACCGCCGAATTGCTCAACACGTGGGGCGTGAGGTCTCCACAGTACATCGATGTTGTCGCCAGTGGTCGGCGGAAGGTGCACGTGCCCGTCGACCTGGGACCGGACCGCAGCGACGCACGGATGCACGCCAAGACCATAGGATCCTACGCAGTGCCGTAGAGGACCGCACCGCCACTTCCCAGCAAATTAGGGACACTGTTGCTCCTGGGGTATCGGCGACGACCATTCGCAACCGTCTCCATGAAGCTGGGCTACGGTCTCGCACACCGTTAGGCCGTCTTCCGCTCACGCCCCAACATCGTGCAGCCGGCCTCCAGTGGTGTCGCGACAGGCGTGAATGGAGGGACGACTGGAGACGTGTCGTCTTCAGCGATGAGAGTCGCTTCTGCCTTGGTGCCAATGATGGTCGTATGCGTGTTTGGCGCCGTGCAGGTGAGCGCCACAATCAGGACTGCATACGACCGAGGCACACAGGGCCAAAACCCGGCATCATGGTGTGGGGAGCGATCTCCTACACTGGCCGTACACCACTGGTGATCGGCGAGGGGACACTGAATAGTGCACGGTACATCCAAACCGTCATCGAACCCATCGTTCTACCATTCCTAGACCGGCAAGGGAACTTGCTGTTCCAACAGGACAATGCACGTCCGCATGTATCCCGTGCCACCCAACGTGCTCTAGAAGGTGTAAGTCAACTACCCTGGCCAGCAAGATCTCCGGATCTGTCCCCCATTGAGCATGTTTGGGACTGGAAGAAGCGTCGTCTCACGCGGTCTGCACGTCCAGCACGAACGCTGGTCCAACTGAGGCGCCAGGTGGAAATGGCATGGCAAGCCGTTCCACAGGACTACATCCAGCATCTCTACGATCGTCTCCATGGGAGAATAGCAGCCTGCATTGCTGCGAAAGGTGGATATACACTGTACTAGTGCCGACATTGTGCATGCTCTGTTGCCTGTGTCTATGTGCCTGTGGTTCTGTCAGTGTGATCATGTGATGTATCTGACCCCAGGAATGTGTCAATAAAGTTTCCCCTTCCTGGGACAATGAATTCACGGTGTTCTTATTTCAATTTCCAGGAGTGTAGATAGGCAGCCGGCTGGACAAGCGCCACCAGTGGTCCCCAGTGCCAGGGGCCTATTTTATCCGCCATGTCACGTGAGCGGAACAGGATCGGCACGAATTTTTCCGCGCCCGGGCTATATAGGGCGATGGAAGCCAACATGTCAACACTTCGCTCGACCAATGCTCTTGGCTATACATGCGCCGGCTCTAAACGGCCCATCACTCAGATTTCGGCCAGAAGCCACGGCAGTGAAATCTACGACTTCCAGCCTCATCCCGAGGCATACGTATTGGCCAACTACGCGGAACTCTCAGCCTCTCGTCCCACTGCGTTCTACTGTAGTCGTTATAAACCTTCGTTTTTGTTTATATGTTTCTTGTTATCGCTTACCAAGCATCCCCCAGTGGGAGATCTGACAGGGTGCCCTCCTAACTCGGATTTTTGTGGCTAGAACCTATACGCCAAATTTCCTGTCCTCAGAAATCGGCCTGTCATGGGAAGCCACGACCCGTCCGCCGGGGCACTGATTCCCTCACGACCCTTGTGAAAGTATTTCAATCTTATTCGGATGTTAACATTAAAAAGTTTCTCTTGCTTCGGTAAGCTTGCCATCGTCAAATATTTATCTCCCAGAATTAGTTTCAATGTCTTACTTCCCGATTTCATTCCCTCAGGATCATCTCATCTAATTCAACTGCATTACATTTATTTTACTTTCATTGACATTCATTTTTCTATCTTCCGTTCAACTGATCTGAGTCCGTTGCTGGATGTGCTGGAAATGCAATATCATCGGCAAACCTTAACGTTTTATTTCCTCTCCGTGAACTTAAATTCCCATTTGGGTTTCCTTCTTTACTGATTGTTCGGTGTTGAGATGGATAAACAATTGGGGTAGGCATGACCCTGCGAGACTCTCTTCTCAACCAATGATTCATTTCATGTTGTAAGTACACTATCAATATTTTCTGTTACAGTACGTTAACATTTACGTAAATGAATGACTAGTAGCGGCCATAGATCTAATTTGTTCAATTAACAACCGTGTAACCTAATAGATTAAATTGTAGAGTTAGCTCTCAAATTATACATTATCGATGTAGGAATCCTCGATTTAAGAACAATTTCAGAATTAAGTTTCACTAATCTTGGGACATATTCTGAAAGTAGTTCTTTATGCCCGTCGGTTCTAACTCACAAACACGCTGTTTAGCTTAGACTTTCGTGGTCCCACATCGCATCCAGATTCGGTAAAAAAGTTTGCGAGTGACTCAGGATTCACCCCTCAATATTATTTGTAATATACAGTAATATAATTGACAATGCTGCTCGCTTCAATGGCAACAATTTACTCTTAGGTTCCTGCCTTACAATACTCACAGAAATCGCAATAAAAGAGCGAAATATTTGTGACAAGAAAGACCAGAAACGTCAGTGCTGGTCGTTTCACTTGCAGCAAATTAATCTTTTGTTTTATTAATCGGACTGAACCGACAAAATCGAAGAAATTCACACGCAAATAACATACAATATTGTAGAATATATTTTTATCAAAGAAAAAACTAACTCCCGGAAACTATTCGGAAATCAAATGAAAAGAAAGAAAATACTGGAATATAGCATAACTCGAACCAAATACCTTTCACTTTACAAGGTCATGACACCAACAACTAGACTATGCTGAACTTTATATATATATATAAAATTTTCTTCTGTCGTGTGTTAAGTATACCGGTGGGCAAGGGGGAACGTAATTGATTAATAATCAAAAGATCCTCGGTTCCAGATTCGAACCCTGCCGTCTTTTAAAATCTAAACTCAGATCATGAAGGCCCAACGGTACCGTCTGGCCGCACTGTAATTCTTAGCCCACAGGAGTCACTAGATGCGGGTATGGAGGGTCATGTGGTCAGCACACCGCTCTCCCGGCCGTATGTCAGTTTACGACACTGCCGCCGCTACTTCAGAGAGGTTTTGGGGTGGGAAAACATCAGCTATAATTAACGGCAAAAAGATCCAGAAGGCAATGGAAATCACTGCATTAAAGACACATACTGTGTATCCACCGGACATACAGCCTGTAACTGAAAAAATATGTGATGATGATCTCTTCGTTAGAAAAAGATTCCAGAATAGGCCCCTGTTCGGATCTCCGAGAGGATACTGTCAAGGTGGAGGTGACCATGAGGAAAGGATCAAATGACCAACGAAAGGACAAAATTCTACTTGTCGTGTCTTGTTAATGTTAGAAGTACGAACGTGGTAAGGAGCCTAGAAAATCTGAAAAGGGAAATGCAAAGGCTCAATCTAGATATAGTAGGGGTAGTGAAGTTAAATGGTAAGAAGATAAGGTTTCTGGTTAGTTGACTATAGGGTGATATCAACAGCAGTAAAGAAGTTTAACGGAATTAGAATTCGTCATGAATAGGAAGACAGACGAGGGAGTGAGCTATTGTAAACAGACCAGTGATAGGATTGTTCTCATCAAAATTGACAGCAAATCTATGAAAATCTGATAGTCATGGGAGACGGGAATGAGTTTTTATAGGAAAGAGTAGAACAAAGCTTTACAGGAGAGTAGGGACTTGGTACAAGAAATGAGACAGGAGAAACACCAATTGAGTTCGGCAGTAAATTTCAGCTAGTAATAGCGAATACTCTGTGTTCTTGGAAAATGCGGGGACATACGGAAAGATTTCTGTTAGATTACATCATAATCAGACAATGATTCAGAAATTAGATACTGGATTTAAAGGGGAACCCAGGAGCAGACAGATAATAATTTACTAGTGATGAAGAGTAGGCTAGTTTAAGAGCTTAGTCAGGAAGAAACAATAGGCAAAGAAGTGTCATACGGAAGTACAAAAGAATGAAGAAATACGCTTGAAGTTCTCTAAGACTATACATACTGCAATAAGGAATAGCTCAGTAGGCAGTTCAGTTGAGGTGGAATGGACATCCCAAAACAGAGCAATCACAGAAGCTCGAAAGAAGAACATAGTAGCGAAGTGGGTAACTACGAAGAAATCGTGGCTAACAGAAGAAATGAAGAACTATTTCAATTACTAGATGAGACAAGAAAGTACAAACATACTCAGGGGAATTCAGGTATTAGGAATGAAATAAATGGAAGAGCACAGAAGTTACGTCGAAATAGCTCCATGACACATGTGAAGAAATCGAAAAAGAAATGATTGTGGGAAGAACTGACTCGGCATATAGGAAAGTCAATTCAGTCTTCAGTGAACGGGAATTGCACTGTTAAATGCAGAGGAGAGAGCGGATAGGTGGAAAGAGTACACTGAAGGCCTCTATCAAAAGGAGGATTTGAGCAAATTCCCTTACGTCACGTCTATCTTAATAATTTTTTTGTGAACATTGACTATAAGCAAAGGAAATTCATATTATATTCTGGTCGTTGTTCAATTCGCGACTATGTCGTAGCTTGTGAGGATTTGTGTAATGTGATAGTAGGTGAATCAGTAGTCCATATAGAATAGAGAGGTAATCAACTATTAAAATCATAATTTACAAGAGCTTTGGAAGACTTAAGATCAAATAAAGGAGAAGGGACAGAAAACACTTCAACAGAACTTCTAAAATCATTGGGGAAGTGCCTACGAAACGACTATTCATGTTGGTGTGTAGAATGTATGAGTCTGGCGTTATACCACCTGGCATTTTGGAGAGTACCGACCACGGCATTCCGAAGGGATGAGCTATAGGGAGAGACAAGTAATATTCAATATGTAAAACAGCCAAGAGGGAACAATAAGAGTGCATGATGCTTGAACGTGGCAGGGGCAACTAGAAAATCTGAAAAGGGAACTTCAAAGGCTCAATCTAGATATAGTAGGGGCTCAGTGAACTCAAGTGGATAGAAGACCAGGATTTCAGGTCAGATGATTACAGGGTAATATCAACAGCAGCAGAAAATTGGTATAATGGGAGTAGAATTCGTTATGACTAGGAAGGTAGGGCAAAGATTGTGTTACTGTGAACAGTTCAGTGACATGGTTGTTCTTATCAGAATCGACAGCAAACCAACACCGACAATGCTGACGTCGAAAGCTGATGATGAAGAGATAAACTGAATGAGGATACTGAAACGGTAATACAGTATGTAAAGGGGGATGAAAATCTAAAAATAATGAGGGACTGGAATTCAGTTGTGGGCGAAGGAGTAGAAGAAAAGATTAGAGGAGAAAGACTAATTGAGCTCTGTAACACGTTTCAGCTAGTAATAACGAATACTCTGTTCAAGAATCACAAGAGAAGGAGGTAAACTTGGAAAAGGCCTGGTGATACGAGAAGATTTCAGTTAGATTACATCATGGTCAGACAGAGATTCCGAATTCAGGTGCTGGATTGTAAGGTGTAGCCAGGAGCTTATATAGACTCAGATAATAATGTAGTAGTCATGAAGAGTAAGCTGAAATTTAAGACATTAGTCAGGAAGAATCACTACGAAAAGTGGGATACGGAAGTATTCGGGAATAACGAGATATGCTTCAAGTTCTCTAAGGCTATAGACACAGCAGTACGGAATAGCTCAGTAGGCAGTAGAGTTGAAAAGGAATGGATATCTCTAAAAAGGGCTATCACAGAATTCTGGAAGGAAAACATAAGTAAAAATAAAAGGAAACAGCGAAGAAACCATGGGTAACAGAAGGAATTCTTTAATTGATCGATGAAAGGAGGAAGTAAAAAAATATTCTGGGAAACTTAGGAATAGAGAAATACAAGTCGCTAAGGAATGAAATAAATAAGTGCAAGGAAGCTAAGACTAAATGGCTGCAGGAAAAATGTGAAGACATCAAAGAAGAAATGATTGTCAGGAGGACAGACTCAGCATACAGGAACGTCAAAACAGTGTTCAGCGACGTTAAAAGCAAGGGCGATAACATTAAGAGTGCAACGGGAATTCCTCTGTTAAATGCAAAGGAGAGACCGGATAGGTGGAAAGAATACATTGAAAGTCTCTATGATGGGGAAGATTTGCCTGATAAGATAGAAGAAGAAGGAACAGGAGTCTATTTAGAGGAGATAAAGGGGATCCAGTATTAGAATCAGAATTTAAAAGAGTTTTATGGACTTGAGATCAATAACGCAGAAGGGATAGATAACATTCCATCAGAATTTCTAAAATCATTGGAGGAAGTGGTAACAAAACGACTATTCACATTGGTGTGTAGAATGTATGAGCCTAGCGACATACCATGTGATTTTCGGAAAAGCATCATCCACACTGTACCGAAGACGGCAAGAGGTGACAAGTGCGAGAATTATCACACAATCAGCTTAAGAGCTCATGCATCTAAGTTGCTTCGAAGAATAATATACCGAAGAACGGAATAGAAAATTGAGGATGCGCTAGATGACGATCAGTTTGGCTTTAGGAAATGCAAAGGCAACAGCGAGGCAACTCTGATGTTGCGGTTAATAATGGAAGCAAGACTAAAGCAAAATCAAGACACTTTCATAGTGTTTGTCAGTCAGGAAAAAGCCTTGGACAATGTAAAATGGTGCAAGATGATCGAAATTCTGAAAAACGTAAGGGTAATCTATAGGGAGAGACGGGTCATATACAATATGTACAACAGCCAAGAGGGAATAATAAGAGTGGACGACAAGAACGAAGTGCTTGTATTAAAATATTAAAAAGGGTGTAAGACAAGGATGCTGGCTTTCGCTACTACTGTTCAATCTATACATCGAGGAAGCAATGATGGAAATAATAGAAAGGTTCAGGAGTGGAATTAAAATGCAAGGTGAAAGAATATCAATGATAGGATTCTGTGATGACAGTGGTATCTTGAGTGAAAGTGAAGAAGAATTATTTGATCTGCTGAACAGAATAAACAGTTTAATGAGTACATAGTTTGGACTGAGAGTAAATCGAAGGAAGACGAAGGTAATAAGTAGTAGAAATGTGTACAGCGAGAATCTTAATATCTGGATTGATGTTCACGAAGTAGATGAAGTTAAGGAATTCTGGTACCTAGACAGTAAAATAATCAATAACAGACTGAGCGAGGAGAACATCAAAAGCAGACTAGCAATGGGGAGAAAGGGCATTCTTGGCCAAGAGAGGTCTATTTATACAAAATATCGGCCTTAATTTGAGGAAGAGATTTCTGAGAATGTACGTCTGGTTCAAATGGCTCTGAGCACTCTGGGACTCAACTTCTGAGGTCACCAGTCACCTAGAACTTATAACTACTTAAACCTAACCAACCTAAGGACATCACACACATCCACGCCCGAGGCAGGATTCGAACCTGCGATCGTAGCAGGCGCGCGGTTCCAGACTGAAGTGCCTAGAACCGCTCGGCCACCTACGCCATCTGTACGTCTGGAGTACAGAATTGTATGGTAGTGAAACATAGACTGTGGGAAAACCGGAACAGAAGAGAACCGAAGCATTTGAGACGTGGTGCTACATACGAAGAAGGACACAGAGTGATAAGACATCTGTTAAGACATAAGGGAATGACTTCCATGATGCTAGAGGGAGCTGTAGAGGGCATAAACTGGAGCGGAAGACAGAGATTGGAATACATCCAGCAAATAATTGAGGCAAGTGCTACTCTGAGATGAAGAGGTTAGCACAGGAGAAGAATTCGTGGCGGGCCGCATCAAACTAGTCAAATGACTGATGACAAAAAAAATGTAATCTGGATAGTCCGAAACTCTGAAATGCTACAGGTTCGCAAACTGAAACGATGCGAAGTAATCTCAGTGAACCTACTGTCCTCACAGACATAGGAGCTGGAGAGGTGTTTTCCATTTCTTGTGTAGGAATTATCCCAACCAATTCATCGATTCATTGTAGTCTAAATAAAGTTTCGTTCGCAGTAACGACAAAAATCACTCAAGATTAGACATTGAAATACTATGTTGGAATTGATTCAACAATTCTTTTTAAGCGACTTTAATTCCCAATCAGGGTTTCGTCAGTAATAACATTAAACACGGTTCAGGGTGAGAAATTCCAAATACTTTGGCACCGATTTATTATCAAGGTGTTTTTCACATAACCATTTGTACATTGCCCTTTCACACACTGGTAGCTCAGAACAACAGTTCGTTATCTTACCACAGAGCACCCAAAATAGGAGAAAGGTAAATTTTGTAATTATAAAAATGAAAATAATAAAAACCAAGAAGTAAAACAAAGGAGACTTTTATACTCATATATAACATGGAGCCGTTTTGAAGGTGTACAATGAGCATGGAGTATGGCGAGACCGCCGTGCGAAATGGCCGTGCGGTTCTAGGCGCTGCAGTCTGGAACCGCGAGACAGCTACGGTCGCAGGTTCGAATCCTGCCTCGGACAAGGATGTGTGTGATGTCCTTAGGTTTAACTAGTTCTAAGTTCTAGGGGACTTATGACCTCAGACGTTGAGTCACATAGTGCTCAGAGCCATATGGCGAGACCATTGTGGCTATCCAGGCCAATCGCTAGTAGAAGAAGAGCTGAATAACATTAATTTCATAATATCAGTTACAGATTCTAGTTTCTTTGAAAATTCCGAGTTCGTTGATAGTAATCTTAGACCGGGCTGTTAATTAATTAAAAAGTCATTTAACTGAAGTCGTTACTCCATATAATTAATTTCCCGTGTCAGCAGATATCAGCTATGCTTTGCTTGCAAGGAGGATCATCACTTAGAGCAGTTGAAGTAATATCAAGATTTTCAATTTAGGAAGTGCATAAGATTACTAAATTCGGTAAAATTCCTGGGCCGTTACGTTTGAATTTAAGTTGAAGGCATGCTGTCTCAGAGACACAATAATTTCTCTTTCGTTCTGAGGCCTGGAGCCCAGGAAGCTATCCCAAACAGGGCGTCAAGTATCCTGGACGTCTTCTGATCGCAGACAGTTGTAGTGTGGTAGATACGTACCTTTATTTTGACACGTACGTATTTTCTTCATTGGGAGCAGCCCTGTGCTCAAACGGTCAACTTTTGGTCAACATGGCGAAAACAGGCCGATAGAAATGGTCCCAGAGATTCACCTGAAAAGTCAGCCTGTCGACACTGAGTGAGCCGGCCGCAGTGGCCGAGCGGTTCTAGGCGCTACAGTCTGGAACCGCGCGACCGCTACGGTCGCAAGTTCGAATCCTGCCTCGGGCATGGATGTGTGCGATGTCCTTAGGTTAGTTAGGTTTAAGTAGTTCTAAGTTCTAGGGGACTGATGACCTCAGAAGTTGAGTGCTCAGAGCAATTTGAACCGTTTTTGACACTCAGTGAACGTCCAGTTGTGGAAGAAAGCACTATGGTGGTAAGAACCACCTATGGGAGGGGATTAAGGAAAGTCATTGATGCGTCACTCAAGAAGACCTGGATCCATTCAACCAAAGCTGTGGCTAAATCACTCATTACTTGTGTTATTTCTATAATTATTTGAATAAAAATACTGCGAGGGTAATGTAGTTCCGTCACTCTTAGGGCAGGGTGTGAGGAGCCGTGGCCTAAAATAAATATTAGTGAACAACTCATTTTAGCATCGAATCCATAGTTTTCGTTGCCACCAGTCTCTTTGGTGAGAGTTTTGATGGCTGTTCACCTCTATGTATGGCGGTCGAAGAAATTGACATATGAGCATCTCTCTTCAACCCCTGGAGCAGTTACTGTCAAATTTGACTCACAAATCGCTAGCTGTGTGCAGAAAATTACAGGCAGTATGCAAAAAATTACTGAACCAGTAAAATACCGCTATGGGTAAAAATGGGGGTGACAAAGGTAAAGATGAAGCATAACTTAGGAACTCTTGCAGAAATGTCAACTGAGTTTGGTATATAAACGACTAATTATTTGTATGAAAAATTACTGTCGTTGTAAGAAACGCCTACCGCCGCTGCGGTTTGGGTTGACGATGAGAAGGGGTGACATGTGGCGTCGTCCGAAAACACTGCTGTAGTTGGTTGCCTTGGAATAAGTTATGAAGCAAATCTGATGTGTGGTCCATACGGGAAAGTTCGGCCACGGGGTTGCAAGTATCATTTCAGGTGACACCACATTGGGTGACGTGCGCGTCGGTGATGATAAAGACAACACAACAGCCAGTCCACGAACGGAGAAAAATCTAAAACCCAGTCGGGAATCGAACACGGGCCTACTGCATGGTAGGTAAACTCATTACCACACAGCTAAGCAGGTGGACACTTATGAATAGGAATAGTTTTATGAACGTGGTTCTGGCCAAGATCACATGAGGTGTACAGTGGGTTAATGAGGACACATTGGCACAAAACTTCAGCGCAATTCTGCTCAAACCCACCGCGGTCGTGTCACGCAATGGGAAGGCCATCACATCCGTGCCCACATTTCACCCTTTCTTTTGACATCTCAAGGATAGAGGTCAGAGGCGCGACGCGAACCGTTAAAACCAAAAAATGGTTCAAATGACTCTGAGCACTATGGGACTTAACTTCTGAGGTCATCAGTTCCCTAGAACTGGGAACTACTTAAGCCTAACTAACCTAAGGACATCACACACATCCATGCCCTAACCTGCGTCCGTCGTGGTGGCGCGGTTCCAGACTGTAGTGCCTAGAACCGCTCGGCCACTCTGTTAGGCCGTTAAAATCATGCGGTTTTCTTACAGATGGTGGAGGAAAACATTTTAGACACACCGCTGCTCGGCATTGACACGAAAAAGTCTGAGGGGGAGATGTAAAGAGCTTCTTCAGTTGTAGCGTTCATTTACACACATTCCGTGATCGGAAACGGTAGTATGCAGTGTGATGTGCTACAGAACGACCTTCGTGACAACCTCTGACCATGGTTAATCTCCCCTCCCTCGTTCCCCGTAGACGATTCATACAATCTGTAGAACTATCGAGAGCGTAGTACGACAGCAGTATTTACTCTGGTATAAAAGGCGGAAACAGTGGGGGCCCGTTCAAAACCATTGGAAAGTGTTTGAACGCTATGAGAAGCAACAAAGTGTGTTTATGCATTTTCAGCCATCCTGTTTCGTCCCCTATTTTTGTATGTTCGCGGTGGGGTGTGATAATTATGTATGTATGAATAAAACATGGAAGGATTGCTCTAGGACCACCTGTTCAGCAGCAACCTTAGTGCCGTCCCATGAGTCTTAGTAGAGCACTTTAAAAACAAAACTGTACAGATGAAGTCCTTGTTCGTTTCCTAGGCGTCTGTAGGCAGGCAACTTCTTAGACAGCCTAAAGTTATGTGGTGTTACACTGCCCCTCTAGTTCTTATTTAAGGCCATGCACGATCTAAGGGGTGTCTAAGGCACCAAGAACTCTGTCAAGGACTGCCTCTGTATTGGTTCATTTTAATGTGCTCCACGAAGGTGCACGAGAAGCACCGAGACTATTGCGGTACTGGAGGGCTTTTCAGGGATCTTTAGTCGTTTTATTCTTCTACCTATCGTGATCTACCCTTTGCGATCACGCCTCAGGATGGTGCGAAATAGGGCTGCTGAAAAACCATAAACTTTGCATCTTCAGACCAGGTTGAAGTGATGTTCAGTGTGGGCCCACGATGTCAAAAATTCATTCTGCTGCCCATAGCTCCGGAAACTGTCATTTTCTACCGTTAAATGTATGTAAATGATCGCCGCAAGGAAGGAGATGGATTCAGTGACGTCCTATATGCCTGAGATCTTTTCGTGTTGATTCTGAACGACGGTGGACACGTTATCACCGGCCACAGATAAGAAAAAAAAAACTGATTTCAACATTGGGCCTCTTGGTTATGACCTCTATCGCATAGGTGTCAAACGAGGGGTGAAACGTGGTAAGAGGGGGTGTGACGGCCTTCCCATCGTATGACACTACGGCTTTGGGCAGAATTGTGCTGAAATTTCATGCGAATGAGATCTAACTAACCTATGTTACACCTCATATGAACTTTGTAAGTAGGCTGTTTATATTTTCTTATTGGCAACGTTACGTAGCGCTCTATATGAAAATCACTGGCTGTGCTGTGTGCAGCCTGTGGCTAGTTTGCATTGTTGTCTGCCATTGTAGTGTTGGGCAGCGGCAGCTGGATGTGAACAGCGCGTAGCGTTGTGCAGTTAGAGGTGAGCCGCCAGCAGTGGTGGATGTGAGTAGAGAGATGGCGGAGTTTTGAAATTACATATATTATGACTTTTGATGATATTAAGGTAAATACAGTGTTTGTTCTCTATTAAAATCTTTCATTTGCTAACTATCCCTATTAGTAGTTAGTGCCTTCAGTAGTTTGAATCTTTTATTTAGCTGACAGTAGTGGCGCTCGCTGTATTGCAGTAGTTCCAGTAATGAAGATTTTTGTGAGGTAAGTGATTTGTGAGAGGTATAGTTTAATGTTACTCAGGGCCATTCCTTTGCAGGGATCTTTGAAAGTCAGATTGCGTTGCGCTAAATAATATTGTGTGTCAGGTTAAGCACAGTCGTGTACAATTGTTCAAAGGGGACGTTTCAACTTCTGAGCTGTAACACTCTCTTTTTTCGCATGTGTCGACACCTCGCTGTTCGAAGCGTCCCTGAGCCCGATGGAAATTGTAAATTAGTCGTAAGGTCTTATGGGACCAAACTGTTGATGTCATTTGTCCTTAAACTTTACGCACTACTTAATCCAACTTAAAATAACTTACACTAAAGACAACACACACACACACACACGCCCGAGGGAGGACTCGAACCTCCGACGGGTCAATAATTAAATCACTGAAGACTAAGGACACTCTTGGTTATGGTGGAGTGTCTAGTAGAGTATTAAAGTACTGTGCTGTACATGTTAGCCCTGTATTCAGCCATATTTGTAATTTCCTTTAGGAATGGTCAGTTTCCTGAGCGATTAAAGTAGTCAGTAATAAAGCCGCTTTATAAAAAGGGAGAAAGGGATAATGTAGATAATTTTAGATCTATTTCTGTGCCATCAGTGTTTGCAAAAGTTATTGAAAAGGCTGTGTATGTAAGGATAATTGATCATTTTACATCACACAGTTTTCTATGAAATGTACAGTTCGGCTTTAGAAGTCGTTTAACAACTGAAAATGCTATATTCTCTTTTCTCTGTCAGCTACTGGATGGGCTAAAAAAGGTTTCGAAAGCTTGGCATATTTTGTGATTTAACTAAGGCATTTGTTTGTGTTGATCACAGATTATTGCTCCAGAAGTTGGACCATTACGGAATACGGGGAGTAGCTAACAATTGGTTCACCTCTTACTTCACTAACAGATGGCAAAAGGTCATTATTCGCGGTGTTGATCACGGCTGTGATGTGGGGTCTGAGTGGGGTACGGTTAAGTGTGTGTGTGGGGGGGGGGGGGGTTCCAGAGGGATCAGTGTTGGGGCCACTCTAAATGATATGCCCCCTAGTATTACGGGTAACTCTAAAATATTTGTGTTTGCTGATGGCACTAGCTTGATAGTAAAGGATGTTGCGTGCAACAATGTCTCGGTTTCAAATAGTGTAGAACATGACCTGAGTTCATGGCTTGTAGAAAGTACACTGTCGCTAAATTACAGTAAGATTCAGTTTTTACAGTTCCTAACACACAATTCAACAAAACATGACGTTTTAATTTCACAGAACGGGCATATGATTAGTGAAACTGAACAGTTCAAATGTCTAGGTGTTCAGATAGATAGTAAGCAGTCGTGGGAAGCCCACGTTCAGGATCTTGTTCACAGAACTAATACTGTCATTTTTACTATTCGAACGATATCAGAAATGAGTGGTAGTTCGACACGAAAATTGGTCTACTTTGCTTATTTTCATTCCCTTATGTCGTATGGTATTATATTTTGGGGTAACTGTTCCCATTCTAAAAGAATATTTTTGGCTCAGAAATGGGCGCTTTGGGCAATAAGTGGTGTAAGTTAACGAACCTCTTGTCGACCTCTGTTCACGAGCCTGGGTATTTTGACATTGTCCTCTCAATATATATATTCCTTACTGTCATTTCTTGTTAAGAATATTAGCTTCATCCCAAGAATAAGCAGCTTTCACTCGGTTAATACTGGGCAGAAATCAAACCTTCATTTGGTTCGTATTTCCTTAACTCTTGCGCAAAAAGGTGTGGAGTATACTGCTGCATCCATTTTCAATAAGCTAGCACTCGAATTCAAAAATCTTAGCACTAATCCACGCCTTTCAAGTCGAAACTGAATAGTTTCCTCATGGGCCACTCTATCTATTGTGTCGAGGAGTTCCTCGAAAAATTGAGCTGATTCTTATTGTATTGTTGATTGCATTTACTTAAACTTATGGACTCACTTTTCTCGGGTTCATAAACATTTATTTTTATCTGTTACTACTTTAATGTTGTAATTTCATGTACTGACAGGTTCCATGACCTTGGAGATTTGCTCCTCAATTTGTTCCTACAGAACTCGACGTGTAAATGAATAAATAAACGGGGGGAGGAGCCCGATGCTGATGTTGTAGGGCGCCAAGCTTTTGCACCATTGCAGAGAGAGGTTTTGGCGCGTTGTAGCCGAGTTTCACACTACTACATTGTAACAGGGGTGGGGTATCAAAATTTGACCCTTTAATCCTTCTGCGTATTGTGGATGTCACACGCGGACGCGGGTGTAGCCGCGGACAGGACGAAAAATTTATTTTACGTTATGACCGTCATTCAAATACGACATAGGCCGCCTTGAATGGAGTTTACAGTGAAATGTTTCGGCCATCTCCCTCACGATCGTCGTCAGGACGCGCGCTCACGAGCCGGCACGCGTGACCACCCAGCGGGTGACTTCCCTGAGGCCGAGGTGTTCCCCGCAGGGCTCGTAACTCCATTAGCGTAGTGGTGTTCCATTTCCCGCCCGAGTCGCAGGTACCGAGCCTCCAGATCCGAGCTGAGCCGAGCCGTTCTTTGCGCGTAAACTTAGTTACACGCGGAAGAGGAAAATAAATTGCATAACTTTACACCTTAAGTGCCGAGAACGTTAACACGATTAAGCTCTTCAGCTATTTTCTCTCTCGCCCGGCGCGTCGCGCGTTTATTTTGCAGAATCCAAAGAAGTTGCGCGGGGGCAGGATTGGACGGAAGAAAGTACGGTCGCCGGATTTCATTTTACCCGAAATCTGCATTACGCTCAGAAATTGTGCGCTCCCTTTCGCAGCGCTGCGAGGCGGTAGGACGTATAAAAGTTGCACCAACTTAACGATGCGCGGTTCTTGTCCTCCACTGGTCCTTTCGCTAACAGCTAGCTCATGCGCAGCAAAAAATGAACCAGCTTTACTTTTTTTTTTCGAAAAGGTCACCGGTCAGTTAAAAACATAATGTTTCTTATGTTTGTATGTATCACTATATCTATGTTGTTAAATACACTGAGGCGGCAAAAGTCATGGGATAAAGAAGGTAGGCACAGATACAGATGGCGGTAGTACCGCATAATCAACGTATGAAAGGGCACTGCATTGGCTGAGCTTTCATTTGTACTAAGATGATACATTTGAAAAGGTTTCCGACGTTATTATGGCCGCACGAAGGGAATCAACAGACTCTGAACTCCGAATGGTTTGTGTGAGCTGGAGGCATGGGATTTTGTGTTTCGAAATTTCAAGAGTCACAGTGTCGAGAGTGTGTCGAGAACATGAGAAACGGAGTGGCCGACGGCCTTCACTTAACAACAGACAGCGGCTGCGTTTGTGTAGAGTTTTCAGTGCTAACAGATTACCAACTCTGCCTGAAATAAATGTACAGGAAGTTTCAAAAATGACCGGTATATTTGAAACGGCAATAAAAACTAAACGAGCAGCGATAGAAATACACCGTTTGTTGCAATATGCTTGGGACAACAGTACATTTTCAGGCCGACAAACTTTCGAAATTACAGTAGTTACAATTTCCAACAACAGATGGCGCTGCAAGTGATGTGAACGATATAGAAGACAACGCAGTCTGTGGGTGCGCCATTCTGTACGTCGTCTTTCTGCTGTAAGCGTGTGTTGTTCACAACGTGCAAGTGTGCTGTAGACAACATGGTTTATTCCTCAGAACAGAGGATTTTTCTGGTGTTGGAATTCCACCGCCTAGAACACAGTGTTGTTGCAACAAGACGAAGTTTTCAACGGAGGTTTAATGTAACCAAAGGACCGAAAAGCCATACAATAAAGGATCTGTTTGAAAAATTTCAACGGACTGGGAACGTGACGGATGAACGTGCTGGAAAGGTAGGGCGACCGCGTACGGCAACCACAGAGGGCAACGCGCAGCTAGTGCAGCAGGTGATCCAACAGCGGCCTCGGGTTTCCGTTCGCCATGTTGCAGCTGCGGTCCAAATGACGCCAACGTCCACGTATCGTCTCATGCGCCAGAGTTTACACCTCTATCCATACAAAATTCAAACGCAACCCCTCAGCGCCGCTACCATTGCTGCACGAGAGACATTCGCTAACGATATAGTGCACAGGATTGATGACGGCGATATGCATGTGGGCAGCATTTGGTTTACTGACGAAGCTTATTTTTACCTGGACGGCTTCGTCAATAAACAGAACTGGCGCACATGGGGAACCGAAAAGCCCCATCTTGCAGTCCCATCGTCCCTGCATCCTCAAAAAGTACTGGTCTGGGCCGCCATTTCTTCCAAAGGAATCATTGGCCCGTTTTTCAGATCCGAAACGATTACTGCATCACGCTATCTGGACATTCTTCGTGAATTTGTGGCGGTACAAACTGCCTTAGACGACACTGCGAACACCTCGTGGTTTATGCAAGATGGTGCCCGGCCACATCGCACGGCCGACGTCTTTAATTTCCTGAATGAATATTTCGACGATCGTGTGATTGCTTTGGGCTATCCGTAACATACAGGAGGCGGCGTGTATTGGCCTCCCTATTCGCCAGACATGAACCCCCTGTGACTTCTTCCTGTGGGGACACTTGAAACACCAGGTGTACCGCCAGAATCCAGAAACAATTGAACAGCTGAAGCAGTACATCTCTTCTGCATGTGAAGCCATTCCGCCAGACACGTTGTCAAAGGTTTCGGGTAATTTCATTCAGAGACTACGCCATATTATTGCTACGCATGGTGGATATGTGGAAAATATCGTACTATAGAGTTTCCCAGACCGCAGAGCCATCTGTTGTTGAAAATTGTAACTACTGTAATTTCGAAAGTTTGTCTGCCTGAAAATGTACTGTTGTCCCAAGAATGTTGCAACAAACGGTGTATTTCTATCGCTGCTCGTTTAGTTTTTATTGCCGTTTCAAATATACCGGTCATTTTTGAAACACCCTGTAGAAATCAATGTGGTACACACTACGAACTTACCCTTTGCGACTATTTTGCGAAATTTGGCGTTAATCGGCTATGGCAACAGACCACCGACGTGGGCGCCTTTCCTAACAGCACGACACCGCCTGCGGCGCCTCTCCTGAGCTCTTGACCACATCGGTTGGACCCTCGACTTCTGGAAAAGCTTAGCCTAGTCACATGAGTTGCGAATGTAGTTGGCAAAAATTGATGTTAGAATGTGTGGTGTCACCGCCAGACACCACACTTGCTATGTGGTAGCCTTTAAATCGGCTGCGGTCCGTTAGTAGACGTCGGACCCGCGTGTCGCCACTATCAGTGATTGCAAGCGAGCGCCGCCACACGGTAGGTCTAGAGAGACTTCCTAGCACTCGCCGCAGTTGTACAACCGACTTTGCTAGCGATGGTTCACTGACAAAATACGCTCTCACCTAGCAAGGCGCCAGTACCAGTTACTATTGATACTGTAATCACGTACCGTCAAGAGCGACGCTCATCGTTAATGGATGAAAGTTAAGTATTCCACCAGCTACGTCCGTTTTTCTAAAGTCTAAATTCCTTGTCCTGTTCCAGACTTCACGCAAGCCTGCGTGAGCTAAAACGCGTGCCTTTCGGCTTCCTCTAGTAACCGGTGTTGGCTCTCCTGCCAACCCACAACAGAATGTGACGTAGATCCCCCAGAGTGATGGACCCAGGTCGTCAACAAGGCGCTGTGTAAGCTGGAAGTGGTCCCTTAATGATGCGGGCTGTGTTTACACGGAATCGTCCGTGTCCTCCATTATGTTCGACTACCTGGACACCATTTTCTACCGTTTATGGACTTAATGTTCCCAAACAATAATGGGATTCTTCTGGATGAGAATGCGTCATGTCAGCGGGCCACAATATTTCGCCATTGGCTTGAAGAACATTATGCACAATACGAGCCAATAATTTGGCGACCTAGATCGTGGACATGAATTCCATCGAACATTTAAGGGACATAATCCTAAGGTCATTTTTTGCGCAAAATCCCGCATCGGCGATTCTTTCGCAGTTACGGACCGATACAGTCACCATGGCTCAATATTTCTGCAGGGGACAGGGGACTTCCAACGATTTGTTGAGTCCATGCTACATCGAGTTGCTGCATTACCCCGGACAGAAACAAACCCTGCTCCTTGTATTCTGTACTCCTGACACTTTCGAGAAACATCCCATTACGCGAACCAGCGGGTTAACGTATAGACTAAAGAAAATTGTGATTCTGTAGATACGGAGATTCAAAAAAATTATCACTCATTTTTATCGTTCTCTGTGCCGTAACTAATACGGGCAAGTGAAATCTAGATACGTGTATGCAAATTACAATAATAAGTGTAACTAATGTTTGCTTTTAATGTGGTTTGATTCTCTTTCTTCGTTATTTTTACTAAATTAATATAGTTGTTAACCATTTGACATCCATTTCTGGATAAAGTCACCCATTAGGCCTTTACTTGCATTAATTTTCGTCAGTTACACACATTAGCGCTAGTCCTGCAGGTTTTCATACAACTCCTTTTCTTACCTCTTGGAATACTGTTGAGACTATCCTTGGTTCATCTTTCATCTATATCACGCCACCCACTCCCAACTCATTTGATATTCGTTATTACAGTTATAACAAAGTCTCCCACTTCTGTTTGCACCTATACATATGTTTCTTCCGTGTCTCTCCTAGCAAACCTCAACGTGCCCGCATACTGTGAGTTAACGAGCATTTCGCTCCCATTTAAGTATATGGCCGAAAGAGTCAGCCCTCAGGAATTGTGAAACGAACATCTCCGCCACGAGATGGGGAACTTTGCAGACGTCTGTTGTGCTGAATGAGGTCTATGCACTGTAGTGTGCGAGTGAGACAGACAAGAAACTACGTCTTAGGGAAACCCAGTAGAAGCCATTTGTGGCCGAGGAGATGTAGCAGTGTTAAATATGGCGGACCTAAGATCGGTTACAAAGAGAAACATTTATGGAAACTATTCAATTCTGTAGTAATAAAACTTGATTATTGATCATTTCTACAAAAGTTTGTTGACGTGAAATCCACAAGTCTTGTAACAAAGACCTCAATGTTAAAATCTGAACGCTTTAGTCAATCTTAATGATCGACGTTTCATATAGAAGGGCATCATTAAAATGATAAATGTTGTAAATATCAACTATGTAACTTCATTTGTTTAAAAGATATAGTAAATTTAAATAATCAGTATTTCCAGTTAAGCATCAGATCATTTCCTCCACACACAAAACATTGACCGATGACAGCACGACACCTTATTAGATCATTAGGTAATAGAATATTTGTTGTAAAGTTTGGTACATAGTACTTACTTTTGTTCCGTATTTATTTACCAAAAAGGGCATTGGTGAAAGGCTACTGGCCGTGAAATTCAAAGCTAAGAGGAAATTGTATTGGTTTTATGAAAAAGAATTTAACTTTTATTATACAGGGTGATTCAAAAAGAATACCACAACTTTAGGAATTTAAAACTCTGCAACGACAAAAGGCAGAGCTAAGCACTATCTGTCGGCGAATTAAGGGAGCTATAAAGTTTCATTTAGTTGTACATTTGTTCGCTTGAGGCGCTGTTGACTAGGCGTCAGCATCAGTTGATGCTAAGATGGCGACCGCTCAACAGAAAGCTTTTTGTGTTATTGAGTACGGCAGAAGTGAATCGACGACAGTTGTTCAGCGTGCATTTCGAACGAAGTATGGTGTTAAACCTCCTGATAGGTGGTGTATTAAACGTTGGTATAAACAGTTCACAGAGAATGGGTGTTTGTGCAAAGGGAAAAGTTCTGGACGGCCGAGAACGAGTGATGAAAATGTAGCACACATCCAGCAAGCAATTGCTCGCAGCCCAGATAATCGACTCGCAGAGCTAGCAGAGAGCTGCAAATTCCACAATCAACTGTATGGAGAGTTCTACGAAAAAGGTTAGTTATGAAACCTTATCGTCTGAAATTGGTTCAAGCACTGTCTGCAGCTGATATGATTAAAAGAATCGATTTCTGTGATTTTATCCTTGCTCAAATGGAAACAGATGAATCTTTCGTTTCAAAGATTGTGTTTAGTGATGAAGCAACTTTCCACACTAACGGGAAAGTCAACCGTCACAATGTCCGTATATGGGGCACTGAGAATCCGCAGGAAACAACTCAGTATGAACGTGACTCGTCTAAGGTGAACGTTTTCTGTGCCATTTCAGCCAATAAAGTTTTTGGTCCCTTTTTCTTCGAAGGTGCTACTGTAACTGGACTACAGTATCTGGAGATGTTAGAGAATTGGCTGTTCCCTCAGCTCGAACAAGAAGCACAACAATTCATATTTCAGCAGGATGGAGCGCCACCACATTGGAACTTATCTGTCCGCAACTACCTGAACGTCAACTACCCGAGGCGATGGATCGGCCGCCAGACAGCCCGTGACAGAGCACTTCATCACTGGCCCCCTGCGATTTTTTCTTACGGGGGTATGTTAAGGATATGGTGTTTTGGCCACCTCTCCCAGCCACCATTGATGATTTGAAACGAGAAATAACAGCAGCTATCCAAACTGTTACGCCTGATATGCTACAGAGAGTGTGGAACGAGTTGGAGTATCGGGTTAATATTGCTCGAGTGTCTGGAGGGGGCCATATTGAACATCTCTGAACTTGTTTTTGAGTGAAAAAAAAACTTTTTAAATACTCTTTGTAATGATGTATAACAGAAGGTTATATTATGTTTCTTTCATTAAATACACATTTTTAAAGTTGTGGTATTCTTTTTGAATCACCCTGTATAATGGATATTGTTGTTACTTTATTTAGAACGTAAAAGTGGTCAAGCTTTGATTATTTAAAAATGTTAAAATATAAAATAATGTAGAATAAACTGTAGCCAGTGAGATGGACGGCTTCGGGAAAGGGAACTGCCCTAGTCAGTTGAGCGAGCATACTCGGCGCACGGAAAACGGGGCCGGGGACGGGCAAAGGGTCTGTGCTGGGGCATAGCGAAAGCGGACAGTCCGGCTGGAGACACCAAAGTGGACAGTTCGGATACAGACGCGACAGCGGACAGTCGGTCATTAGGCAGCTGCGAAGTGGAACGACTTAGAAAATTTCGCATTGTGTGGTATCGCGGGACATAGTCTCTGAGCGGTGAGCAGCCGCGAGCCTGGTGTGAACTCTTAACTTTTCGTGTAAATGACGAGGTGGAGTTTCGGACTTGTATTTCGCGATGAGATTGTGAATTATCAAATGGATATGCGCTCGAGTTTAACAGTAACTCCAAATACGACCACTTTCGCTATTAGTTTGCTATCTGAATAAACATTACTCCAACTACATCGCAACTGTGTGGCCTACATCATTTATGGGTCGTTAATTTAGTTCCCAATATTATCATTACTGTTATAATATATATAATGTCAACTTTGTATTTCGCAAACTAACCGTCAGCCAGACAATTTAACTAAAGGGTCACAAGAGTCTAATTTAGGGTCTGTAATGCGGAACGTGCGGTTCAACTCCTAGACGAGTTTAACCTTCATGCGCTTGCGCTAGAAATAGTCTCGTGTTCAGATCTATTTGAACTTGTCCTGAGAAGCAGAGAGGTGCGACTTGGACGAACTTTGAGCAGCATCTGTCGGAAAAAGGTGTAACTAGAGAATAAATGTCCCTCCCGTCGCCTCGTTACCCTTGTGGAGTAAGTATGGAGCGAAATCGCAAAAAGGCGGCGGTCACTTCACCGCGAGCGCTTGAAGGTTAAGCCAAGACATTTCGACGAAGAAGAATCGCATGTGATCCCGAACTTCTTTGGGATGTTAGCTTGCAATACTTGCCCTCAGTTTTTTAATATCCGCATAAAATGTCTGCCTGTGATAACGGTAAGTCCCAATTCATAGCCCTGTCAGTGAACAAAAGATTTCCCATTCAGAAAAAAAATGGAGCGTTGATTTTCAAAGCTACCCTTATTTCAGCGAAAACAGTACTGCCTACTATTACTACACTGTTATTTTCTTTTCTGTCCATCGACAAAATTCTCCAAGTAACCAAAAGACGGTTGTCAAGTAGATCTAAGACTCCATAGTTAATGTGAACTAATGTCATTTTGATCTGTTCGTTACGCACAACTTCGGGCGTCTCCTTTTTTCTGTGTTAAACTCTTACATGTACCATATTCTAATCAGAGGTCTGCATCTTTCGTTGTGTTCCCACTTCTTCCAGTATTTTCTCATCATTACACAGAGAACCTTTTTCTTTAGTTCAGACCACTTTTTATCTTTTTCTTCTCCTACCACCGTTGGATACTTTTCATATTTAAAACATTCCATCTAAACATTTTACTTTTTATTATTTCTTATAATTTTGTATTTAATCTTTCCAAATATTTGTTGACCTAATGGGGTGACTTGTTTCCTTAAAGTTATATGACGGTCCTATTGGTTAGATTGGTTAGACTCTTGTCGTCAATTCTGTAAATACATGAGCCGGCCGCGGTGGCCGTGCGGTTCTGGCGCTGCAGTCCGGAACCGCGAAGCTGCTACGGTCGCAGGTTCGAATCCTGCATCGGGCATGGGTGTGTGTGATGTCCTTAGGTTAGTTAGGTTTAAGTAGTTCTAAGTTCTAGAGGACTTATGACCTAAGATGTTGAGTCCCATAGTGCTCAAAGCCATTTGAACCATTTTCGTAAATACATGAGAGGAGCTGTAATCCCGCTTCCCCACATGTGTGAGGTGTTTTCTACGTTCTGATAAACTGAACTGTTACTTTTTAATTTCATATTTCTAAAAATTCTAGAGGATGCATCTTATGATTCTTCTTTCCTATTGTTCTAAATTTTCAAACTTATAATGCTGTGTTACGTATTTGCTGATCTGCAAGAATTTTGGTTACAGTGCTGTTTGTTAGAGGTTTCTTTCAATTTTTTTTAGATAACTATTTTTTCCCTCTACACCAGATTCTTCTCAACAGTTTCTTGCATTGAAATGAAAATTAAAACGCCTGCATCCGCGTCTTTTGCATTTAATATAGTTGTGCAATCACCTTCGATGTTCCATTACACCGTCTTCAGGCCCTTTGACCAACGTATGTTACGAGAAATCCAATCTCGTGTGCAGTCGTAACAGGGGTCAGTATTAAATAACAATAGGTATCTGGTTCACACGACACTATCACTTCGATCAACAAACCACGGCTGCCAAGACAACACTCTAGTATGAAGGAGCACCTTCAGTTTAACAAGGCTCAGTAGCAAACTGCTTTTCTTTTCGAAGAAACTTCAGGAAAAGAGCAAGCGATTTACATCTCCTTCTTCTTTCAGCCGAGAGCCGCAGGAAGGATTTCTATTTTTCTCTTAACGTATATCCGATGTAAGTGGGATGTAATTAAACTATTACAGATATCATGCTCGCTGTTTGGTTATAGCTTTCAACTTGCCTTATGTTTTATAAACCAGGGAGTTCTTCTAGAAACCAGTTGAATCACAGCGTAGTATTGAATGTCATGCAAGGCTGGAAGGCGCCAATCCAATGTCTCTTCCTCGTCGGCCAGTTTCGAGATCTATAATTTGAAATTGGAGTGTGATAGACTAACTTTCGTTACAGGACCAGAAACACTGTCCTATACCACCAACTAGTCGACCTTGTTTGTGTAAGCCAGTCCTGTTTGGATTAGGTCCCATAGAGAATTCTTATTCCTTCTTTCATTTCGCCATGATTATAGAGTAATTTCCGGTAACTGAATATTCATTTTACTGTAACAGTCTAAGTTTTGAACAGATTGGTACGCCACATACGATAGACATTAGCCCAGAGCGCTTGCAGTCAAGCATTGAGTATATGCGGTGTTGCCAGTGTCGCGATCCGTATTTGTTCGGTTCAGTGCTACTTCACTGAGACACTTTATATTTTCCCTGTTTCTATGTCGATACCGTGCTCTCGTCTTCCTGCGTGTCAGAGATATTTCACTTCCAGCATATTCGTGATCTAGTCTTTCTATTAAGTGTTAACTATAATGTTCTATTTTATTCCTAGCACGAAATTGTCCGCACGAAAATGAATAAATAGTGAAAATTCTGTCATAGTATTAGGAAATTAATACAGACTAATGGGCGTAAATGTTCTCATTCAAAAAATATTATATGGGAATGAACTCAGCACAAGAAAACATAACATCTTTTATGCCGTAATCTACATTTGCATCATGCCTTACTTGCCTTTTGTACTTGGCCTGCAATTTTTATTCATTGGTTGACTCTTGAGCTCTGGAGATATTCGGGAATTAGTTTGCCGCACGCATGAATCCTTAGGGCTGAACAATTTTTTAGATTTTTTAAAATGTATATCTCGTTTGACATTACTCGTGAAAGTGTGTTAGTGCTGGTACGGCTTAAAGATTATGGACCGAGTCGGATGTACTTGTTTTGTTTATTTATGACAGCTCACTATGGTTGCTAAATATGTCGTGAATTTGCAGCGTCCCAACATCCCAAACAAAGAAAATGGAACATTACAATTACAGTTCAGAAGGATCTTACCCAGAAAATTCACAGAGTGAATAATTAACACTTCCTGTAAGGAAAGAACACAAATATGTGATGATTATTTGAAATTCGTTATTTTGCCCAGTTATAGTACAAAGGGGGACATTTTAGTGGAGCTTTGTCTCAAGCAGATACTATTGGTTATCTTAGACATAGATCGATGGTTTTCTTGAATAAATATTTATGTAGACAAATGTATGCTACTGAAATTTTATTGTATGAATAAAAAGGTAGGGAAAGTGACGGACAGAAGTTACTTGGGATAAACTACTTGTTTTCTTACGATTAATATTTGAAACTATAAGGCATCCTGTATTTAACTTCGACACAGTTCCAATTTGTTTACACTGTGATTTATTACTCATTGAATTTCGAAGTTGCGTTAATGTTTCCATAATACCAGCTCGTTTGTGACATTACAGCAATCACTTAAGATGAGATTCTTGTGCCCTTCCTATTGTCAGATATTTGAAAAAGACATTAAACGTGAAATATCTAAATAATAGTGGCAATTATATTTATAAAAACCCATTGTTACAAATACTAAGAGTTTTTCTTGCGGAATTCATATTCGGCTCCTTGGTAAGTATCACCACTTCCGTGCCGACAGCCAATGCACTCTCTCTTACCCAGAATGAGATTTTCACTCTGCAGGGAAGTGTGCGCTGATATGAAACTTTCCTGGCAGATTAAAACTGTGTGCCGAACCGAGACTCTAACTCGGGAATTTTACTTTTCGCAGGCAAGTGCTGTACCACTGAGCCAGCCAAGAACGACTCACGACCCGTCCTCACAGCTTCAATTCCACCAGGTCCCAAGTTCGAGCCTCGGTTCATCACACAGTTTTAATCTGCCAGGAATGTTTCATTCTCTATTATGATTGTCTCTTTGACCAAGTAACAAAATGTAACTCTAACCTTTCCACATATATCTCGCAAACTGACCACGGGAGAAGAACAGAGAAAATATGGGTCAAACGGAGGACCATCTACAATCATTCTTCCCAGACACTATTCGGGAATGGAATAGGAAAGGAAGGAAACGAAAGTGGTACCAGAATTACATTCTGTCTCATACAGTTAGATGGGTGCCGGGGCTAAATGTAAGTACAGACGGTTTCTTCAATAAATGAACGGTCAATTCTTACCTCCATCACTTACAGGACCAAAACGAATTTTCGTAATCTATAACCTTGAGGTTGTCGGTATGCACTGCCCCACCGCTCTTAGCCTCGCTGAAACATGGTCCCAGGGTAAGATTTAAAAGAAGCAGTGGAAGATATTCTAAGGTGAAGGGTATGGATTTCACCTCATCGTTTGTGTTTCATCATAATCGTCGACAATATAGTCACTATACTACATTCATTTATGAAGAAATGAGCTACCTTGTATGATTCTGTGATCATTACGTATACCAAAGAGTACTGTACGCATACAGAAGAACATTCTTAATGTCTGTCACTGCGGTGAATGAAAAATAACATTTATTTTGTGATGAATACGATAAGTCCACTTAATACTACACTTACTTCATACACTCTCATCATAAAATTGCCTACATTAGCAGAGGCACACTAAGCCATTCACGTTTCTTGTAAAAGTTCCACAATGAATCAAACATAATACCGCAAATAACTCATTCACATCTGTGAAATTTCCAGAACATTTAAAACAGGCAACAGGTGTACATCAGCTATTTTTAGTAATCCCTTTCATCACCTTGGGTAACAGCACCATAGAACATAGAAAGCTACCGGCCCATTTCCATGCTATCACCATTCTCACAACTAAGAATCAATTATGGGACACACATTAATGAATCAATATACAGGGCTGTTCAAAAACAAGAAACAGATTTCAAATACCTATTGCTTTCAAACTACAAAAGATAGAAACACGATTCCAACTTTCCTGGAAAAAATACACTCCTGGAAAAGGAAAAAAGAACACATTGACACCGGTGTGTCAGACCCACCATACTTGCTCCGGACACTGCGAGAGGGCTGTACAAGCAATGATCACACGCACGGCACAGCGGACACACCAGGAACCGCGGTGTTGGCCGTCGAATGGCGCTAGCTGCGCAGCATTTGTGCATCGCCGCCGTCAGTGTCAGCCAGTTTGGCGTGGCATACGGAGCTCCATCGCAGTCTTTAACACTGGTAGCATGCCGCGACAGCGTGGACGTGAACCGTATGTGCAGTTGACGGACTTTGAGCGAGGGCGTATAGTGGGCATGCGGGAGGCCGGGTGGACGTACCGCCGAATTGCTCAACACGTGGGGCGTGAGGTCTCCACAGTACATCGATGTTGTCGCCAGTGGTCGGCGGAAGGTGCACGTGCCCGTCGACCTGGGACCGGACCGCAGCGACGAACGGATGCACGCCAAGACCGTAGGATCCTACGCAGTGCCGTAGGGGACCGCACCGCCACTTCCCAGCAAATTAGGGACACTGTTGCTCCTGGGGTATCGGCGAGAACCATTCGCAACCGTCTCCATGAAGCTGGGCTACGGTCCTGCACACCGTTAGGCCGTCTTCCGCTCACGCCCCAACATCGTGCAGCCCGCCTCCAGTGGTGTCGCGACAGGCGTGAATGGAGGAACGAATGGAGACGTGTCGTCTTCAGCGATGAGAGTCGCTTCTACCTTGGTGCCAATGATGGTCGTATGCGTGTTTGGCGCCGTGCAGGTGAGCGCCACAATCAGGACTGCATACGACCGAGGCACACAGGGCCAACACCCGGCATCATGGTGTGGGGAGCGATCTCCTACACTGGCCGTACACCACTGGTGATCGGCGAGGGGACACTGAATAGTGCACGGTACATCCAAACCGTCATCGAACCCATCGTTCTACCATTCCTAGACCGGCAAGGGAACTTGCTGTTCCAACAGGACAATGCGCGTCCGCACGTATCCCGTGCCACCCAACGTGCTCTAGAAGGTGTAAGTCAACTACCCTGGCCAGCAAGATCTCCGGATCTGTCCCCCATTGAGCATGTTTGGGACTGGATGAAGCGTCGTCTTACGCGGTCTGCACGCACGAACGCACGAACGCTGGTCCAACTGAGGCGCCAGGTGGAAATGGCATGGCAAGCCGTTCCACAGGACTACATCCAGCATCTCTACGATCGTGTCCATGGGAGAATAGCAGCCTGCATTGCTGCGAAAGGTGGATATACACTGTACTAGTGCCGACATTGTGCATGCTGTGTTGCCTGCGTCTATGTGCCTGTGGTTCTGTCAGTGTGATCATGTGATGTATCTGACCCCAGTAATGTGTCAATAAAGTTTCCCCTTCCTGGGACAGTGAATTCACGGTGTTCTTATTTCAATTTCCAGGAGTGTAGTTCAAATTTCTATGTATTCAATGTAAGTACCATGTCTTAGTGAATACTCTAAGCACGTTCGACGTTATATGAATGAAACCAACACCTTGCGACTATTTTCTGTGGCGTTACATGAAAGAGCGCGTTCTTATCCCTCCTATGCCTGACAATCCTCAAAGTCTGCGACATCGCATTGTCGAAACTGTGAATTCGATAACGAGACACCACCTTCTTCGTGTATGTCAGGAAATGAGCCACCATTTTGATATTTGCGTCTAACCCATGGTGCTCTCATTGAATGCACGGAAACTTGAACTTTTGTCTTTTCAGGAACGTTGTAATTCTGTTTCCATCTTCTGTAGTTTGGAAGCAATAAATGTTTGAAATCTGTTCATTCTTTTTGAATAGCCCTGTATCTTACAAAAATGCATATACTTATCATTTCATCCTGAACTATTGCATGGATTTCAACCAGCTTTAGAACACACATAAGTTGATATCAGGAAAGGAGCACTGTGGGAGCAAGAACCTCGTACATCTCCAAGGGGTGTGAGTGCGGGGGAAAACGAGCGTAGCGGGCAACGCAAAATTACGAAGATTGTATTCATCCAGTACTTCACAATGAGAGCTGTTAGTGACTTGCAACAAAAATTTCAATCAATATGTTGTGGCTTTTGTACCTCGTCTCCTACCATCCAAACCTCACAGAAGCTGGCGGAATTAAAGCTGTGAGGACGGGGCGTGAGTCGTGCTTGGGTAGCTCAGTCGGTAGGGCGCTTGCCCGCGAAAGGCAAAGGTCTCGAGTTCGAATCTCAGTCCGGCACACAGTTTTAATCTGCCAGGAAGTTTCAGATCAGCGCACACTCCGCTTAGAGTGAAAATTTCAT
The DNA here is from genome assembly GCF_023864275.1 of Schistocerca cancellata. Lineage (NCBI taxonomy): Eukaryota > Metazoa > Arthropoda > Insecta > Orthoptera > Acrididae > Schistocerca > Schistocerca cancellata. The sequence goes on along the minus strand of NC_064633.1, from coordinate 564,408,912 downwards.
TCTAGGAACATCCCCCAGGCAGTGGCTAAACCATGTCTCCGCAATATCCTTTCTTCCAGGAGTGCTGGTTCTGCAAGGTTCGCAGGAGAGCTTCTGTGAAGTTTGGAAGGTAGGAGACGAGGTACTGGCGAAATTAAAGCTGTGAGGACGGGGCGTGAGTCGTGCTTGGGTAGTTCAGTCGGTAGGGCGCTTTCCCGCGAAAGGCAAAGGTCCCGAGTTCGAATCTCAGTCCGGCACACAGTTTTAATCTGCCAGGAAGTTTCAGATCAGCGCAGACTCCGCTGTAGAGTGAAAATTTCATTCTTTATGTTTCTTCTTTCTTAGTAAACGTAGGCTTAGTCTACCCCTTGTCTCATGATCGTGGACACTGCCAATGTTATTTTCGATATGTACAACAGACTGGTTAATGTACTCACATGGCGTAGTTGAAGTCCTCAGTGTTTTGAACAGATCTTTTTATTGATCTGGACTTTTGGTTTTTGGTTATTATTATTACTGTGGGCGTTTCCTGTTGTTTGAAAACACGTGTTAATTTTTTTTGCATATTTTCCCGAGGAAAGAAATACATACCTCAAAACTGACCGTACATACGAATAGTATGTAACTAAAAGGCCCCGGTTGGTAGATACTGCTGACAGGAGTCTAAAAGCGTAACATTCTGCGAACATTCTGTTTGCAAATATCTTTGTGTGTTCACACCACTTCCACTAAGAATCACTATTCATTCCCAGAAATTTTGCGTTTGTGAAGCATTCTATGCAGGTCCCATGTGCATTTACTTTCCTCTTCAAACTGTAATTCATTCCGTTTGTTTTCTTTAAATTTAATGTCACTTCAGTGGCTACTGATCACCTGTAAACTACCTTGAGTCTACCATTTGCTTTCTCTGCAAGGAGTTCTCCCGTTTTCTTAGTGACTGTAATATTGCTGTCGTTAGCAAAGATAATTTTTACCCTATGACTAACACTACGCTGAAAGTCATTGATTTAATTCAGGAACAGTGCTGACTCTAAGACAAAAACGTAAAAATCTCCTATATTAAAGTATTTTAGTCCCGATCATTGTTTTATTAAAATTTTTGATTAATTTGAGGTGTGTGAAATCTCTGATCGTTGCATCCTACCTTATGATTGGAACCTGTCATTAGGTACACCTCTTATTCTTAATGCTTCTAGGTTATTTAGTAGAATATTATGTTCAATAGAATTAAATGTCTTAGAAAGATCTGAAAATATGCCTGATCTTTCATAAGAGCATCAATAACTTCTGTTGTGAATCACAGTATGGCTAATTCGGCACTTCTACCACTTCGGAAACCAAACTGTGCTTATTTTCCACATTTTTAAAGAAAAATTTCAGAATTTGATAAATAAAGGTTAGATTTTGTCGCAAATGTACCAAATATATAGACAGCATCGGGTGTAGCAAGAAGATAAGCTATTCGTAGAATACAAAATCCTGGAACTATTCGAAGAGTCAACTGAGCGAAGACATTTTAAAATTGACAGAAGGTAATAATTCTTTGGGATGTGGTTATTTGGAAAGTGGCGTGGTGTCTGTTCCTGACAAAAGAATTCCGGTGTTCGGAAATCTTGTGTGGAAGTGGAACTGTTCTTACGTACGTGATGCTTGACAGTTGAACGAAGTTCAGTCAATCGTATACTGTACATGTTGACATCGGAAGCAAAGACGGAAGAGAGCACAGTATTTCTATCTCATCTGCTTTGCTGCCAGAAAAGTTAAAATGCATACCAAAGATTCTTTGTGGACTAAAAAATAAGACACCAGGATTGTCACCGAAAACTTGAGTGCTCAGCTTCGAAATGACTACAGTTAAAGATATGAAAACAGTGTTTCCCGAAACATCTCATTTTTGCAGCAGCACCCTTCGATTCAGCAAATGTCTGTGGAAGAAAATACAGAGCCAGAACTAATGAAGGAATACAATGTTCTTGAAGAAATCAGATTGTCTCGCCGTATGTGTGCTGCAGTGGCACATCTTCCACCATATGTGTTGATGGAGCGTGGATGGTAATAATAGAGGCAATGCCCAGTGGAGAAAAGGTCACTAAAATTGGCAGACTATATGGTCATCGCATAGATGGACAATCACAGTATAAAAGCCCAAAATGTAGAGTGTCTTACACAGTGTCTCAGGGCCATGAACGCTGTCGAAGGTTGGAAACTCAAGCCTTAATAAATCAAAAACATCGGAACGTATACTTCTTGATGAAAAAGGCGAAGTAGGAAGCTGTAAACGCTGTATCTGATATAAAAAAAGATTCCTTTTAAGAAAAGTTCATAGGTCTTGACAAAAGGTTAAAAGACGTAATAACAATACACATGTCCCAGAAGGAACGGTCAGTAATCAACGATGTGACAGGAACGATCATTAGACGCAAAAAGGTCTAGTGAAAATGGGCTGTGTGGTACGTCGCGCGGCTGGCGCCAGTGGCTTTTTCTTGTAGTGTCATCTTTGCCAACGATTTCGCTTTGGCCGGCCGCGAGTCAGTTGTTCATCGCGGGTTCGGCCATTTATGTCTGCAGCTTCGAGGCAGGTGGCCTTACGTGTGGTCTGTCGGTGGCGATTACAACAGGGTCGGGAGGCTGGCCCTTCGTGGGCGTGCTCATTGCGCGTGGTGTTACTAGAGAACTGCGGCCGGTAAAGGGGGGATGGTTGAGGTTCCGTCACGAGGCGAGGTGTTTGGCTTTTCTCGCCACGCAGTGCATGTTGAGAATAAGAGCTTGGCGGAGAGTCACCTGGCATGAACCCTTCGCCTGGGCATATAGTGTGTGTTTGATTTAAACAGGTGCAAGGGTGTTAACTGTATTTGTTAATGGTTAGCTAATGTTGTCTTCAGTGTGAAATTGGTAACGAAAATTGGTGACGTGTCTGACATGTCATAGTTAAGTCACACGTGGCATGATGATGGGGCTCTAGCTTTCCATCTTAGTTTCCTACCACTGGATGAATAATGTTCTGCAACTACACTCCTGGAAATTGAAATAAGAACACCGTGAATTCATTGTCCCAGGAAGGGAAAACTTTATTGACACATTCCTGGGGTCAGATACATGATCACACTGACAGAACCACAGGCACATAGACACAGGCAACAGAGCATGCACAATGTCGGCACTAGTACAGTGTATATCCACCTTTCGCAGCAATGCAGGCTGCTATTCTCCCATGGAGACGATCGTAGAGATGCTGGATGTAGTCCTGTGGAACGGCTTGCCATGCCATTTCCACCTGGCGCCTCAGTTGGACCAGCGTTCGTGCTGGACGTGCAGACCGCGTGAGACGACATGCTCAATGGGGGACAGATCCGGAGAGCTTGCTGGCCAGGGTAGTTGACTTACACCTTCTAGAGCACGTTGGGTGGCACGGGATACATGCGGACGTGCATTGTCCTGTTGGAACAGCAAGTTCCCTTGCCGGTCTAGGAATGGTAGAACGATGGGTTCGATGACGGTTTGGATGTACCGTGCACTATTCAGTGTCCCCTCGACGATCACCAGTGGTGTACGGCCAGTGTAGGAGATCGCTCCCCACACCATGATGCCGGGTGTTGGCCCTGTGTGCCTTGGTCGTACGCAGTCCTGATTGTGGCGCTCACCTGCACGGCGCCAAACACGCATACGACCATCATTGGCACCAAGGCAGAAGCGACTCTCATCGCTGAAGACGACACGTCTCCATTCGTCCCTCCATTCACGCCTGTCGCGACACCACTGGAGGCGGGTTGCACGATGTTGGGGCGTGAGCGTAAGACGGCCTAACGGTGTGCGGGACCGTAGCCCAGCTTCATGGAGACGGTTGCGAATGGTCCTCGCCGATACCCCAGGAGCAACAGTGTCCCTAATTTGCTGGGAAGTGGCGGTGCGGTCCCCTACGGCACTGCGTAGGATCCTACGGTCTTGGCGTGCATCCGTGCGTCGCTGCGGTCCGGTCCCAGGTCGACGGGCACGTGAACCTTCCGCCGACCACTGGCGACAACATCGATGTACTGTGGAGACCTCACGCCCCACGTGTTGAGCAATTCGGCGGTACGTCCACCCGGCCTCCCGCATGCCCACTATACGCCCTCGCTCAAAGTCCGTCAACTGCACATACGGTTCACGTCCACGCTGTCGCGGCATGCTACCAGTGTTAAAGACTGCGATGGAGCTCCGTATGCCACGGCAAACTGGCTGACACTGACGGCGGCGGTGCACAAATGCTGCGCAGCTAGCGCCATTCGACGGCCAACACCGCGGTTCCTGGTGTGTCCGCTGTGCCGTGCGTGTGATCATTGCTTGTACAGCCCTCTCGCAGTGTCCGGAGCAAGTATGGTGGGTCTGACACACCGGTGTCAATGTGTTCTTTTTTCCATTTCCAGGAGTGTATTTCAGTTGCGAGGAGTGCAGTGTATTTCGTCCGGTACGGTGGGGCGTGGCAACGGGGTTCACGAATTGGCCGTTTCCAGTGGAACTGTGACTCACTAGATCGGTCTCTATGTTGCTGGTCTTCTATCCCGATCTCTTTCTTGAGTATTGCTCTTCTCTTTGTTCCTGGCTCTGTCAGGTTGTTAAGCTTTGTAGCTCGTACCCGTGCTGCTTTGGCGAATGCGCCTTTCGTTCGAAATGTGAATTTAAACACGTAAAACATGGTTTCACTCTCTAATTTGTGCCCGATCAGATTGGTGAAGGCTGTATTCCCTCATCAGACATTTGTTGATTATATTTGTACCTTGTGTGCGGATTGTGAAGTTTAATTTTATAAGGAGGGTTTCGTGTGAGTATATACTCGGGGAATTTTTATATGCTGAGGCGCCGTTTTTTTTATCAATTGTTTGGTATTTTAATTAGTGCCTCCTTGTACTGGCATCAACTGGATTATTCCTTAGTCAGAGGTTAGCGTGCCCCGTACCTTCATTGCCGAGCGTTGAAGTTTTAAGTGTTACTTTTATTATTATTTGTGTCCCTTATATTAAGCCTTAATGGTAAACTTTGGTATGAATTAATGTTGCAGAAGAGAAGTGATTGTACAGGATAGTCTTTGGCAAGTTTTAATTTTATTAAGTATTTACATTAACAGAAATTTTGTTAATGTTTTACGTATTTGTTATGCAGGATTTAACAGGGGTTTATTGTACTCCTTTCAGGTTGTTAAATTTAGTGTATTATTTAGTGCAAGGTAATAAACATTGTTTAATGCAAGCTGCGTAGGATTGAAAATTATGGCCTTGCTGCTTCTTGTTTCACTAGTGGACGCAAATAGCACGTCATACTGTGAGCATTTGTTCGTCTTCGCTACTGCGAAACACATCTCTTCTACTCAACCTACTACTTCTCAAGGTATTCATTTCAGAGAACACAAGACAATTGTTTCCTTTTTTTTGATCCACAATACCTCCTCCTAAAATATGGAAAGCAAAGAGCATGTAGTAGAAGAGATTTGTTTCGCAGTATCGAAGACGAAGTACTCATAGCTCGTAAGGTACGCATTTTAGAGACCATGTTTAGTAGACGTTTTTACTTCGAATGATTGTTTCTGTCCTATACCTGATTATTGACCATTCCTTCTGAGACGCCCTGTGTAACGCCTTAGGGAACAGATGATGATCCCTGGCTTTTTAACCAAAAATTGAGTGAGAAATTAAAATTCATAAAATTGGAGAAAGTATTTAACCATTTGCCACAGATGTTGTAGAAATGAGGAAAGCTCAAATTTATAAAAGAAATTTAAACATAGAAGGTAAAAATAACAAAAAGTGTACTATGTCCAAAGACATTCTTAAGGGGCTCCGGAAAGGCTCAAAATCATGAAAAGTTCAATTTTTACTTTTTTGCGTTCTCTGAATCTGCAGACTATTACCTTTTAATAGAAATATAATTTATTCAATTCCGAAGACTACAACTATTTTTAAATTTTTTTGAAATGTGTTCTACATGGGCGTGACCCACTGCGGCGCTGTTAAACTGCTGTCAAATGGTGTTATTATTAACGTCCGTGTTCATCAGGTACATTTTAGTGATGTGAGATAAAGTATGTGTTGTGGCTAACCTATTTTCAGAGAGTTTGCAGCACCTGAACTGTTGAAAAAGTGTATTCACGGAAAAACTCAAAACCCCAATGAAAGTGTAAATAATGTTATATGGTCGAGAATCCCCAAGACTGTATTTGTTGGAATAGAAACACTTCACTTTGGTGTGTATGATGCTGTTGCGACTTTCAATGATGGCAACAGTGTAAGGTGCAAGGTATTTAGAAATATGGGAATGAAGATAGGTTCTAACATGGTACGAGCGATGCTTGCTTTAGACAATAAACGCCTTCGGGCTGCAGACAGGGCTGTAAAGAGTCTAGAAATACAAGCAAGAGTAAACAGGAGGAGGAACAAGAGGAAGCTGGAGGAGGAGTTTACAGAGGATGAAGATAATCCATCCCATGGACCTGGAATGCACTAAAAAGTTAATCCAATCTTTGTCGCTCGATTCCCAAAACTTTTATTTTCTCATACTAATTACATGTTTTCTAAGGATCTTCCAAACATATTTGTTTCAAACTTTCAGTAAATGTTACACAGTACCTTCTGCATAATTTAACACAGCCTTTTTCCAAAAAACGGTATATTTTTTAATATATATATAAAAAATTGCAAAAAAATGTTGTGAATTTTCATTACAATCGAAAAAAAATCATCTTTAATACCTGAACTAAAATTTTGTAAAATCCCTGTGTTAAGTTGTAGCCCATATTCCAATAAATAATCTGTAAAATGTTCAACTTCCTACCTCAAATACTTTGTGAGGAAAAATGTAATTTATAAGCGTTATTTTAACATTGCAAGTATAGGGCGTTCTGGAGCCCCTTAAACATGGATAAAATATGAAGGAATATTTTTATTATGACACGGTCGATAGAGTCTACTGTTAAGACTCCCTTCGCCAGTCGGAAAATTTTGTGGTCGTAAACACCGCGCTGACGGCACAGATGGCAAAGAATTTGGGCGGAAAGCCCACGACATCCACAGCACGACCTTTTATGGAGAACCAGCCCTCCATATGCAGGCTGGACAGTAGACACCTACCCGCGGAAACCAGAAGGTATTAGCTGCCGCTCACAGTGTTGACCAGCACTCTCCAACTGTCGCAAGCAGAAACTGGAACGTTACAAGTAGCAACGAAAACGTTCGCGTTACTGTTACGTCTTGTCTGCTTTGCCTACTATACAGTTGGTATTTGTGGTATCTTCAGCAGTCGATACCAAGCAGGGGGCATCAATCCGCTATACGAGGTTGGCAATAGCGGTTATGCAGGATACCGCCAGAGGCAGCCAACAACAAATGCTTCCTCCAGTCGCCGGCTGTCTGAGGGACACACTCCCGTGGACCGGCGCCGCCAAAGCCACAAACAACGCCGATAAGAATCGCCACAAGGAGCCTCCAGTCACTAGCATTCGGGACCCAGTGTTCGGGTTCCAGCGTTCTGGTTGAAATATTGTAGTTTCCAGAGTCTTTTGTGTTCGGTCTACGTCCGAAGTCAGTTTGGAGGATATAGAACTGCGACTATATATTGTAACAGGCGCAGGCCTCTGCTTGGCATCAGACAATAATAAAAGTTCAGGTAGAACTTGTTGTTAGCAGCAATACATGTTCATATCTTAGGCGGCTAACTCAATTTACGCCTATACCAAGATATTCAGTGGAATCATTGGACAAAGTTAAGTACACAATTACACACATAAAAAAAAAGTTTTCGCTCATCCCGGTTCCCAGAACTCCTGAAGACAGACGTTGACTGTGGATATTGTATCACAGACACAGTCCCTTTGACTGTTCAGAGATGTCACTAAACCTGTCCAAAGAAGTAAACAACCATGCGTGAGCAGCGCCTACTAGACGAAGGGTGTCCGACAGCCGATCAGTTCCAGTCATTCCACCAGGAAGGAGGTACACGGCTCGCGTTGTCTGTAGTTCAACCATGCCTAAACGGTTTATATCGCGGTTCGATCGCGTCCGCACTGTTACTTTGTGCCAGGAAGGGCTCTCAACTAGGGAAGTGTCCAGGCATCTCGGAGTGAACCAAAGCGATGTTGTTCGTACATGGAGGAGATTCCGAGAGACAGGAACTGTCGATGACGTGTCTCGCTCAGGCCGCCCAAGGGCTACTACTTGTGGTGTGCGTACTGTAAGATCTTCGGTACACACACCATCAGATTATTTGACTTGTCGCTCTAGCGAAGTAGGCGAGTGTCAGCAATATGTCTCGTGGTCTTATCGTGGCGTGTTTATCTTCTGCCGTTAGGTCAGACGACAGAAATACCACATGCACGCGTAGAGTAGCAGATTGACGGTGACCAACTTTAAACAGAACTTGATTAATTTTGACACACATTTATTAAAATAATAATAAGCACAAACATTACTTAACTTGATTCTGGATGCTGTTCACAATTGACAACCTGAAATTCCTTTGGTCTTGGTACGTTAATCTTATTCTCACATATCTCTGATACTTGACAAAGTGACTTTTCATTTATCTTCATGGCTATGTACAGGAATATGGTAATCATATTAGGCGCAGACTGAAACTTGACTACAGACTAATGCAGACTGACTAATCGGAGGTCTGTACACACGTTATAATACCTCGCGCGTTCAGGTATCACTGCGCGAGTGTGATCCATGAGAAGAAAAGGTTCTACGTTATCAGCGATATCATTGGCTGCGTTACATATTAATATGCGGATCGGCGGAAGCAGAATTTGGTCCGTAGTGCGGAGACGGACGAGCGCTGCGCCTGTGCTCTTGCGCTTTGCAGGGCGCGCTCTAGTGGGAAAGTTATGTACGCACTGACTACGCGGAACTACAGGGTGTTTCAAAAATGACCGGTATATTTGAAACGGCAATACAAACTAAACGAGCAGCGATAGAAATACACCGTTTGTTGCAATATGCTTGGAACAACAGTTCATTTTCAGGCAGACAAACTTTCGAAATTACAGTAGTTACAATTTTCAACAACAGATGGCGCTGCGGTCTGGGAAACTATAGTACGATATTTTCCACATATCCACCATGCGTAGCAATAATATGGCGTATTCTCTGAATGAAATTACCCGAAACCTTTGACAACGTGTCTGGCGGAATGGTTTCACATGCAGATGAGATGTACTGCTTCAGCTGTTCAATTGTTTCTGGATTCTGGCGGTACACCTGGTCTTTCACGTGTCCCCACAGAAAGAAGTCACAGGGATTCATGTCTGGCGAATAGGGAGGCCAATCCACGCCGCCTACTGTATGTTTCGGATAGCCCAAAGCTATCACACGATCATCGAAATATTCATTCAGGAAATTAAAGACGTCGGCCGTGCGATGTGGCCGGGCACCATCTTGCATAAACCACGAGGTGTTCGCAGTGTCGTCTAAGGCAGTTTGTACCGCCACAAATTCACGAAGAATGTCCAGATAGCGAGATGCAGTAATCGTTTCGGATCTGAAAAATGGGCCATGGATTCCTCTGGAAGAAATGGCGGCCCAGACCAGTACTTTTTGAGGATGCAGGGACGATGGGACTGCAAGATGGGGCTTTTCGGTTCCCCATATACGCCAGTTCTGTTTATTGACGAAGCCGTCCAGGTAAAAATAAGCTTCGTCAGTAAACCAAATGCTGCCCACATGCATATCGCCACGTTTGAATGTTGTATGGATAGAGGTGTAAACTCTGGCGCATGAGACGATACGTGGACGTTGGCGTCATTTGGACCGCAGCTGCAACACGGCGAACGGAAACCCGAGGCCGCTGTCGGATCACCTGCTGCACTAGCTGCGCGTTGCCCTCTGTGGTTGCCGTACGCGGTCGCCCTACCTTTCCAGCACGTTCATCCGTCACGTTCCCAGTCCGTTGAAATTTTTCAAACAGATCCTTTATTGTATCGCTTTTCGGTCCTTTGGTTACATTAAACCTCCGTTCTCCGTTGAAAACTTCGTCTTGTTGCAACAACACTGTGTTCTAGGCGGTGGAATTCCAACACCAGAAAAATCCTCTGTTCTAAGGAATAAACCATGTTGTCCACAGCACACTTGCACGTTGTGAACAGCACACGCTTACAGCAGAAAGACGACGTACAGAATGGCGCACCCACAGACTGCGTTGTCTTCTATATCTTTCACATCACTTGCAGCGCCATCTGTTGTTGAAAATTTTAACTACTGTAATTTCGAAAGTTTGTCCGCCTGAAAATGTACTGTTGTCCCAAGCATATTGCAACAAACGGTGTATTTCTATCGCTGCTCGTTTAGTTTTTATTGCCGTTTCAAATATACCGGTCATTTTTGAAACACCCTGTATGTACACAACACTACTGCAGTGGATGACCGGTACCTAAGGGTTATGGCTCAGTGTAACTCAGACAGCAACGACACCATGTTGAATAATGCTTTTCGTGCATCCACAGAACGTCGTATCACGACTCAAACTGTACATAATAGGCTAAATGACGCGTTACTTTACTCCCTGACGTCCATGGCGAGGTCCATCTTTGCAACCACGACACTATGCAGCGCGGTACAGATGGGCCCAACAACGTGACAAATGGACCGCTCATCATTGGCATCACGTTCACTTCACCGATGAGTGTCGCATATGCCTTCAGCCAGACAGTCATTGGAGACGTGTCTGGAGGCAACCCGCTCAGGCCGAACGCCTCAGACACACTGTCCAGCGCGTGCAGCAAGGTGGAGATTCCTACGGTTTTGGGGTGGCATTATGTGGGGCCGACGTACGCCTCTGGTGCTCATGGAAGGCGCCGTAAAGGCTGTACGATACGTGAATGCCATCCTCCGATCGATAGTGCAACCATATCGGCAGCATACTGTCGAAGTATTCGTCTTCATGGACGATAATTCGCGACCCCATCGCGCACATCTTGTGAATGACTTCCTTCAGGATAACGACATCGCCCGACTAGAGTGGCTAGCATGTCCTCCAGACTAGAACCCTATCGAATATGCCTGGGATCAATTGAAAAGGGCTGTTTATGGACGACGGGACACACCAACCACTCTGAGGGATCTACGCCGAATAGTCGTTGAGGAGTTGAACTATCTGGACCAACAGTGTGCTCCCTGCCGCCGTTGGATAAGCAGCTGCAGCTGCAAGTCATATACTCCTAGCTCACTCATTTTTTACATAGTTTAATTCTTAATTTCTTTGCGTGTTTTTGCTGCTTGCATTGTTTAATTCATAAATTTCGGGCGTATTATAGTATTTGAGAGTTGTAGCATCGCGTCTTAGTACCTGAATAGTGTAAATTCGCGTAGTCGTCAGTCTTCTGTTTTTGTTTTGAACGGCCACTGTCGGTTGGTCACAGTCAGTGTGCTCCCTGCCGCCGTTGGATAAGCAGCTGCAGCAGCAAGTCGTATACTCCTAGCTCACTCATTTGTTACATAGTTTAATTCTTAATTTCTTTGCGTGTTTTTGGTACTTGCATTGTTTAATTCATAAATTTCAGGCGTATTATAGTATTTGAGAGTTGTAGCATCGCGTTTTAGTACCTGAATAGTGTAAAATCGCGTAGTCTTCTTCCGCCGCCGAGCAGTGTGTCAGCAGTGCACAAGTGGCAGCATTTACTAGGCAATCTTGTATTTTAATAACCGTTTAAATTTTGTGTCGATTTGTTTGCGCTCTCTGTAGATTAGTTCAGACGTTCTTTGCACAACAGTTTTTAGCATGGATAGGGACTGCAACTGCTGTGTTCGGATGCAGGCTGAGTTGGCATCCCTTCGCTCCCAGCTTCAGGCAGTGTTGGCTTCGGTCACACAGCTTGAGGCTGTTGCCAATGGGCATCACTGTGGGGGTCCGGATGGGGGTTTGTCGGGGACGGCCAGCTCGTCCCACGCATCCCTCGATCGGACTACGACTGTGGTTGCCCGGGATAATGCCCGCATTGGGGCTGATCCCTCACCTGTGGTAGAGTGGGAGGTCGTCTCAAGGTGTGGCAGGGGGCGAAAGACATTCCGGAGGGCTGAACGGAAGGCCTCTCCAGTTTGTCTGACGAACCGGTTTCAGGCTCTGTCTCAGGCTGATACTGATCTTCGGCCTGACACGGCTGCTTGTCCTGTTCCAGAGGTTGCCCCTAGTCTGCAAGATCCGGGCGGTCGCAGAGGGTGGGCTTACTGGTAGTTGGGAGCTCCAACGTCAGGCGCGTAATGGGGCCCCCTAGGGATATGGCAGCAAGGGAGGGGAAGAAAACCAAAGTGCACTCCGTGTGCATACCGGGGGGAGTCATTCCAGATGTGGAAAGGGTCCTTCCGAATGCCATGAAGGGTACAGGGTGTACCCATCTGCAGGTGGTCGCCCATGTCGGCACCAATGTGTGTCGCTATGGATCGGAGGAAATCCTCTCTGGCTTCCGGCGGCTATCTGATTTTGTGAAGACTGCCAGTCTCGCTAGCGGGATGAAAGCAGAGCTCACCATCTGCAGCATCGCCGACAGGACTGACTGCGGACCTTTGGAACAGAGCCGAGTGGAGGGTCTGAATCAGAAGCTGAGACGGTTCTGCGACCGTGTGGGCTGCAGATTCCTCGACTTGCGCCATAGGGGTGGTGGGGTTTCGGGTTCCGCTGGATAGGTCAGGAGTCCACTACACGCAACAAGCGGCTACACGGGTAGCAGGGGTTGTGTGGCGTGGGCTGGGCGGTTTTTTAGGTTAGATGGCCTCGGGCAAGTACAGAAAGGGCAATAGCCTCAACGGTTGCGGGGCAAAGTCAGGACATGCGGGGACCAAGCAGCAATCGGTATTGTAATTGTAAACTGTCGAAGCTGCGTTGGTAAAGTACCGGAACTTCAAGCGCTGATAGAAAGCACCGAAGCTGAAATCGTTATAGGTACTGAAGGCTGGCTGAAGCCAGAGATAAATTCTGCCGAAATTTTTACAAAGGCACAGACGGTGTTTAGAAAGGATTGATTGCATGCAACCGGTGGTGGAGTGTTCGTCGCTGTTAGTAGTAGTTTATCCTGTAGTGAAGTAGAAGTGGATAGTTCCTGTGAATTATTATGGGTGGAGGTTACACTCAACAACCGAGCTAGGTTAATAATTGGCTCCTTTTACCGACCCCCCGACTCAGCAGCATTAGTGGCAGAACAACTGAGAGAAAATTTGGAATACATTTCACATAAATTTTCTCAGCATGTTATAGTCTTAGGTGGAGATTTCAATTTACCAGATATAGACTGGGACACTCAGATGTTTAGGACGGGTGGTAGGGACAGAGCATCGAGTGACATTATACTGAGTGCACTATCCGAAAATTACCTCGAGCAATTAAACAGAGAACCGACTCGTGGAGATAACATCTTGGACCTACTGGTAACAAACAGACCCGAACTTTTCGACTCTGTAAGTGCAGAACAGGGAATCAGTTATCATAAGGCCGTTGCAGCATCCCTGAATATGGAAGTTAATAGGAATATAAAAAAAAGGGAGGAAGGTATATCTGTTTAGCAAGAGTAATAGAAGGCAGATTTCAGACTACCTAACAGATCAAAACGAAAATTTCTGTTCCGACACTGACAATGTTGAGTGTTTATGGAAAAAGTTCAAGGCAATCGTAAAATGCGTTTTAGACAGGTACGTGCCGAGTAAAACTGTGAGGGACGGGAAAAACCCACCGTGGTACAATAACAAAGTTAGGAAACTACTGCGAAAGCAAAGAGAGCTTCACTCCAAGTTTAAACGCAGCCAAAACCTCTCAGACAAACAGAAGGTAAACGATGTCAAAGTTAGCGTACGGAGGGCTATGCGTCAAGCGTTCAGTGAATTCGAAAGTAAAATACTAGGTACCGACTTGACAGAAAATCCTAGGAAGTTCTGGTCTTACTTCAAATCAGTAAGTGGCTCGAAACAGCATGTCCAGACACTCCGGGATGATGATGGCATTGAAACAGAGGATGACAAGCGTAAAGCTGAAATACTAAACACCTTTTTCCAAAGCTGTTTCACAGAGGAAGACCGCACTGCAGTTCCTCCTCTAAATCCTCGCACAAACGAAAAAATGGCTGACATCGAAATAAGTGTCCAAGGAATAGAAAAGCTACTGGAATCACTCAACAGAGGAAAGTCCACTGGACCTGACGGGATACCAGTTCGATTCTACACAGAGTACGCGAAAGAACTTGCCCCCCTTCTAACAGCCTTGTACCGCAAGTCTCTAGAGGAACGGAAGGTTCCAAATGATTGGAAAAGAGCACAGGTAGTCCCAGTCTTGAAGAAGGGTCGTTGAGCAGATGCGCAAAACTATAGACCTATATCTCTGACGTCGATCTGTTGTAGAATTTTAGAACATGTTTTTTGCTCGAGTATCATGTCGTTTTTGGAAACTCAGGATCTACTATGTAGGAATCAACATGGATTCCGGAAACAGCGATCGTGTGAGAGCCAACTCGCTTTATTTGTTCATGAGACCCAGAAAATATTAGATACAGGCTCCCAGGTAGATGCTATTTTTCTTGACTTCCGGAAGGCGTTCGATGCAGTTCCGCACTGTCGCCTGATAAACAAAGTAAGAGCCTACGGAATATCAGACCAGCTGTGTGGCTGGATTGAAGAGTTTTTAGCAAACAGAACACAGCATGTTGTTATCAACGGAGAGTCGTCTACAGACGTTAAAGTAACCTCTGGCGTGCCACAGGGGAGTGTTATGGGACCATTGCTTTTCACAATATATATAAACGACCTAGTAGATAGTGTCGAAAGTTCCATGCGGCTTTTCGCATTAGAAAATTGTAGGGAAATGCAGGAAGATCTGCAGCGGATAGACACTTGGCGCAGGGAGTGGCAACTGACCCTTAACATAGACAAATGTAATGTATTGTGAATACATAGAAGGAAGGATCCTTTACTGTATGGTTATATGATAGCGGAACAAACACTGGTAGCAGTTACTTCTGTAAAATATCTGGGAGTATGCGAGCGGAACGATTTGAAGTGGAATGATCATATAAAATTAATTGTTGGTAAGGCGGGTACCAGGTTGAGATTCATTGGGAGAGTCCTTAGAAAATGTAGTCCATCAACAAAGGAGGTGGCTTACAAAACACTCGTTCGACCTATACTTGAGTATTGCTCAGCAGTGTGGGATCCGTACCAGATCGGGTTGACGGAGGAGATAGAGAAGATCCAAAGAAGAGCGGCGCGTTTCGCCACAAGGTTCTTTGGTAACCGTGATAGCGTTACGGAGATGTTTAACAAACTCAAGTGGCAGGCTCTGCAAGAGAGGCGCTCTGCATCGCGGTGTAGCTTGCTCGCCAGGTTTCGAGAGGGTGCGTTTCTGGATGAGGTATCGAATATATTGCTTCCCCCTACTTATACCTCCCGAGGAGATCACGAATGTAAAATTAGAGAGATTAGAGCGCGCACAGAGGCTTTCAGACAGTCGTTCTTCCCGCGAACCATACACGACTGGAACAGGAAAGGGAGGTAATGACAGTGGCACGTAAAGTGCCCTCCGCCACGCACCGTTGGGTGGCTTGCGGAGTATAAATGTAGATGTAGATGTAGATGTAGAACAGTGCCTTGATGAACTTGTGGATAGTATGCCACGACGATTACCGACATGCTTCAATGCAAGAGGACGTGCTGCTGGGTATTAGAGGTACAGGTGTGTACAGGAAGCTGGACCACCACCTGTGAAGGTCTCACTGTATGCTGGTACAACACCCAATGTGTGGATTTCCCGAGGAATAAAGATGGCGGAAATAATGCTTATGTTGATCTCTATTCTAATTTTCTATACAGACTCCGGAACTCTCGGAACCGAGTTGATGTAAAACTTTTTTTGATGTATGCGTTTTTCAATCAATATCATTGGCCATAGAACTCAATACCGTCCCACCGGCACACAACAGTATTCGTCAGCGTCAAGGCAATACTATTATTTTGAACTGTAGTGCCATGATCTATTTGCTTCAGCTGTAACTAGGAACCGCGAGATTCGCGTTACTGTTGACCTGATGCTATGGACACAAATGACTAACATCACAAATTACACACACATGATGATATGTAAGGTCCCTCATTATTTTCTTCGACATGTAGAGGTTCTGTTATTTTAATGGGTTCTATACACATCTGAAGCATACGTTAACACTGCAAGCCTCGCGAATACCTTTCTGTCCAAGCATTATTTACCGCCTTTCTGCTACACGACTTTAGGAGTTTGTAGGACATTTACAAACAATCTGATTCACCGAGAGAACAGAGCACATCACTATAAAGATAATTCAGATATCAGTTAGATCAATAATTTTGGGATTTCTTCACCTTCTCTCGTTGTTGGCGTCTTCTCCAGCGGGAAATCTTGCTCGTGTATTAAATCAGTGCTTCTCGTTTGCAGCAGAAATAGCTTATCCTTTCACTCTATGCTACAGAAATTAGTTAGCAGAGTATATAACCTACACTGCCCATTAAGCACAGTTTTCTAAGAAAAACAGACGCGAAATAACGGAATAAAATGCTGGAAATGGAGAAAGAGACGACTGTGAATATATAAGACGAGACTTACAAGGGGATACAGCCTCAGCTCTTTATGATCCTCTGGAGAAGCTGGAAAACTGCCAGTCGTTTCTGGCCACACTCCATCTCGGCCAGACCAGACGTACGTACAAGGCTACAAAGCGTCTCCTTCTGATCCTCACAGCCCTATGAATTTTTAATAATAATGCGTGTACTACAGTATTACCTCAGGAATACACACTGCATTTCAATTCTTAACTTCAATGTAACAGCGACTTCCAGAGCACTGCAACTGTTGAATCGTCTCTAAATTTAAATAATACAGGGTGTTACAAAAAGGTAAACTTTCAGGAAACATTCCTCACACATAAAGAAAAGATGTTATGTGGACATGTGTCCGGAAACGTTTAATTTCCATGTTAGAGTTCATTTTAGTTTCTTCCACCTACGCTCAATGGAGCACGTTACCATGATTTCGTATGGGATACTCTACCTGTGCTGCTAGAACATGTGCCTTTACAAGTACGACACAACATGTGGTTCATGCACGATGGAGCTCCTGCACATTTCAGTCGAAGTGTTTGTACGCTTCTCAACAACAGATTCGGTGACCGATCGATTGGTAGAGGCGGACCAATTCCATGGCCTCCACGCTCTCCTGACCTCAACCTTCTTGACTTTCATTTATGGGGGTATTTGAAAGCTCTTGTCTACGCAACCCCGGTACCAAATGTACAGACTCTTCGTGCTCGTATTGTGGACGGCTGTGATACCATACGCCATTCTCCAGAGCTGCATCAGCGCATCAGGTATTCCATGCGACGAAGGGTGGATGCATGTATCCTCGCTAACGGAGGACATATTGAACGTTTCCTGTAACAAAGTGTTTGAAGTCACGCTGGTGCGTTCTGTTGCTGTGTGTTTCCATTTCATGATTAATGTGAAATGAAGAGAAGTAATAACATGAGCTCTAACATGGAAAGTAAGCGTTTCCGGACACATGTCCACATAACATATTTTCTTTCTTTTTGTGTGAGGAATGTTTCCTGAAAGTTTGGCCATACCTTTTTGTAACACCCTGTATATGACATCCAACTAAACAGTTACTGACAACTTCTTTCTCAACTGATGTACGTAAATATTACGATAGTACTTTGTATAAACAATAGGGTGAAACCTCCGAAAATAAAAACACAACGCGTCAAAAAACTCAATAATCACCAACAAAATTGCACTTAATCATTCGAAGCAAACCGACAGAACCAGATAATATCCTTATATTACAAGCGATACTCACAACATAATGGAAGCAATTTCTGCTGTCAGTAATGGAGCAGCAGAAACGTACGCTAACGACAGGGGAATGCAATGACACAATGACAGCTGATGTCTTCCTTGTGTTGGACAATGCCACAACCACATACATTGATGTACGTATTGAAGTAATTCATAATACTCTTTAAACACACAAGAATTTGTTATATTGTAAAAGTATATTGTCCTCCTTCAAAGTACTTCAATGTCTTGACATGCACAACGAAACCTTTTGTGCGTAATACATGTCACTAAGGAACATATATCTCAACGCAATGAAAGAAATATTCACAACACCGTAGACAACTGATAAGTCAGAAAATTTAAAGGCATACATTTACAGGCATATATCACAACCAGAGATGGGCCTAGCCTGTCTGTCCCCAAGGTGCAAGCCCTGCGTTGGTGCTCCCAGCCGATGTTGAAGTTATGGTGACAAGCTAACCAGCGCTAGCATTAAGAAATATATGCGATATTGATTTTATTTTATGAACTAAGCCATCGTCCTTTCTCTGAGTCCTGAATTTCATAGCGTGTAGAGAGTTTATACAATTTCAAGGCTAATTCGATCGTCACTTGGTTTCGAAAACCAAAATCTTTTCACTAATGAGATAAGCAGGTTCCTTAAGAAAGAATGCATATATTTCATGTGCCGGTTCGTTACTACCTTTGCACGACAACATGTGATACAGTTTACCTGTATCAAAACTAAAAACTCGTGACACGTGCATCCTATGTAAAGAAATACTGAGTAGGCGCCGCGGTATTATGTCATCTGTGAGACTTAAATGTGAGAGACGATTGAGTGCAAATTGCAGCAGGGTATACATCGAAACGTAAGATGAGACTGAGGCGAGAATAAATCTTGAATGCGAACTTCTTATGAAGTAGTGACTTATGGGGAATTACACTGAATAATGTAAACGGATGGTGGTGAAACACTGAAGTGAAGTATCAGACCCGTCTTTTACAAATTGCAGAAAGCCGCTCGATTTTGTTACTACTCAAAGCTTACTTAAATACAGTTCTCAAGGCTAAAAGCGTAGAAGCGTATTGTGAATGGGATATAGAATAGATATAATTGTACAGTGATAACGGAAAACATTTCCATCTGTCTGACAACCTGAGAGATCTTTAGATAAAGAGAAATAACCAATAGAAGTAAAAAAGGAAGTGCTTATGTCAAAGATCCAGAACACTACAATGTCCCTCAGAGACACTAGCAATCTTCTATGACAAAACTCTGGTACTTCGAACTAGGCTTCCAGGAAAAGAAGTCCTCGTATTTTTACATGCGAGTACCATAAACCTGATTTTGCCAACAAGTTTTTTTTTCTTCGTTAATTTATGGTACTTTCCGAAAGTACAGGAAAAGCTTTCGCCATATGGTTTTGATAATGAAATGAATAGTATTAATATAATCTTCACAATTATGTTCGCAAACGATGAAAAAAAAGGTTCAAGACGATAAGCTGACACGGTATGAACTATGTAATGAAAGAACTTAATTGTGTGTGTCGATAAATAATGTGTAGAGTCAGGTACTGGAAACATGGTGGACCCTCTTTGCAGCAGTGTCTGGTACTGAATCGTTGATACTCATAGGCAAAAAATTAAGTAGTGTATACACTTCTAAATGGGGTTTCATCGATAGATTTTATATGTAAAACGGTATAAAACAAATTAGATTAAAAATAGCGAAGTGAAAATAATATCACCTAAATGTTGGTCTTCAAGGCGTATGCTTAGTGCCTACTAGACACTGCCGAAAATTGTATGCAGGCTCCCGCTTCTACTCGTTAACCAACGGGCACTGAATTTCATCGTTTTGGTCACACGAACACGAACGCTGTGAAATTAACGTGCCTAACGCAGCACCCTGTATCCTTTCTGATTATCTGAAGGTCAATTAGCTCACCTGCTGTCTTCTATTGATGTCTCGTGGGTGTCGTTTGTAGATGCTGATGTGCCCATTTGATTCTTCTTATTAGCAGGTCGCGAGCTCTTTGCTCTTTGCGAATAGTGCATGACGAACAGTGGCGCAAAATACAATTCCAAATTATCACTCAGCCCAAATAAAGGAACGGACACTGATTGAGGATGTCACAAATGCCTCTCCAAATTATCCAGCCGCTGTGGCCGAGCGGTTCTAGCCGTTTCAGTCTGGAACGGCGCGACCGCGACGGTCGCAGATTCGAATCCTGCCTCGGGCTTGGATGTGTGTGATGTCCTTAGTTAGGTTTAAGTAGTTCTAAGTTCTAGGGGACTGATGGTCTCAGATGTTAAGTCCCATAGTGCTCAGAGCCATTTAAACCATCTGAACCTCTCCAAATTTATTCAAACTTTGCCGTGGACAGAAACAGCCTGCAGACGAACATAGCCAGTAAAAGTAAATACTAAAACTTGAAATATTTCCTGAGTACTGTGAATAACAGTCTGATTGCACGAAAGATGCTTTAACATTTAGTTTGTGTATTTTGCGGTAATATCACACGAAATATTTCAGCATCGCCCAGTGTACTATCACTTACAACATACACCTTTACACCTTTCAGTCCCAATCGAGACCGTTTCGCGCCTGTCTCTGCTCGCTTCTTATCGATCCATCTCAACATCTAATAAAAGTTCACCTTAATTAAAACAGGTAACTTTTCTCATAAGAATTATTAAAGTCGTTGGAATAATTATGATAGTTCTCAGTATGAGCAAGATCACCGGTATAGCCGGAAATTAAATTCAATAGTTATGAGCAAAAGCAAATTGTAGTGACATGCGGCTTGGCGCAGTTATTCCGCCATAGGAAGCCTCTTGAACTTTCCGTGTTCCCAGACTGCGTGACTATCTTGCGTCACGTGGTGTGAGGTCACCTACAGACTACGGGCCAGTGACGCAGCTTCGCTCTACACACTGCAGTCTATAATGAAATGTAGGAATAAAAGCTGGGCGCAATGTGGCATAAATGCCACAACGGGAGTAGGGAATGGGGAACAGTGATGCAAAGCAGACACTGAACCTATTGAAGCAACATAGTAAATACTCATTATCAGCGGATAAATAAATTTTCTCTCTTAATTCACTGCAATCTTGCTTTGAATCATCTTAGCGTATACACTGATTTACAATACAAATTAGCATCAAGTGCCGTATATTAAGAGCGTGTAAAACTGTCTGACGTTGCCTAAAATAATAGCAAACGATGATTTTACATAACATTTTCAGTACTATGTGCTGAAGAAAGTGGATATGTTTTGTTTATTATTTCGTTGCAACTTAAATAGTAGAATTTATAGAGTGAACAGAAAAGCAAATTTGAGAGAGCTGCTATGTAGGTACGTACGTCAAAGATTAACATTGTTATACGATGGCAACAGTAAAGAGAGTCAGTGGGCATGTTATATAGGCTGTGAATCGCGGTGCTCGTTGCATATAAGGTACATTTCAGTCTGAACGACGATATACGCTGATCGCTCAGAAAGTCAGAGTCATATTTTCAAACGAAGACACTGGATTGCCAACACCTATGGAGTCACTGATAAAGCTGCGAGAGAGTTATACATCGGCGTGTCTGGATAAATCTCGTTGTGAATGACGACAGTGCATTGAATTGCACTGCAGCTAAGTAAAATTTTGTGTAGCTACCTTTCTCTTCTCTCTCTCTCTCTCTCTCTCTCTCTCTCTCTCTCTCCCTCTCTCGCTCAATTTTTATTTACCGCAAGAGAAGAAGTGTGCTTAAATTTACTGTTATTTGAGACTGTTATCCGTCTATAATGTTACGGGAAAGGAGTGAGAGTGTAATACTTGCCAAAATTAAGGAAGTCATTATCTCATACGCAATAATAACGAGCGATCTCGTTACGGATAAACAGACAAAATTATATTATTAAAAGAACGTTCTTCCAGCAACGTTACCTAATTCTGAATGTAGTTAATTCAAACGGGGTTGAGATTATTCAACATATATTTTGACGAGAGATTAAATAATAATTCGAGGAGAGGCTCTTGTTTTCTTTACTAAATTACAGATATCGCTACTCAAATTAATTTTAAAACGTCACTCTTCCTGCCTCACGTAACAAATGTGATAGTAATTTGAATCCGAAGATCACTATACTTGCTCCTTAGCCTAAAGCCGAAATCAATATTTTTTTTTCCTTTTTATTTCATAGGGTTCCGACCCGAGGGTACTTACACCCCACTGCATAACATTTCGTATATCTAGCAGAACATGTCAGCAATACGTCCAAATATATCATCATGATCTCGCTTACGAATTTTACAATTTCGTATTGTTTCTGCATGCGTATTACAGACCAGTATGCGTGTGTGTGTGTGTGTGTGTGTGTGTGAACGATGTTTCATAGTGGTGCTCTATCATTTTTATGCAGCGTGTAACGAGCAAGTGAGCACCGTTTTTAGATCTCATTCTAGGGCTTGATCGCATGTTTGTCAACCTTACAGAAATTGTTTTCCAAATTCAACGATTTCTTTTCAAATTTACACACGTTATAGTACAATACTTGCACAACGAGTCTTTGCATTTTGTTACTCGCAGTAGACAGGGTGTCCAGTTTGCCTGGGGTCAACGTTCCTTACCACGAAAGGTGATTAAATCGCAAAACCCGACGGAGTTTACGTTTTCTCAGTGGTCTTGAAAGATGCGTTATATTGTAGCCCCTAATTAGCCAAGGGATTACGAATGATAGTAAGTAAATAAAACATGAAGTAAACCATATTGATAAATTAACAATTTATTTGGTTATATAGGGTACCAGGGTACCAAAAAAACAATGTGTCAAATTTATGTCATAAATGATTTCAGCATACTGAGAAATGTCACGTGTAAGTTTCCTGATCTGCATCAACTGGACATACTGAGAGGCAGATCGCTCCTACAAAAGCAGTTGCTTAGTGAAGTTAGGAAACGGAATTGAATTTAACGTATCTTTTAATAAAAAGTTGGCCCTGGGACTGAGTGTCAAGAAAGGAAATTTCCGTAATTGTTAAACTGATTAATTTAACAAGAGGGATATACTGATTTCGAAATTACATGTAAGGTCCAGGTGAATCCCAAATTAATTACTTGTTATGTGTGCACAGATTAATAGAAAACATTACCACATTTACTAACACACATTTCAAGAAAATTCAACTGGTATGTAAATTCCATTGCAAAAAGAAATACGAGTAAAGTATGGGTCGGGGAATGCAATCTGATGAGGATATGTGCGACAACGATAAAGCACTCCCTAACACATTCATTAAATGATACGGAATCTCGTGAATCCAGTGATTGCATGATATAGAAAAAAAGAAAATTACACGTGCACTATGCCTGATAATTCGGCTGTGGTGAGCTTGCGAGAATTTACTTGAACCTAGCAACCCCCTACTTCTATCGTATCATAATCTGCTGCAAATGATTACAGGCGTTTAGATGGAGACTACCAGAATTCCGACAGCTACCAACTATGTTGTAGATGTTGCCTTCACCTCTCCCCATCTCAAAGTCCACGACCGACTGCGCTCCCTGTACGGAAGTCTGAGGTAGAATCTGTAGAAGTCTAGTCAAGAAGTTTGCCTAAGTAGTGTGCCCCAGAAGTGAAGAAACTGTGCTCCCAGCGTCCGCTTTGTGCGTGATTTCGCGTAAAGACTTTGTCCGCCAATGACAAGATTTGTCGTAGTCTGCGCCAGTAGTATCTGTAGTTTTACTACCACTATGGGATACTCTCCTTCAAATTCTGAAGGTGGCAGGGGTAAAATACAGGGAGCGAAAGGCTATTTACAGTTTGTACAGAAACCAGATGGCAGTTATAAGAGTCGAGGGGCATGAAAGGGAAGCAGTGGTTGAGAAAGGAGTAAGACAGGGTTGTAGCCTCTCCCCGATGTTATTCAATCTGTATATTGAGCAAGCAGTAAAAGAAACAAAAGAAAAATTCGGAGTAGGTATTAAAATTCATGGAGAAGAAGTAAAAAATTTGAGGTTCGCCGATGACATTGTAATTCTGTCAGACACAGCAAAGGACTTGGAAGAGCAGTTGAACGGAATGGACAGTGTCTTGAAAGGAGGATATAAGATGAACATCAACAAAAGCAAAACGAGGATAATGGAATGTAGTCAAATTAAGTCGGGTGATGCTGAGGGAATTAGATTAGGAAATGAGACACTTAAAGTAGTAAAGGAGTTTTGCTATTTGGAGAGCAAAGTAACTGGAGTAAAATAACCGATGATGGTCGAAGTAGAGAGGATATAAAATGTAGACTGGCAATGGCAAGGAAAGCGTTTCTCAAGAAGAGGAATTTGTTAACATCGAGTATAGATTTAAGTGTCAGGAAGTCGTTTCTGAAAGTATTTGTATGGAGTGTAGCCATGTATGGAAGTGAAACATGGACAAAATTAGTTTGGACAAGAAGAGAACAGAAGCTTTCGAAATGTGGTGCTACAGAAGAATGCTGAAGTTAAGATGGGTAGATCACGTAACTAATGAGGAGGTATTGAATAGGATTGGGGAGAAGAGAAGTTTGTGGCACAACTTGACTAGAAGAAGGGATCGGTTGGTAGGAAATGTTTTGAGGCATCAAGGGATCACAAATTTAGCATTGGAGGGCATTGTGGAGGGTAAAAATCGTAGAGGGAGACCAAGAGATGAATACACTAAGCAGATTCAGAAGGATGTAGGTTGCAGTAGATACTGGGAGATGAAGAAGCTTGCACAGGATAGAGTAGAATGGAGAGCTGCATCAAACCAGTCTCAGGACTGAAGACCACAACAACAACAACAATGGATTTCAAAAAACATAGCCTCCAGTCGGGTGTCTGCTGGCCTGCTCTGTACTGAGAATTCTGGGCCTTGGGTCTCCACCACGAACACAGGTTTTTATTTAGCCAATGACGTGTTGTTTCGCATTGAAAAATACTGTAACGGCACTCCCACCAGTTCTCAGAATGCTTCTTTCTACCTGCAGATGGCAAATTTTTCCCATACCAATGTCGCCTCTACACCCAATGGTAAAATACGACACGCAGAAAGTATTTCGGAATGCTGTGATATTTCTTACTGTGGCCGCCAGTACTTTATTTTCCTAGAAGCTCGCCTTGATGCAGCTTGATACGCGTGGAGTATCACATGGGACGAAAGTGGAGTGAGGTACAAACGACGGTCCTGTGGGAGAGTCCGCCAATTGTACTGAACTTGCTTCTGACTGGTCGGCACATTAGTGTGCTAGGCGCCAAAACGCCTAACTACTCTTATTAATTATTTATATACTCTAATTGTATTTAACCCATTTTTATTATAACCTCTCATGGTAACCCTACGAGTCTATCATTTTTGTTTATTGAAGATCACTAATTTTGAGAAACATAAGAGTAATGATATTGCAACCAAAGTGTTCAGGTCGCTGTGGCGCGCCTGGGAGACGAAATACTTCGGCTGCGCTAATCACTCTGTTCTGGAGGGACAGACATGTCGTACTCTGTATCGGAAGTTGGATGGCAAAGTTACCGTACGATTAAGAAAGCTATGTCGATTGTTGTAAAAGACAGTGTAAAATGTGTGACTATTTAAATCATAACCAAACGGTATACATTAATGAGAAGTGTCGCCTACCATCAATGTCAGTACTACAGATCTTGTCCTCTGTAGATGTACCTGGGGAAGTGGTAGCCCGTGAAAAGCACAATCACAGGTTCGAGAGGACAGCATAGCAGCCTCCGCCGAAGAAGGTCCCACGACCGACGAACTGTCTTCTGCTCTGGAGACACAACATTAAAAGACGACAGGTTGGTGGAAAGAATGGTCAGAGACTCTTATTGAACCTCCCCAGATCTCTCCAGCTTCCAGATCTAAATTCCAAATTGACACATAATTTATAATGTTTTGCTTGCTTTCAGACGAGGCGAAAAGGTGGGTATGTGGAGAAATGGAGGTCCTCAGTCCCGTCTTCCGCAAATTTCACTGGATGTCCAACCGAGTTTAAGAAACAGGCTATGTTTTCGTAAGAGCCTGCCGGTACAAGTAGTTCGCTACGACTGAGTTTCACAGGCTACATCCAATCTCTGTGTAAGCTTGTTTGTTAATTAGAGACGAAGATGATGATTACTAGGGCCTGGGTTTTAATGACAAGTCATTTTTTTTTCAGAGCTATAGGGTGAATTTTGGAACAATTTATACACATATCTAGGCATTTTAGTGTCGAAAAATGTACTTTGATTGGGCATATAAAGTCATGTTTTAACAAATTTTAGTAATAGGTCATATTGCGGCTAACATTTAATATAATAGGTCATATTTCCGTCAACTTTTGCCAAAAATGCATAAAACGTTTTCCTCGTATCTTACTGGACACACGAATAAGAAAATGAATATGTTGCTCACAAGACAATATTTAACATGCTATTATGAACGTTAAACAGATAAATTAGTACACAGCTTTATTTCTCAGGGCTGTAGCAGAAAATCGGTGTACCACAACAGTCGTTTCGTGGACATAAAACATTGTTGCGCAGTGTCGACAATACGCTCTCAGAGCCAACAAAGGCGGCTTCTGCGTAACAATCATGGCAGTCGCACAGGTGTTCCCAGTAATCACTTTGAATAAAGCCTTTGCCTTGTTGAACATGCCTAAAGCGAAGTCCTCCGACAGCGTGAAGTTTCGAGGATATGTTCGATTATTTGGAGAGAGGTTCTTTAGTATTGATGGGAAAATATTATTTTGTAAACTGTGTGAAGTTAATGTTAGTGCAGCAAAGCGCTTTAATGTGCAACAACACTGTAATACCACTAAACACAGCAGATTTGTGAAACGAAGTGCTGAAAATAACAGCAGGCAAACGATGTTATTTGAACAGACAGGTCAATCGTCAACCGTGTAATCATTGTGGAAGGATTTGTGTGAGATGATTGGGTCCTGCAACATCCCATTGGAAAAGCTGAAGAATCCACGATCCAGACAGTTCTTGGAGAAGTACACAACACATCCAGTTCCAGATGAATCTACACTGAGAAGGAACTATTTCTCCGTATGCTACAATGATGTGCTCAACAAAACACGAATTACTATTGCTGAGCAAAAGATTTGGATGTCGACAGATGAAGCTACGGCTATTAGTGCAAATGTTGTTGTTGGTGTTCCAAAAGTCGATCGATGGCCCTGGAGATATATTCCTACTAACGTGTGAAGCTCTTGATAGAGTAAACAATTCGACGATTGCTACTTTGTTTGACAACTCTCTGAAGCCACTGTGGCCAGATGGTGTGAAAAGAGACAACTTTTTGCTGCTTGTAACAGATGGTGCTTCATATATGGCTAAAGCAGTCAAAAGGCTTTAGATTCTCTACCCCAGTATGGTGTACGCCACTTGCCTTGCACATAAGTTGCACAGAGTTGCTGAACAGGTGCGATCAAATTACCCTGACGGGGACAAATTAAATTCCTGTGGCAAGAAAATCTATGTGAATGCTCCGCTACGGGTGCCGAAATTCTAAGAACAAGACCCTTTAACGCCCCTCCCACCTACACCTGTTCTTACATGATGGGGTTCTTGGCTTAATGCTGATGAGTATTACTGAACCAACTACACCCAAATAAAGACAATCTTCTGTGAAAGAAGTTTTTACAGATACATTGTCTCGAAACTAGGCATACATCAACGCCAATTTTTCAGTGATATCAAAAGCCATCAAACGATTGAGAGCTGTTGGCACTCAGCTATGTGAGGCCCTGAGTGTTGTGCAACATGTGAAGAGTGAGTCAGGGCGAGGTCATGGTCATGTGGTTGACAAAGTGACAACCAAATTGAAAAGTGTTCTCCAACGGAATCCTTGATATTCTACACTGTGCAAAATTAGTGACAGTCTTTCAAAGAGTGCCGCAACATTTGAAGATACTGAAGCAAAGCTGAACTCCAGTGAGCTGGCTGCCTTCAAATACGCTCCTGTGACGTCACGTGAAGTGGAGAGCAGGTTTTCCAGGTACAAAACTATCCTCAGCGACAACCCCAGATCTTTGACAATGGAAAACCTGAAAACGCACCATGTGATCCAGTGCAACGTTGCAGATGCTTAAGGTTGACATACGGTATTAAATAATGTGAAACGCTTTAAATACTATGTAGAAATAAAAACATTGTTCTGCTGTTTCGGTAGATGATCTTTTCACTGTACTTTGTGTTTAGAGAATAACACATTCAGACATTCAAAAAATAGGTGTAATTTAGCCACAAACCCTGCAGAAAGAAAGAATTATACTTACAATATTTTCAGAAGTGAATTTTGTATTACTTAATGGTGAATAAACAATTAAATAAACAAACAAGAATGCTTTAAATAAACTTCTATTAAGTCATATTTTATTTTTTAAGGTCATATTTATATGAGTTTTAGGTCATAAATGCTTGTATATTTCACTGTTTTTAGGTAATTAAAATCTGGGCCTTAATGATTACAGGTACTTTCATATTAAACAAGAAAAAGATTCGATCTATTTAAACGTGATTTGTCGAAATATTAATTGGGTCGAATTATTAATTGGATTAGCATATCAGAAAGAGAAATAATGAGAAGATGCAAGCCAGGGGTGGCCTGTCACCTCTCAATGCGATATCGTTCAAATGATTTGAAGCCTTACTAAATATTATCATCTATAGTCAAACTTCCATGTACCAGCTCTTTGACCCCATCAACGTTCGTGGCACCTCGTTTAAGGGTAAGTTATAACCTTCTGAACAGCCACCTGCTCTGACTGGCATAATTTTGCATACTGATGTGTTTATGTGAATATTTTATTACTTCATTGTATTCACTATAGCCACTCAAATTCAACTGAAAATGCCCTGTATTTCGAGAACACGCACGTTATTCTTTACAAGACTGTGGAACTTGAGAAAGTAGGTCATTAACGCGGCAATATAGGCAGTCGAATGATCAGAGCAGCGACGCCTCACGCAGACAGTGGTCTGGACGTCGAACGGTCGGCGACCACCACCGCGCAACTCTCTGACACTTGATGCTGGCGTCGACAACTCTCCGGATGGACCAGGCGGTCGCCGGACGGGCGCGGCGCGCTGCCAGTGGCTGGCGCGCGTGGTGGGGGGAAGCCGCGAGTGGTGGGGGAAGTGGTCTACGGACGGGACGCGGCCGGCCCGCTTGCGTCGGGCTGCCAGTCTGGCGGCGGTAGTCGTCGCGAGCAGAGGGGAGCAGAGAGCGGCGCCCGCGCTGCGTCCCGGCGCCGACGCCACGTGATACGTGATGCGCACGGTATGACGCGCGCCGCGCTAGCTGTGGCGTGCCTCGCCCTCCTCGCTCACGGTGAGTCGCCGCCCCCCACCCTGCGACCCCACTCGCACTCCAGTAGCACTCATTCTACTCGGTCTGTTCAGTCACTGCATTAAATGAAAAGGTTCGAGGGACAGCAACACGATTCGTCGCGGACGTCTCTAATCATCGCGAGAGCACCACTGGTTAGGCCTGGTCGTTATAGCTGCAAGGGTACGCGAAACTCGAATGGCACAGATCGCTCTGATTTAAGATCCGTGAGGTCCAACTGCTATCGTTGTGAACCTTGCACCCACAGATGACTTTCGTTTGAACACCAGATGCACTGGGTTTATTCCCTGTTCAAATATATTGAAGAAACCAATCGCTTGAGTCTCTTGAATAACGCATAAGATAGTTCACCAATTCTGACATTGAGCTAATGTTGTTCTCGTATTACGAGTAGTGCTTCATATTTTTTTCGAAAATGAAACAAATTTTAATTTTCTACGTAATTTATGTGACATGAGTACCCATAATTGTAACAAATAAAACCTTTAGACATCTGCCATTACATTTACGTAATTTAAAATAACTTCCCACACAACGAATCATGCGGTGAACAAAATTCAAACTTGAAATATCATTAGCCCTTTCGATTTCTAGCTGTATCTATTTTTGTAGCAGAAATCCTGTAAATTAAAATGTATACGTTATATCTTTCCCATGCTTACCAAAAGCGTAGATGTTAGTTATTGTTTTGAATCAGGAGCTGCAGTTGACATTTACAGTTTTGGCAGGTCATCTCTTAACACGGCCGACGTCACTTTTAAGTGCTGGTCAAGAAGATCAATGAAAATTACATGAAGTACGAAAATCCTGAATATTACTTTGAAGGAATTCTTAAATGAAAAGCCTAAAACTAACACTTTTCTCCCACAACGATTTACATCATTGTGGTACTTAAACGGGTTTTATGGAGTATTTGCATCATTGTTTATTAGTCAGGCACTTCGTATGTAGTCATTATTACAGAGTACTTAAAGAGGTAGGTCCATCACTCACCGTACGTAATTAGTAATAATTCCATACCATACTGCCCTATTCCGTCATCACGATTTACAAGAAGTGCATACGAGCGATACGGTTCTGTATATTAGTCTGAATTTTACCGCTATCAGTGTTCTCCAAATCTCTGCGTGTGCAATAATTTAATATCTATTAATCACACACACACAAATACAAAAGACGAGTCTCTGCGAAATCCCTGATTGGCAAACGCATCATTTTAGTAGCTCCAGTTTGCCGTTGAGAATCAGTTTGTTTTTCGCATTTGATTAATATACACTCTTTTTGAAGCTTTGAACCGCAGTGATAGAACAGGACATATACATTGCATGTGCGATATAAGCCATTATCCTGTCGTATAAATGAGTTACCCACGCCTCTGTAGCCAACACCGAGAGATAAGCGATTCGTGGAGAGCTGCACCATTAATTTTGTGATATGAAAATCCGCTGTTGTATGGTACTTCTATCACTCGAGTTGCACCTTTCCAAAAACAAGGGTTCAATGTCAACAAATGCTAGTATATGAAACCTCTGGTCGTGTAGTCTGTCACAAGAGGTTGAATGATTTGTTGATTCTATTCCGTTCTGTGCATGGCAATATTTTTAGTACTTAGCATCAGAATTACAGTAGATATCAGCGGAAGTGTCGTCCTCTGTTTTACGTCCATTCGGTTGGCGCTCGACATCATATACGTAAGCTGCAAGTAGTGCCTAGCTGACACGAAGGAAATACAGTTCAATAGCTGAGAAAAAGAAAGACCGGAATAACATAAAATATTTCAAAAAGTTATTTCATGACCATACTCGTGACGATCATGATGATGACGTATTCCTTTCTGTATTCTATTTCTGAGCTGATCACTTGTTAAAGAACATACAGTATAAAAACATAGCTGCAGTGAATCATTACTTATGTTACTAAAATGAATATTTTCCCTTGGTTTTCACTTGTTCTTACGACACAAATTCATCTACATCCTCCTATTTGAGTTCCGTATCACACTCGAATTTGGTGACACGGAACTTTGTAATCGATTCCTCTAAGTGTCTCACACAGCGAGGACATGTGACATTCTAGGCGGTGATCAGTGTGTGCGACTGCGACGTAATCTAGACACACTTACAGTCGTTTTACGGAAGCACTAAGGTAAATACTTGAGCCCTGTTCCACGGGACTACAAGTCCCACCGCCACACCTTCACCTGCCCATGTTAGGCAAAATTTTCTGCCTGACTCATGTAGTACCATCACCGTCAGAGGGTGGTACGGGACTACAAGTCCCACCGCCACACCTCCAAAGTGAATTGCAGTGACGCAGTCACTGCCCTGTGGAAATTACTGCCTCACCAACACAGTTAGACCGCAATAGACCGGTGATGCTTTATTGTAACATATCACCCCGGACTACAAGTCCATTTTTTTTTAAAAAAATCACTTACCATCTAAATTCTTCTAGTATTGGTTAGTCGCAGTAATAATACAGAATTATGCGCTTGACATACTACTGTGCGGTAAATTATTTAATGAACAACCAACCATGGATGACTGATTACCGTATTCTGGTTCGAGAAGAAGGTTAGACAGGAACATCGATTTCCAGCAAGTGATTAATTTATGAGAAATTAACCACCATATGCTATATCTTTACACTTGATATTAGCTGTGTGTCGTTTCTAATATAGCGGACTCTCCGTGAGTTTGTTTGCTGTATTCAATGGTTTATGGTTGATATTGATATATTTTTCGTCTTCCTAATATACTCCCGACTGTAACGAACATTCCCATCTATCCTGCTGCCAACTTTCCTTTTCTGTCAGACACCTGTGTTCGTTAGTCTACCACACGATTTCGCTGTACATGTCTCAACTGTCGCTAAATAGAAGCAACTTCGTTGATGAAAGCAACAAAAAATTATACATTTAAATTTACATCCCTTAAGATACCTTACTGTGTGTGGTGTAGGACACTTATCATTTCATTCTTCTCTCAGATGGTGAATGTATCTACGTTTCTCAAGCCCCTCGTCTGAGTTCATATTTCCCTGATTTTCCTGCCATTGCAACTTTGTGAGGTACATGTTGGAGGTAGTAACATATTACTGATTTTATTTTGTACACACGTTTTCGGAATTTTAGTAGTAAACCTCTCTATGATGGACGCCGCCTCGTTAGTAGCGTCTGCCACTGAACTGTACTGAGTCTCTATGTGACGGTCCCGCCAAAATGTTTCTCACCTTCTTCTTAAGATGCCTCCGTTAGCTCAATGGAGGGAGTAGTAATGTTGCCCAGTTTTGTTCAGATGGCTCTGAGCACTATGGGACTTAACATCTGAGGTTATCAGTCCCCTAGAACTTGGAACTACTTAAACCTAACTAACCGGAGGACCGCACACACATCCATACCAAAGGCAGGATTCGAACCTGCGACCGTAGCAGCAGCGTGGTTCCGAACTGAAGCGCCTAGAACCGCTCGGCCACAATGCCAGTTTTGTTAGAATACCGGTTTCGAATATTGTACAGCAGTTAATCGCAAGATCATTCGCGGAAATTACCATACAATTTTCTCGTGCTTATCTGTTGCACTTTCGTTTGGAGTATACAGATCTCTTATAATCGCGTCTCAGAATTTGTTAGATGAGCACTGGCTAACTTAAAAAGGTACATAATCGCTGGAGAGCTGCTCTTCTTTAGGTCGCCTCTATCCCCTCTACTAATATTACATCGGAAGAGCCCCGGACTGACGAAAAACGTTCAAGAACCGTTCGAATAAGGAACTTGATAACCTCATCCTTTCCCGGTTGTGTCGCGTTTCTTTAACACTCTTTCCTATGTACTTCAGAGTGTCACCTGCCCGTCTTTCAATTAGTTTTATATAGTAGCTCAGTTTTAAGTCGCTCTAGGCCCATAACACAATATATTTTACTGACTGCTCCCTAGGATTTTTCAGCAGTAGTGTCCTTTAACAATAGTGGACCTTAAAGTAATTGTTATTTCCAGATACAATAAAATTTATATTGTTAGAAAATATTGAACACAGTTTTGAGATTGTATGTGGCAGCAGAACTCTTTTCGACAATTATACCGAAGACGGTTACCTCCACGCGAAACAAATGACGTTAACTCACGTAATGGACCTCTCTTGGATTTTTATGTGCAATACAATACATTTAATTACGTATGAAATTTGCTCAGGTTATAATCTTAATGAACTTAGTTGGGACGCTTGACATCGCTTTCGTTTAGTGATATACCTACAAAACAATTAGCAGTATATGTCATCGAGTAAAAATAACCCTTCTATGTCGTATCGTTTTCAGTGACATTACACAGTGCAAGTACTCCAAATACACACAATTAGGAATAAATTGTGTCAACTGCATTAAAATCTCTCCGTTGGCCGGCCGCAGTGGACGAGCGGTTCTAGGCGCTTCAGTCTGGAACCACGCGGGTGCTGCGGTCGCACGTTCGAATCCTGCCTCGGGCATGGATGTGTGTGATGTCCTTAGGTTAGTTAGTTTTAAGTTGTTCTAAGTCTAGGGGACTGATGACGTCAGATGTTAAGTCCGATAGTGCTTAGAGCCATTTGAACCATTTTTTCTGTCCACTGTAGAGAACGTTTACTTATTGTTGTCTAACCCTGCTAGATTTTGAGGTACCTAGATCGAATCGCATTGCTGCTTACGATACCGACTGTTTCTGGTAGCAGTTTTATAGACTCTCTAACAAACTCTGACCATAAATGAAGGTAAATCTGTCCATTTGCTTCGGTAACGCCTTTATCTTAATCCCATACTATCAGAGATTCAGTGGCAGGTACGGAACCCAGGTACCAGTTTTTTTGCAACACCGTTTAATACATTTACGTAAGAGTGTTTCACGGATTCATGGTGAACGTTCATAGAAATACATAACCGTTTCGTTTCCCTCGGCATCCCCGTTATTACACATTCCTTTGGACTCTACAGATCTCTTACAATTATAACTTCAACTCTCTAACATCGCGTGGTAATGCGACCACGTTGACCTTTATCTGGTAAGCTGAGAAGTATTGTCCACACTTCTCGACAGTATGACTGTTTTCTGTAGATAAGATTAATGAAGAAAACTTACTGAAAGCAAAGGAAATAGGTTTCAGTTATTATACCAATCCAGCGTCGTATTAATAAGACAATATTTAAATACAAAGTAACATACTTTCCTTGTCCTTCTCACACGATATTCAGCAAACCGGAAAGTAAATCACGTCCACAGGAAAAAGTTCTTGACATGAGAGTTATATACACAGGCTAAAAAATTTACTGTCCAATGGACTGTGGCTGTAGCTGGTAGTATGGAGGTATCAATGAGTGCAGGGAGATACCACGTTTCGGCCATTGTTGCATCATCCAACAGTATAAAGCATCTGTCCTATACATAGGCAGCTGAGCGCTGATCGGTTAAGACAAATGCCGGGATGACTCCTCTGAAAGCCATTTCTTTCGCCCTTTCTTCCCATTCCAAGCGTGTGCTCTGTCCCCAGTGAACTCTTACGAGGCGAGATGTCGCAGTGGTTAGCACACTGAACTCACTTTGAGTGGGACGACCTACAAATCCACGTTCAGCCATCCGGATTTAGGTTTTCCATGATTCCCCTAAGTTCCAGGCAAATGCCGAGGTGGTTCCTTTGGAAGGGCACCCCCGATTTCCTTCCCTTTCCTTTAAAAGTTCCGAGCTTGTACTCCGTCTCTAATGACATCGATGTTGACGGGACGATAAATGTAAATCGGCATTTCTTCTTTCCTTCTAATGACGTCGTCGTCTATGTGACGACAAACGTTAAAGTGCATTCTTTCTGCTTCCTTCTGTGTTGAAGTGGTAAAAACATTCTGGACCATTAATTAAAGATGGACTTATGACATTCTTTAATTACTACACGTATTGCTGCTCAATCCCCCTAATATTTCGCACGGAAAAGAGCAAAGACCTCGCTAAAGTGCAGTTTTATTTCTTTGGCGTGTTTCCTATTCAAAATGCTAGAATGATTATATGAGCTGTCATTACAGAAAAAAAAAGTTTCGGGAAGTGGGTCAGCAGCTGTTTCCGTAACCAGAAGAGTAAGTGCCCTCAGGTGCCTTCTCCAAAATCTATTTGGAATGATTATTGTTTAGATCCCCATCCCGCTATCATGTTTTACTTTTCCGTGGTTTCCTGGAATCGCCATTAATTTGTGCTAGAGTAACACCGAAAAGTTCCACAAAAGCTGTCGATCCCGCAGTCGAAATATGGTCTCAAACATATTGTTTATGAAAGGTGAAAGGACCTTAAATATGTATTAAGGTTGGTTGAATTGAACTCTACTGTTCATAACTTATATTTTTATGTACTCCTACGTATCGAGAAGCACGACTGATAGTCGTACGCTGTATCTTGCATAGTCTCACATTTAGTACTCTATGCAATATCCTACCGGCCAGTAATCTACACGTGCAAAAATATGACAGTCAACAGTGGTGGTTTCTTGGGGCCAAGTAACGCTGCCTTTCTGTGCTGCCATGTAGAACTAGTTCAAATGGTTCAAATGGCTCTGAGCACTATGGGACTTGGCATTTGAGATCATCAGTCCCCTAGAACTTAGAACTACTTAAATCTAACTAACATATGGACATCACACACTTCCATGCCTAAGGCAGCATTCGAACCTGCGACCCTAGCGGTCGCGCGGTTCCAGACTGAAGCGCCTAGAACCGCTCGGCCACCCCGACCGGCGTAGAACAAGTACTCTTTAAATGCGTCCGAACTGCAACGAACATTGCCAGTCTCTGGCTGGAAAACTGTGTGGAATTTCGTTACGTTACGTACCATAAACTGAATGCTACATAACCTTTCCATGAGTCACATTGTGGCTTCTTCGTATATCTTTCTTATATCTGCACAGTAGGGATTTTGCTCAGTCATGTTACACATCTTTAGCATTTCCAGTTTGCAAACATTGTTTTATTTTCTGTACACCTTATTGTTACACCTTATTTACATAAGGTGTACAGAAAACACAATTATTACCAAAAGGACATAAATTAGGCTTCCTTCGTCACTGTACGAACATGAAGAGAAGAGTTGAACCACCAGAAGAAGCGATAAAATGCATGCAGCCTCCAAAATCACAGGCGGGTCTGACACTGATACATATTAAGAAGTTACACGGTAGTAACTAAATCGTAAGAACGGGAATCTATATTATCAGCTTGGAAAAGCTATCAGGAAACGCACTGTAAACTGTAAGATAGAATTTCCACCACCACACCATCAATTACTTACAACGTCCTTATACACGGAATTTATTTTATACTGTCTGAAATATCATGGAAAACTCCTATCACATAACTAAGAACATATTTATCTGAGGTGCAGCTTACATTTACTGCGCATTTGTAAGTGAATAATAAAAAAGAGATATAAACCTTTACTGCAGTTTACTACGAAAGAAAATAATATCTAAGCACGAGTTTCTCTGGCTATTCTTCTCTAAAAACTGATTCGCCAAATGACTTAGAACAGCAAGCGGCGAGATTGTTCTAGCTTTATATGCAAAAATCAGTCAATTCAGCTTCTGCTGAAGATCTTATTCGTTTGGAATGCGCCTTTTTTTTATAGAAAAGTTATTAGGAAGAAGTCGCTTACAATTTATGAAACATATCCCACTTGAATGAAAACACTCTATTGCCGTGCGGTTCTAGGCGCTACAGTCTGGAACCGCGTGACCGCTACGGTCGCAGGTTCGAATCCTGCCTCGGGCATGGGTGTGTGTGATGTCCTTAGGTTAGTTAGGTTTAAGTAGTTCTAAGATCTGAGGGACTGATGACCTCAGAAGTTAAGTCCCATAGTGCTCAGAGCCATTTTTGAAAACACGCTATGTGGGTATAACATGGCGATATGGCACCTGACAGTTTGCAAGTGCTAAACTATACTAATATCTTTCATTCTGAACAAAGTGAATGCTTAATGACCGGTGTAACATTGATTATAGGATATAAATGACATCTAATGAAAATGGATACAGTGGTTGACGCTACTTCTTTCGCTTCCTGCACCATCACCCGTAGCACCCCTGCTTACCAGTAGACTATGTGCTGCCATCCTCGGGGAACGACAGAAGTGGTATGGAGCGTCATCTTGCAGTAGGCACACCGTGATGGCTCTGCACACGGACGGATTCAGAGACAGCGGGAAGGAGCATTTGGTCAGATAATGACAAACCAATCGATCCCGATGGTATTGTGGAGGCTGGAGGGACAGATGAGGCACCGGTCATTGTTTCTGTTTGTGGCTCAGGCAATAGTGGACAAAAGATATGCCCGAGGAAATGCACGAGCACATTAAATTTGCAGTTATCTAAGACTATACATTACACTGGAATTCTAGTGGAATGCAACATTATACAAGATGTTTATCCTAAGTGCGGAACAGGTGGCTTTGTACCAAAGCAACAAAAGTCGATTACAATCAGTTATAAATGTTATGAAGAAACAGAGCTTGCCAATAAAATGGGAAGTCTTTTCCGAACATTTTAGGAGAGGCTGAAAGTTGCATGTTTGTCATCTGATTTGGAGAGCAGTGTTCCCTGCACCTGTATAATGATGCCAGGGCGCTATAAAAATTTTGCTGTTTATTACGCTTGAGAACTGCAAAGTTTTAGCCAGGTTATCATTAATCAACACAGCAAAGCTGTAACCCAATGGAAAATCCGCGCAGCCCCCCACAGTTAATAAACATGCATTTAACCTTCACACAATAACAAGGAACTGATCCTTCAATGTAACTGTTGTGCACGACAGTAACACAATCACAGTGAGAACAGCAAACTTACAAGTACCTTCTACAACAGGTTATATTTGGTATTAGTGTATCGTATAACGATCGAAAAGGTTAAGCACGTTTAAAAAAATCTTGGAATTTAAGGCTACTGTCCTCAAAACAGATATCTATTTCCTCTGATTGGTGAACACATTTCACAAGAAGTCGATAAGAGTAGTAGTGGTAGAAGGGTTTTGTGGGCGCACGACAGCAAGGTCTTAAGCGCCCGTTCAGTATCATAGTGAGACGGGGGTCAAGAAAGAAACTCAGAACATTTACATCAAACGGAACATAAAACACGGGGAACAATCATGGAAAAATATGTGCACACCCACACCGAAGCGCGGGATGAAGCAGGGTGTCAGCATTAAAACATGGACAACACAGGAAGAAAAAGGTAGAGGGAGCTAAAACAATGGAGCAGATGGAAGTGGCTGGCTGACCGCAAGGAAAAAAGGAAGGAGTCAGCCACTCTGCAATACACTAAAACCGCCAGCCTAAAAGTTTAGGCCAGAGTCCAGACACATCACAAAACTTAAAAACCCTAGACACACACGTCTCATCGTTAGCTAAAACACAGGGCAGATCCCCATTAACTTGTGCTTGTGCCCTTGCATCACGGTATAAAACGTAGTCTGTTAAAATGTGCCGGACAGAGATGTGCACACCACAAGCATCACAAAACGGAGGATCCTCCCGCCGTAATAAATAGCTATGTGTCAGAGGACAGTGCCCGATCCGAAGACGTGTGAGCGCCACCTCTTCCCGCCTGAGCAGCCGGCAGGAGGAACGCCACGGCCGAGTGG
This sequence comes from Schistocerca cancellata, assembly GCF_023864275.1. Lineage (NCBI taxonomy): Eukaryota > Metazoa > Arthropoda > Insecta > Orthoptera > Acrididae > Schistocerca > Schistocerca cancellata. The sequence goes on along the minus strand of NC_064633.1, from coordinate 564,370,140 downwards.
TCGACTTTACCGACCGCAGTTTACTGGCCGTCACCGCCAGCCATTTGTCCTCCAACAACTCCATGCACTTCCTGTGGAGTGCAAAAGTCGATAAGAAGTCAAATCAGCAATTCAACCTGCGTGCCAGAACACGTTAGTAGCAAGCTGCTCAGAATACGGATCTCACTACTGTGGATTGCGCAATTACATCTGCAGAAAATCGGCAAAGGGTACACCTACCAGAACCATATGGCAGCAGGGAGGTAAATGGCCGTGAATCCTTATTCTCCCTCCTCAACACTCTACCTTCCTACAGCTCTGCATGAAGGGGATGACTAACTGCTGTTGGCAATGTGCTTGACGAGAGTATACCTTATACCATGAAAACATAGGTCACCATACGAGAATCTTTTCACTCTTGGTATACAAAATGAACTTTAAGAAACACGAGGTTGGCATCAGCCAGGAGCAATGTCTCCTCGATTGATCAGCTTCTTTGCGCCGAACACGGTGGTGGGGGCGCCACATTCGGTCGGACACATCAAAATATTTGGAGAAAAAGTAACAAACGCTCTTACGCTGTCGTCGTCCTTTGATGTTCATGCAGAAAAGCCAAAAACGTCATGTTACAGCATTCTCCTGGGATGGTAGTGGTTGCGCTGGATCCTCTGCCGTCGGAGAGGCCATATACTGGCTGTGAGCACAAAAGCACGGAGTAGGCGGCAGCACCACTTCACAAAAGATGTCCGTCTCCGTAGAGGAGGCTCACCTCTGCTAATGGGATCCACTGACTGCCCTTTGTTGACAACAGGATCCTGGGACCACACCGGGATTTCGTCTTCCCAGTGTGAAGAGCACAAACCTTGCGTCCCTAGCAGATATGCCCAGTATTCACAATAAAATAACCACATAATAGTGACAGAAAAATGAAACAGTGTTGCTTACCTATATATGACGGTAATGTCACAAGCCATACGTCTACTATGTACCACTTTTCGCTAGACTAGATAAGCTGTTCAATGGTTGCTAGGTCACTGTAGACTTTGTTCTTCAGTGTAAGCTATCTCTATCTGACGGGATCACTGCTGCTAACACCTATCTCGGCACTGTCACAATCTTCTCACAAATTTTTCACTACTAGTAAGCTATGCCACGGCTCGCTGCTCGCAGATGTAGTGACTCTGATACAGCACACAGCTGGCGTACTTCCTAATACTGTAACTACACCGTTAAGAAACGATTTCTAAATTTTCCTTTTGTCTCATTATTATGGTGGACATATTTTTGTTTCATTTTAGTATTAGTATAAAGGATGAGTCACTAACTATTGCCACTAAAGATAATTCCGAGTCCGCAGCTCGTGGTCGTGAGGTAGCGTTCTCGCACCCCGCGCCCGGGTTCCCGCGTTCGATTCCCGGCGGGGTCAGGGATTTTCTCTGCCTCGTGATAACTGGGTGTTGTGTGCTGTCCTTAGGTTAGTTAGGTTTAAGTAGTTCTAAGTTCTAGGGGACTGATGACCATAGATGTTAAGTACCATAGTGCTCAGAGCCATTTGAGCCATTTGATAACTCCGAAAATACGTGTGATTGCTGCTGAAAAGTTTGTGGGACAAAAGTTGCATGGGACAACGGGGGCCATAATATGACGTTGATTTTTGTTCCTAGGTGGGGTCGCTTTAGAGATATGAAGGTAAACTTTGTTGTTTTAAATAGAATGCTATAGTTTGGTACTTATTTTCTGATAGCTGCTATCGAGACGGATCCAATGATGTGTAACAGTACTGTCTTTGAAAACCAATATAGGTCACAAAGGTGGCATGAACTTCCATTTACAGAAAGTGTTCGAAGAGATGATCTTTGGTATCAAAGCAGTGCTGCGATTTTCTTATCATGGACTGAGTGATATTCCTTATCACATCGGCACTTATCGAAGCACATGCTCTGACAATTCTCTCTCACATATCTTCGGGTGTAGTTGGAACGTCTTTATTAATAATTTCTTTTAGGAATCCCCACAAGAAAAAAATCCAGAGGCGTCAAGTTTGGTGAACGAGCCGGCTGCGACACATGTCCTCCGCGTCAAATCCGATTTGGAAATTGTCTCTACAACTCATTTCTAGCCATCAGCGAAAAATGTGCCGGACACCCATCGTGTCCTTACCACATTCTGTCCCTTTTTCCTAAAGGAATTTCTTCCAATAACAGAACTAATTTTTCCTGCAGGAGTGCGGTGTACTTCCTACCATTAAGATATCCTTCGAAGAAATAAGGGCCTGTAATTCTGTCCTCCAGAGTCCCACATCATACATTCACCGGCCACGGTTTCTGGTGTGCAGTTTGCGGCAGCCAACATGAATTTTGAGCTGCCCAATAGGGCATGTCATGCAAGTTAACGTTTCCGTGGTTCGTGAATGTGGCCTCGTCAGAAAATAAAATCAAATTAATAAATGTGTCATCCCTCTGATCTGAAGTTGAGCCCATCGGCAGAATTCAATTCGACGCATGCAATCCACACCAGTTAATTCTTGGTGGAGACTGACATGGTAAGGATGATATTCATGGCGATGAAGAACACGAACACTTCTCTGGCTCACGCCAGGTTCTCTGGCGATTTGACGTGAACTAACACAAGAATATTGAACCACAGTAGCGAGAGAGTGTATCATAATTAATGGAGTAAACGCATACAGTTGAAACAACACGATACTAGAAGCAAAAACTTGGGGTCGAAAACGCATACCTTAAGAGCTACGAGCAATGTTTCATCTTCGATACTGTGAAACAAATCTCTTCTACTTTTCTCATTTTGGGAAGTAGTAGTATGAACCAAAACAAGAAAAAAATGTCCGGTAAACATGTGATCTAAAATGCATACGTTAACAGCTATGAGCACATACTCTTCTTCGCTACTTGGAAACGCAACTATTCTGATGAACAATTGCTCATAACTTTTAAGGTATGCATTTTCTTGTCTTGGTTCGTACCACTTCTCAAAATGTGGAAAGCAAAGAGCTTGCAGTAGAAAAGATTTGCTTCACAGTAAAAGTTTCTCGTAGCTCTTAAGGAATGCATTTCAGAGAGGCAGTTGGTATTCATTCGCTCTGCTTATCACTTCACTAACGGTCAGAATGTGGTCAATAGTGCTAAAATTGCTTCGGAATCCAGCTTGTTCTATAGGTTGGGCTGAGTCTAGGGTGGGACTAATTCGGTTTAACAAAATTCACAAATATCTTGTTAAACCGAATTAGTTCCACCCTAGACTCAGCCTAACCTATAGAGCAAGCTGAATTTCGAAGCAATTTTAGCACTATTGACCACATTCTGACCGTTAGTGAAGTGATAAGCAGAGCGAATGAGTACCAACTGCCTCTCTGCATTGCCTTTGTTGACTTTGAAAAGGCATTTGACTCCGTTAGCCATGTAGCTGTCCTCCAAACTTTGAGTGAGCAAGAAGTGGGAGCAGCATACATTGAAGTGCTCAGGAAAATCTACGAGAATTCTTCAGCTTATGTTAACATCGGCGAATCAACTCAAGAATTCCGCATCATGAGGTGTGTCAAGCAAGGCTATCCCATATCCCCAAAACTGTTCTCTGCTGTATTGGAAGTGGCTATGTCAAAGGTGAGCTGGGTAGGTAAGGGAATTAGAATTAATGGAAGAAGGCTTACCAACTTGAGATTTGCTGATGATATTGCCTTACTGGCCAAAGACTTCGCAGAGCTCCAAATCTTATTTACAGATCTTGCATCGGAATGTCAGCTGGTTGGCTTGAACTTGAACCTTTCCAAAACAAAAGTAATATCCAACAAATGGGTCCCAGCTGGAGATGTGAAAGTCAAGGACAGTCTACTAGAAGAGGTCAGTGAATATGTCTACCTTGGCCAGATTATAAATATGAAGGGAGACATAAGGCCAGAAATCTATCGACGCATCAAGCTTGGATGGCAAGCATTTGGGAAGATTTCAAAAGTATTCAGATCAAAAATGCCAGTAAATCTGAAGAAAGCAGTATTTTATCAATGCATTCTTCCTGTTATGACGTATGGCTGCGTGATATGGACACTGAACTCATTCAAAAAATGGAAACTTAGGACAGCACAGAGAACCATTGAGAGATCAATGCTGGGCTGTACAAGAAAGGACATGAAAAGGGCAGATGACATCCGGTCTGTGACGAAGGTTGATGACATCTTAGAGAGAAATGGCAGTTCCTTGAAATGGCAGTGGGCTGGCCACGTTGCAAGAAGAAAAGACAACAGAGGGACGAAGCTAGATCTGGAGTGGAGTCCGAGAGAGCACCGGAGGTCTAGAGGAAGATCACCATACAGATGGGACAAAGACATCAAGAAAATCGCTGGTAACACCTGGCAGAGAACTGCCCAAGACCGTCCCACTTGGAGAAGACTTCTGAAAGCCTACCTGAATCCACGACTCGAAGATGCCACATCATCTAATGATTGAATTGGCTGATGATATATATATATATATATATATATATATATATATATATATATATATATATATGTGTGTGTGTGTGTGTGTGTGTGTGTGTGTGTGTGTGTGTGTGTTGTGTGTGTGTTTGAGTGGTGACTGAAGCTGGATGCTACATAAATTTGATTCCATAATATGAAAACTTATCCTACCAGTGCCCCAAGAAAGAGAGGCGGTGTATCCTACATCGACTGCACATTTTTTGCCTATGTAATGCCGCGTAAGGACGGTGATACTTGTCACGCTATCGTTGTTCCTGTTATTAACCGCGCTGTTAGTGATATGCAGCTCTCGGCTCATGTAAGTTGCTCTTTCCTGTCTTGATTTCAACATGACAGCTGTTTTCTTCATCACCAGTGATCTGCCTTACACTGTGTACTTGTATCTAGGCTCGTCCCGGTGAAACTTTCGTTGCACCACGGATTCAGCTGCAGTTCTTTTAATCTGAGGTGATAAGAAACATATTAGTCATAGTGGACAGTAATGCTGTGGAGAAGCACATCCTAATGGCCGAGAAACCATACATTTATGATTGTTGTCTATTTCTTGCGCCATATTTTGTTGACTTATGCCATTTTCGCAATTAAATTCAGCTATGTTTCAAATTTTAACTTCTTTTCAAAATTTTACGTACATTTAGATCGTAACTTATTCTGTTTGACATTTTGAATCGCTTCCTGATGAATATTATTAGAGTTGTGCTTACTGAGAGCGAGTCACTTCAACCAAATATTTTCCACGTTTTTCAAAAATCAACATGTAATTCGAACCATGTTTGAAGAAGTTGTTTATCATACAAACAGGGAATGCTGACGTTTGCATCCTTGATACTTTTCGTTTTGTGGGCATTAGGCCGTTGTCCAAATCATGTTTTTAGCATGTTAACTGATTCCTCTGTCGGTTCTCCGTAGAACAACATTATAACAAATGAAAAACACTAAATTACTTTCGTTCTACAGAATTAATGTATTGAATTAACAGGTTTTCAGCTTACTGACAATCGTTTATGTACGCAATATTTCGTCTCCAAAGGATGGAGTCAGCATTAGAAGCTGTAGAGATTCAGATTGTAGTCTTATTGTCTCTGGATCCCGGATCCCTGGTTCGATTCCATGCCGGGTTGGGGATTTACCCTGCCCGGGGACTGGGTGTTTGTGTTGTCCTCATTATTTCATCATCATCATTCGTGACCGTGGCTAGACTGGACTGTGTAAAAGAAATTGAACTGTGGTAATGTTGGGCCTTGGTACGGGCTCTGATGACCACACAGTTCAGCGCCCCACAAACCAATCATCATCATCATCATCATCATCATCATCATCTTATTGTCTCTGACGATGTCTCCAGTATCATGAAACGCAACTTTTCTCACAGGAACATGCCATGAACCACGCCCTCATAACCAAAAAATAAAAATAATCACTGATGCAAATAGTTTAGCCGTCGTAGTAAATGTTAATTTAGGAATTAATGGTCTGTAAGCAGGAATGACGGCATAGTTTTAACAAAATGATAACATGAACGTAAACGAAGTTGGTCTTTTATCTTAAAGGGAACCCACTATTCAAAGTATTGCAGGCAGTACTCGTGTTAGACGTGGCTTACACCGCCTATAGAGGTATTTCCTCCGGATGACAGTGGAAGGACTACTGGAGGCTGAAGCGTTGCTCAAAGCGAAAGGTCTGGCGTGTCTACGGCGTCGGCGAAATGTTGTTCCGAGCACAGAGGAGGGCGCAGCGGTGCAGGGTGGGCACACGGGTGCAGCGCCTGCCAAGGAGCGTGGGCGACGGCGGGGGCGGCGGGGGCGGCGGCTGCCCAGGAATGCCTGGCAGCACATCAAAGCGGCCCCAGCCCCAGCAGCGGCGCACCACGGCGCCCGTGGGCACGTCCGTGGGCCAACTGCGTCCTGCGAGTCGCTCGACCCTCCCAGTGGACTCCACTACCAGGCATTCACTGCCTGACGAAAAATGTGGAGCACCCAAGAGGAGAGGAGCAAACAAAATGAAATCTCTCTGGTTGAGAGGGTATGTGACGTTACTTCAGTGATCACTGTATCAAGTCCAATTTACAAACAACATGGCAGTATGAGCCCAGTTATCGGTATGAAGTCGCATCCCATCTGGTCTGGGTCCATGCACTGATTTGGATGAGAGGGTGTCGCAAAACCGTTGTGTCCCCTTATGAGGAAAAGTTGTGTACAACTAATTTAACTGATCCTTGTCTTCCTCGGCATAGGTACTGGGACAGAGCTGATGTCTAAGCTGATCCCAAACACTTCTGTAAGGCATAGGTCTGGCGATATTGCTGGACATGAGACTAAACCAGCATCACGCAAAGAGTTCATATAGACACGTGCTATGTGTGTTCGAACATCGTCCTGTTACAGAAACGGCAGCACGATATTGTCGCATGAGAGGTAACACGTGGGTGCTGTCTGTCTGTGATACATCGTTTTGTTGTCAGAGGTTCCTCGCTCACTACCAGCCATGATCTTAAGTCCCACTCTTTCTCTCCCCAACCCAACTGGCGTCAACCAGGAGTAAGCCGCAGTCCCTCTCCGAATCGTTGGAAGAATGAGGTTTCTCCCCTGGTCACTGACGGATGAGCGTGCACCGTTGTGTAGATTCCTTGATTCATCGCTGAATACAATATGATGCCATTCATCAGAGTCTACGCTTGTAGGTCAGAGAGCCACTGCAAATGTAGCCGTTTGTGTGGTTGTTACAGGCAGCCCACGCTTGGCACAGAAATTCCACAGCCTGTCTGCTGCTAGTCTCCAATCAACGCGGTGCAGGATAAAATAGAATATTGAGGGTTTCCGTTACTTTTTCTGAGACGACAGACACCGATGTGAACAATTTGGCGTCCTCTCTTCTAGTTGTATAGTTGTCAGTGTTGCCGACCAAAACATTGCTGACGAGTAACCGTGTCCTTATACTCCCACGCAGTTCAGCATCGGGCCTTTGCCACATCAGATTGCTCCTAAAACCTGGATATTGCACGGTTAGAACTAGCTGACCAAATAGGGACACACATAGGTGCTCCTTTCGAACTGTGGAGATAACGCTGCGTCACATGAGTATGTTGCATTTCCATGTACTACTGAACATCTGACGCTGTTCACGTCAGTTGTACATCCTACAAGGCTTGCTGGAAACATTAAACACTATGAGGCTTAATGCTCTCTGGAGGCCGTTGTACTACTCTCATAACTTTGGAACACTGATCGTTCAAAAACTCACTAATGCTGGGCAGATGTGCCAAGTTACACTGACACATCATTGCCTGGCAGAATAAGAGAATACCTCCCTATTTTTGCTGTAACTACAGCACACTGAATTCTGCTCACTTAGTAAGTGGAAAACTATTCTAACCTTTCTTGCCTATCATTATATTGACATCGAAGGGAAAACCAGAAGCTCAGTCAGTTCAAGAGTGTCGTGCAGCTGCTAATACACATACAATAGCAACCACAGGAGAGTCACCACCGTGGAGAGGTAGTAGTGAACCTTTACTCTGCTCGTCATTAAAATCTGCGACACATGGAGCGACTGATAGCTTGATTGTCTCTCTGCAGCGCATGGGCAGGGATTGACATATCTGGAGAACTCGCATGCCAGAGCAACTGTTCTGCATCTTTAACATGCCTGCATGTCCGTAGCAACATTGCATCGAACTATAAAATGGTTCAAATGGCTCTGAGCACTATGGGACTTAACTTCTGAGGTCATCAGTCCCCTATAACTTAGAACTACTAACTAACCTAAGGACATTACACACATCCATGCCCGAAGTAGGATTCGAACCGGCGACCGTAGCGGTCGCGCTGTTCCAGCCTGAAGCGCCTACAACCGCTCAGCCACTCCGGCCGGCGCATCGAACTATCATCATCAGGTTCCTGCTATATTAATAGTTCCTTTGCATCTCCGTTTTATACCATCTTAATGCTGGTGTATGATCTTCCTTCTGCGGTACCGGCCCGCACTTTCAAATACTTGCGCTGCCAGATACGCATCCGCGTTTGCTACAGCCGCCACCGCGACTCGAGGGCGTTACCACGAACAATTACGCCGTTGTCAATGAGATGAAAGCATCGCCTCTCCGGAGCTCCAGCGGCAGAAGTACTTACACTCGAATATTCATGCGCCGACTCAATTTTGTGTGTTTGCCAGTTGAATAACATTTACAAACTTTCACAGGAGCCAAAGCTCGGCGTCTTGTGAGCAAACATTGTGCTGAAGATCGACATATCTATAAATCTGTTCTATCCGTATACATTAAAATCAGCTGTTAGCAACTGACGCTGCAAATACAGCAACAAAGCTATATATTATTTTTACTACTTGATATTAGATTTAGAACAATTTATACCCGAATTTCCTGTTCATGTACAGTATCTGTTCCTCGCTCCTGTATCCACGAATTACACAGCGTGCAAAGGAGACATAACACCGTCCATCACATTATCCATGATCAACTATACAGACACTATAAAATACAGAGAGGTTCTAGGCGCTGCAGTCTGGAACCGCGAGACCGCTACGGTCGCAGGTTCGAATCCTGCCTCGGGCATGGATGTGTGTGATGTCCTTAGGTTAGTGAGGTTTAACTAGTTCTAAGTTCTAGGGGACTAATGACCTCAGAAGTTGAGGCCCATAGTGCTCAGAGCCATTTGAACCATATAAAATACAGACACAGCCCAACTGTATTTCATGGGAAAGCAAGACAAGCTAAGGAACAGAGCAACGTCTCTGCCTGTGCAGGAATCATGCAATTTGTATCCGATCACTGTAAGACGTAGACACTAGGTTATATGAAAGTTTCAGTCGTTCCTGGAGGCGTGATCAGATGGCCGAGGCGGTAAAGCGGAAATCGGAAAAGCCGGGTTCGAGCTCCAGTCAGGCACACATTTTCATGTGTTACTAGTAAATCGCATAACCATTGTAGAACAGTATTCGCAATTCACGGGGACCTGGCGACTGATTTATTTTCAACTCTTTCAGTTGTTTCTCTGCTGCAGCGAGTCTTTACTACGGTTAGACGGCAATATGTTAGTACGAGTCCCCTGCGTGAACGATTTCTTAAACGCGAAATTCAAAAGTTCAGCTTTACTTTTGCTGTCTTCTACTGCCACATCAGACTGGCCAACGAGTGACTGGTTAGAAGCCTTAGACCTCCTTAGCGATTTGACGTAGAACCAGAATTTTCTCGGGTTATCGGCAAAATCTTTTGCTGAAGTATGACGGTGGTACATGCTTCAAGCTTCGAGCATCGATCTTTTTACAGGTGCAAGAATTTCTGTTAACTTTCACCTGTCGTCGTTTGTGCGTTCTCTTTTGTACCGAGAGTGCAACAACCTTTGGTTTCTCAGTATTTTTCGAACTTCTTTGTTAAACTATGGTGGGTCTTTTCCGCCCTCAACACAGTTACTGGGCAGTGAAGGAAGTCAAATTCAAAGACAGTTAAACATTCAACAGGAGTAGGAAATCATTATTGTAGGTTGAACTGATCATCCTTCTAAAACATACGACACATACATTTGTGAGTAATCACCTTTTGTCCCTGGCGCCTAATACAGTGGTGGATTCAGCTGAACCCTCTTGCACTGCCCTGCTTGGAGGGACTAATGAACTGTCGACAGCTTCCAATTCTTTGGACATCCTCAATACTGTTCCCAGTACACAATAAATTATATTGTTCTGCACATATTGATATTCATTTGCATCTCACGTCCGGTCCACCAAAGCACATGTTCCCACAAAGTAGTCTCAACACTTGGAGTTTTCACATTACGTTTGGAACTCCTCAATTCCCTTTGGGTGATTCTGCAGTGGTAATTAAGCAAATCGAATAAACCATTGGTCTCTCCATGAGACTTCACTGTAATTTCGTGTATCAGCATCTTTGCTTCGATTATGGTCTCAAACCAGCGAGGAAGTCCACATGGTTTTTTCAGGTGTCCACATCTAGCTGGAACCACTCATTGATGATTAGATTCCGCAGAGCCTTGCTGGAACGTTCATCACTACGTTTCACCTGCCGTTACAGACGCCTCCAGTCCTTTTTGTAGGGTTAAGATCTGATGATTGAACCAAGTATTGTCGGTAAGACGAGGTGCATCAGTTTTCATCAAACCGGAAACGTATTCGTCAGTCTGTGTACACGGTTGTTACCATTCTGAAAGACGCGAGTATACACAACATACACGAAGTGGGCAAAAATGTGTAAACATTAAAACGCAACATATTACCATGCCTAGTATACTGTAGGTATACAGTGGGCTATCAAAATAGCTTCCAGTGGTCTCGGAATGGAAACATACAGGTCCTTTGTGGTTTTCAGTCGAATGTTAGGCTGTTCCTTTTGCAAAATACTGGGGAGTTACGGTAACAATGAGGAGGTGAATAGCCATCACGCATCCTTCTCTCGAAAGCAGACAACAAAGAGTCAACTACATTCAGATCTGGTATCTGTGATGGCCAGGGATGATGCGACAAGTCATCCACGTGGTCACAGAACTAGTCCTGGACGGTGCGATCCTTGTGAACAGAAGTTCTGTTGTCTTGAAACCCAGCGTCACTATTTGGGTACAGACACTGTGATGGACATGATCAGCCAAAATGATCACATAATCCTCTGAATAACGCGACCTTGCAGAGTACCGTGGGGGCCCATGAAATACCACGATATGCACGGATGTCGCTACCCAAATCATCACAGAACGTCCCCTTGATCCACTTCCTCAGTGTTTCACTCTAGTGACGTAATGTCGGATAATATTTGGAAACAGTGTGAAACAAGACTTAACCGATCGAACGACGTTCTTTCATTGCTTCATAGTCCCGGTTTCACGGCTCTGGCACCATGTTTTCTTGTTACGGACGTTTGCATCACTCATGGGTCGTTCTGCAGTGACTTTTACAGGTGTCTTTCTCTTATTTCTTGTCAGAATGTTCTTCAATGACCAGCTGTCACGGTCAATTAACACACACTTTCGTTCGCGTTGTGAACCACCAGATTTTTCCGCTCTCCTTGTACACGGTATAAATCTTCGATATGATGACTCTTGAAGCACCAAACACTTCAGCTACTTTGACTACGGGAGCACCCAGCTTATGAACAACAACAATTTGCCCACTTTCTAAATCACTTAGTTGCGACCTAGTGCTATCACAACTACTCACCACAACTGACACAACGTATTGAGGACGTTGCAGAAATACAGTTCAGGGTGAAATACAACGACGCAATCAGCAGGCTCGGTTAGTGTCTGCTTTTATGTTGAAGCATGCGTTTTCTCGCGATATTTTCGTGTTTTTGTCCAAACCTAGTACTCAGCATCAAGATTATTATTATTATTATTATTATTATTATTATACAAATTTGGCCGTTAAAGACCGTGAAAACAGTTATTTCTTGCGCTTCTGGGAAGTCTTCTTTCTCTCAGTCCACACTTCTTTCATTGTTGCGCTGAAGGCGGCTTTTCTCTCTTCAGACCATTTAGTTCCACAAGTCTTCTTAATTTTCACACCGAAACCCGTGAATGAATTCAGTTTTTTTCTAAAAAGGTTTCTGTTAAATATTGTTTCCTGATCTATGTCCATTTCTTTTAGATCTCTTTCTGTGTTGATAAACCATAAATTTTTATTTTTTAGATTTGCGATGTACGAATATATTTGTTTTGTAAGCCTATTCGGGTTCATCCTCATGATGTGAGCATAAAAGGAGCATCTTCTTTTTCTAATTTCGTCTGTAATTTTGCTGCACTTCGTATACACTTCTTTGTTGCTTTTTAGTCTGTATACAGGCTTGCCTTGATCATCTGTTATTTTCCTGTGTCCAAGAATTGTCCTCACAATTCTTCTTTCACGATTTTCTATCTATTCTGCATATGTAAAATTTGCCAGTGTTTCTGATGCATATAGTATCTGCGGTCTAATGACAGTCTGGTAGTGTCTGAGTTTAATGTTTTTGGATATACATTTTTTTGAATACATTTGTCTGCAGTAGTGAGTTGCTGTCTCTAGTTTTTGTATTCTAGCCCTGCAGGCTGGATGACCTTTTGCCACAGGCTGAATTAGTTCACCAAGATATTTAAAATGTTTAGATACCTGTATTTTCCCATATTTCGTAATATTATTATTATTATTACTATTTATCGTATGGAAATACACATGCAGTTTACAGCGATATTTACACAACAAAAAAGAAGTATTTATACATAACAAAAGGAATGTACAGGAGTTACGGTCACTAGTAATATCACAAACTGATATCCAGAGAGACAATCCAATCCAGTGCTGTTGGCGAGGCGTTGATTATGTCGTTCCACCATCCACTAAAACATCTATTGGGACATTCCTCTACAATGTGTTCAACAGACTGTTTTGCTGCTCCACAGTCGCGCATCGGGGAGTCTGAGAGTCCCAAATTGTACGTGAAGAACTTAGTTGTTCCATGTGCACATCGGATTCTGTTGAGCACACACCAGGTTCTTCTAGGTAGTAGGGTCTTCGAGGCCACGGTGAAGTATCCAGGTGTCGTTTCTCCATTTCCCCTTCCACACATCTTCAATCTTGAATGGTTCAGGTTCTCTAGCTGTCCAGAATGGTTTTCTTGATTTGAGACGCGTGCAGGGTCGATTGAGCAGTATTTTCTGGACGGGTAGCCTTTGGTAAAGTTTTATGTTATTGATCTTTTCCCGTTCGCGGGCCGCCGCCTCTTGTTGTCTCAAATGTGATTGGGCGATGCTACAGAGAGCAGACAGCCAAGGTAGTGGAGTTGATTTCAGGGTGCCCGTTACAATTCTCATGGTGTCCTTCAAGTGAATGACAACCTTACTGGCATGCACTCTCCTGTACCAGACAGGTACGCAGTATTCAGCCACAGAAAATAAAAGAGATAAGGCCGCTGTACGGAGTGTGTCAGCTTGTGCACCCCTGGAAGTTCCAGGTAGATTCCGGAAAATGTTTTTCCTGAAACTTCCTGACAGATTAAAACTGTGTGCTCGACCGAGACTCGAACTCGGGATCTTTGCCTTTCGCGGGGAAGTGCTCTACCATCTGAGCTACCGAAGCACGACTCACACCTGATCCTCACAGCCTTACTTCTGCCAGTATCTCGTCTCCTACCTTCCAAACTGTACAGAAGTTCTCCTGCGAACCATGCAGAAGTAACACTCCTGTGGCTAAGCCATGTCTCTGCAATATCCTTTCTTTCAGCAGTGTTACTTCCGCATGGTTCGCAGGAGAACTTCTGTACAGTTTGGAAGATAGGAGACGAGATATTGCAGAAGTAAGGCTGTGAGGACTGGGCGTGAGTCGTGCTTCGGTAGCTCAGATGGTAGAGCACTTGCCCGCGAAAGGCAAAGGTCCCGAGTTCGAGTCTCGGTCGGGCACACAGTTTTAATCTGCCAGGAAGTTTCATATCAGCGCACACTCCGCTGCAGAGTGAAAATCTCATTCTGGAATGTTGTTCCTGGTCTTTACCTTTTCTGCTAGTGATGTGAGGTGAGTCCTGTACGTTAGTGATCGATCCAGTGTGAGTCCAAAATATTTAGGATGATGGTTGTTTTTGACTGATTTGTTACAGAAGGTGACGTTTAGTGGCTGGTTTGCTAATCGGTTGTTGAGGTGGAAAGCTGTCACTTCAGTTTTTGTAGGGTTAGGGCACAATCTCCAATTTTTCTATTAGTCATCAAGGTCTTCTGTGAGCACATTTTCTCCCTCCTCTAGGTGCTTGCTATGGTACGCAATGGCGGTATCTTCAGCGTAGCAGAACTTCCTAAATATAGCTTCTGGCATGTCACTTATGTACAGGTTGAACAATAGTGGGACCAGGACAGATCATTGTGGTAGGCCGTTCTGAAGTTTATACTACTTGCTTGTTTTGTCAGGATGACAGACTCGGGAATATCGGTTTTTCAGCAGTGTTGTTAGTCTAGAGCATGGAACAGTTCGCTTTATTTTTGACATTAGTCAGTCCAGCTACACAGTGTCGTAAGCAGCAGTTAGATCTACAAATGCTACTGAAGTTTTCAGCCCTTTCTGGAAACCAGCTTCGAGATACGAAGTGAGCGCCAATACATGCTCACAGCAGCTGCGGTTTTGCCTGAAGCCTGCTTGGTAGGGATGAACTTTGCTGTCAACTGTTTGGTAGATCCAGTAGTAGATTAGCCGTTCCGGTAGTTTGTAGAAGACACTGAGAAGGGAATTGGACGATAGCCTGAGGGATCGTCTTTCGGTTTTCCTAGTTTGAGGATTGCAGGGGTTTTTGCTATCTTAAAATCTGCCGATACCTGACCGTTGCACAAACAGTCTGTAAAGAATCTCCGTAGCCATGTCCTTCCTTTTTTGCCTCGGTGGATGCTAAATTCTGGGAACATTCCATCTAGATCTGCTGCTTTCCTTATTTTTGAAGCACCTTTTGGCTTTCTCAACTTCGTTGTCAGTAAAAGGAGAGCTGAAGGATGACCTTCCGTTGAGTGCCATCTATAGTTTTTAGCTCTTCTTGTAAACTTCTTGTGCTGCAGCTGACCAGGGGGACATTGTCTGCCCGTAACTTGCTGTGTTGTTCAATCCGCGACGGGGTGATCTGTGGTTTATGACTGATATTTGGAGTTGCTGCTCCTAGGCGTCTGAGCAGGAACCACCATCAAGATGTAGGAGACAGAATGACACTTGGCCATCGATAGTACTGAAATAAGCTTCCAGGTTCATATCATGGCTACTGAAGTGGATACATCGAGTCTTGTCACCAAACGCACTCCCAAAACTAATCAGAAGAAGATGCAAGGAGTAAGCAGAATAGGCCTTGGGAAGAAATGAAACAGCTTAGAAATCATGTGTTCACCTTCCACCGATGACGTTGCCCTTTTTAGCCAGAAACCCGAAAGACGCGGAACGAATGAGGGAATCTTGCATGAAATCGCTGGAAAACGGTTCTCAAACTCTCGTACGAGAAAAACGCAATATATGGAACACAGAAACCATGGAAGGAAATACTTAGAGTCGTGCTGAGTGGCCACAAGGCTTAAGGCGCCATGTCACGGCTGCGCGGCCCCTTTCGTCGGAGGTACGAGTCCTCCCTCGGGTATGGGTGTTTGTGTGTGTGTGTGTTGTTTTTAGCATAAGTTAGTTTAAGTAGTGTGTAAGTCTAGGGACCGATGACCTCAGCAGTTTGGTCCCTTAGGAATTCACACACATTTGAACATTTTGAAATACTTGGAGATGAAATACTGAAAGCCTATAAATTCAAGTACTTATGAGAAAGGATCCAAGACGATGGACTGGATAAACAGGGAGCCAGAGGAAGAACTAGAAAATTACACGTTGCTTACAAATTGACACAGAACAGGTGCATCAAATGAGCCATTTCCATCACGACCAAAATCACAATATGTAACACCTTATAAAACCAAAAGATTCTATTCCTCAAAGCGTCTTATTTTAAATAAAAAGAGACATGTGAAAGATGTTCCAAAGAAGGAAAATAAGATTCTCAGGTAATGTATGGGACTTCAGCAGACTATTCATGAAATTCGGAAGAGTAGGAAAAACGCGGATCTCTACATGTACACCGAAAAATTAACGGAAATTATGCGCAATAGACGGTTGAGATTTTGTATTCACTTGGCAAGAACGGACGAACACCAACTGAACGCAAAAGACGTTACATCATTAAACTAGGCCACCAAGTGAGTAGAAGAGGTAAAAACAGATACCCAAGAAACTGATATTGCGCAGGAGATGATCCAAATTAGAGAAGAATTCAGAAGCAAAATCAGGAGCACCAAATCGCCTGAGGGGAAACCACTAACGAGAAGGTCCACACATTTCCGAAGAAGAGAGAAGGGAAAGAAGTGAAAGAATGAAGAGAGAATGGGAAGACAGATAAAAGAAAGACCAAAACACGCCAAATTCAGATGAAAAAGGAAGGAAATGTGTCTGATATGCTAACAAAAAAAAAAAAAATGGTTCAAATGGCTCTGAGCACTATGGGACTTAACTTCTGAGGTCATCAGTGCCCTAGAACTTACAACTACTTAAACCTAACTAACCTAAGGACATCACACACACCCATGCCCGAGACAGGATTCGAACCTGCGACCGTAGTGGTCGCACGGTTCCAGACTGTAGCGCCTAGAACCGCTCGGCCACCCCGGCCGGCTGATATGCTAACAGTATTCTACACAAGACTATTATTACTAATTAACTTCAGCACAATAGTAGTTGAGTGTTACGTAACATATAGAGTGCAATGTAAGTGCGACACACATTTCTGTGATTTTTGAAAGACACTTGCTAACTCAAATGTTCCTAAATATAAGGACTTAAGTATAGACGAGTAGGCCTATTTCAGCTATTAGGGAATAAATTGTAGCTATTCAGAGAATGTATTTGCCTGCATACTCTTGATGATTGCTACGAGTTTGATTTGTTTTACGACGTTCCCATAGATTATCGAGGATGATTTAATACCATCTGCTAGCTGAAAACCTGAATAGAACACGACGAGTTCGCGCGTGGGCCACTGTGTCAAAGTTATAGCACTGCTACTATTACAAGGACAATTACGTTACTAATAATAATGACGTGGTAATAACTATATGTATTTGATTGCAGTGTATTCCCTTCCGGTACTCATCATATCGTGGCACAGGTGATGTACCTCTTCAGTCAACAGTCAACTCGCAATCAATACAGCCAACTTAAATGCCTGTGGCATATATTAGACCGGCGGATGTTCCATTAGTGGCTATCACCAGCCGAATTGCTTCCGGCTCGAGGCAAAGGGCTGATGTTCCAGCCGGAACCGCCTGCGAGTGATGTGGAAATGCATTTCTCCCAACATATTCGTGCCAGTTCCTGTTCAATGCCTCACCCAATATACTGCACGCTGAGCATTGAGAGGCCAGAATTTTGTGCCATTGCGGAACAAATGAATTAGAGCCGTTAATTTCCTGCGGACAATCTGTGCCTGCGGGAGCAGTTAACGGCCATAATAGCGGCCAGTGGCCGGCGGCGATAGCAAAGTGATTCTGGTGGCGGAAGCGGCGAGGCGAGGGGCTCGTTACCGGCTGGCGGGCCGGCTTACAGTACCTGCCGCCCACGCACACACACAAACCCACGCGCACACACACACACACACACACACACACACACACACACACACACACTGTGCGCAACCGCGGCAATGACACTATCTCCGCACCCCTACTGTGGACTTTGCTCTGATTACAATAACGACCGTGCAGTTCCAACAGGGTTACCAAACGAACGTACTCCTTTCAAAAATCCAGCAATACCAGAAAACAATAACAAAAATATTTCATGACGTACATGATGGAGAAAAACCATGACGATAGGTTAGTATAGTGTGCGTGATGTCTAACACTGGTCTCAATCAACTTTGTAAAATTTTCGAGCACCCAAATATGTTATCCGTATGTATTTCAACCTGCTGGGCACGAATCAAGCATAGGTTTTTCTACAGCACCAGCAGATTTTGTTCAAATTATTCTAGTGACTATCTAATTGTATTCGGTATTTGTGTTGCTTAAACAACACGATTTCGTACGTATATGCTGATTTATCGACACAAAGAGCATGAATTACTAATGAAACGTGTTTTCATACGTAACTACACTACTGGCCATTAAAATTGCTACAGCAAGAAGAAATGCAGTTGATGAGCGGGTATTCATTGGACAAATATCTTATACTAGGACGGACATGTGATTACATTTTCACGCTATTTGGGTGCATAGATCCTGAGAAATCAGTACCCAGAGCAACCACCTCTGGCTGTAATAACGGCCTTGATACGCCTGGGCATTGAGTCAAACAGAGCTTGGATGGCGTGTACAGGTATAGCTGCCCGTACAGCTTCAACACGATACCACAGTTCATCAAGAGTATTGTGGCGTATTGTGACGAACCAGTTGCTCGGCCACCATTGACCAGACGTTTTCAATTGGAGAGAGATCTGGAGAATGTGCTGGCGAGGGCTGCAGTGGAACATTTTCTGAATCCAGAAAGGTCCGTACAGGATCTGCAACATGCGGCCGTGCATTATCCTGCTGAAATGTTGGGATTCGCAGGAATCGAATGAAGGGTAGAGCCACGAGTCGTAACACATCTGAAATGTAACGTCCACTGTTCGAAGTGCCGTCAATGCGAACAAGAGGTGACCGAGACGTGCAACCAATGGCACCCCATACCATAACGCTGGGTGATACGCCGCTATGACGATGACGAAAACACGCTTCCAATGTGCGTTCACCGCGATGTCGCCATACACGGATGCGACCATCATGATGCTGCAAACATAACCTGGATTCATCCGAAAAAATGACGTTTTACCATTCGTGCACCAAGGTTCGTCGTTGAGTACACCACCGCATGCGCTGCTGTTTGTGATGCAGTGTCAAGGGTAACCGCAGGGCAGTCATGGTCTCCAAGCTGATAGTCCATGTTGCTGCAAACGTCGTCGAACTGTTCGTGCAGATGGTTGTTGTCTTGCAAACGTCCCCATCTGTTGACTCAGGGATCGAGACGTGGCTGCACGATCCGTTACAGCCATGCGAATAAGATGTCTATCATCTCGACTGCTAGTGATAGGTGGCCGTTGGGATCCAGCACGGCGTTTCGTATTACCCTCGGGAATCCACCGATTCCATATTCTGCTAACAGTCCTAAATTGGCTGCAATACGATCTTTATCAAAGTCGGAAACGTGATGGTACGCATTTGTCCTCCTTACACGAGGCGTCACAACAACGTTTCACTAGGCAACGCCGGTCAACTGCTGTTAGTGTATGAGAAATCGGTTGGAATCTTTCCTCATATCAGCACGTTGTATGTGTCACCACCGGCGCCAACCGAGTGAGAATGGTCTGAAAAGCTAATCATTTGCATATCACAGCATCGTCTTGCTGTTGGTTAAATTTGGCGTCTGTAGTATGTCACCTTCGTGGTGTAGCAATTTTAATGGCCAGCAGTGTGAATTATTTTTAGGAGGTTTGCTGCGCCTGTTATGTGTGCACTACTACCCTGCAGTAGTGCCAACACTAGTCAGCCATCATACTTGTTGCACATTGCCGATCATAGCGTTCCTCCAATGTCGTTAAGGTCTGATGGAATCTTTCCCTGTGTTCGTCGGCGACTTGTCCAGCAGGAAAAGAAAAGTATGAGTAACGAACGTGCAACATTAACGACATGTTAGAACCGCGATTACCTTAAGATTGTGGTAATTCATTTGACTAACACATAACTACTGTCTGCTCTCTTGTTTCCAAACAAATCAGAACGCAGTTTTTCGGAATTATTCCAGCAGTTCAATTCAAGAGGGCTCAGAGCTTTGATAAAATCAGGATCGTGAATAACCTGTCTAATTTGAGGCCCAACAAAAACACCTGCTTGACTTTGGTTTCGCTCAACACAGAGAATTTATGATGTAAGTACATAAAACCTGGTGCACCTTCGTTCATTGCAACAGCAAGCTACTTTATAAGCCCTAGTTTTATGTGGAATGGAGGTAGCAAAATGCCTTTCAAATTCATCAATGGAACGTTTGCTACGATTTCCCACCCAGGTTCCATTTGTGTACTGGCAGGCCTAATCCGTCTGTCCCAGTGATTGTTCCGATCACGGCTATCCCATTAGGAAAGACAACAGCAAAGCTTTGTGTACCCTGACTGTAGTGCTGTTAGTATCCCAGCTACTTTCAGGTAAGCGCAGATTTTCACCTTGTCTCTGTTACATTAAATTTTATTCAACACACTGCTGTATGTTTCATTCAGACTAGTGGCATATGCTTCGGGAACAGCAGAATATACATTGCTCTTGAGGAGTAGTGCATTCAGGGTAGTTTTGGAGCCAACAACAAATAGTCGCCTGATACATGTTTCATCCCACAGCACTAAATAGACCATTCACGTCACTGTAGTAAGAGAGTGAGTCTCCCATGCCAAGGAATAGTGCAAAGGCAGCCTGACGATGTTTACAGAAACAAACCCTAGCACTTCGTCTAGTGAATTCCAGTGTTTCAGACGAAACCTAATCTTCATCTAGTGATTTACAAAGATTCAGATCCCTAAAAAATTCATAAAAATAATTTTGTGTCCGGAGATGTAACGTCATTTCTTCGTAATCGAAATCAGTCCATTTGTTCTCGACGTGTATTCCAGATTCGGCCTGGGTTTCTACTTCCAGTGACCAAGTGTGTTTTGGAACGGGGCAGACTAGGTTGAATAGGTGACATGATGGAGGGATATTGGATCATCTTTTTATTCTTACCATTCATCTCCGCTATGTTAACCAAGCGGAAATAGCGATCATCTACGTGAATAACCCCATACCATCGAAATAGCAAAATTCATTCCAAATCTACCTTTTTTCCTTCACTCGTCTTAAGACAAGACGAACAGTTCACACACACATTATATGGTGCCCATTTTCGGCCGTGATAAACTAACTTGTACCGGAAATAAGGATAGTATGCTTTTTTTCTCTACGGATGCCACATGTCGTCTGCGTGATATAATAATATACTGCCACGGATGTAGCAATGGTTATTTTGGTGATTTAAACACAGCCACGGCAGTGAACAAACATTAACACAAAGGCACCATTAAAAGAAAAAAAAGAAAGACGATACACTCAGGGCAAGGTATACTTAGGTCGCAGGACTCACTCTCATGAATGCACAGCCAAACAAAGGAAGCATTTCCTCACGGAGAACATGGTATTCAAGAGCAACAGACAATGAATCACACGCAATGTTGCCACCTTGTAAAAGATAAATTTTAAGAAAACTTTCCGGTAGTCAGGTTTGGAGCCCGCCTTAACATGTTATTTTTACTAAGAAATCTACCTACTTGCTTTTTTATAACGATTCTCATGTAAAGAGCTATTTTTAATACTCAGTTCCACTCTTGGAAATTTTTAATTGTTGACCAGAGTAATCGAGTACAATTTTTCTGACAACAACAGATCGGTAACAAATGGTTGTACGAGGTTCATTCAAGTTCTAAGGCCTCCGATTTTTTTTCTAATTAACTACTCACCCGAAATCGATGAAACTGGCGTTACTTCTCGACGTAATCGCCCTGCAGACGTACACATTTTTCACAACGCTGACGCCATGATTCCATGGCAGCGGCGAAGGCTTCTTTAGGAGTCTGTTTTGACCACTGGAAAATCGCTGAGGCAATAGCAGCACGGCTGGTGAATGTGCGGCCACGCAGAGTGTCTTTCATTGTTGAAAAAGCCAAAAGTCACTAGGAGCCAGGTCAGGTGAGTAGGGAGCATGTGAAAACACTTCAAAGTTGTTATCACGAAGAAACTGTTGCGTAACGATAGCTCGATGTGCGGGTGCGTTGTCTTGGTGAAACAGCACACGCGCAGCCCTTCCCGGACGTTTTTGTTGCAGTGCAGGAAGGAATTTGTTCTTCAAAACATTTTCGTAGGATGCACCTGTTACCGTAGTGCCCTTTGGAACGCAATGGGTAAGGATTACGCCCTCGCTGTCCCAGATCATGGACACCATTATTTTTTCAGCACTGGCGGTTACCCGAAATTTTTTGGTGGCGGTGAATCTGTGTGCTTCCATTGAGATGACTGGCGCTTTGTTTCTGGATTGAAAAATGACATCCACGTCTCATCCATTGTCACAACCGACGAAAAGAAAGTCCCATTCATGCTGTGGTTGCACGTCAACATTGCTTGGCAACATGCCACACAGGCAGCCATGTGGTCGTCCGTCAGCATTCGTGGCACCCACCTGGATGACACTGTTCGCATTTTCAGGTCATCATTCAGGATTGTGTGCACAGAACCCACAAAATGCCAACTCTGGAGGCGATCTGTTCAACAGTCATTCGGCGATCCCCCAAAACAATTCGCTCCACTTTCTCGATCATGTCGTCAGACCGGCTTGTGCGAGCCTGAGGTTGTTTCGGTTTGGTGTCACACAATGTTCAGCCTTCATTAAACTGTCGCACCCACGAACGCACTTTCGACTCATCCATAGCTCCATCACCACATGTCTCCTTCAACTGTCGATGAATTTCAATTGGTTTCACACCACTAAAATTCAGAAAACGAATGATTGCACGCTGTTCAAGTAAGGAAAACGTCGCCATTTTAAGTATTTCAAACAGTTCTCATTCTCGCCGCTGGCGGTAAAATTCCATCTGCAGTACGGTGCTGCCATCTCTGGGACGTATTGACAATGAACGCGGCCTCATTTTAAAACAATGCTCAGGTTTCTATCTCTTTCCAGTCTGGAGAAAAAAAAATCGGAGGCCTTAGAACTTGAATGCACCTCGTAGAGTAACACAACATCTGCCGGTCAGCACACAGAAGATTTTTCCAGTAAGAAAACGCGTTTGCAAGCGTCTAGCAGAGCGATTTTGTCATACTGGGCTCTGTTGTACTTGATCAAATAAAAATTCGTTGACGCTTTCTGTTCATCAGCAAAAACTGAAATATGTAGGGTCTAGATATCATTATTAGTAACAGTGCATTTAATAGTACCATGGGTCGACTGTTTAACTGCAATGCTATATGTGTAGTATAGCTTATTACGGTAATAAGATATTTTGAGCATACTGAACTTAATAGTCAAGCTTTTCCTGGTAAACATCACAAAAATCAATATTACTAAGCGACTGTCCTGGAACCTGGAATCCAATACCAGTAGCAGGTTACCTATTTTAAGGCTTCTCGCGGCACAAAAATTTGATTTCTGTGTTTTTCGTGTGATTATTGACTGAATTACAAAAATTATGATCCTGTCTTAATCTGATCATAATGAGGTAAAATCTTAATTTAAAGGTAAGGCAGGTATTACAACTAGACAATGTTTTGGTACACTTTCATTCCTCGCGTGTATATTACCCTTAATACAAATCCATTATCTGAAAATGAGAGTACCTAACGACTACCAACAAATTTTAAACATGTTTTCAAATCTTTTCCAAACTTTTTCTCGCTTGTCAATTGTTTAACTCATTATCTCATTTGAAAAAGTCATCTGACGTTTGAATGTGTTTTATATATCTGGGTCATCATCATAATGTTTATTAGCTGGGTCAAGTTTATTCAGGATACACACTTCAACGTTGTAGTCACTGATTGGCTGCCGTTTGATGGACACAGCTCCACAGCAGAGTTTTCCGATCTGTGCTCATCTGCAAAATTTCGTTGGAATCGACGACCCTACCGTGCTCTGACCTTATTGGCAGGTTCTTGTTTCTCTCCACCATGTGCTCTATAGTTCTCATGTTTACAACTTTACTACAAAGCTGTTAAAATTCAGTCTTCGACTAGTATCGATACTGAAGTACCTCGTCAGTTCCGAGATTGGATTACTTGAAAAATAGAGAAAATTTAAGATGTTGGTTCTAGTGCTTCTTGTACTCTACATTGTCTCCACCCCCTTGAATACAACTCAGTACACTTTCATATATGTGAAACTGCCAAAAAAGTATTTCTTTGGGATATTGTTCAACTTACGCGTCACACTGGTTTGAATGTAGCTTTTCTCATCAAAGTGCAGAACATTGATACGAATTTCTGCTCTTTGTTGTTTTGTGGTGGGTTCGTATTGACAACCAAGTCTCGTCACACGTGATGATGTTTTCCAGAAAAACACTGTCCGCATTTTCCATTTTAATCAAATGGCGGGAGGCGTCCCCATGTCGTTTTCGGGCGTCAAAGTGTGGGGCAAACTTTGCACAACCTTCTCGTTTCTTCATAACATTCTTGATGTCCTTAGAGACGTTCAGTTTATTGCTGCACTTCGATGTGTGCCACAACAAGGTTGACCCACTATGGCCTCACGTCCACTATTTAAAACTGCCTACTCACAAGTGACTGTTCGAGTGCATATCTGTCGCTTACTGCTGTTAGTTAGAGCTGCAACCGTAGATAATGCGCTGTCGTCGCTTTTATGCCATGAGTAATATCAGTCTCGGACCTGTTTGGACGGTGGATAAAATCTTCGACTTTTTATTGTGAGTTTGAGGAGCTATTTGTGCTGTCCGAAGTGTTTCAGACGTCTAAAACCAATGTTCCAAAAGCCTTTGATGAGTTAAAAAGACCCATTTTGTGGATTACATTAGAAACAAAATGTTTTCTTAAGCACATTATTAATGCCATAAAGAGCCTATATCTCAATACGAAAATAATTATAAACTTAGACTCGAAAATGTGGGCTGAACTTGTCATAAACCAAGGTGCTCGACAAGGCTGTAGTCTATCATTCACTTCATTTAATTTATATACTGACCACCAAGTTACGAAGAGCAAAGATGAAATACAGTTACGAAATAGTTCGCAATCTTTGATTTCGAATTTTCCCGCAAATTTTATATCCATCATTTAATAAACTTATTCCTCCACAGTTCTCTATGTCTTTGCTATTGCCTTTTAAATATAAGAATAACTTTAGCTGCATTTCATTCTTCAGGTGCAGAATAGTTCTACCTACACTTATTTAAAACAATAGAGAAAGCAAAATTTTATTAGGTTACTAGCTACTTCTGTTTCTGTGGCCCAGTAAGGTTAAATGGAAGGAAACAAAAAGAAGACGTAAACGTTTCTAGCATGTTTAGGAATTACCTACATGTCTTCTTCTCCCCCTCCCCCCTGTCTCCGTTCATGTCCTCTTTTTGTACGTGTCCTTCTGCTTCCCCTTCTGTCCATCATATCCTCTCCCCTTTCTGTGTCCATCTTGTCCACCCCCTCTCCCTATCTATTCCTGCCCCATTCTCTGTTCACCTCGTACTTTTCCCTTTCTACGACAGTTTCTTCCCTCCCCTAAAGCCATGTCCTCATCCTCCCTTCAGCCTCCTCGTTTATTGTAATTGCATATTCAGATTCTGTAGTAAATTTTTAATCGTAAGACGATAAGCCACAAATACAACTTTCCTGTTTGCTGCACAGTACTGGTTAGTACGCGGCTTTCGCGGACAGAGTGGACAGACACCGGGACTCGAAGCCCGCAGCGCGGCCACGTCCCAGCACCGGCCATACCACGTCCCCCCCCTCCCCCCCCCCCCCACCGGAGCGTCACCCACTTGCGAAGACGTGTGACTGAGCCGCTCTCTGAAGAGGTCAGCGGTCCAGCGCTTTTACAGCCGTGAAGAACGCTTCGCCAGAAGATGATTCGTACGAAATTCATCAGAACGTTTGCAAGAGAGAGACACCAGTACTCGTCTGACCGCCTGAGATATTAATCATTACATATGACTTCTCCGCATTTGGTTTAAGGGTCATGTACGCAACTGAACAATTTTAGCTACGTTGCAGCCATATCGGATGTAACCTTCCCACAAAATTTTAAAGAAAATATTTAATAAAAATGGGACCAAATGAAACCTTCCCACAAAAATGTTGACCGGACAATAATTTGAATGTTAACAAGAATACAACCTAACGTAATCTCCCAGCAGATAAATTTACTGACAATGACAATTAAACAGAAATTCGCAATCTGACTCTGGTGTAAGCTCCCACAAAAATAATGAAAAACAATTTAGTGCTAATGAAATCTCACTGATAATGAAAATTCAATTAAACCGAAATATCGGTCTTTGGCCCTGTGCAAATCAGAATTAAATTCTTACCTCATTGTAACTGCTAGTCAAATTTCTGCTCTTATTCTTGCGCACAGCTTGGAGGAAATTCATCGCAAATATAAATTTGAATTTAAGGGAAACTTTTCTTTAAGGAAATGCAAGGGAGATATTATTTCAAAAAGGATTGTTTGTTAAAAATGCTTAGTTTGAAAACAAAATTATTATTGGGGCATTTGTTGGAAATTAATTACAATAAATAAACTTTAAATTATCTGATGATTACCTTAATTAACAATATACCTCATTCAGCATCTTGACCAGTGTTGCCGACAGACTACATCACACAACCGCACTGGGCTGCTACTACTGACCGACCGCTCTGCATGACGACTACTACAGAACTGCTCTCAACGACAACTAACTGAGTACTGCCCTCAACTAGACAGAGCTACAGACTCGCAACGACTGACCGACAGACTGAGAACCGCTCGCAACACTCGCGCGGTCAAGCGCATACTCTCTGGTCACAGATGCTACAATGCCTCGCCATCGCTGCTATGTTACATACGTGTTTCATAACCCTCCACTGGGGGGGCAAAAATTTGGCAGCGATGGTGAGTCATTTGGACTTGCCAAGCGCGGCAAAATTTTTCTTTAATTAACAAACTTCTACAACTTACAGAATATTTAGATGTAGTACATGAATTAAATGTTGTGCACACGCACTAAGTACAAAATATATCAGACAAAGACAAAATGTGAGTACAAAACATAGTAGCAAATCAGAAAAATGTATATACAAATTATTTGACAGATAACAAAGTGCACACGCACTGAAAAAATTCTTTAGCATATTCAGAACAAATAAACAGACTGGCAAAAAATATTATGTTGACAAGTGACATGAGTGCACATGCACTGCAGTTGAGAACATATCAGTAAATGATGAAATGTATATACAATTAGTAACAAATGACATAAGTGCATACGCATTGAAGTATTGAATATACAGAATAGTACAAATCATATTGAAAAATGAGAAAAGTGCACAGGCACTGAAGTTCAGTAGAAAACATATTAACACACAACATAAGTGCACATGCACTGTAGTTCAGAACATATCATTAAAATAAAATACTAAAAAAAATGTATATACAATATAAAAGACACATACTGTACTTGAGAACAAATCGAAAAAATGTCTTAGGTATTTTTGCAATAAATAAACATAATGGCAAAAATCATATCGACAAGTGACATAACTGTACTCGCACTGGAGTTCAGCGAATCAAAAAAAAAATGTATAGTCATGAACATAAATAATGTTAGCAAAAAATTATTTTCACTATGTGACAAGAATTAGGATAGGAAAGGGAAGGATTGCATCATGGTTGTAGCACTTTAGATTGCACACAACTGTTCTGAAAGTCCATATCTTTCCACAGAAGTACAACACCAAGTGACACAATTCGCAGTTCTTTTCCCATCAGAATTCATCAGTGTAGCCAAGACACCGAAGTCTCGTAGTAATATTTCATGTTCTCATTTTGGCAGTACATTAGGTACACCAAACAGTGGGACCATAATAACGTCTTCATCGCTCATGGTGGTGGACAGCATGTCGTGTCAACACCACGCTTTTACAAGGCACACCAACGTAGAAGTAGTGCAAACCCAAAGGTAGTGCTCCGTGATCACTAGGATAGACAGGACAAATGGACATTGCAGTAATTCAGGGTAGTTAGCTCATGAGGTGAAGGACATTAAGTCACATAATATTGACAATTACAGTTTTCATTTGGGGCATTCATAGCCCAGTGTTGAACATTTCTGTACCATGAATGTAGTATTACAGAAAAATGTTCACAAAATTAAATTATTGGCATCATGGGTAATCGTATTACAATAAACAGTGGCAGTCCTTGGACGGTTACAAAGCATATTTAGTATGACAGAATAATGTACATCATTGGCACTCAGTGGCCAGCAAGTATTGAATATTACAGAACATTACACTCATTCTTGGCACTCAGTGGCCAGCAAGTACTGAATAGTACAAAACATTACACTCAATCATTGGCACTCAGTGGCCCAGCAATTACTGAATAGTACAAAACATTACACTCATCATTGGCACTCAGTGGCCCAGCAATTACTGAATAGTACAAAACATTGTTCCTCATTCAGTATTATTCAGATCATTAAGAAGTAATAACAATTCATTGAGTGACATTCAGATCATTACGAAGTCATTATTAAAAAATCAGCTAATTACAGTCATAGCATTCATAATCATGGGCATTATAAGTAGTCTCATTACAATAAACCGTGGCAGTTATTAGCCAGTTACAAAGCATTATTTT
The DNA here is from genome assembly GCF_023864275.1 of Schistocerca cancellata. NCBI lineage: Eukaryota > Metazoa > Arthropoda > Insecta > Orthoptera > Acrididae > Schistocerca > Schistocerca cancellata. The sequence goes on along the minus strand of NC_064633.1, from coordinate 564,341,723 downwards.
ATACATATATTTTTTTTGTATCATTACGAAGTCATTACTGAAGTGACATACTATTCAGAGTTGATCAGTATTATTCAGAACTTTCTCAAACTGGTATCACTATTTGGGACAGGTAATACATTTGGGATCGATAATTAATTGCTGAGGCATAACACTATTTGCTTTTGACCTATTGCAGCAAATGGGGATAGGTAACGTCATTCGTCATGAGTCAGCTGTAGCAAGGTTATGTAACAAGGCAGTATATGTGATCACATTTATAAATGATAAATACAAATGGGTTAAATAAAAAATGCAAGTACTAGAACAGGTATAATAAGTAACAGGTTTAGTATGTATCATGAAAAACTTCTCCTGGAAAAAATACAAAATGGATTATTGACCTGAAAGAAGAAACGCACACTATGCTGAAAAGTAGTGAACTTCGAATTAACAAGTAGTGAAATGTGTATAAAATGTGTTCCATAGCTGTCCTTTCCAAAACTTTCCGTCATCCTACTATGCAATATAACACCTGCTGTCAAAACAAACTGCAACAAATACTTAAATAACTATGTAGCATAAATACATAACTTCAACATTATCCTCATCTGCAAAGAAAAAACTTCATTATTCATCACTTCATTATTCGTAACTCCATCATTATCATCACCTGTAAAGAAAAACTTCATTATCCATAGTAGCACACTCTTCATCATTATTCATCATCACTCATTATCATCTGCAAAAAATCACTTCATTACTCATTACACAACTATTCCTTATCTCTAGCATATTTCATCACTAAAACTAAGATGTGTAGTTCTGTCCGACAGCCTGCATCAATCACCTTGTATTCTGAAAGAAAAAATTAGTTAAGACTGCTATTCTATGATGAGTATAGTATATTCTTGTTAATGCTTGTTAATCCTGATCCATTTACTCTTCTTCATAAGGTTTTTGTATCCTCTTTCGTCTATTCCGTAGTTGAAATTCCCATTTCTGTTTAATTTATTTCGCTTACACGTTATTTCTCTCTGAAAATGATGAACAGAAATTAACGTCTTGCATTTAAATCATATACCCACTAAGTAATTACTGATTAACGGTAATATAATTAAGCATAAAGCATAACATGACAGAAAACGTAATATGTCGAAAGCATAGGCAGTGTTCAAAGGCAAAAATGTACACGGAATATCACAATGCAGCAGCAAAAAAAAATGTAAAATAGTCACGATGTTGAGATATTATAGGGCAAAAATGTCAAAGTCAACTGGTGTTTGCTATATCTCAACTAATTCGCAGTGCATACAAACAAAACAGGAAAACAATCATACACACAAAAAATGGAAAAATATGCACGGTCTGATGTGTAATCGACAAGAGGAGCGACCTGCTAACCTTACCTTGCCGGGCACTTGCCAAGAAAAAATACGATAATCATCAGTAAGTATTCATGAGAGTATAATTGCATACGTGATCATAAAATTAGCAAATGGCATTATAGCTTGTTAAATCATAAAGTGATTTCATTCAATAAACGGTTTAATGTTTGAGATATGGTGGTTGCCTTTCGATTTTCTGGTTCTCAAAGTTTCGACGTGTACAACATTGGGGTGAGGGATGCTGCGAATCCGATATGGACCTGCGTATAGAAGTTCAAATTTACTGCACTTACCTTTTAATTTGCTGGATAAATAGTACGTACGTACTAATATTTTCTGTCCAACGTGAAAGTCGCGGCGTGTACAAACCTGTTTTTGCTGTCTTCTCCGGCGCTCTGCGGCACGTTTGATGTTGTTCAGTGCAATGTCGATTATTTCGTGGTGTCGTAAGCGACGAGATGTGGGAAAATTTACAAATTCTTTAATTTTGTTTGGTGGTTCAACGTTTTTCAGTATAACAGACGGAGATAGCATAGTGGATTCATTTGGAATGGAATTAATTACATCTTGGAATGAGAGTATGTGTGTATCCCAATCAATATGTCTTTTGTGGCAGTATATTCGGCACAGCTTACCAATTTCTTTCATTAATCTTTCACAGGGGTTCGAAGAAGCGTGGTACTTGGATATATAGATCGGAGAAATGTTTCTGGCTCGTAACATGCGTGTCCATACGCTACTACGAAATTGAGATCCATTGTCAGAAATTACTTTCATCACATGCCCTACATGAAATAGAAAATGTTTTACAAATGCTTTCGAAACAGTTTTAGCAGTAGCTTTGCGTAACGGAGTGAAAGTAACAAATTTGGAAGTGAGCTCAACAGCGACAAAGATGTAGCAAAAACCTCTGTTAGTTCTCGGAATCGGACCAAAAATATCTACTGCGGCCATGTGTCTTAATTTAACAGGTACAATGGGATATAAAGGAGGAATATGTGAAGTGGTGTCTGATTTAGCTTTCTGGCAAATTTTACAAGACGCTAAAACTCGTCGTATACGTTTCTCCATGTTGTTAAAATAACAGTTCTGTCTCAATATAAGAAAACATTTTCGTGCTCCGTAATGTGCGTAACTTAAATGAGTGTACCAGATTAATTTGTTAACAAGTTCGTCAGGGATGCATAATAACCAATTGTTGCTGTCAGGGTGAGAGCGGCGAAACAGAATGTCATTGCGTACAGTGTAATGGTTTCTAATCGTAACATTATTCTTATCTTGCCAAAGCTGTTTAATTTCTTTCCACACATTGTCTTTATTTTGTTCTTTTGCTATGTCCTGTAATGACGATGAAATAAAATTTTCAAATGCAACTTGTTGGATGTACATTACGCTGAAATTTGCTTTACAGAAGTTGGTTGCGATGTCTTGCTGATTGTTGCAAAGAGAACGGGATAATGCGTCTGCTACAACATTTTGTGTGCCGGGAATGTGAACAATTGTGAAATTAAATTCCTGCAAGTAAAGTTTCCATCTGCTTAACCTGTCGTGAGTGAATTTAGCTGAAAGTAAAAATTGTATCGCTCTGTGGTCTGTGTAAACTGTAGTGTGTCTTCCATAAAGAAAGTGCCGAAATCTCGTAAAAGCCCAAACAACACATAATGTTTCAAGTTCAGTAACGGAATAATTTCGTTCAGCAGGTGATAGAATGCGGCTTGCAAATGCGATGTTTTTAATTACTATCGAACCATCTTCTTCAATTTCCTGGAAAATGTGTACGCCTAAAGCGGTGTTAGAACTGTCGGTGGCAATGGAAAAATTTCTGGTAAGATCTGGGTGCGATAAAAGTGGAGCATTCAACAAGGCGTGTTTCAAATAACATTCTCATGAACAAAAATTCTGCTTGTCAAAAGTATTGCTTACATTATTGGAATATGCAACCTGTACTGTATTTAATCATATTCTATCTGACGTATTATTGAATGTACGCTGAAAATTGTGCTAATTAATTTTACGTATGTCGTGATAGTCATTTCCATACGGCGCATTGCGATAGAGATTGAAATACTGTTTTTTCTGTACATAGTTATTTCCTGGTGGCTGCCGTGCGTTACTATTTGTTGTAGCTGGGACTATACGTGCACGCGGCGAAACATTAAAGCTTGGTTGACCTTGTAGACTGCATTGTTGGTTACGTATGCTAAGCGGCTGACTTTCATGCTGTTGTGGTGAAAAACGTCTATTGTTACAAAAATGTGTTTACTGTTACTGATAATTTTACACGTACTGATGATTAAGATTTTCCTTGATGTCAAAATTACGCTGGTAATTCTGGAGTGCCTAATGAAAATTGTCATTTTCGGTAAAAATTTGTCACATCGGGTTTTCATTACATATTCTTAATTCTAGGTAGAGCAATAGTTAAAGAGCGGTTTTGATAGATATAAAGTATAGTAGAAGAGAAGGCAGCAGTGCAGAAAACTAAAGATGAAACAGCACTACTACAGCTCGGGGCCCTATGCTCGCTACGGCACATATTCATTAAAGTGTAATGAATCCCCTGAGGTTCATTATGCGCTACAAATAAATTTTAGCTTTTGCGTTACACGCAATGGCGGTAAAATTCCAAAATCAAATTGCTGTATTCTTGCTAATTCAAGTTTCCTCATTACAGGCAATGCTGATAAAAATGCAATAGCAAATTGTCGCATCAGGTTCAAAGCTCGTTTCTGCGTTACAGGTAATAGCGGTGAAAGTACAAAAATAAATCGTCGTATACAGTTCAAATCGTATATCTGTGCTCTGTCATTATTAAATTCTTTACATTTTCTGGCGGATAAAAATTGCTCGTAATCTACGTTCTCGTCATTGAATTTGAAAACACGTTCACGTTTGTGTGAGAATCTATTTGTCTGCGTCATTTCGGATTTCAAGTTGCTTAGCTTTTCGGATTTTAATTCGCGTAGCTTTTCGGATTTTAATTCGCGTAGTCTCTGTAAATTGTTCACATTATACACGCTGCGTGACTCTGACAAATGCTCGCAACGTGGCGGGTTCTGTGACGTATTGGTGACTGAAATAATTGTTAATTCTGTTGCTTTAATATTTTCGCCAATTTGGTTGATCAGTCGTGCTAATTTCTCGTCAACTTCCAAATTCGGAGTGTGTGAAACTTCCACTGACTCTAAATTAACTTCGTCGCGAATCTGTACTGCGTTTTTAGGGCATTGTTCGGTGACTGCATTAATTTTGTGTATCTGTGTTGCGTTTGCTGAACATTGTTCAGTGACTGCATTAATTTCATGTATCTGTGTTTCGTTCGCTGAACATTGTTCAGTGACTGCATTAACCTTGTCTTTATGTGATTCTGTTGTGTCTACACGTGTGCTACTCACTTCTTGTGCAACAGTGCCAACTTCTTCATTACTGTTATTAGCACAAGCCTTAGACTTCTCACATGATTGTTCTTCCGTGTCGTGACGTTGCACGATAACAGCTGTAATCTGTTCACTAACTTGTTTGTTCTGTTCGTTAAGGTTGTCTTGTTTTTCGTTCGTCAGTTTGAAACTTTCATCAATCGTTTCGCTAAGTTGTTTGAAATGATTGTCGAAACTTTCATCAAGTTGTTTGAAATGGTTGTCGAAACTTTCATTAAGTTTGTCGTATGTTTCATTCGTCTGTTTGAAACTTTCATTAAGTTGTTTGAAATGGTTGTCGAAAATTTCGTGCTGTTGTTTGAAAATTTTGTTTAGTCCTTCACTGAGTTGTAGTAAAAATGCGATAACTTGATCCTCACTAACATTACCCATTTGTTGTGCCAATGCTCTAATTTCATCCTTAGTAACATTACCTACTCTATTCTCTGTGCTGTTTGATGGCGTGTCTAGAATTGTCACGTTCTGTGTGACCATTTGGTCATTCTGTAAATTCTGAAAATGTTTACCAATCGGATGAGCACTGTTAATCGCTATCTCGGAATTAAATAAATCTGTCATGTTCTGATTACCCTGTTCATTTTCATTAGACAAATTCGTCTTTTCGTTACGGGAATTTTGCAAACCGGTTATGTTAAGCTGGGCAGCGCTCATTACAACAGAACGCCCCGCGTCATCGATTGTCGTCAAATCAACAGAGGACATAACTGAGTTCATTTGTTCATCATTAATACAAAAGTCATCATTAATGGTTGGAACGCATTGACTGTCAGTGAACGCAGGATTGTCATCATTACACTGCGTGTCACAACTACTATCGGTCACGTTGTTTAAGTCGGTAAATTCATTCATAATACCTCGCGATACACTATTCATAGTCTTTCGCGGCATTTTTACAGTAGTCACAATTATTCACAAAACAAATAAGCACAAATGCAAAAACAACACACAAATACAACAGAGCAACCAATTGCGGTTGACCTGTAGATGGAAAGTCACAAGATTAGTAAAAGCGTAGCGCCAAATCCTAATTATATCTAAGTAAATAAGAGCAGATATCTGACTGTTTTTCAAAAGACTCTCAACGAAATACGATCCTGGACTGGGTGTCGCCAAGTGTAACCTTCCCACAAAATTTTAAAGAAAATATTTAATAAAAATGGGACCAAATGAAACCTTCCCACAAAAATGTTGACCGGACAATAATTTGAATGTTAACAAGAATACAACCTAACGTAATCTCCCAGCAGATAAATTTACTGACAATGACAATTAAACAGAAATTCGCAATCTGACTCTGGTGTAAGCTCCCACAAAAATAATGAAAAACAATTTAGTGCTAATGAAATCTCACTGATAATGAAAATTCAATTAAACCGAAATATCGGTCTTTGGCCCTGTGCAAATCAGAATTAAATTCTTACCTCATTGTAACTGCTAGTCAAATTTCTGCTCTTATTCTTGCGCACAGCTTGGAGGAAATTCATCGCAAATATAAATTTGAATTTAAGGGAAACTTTTCTTTAAGGAAATGCAAGGGAGATATTATTTCAAAAAGGATTGTTTGTTAAAAATGCTTAGTTTGAAAACAAAATTATTATTGGGGCATTTGTTGGAAATTAATTACAATAAATAAACTTTAAATTATCTGATGATTACCTTAATTAACAATATACCTCATTCAGCATCTTGACCAGTGTTGCCGACAGACTACATCACACAACCGCACTGGGCTGCTACTACTGACCGACCGCTCTGCATGACGACTACTACAGAACTGCTCTCAACGACAACTAACTGAGTACTGCCCTCAACTAGACAGAGCTACAGACTCGCAACGACTGACCGACAGACTGAGAACCGCTCGCAACACTCGCGCGGTCAAGCGCATACTCTCTGGTCACAGATGCTACAATGCCTCGCCATCGCTGCTATGTTACATACGTGTTTCACGGATAATGCAGGTCTGAAACATTATAGTCTCGTGACACGTTTGTGAGTGTGTAATACGTTTGTTACCATAACATGTGCCTGAAGATGAAGCCTAACTCTATTCCAATTGCTAATAGCGATAAATCCAGCTCAGTGGCCAACAAAGTAATAATATAAAGATAAACCAGTTTTACTCTACGTATTAAATTTAAATGCGTTTAAGAATCTAGTTTTGAAATCGAATCGCATATGTATGTCACAAGCACCAGTGCTTTTCTCTGGCCCGTCAACCTTTAGATTGAAATATCCCGAAAATCTAATATATTTGTAGGATAATGTGGCTTTAACTACGTTTCAGATAGGAGGATAGCATGAAAGTTTAGTTTACAGAAAAGCGAGTTGCACATTTCGCAGTGTGCAGGCAAGTTAAATTGTGTGATCTGACGCGTATTTCCAGGTGGCCTTTGTTCGTCATACCTGGAATGCCTAGTGAGACGAGCGACAAGACAATGGCCCGCATTCCTGAACGCTGGCATAGTTCTGGAATAACCAGAATTTCGCGAGCCGGAGGAGACTTACTCAGTCCGTTGCTGAAAGAGGAGGAGGTCGCCGAGTTACGGCCTTCTAAGTCTGACTGCCGAGGTATGGAACAGAAGTGGAAACGTCAAAACTACCTGCGGCATCGGACGGTGTGCCGTCGGCCGCGCTTTCAAACACGCGCGCCGTCACTTACGCGTTTCCCACAGCCGCCGCGGCTGCAGAAGGGCGCTGCCTGCCACGAACGATTACGTCGCTGCCAGTGAAATGAAACTATTCCCTCTCCGGAGCTCCAGCGGCGGGTGTACTTAACTTCGAACACTGATGCACTGACACCACTTTCTTTCTCTGCCAGGTGAATAGCTTTTACAGACTTTCATAATGGCCAGTGTTCGACGTCCTCTGAACGGACGTTGTATTGAAGAGTGACACATTTACATCTTTTGTATCTGTATACATTTCCATATTCAGGTCTACTGTTAGCAACTGACGCTACAACGAAGTTGTGTATTATTTATACTATCTAATATCACGTGTAAGATAAGTTAACATCGGAATTCTCTGTTCAAGAACGGCATCTGTTCTTCGCTCCTGTATCCATAAAAGAACCACACAGCGTGCAAAAGGAGGGCATAACACAAACTTCCGGTTTAAATGGCGCTAAAGAAGTAGGTAAAATTTCATTGTTATAAGATGGCGAAGAAGAGAGCAAAAAGGAAAAGAGGACCGGTTCACAAATTAACTGACAGTGGCAGACGGAAAAGAAATGCAATAGAGATAACAATAAAAAAATTAAGCTGTTGAAATTAGCACTGCAATCAAAAAGGAATACACACAAAAAATATATATGTTGACGCATTTAGAGCAAATGCAAATGGTTTTTCCGGGCATGAAGAGTGTTAGCTAAGCAAAGTGGGCAGTGTAAGGTTTTCAGTTCGTCTAACTTAAATTTTACCTTGTTATTCAATTAAATGATTGTTCTAACCGTCTATTTACGAGAACCATAAAAGGCGATTATCCAGGAGACCTAAGTCTTGTGATAATGTCGATTCCTCCGACGTAATGAATGATGATGCTCCACACGGGTATGCAGCCGGATGTCATCGTCCTGACTAAACGATATTTCGATGGTCAACTGGCCGGCATCTTCAGGTGAGACTGCAGGTGCACCCGCAATCTCTCTTGAAGGTGGCGACCGGTTGGACCATTGAAAAATGTGTCGTCAGGAAATTAAATCCAGATGCACACCCGTCAAATAGCGTTAATGCGTGATTTGGTCTCATATTGTTATTCTACCCTTAGCTGTTTCCTACGGCTAAATACTTCCGCCATTTTTCGTTGCTAGATAAATTTTTGAAATTATTGAGCGAGTGTTTTCAAATTCTCTTTGACCCAACACACCTCATCGTTGTTCTTCGATGCTTAAGGCAGAACTTTCTAAATCGGCATTTTCTTTAAATGCGAACATTTTAGGTTACGCTTTAGCGGGACTGATATTGATGTCGAATGAAACAACAAATTTATTGTCCCCAGTCACTGTTTACTTATTTCCACAATGGATTTCGAAGGATTGAACCTCCATTTGTGTGTATTGTATTCAAATGTGTGAATTCTTAAGGGACCAAACTGCTGAAGTCATCGGTCCCTAGACTTACACAATACGTATACTGTCTTATGTTAAGAACAACACTTACACCCATGCCCGAGGGAGAACTCGAACCTCCGGCGGGAGGGGCAGCGCAATTCGTGACATGGCGCCTCAAATCACGCGGACACTACGTGTGGCTTGTGTGTATTAATATACCCTGTATTTTTTGTATTACGACTTTGGGGTAACCTGTGCCACTGTCTCCAGTGGTCGCAGACGCCTTTCTCTGTCTCAATACACCATATATGCACTATATGTGTATAAGTGTGTATTAGTGTATGTGATGCACACTCTATGAGTATGTATGTGCATAAATATGCGTATGTGTATGTATTTCGTCAGAGAATGGAGATTCTGACCACTGGAGACAGTGCAACAGGATACCCCAAAATCGTAAATTAACACACACGCAAATACGCCTGATGATGTAGGTTTAAACCTTTGAAAAGCACTATGAAAATAAATAAACTGTGTCTGGTTACAGTAAACTTGTTGTTTCATTCGATTCTCACAAATTTCTGCTATATTATTTGCGGGACTTTCATGTAATTTTCGCAAGTCGGCTGTTGTGGTATCTGCCTCATTGGCCGCAGTCAGAGTGTCTTTGTCGTGGAGTGCATGACGTACTTCGGAATGTGCCATTTCTATTGTACCCGGAACCGAGGCGTCCTTTTCCATCACGGGAAGAAGGTCTTGGACATAATTTGTGTGTCAATGAGTGTTGGAGCGGTGGGGGTTCAGCTGTAGACACACACGTAAACACGAACATGAGAAATTTGCGACACACAAACGTAGAACAGTGACAGATTTATTAGTACAGACAAACAAAGCCCTCCAACGGAAATATATTTGATATGCAATTACTGGAAGGGTTATGAAGTATGTAGTTCATAGGGTGTGGTGAAGATTGGGATTAACCATATTTAGTGGTGTTTGGTTTGTGAAGCACTCCAATTTCTACACAGTCCAATTTTTCTTCTTTTTTTAACACAGTCCATTCCAACCACTGTCACAAACGATAGAGATGTGTTGAAATGAAGAGGACAACACTAATACCCAGTCCCAGGGCAGAGAAAATGTTGTAACTGCGACTGGAATGGTCGTGGCGTTGAAGTGATGGAAAGTGTGGCGGGACCCACAGAGTGGCCTGCGAAGAACAACACAATGGGAGAGAACGGACACTACCAATGAAGGACATAACAAACAACAACAAGATCGAAACAACAGAGTCACAAGGAAACCTAACAACCACATCCACTCATACAGAGAACAAGAAAGTAAGTAAGCTAACGCGAGGCGATGTGTCCAGAGATGTACGCAAATTAGACTCATTGGCTGAGTTTTTTTTTCTTTATTGTGATTTCCTTCCCCTGCCGCATATGGGCAGGGGAGGGCTGTCAGCGGCACAATCCGCCACTCTTCAGCCAAGTGACATGACAACTAAAACAAGAATAAAATGCTACATATATAAGGCGATAAAAAAGGGGAACGTAAAACAGAGTAAGGGGAGATAATGGAGGTAAAAATACACTGACAGGGAGACGTTCATGGGGTACAATTAAAAAAGTCGCCATAAAGTTAAAAAACACAGTTGGCGAGTCTTAAAACACAAAGAAGACACTGAATGCACATGCACAAGTTAAAAGTCGGCCACAGTGTTAAAAACACTCCAGAACAACACACTTAAAACCCACTTGGAGCACAAACGGTGAAGTATAAAACTGCCAGGTGGGACCTGCTGAGGGTGAGGTCAGAGAGGATGGAAAAGGAGGGGAGAGCAAGGGGCAGCAGGGGAGGCGGCGGGACGAAGAGAGTAGGGGTGTCAGCAGGTACACAAAGAGGCAGGAGACTGGTGGGGCAGGAGATGAAGAGGGATGACAAGGCAGGAGGTAGTGCAGAGACACTGAAAGGGAGCACAAGAGAGATGGGGATTTGGAGGGGAAGCCGTTCAGGAGAAGGAAGGGAGAGGAGAGGGAGCCCTGAGGAGGAGGCAGGAAGATGGTGTCAGAGTTGGTAGGAAGGGTAGATGTCAGGGCTAAGTTCATCACCCAGAAGGGGTAGGTGGTGGAAGTGGCGTTGGGAAAGGAGGCGGAGGGTGTGGAGATGGAGAGAGGGTGGGACACAGCGGTAAAGGCGCGGCAACGGGTTGGGGGTTGAGAGGAAGGGAGACACCTGGGGATGAGGGGGATCGAGGCGGTGGACAATATATAGCGTGCGGATGTGTTCAAGGAAAAGGAGAAGGTGAGAGAAGGGGATGAGGTCGTAGAGGATGCGCATGGGGGACGGAAGGCGGATGCAGAAGGCGAGTTGGAGTGCATGGCGTTGGAGGATTTGGAGGGCTTTATAGAACCGTGGAGGGGCGGAAATGCAAGCTACAGTGGCATAACAGAGGATTGGGCGGATCAAGGATTTGTAGGTGTGAAGGATGGTGGAAGGATGCAGACCCCAGGGGCTAAGTGAGAGGTAGGCGCTTAAATATTGGGGCGCCGCTATTGGCCACCAGAACCACGTGTTCCACTGTGGTGCCCTCACACTAAATGCAGGCAAGGAGGCGTGCGCCACCACAAATTACGGCGCGATGGTGCAGAGACCTGTAGGGGTCTTCGACGCCTATGACGTATGCTTGGGATTCAAATTCCGCGGCTTGCGGTACCAGAGAAAATCCCCAGCACAGCTGGGTATCAAACCTGGGATCCTGGGATCCAGAGGCAGCAACGCTAGTCACTAGACCACGAGCTGCGGACTAACAATATTTAAGATCAGCATTTCTACGAGCCTGTATATACTTACTATACATATGATGTAACAGTTTTTATGGATCTTATGCTTTTTCTGTAGTATACTATGTTTACACCTGGTTATGCTTAGTTTTCTCTTGTGGTATGGTCGCTCATACACTCTTGCTTTGACTGCTGTGCTATTCCTGCATGAGTAGGTGTGTTGGTGGAGTTCCGTTTTATGTTAGTGGTTGTGTATGTTTGCTGTAGTGCTGCTGTTTTGAAATGATAATTAAATAAAGACCCTAAGCTGTCGACACTCGTTGATATACGTCAACGGGGACAGTTGAAGATATGTGCCCAGAACCGGGACTCGAACCTGAGATCTCCTGCTTACATGGCAGACACTCTATCCATGTGAGCCATCGAGGTCACAGAGGATAGCGCGACTGCAGAGATTTATCCACTGCATGCTCCCCGTGAGACCCACATTCCCTACTTAATGTCCACACATTACATTCGTAGTGCCCCTGCCCATCTTCATATACGTTGCTGTTTCGACCGGCTAACAATGTTTGTATTGTGGGCGTCTTTGTAATGGTAGTGGTGCTGTGACGATGTCTTCCATATCCCCTCCGTACTCTAGAATGTTGCATCCATAAGTTGTCATTAGTTTTCTGGGTTCAATTGGTTCCATACTGGTTAGTGCATTTATATCATCACTACAGGTCACGAGAAGTATTTTTGTGATGCTCAGCAACAAACGCTGTTCTTTCACGTAAATTCTTTTAGTGTATGGTTTTGATATTCGTGCCAGACGCATTAGCATACTCAAAAATCGGGCTTATGAATGTTTTGTACGTGTGTATTCCTGTCAAAGTGGAACAGCCGTGGAAGCGGCACGGCGTCTGCCTTATTAATTTTTACCGAAGCAAGTATTTGTTGAGAATATGTAGTAGGTATGTGCGCCAGTTCATATATTTATCTGGGTACTACAGAAGGTACTTTCGGACGTTTTGTATGCTGAGTAAGGTATCCCAGAGGTTCGGATGTACTTCTGCTTCCTGCTATTGATGCCTTTGGGTTTTTAGAAGGAATAGAATTTTTCGAGTGTTAGGGAGGGTTAGGGCAAATTCGACATTTCAACACCCATTCTTCAAGATTTCGTAGGTATTTCTGCACTTTTTTATGTGCACTTTGCACCGGCAATGAAGCAGCGCGCTGCGAGAAAAAAAAATGGTTCAAATGGCTCTGAGCACTATGGGACTTAACTGCTGAGGTCATCAGTCCCCTAAAACTTAGAACTACTTAAACCTAACTAACCTAAGGACATCACACACATCCATGCCCGAGGCCGGATTCCAACCTGCGACCGTAGCGGTCGCGCGGTTCCAGACTGTAGCGCTGCGAGAAGATTAGATGTGAATGGAGATTCCGAACTCGGTGCGAAATATACATATCTTCATTAGAACGCCTCTCAGTTCACCTCTGAGGTACGTAAACATAAATAATACAGTGTGGTTCATTTAATTGTATTGACAAAGGTTTATCTGAAGCGGTAATGTGAGTACGCTCCAGGAACGCAAATGATGCCTTAGTTGATTAAATCCCACTTGAGTTAATCAGCTGATTGGAGCATTACTATATGAGACGACACGAGTCTTTCCTCCCTTAAGTCAATAATCCGAGTGGTGGACGGGTAGAAAGGAACTATGTGTTTTATTTCCATAACTTTCGCTACGTGTCACACATCCTAATCCTCTCTGTATCTTTCCGGTATGTATGAGGGCATGTTGCGAGAATGTGATGGGTTTAGAAAGGTGGACGGCTATTTCTAAGATGGTCAATAGATGCAGTAAGCTTCTCGAAACAGAACTAGTGAAACTAAACACAGGAATTGCTTGATACTTCAGATGGATCGGTTCTGAGGGGTGTAGAGGGCGGAGGTTGGCCTTCAGCCAGTAGCAACTTGGCATTTCTAACAACGGCCGTGGTGGCAGGTCGGTAGTGTGACTTGTGGACCGGTAGCCGGGACGTGCTGAGGAGAGGATGCACTGTTCAGGCGTTCCGTCTGGAACATGTAACATGTATTAAAATGCAGTACATCAACACAGATACAGAATGAGATTTTCACTCTGCAGCGGAGTGTGCGCTGATATGAAACTTCCTGGCAGATTAAAACTGTGTGCCCGACCGAGACTCATTCTGGAAACATCCCCCAGGCTGTGGCTAAGCCATGTCTCCGCAATATCCTTTCTTTCAGGAGTGCTAGTTCTGCAAGTTTCGCAGGAGAGCTTCTGTAAAGATTGGAAGGTAGGAGACGAGGTACTAGCAGAAGTAAAGCTGTGAGTACCGGACGTGAGTCGTGCTTCGGTAGCTCAGTTGGTAGAGCACTTGCCCGCGAAAGGCAAAGGTCCCGAGTTCGAGTCTCGGTCGGGCACACAGTTTTAATCTGCCAGGAAGTTTCAACACAGATACAGTTCACAATGTGCTACTTAAGTTTGTGGTGGCTACCGAAGTATGTAGTGATGTCGTAATCGTGATAATTTTGACGTAATAGAGAACTTAGTGAGTGTTAGCTGTAACGGTTTTGTTCTCGCTTGAACCATCAGCTCCTTACGCTATAGTACAACTGTAGTGGCCAAAGCTTCTCTCATTTAGTTAAAAAATAGAAATATTAATTCCCCTACATGGATTTGTGGGGCAAAATTAATTTTTCGACTAGTTTACTTTCTAACATAGACACTGGCACATGTTCCCGCCATTTCAATGTGCCAGCCTCGGTGCTAGAAACGAAGACTTATGACTATGAAAGAACAGTTGTTCAAATGTTGAAATGTGTGTGAGATCTTATGGGACTTAACTGCTAAGGTCATCAGTCCCTAAGCTTACACACTACTTAACCTAAATCACCCTAAGGACAAACACACACACCAATGTCCGAGAGAGGACTCGAACGTCCGCCGGGACCAGCCGCACAGTCCATGACTGCAGCGCCCAAGACCGCTCGGCTAATCCCGCGCGGTGTAATAACAGTAAATGCTCGCTAATAGTATTAGAAAACGGATCGTTATTTTTTAAAAATAATATTGTGCATTCTGGTGATTTTCTTTGTGTCTTATATTCGCACCACGTGTGCGTCAATCGCTAGCATCCATATTTGTCCTTCATAAAGGGAGGTATGTTCTGGGGCCGTTAATCATACTTTCCATATGTTTTCATTGTACTAACGTCAAGGTAATAGTACAATGCTTCATAACTCCTCCAGTGACGTTTATTGAAAGTCTACGTAATTCTGAGGTGATCTTGTGAATATTAAGGTATAGTGGCTGTTGCTGTTGTTGTGATCTTCTGTCCAGAGACTGGCTTGATACAGCTCTGCATGATTATTCTATGCAAGCCTCTTCATCTCTGAGTAACTACTGCAACCTACATCCTTCTTTCTGAATCTGCTTAGTATATTCACCTCTTAGGCTCCGATTTTTATCCTCCACGCTTCCCTCCAATACTAAATTGGCGATCCCTTGATGCCTCAGAATGTGTCCTACCAACCGATCCCTCCTTCTAGCCAAGTTGTGCCACAAATTCCTCTTTCCCCACATTGTATTCAATACCTCCTCATTAGTTACATGATCTGCCCATCTAATCTTCAGCATTGTTCCGTGGCACCACATTTCTAAAGCTTCTATTCTCTTCTTGTCTAATCTATTTATCGTCCATGTTTCACTTCCATGCATTGCTACACTTCATACAAATACTTACAGTGGCTATGATGTTTGAAACAGCCATGTGCCCGCTTATCATATGCGCAGTCCCTTTGTTTGTTATGTTTCGTATGTAATCCTATGTTATTTACCATAATCTCAGTGTGATAACGACCGCCATCCATCGCCCCGTGCAGCTGCTTGGCCGATTTTGTTAAAAGTGTCCATCCATAGAATATGGCTTCGACCTTTCCCGTCAGAGCTCCTGTGATCAGTTAAGATTAATATTAATGTTACTATTAATTGACCGAAGTCCTCACTTTGGTTCGACTCACTAGCGCATTCGAATATCGTGTGATAAGGCATCTGTTTGTTTGTCTTCCCAGTTCCGTACTATCACCTTTTGATTTACTTTATATAGTAGTGGCATTTTGAGAAGTGCCTCGCTGCGTACTTCAGCATGTCGATGTTTGGAAAGGATGTGCCCTAGTGTGTGATAATTAATTCCTTCGGCCTCCCTATACTGTGAAATTTAATACGTTAATGGAACTAGACCAATAAGAAAGTTCAGTACGCATCAGTACCAATAACAGTGTAGTGTAGACCAATTATTAAAGACTATGTCCAATTATGCAATCTTAGTTCATAATAAAAATTTGAATCACGTAAAATGAGTGGCGGACTTTCAGACAAATACCTCTCCTATCCCAACTGATTTTAATCAAGGTCAAATCCATAAATATAAAAGAGTAAAACCCCAGTAGGAATATGAGCTTAGGCCTGCGTGATGCTAGCGGTTAACGCCACCATTACTGAGTGCGTTCCTTTTGTATGTGTGTCACGTTATCTGTTGCATGCACTAGTATTTTGTCAATAATTAAAAATCAGGCTCATTGTTAATAATCACATGACGAAATACTCCCGCACACTCGACGACAGCATTCATTAGGGGAGAAATGTAGATAAGAATACAGTGCCATACCAGAAAATGAATACCGAACAAGCAAGCACGCAACACTGGCACACAATAAAGACGGTTACCGCTCATAAATATAAGCCAACACATTAATCTATCACCACACACAATTGTAGTTTGCTAACATTTCAACGTAACATATCTGCATAACTGGTGAAAAACTGTAACAATGCCTGTAATGCGGCGTGTTATGGTAACATGGCACCACGTCAAAAGTCAATAAGAGCGAATAAATAGTGCAACAATATAACAAGTAAATAATCATATTTAGAAATACTTTTTCAGTTTGCAGTGCTTCGCTCTTATCCCCCTTTTTCCGTTGTTGAATAACAGGGTATTAACCAGAGAAGACAGAGATAGATCTGTGGTTTGTGCGTGTGTAGCAGTGAGGTTTCGTTCCTCAAAATGTTTGAAACGAGTTCATTATTCGCTAGATAGTTATACGTACCATGAAGTCACTCCTGTTCGTATTTCTTCATTTGATAACATTAGGAAACATACGTTTATTTCGGTGGGCTCAAATTTCTAAATACACTCCTGGAAATGGAAAAAAGAACACATTGACACCGGTGTGTCAGACCCACCATACTTGCTCCGGACACTGCGAGAGGGCTGTACAAGCAATGATCACACGCACGGCACAGCGGACACACCAGGAACCGCGGTGTTGGCCGTCGAATGGCGCTAGTTGCGCAGCATTTCTGCACCGCCGATCAGTGTCAGCCAGTTTGCCGTGGCATACGGAGCTCCATCGCAGTCTTTAACACTGGTAGCATGCCGCGACAGCGTGGACGAGAACCGTATGTGCAGTTGACGGACTTTGAGCGAGGGCGTATAGTGGGCATGCGGGAGGCCGGGTGGACGTACCGCCGAATTCCTCAACACGTGGGGCGTGAGGTCTCCACAGTACATCGATGTTGTCGCCAGTGGTCGGCGGAAGGTGCACGTGCCCGTCGACCTGGGACCGGACCGCAGCGACGCACGGATGCACGCCAAGACCGTAGGATCCTACGCAGTGCCGTAGGGGACCGCACCGCCACTTGCCAGCAAATTAGGGACACTGTTGCTCCTGGGGCATCGGCGAGGACCATTCGCAACCGTCTCCATGAAGCTGGGCTACGGTCCCGCACACCGTTAGGCCGTCTTCCGCTCACGCCCCAACATCGTGCAGCCCGCCTCCAGTGGTGTCGCGACAGGCGTGAATGGAGGGACGAATGGAGACGTGTCGTCTTCAGCGATGAGAGTCGCTTCTGCCTTGGTGCCAATGATGGTCGTATGCGTGTTTGGCGCCGTGCAGGTGAGCGCCACAATCAGGACTGCATACGACCGAGGCACACAGGGCCAACACCCGGCATCATGGTGTGGGGAGCTATCTCCTACACTGGCCGTACACCACTGGTGATCGTCGAGGGGACACTGAATAGTGCACGGTACATCCAAACCGTCATCGAACGCATCGTTCTACCATTCCTAGACCGGCAAGGGAACTTGCTGTTCCAACAGGACAATGCACGTCCGCATGTATCCCGTGCCACCCAACG
Organism: Schistocerca cancellata; assembly: GCF_023864275.1. Taxonomy (NCBI): domain Eukaryota; kingdom Metazoa; phylum Arthropoda; class Insecta; order Orthoptera; family Acrididae; genus Schistocerca; species Schistocerca cancellata. The sequence continues at coordinate 564,323,867 of NC_064633.1, read as the reverse complement.
TGCTCTAGAAGGTGTAAGTCAACTACCCTGGCCAGCAAGATCTCCGGATCTGTCCCCCATTGAGCATGTTTTGGACTGGATGAAGCGTCGTCTCACGCGGTCTGCACGTCCAGCACGAACGCTGGTCCAACTGAGGCGCCAGGTGGAAATGGCATGGCAAGCCGTTCCACAGGACTACATCCAGCATCTCTACGATCGTCTCCATGGGAGAATAGCAGCCTGCATTGCTGCGAAAGGTGGATATACACTGTACTAGTGCCGACATTGTGCATGCTCTGTTGCCTGTGTCTATGTGCCTGTGGTTCTGTCAGTGTGATCATGTGATGTATCTGACCCCAGGAATGTGTCAATAAAGTTTCCCCTTCCTGGGACAATGAATTCACGGTGTTCTTATTTCAATTTCCAGGAGTGTAATTATGAAGATTTACATCTGATTTATTATTTGTAATATGCTTTGTGAAATTCATCCATTTGCTTGAGGTAATAGCCTGAACAGAGGCCTTCTCAATAGCTTGTTTAGAGCAGGCGTTTGGGTGGGCATCAGGAATACTGACTGGATACCTACGATTTGAAAAATGTTCTGGACGTTAATAAATTTGAAAAGCATTTTTTTAAATTTAAATAAATATTACTCTCGCTGTGGCAGTACCACAAAGCCAAATCTGACTCATAACGTACGGTAACTTGTCCTCATCAAGCGAGAGTTGTTGAAAACGTATTGCTATGACAAACAAATACGTATTGGTGAACATCTTTTTCTCATAAGTTTGAATAATTACTTGCACGTAGCATATATGAGATATATTTGTATTTAATGCTCCGCAGTAAAATTAAAGTTGGCGGCACACATTCAGAGTGGTAAAAGATGTACGGCACCAGTTTACGTTATCACAGTCGAGGAAGTTACAATAGGCTAAATGGCTCTGAGCACGATGGAACTTAACTTCCGAGGTCATCAGTCCCCGACAACTTAGACTCGTGGAGATAACATCTTGGACCTACTGATAACAAACAAACCCGAACTTTTCGACTCTGTATGTGCAGAACAGGGAATCAGTGATCATAAGGCCATTGCAGCATCCATGAATATGGAAGTTAATAGGAATATAAAAAAGTGAGGCACGTTTATCTGTTTAGCAAGAGTAATAGAAGGCAGATTTCAGACTACCTAACAGATCAAAACGAAAATTTCTGTTCCGACACTAACAATGTTGACTGTTTATGGAAAAAGTTCAAGGCAATCGTAAAATGCGTTTTAGACAGGTACGTGCCGAGTAAAACTGTGAGGGACGGGAAAAACCCACCGTGGTACAACAACAAAGTTAGGAAACTACTGCGAAAGCAAAGAGAGCTTCACTCCAAGTTTAAACGCAGCCAAAACCTCTCACACAAACAGAAGCTAAACGATGTCAAAGTTAGCGTAAGGAGGGCTATGCGTGAAGCGTTGAGTGAATTCGAAATTAAAATTCTATTTACAGACTTGACAGAAAATCCTAGGAAGTTCTGATCTTACGTTAAATTAGTAAGCTCAAAACAGCATATCTAGACACTCCAGGATGATGAAGGCATTGAAACAGAGGATGACATGCATAAAGCTGAAATACTAAACACCTTTTTCCAAAGCTGTTTCACAGAGGAAGACCGCACTGCAGTTCCTTCTCTAAATCCTCGCACAAACGAAAAAATGGCTGACTTCGAAATAAGTGTCCAAGGAATAGAAAAGCTATTGGAATCACTCAACAGAGGAAAGTCCACTGGACCTGACGGGATACCAATTCGATTCTACACAGAGTACGCGAAAGAACTTGCCCCCCTTCTAACAGCCGTGTACCGCAAGTCTCTAGAGGAACGGAAGATTCCAAATGATTGGAAAAGAGCACAGGTAGTCCCAGTCTTCAAGAAGGGTCGTCGAGCAGATGCGCAAAACTATAGACCTATATCTCTGACGTCGATCTGTTGTAGAATCTTAGAACATGTTTTTTGCTCGAGTATCATGGCGTTTTTGGAAAACCAGAATCTACTATGTGGGAATCAACATGGATTCCGGAAACAGCGATCGTGTGAGAGCCAACTCGCTTTATTTGTTCATGAGACCCAGAAAATATTAGATACAGGCTCCCAGGTTGATGCTATTTTTCTTGACTTCCGGGAGGCGTTCGATACAGTTCCGCACTGTCGCCTGATAAACAAAGTAAGAGCCTACGGAATATCCGACCAGCTGTGTGGCTGGATTGAAGTGTTTTTAGCAAACAGAACACAGCATGTTGTTATCAATGGAGAGACGTCTACGGACGTTAAAGTAACCTCTGGCGTGCCACAGGGGAGTGTTATGGGACCATTTCTTTTCACAATATATATATAAATGACCTAGTAGATAGTGTCGGAAGTTCCATGCGGCTTTTCGCGGATGATGCTGTAGTATACAGAGAAGTTGCAGCATTAGAAAATTGTAGCGAAATGCAGGAAGATCTTCAGCGGATAGGCACTTGGTGCAGTGTGTGACAACTGACCCTTAACATAGTGAAATGTAATGTATTGCGAATACATAGAAAGAAGGATCGTTTATTTTATGATTATATGATAGCGAAACAAACACTGGTATCAGTTACTTCTGAAAAATATCTGGGAGTATGCGTGCGGAACGATTTGAAGTGTAATGATCATATAAAATTAATTGTTGGTAAGGCGGGTACCAGGTTGAGATTCATTGGGAGAGTCCTTAGAAAATGTAGTCCATCACAAAGAAGGTGGCTTACAAAACACTCGTTCGACCTAGTATTGCTCATCAGTGTGGGATCCGTACCAGATCGGGTTGACGGAGGAGATAGAGAAGACCAAAAGAAGAGCGGCGCGTTTTGTCACAGGGTTCTTCGGTAACCGTGATAGCGTTACGGAGATGTTTAACAAACTCAAGTGGCAGGCTTTGCAAGAGAGGCGCTCTGCATTGCGGTGTAGCTTGCTCACCAGGTGCGTTTCTGGATGAGGTATCGAATATATTGCTTCCCCCTACTTATACCACCCGAAGAGATCACGAATGTAAAATTAGAGAGATTAGAGCGCGCACGGAGGCTTTCAGACAGTCGCGCTTAGAACCGCTCGGCCACCCCGGCCGGCAGTTAGATTAGGCCTCTCGCGCAGCACATCGCTTGTCTACTAATGTGAATCATTTCAGTGGGAAAATCAAGGTTGATTTGTCTCTTCACGAGGGACCTCGTCTCATTTAAGAACTACTACAGCTCTTAATAATTCGGAAGGTGGTGGCGAGTATTATCCACGCTATTATGTATCTGCCAGTTTGCATTATTTCGGTTCTTTATCTTGAACAAGTTTTGAAATATTACTGGTATACACGCATTCCATATGTCATTATGCTGGCTGACGTAGATGCTGGAAAGATATTCGAGACTGCTGCGATCAACTTCTCAAAATGTGTTCAAACCAAACCGTATGCGTTCTCTTAGTGTATTCAGCTTTATGTTTCAGTATGTGTAAGAAATGAATACAAAATATTTATAATTTCACACTCTAGTACCACGCTCGTTGACTTCTGACAGATTATAAGCTGGATCTATGCGTTTTACGACTCATTTTATGTGACATGATAAAAACAAACAAATGTTGAAATTTTCTTTAAACTGAAGTACGCGAGTCAGTGTTGGCGCAAGCTGGATACTCTTCGTAAAAATGTTCTAACCCGATGTAACTTGCGTCCAAGCAAACTTGGTAACAATATATTACATGATAAACCATTGTGAGGTGTCCTGACGGGATTTTTTATAATACTTTTTCCGAATTACATACTGTCGATGCTCAAAATGTCTACAATAGCACCTGGAAAATTATGAGGCGAGCATTGGCCATATTTTGAGGTAATAATTACTTAGCATAAATTCTGTAGATTGTTAGGACGTACTTTCATTTCTAGAATATCATTGCATCTCTCAAGTAGTGTCATTACATTCGGTTTTACCACGTACCCTGGCAGTGAAATACAATACGAAATCAAATATCCGTAGCATTCCTAGAAGTGGGACATACGCTTTCTTATTCGTTATTCTGGGAACGCGCTGAATTGCGTTTCCATTGACATTCACATTCATTCACTTGGAGATTTTTAAGTTCAAGCTTATGCCCCCTTCTTCTTGTATTCCAGGAAACTGCATTACATCCTGGTAAGCTGCTGGAAGACGAGAAATAATTGGCTTTTAGTAAGAAGTGAATAGCTTCCAATACCTTCGAAGAACGCAACCAGAAATCACGGAAAAGGACACGCCATTAAGTCGCGAAAGCGCACATATAAAGCACTCCATTCCGGAACGAGGACAAATGCAGCTATCGAACGCTATTCTTCGCAGAACTACGTGGACCCCTCCGAGCGGAAAATCAAACAGATGGAAGAACTATGATAATTTCATTTGCGGCTGTTGCTTTACCTATTTCTTACAAGTGATCAACGATACCTTTCGTGCACGTACCTCACATGTTTAACAACAATATTAGTTTCTACATTCGTTATCTCATTCAGAACTGAACCCAAGAAACATTTTTCAGTCCAGATAACATGCATCAATCTTCAACGCGTAGTGTAAGTCGAGCAAGGAAACGCAGAGAAAATGCAGGGACAGAGCCATCAAATGAAAGCTTCATTTACAAGTGCTACATCCCTTGTTCGGACTTGTGAGCCTAGACAGATTGAGACAGATATGAGACGCCCACATCGAGTACATACCCGAGCCTTTTTGCGTTGATGTCTATCTCTAGATATATAAAGCTTATCCGTTACGGATATTTTAGAATCCGTGACTGTTAATGAATGTAATTACATAAAAATGCAACCAGTCGCTTTTTTGAATAGTTATTGATTTTTCCATGAACCGGGTTTCGAACCTTATCAGGTTCATCATGAGATGGTCTTCTGGAAGTGACATCAGTATTTCTATTGCCTTAATGTCGACTTTAATATATCTAAACAAGAACAAATTACATCTCTGAGCAAAGTAGGCCAATGCCGTATCTTCTTATCATGATATTTGTCACGGGCAACAGTTGTACAACACATGCTGGATGGTGGTAAAGTTTCGCTGTCACAGTGTAAATGAATACAAATTGTGTAAAAGTGTGTGAAGTGATGTATCAACTGGCCGGCCGGAGTGGCCGAGCGGTTCTAGGTGCTTCAGTCTGGAACCGCGCGACCGCTACGGTCGCAGGTTCGAATCCTGCTTCGGGCATGGATGTGTGTGATGTCCTTAGGTTAGTTAGGTTTAAGTAGTTCTAAGTTCTAGGGGATTGATAATCTAAGATGTTAAGCCCCATAGTGCTCAGAGCCATTTGAACCATTTCAAGTATCAACTGACCATCAAAATGGAAGCAGACAGATGGACACTAACGGAAAAAAGCCGCCCATACCGTCGCACTAAGTACAGTACTATATATTGCATGGGTGTGTGTGTTGTGCTTAGCATAAGTCAGTTTAAGTAGGGTGTAAGTCTAGGGTCGGATGACCTTAGCGGTTTGGTCCCTTAGGAATTCACACACGTTTGAACAGATTTTGCATCCATATCTACAGATAAAAGATAGTCATGACGATACATTACAGCGTGTTCTATCTGCTTGTCACAGAGTCAGCACTCAACATTAATCTAGAAAGAGCTATGTAACTTCTAGAAAACCATCTGAAGATGAACCTCATAAGGTACAAAAACCGCTTCGTGGACTAATACGTAACTATTAAAAAAAGCGACTGGTTGCAGTTTTATGTATAGTACATCTATACTCAGCAAGTAACCTTACGGTGTGTGGTGAAGGGTAATTCTCTTACCAGTGACTCTTTCTCCTTTTCCTGCTCCTCTCACGTGTGGTTCGCGGGAACAACGGTTGTTGGTAAACCTCCTTGTTGACTCGAATCTCTAATTTTATCTTCATGGTCTTTCTGCGATACATACTTAGCAGGAAGAAATATATTTGTTGACTCTTCTAGAAACTTTCCCTCTCGGTATTTTGACAGTAAACGCATTAGGGTATGATGTTTCATCTTGACGCTTTAATGCTAACTAAATTAACCTGTAACGAAACGTGCAGCTTTTCTTTGGACCACCTCTGTTCCCTCTGTCAATCCTATTTGGTACGGATCCCAGACTGAACGAGTAACATTCAGTTGTTGGTGGGACGAGTGTTTCACAGGCTACTTCCTTTGTTAATATACTATATTTACGTGAATATTCTTCCAATAATTCTCAGTCTGGCATCTGCCTCAGTCACGATAATTACGTGATGGTTCCAGCTCAAATCGCTCCATACACGTACTCATAGGCCCGTTATAGAAATAACTTCTTTCAGTGGTTGTTCTGGAATTGTGTAATCATACAATAAACGTCCTTACTTACTATGTATTCGCAATACGTTACATTTATGTATGTTGAGAGTCAACCGCCACTCCCTGCACCAAGGGTTGATACCGTGCAGGTCTTACTGCATTTAATAACAATTTCCTGCAAACGCAATTTCTCTGTATACAACGGCGTCGTCTGCGGAAAGCCTGTGGAACTTCCGGCTAGGAATGGGCATACTTTTAAGAACATCGGAATATCGTCTATCGATAATCGTGAAATAAATCGATTATATCAATACGTAAATTATCGATATCTCAATACATCGATCTAAGAAATTAAAAAATTGTCGAAGTCAGGGAAACGATTAAGAAACCTTTAAAAACTGGCAGATACTATATTACATCCAACATCGATCAATACAAGAGACACGATGTACTGTAAAATCACTTACTTGCAAATAAATTAATTAAGAAAATCAGTAATCATCACCAGTAAACTTTACCAGAATTCTTTGTTTAATATTATTCCCTGCAGATGTAATTGTTTTAGAAACTCAAATCAACTAGAAGTCAAACCAACCACTGTTATTAAAACATTTACTCGTTTGGCACACAATCACAGATACACATGTAACTGTGTGAGGACCGTGTCCCACTATGAACTGACACTGTGTCCAGTTCACCTACTTACACTGTACGTCACGTCGCGACGGCAGCCAACAATAGCAAAGCACATGAATAACTGAAGACGTAGGTGGGCGTCAGTATGCGTCATTCTTCGGTGGATATTCAAGGTAATGCGTGAATGGCCTCGCCGCACCGTCAATAGATGGCTTGCACCTTGTCATATCCTACAATGAGTTACGCCTTTCTTGGGAGTAATGATCGTGCCATACGAGAGTGACAAATGAAGAGCCAGCAGTAGAGAAATGGCTGTCGAGAGAACTCACGGCTTCTTGGGGCTGAAACACTATTTATACGTGTTCTGAGACTGAAATATTGTACTTATCATAAAGACTTCGGTCCATAGAGACCATTTTCTATTAAATACCTGTGAAGTAATGTGTGTGATATTTGTGTCAATTGCACGTTACTTCTATAGGGTTTCTACCTTTTCTTGATCCTCGCAGTCAGGGAGTAAGAGAACCACATAGTCTGTCACGTACATGGGAACAGGGAGTGACCATTCCCACCACTCTTATACAGTACTGTCATGAAATGTGTGCATTTTGCACCTTGTACCTGTCATTTGCAACGGGAGAAATGAACACACAGTACAGATTCATTCATGTCCAAATCTGCTGCTCATTTGTAGTACTGAATATGAAATTAAATTAAGCTAATCGTAAGACTATTATAAGATTGCAAATAGTAGTAGTAGTAGTTACAATAAGAATGTAATCTGCTGATGAGAACTATAGTGCTTATGAATCAAGAAAAGACAGACAATAAAAATATCGCTTCCCTTATTCAAGATTAAACATCGCTTAATCGATATACCCATAATTTAAGTATGGGCAGCATATGTCATTATTGCTCCCCCCGTTCAGAAATCCATGATGTCTTCTGTTCTTTAGAAACTCTTGTTTCCGGTCAGACAGTTGACTCCAGATTCCGTACGCTCACTAGGCAAAATTGTATGGAATTCCTTTCGAACACGGCTTCTGCCTACAGTTCTGAACTAAGGAATTCATTTACTGGCAAGGCTTGTCCACATACAGGACTATTCAAAACGAATGTAGCGTTTACTAACTGCTATGACTATTTGATACACAGCAATGTATCGATAAGGATTACAGAGACTGTAAAATCACTCACTCACTGGTCATACCGGACTCGAGAGTCCATTACCACAGCAACGTATTTTCGCCATCTGTCCCTGTCTTGGGCTATTTCCTTCCATTTCGCTTCAATACCTAGGCTCCTCAAATCAGCCTTCACATTGTTCTCCCATCTACGCCTCGGTCTCCCCACAGGACGTTTTCCCTCTAAGTGCCCTACCAGTACTCTGCGCGCTGCCCTGCCCTCATCCTTTCGAGCTACGTGACCCACCCATCGCAGCCTACGTGATTAAAAATACTGATTATGTCAGTGCTTGAATATAGTTCGTGAACATCTTCGTTATGCAGTTTTCGCCACTCTCCGCTAATGTCATCCATTTTTGCTCCGAAAATTTTCCTCCAAATTTTGTTTTCAAATACTCGAAACGGCTTTTCATTTTGGACAGTGAGAGACCAAGTCTCACACCCATACAACATAACTGGTAGAATAACAGTTTTGTATATTCTAATCTTTAAATTCCTAGACAGTATCCGTGATGAAAGTAATCTATTCAGTGACACGCAGCACGCATTTACCGCCCGTAATCTCTTCATCAGTTCGGAATCAATCTCATTTCTCGAAGTAATGTCCACGACTAGATACTTAAATGTGTTCACTTTTTCAAACTGCATCTCTCCAACTCTGAACATTTCCTGATCTACTGCTGTTAGCATTGCCGGCCGCGGTGGTCTAGCGGTTCTAGGCGCTTCAGTCCGGAACCGCGCGACTGCTACAGTCGCAGGTTCGAATCCTACCTCGGACATGGATGTGTGTGATGTCCTTATGTTAGTTAGGTTTAAGTAGTTCTAAGTTATAGGGGACTGATGACCTCAGGTGTTAAGTCCCATAGTGCTCAGAGCCATTTGAACCATCTGTTAGCATTCTAGTACTAACCATGTATTTAGTTTTGTCTTCACTTATCATTAGACCTACATCTTCACTAGCCTTGATTAACGCATTCGCATTTGTTGTTACACATTATTTTCTATCGCCAATGATGTTTATATCATCTGCGTACCCTAATATCTTAATATTTCCATTTAACTCAACACCCTCTGAATTATCTGCTGCCATTCGTAACATATATTCTAGGACTAAATTAAAAAGTAGCGGAGACAGGGCATCTCCCTGCTTAAGTCAGTTCTTTATTACAAATTCTTCTGACTCCAATTTCCCCACGCGTACTCTAGCTTTTGTGTTTTTCAAACTCGCTTCTGTAAGTCTAGCATACTTCTTTGGTATTCCAAGTTCCAAAAGAATTTTACAATTTTGACTGCAATAGTGAATCATATGATTTGGTAAAATCTATGAAAAGATTATGAACTGGTTCATTGTATTCCCATTTCTTTTCCTAAATTTGACGCAGGGTGAATAATTGGTCTGTAGTTGATCTGTTACTCCGAAAGCCAGCTTGGTAATCCCCCACAATCTCATCTGCATATGGTGTAAGCCTGCTTAGCAGAATATTCGAGAAAATTTTGGAACATACTGGTAATAGCGATATCCCTCTATAATTACTACAATACATTTTGTCGCCTTCCTTAAAAACTGGGATCAGAATTGACTCCTGCCACTCTTCAGGTATCATCTCTGAGTTCCATACTAATTCTAACTAATTCTACAGATACGCAATCTGATCCTGGTGCTTTATGGTTTTTCAGTTTGTTCCTTACTTCCTTTAACGTTGGCTCATGTATGGTCTCAACAACACTGTAAAATAAAGTTAAATATTTCTATCGTTGTGCAAGCGTGGTGAACGGGAATACGACATCAGCACAAATACACTGAGCTGACAAAAGTCATAGGATACTTCATAATATCCTGTCGGATTTCCTCTTACCCAGCAGAGTGCAGCAGTTCGACGTAGCATGGTCTCAACAAGTAGCTGCAAGCTCCTGCAGAAATTTTAGCCACGCTGCCTCTATAGCTGTCTATAACTGCGGAACTGTTTCCGGTGCAAGATTTTGAACACGCACTGACCTCTCTATTAGGTGCGATAAATGTTCGATGGACTTCACGTTGGGCGATCTGGGTGGCACGAATCATCCAGAATGTTCTTCAAACGAATCACAAATAATTGTCGTCCGGTGACTTGGCGCATTGTCATCCATAAAAATTCCACTGTTTGGGAAAATGAAGTCGATGAATGGGTGCAAATTGTAGGCGAACACAACCATATCTTTACCTATATATGACGGTAGTATCTGTTCCCGAAAGAACAATTACCGTCAATGACCATGCAGCTTTGCTAGAAATGAAATGATATTTAAATAGACACCCTAGCTGCAAGCAGGCGTTGATATACTTCATTGGGGACATTTTGAAAATGTGTGCCCCGACCGGGACTCGAACCCGGGATCTCCTGCTTACATGGCAGACGCTCTATCCATCTGAGCCACCGCGGGCACAGAGGATAGTGCGTCTGCAGGGACTTATCCCTTGCACGCTCCCCGTGAGATCCACATTCCCAACATGTCCACAACACTACATTCGTAGTGCGCCTAATAGATGTTTGCCCATCATACACATTACTCGTGGCAGATTAATCTACCAAGTCCCGTACGAGTTCGGGCATAGCGTGTGCGTTCGCACAAGAAGGTCAAAGGCCGGGAACCCATATTTTTAACTATATATTGAGATCCACATTCCCAACATGTCCACAACACTACATTCGTAGTGCGCCTAATAGATGTTTGCCCATCATACTCATTACTCGTGGCAGATTAATCTACCAAGTCCCGTACGAGTTCGGGCATAGCGTGTGCGTTCGCACAAGAAGGTCAGAGGCCGGGAACCCATATTTTTAACTATATAACTACTTTTATATATATTTTTAGCTATATAGTTAAAAATATGGGTAAGTCCCCAGCAACTATAAAACCTACGTAACAACAAAACACAAATGTAACTCTTCTGTGTGTGGAAGTGTGATTCAACGTACACATCTGGCACGGTAACTCCTCAATAAGACAAGATATTTTAGATACCATTTAGACTGAATTAATTAAATAAAACTGAAATACTATAATTGCACATAGAAAACCAGAATTACACTCTAACACAAGAACACCAGCCAGATGCTTTGTTGACTGAACCTGTAATGACGCATTATTTAAGACATTGAAATAATAAAAAGAAAAGGGAATATTTTTTTACCTCATATATATTGACGAAAACCACTCTGATCGTTACAATATCTCCATTCGAACAACATCTGCTGTCTAGCCCATCAAAACTGCATAAAACATGGAACAAGCACTCTCCACCACGACTTCACGACAAGCACACTCCACTACATCTGAACAAGAACTGCCTGTGGAGGCGGCTGAATAACACTCTTTGGCGCAATCTCTGGCGCTGTGGCTCAGTGTAGCCACCTTTCAACATTTCACTTTGATTTCTGCGGTTACTTGACGCAGTTTTGCTTGTCTATTAGCACTGACATTTCTACGCAACCGCCGCTACTGCCGGTCGTGAAGCCCGCAGGCCTGTGTCTTATCCTTGGTAAGAGATATTGTGTGAAATCTGTTATTCTCGGCCCAGGCGTGACACTGTGGATCTCGGAACATTGAATTCCCTAATGATTCCCAAACTGCAATGTCAGATGTGTGTAGCTCCGACTCCCATTCCGAGTTCAAAGTCTGTTAATTCCCGTCCGTACGGCCGTAATTAAGTCGACAACCTTTTCACATGAAATACTTGAGTACAAACGACAGCTCCGCCAATTCATTGCCCTTTTATATCTTGTGTTCTCGATACTACCGCACTCTGCGTATGTGCATAGCGCTATCCCATGAGTTCCGTCCCTTCACTGCATTTTTTGGTCATTATTCTTCGTTGAACTGTTTTAGAAAACATTGACCCGGACATGCTCGAATAATGGATGCTGCAGCGGCTTGATGCAGATTCCTCGGATTACATCTTTCAGCATGAAGGACCACACACTCATTGGGGTGTAAAGGTTCGCATATTTTAAACTAATCATTTTCCATCCCGTTGGATTTGATGCACTGGACATGACGATACTGTGTTCCTCTTTTGCCCAGCTACATCTCCGAACCGCACCCACATGTATTTCCTTCTTTGCATTTACACTACTGGCCATTAAAATTGCTACAACACGAAGATGACCTGCTACAGACGCGAAATTTAACCGACAGGAAGAAGATGCTGTGATATACAAATGATTAGCTTTTCAGAGCATTCACACAAGGTTGGCGCCGGTGGAGACGTGCTGACATGAGGAAAGTTTCCATCCGATTTCTCAAACACAAACAGCATTACACCGGCGTTGCCTGGTGAAACGTTATTGTGATGCCTCTTGTAAGGAGAAGAAATGCGTACCATCACGTTTCCGACTTTGATAAAGGTCGGATTGTAGCCTATCGCGGTTGCGGTTTATCGTATAGCGACATTACTGCTCGCCTTGGTCGAGATACAATGACTGTTAGCAGAATCTGGAATCTGTGGGTTCAGGAGGGTAATACGGAACGCCGTGCTGGATCCCAACGGCCTCGTATCACTAGCAGTCGAGATGACAGGCATCTTATCCGCATGGCTGTGACGGATCGTGCAGCCACGTCTCGAATCCTGAGTCACCAGATGGGGACGTTTGCAAGACAACAACCATCTGCACGAACAGTTCGACGACGTTGGCAGCAGCATGGAGTATCAGCTCTAAGACCACGGCTGCGGTTACCCTTGACGCTGCATCACAGACAGGAGCGCCTGCAATGGTGTACTCAACGACGAACCTGGGTGCACGAATGGTAAAACGTCACTTTTTCGGATGAATCCAGGTTCTGTTTATAGCATCGTGATGGTCGCATCCGTGTTTGGCGACATCGCGGTGAATGCACATTGGAAGCGTGTATTCGTCATCGCCATACTGGCGTATCATCCGGCGTGATGGTATGGGCTTGTCATTGGTTACACGCCTCGGTCACCTCTTGTTCGCACTGACGGCACTTTGAACAGTGGACTTTACATTTCAGATGTGTTACGACGCGTCGCTCTACCCTTCATTCGATCCCTGCGAAACTCTACATTTCAGCAGGATAATGCACGACCACATGCTGCAGGGCCTGTACGGGCCTTTGTGGATACAGAAAATGTTCGACTGCTGCCCTGGCCAGCACATTCTCCAGATCGCTCACCAGTTGAAAACGTCTGGTCAATGGTGGCGGAGCAACTGGCTCATCACAATACTTCAGTCACTGCTCTTGATGAACTGTGGTATCGTGTTGAAGCTGCATGGGCAGCTGTAGCTGTACACGGTGTCCAAGCTCTGTTTGACTCAATGCCAGGCGTATCAAGTCCGTTATTACGGCCTGAGGTAGTTGTTCTCGGTACTGATTTCTCAGGATCTATGCACCCAAATTGCGTGAAAATGTAGTCACATGTCAGTTCTAGTATAATTTATTTGTCGCAAGAATACCCGTTTATCATATGCATTTCTTCTTGGTGTAGCAATTTTAATGGCCAGTAGTGGATGTGAACGACCTTGAGTATGTGCCTCTTTTACGGAAAACAATTCCATATCAAGGAACACGTATTTGTAGTACGATTTCGTCGGAGACCACACAGACACTATCTGATCAAAAGTATCCGAACAATCTTACAGATCGCGGAAATGGTCGCTGTATCATACCAAAGGACGACACTACAGTATAAAAGAAAGCGGACGGTATCGTGTTGTCAGTAGAGAAACAGTATCAACAGACTGGTTCGGTGATCAGAGCTCAGTGACTTCGAACGTGAACTTGTCTTAAATGTCATTTGAGTTGCAAATCCAACAGGCAGCCACCCAGTTAGTCGAGCGCGTTAGCTCGCCGCTCCCAGCTTTCGAAGAGGCGAGCCTCACCTCACTCTGACTGAAATCTCTCCGCGGATTAATGACTACGGCTAGTGAACTGGCAAGCTTGGATGTGGTTTTTAGGCGGTTTCCTACGTGATCCTAGGTGAATAACTGGCTAGTGGCCAAGTAACTCAAATATTTAAAAAACTTTGTCACACTTGGACACTGGAGTTACTGTAGACGCAGAGAGATGTGGTACACAGATCCCATTATGGGACGTGGGGGGGGGGGGGTGCGGGGGGAAGGGAAGGAAGTGGGAGAAGCTAGAGGGAGGGGAGAGTAAAGGGCTGAGAAGTTTTAATCTCTTTAAATCAATAATCAGCGGTAGCAGACATTTCAGTGCTTCTAAAGCGACCCGAGTTGACTGTTGGTGATGTGACTGTGAACTGGGAACGCCAAGGCCTAATCACAGCTGAACCAAGACCAGACCACAAACACTTCATGCACTGAAGGACAAGGACCGCAGAGCATTCCGGAGGCTGGTAGTAAAAACTCGCATGAGATCAGAGGAAGATAACACTCATCAGTTCCAAAGCTCTACCAGCAGTCCAGCTAAAACAGTTGTAGGGAGGTCAAAAGAACGGGATACAATGCTCGAGCAACTCCATTTCTGTAGGCAGTGCTGAGCGAGCGTGTGGTGGTGTAAAGAGGGACGCAGCAGGACAGCGGACGACTGGAAGCGAGTTGTTTGGAGTGTGAATTACACTACGCCCTGTGGAAATCCTATGGAAGAAATTCGGCTGGAGAACGTTACGTGCCATCATGTGTAGTGCCGATAGCGAGGTACGGAGGAGGTGATGTTGTGGAGTGGAGTTGTTTTTCAAGGTTAGCTTCTGATGCCCTTGCTGTGCTTCAGAAAATGCTAAATGCGGTAAGATATGACCACATTATACGGCATTATTTACTGAGTACTAGAGGAACAGTTCACAGGCGATGACTGTGTCAGTGTGGTCAATCAGTCTGTCATAAAACAGCATCTGTGAGGCAGTGCTTTGTGAACTACAGTGTTGCTGAAATGGCATGACCTGCCTAGGGTCCCGGCCTAATGCCAGTGGGATACCTGTGGGATGACGTCGACTTCGCACCAGACGACAGCGTTCAACGTAATTACTGTTACACACTACTGGCTTAAGGTTGCGTGAGAATTGAAGAACCGGGCAGGATAAAGACTGAACACCATTCGTACGAAGATTTTTATTAAATCTCCTCTGGAAAAGTACCAAATAGGTCAATAAGACCTTGGCATACTAAGACAAACGCCAGTCAATTAGCTAAAACAAGAACAATTACTGATAATCGCTAGAACAATCTCTTTAAGTACAAAACTCAAGAATGCTGCAAATAACAGTGCTTTATAACAAGCATATTATGATAGAATGTGTTTGACTGAAATACATGAAATAATAGAAAGACAGTCTTAAAAACAGACAGGCAGTGAGTATCTTTAGAATGTGTTTGACTGAAATACATGAAATAATTCAGTCTTATACAGGGTGATCCATTGATAGTGACCGGGCCAAATATCTCACGAAATAAGCATCAAACGAAAAAAACTACAAAGAACGAAACTCGTCGAGCTTGAAGGGGGAAACCAGATGGCGCTATGGTGGGCCCGCTAGATGGCGCTGCCATAGGTCAACCGGATATCAACTGCGTTTTTTTAAATAGAAACCCCCGTTTTGTATTACATATTCGTGTAGTTCGTAAAGAAATACGAATGTTTAGTTGGACCACGTTATTCGCTTTGTGATAGATGGCGCTGTAATAGTCACAAATGTATAAGTACATGGTATCACGTAACATTCCGCCAGTGCGGACGGTATTTGCTTCGTGATACATTACCCGTGTTAAAATGGACCGTTTACCAATTGCGGAAAAGATCGATATCGTGTTGATGTATGGCTATTGTGATCAAAATGCCCAGCGGGTGTGTGCTATGTTTTCTCCTCGGTATCCTGTACAGTTCTGCCACTGGACACAAGAGAAATTACGGGGCGATGACAGACTTTTTTGCACGCGTTCTATTTAGCGACGAAGCGTCATTCACCAACAGCGGTAACGTAAACCGGCATAATATGCACTATTGGGCAACGGAAAATCCACGATGGCTGCGACAAGTGGAACATCAGCGACCTTGGCGGGTTAATGTATGGTCCGGAATTATGGGAGTAAGGATACTTGGCCCTCATTTTATCGATGGCGATCTAAATGGTGCAATGTATGCTGATTTTCTACGTGATGTTCTACCGATATTACTACAAGATGTTTCACTGCATGGCAGAATGGCGATGTACTTCCAACATGATGGATGTCCGGCTCATAGCTCGCGTGCAGTTGAAGCGGTATCGAATACCATATTTCATGACAGGTGGATTGATCGTCGAAGCACCATACCGTGGCCCACACGTTCACTGGATCTGACGTCCCCGTATTTCTTTCTGTGGGGAAAGTTGAAGGATATTTGCTATCGTGATCCACCGACAACGCCTGACAACATGCGTCAGCGCATGGTCGATGCATGTGCGAACATTACGGAAGGCGAACTACTCGGTGTTGAGAGGAATGTCGTTACACGTATTGCCAAATGCATTGAGGTTGACAGACATCATTTTGAGCAATTATTGTATTAATGTGGTATTTACAGGTAATCACGCTGTAACAGCATACGTTCTCAGAAATGAGTTCACAAAGGTACATGTATCACATTGCAACAACCGAAATAAAACGTTCAAACGTACCTACGTTCTCTATTTTAATTTAAAAAACCTACCTGTTACCAACTGTTTGTCTAAAACTGTCAGCCATATGTTTGTGACTATTACAGCGCTATCTATCACAAATCGAAGAAAATGGTCCAACTAAAACATTCATATTTCTTTACGTACTACACGAATATGTAATAAAAATGGGGGTCCCTATTTTAAAAAACTGAGCTGATTTCCGTTTGACCTATGGCAGCGCCATCCAGCGGGCCATCCATAGCGCCATCTGGTTTCCCCCATCAAGCTAGACGAGCTTCGTTCTTTGTAGTTTTTTCGTTTGACGCTTATTTCGCGAGATATTTGTCCCGGTCGCGATCAATGGACCACGCTGTATACACGGAGTTGACTCAAAGAAAAGTAAAACAGTTCATATGAAACCACCATGCATCGGGCAGTGTGGTCCGGACGAACGGCCCCGAAATTACTTAAAGCAGGTCCGATACACTGCTCATCACGCTGCTTTTGTAAGCAAGCAGTAGGTACAGGTCCCAAGACAAAAACGTACAGTGATAGCCTGATGAGCAGAGAAGTAACTCTTAAGTAAAACGAATAAAAACTTAAGTCATCATATTACAGGCTGGAAGTGTAGACAAAACGGTTCTAATAGGTCGTTAAAAGTTATATGGACAGTGGCCAAAGCACCGACCGCCATTTACACCTGATCGTAAAGAAGTTCAGCGGTGAAGCGAGATTCAGCTTCAAATAACGCTACGAGGGGGAAACATCAAATACTTAACCTTCTCGCGGGACGGAAATCATAGGTGGAAAGGAGACACGAACGGCTGGCTGGTGTACTTCATCTAAGTTAAACGCAAGCTCGGCTTCGAAGTATAAATCGCCAGAATACAAACAACATGATTTGCCTGCGTAAGACGCACAAGGTTGCCGGCTCTCACAAGGGAACCTCCCCATCGCACCCCCCCTCAGATTTAGTTATAAGTTGGCACAGTGGATAGGCCTTGAAAAACTGAACACAGATCAATCGAGAAAGCAGGAATAAGTTGTGTGGAACTATGATAAAAATAAGCAAAATATACAAACTGAGTAGTCCACGTGCAGGATAGGCAACATCTAGGATAGTGTCAGCTCAGGAGTGCCGTGGTCCCGTGGTTAGCGTGAGCAGCTGGCGAACGAGAGGCAGCCGGCACGGTAGCTCAGCGTGTTCGGCCAGAGGGTTAGGTGCCCTCTGTAATAAAAAAAAACTGAGTTAATCGATCACCAACGAACTTAAACGGATGTCTTACGACGTCCGCCCTCAGCAGATTCAACGAACAAAAACGAACAAAAAAAAATGAGATTTTAAAAAAAAGGTCCTTGGTTCAAGTCTTCCCTAGACTGTAAATTTTAATTTTTTATTTTCAGATAGTTATTATCTGTCCGTATTTTGGGAGTGATTATCACATCCACAAGAAAACCTAAATCGGGCAAGGTAGAAGAATCTTTTTACCCATTCGCCAAGTGTACAAGTAAGGTAGGTCGACAACATATTCCTGTCATGTGACGCACATGCCGTCACCGGTGTCGTATAGAATATATCAGACGCGTTTTCCTGTGGAGGAATCGGTTGACCTATGACCTTGCGATCAAATGTTCTCGGTTCCCATTGGAGAGGCACGTCCTTTCGTCTAATAATCGCAAAGTTTTCGGTGCGGTCGCAAAACACAGACACTAAACTTATTACAGTGAACAGAGACGTCAATGAACGAACGGACAGATCATTACTTTGCGAAAATAAAGAAAGTAAACTTTTCACTCAAGGGAAGATTTGAGCCAAGGACCTCTCATTCCGCAGCTGCTCACGAGAACCACGAGACCACGGCGCTCCTGAGCTTACTTTGTCCCTGATGTTGCACATCTTGCACATGGACTACTCAGTTCGTATATTTTGCTTATTTTTTTCATAGTTCCCCACAACTTCTTCCTGTTTTCTCGAGTGATCTGTGTTCAGTTTTCAAGGCCTATCCACAGTGCCAACTTATAACTCAGTCTGAGGGGGGTGCGATGGGGAGGTTCCCTTGTCAGTAACTAAACGAAGAGACTTGGCGATTTAGTGCACAACTGAACGGCGCGAATAATCACACATTGAAGATTAGATAAGAATTACGGAAACCCATTCAGTCCAAAATGGCAACAATTTAAAACACTCAATCAAATCACAACTCTATGACAGTTACCGAACTGAAGCTATTATGTTTTCATACGAGCTACACGATCCTCGCGTCGGCTGGCCAGACACAGGAAAAGGGAACAACAATGGCAGCAGACTGAACCGAGTGCGGTAGGGAAGCAGCAAGACACAAACACGCGCAGGAAGAGAACCGGACAGAATAATCTGCTCACGGTAGGATGACGGCGACCCACCGGCCGGCTCCAAATTTCGTCGGCAAGGGAATAATGTGTCCACTCCTGTTTCCGATGGAGGTCCCTTGCGTTCGGAAGATTCTCAAGCAAACAATACTTGGAAATCATTCTGGTGGCATAACAAACGGCCTGTCCGTTGTCCCGCAGACCTGCGCTGTTCGTGCTCTTCACTCCCTCTCCCGAAAAACACGATGAACGCGACTCGCTGCGATTCCGCCACGCCCCCTTCACGCCATATATCGTTTTCCAGGAGACGTGTCGCGAACTATCGATCGCACAAAGGTTCAGTTATCTTCTCTGAATTTTTGGATCTTGACGATGAAACAGCTGATATTCCACCACAGACATTCAGACACCTCACTGAAAGTGTCACCAGCAGAGCCCAGAGCGCCATAAAGGTGAAGTATGGACACACGTCATATTAATGTCCCCTAGTCGGTTTCGCGGTATTTCTGATCAGGTATTGCATGAATGAAAATGTATGGCAGAAGTGCAGTGTAGCTTAGGTGCTGTCCGCGTGATTGAAGGTGTCATACAGAACATATATAGTGATTTAAGAAACTTTGAACTTTCTTTTATCTTCTCTGTTATTCCTCCCCATGTATCGCGAAACTTTACGTACACTACTGGCTATTACAATTGCTAGACCAAGAAAAAATGCAGATGATAAACGGGTATTCATTGGACAAATATATTGTACTACAACTGACATGTAATTGCATTTTCACGCAACTTGGGTGCATAGATACTCATAAATCAGTATCCAGAACAACCACCTCTGGCTGTAATAACGGCATTGATACGCTTGCGCATTGAGTCAAACAGAGCTTGGACACCGTGTACAGCTACAGCTGCCCATGCAGCTTCAACACGATACCACAGTTCATCAAGAGTGGTGACTGGCGTATTGTGACGAGCCAGCTGCTCGGACACCATTGACCAGACGTTTTCACTTGGTGCGAGATCTGGAGAATGTGCTGGCCGGGGCAGCAGTCGAACATTTTCTGTATCAACAAAGGCCCGTACACGACCTGTAATATGCGGTCGTGCATTATCCTGCTGAAATGTAGAGTTTCGCAGGGATCGAATGAAGGGTAGAGCCACGGGTCGTAACACATCTGAAATGTAACGTCCACTGTTCAAAGTTATGTCAATGCGAACAAGAAGAGATCGAGAAATGTAACCAATGGCACCCCATACCATCACGTCGGGTGATACTCCAATATCGCGATGACGAATACACGATTCCCATGTGCGTTCACCGCGATGTCGCCAAACACGGATGCGACCATCATGATGCTGTAAACAGAACTTGGATTCATCCGAAAAAAATGACGTATTGCCATTCGTACACCCAGGTTCGTCGTTAAGTTCACCATTGCAGGCGCTCCTGTCTGTGATGCAGCGCCAAGGGTAACCGCAGCCATGGTCTCCAAGCTGATCGTGCTGCTGCAAAAGTCGTCAAACTGTTCGTGCAGATGGTTGTTGTCTTGCAAACGTCCCCATCTGTTGACTCAGAATTCGAGACGTGGCTGCACGATTCGTTACAGTCATGCGGATAAGATGCCTGTCATCTCGACTGCAAGTGATACGAGGCCATTGGGATCCAGCACGGCGTTCCGTATTACCCTCATAAACCCACCGATTCCATATTCTCCTAACAGTCATTGGATCTCGACCAACGCGAGCAGCAATTTCGCGATACCATAAACCGCAATCGTGATAGGCTACAATCCGACCTTTATCAAAGTCGGAAACGTGATGGTACGAATTTGTTCTCCTTACACGAGGCATCACAACAACGTTTCACCAGCAAACGTTTCAACTGCTGTTTGTGTATGAGAAATTGGTTGGAAACTTTCCTCAAGTCAGCACGTTGTAGGTGTCGCGACTGGCGCAAACCTTGTGTGAATGCTCTGAAAAGCTATTCATTTGCATATCACAGCATCTTCTACATGTCGGTTAAATTTCGCGTCTGTAGCACGTCATCTTTTTGGTGTAGCAATTTTAATGGCCCGTAGTGTGCTTAGAGTGAGTGAGAGGAGCTGACGTGTTCAGTGACCAGTTTAATACAACAACGCCTGTTTATTTTCTTGTGTTACATTAAGCACAGTTTCACGGGACACGTGTTTGGGAATGAGCTTAAGATAGGAGATGTTTTTTTTTTTTTTTCAAAACCTCCAGAAAAATCAGGAATGCAGAACTTCGTGGCAACGGTTTCTGTCTCCATCATTAGCCGTGGGGGTCATTAACAAGGATCGATTCCTCTCCAGTCTTGTTGCAATTGTTTCCCTTGCCAGTTTTATTTTTCCTAGGCTCTATAAGAAAACGCCAAGGGGATCTAACGGAAGGTTATTGGATGGTACTTGAAAACATGCAGGGTCAGGCTGAATGCGTATCGTTGAAAACTGCAATGCATGGTAAAGTCTAGAGCTGTGTCTGTGGCGTTTAATCGCTTTGCATCATGTACCACTTGCGGCTATTCCCCGTTAGATACCGGAATGGCTGAGACAGTTTTGATGAGAAAGTGATATTAAATCATTGATGAAAACACGACATTCTCTCATTATGATGAAAATCATCTGTCTCGATCACGCAACACACAGATTCTTCAACAAATTCCAAGGTTCTTTTTACAGATTAGTCACAGTTTATGAAACTTGGAACGTTGCTAGAACCTAAGACATTGTTCACTGTCTGCAGGATATGGTTTTAACATTGCGCTGCTTGATCAGACTCGCAAGTGATCATTCGAAACCATCAACAAGCTTCGTATTCTGGTAAGCGAACAAAAACAAAATGTATCCTCAGGAGCTTAGTCCTTCGATCTTCTAGAAATCAATATGTGGTTCATTTAAAAGACACAGTTTAGGCTTATGCACATGAGGCAGCAAATGCTGATAGTCCTTTATGTCTTGTATATGCATGATACTGCGACACACTGTTCTGTCCATATGCCTTTCGCATCTCCACGTCGATTACATTTGTCATCGTTTCCAGCAGAAGTTCTAGTAAATAACGTAGAAATGAGTCGTCCTGTATCATTATATTTAGCTACTCGCAATACTCATATCCTACTTCATACCAGATCTGTAAGTTGAGACACAAAATGTAGGGCCTAAAGTCCATTTAAATCCGCCACTGAAAATCCGTCTTCAATCAAGGTACTCGACGACAATTAGGGAAAAACAACGAAAAGATCATACTTACTTGTGCTTGGACACCATTAACCCTTTTTTACAATAGTTCTTTTAATTATCGAGAACGGTATCCTATAGCTAGAAGTTCTTAGGTTATCTGCATTATTGACAGTTTTTTACGACTTCAATAGGTTCCTAATGTGAATTCAGACCGGTGCTAACGAATACTACATTCATCAAATCATTTTATTATCTTACTTTTGATACAATTTTTCTTGATGGGACATCCGCAACTGTCAATGGTAAAGTTCACTGCAGTTGTAAAAAATTATTTATTTGTAGAAAGAAAGTTTGATAGATTGTCCCCAGTTTGTGGATTACCTATAATGGGTTGCATGGACAAACATTCTGAAAGCGTTGGATGGATTACTGCGTATATCTACATGTAAAATGTAGACTCGACACTCTACTGTTCATTCACGACCTTCAGTTTCGATTTCTTATTAATCGATTTTCCCTCTTGCGATACACTTAAGACACTAGAGGTGTGTGACTCCCTCTAAAAATAAGTACGTGTACTGTGTTATTCTGCTGCTTGATAACACCGTATTCTTTCTGATTTCAGGGTCAACACAGAGGGGCTACGAAGGTAAGCACACACAAACTTTATAATTGGCTCAGGATTTTTATGAAGAATATCAATATCTGAGACCGAACATCCGAAGATATCATTGCATATACTTTAAATCCCAGGAGCATTGCATTTACATATCTAACAGATAACCTTGGTTTCAAATTACAAAATGTGAAAATTTCAACAGGGGTGCCATAGAAAGAACTTCGTAATTATTTCAAATGTGTATCCACTGATGAGCCAAAACATTATGACCACCTGCTTAATAGCTTGTTTGTGCGTCGAGATACATCACGATTCTGCAAATCAGGGATCCGACAGTCTGTAGGTAAGTTGAGGAGGTATGTGGCATTAGACGTCTACGCAAGTGTCATGTAATTCGGGCCGTTGATCTGCGTACACGGTGAAAGCGTCCGAAGCAACCCGGATGGGTTTCACAGGATTTACATCAGACGAATAACGTCGCAGAGACATGAGGACATGAGTTCACTATAATGCTCTACAAACCACTGTAGCACGGTTTTGGTTCCGAGGCGCTAACAATTACATTGCTGAAAGATGACATCGCCGTCGGGGAAAACTTCAGGCATGAACGTATGCAGCTGTTTCTCAGCTGGCATCGTTTACTACCGCCGGTCCCGTGCAAGTGCAGGAGAGCGTCTCCCGTAGCCATAGACCTAGTGTAGCAAACATGTGATTCACTCGAAGAGCAAACCGCGCTGCCGCTACGGTCGCAGGTTCCAATCCTGCCTCGGGCACGGATGTGTGTGATGTCCTCAGGTTAGTTAGGCTTAAGTAATTCTAAGTCTAGGGGAATGATGACCTCAGATGTCCCATAGTGCTTAGAGCCATTTGAACCGAAGAGTAAACGATTCCATTGATCGAAGGTCGAATGACGATAGTCCCGTGCCCACTGCAATCGTAACTGACGATGTCGATCAGTCAACATGTGGAAACGTAGGGATGGTGTTCAACAATGGACGATGAACGATGTGCTCCGAAAAGCTTGTGCGTGCACCAGCATAGTGCTCTTAATGCAGAGATCATACGAATCACCATCTATCCTACTTTACAGAGCAGACAAGCCTCCGAGCCCCACATTCTGTGAAAAGTCTTGGACGTCCAACAATTTAGCGCATAATGGTAGTTTCACTGTCATTCTACCTCTTTAAGTAGATGTTCATGACAGCAACACGTGAAATTCGTTTCCGATATATTCCTTCACAGGCCCTTTTTAATAATAGTTTGCCTTTTTTCAAAGCCGCCTGCTTATGAAAATTTTCCGCTGGGACATAAATACACTCCTGGAAATGGAAAAAAAGAACACATTGACACCGGTGTGTCAGACCCACCATTATTGCTCCGGACACTGCGAGAGGGCTGTACAAGCAATGATCACACGCACGGCACAGCGGACACACCAGGAACCGCGGTGTTGGCCGTCGAATGGCGCTAGCTGCGCAGCATTTGTGCACCGCCGCCGTCAGTGTCAGCCAGTTTGCCGTGGCATACGGAGCTCCATCGCAGTCTTTAACACTGGTAGCATGCCGCGACAGCGTGGACGTGAACCGTATGTGCAGTTGACGGACTTTGAGCGAGGGCGTATAGTGGGCATGCGGGAGGCCGGGTGGACGTACCGCCCAATTGCTCAACACGTGGGGCGTGAGGTCTCCACAGTACATCGATGTTGTCGCCAGTGGTCGGCGGAAGGTGCACGTGCCCGTCGACCTGGGACCGGACCGCAGCGACGCACGGATGCACGCCAAGACCGTAGGATCCTACGCAGTGCCGTAGGGGACCGCACCGCCACTTCCCAGCAAATTAGGGACACTGTTGCTCCTGGGGTATCGGCGAGGACCATTCGCAACCGTCTCCATGAAGCTGGGCTACGGTCCCGCACACCGTTAGGCCGTCTTCCGCTCACGCCCCAACATCGTGCAGCCCGCCTCCAGTGGTGTCGCGACAGGCGTGAATGGAGGGACGAATGGAGACGTGTCGTCTTCAGCGATGAGAGTCGCTTCTGCCTTGGTGCCAATGATGGTCGTATGCGTGTTTGGCGCCGTGCAGGTGAGCGCCACAATCAGGACTGCATACGACCGAGGCACACAGGGCCAACACCCGGCATCATGGTGTGGGGAGCGATCTCCTACACTGGCCGTACACCACTCGTGATCGTCGAGGGGACACTGAATAGTGCACGGTACATCCAAACCGTCTTCGAACCCATCGTTCTACCATTCCTAGACCGGCAAGGGAACGTGCTGTTCCAACAGGACAATGCACGTCCGCATGTATCCCGTGCCACCCAACGTGCTCTAGAAGGTGTAAGTCAACTACCCTGGCCAGCAAGATCTCCGGATCTGTCCCCCATTGAGCATGTTTGGGACAGGATGAAGCGTCGTCTCACGCGGTCTGCACGTCCAGCACGAACGCTGGTCCAACTGAGACGCCAGGTGGAAATGGCATGGCAAGCCGTTCCACAGGACTACATCCAGCATCTCTACGATCGTCTCCATGGGAGAATAGCAGCCTGCATTGCTGAGAAAGGTGGATATACACTGTACTAGTGCCGACATTGTGCATGCTCTGTTGCCTGTGTCTATGTGCCTGTGGTTCTGTCAGTGTGATCATGTGATGTATCTGACCCCAGGAATGTGTCAATAAAGTTTCCCCTTCCTGGGACAATGAATTCACGGTGTTCTTATTTAAATTTCCAGGAGTGTATTTCTGTCAGCAGTGAAAAGTCTGTGTAGTGGATGATGTTAGAAGCTGTCTGTAACATGTTGCCAAAATTATGCTCACCACAGAGGATCCTAGAATATTTTCTATGAAGAAACCAACGATCGAAAATAAAATTTCCAGGCTGTATGAGGTCTTGTACAAGCACTAAATATGAGACACATGTTTGTAGCTTTATTTTGTTTTAACTGCCCTCCGCTTTGACCCCCTGGACAAAGTTACAGAGTTGTCATGTATCCACGACTGCGCCTAACTGCTAACAGATCTTGACTAGTTGCCAGATGGTGCGTTACTAGTTACAGATACTTTCGAATGTATACAATTTGAAGTGCAGCTGGTAAATTCAACAAACGAATGTATGTACCTATAACACTTTCGAAATTGCCCTCCTCTTAAATGAATGAATTGCCCTCCTCTTAAATGAATGAATTTATCTCAGAGGAGAAATACTGCTGCAAAACTGGGTCATTCAAGCCACCGAAAACCAGCCAACATTCTCGACAAAGAATGTATCGAATCTGCTTCGTCGCACTACATTTGTTCCGTTATCGTCAAACCGTCCATTGCTAACTTAGAACCACATGATACCGGGAATTGTGCTGGGCTTCCGTTTAACTGACGTGGAGAAAGCGCCTTTACACTGTTGTGATATTTTGGAGCCCGGTTTTTGCTGTTCCGTCGCATAACACCACCTGCACGAAGAGACAACTTGTTTTATTCCTTGCAGATATATCCCCAAATAACTAATGACTCACCTTTTCGTTAAGATTTTAAACATGCCTGAAACAGCAACTGTTGAAATTCTTCTCGGTAAATGTTAACAGCCAAACAGTTACAGGATAGAGATTTATTAAAATCCTTGACCACGGTTTCGGTACCGGTATATCTAAATATACCTTCATCAGAAGTAAAATACACTAAAATCACATCCTGCAGTGGAGATACATGAAACAATCGTGCCAAAGGCGTCGCCAGTAGTTAAAACATCATCTTCATTTATACAACATAATTATGAACAGAGGGTCGATGCTATGCTGTGTTCGCATCGCCCGCTGTTCGTAATTATGTTATACACTCCTGGAAATTGAAATAAGAACACCGTGAATTCATTGTCTCAGGAAGGGGAAACTTTATTGACACATTCCTGGGGTCAGATACATCACATGATCACACTGACAGAACCACAGGCACATAGACACAGGCAACAGAGCATGCACAATGTCGGCACTAGTACAGTGTATATCCACCTTTCGCAGCAATGCAGGCTGCTATTCTCCCATGGAGACGATCGTAGAGATGCTGGATGTAGTCCTGTGGAACGGCTTGCCATGCCATTTCCACCTGGCGCCTCAGTTGGACCAGCGTTCGTGCTGGACGTGCAGACCGCGTGAGACGACGCTTCATCCAGTCCCAAACATGCTCAATGGGGGACAGATCCGGACATCTTGCTGGCCAGGGTAGTTGGCTTACACCTTCTAGAGCACGTTGGGTGGCACGGGATACATGCGGACGTGCATTGTCCTGTTGGAACAGCAAGTTCCCTTGCCGGTCTAGGAATGGTAGAACGATGGGTTCGATGACGGTTTGGATGTACCGTGCACTATTCATTGTCCCCTCGACGATCACCAGTGGTGTACGGCCAGTGTAGGAGATCGCTCCCCACACCATGATGCCGGGTGTTGGCCCTTTGTGCCTCGGTCGTATGCAGTCCTGATTGTGGCGCTCACCTGCACGGCGCCAAACACGCATACGACCATCATTGGCACCAAGGCAGAAGCGACTCTCATCGCTGAAGACAACACGTCTCCATTCGTCCCTCCATTCACGCCTGTCGCGACACCACTGGAGGCGGGCTGCACGATGTTGGGGCGTGAGCGGAAGACGGCCTAACGGTGTGTGGGACCGTAGCCCAGCTTCATGGAGACGGTTGCGAATGGTCCTCGCCGATACCCCAGGAGCAACAGTGTCCCTAATTTGCTGGGAAGTGGCGGTGCGGTCCCCTACGGCACTGCGTAGGATCCTACGGTCTTGGCGTGCATCCGTGCGTCGCTGCGGTCCGGTCCCAGGTCAACGGGCACGTGCACCTTCCGCCGACCACTGGCGACAACATCGATGTACCGTGGAGACCTCACGCCCCACGTGTTGAGCAATTCGGCGGTACGTCCACCCGGCCTCCCGCATGCCCACTATACGCCCTCGCTCAAAGTCCGTCAACTGCACATACGGTTCACGTCGACGCTGTCGCGGCATGCTACCAGTGTTAAAGACTGCGATTGAGCTCCGTGTGCCACGGCAAACTGGCTGACACTGACGGCGGCTGTGCACAAATGCTGCGCAGCTAGCGCCATTCGACGGCCAACACCGCGGTTCCTGGTGTGTCCGCTGTGCCGTGCGTGTGATCATTGCTTGTACAGCCCTCTCGCAGTGTCCGGAGCAAGTATGGTGGGTCTGACACACCGGTGTCAATGTGTTCTTTTTTCCATTTCCAGGAGTGTATAAATGGAGATGATGATTTAATTACTGACGACGCCTTTGGTACAATTGTTTCACGTATCTCCACTGCAGGATGTGATTTTAGTGTATTTCACTTCTGATGAAGGTTTATTTAGATATACCTAAACCGTGGTCAAGAATTTTAATAAATCTTTACCCTGCAACTGTTTGGCTGTTATCATTTACCGTGAAAAATCACATTTACGTTTTAATTATTCAATAGAGAGTGCAATGTAAAGCAATATTAAGGGCCAGTTTATTCTCGTTATCCTCCCAAAATATTTTTAAGTGTCTTGCGATTGCCAACATTTTGTTCACCCCAACTCGACATACGTGCACGAACTACCAACACTATACTCCCAGATCAGAAATAGTTTCTACCCAGGTGGGCATATTACAGAACTTCGATAGGACACACAATGTCACCATGAAATGAAACAGCCATGCGAGACCGTTGCAAGATGTATCCTCGCGTGCCATGGACCTCGCTTCAGCGATACAGGTAGGCACAACAATGTCGGAGAACTATCTTCGGAGAACAAAATATGTAATCCCTTAAGAGGACCAGCAGTCATTTAAAAAGGAGCAGCGGTAACAATCTTGTGGCTAAATTACCTGGACTCGGTCTGAGAGCTAGTACTGCAGCACAGCTGGAAACAAAGTGACACTGAAGGTGTAATATTCCCCAAGAGAAGCTTCTCAG
This sequence comes from Schistocerca cancellata, assembly GCF_023864275.1. Lineage (NCBI taxonomy): Eukaryota > Metazoa > Arthropoda > Insecta > Orthoptera > Acrididae > Schistocerca > Schistocerca cancellata. The sequence continues at coordinate 564,295,029 of NC_064633.1, read as the reverse complement.
ACGTATGGTTGAACAACAATGGCATCCTCAACATTCATATATTCCTGACGTAAAACACTCTCTTTACAGATCTTTGTGTGGGGGCTACTCAGGGGAATGTGGTTAAAGGAACTATTTCCAACACCTACTGACGGCGAGGCCGTAGAATTTCTGAGATTTCAGTCATATTTGTACGCTAGATGACGTAAGAAGAATACCTGGAAGTAGTGAGATGTGGTGCCTATTAATGATGGCTGGGTAGCAGGAAGAACAGGATATAAGATATTGTATTACTGTCCCTGTCATGGCGACTGATGTAAAGCTCCTGTTTCGGGTATTTTTGTTAATTCTGTTGCTATCGACCCCTAGTTTTGGGGCTTTACTAAAAGAACCAAATTCCTTACGAAATAAACCTGACCATGTGCCTAATACCAACACGTGTTTCTTTTCAAAAATTATATTTGTGCAGTTACAAAATAGACGATTTCAGTTTCAAATAACAACAATACAAGTTATATTGCATTATTTTATTGTCCCTTCTGCACGTAATACACTTCCGTAACAAAATTAAAAATCGTCCAGTTTTGTGTCAACAGTTAAGCTTCTTTCATATTCATACTAAAGGAACCGTGGCAAAGTTGCTTTTACTCGTTACCACAAAAGTCACTGATTAAAACAAAGGGTAATGCTTGTATCATGAATCTCAAAATTTCATCCACGCACCTTTTCCTTCTCTTTATTATATCTTCTGTCAAATTCTTCATACCATTTTTTCCACTGCGAGCGACCGCTCCGTGCAAGAAACCACACGACTCTCAGCACACCATTTCGGCGCGTAAACAGTCGCGTGGGCCATTGTTGGCGTTATACAGAGAAAAGGCGCACTCATCTTCCCCAAAATTCAATAAGCCAGAGAGACACATGTAGTACAGAGCATTCAACGCAATATACAGTGAGGGAAAAATTCGCAATAACAAAAAATAATTACTGTAGAGTGGGTAACAAATTTTCACGATTAACAGTGCAAAATCACAAGTTAATGTAAGCGCAATAAAGCCGTTACAGATGTAAAATTCTAGTCCATTAATAACCGGTACAACTGCCAGAATGTTTAATACTAGCATGTAAATGTGCGTACATTGTGTTGTACAGTTGTCAGTTTGTGGGGTGGAATCCACGAATGTAGCATTTCGTCGGCCAATACAGGGACGGTTAATGCTGGTTGTGATGACGCTAGAGTTGTCGCCCGATGCTATCCCTAATGTGTTCGACTGGAGACAGATCTGGTGATCAAGCAGTCCAAGGCTACACGTCGATACTCCGTAGCGAAGTTTTGGCTACAGCAGCAGTCTGCGGAAAATAGCCCCTGGAATGCGTTTCATGAACGCCGGCACAGTAGATCATCAAACTAACCACAAATTTGTAGTAAGGGAGCGTGAGATAACCACCAAAGTGCTCCTGCTGTCATACAAAACTGCGCCCCAGACCGTAGCTATGGGTATAGGTCCAGTGTGTCTAGCACGCAGATTGGATGCAGGACCCCTACTGGCCTCCTTCTAACCAACACAAGGCCATCGCTGGTACCGTGGCAGAACCAGCTTTCGTCATAAATCACAACAGACCTCCACCCTGCTCTCCAGTTAGCTGTCGCTGGACACCAATGAAGCTGCACATGGCGGTGGTTTGTGGTCAGTGGAATGAACGCTACAGGTCCTTTGGCTAGGAGTTGTCCTTGAAATAACCGATTTGTAACAGTTCGTTGTCTCAGTGTGGTGCCAACTGCTGCTCAAATTGCTGCTGCAGATGGAGTACCACGCGCCAGAGCCATACGCCGAATACGGCGGTCTCCACTCTCGGTAGGGCCACGTTGCCTTCCAGAGTCTGATCTTCTAGCGACCGCACATTCCCTTGACCACCACTGCCAGCGATAATACACAGAGGTTACACTCCTGCCAGGGCTTTCTGCAGTGTCGCAGGAGGAGCATCCAGCTCTCGTAACAATGTTACATGACGTCGCTGAAACTCAGCGCCGGCCGCGGTGGCCGAGCGGTTCTAGGCACTACAGTCTGGAACCGCGCGACTGCTACGGTCGCAGATTCGAATCCTGTCTCGGGAAAGGATGTGTGTCATGTCGTTAGTTAGGTTTAATTAGTTCTAAGTTGTAGGGGACTGATGACCATAGAAGTTCAGTCCCATAGTGCTCAGAGCCATTTTTTTTTTAACTCAGTGAAAGGAAAGTGCGAGTATTAGTTGAGGACCAATTGGATGAAAATCAGTGTGGGTTTAGGCCTCTTAGAGGCTGTCAGGACCAGATCTTTAGCTTACGGCAAATAATGGAGAAGTGTTATGAGTGGAACAGGGAATTATATCTATGCTTTATAGATCTAGAAAAGGCATATGACCGGGTTCCTAGGAGGAAGTTATTGTCTGTTCTACGAGATTATGGAATAGGAGGCAAACTCTTGCAAGCAATTAAAGGTCTTTACATGGATAGTCAGGCAGCAGTTAGAGTTGACGGTAAATTGAGTTCATGGTTCAGAGTAGTTTCAGGGGTAAGACAAGGCTGCAACCTGTCTCCACTGTTGTTCACATTATTTATGGATCATATGTTGAAAACAAAAGAATGGCTGGGTGAGATTAAGATATGTGAACACAAAATAAGCAGTCTTGCATATGCGGATGACTTAGTTGTGATGGCAGATTCGATGGAAAGTTTGCAAAGTAATATTTCAGAGCTAGATCAGAAATGTAAGGACTATGGTATGAAGATTAGCATCTCCAAAACGAAAGTAATGTCAGTGGGAAAGAAATATAAACGGATTGAGTGCCAAATAGGAGGAACAAAGTTAGAACAGGTGGACCGTTTCAAGTACTTAGGATGCATATTCTCACAGGATGGCAACATAGTGAAAGAACTGGAAGCGAGGTGTAGCAAAGCTAATGCAGTGAGCGCTCAGCTACGATCTACTCTCTTCTGCAAGAAGGAAGTCAGTACCAAGACTAAGTTATCTGTGCACCGTTCAAGCTTTCGACCAACTTTGTTGTATGGGAGCGAAAGCTGGGTGGATTCAGGTTACCTTATCAACAAGGTTGAGGTTACGGATATGAAAGTAGCTAGGATGATTGCAGGTACTAGTAGATGGGAACAATGGCAGGAGGGTGTCCACAATGAGGAAATCAAAGAAAAACTGGGAATGAACTCTGTAGATGTGGCAGTCAGGGCGAACAGGCTTAGATGGTGGGGTCATGTTACACGCATGGGAGAAGCAAGGTTACCCAAGAGACTCACGGATTCAGCAGTAGAGGGTAGGAGGAGTCGGGGCAGACCGAGGAGAAGGTACCTGGATTCGGTTAAGAATTATTTTGAAGTAATAGGTTTAACATCAGAAGAGGCACCAATGTTAGCACTGAATAGGGGATCATGGAGGAACTGTATAAGGGGGGCTATGCTCCAGACTGAACGCTGAAAGGCATAATCAGTCTTAAATGATGATGATGATGATCAGCGGTAACCAACGCTCAAGACCGTTACAGCAAGTATTTAAAGCCAACCTGATTTGGATCCTCATATTGGCACTCCTAGTGCCACTCTTATGCGACGGGTCCAAAATCTGGGCAGAGATTATCTTTCATATGTAGAAACACGCCTTCGAACTGTCTTATCTCGTACAACTTAATCTTGGTGCTGCGGTTTTTTCCATCAGTGAATGTCGTATATAAACAAGAAAACAGTTGAACACAATTATGTACGGATTACAATATCGAGAACAGATGCAAAGCTACGACCTACCACCGTAGTGCAGGTATATTCAGCCGTCCACAGAGTTCCGAGACTGATTTTATTCCTGGCATATAAGTGACGTCAGTGTAGTAACTAGCGTGGCGGCTCGAGCTAACAACTGTAAATAAGAGACGGCTTTCGATCGGTCACTTGTGCTCAGGCAGCGTTATGCGCAAGTACCACCATACTTTCATGGAGAAGAAGTAAAAACTTTGAGGTTCGCCGATGACATTGTAATTCTGTCAGAGACAGCAAAGGACTTGGAAGAGCAGTTGAACGGAATGGACAGTGTCTTGAAAGGAGGATATCAGATGAACATCAACAAAAGCAAAACGAGGATAATGGAATGTAGTCGAATTAAAACGGGTGATGCTGAGGGAATTAGATTAGGAAATGAGACACTTAAAGTAGTAAAGGAGTTTTGCTATTTAGGGAGTAAAATAACCGATGATGGTTGAAGTAGAGAGGATATAAAATGTAGACTGGCAATGGCAAGGAAAGCGTTTCTCAAGAAGAGGAATTTGTTAACATCGAGTACAGATTTAAGTGTCAGGAAGTCGTTTCTGAAAGTATTTGTATGGAGTGTAGCCATGTATGGAAGTGAAACATGGACGATAAATAGTTTGGACAAGAAGAGAATAGAAGCTTTTGAAATGTGGTGCTGCAGAAGAATGCTGAAGATTAGATGGGTAGATCACATAACTAATGAGGAAGTATTGAATAGGATTGGTGAGAAGAGAAGTTTGTGGCACAACTTGACTAGAAGAAGGGATCGGTTGGTAGGACATGTTTTGAGGCATCAAGGGATCACAAATTTAGCATTGGAGGGCAGTGTGGAGGGTAAAAATCGTAGAGGGAGACCAAGAGATGAATACACTAAGCAGATTCAGAAGGATGTAGGTTGCAGTAGATACTGGGAGATGAAGAAGCTTGCACAGGATAGAGTAGCATGGAGAGCTGCATCAAACCAGTCTCAGGACTGAAGACCACAACAACAACAACAACCACCATAGTGTATAAACGTTGTCGTGTCATCAGTTTCAGCATCTTTAAATCAAGTTTTCAACATTTTTTCGAGAATGTTTCTAATATAAGAAAAGTCAGTGCAAAGTTTATCCCGTGCACCTTGATTCTGGAACAAAACCACCGACGTGTGGACGCCTGCCGCGACTTAATTGAAATGCAAACGCGGACAAATCATCACTAGTGACGAGACACTCGGTGTTATCAATAAGAACTTACGACAATACGGCAAAATGCAGAAAATTCACGTGAAGGTCAAGACTCTGAAGACATAATTAAGATTCATGCCAAGTGTGACTCTTGCGTTGGACAACATCGCAAAGAAGTATTATTTAGACAGAATGACATGTCTGTATCAACGTTCCATGCGTTGTACTCAAGTCAGGAGCGAATACGTAGAACACTTGAACGATTAAAACTGTGGTACCCTGCTCCGCAGAAGTTGAATGACCGGCGGAGGCAATGGATCGAAATGGTCGTTAGAGCGAACAGTCTCACCCCTGCCACTATTAGAATTTGAGAGTATTCCATTCAACATTGTCAAAAGCTATCTCTACATCTACAAATGCTAGAAACGTAGGTTTGCCTTCCCTTCATCTAAGATAATTGGTAGGGTCAGTATTGTATCACGTGTTCCAACATTTCTATGGAATCAAAACTGATCTTCCCCGAAGTCGGTTTCTACCAGTTTTTCCATTCGTCTGTAAAGAATTCGTGTTAGTATTTCAGAGCCGTGACCTATTAAACCCATAGTTCGGTAATTTACTTCATAGAAATGACAGACAAATCTTTAATTGTTTAAACCAAATGAAACATTGCACATTATCGCAAAATTTTTTTTCTAGACTAGAGTTGGTAGCTTTCTGCAATACAACTGATGTCTGGCGATGACAGCGAGAAATTGCCATATAGACTAGGTACGGGCAAACTATGCAACAATGTACGAGCACACGTACCCTAAGCACACACGGCGACAGGAGTTATTGTTTCAGCATTGTCGGATCAGTTTTTATGCCATGTGTTTGTTGCTCGTTTTTGTTACTAGGATACCACTGATCGCTTTTCCCATTTTCTCTAAAAAAGCAGTATTTCAAACCAACGCAAATTTTGCGAATGAATTTTCTTTTCTTTAAAAAAGAAAAGAGTTTTTTTAGAAACGAAAAATTTTGCACTCTTGTCATTGCTAATTGCTTTTCCGGGTTTTTACTCGATTATTAGTAAAAAATAGAAAACACCTCTTATAACAGGGGCCAAACAAATACCGAAAAATACCGGTTAATCAGAACTAAAATAATGGTCGGTTTTCCTCATCCCTATCTCGCGGCCTATATAAATACGACTGTCCAGCGAACGGTCACTCAGTTATATATATTGCCACTTACTTTTATCGCTGTCCTTCGGGCAACAACCTCGCTTGGCTATGGCTCTCTCTCTGGTTGCGATTAGTGTTGTGACTCTCTTTCCTCTTATTCTGTTGGCGTCGTGAAAGTTCTCCGCCTTGCACATCGTAGACTATGTATGTTGCTTCGGTCATGTCCTTGTCTGCGTCCAGTCCTCCATCAGTCGGCCGTGTTTAGCTCTGCTACCGCCCGGCGTCGTATTCTCTTCCACAGGCGGCCCGTTCGCCTACGGCTCAGGTGCTTCTCTTCTCGGGTCTGACGCATGTGCTGTTATCTGGCTACTCGCATATAAAGCATAAACCATCATCTTAATTATTCAGTATTTTTAATTACCTACAAACGTTTTGGACTGACACGATACATGTCTACTAGTTGCACAACTGATTAAGAGAGTGAAAAAAATGTATGAGAAGACAGCAGTAATTTTTCAGTACAGTGAAGAGAAGAAAATATAATTTCGATAGAGATATGGAAGTCGAGAGTGGGAGATAGAAAGGAAAGATAGTAGAAAACTAAGAGAAATCAACTAAGGGAAATGATCTGGTAGAATTTTTCACACAGCACTTATTCAGTCATTATTGCTGACACTTTAAGAATCACGAGAGAACATATGCGTGGAAGAGACCTGTAAACATAAAAAAATGCAGTATATGATATTGTTTTTGCTGTGGTCTTCTTCACCTCTCCATGTCACTCTGTCTGACAGGCTCGTCATCTCCGAACAACTACCGTAAGCTACACTTATTTCAATCTGCTTACAGTATTCCTCCCTTTGTCTCCCTGTACAGATTTTGCCGCCCACAATTCCTCGATTAGGAAACTGACAATTCCTTCATATCTCAAGGCTGGTCACTGAAACCGATACCTTCTCTTAGTCTAGTGATGCCATACATTTTTTTACCCATTTCAGCTCAGTACCTCCTGATTAGTTTACGAAAAGTAACCATCTGATCTTTGGCATTCTTCTGTAGTACCACATTTCATAACCTTCTATATTCTTCGTGTCAGAAGTGATTATCGTTAATGTTTCACTTACGTAAAAGGCTACACTGCAAACAATTCCAGAAAATATTTCCAGATGTTTAAATTTAATCTTTTTTTTCCGATATACTTTTCTTGCTACGGACAGGCTGAACATTACAACCTCTCTAATTCGGTTGTCATCAGTTATTTTTCTAGCCGAATAACCAAATTTATATACTACTTATTGTACCTCATTTCTTGAAACAATTCCTTCACTATCAGCTTATTTAATTTGGCTATATGATATTACCCCTTTTCTTTTTTACTTTTGTTAATGTTCATCTTGTCTCTTCTCAAAATACTACCCATTCCATTCCACTGCTCTTTCCTGATATATTTTTGTTCTGTTTTGCCGTTTCTGACATACTTATGATATCATCAGCAAACTTCGAAGTTTTTATTTCTTATCCCTTAACATTAAATCCCTCTCCAAAATTCTCCACAGTTTCCATTACTGCTTCCTAGGTACAGACTGAATAATTTTGGGGATAGGTCACAAGCCTCTCTTACTCCCTTGTCAGCTACAGCTTCCGTATCATGTCCATCAGCTATTTCAACTGTTGTCTCGTTCCTGAACACGTTATAAATCACTGTTTGCTCCCTTTACTTTATTCTTGATACTTTCAAATTTACGAAGATAGTGGCCAAGTCAACACTGTCAAAAGATTTGTCTAAATCCAAAAATGATATAAATGTTGATTAACATTTCTTGAATCTATGTCGTAGGATAAGTCGAGGGGTCAATATTGCCTCATGTGTTTATATATTTGTTCACAGCCCAAACTGATACAAGTCTCTTCTGTAAATAGCTCGTGTCATTATTTTTCAACCGTGACTTATTAAACAGATGGTTCGGTTTTTCGCAACTTTCAGCAGCTCCTTATTTAGAACTCAAATTATGACATTCTGCTTGAAGTCTAAGGTTTTTTCATGTCTGATATATCTTCATACCTAATCTGATTAATTTATGCCTGGCTCTTCTAAGGGTCTAAGTACACAGTAATTCTAGAGGAATGTCGGGTGCTCCAGGGGTCTTCTTTCTACATACTTAGGTCTTTGATTGTCGAATTCTTTTCATATTATCGTATCTTCCACCTCATCTTTATCTACTTTCTCTTTCTGTAGTATTGTCTATATGTTAGTTTCTCTTGTATACACACTCTACATATTTCTTCCAGCTTTCGGCTTTCCCTTCTTGGCTTTGATCTCTCTTCAAATCTGTGCTCTTGATATTCATGCTGATTCTTTTCTCCAAATGTCTCCTTAATTTACCTAAAGGGGTCATCTGTCTCTCTCTTAGTTATTCATGGTTTTACATCCCTGAATTTCTCGTGTAGTCATTGCTGCTCAGCCAATTTCCACTTCCTATCAATCTCATTTTCAGACGCCTTCTTCATTTGCGGCACTTTTATATTTCGTTTTCGTTATTTAGATTCAGTATCTCATGAGTTAGCCGAAGATATATACCGGGATCTGTCAGTTTTCCTGTTTGATCCTTTTCTGCATTCGCTATGTTATCTCTCAAGACTATCCATTCGTCCGCTGATTCATTCGTTACTCTTGGTTCAATCATTCGTTGCGTTATGCTCCGTTTGAAACGTTCAATAACCTTCAGTTCTTTCATCTTACACGAGTACTGTCTTTAATCTCCTACTATTCAGCAGTTTCTTCAGTTCTGATCTGCAGTTCATAGTCAATAAATTATGTTCAGTGCCCACATCTGTCCCTGGAAATGTTTTACAGTGTCAGATCTGGTTTCGAAATCTCTGTCCTCCGTTACCTTTTTGTATTTGCGATCTTCCCGAGTCCCTAGGTCTCCTCCACGGATACAGTCTTCTTTCATGACTCTGAAGCCAAGTGTTCACGATAATTAAATTATGCCCTCTGCTTAACTGTACCCGGCGGCTTCCCCTTTCATTATTTTCTGCCAGAAAAATGTACTTCTACTAATTTATTTCTGTTTCTTTTTGCTGCTATCGAATTCCAGTCTCGCACCACGGTTAATTTTCCTATTCCTTTGTTGTCTGAATGATTTATCTGATCATAGATTCTTTCATCTCTTCATTATCTGCGGAGCTACGTGACGAATACATTTGTACTCAAATGGTGGGTGTTGGCCAGTGTCTGTCGTAGGTAACCATTTTCCCGCTGCATTTCATCCTCGTCTATTTAAGAATTTCGAGAGTATATTCCTTTCAATACTTCATAACATTTAGTCAGATTTACAACGGCTGTCAATGAAGGTTTGCGTTTATCCAGTCTATCTTTTAAGATTGACTGTAGGATGAGCCTGTGTCTGTCTTGGCTACGATAACACTTTCACTATCCTGTTCATAGAATCTCATCAGTATCGTATTCATTATTAGACCTACTCCTGGATTAATCCTATTACATTTTCTGCTTATAATCGTGTACTCACCTGACCGCACTTTACTTTTAACGACCACTTTCACCTTCTAAATTCTTCAGCCAGTCTGCCCAAAGAGGGATCTGAGTAGTCCGCACCTCCGGAGTATTTTACCAAAGACGATGCCATTATCATTTAACTCTACAGTAGAGCGGCATGCCATCGGGAAAAATAACGGCTGCAGTTTTCCCTTGCTTTCTGTCACTCCCAGTCCACAATGGCAAGGCCATTAAAGAATTAAAAAATAAGACTAGCCCCACCGGAAATCAATCTTGAACACAAGCCTTTCGAAATCAGTTGGGTAGGAGAGAAAATAATAAATATAGTAAATGAAGAAGGTGTATGAGAGGACAGGCAAAGCAAGAAAAAGAAAAGAGAAAAATAGATAACCTGAAGGTTGGTAGCAGCAAACCAGGAATGGCTACAGGAGAAATTCCAGACTACGGAGGAATGTGGAGGCATAGTCTACCATACGAAAAATGATCTTCGTTTATAGGACAACTGGAGGAACTCTAAAAGACATAGAACTTCATGAACATAAAGAGCTACTATGATACGCTTCTTCTAAGTAAAGTCAAGAGGCTAATTGATGGAAGACTTGCGTAGAAGGGGTCTCCAAAGCAAATGGACGTGTTGGCAAAATAAAGGAAGAGGGAGTTTGATTAGATGAAGGTGAAATGGGTGAAGCAATATTGTCACAACAATTTCTTTGAACACTGAAAGTCCTATCTTGGAACAATGTGCCTGGAGTTGAAGATATTCCGTAAGCGTTATTCAAACACTCGGACGGCCAAACATAGCAAAAGCGTTACATTTGGCATGTACTTACGTAGAACAATCGAAGTACCTTATACTTCGAGAACAACGTAATACTCCCAACAACAATAACGGCAGTTCCTGATAAGTGATGGTTTTACTGAACTGTCAGTTCATTTAGAATGTAGGGAATAATGGAGTGATTTTAGAAACCGACCCGGCGGAAGATCACTTTGTGTTCCGGCTGTGGGAACAGACGGGGCAATGATCATCCTACAGTCAATCTTAAAAGATAGATTGGATAAACGCAAACCTTCATTGACAGCCGTTGTAAATCTGACTAAATGTTATGAAGTATTGAAAGGAATATACTCTCGAAATTCTTAAATACACGAGGATGAAATGCAGCGCGAAAATGGTTACCTACGACTTGTGTAGAAACCGGACTGCAGCTATAAGAGTCAAACTACATAAAAGGGAATGTGAAATTGAGAAGAGAGAGAGGAACGCTTGTAGCAAATCGTCCATGTTATTCAGTTGTAAATAGAGCAAGCAGTAAGGGAAGCGAAGGAGACGTTTAGAAAACGAATTAAAGTTCAGGTAGAAGAAATGAATGCTTTAAGCGGTGCCGATGAGTATTACTTGCAGGGTATGGAGAAAAGCTGAACGGAATAAATAGCCTCTTAAAAAAGAGGTTACCAGATGAAAATCTACTGCAGTGAAACATTGCTAATGGAATTCAATTGAATTACTACAGTGTTCTGTTAATTAGCTTAGTAAATAAGACGCCGAATGCAATAGTCGAGTTTTGTTATTTGGTCGGCAAAACAACTGACCACGACACACTTAAAGAGAAAAAAGTTCAATTTAGCAAGCAAACCACTTCTGAATAAGAGAATTATAAATAGATATTTTAATGTTAGGAAGTCTTTTCTAAGAACATTTGTCTAGCAGGTAGCATTGTAGGGAGCTGAAAAGTGGTTAATAAATAGTGCAGACAATAAGAGAATAGACCGCTTTGAATGTGGTGATATAGAAATATGCTGAAGATTAGAGATCCGCATGTGGTAACTGATGAAGAAGTACTGAACTAAATGTAAGAGTAAAGAACTTTATTGCATATTGTGATTAAAAGAAGAATATTTCTTGAGGAATTGAGAAATAGATAATATGGTATTAGAGGGACGTTTGAAGTGTACAAATCGTAGAGAGAGATGAAGTCTTGTATATAGCGAACTAACTGAAATGGTTGTAAGCTGCAGGAGTTATGTAGAGGTAAAGAGATTTGCACGGGATAGATTATTGTGGCGTGATACATCAAATTAGACCGACGATTACGATATTTAATCTATATCAAAAATATCTGAAGCGATGTGTACCATTAGTCCATTATTTCCCCTCCCACAGTGTTGGTAGCCATATGTACGCACGGATTACGAACGCGATGACAGATATGTATATATTTATCAGTGTGATTTGAATTTATTTCTATGTGTACAGTGCACGTAGCACCATGATTTCCCAGCCTAAGATACATGCACAACTAATCGTAGGAATTTTGTGAAGTATTTTTTATATTTTCCTTCTGCGATGATGATCTCACGGAAAGCTGATTTTGGTCGTGAAGCTTGGTTCCCTTCTATGAAATTTCATGTCATCATCTAGTAACGCACAACAGAACTCAATTACGAATATTTGGGAGGACATATCTATTTTTGGCACTTGCTTTACAACCAAATGAAGCCTCCGAAAAACTCCGAACATATAGCTGCATTTACTTTGTTACTAAAACTACATATTCCGAACGAATGGACCTCTTGTGTATGAATCATTGCTCTTCAATAAATTTCACACACACACACACACACACACACACACATTAGCAGATGTCAGAATCTTTCTTAAGTTACTCCGAATAGTAATATAAACTCTCGTTAGCGGTTCAGACTTCATTTATTCTTCTTATAGAAAAATCTTCTAGTTATTTACGTTACTATTTATGCCAAGTCTTCACGAAGGCTTTGAATTATTAATGGCAGCTCAGTTTGTAACAACAACAACGCTGTGCTATTGTACAAATGGACTGCAATTCAATGCAAGCAGCAACAAATAGTTTTATAGTGTATATAGGTATTTGTATATGCTTTGTAATTAAGTGTTTGTGTTTCAGCTTTTGAATATATTTTTCTGATAAATTTAATACTAAGTAATTTGCTACTTAAATCATGTTCTGATAGGAGGTTGGACTGTGCCAAAGGCACTTAAGTAAATGATAGGTAAATGTTCTCGATATCTAAAAAAGTATAGACCTCTATAATGTGCGAGAAAGGAACTTTTGTGATATAAAATTTTATGATGGGACATTCACACAAAGATTCAGAACCACTGTATAAATATAAAGTTTAGTGTTCCCATCAAATTTGCACTTAGTGAAATTTACTGGAAACAGGGGCATGTGTAACAACAACAACGCTGTACTATTGTACAAATAAGTAATTTTTTTCATCTGATTTTTTGATAAATTAGTTTAATCGATGTTCTGATTTCATTTCTTTTTTGTTTCATGTTATTGTATTAAGAAAACTGTAAACAAATTTCAATGTGAATATTAGTGTTTATGTCGAATGTCAAGCAATATTGTAATAAAATTGAAGTGTACCAAATGTTGAAACTGTTGCAAGATGTTTCAAATTGTAATTGTGCGTCTGGTCCATACGTAGGCAATGTGTTAGAATATGTAGAATGTAAAACCTCGGGTGAATACCCTGTCTGTAAGGGAGCGGTAAAAGGTGGATGGCAGGCGAGCGCTGGAAAATGCACACGGGCGCTGCACGGCACAACGGGCTCAGCAGTAGTAGTTGGAGTTTGGCATTGGTCTGAGCAACACGTTCTGGAGCGAGGAGGCTCTTCTGGAAGAAGTAGTTTCATTGAGCCTCGGGTATGCCGTTCCAACGCCCATACAGCATGGCATAATTCCATAGGCACTAAATGGAAAAGTATTGCGACGCTATGAGGAAATAAAGTGCCGATACGTCAAGAGCCATAGCTGTGGTTGTATGTGTGCTTTGTGCCTCGCCATCTCGCCGCCTGCCAACCGCCGCATCGATACAAACAGGTTGAAACTTTTAGTAGTGTATTCGTACGGACCAGTGTTAATTTTGTTCCATACTGTTCAATAACAACTTAAAATTTACCAGAACTTTCCTATCATTTAATTATCCTCACAACTAACCTAGATAGGGTCCTTTCCAAATGTTGTGCAATCCGAGTGTCCTGAGATGAAAAATTAAAGTTTGTGTTAATAATAATTACCTGCAGACCTAACTATGTTAGAATGGTGTGTAAAGAATTGTTTTGTTAATGAACCAGTAAATGAATAACGAATGTCTGACAAAGTTGGAAGATAACTTTAATATTGATTTAGTAATGAAGTTTAATTATTTCGAGACAGATATAATGGTATTTAAATGAGCAGGAAATAAGATAAAAAGAGTAGTAACTCACATACTGGAAATCTGGAGAGCATAATAATTTCAGTATTAAATTTTCTTAATACAGTGATCACAACAGTTTCAAGGTCCCCCCCCCCCCTTTTTTTTTTATTCATTTGAATTCTGAAGTGTTCTAAAGTGATTTGACCAGTAAAAGTTAAAGTCAATATAAAAGTCAAAATTTATCAGTGTTTTATCTTTATTAAAATTGACATTTTGTTTGTGGCTCGAAATTACTATTTCTAGGGTAACCTATACCCGATTTTAATCAGATCTATAGACAGTACGAAATTTGGTAGTATACATTATAGTATGGTGTTGTGTATTTATGGTTTATCCATATCAGTACAGAAAGTGAAATTATCAGTTCAATAGAATTTCTAGTTCTAAAATTTACCATATTATGCAGTGTTACTACTTGTTGCTTTGCACGAATATCTGCCAACTTGTACAGGGAAGAAACTCAGTTAATGCCTAATTAGGCTGGCGACTGTATTATTAACAAATTGGTAGCATCTTCTGTGTTGTTTTTAGTCCGTCCTGGCGTGTAGTTGCATTTCGGACTTATTCGACGTATCATTGTTATTGCAAGAGTGGGTGTAAGTCTGATTTACCTCCATTCAGGTACACGCGGTCAATATCTATACAAATATCCTTTCTCATCAGGTGAAGCCCGTTAACTTATCATAGTACAGGCATTAATGAGTAATGTGTGCCCCACGCGCACGTTACAAGTTTGGTATATCCACGCCTCTAGCTCATCCTTACTTGGCAACCAGCAGTCGTGCAATCTCTGATGAACAATATTCTCGTTGGACAGCTCTCAGTTTATTATTCTCTACGTCCATGGGTTGCTCAAAAATATCATATTACATTGTAATTTCAGTAGGTTAGAAACACCAGTTGTTATTCATTTCATAATATGCGAGTATAATGGATTGCACAACGCTTCTACAGGCAAAATATTTTGCGGCGCTGAAGGCTGTAGGACATTCAGATAGATTCACAATTCGGAATCCGGGAAGGAATTTTCCACTATAGAAAAGGATTCGTGTACCGACGGTTCTGGTGTATGCGTGAACAATGAAGTTTAATACGTGATCACAGTTCATAAAACATTGTTCTCAATGCTCTTCAGTGATCTTCATAAAACATTGTTCTCAATGTAGAAAACCAAGCCCTCGTAGTAACTTTTTAGTGAATGATCTACCGCTTCTGCCTCATAGTCAAACAATTAATATACCTCTGGCTATGCGTCATTCATTTTGTATGCAGTTGCTCAACTTTCTTACGTTTAGTTCGATGCACAGGTCCATTACAGGAGATATACTGTCTCGGAAATAGATTGTAAATAACTTGATTAAACCAGCACTTCTTTCAATCCCAACTGTTCTGCTACGGCACGTACCGCCTAAAAGATGGAAGACGCCTATAACGGAGCTTTTTCTTGTCTTTTTAACAACGCTCGCTTTAAGCCTCTCGCTAACCTCCGACTTCCGTTCTCTCTTTCTCTCTCCCACATGTCAAGATTTATTGTTAATAATCAACACAAACAAATTCTTTCCTTTGGTGCAGCTATATCCATCTTAAGAAGGCCTATTACATTGTGTAACAAACAACTACACATGAATAACATACAGAAGTAAACTAAATTAAATGCATTCTACTTGCAACCGACAGTTTCTGGCTTATAATCCCGAGTAGGTCTACTTCAAGGATTGATACTCATTTAGATGATTGGCGAAGAAATCTACGAATATGATCCATTCCCTTGAGACATAGAAGGTTTTACATATTGTTCGATATGAGCACGCTTACATTAACATTTTTACAATAAGTGAAATGACCGATACAGTATAGATTTATTACTTTACAGTGTATGTTATTTCTTATGCTAAATTCACTTTCCAACACATACAACCACGGTACAGAACAAAGAAAACCCTTTATAGAAAAATAGGACGACTCACAGACGATGAAACATCACTTTATATCTTGAACGGTTGAAGGTATCGAAATGAGATTTTCAGCAAATCGTGCTATGTGGATAGTGCTCCATGTCTTGAGTCAACTCAGATAATGAAGAAAGTATATATTTCCCAGTTGTTCAGTTCACCTCCTAACATTATTTCAAAGAGCCTGAAAAAACGACTAAACGGTAACATGCTTCGCAGTATTAACATTTTAAATTTCCTTAAAAGATTGTAAGAAATATGCTTAAATTGAGAGGAAATACGGCCGGAATTATCTTTTGCGATGTAAAAGCAGTCAGTAAGTTTCTGATACCAGAATGTGTCGTTAACTGCTGCGTGACGAAAAGATTTCTCAGATACTGCCCCAAAAAGTTTCGACCTCTGTATTAAGAAGTGTTCAAAGTACTCTTCTTTTCTGGAGGTTTAGAATCAGTTAAAATAATGAAGTGCCCGCACATTAAAGACATATGTCAATATCTCGGCAGAGAAAAGAATTGCAAATATTATCAAGTAACATAATTACATGCCACTCTGCGTACTACTCTGCCGGAAAAAAATTAGTACGCCAGGAAATGCGACACCCATTTTGATCCGATGATGGCATATGCCACCTGGGAGGTAAAAGATGTGGTGATAATGGTTTCAACGTTGTCCGCCAACAGACAGCGTACTGGCATAGCTAACAGAGCGCCATCTGTAACCACACTTTAATAGGGAATGCTCACAGGCGAAAGGTTCAGTGTGGTGCAAACGAATGAAGCAAAATTGGGCTCCCTCTTCCCTCCTTCCGTCCTGTTTTCTCCCCACTAAACCTCTCCCTACGTCCCTTCTCCCCCCCCCCCCGAGCTTTTGTATTCCCCTCCTCTGCCTACCCCACTCCCTGTCGCGTCTGCCCAGTGCCCCCCACCCCTCTTATGGGTCCTCATCCTCCATCAGCTCCTTTCCCGGCCCCGCCCCCCTTTGCTTTTAGTCTCCTTTCCCCCCTTTCTTATTTTCCCATCATCTGTCCAGTTTCCCCCCACCAGCTCTCGGCTGTGGTATGTCACATTTGCCAACTTTTTAGTGCAGTGTTCCAGTGACTGTTCAGTGTTGTTCATCTTTCTCGTGTTGCGAACAGAAACCATGCTGTCGCTAGGTGTGAATTTTATGTCTTTTGCGAACAGAAACCAGACTGTCCCCGTGTTTTTTTAATTGTCTGTCTATTGTTTTACCTGTCTGCTTCTTATGTATTTTATTAGCATCATCATCCCTCTGTTCTTTAAGTTCCACGATTTCTTTTCGCCATGTTACTCTTTATGTCTCCAATTTTATCGCCTGTTTTTATTATTTATTCTCTTCATCTTTCTAACAAAGTCTGTAGGCTGAAGAGCGGCATACTGAGCTGCTGCCAGCCCGCCCCTTTCGGGGGGAATTGAAATTCAATAAAGAAAAAAAAAAACGAAGCAAACAAACCACCATGCCTCGGAGACGCACAAGTGCTGCTTACGTCAGCTACGCTAATTAGAAAGCGGGGCGAATTGTCGCCTTTCGAGTGACGGAATAGTGTTTTCGGGCAACTGCCACACAAGTTGGACGTGCTGCGTCATTAGTCCAGCGATGCTGGTTTAAGTGGTCTCGTGAACATTATGACAGCCGTAGGTGAGCTACTGGACGCCCACGCACCACAGACACCCGCCAGGATCGTCGTATTGTAAGGGCAGCAGTGTCAGATCGCACAGCTACCACGTCACAGGTAAGAGGGCTTCTGAGTCCAGCCGTGTCAACACGAACTATTGCTAACAGATTATTAGCAGACCTCCAGCCCGTCTTCCACTCACGCCACAGCATCGACGTGCACGGGTCGACTGGTGCCATCAGAGGATCACTTGTAAGATGGAAAGGCGCGCTATGGTCTTCATCGATGGAAGGATATACTGCCTGCCTTCAAGGAATGGTCGTAAGCACATGCGATGTAGACCTAGTGCGTCGTGTCTCTTTGGGTGCATTCGTCCGAGACACACTGCCTTCACCCCAGACCTTATGCTCCGGAGTGCGATATTCTACAAATCTCGTTCACCTTTGATGTTTCTGGGGGGGACATTAACCAGTGTTCGGTAGCTTCGGAATGTTGTCAGACCCATTCTTGCCACAGGGCAAGTGATGTGTTGTTCCAACACGATAACGCTCGTCCACAACACTGCCGGTGAAGCTCAACTTCCTCTGCAAGACGTGCAGCAATATCCCTGACCAATACGATCTCCGGACTTGTTTCCAATTGAACACATGAGGGATATGTTGGGACGAGAAGTGACTTGTGAGCAGGCCGGGCAGGCGTGTCATAACTTACCCTAGGACAGTATTTTCCATCTGTACGATCGACTGGATGCCGATATCAGCGCCTGGATTGCTGCCTGTGGAGGCTATACCGCGAGAGACACACAGCTGCTCGACGCCCCGAGGAAACGCATGACCAATGCGGGAGCTGACTGAGTCGTGATGGAAGGCACCCCAGCTAAGACGATGTTGCCCTTATGACGTATTTACTACACGTTTTTAAATGGTGTGAATAAAAGTTAGTCAAGCTTAATTTTCAGAAGCTTGCGTTTACGGCGAGAAGAACTGTCATCTCTGTAAGGGGGTCATGAGAAAGGGTAACGTTAGACACTCAGTTATGAGACGCAGGTCTTACTCTCTAACATATAAGTGTATTGAGCTACACTCAAAGAACATGTAAATAATAAAACAGAGAATCTTACGTCGGAATTCAAGTTTTATTGTCAACTTACACATCTCGAAATTAGTTCTTAACTGTATAGATCGCTTTATGTATGTGGGCTTGCTGAAAAGTAACGTTCTCCAATTTCGTACGTGGAAACTCTTAAACGTTTTTTTAAATAAAACTAAAGTTAGTAACAGTCTACATCTTTATTCGTCACGTCTATGTACTTATTTCTCAACTTAGTTACCTTCGCGACGAACACATTTCTCCGGGCGATGGATCAGTTTGTTGTCACCTGCACTGTAGTATGTTTGACCTTGCTGACTGAGCCACCTCTCCTCTGTCTGCATCGGTTCATCACTGTGAAAGTGAAGTCCTCGAAGGTGTTCTCCAGATTCTGGAAACATGAGAAAATCAGATGGGGCCAATTCAAGTCTGCTTGATGACAGTGAACCCAAGGCATCGGATTGCCGCAAATGTAGCAGCGCTCGTGTTTGGTCTGGCATTGACATAGTGAAAGGCGGGGGGGGGGGGGGGGGGGGGGTGCTGCTCCGTGAGAGGATGAACTCTTAGATTTGAGGATTCGATTACAGCACGCACCGACATAGTTACGTTACGCACCGACATGTTACGCGATACAGTTCGGAGCCCTCTACGAGCAGAGGGCTGCAAATGTGTAGACATACGACAATAAAGGTGTATTAGGTTAATAAACTCCGTTATATTTAAAAATCCATAAGAGTTTTGGCGTACAAAATTCAGAACCATTACTTTTCAGCACGCCCTCTTAATCCAGTCACAGGCCAAATCAGACTCGTCATGGTTCTGCACGGAGTTGAGCATCATTTGCCGAAGATCTCATTTCGATAAATTGAAACGTTCACGAAAAAAATAGTAAGTGTGTTGTCTTATTTGACTTATCCGGTACATAAATATTATCTAACGCTTTACAAACAATACGCAGGACAGTCACGCACCAGTTAAAAAGTGTTCATCGAATCGATCACCGCTTTCTTATATCTTACACTCCTGGAAATGGAAAAAAGAACACATTGACACCGGTGTGTCAGACCCACCATACTTGCTCCGGACACTGCGAGAGGGCTGTACAAGCAATGATCACACGCACGGCACAGCGGACACACCAGGAACCGCGGTGTTAGCCGTCGAATGGCGCTATCTACGCAGCATTTGTGCACCGCCGCCATCAGTGTCAGCCAGTTTGCCGTGGCATACGGAGCTCCATCGCAGTCTTTAACACTGGTAGCATGCCGCGACAGCGTGGACGTGAACCGTATGTGCAGTTGACGGACTTTGAGCGAGGGCGTATAGTGGGCATGCGGGAGGCCGGGTGGACGTACCGCCGAATTGCTCAACACGTGGGGCGTGAGGTCTCCACAGTACATCGATGTTGTCGCCAGTGGTCGGCGGAAGGTGCACGTGCCCGTCGACCTGGGACCGGACCGCAGCGACGCAAAGATGCACGCCAAGACCGTAGGATCCTACGCAGTGCCGTACGGGACCGCACTGCCACTTCCCAGCAAGTTAGGGACACTGTTGCTCCTGGGGTATCGGCGAGGACCATTCGCAACCGTCTCCATGAAGCTGGGCTACGGTCCCGCACACCGTTAGGCCGTCTTCCGCTCACGCCCCAACATCGTGCAGCCCGTCTCCAGTGGTGTCGTGACAGGCGTGAATGGAGGGACGAATGGAGACGTGTCGTCTTCAGCGATGAGAGTCGCTTCTGCCTTGGTGCCAATGATGGTCGTATGCGTGTTTGGCGCCGTGCAGGTGAGCGCCACAATCAGGACTGCATACGACCGAGGCACACAGGGCCAACACCCGGCATCATGGTGTGGGGAGCGATCTCCTACACTGGCCGTACACCACTGGTGATCGTCGAGGGGACACTGAATAGTGCACGGTACATCCAAACTGTCATCGAACCCATCGTTCTACCATTCCTAGACCGACAAGGGAACTTGCTGTTCCAACAGGACAATGCACGTCCGCATGTATCCCGTGCCACCCAACGTGCTCTAGAAGGTGTAAGTCAACTACCCTGGCCAGCAAGATCTCCGGATCTGTCCCCCATTGAGCATGTTTGGGACTGGATGAAGCGTCGTCTCACGCGGTCTGCACGTCCAGCACGAACGCTGGTCCAACTGAGGCGCCAGATGGAAATGGCATGGCAAGCCGTTCCACAGGACTACATCCAGCATCTCTACGATCGTCTCCATGGGAGAATAGCAGCCTGCATTGCTGCGAAAGGTGGATATACACTGTACTAGTGCCGACATTGTGCATGCTCTGTTGCCTGTGTCTATGTGCCTGTGGTTCTGTCAGTGTGATCATGTGATGTATCTGACCCCAGGAATGTGTCAATAAAGTTTCCCCTTCCTGGGACAATGAATTCACGGTGTTCTTATTTCAATTTCCAGGAGTGTATATTGTGCTACAACTTTGGTTCTCCGCTTATGAAAACTCGTGTCACATTTCTTTCACTCTTAACATCCAGTCGGTTCCTTATATCCTCTTTGTCTGCATAAAATTCAGTTAGTCTTATTAACATGAGGGCAGCATGTGGAGCGAACTCACTAATTTTAATTGATGGCAAGAACCAGCTTCACCACATTCACGCCAGATGCGGCTACGGAACTATACTACCTTTATTCCGACGGTGCCGCTTCGTTTCCGGGCACCACCCGTTCTGACAATTCTCAGATTCTTTCAAGACTATGTACTACTAACATACTGACAGTCATACACGTCATGCAACTCATATTACATAATATACACCTCGGATCAGTACGGACTTCTGCGAAGCGCGAAAGATCTCCCGAAGAACTACAACACAACGCTTGCTCCGCATTTTAATGTACCAAACCAGGATCATTCTGGATCCCAGAATGCACTCTTAACGTCACATGTTAGTGTAAAATTTTGAAAAGTTATTGGAGACCCACATAGGTATGTTATGCAATAAACCGACATAAAATTGGCACAATCGAAATACACACCTTTCACATCCACAGAACTAGAATAAATTCCTTTTTGTATGTAACTGAATGAAAAGGAGACCACTAACCTACACAGGAACCAGAAGAAAAAGAACAGACTACAGTGAAACAAAGGAAATTCAAAAAAGAGGTCAAAATGAGCGAATACGTTCCTCCGCTTATCTGTAGATACTCGCCCGTTTATGAGAAAACGACGGTCAAAGTTTTCGAGGTACTTGATTCGTTTTTTAGAGTGTAATGATTTTAATGGAAGCGGTGGCAAACTTTTGTGTCCAGTGTTCGAAACCCGACTATTGTGTTAATTTTTGTTTTTCATTTAGCTACCCATATCCGTAGATTTTTTTCCTATGTATTTTGAAATAACTTTGTCCTTAATCATCTCTAACTGTTCGTCTGGTGAATGAACTAATAAAAGAAACAATAAATTAATGAGAAAATTGTTGAAAACAGTTTTCAATTAATGTTCCTGTGGCGTATCGTGATTCGCAATCAGTTGGAATCTCCTTTTTTCGTAAAAATGACCCGTTATGAGTGGTTGACAGAGAAAATATAGCGAACGCGTGAAATCTTCAGAAATGTTAACAACCTTCCTTTCTCGAGTGAGATTCATACGAAGAACTGTCACTGTGGCAAACTTCTCTCAGTGCAATGCTTATGTTGTTCGGAGTTTCTGTGTTTCGAATATACTGTATCTCCGATGGGTATCATACAAGGGAATGCATCAGCTCTTGTTGATGGATAAACATAAGGATGAGATGTAAGAATTAATATAAGAATTGATGTAAGAATAAAATACATGTATTTAACACGGCTATAACCCCTGAAAACAGCGTACACACAAAATATTATATTATAAATGCTAGACACTGTGAAAACCAGTTGTAATTTTAGAATTAGTATAACACCTTAACGTCCTTACATCCCCTAAAGTAATAAACAAAGCTTTCTTGTAATAATCTTCTACGGACATGGGTAGATAAACGAAAGAAATGAAATAAAGGAAAGATAATCGGAGTTCAAAAACGGGGCGCAGAATTGTGATGCCGCGACGCTAGCCGCTGTGCCACCGCTTCGGCTGAACTAACCGCGTGCGAAATTATTGCGGAAACTTTGACCGTCATTTTCTCTGGAACGATAGAGCATCCACAATAAGCCGAGGCCTTCGACCATAGATATTAGTAGACTGGCCTTGCTGTGCAGAAGCTATAGGGCTGGTGTGGTTCCAACATAAACCACGTGACTGTGGGCAAAACGTGGCGGGATTTCAAATCAGCGGTCTGCTATCCCATGTTTGTATAGTATTTTACCCACATTTCTCAGTTGACTGCCAAACGCTTCCAACAAAAATAACTTTTTTATTTGCGAAAAATTATGTCAGAACTACATTTGACCTGGATTTGTTCACAGTACCATTTATAAAATCTAACAAATACATCGAACGCCCCTCTGGTGGCCAGCGGGACGAAATTACTATAAACTATCAATTAAAGTAAAATGTCGTTAAAATTCTTTTAAGAGGTAAGAGTGGGCTCGTGTCAAAACTTCTAACATTGGATTCGCCGCGTTTTGAGCTCTAGTCACTTATAAAAGAAAATGGGATATGGGAATTACGTCAACTATAGGTGCGAAAATTGTCGACTTTAGGAGCAGGTCCATTTTAGAGTATCAATTTTAGGTGCACCTAAAGGTTCAGTTCCTACTATTTTTACAAAAGTTTAAACTATCAGTTTAAAAAAAATGATATTTTAGATGAAAGGTGAGACTTTGAAGTTTCAGAAAATAATTTTGGAGCCTACATATATTTAATAGTATCAGAAGGTAGAAAAAAATTCTCTTCATGTGTCGACTATAGGTGCTCTTACCTTATTATAATCTCACTTGTATATACAAAAAGGCACATATGTGCAGATGGCTTAAAGTTTTTCCATTTCAGGGCCTGTATCCAAAGCTGCCTTCGGTTTTCATCCTTAAGGAACCTATGAGTAGGAAAGAGAAACAGTTATACTTACTTCTGTAACCGAATTATCACAGATACTTTCGAAAATGGAATATGAGTCTGACTTTACAGGCATCAATTTCAACACTTTAATTTACGTGATACTCTATTTCAAGTGTAAAAAACATAAAAGTCACTTCAGCAGATTTCCATAAACGCATCTGCACCATCATAGGGACACTTACACGTGAAATGTAATGCCATTTCCCCCGACAAAACGCTGAGTACAGCCGTAAGCGCAACACGAAACAACCATGTTTTGACAACATTCACGTGACTTTAGCCCTGAGATGTTGGAGCCACGAAAACGACGTCAGGGCCAGTCTATTATATTTATGGTCGAAGGCCGAGGCACGTATTCGCTTGTTTTGACCCCTCTTCCACACAGCAAGGATTGTAGACAGTTTGTCGATGGCACTTGCCGTGCATTTCTCGCTACTGTAGCATATCAGGTGAAAGGGAGCGGAGACGCGCGGTCTAGGGCGGCCTGCGCGGTTCGCGCGGCTTCTCCCGTCGCAGGTTTGAGACCTCCCTAGGGCATGGGTGTGTGTGCTGTCCGCAGCGTAATTAAATTAGATTAAGTAGTGTGTAAGCTCAGAGACCGATGACCTCAGCAGTTTGGTACCTTAAAGTCTTACAAATTCTCAATGTGAAAGGTCGTTATAAGAATAGACTGAATTTCCGTCATGTAACACACTTAGTTGACACAAGTCCAAGTTAAAAGTATTGACTGAACAACCATCATGTCAGAAGTCCTGTTACATTTATTGTAACGAATCAACATTCACAGCGCTGAATGCAACTTAATAGGTTGATCCTCTAATTTGACTGCGAAAAAAAACCTGAAGCAACAAATATACAAAATTGAATTACTTCTAAACCAGGAAAATGCAATCAAAATACACTTTCTTAACATTTTCAAACGTGCTTTCTAAAATTACCGACACAGAATCTTCAAAGTTCCTTTTATAAATATTTTAACCATGATCGAACTGAGGAAAGCTACTTGCATTAATTGCACAGTGACTTTAGACAAATAAATACGCAGCTTGTACAAAGTGCACAATTGGACAGTGTCATGATCAGTCGTCATCACAGACATTTCACCATTGTCTGAGAACTCGTTTTGTCAATGTGTTATCTGGAGATAATTATGCGCAGTTGGTGAACTTTCACCAGTTCCGTCTTCATTGCTGCATAATTCATAGTTCAACAATAGTTGTAGCATGTCGTAACCATTCCAAAACGCAAATTAGATTTGCCTTTACGAATACATGAAAAAAAAACAGAAGAATTGAAGAAATAACTAAAACAAATAAATCGCATATATACAGTTGGAGTCTAGAGCACCTGAGCAGCGACCGAAACATGTCCTTCACGCAACGCGGTCTTGGGCTTATTGAAGGTACGTAGAAGTGGGGGAAGCTACGGCTCCCACAACGTCTTTTATACTCACTCAAACAGAGAACAAGAGTGTACTGGAACCACGACTACAATTAAGGGTCAAAGCAATAACTGAAGGGGTCTGTAGACGTTAGTGCTAACCCTTAATAAGTGTGATCGAATTGCCTGTTTTGTTTTCCTATGCACCTCTTGCTTATAACAAGTAGGTCCTTACGTAGCACTAGAATGGCATGACTACTAAGTAATCTTGTCTTTATGAATTTAAATTGTGGTTTTTGAATTTAACTATGCAAATAAAATGCAGTACCTCGAAACAGGTTCTTGTGGGGCAGCAGTTCCTTCTTCTGCCGCTCCACTTTCTTGCGTTATGCGACTGTCACATGTGATAGCCAGAGTGGAAAGAAACACAAGTTTGTGTGTCATTTTCAGTTGATACGAAGATATGGCAGAGGAGGAAATGCCATGAAGAGATGATTATGTATATTTATGTGACTTTTACAGCTCAGAAAAGGAGAGATACTGGCGCAGACACACACACAAGTTGCAACATGTAGCGTTTACCAGTGGAACAGACGTTGTCTAGTTTAAAGTTGCCAGAGTTGGTCAACCGCCGGAAACTGCCGCAATGAGAGGCGCTATTGGGGAGATCAACATCTGCTCTCATTCCTGTCCAGCCAGGGGTACGTTTGTCACATTTCCCCCCACCTCAGGGCACCGCATCGTACTGCATCTCGAGTTCCAACATGTGTATATACTATGATGCCACTGCCGTAGGCGGCGCTACGAATACGATGATTTCAGATGGCTACTCTAATCTGGGTAAATTGACCTCTGCACTGTGGAAGCGCTCCACACTAGTAAACTAACAGTGTCCCATTTGGTTTATTTGCGGTTATACCATAGATTATTCCTTTGTTTTGCTCAGCTGACACTTCTGTTTTATTATTATTATTATTATGTGCGATTGGACCCATACGGATCACGCAAAGCTTTTCCGATTCAATTTTTTAATTCTCCAAACTTCTCTCATTCTTTCCCCATGAATTCTCTTTCTTTCCTCTGTCCATTTTGTCCCCTTTCTCTTGCAAACTTCATTCTCGGGTTGTACTTTCCAACTATTGATTTTTTGCCTGTATACATTTCTGTTTATAACTTCTGAAGAATTTATTTGTGCATTTGCTAGATCTGTTTTGGTTTCTTTTATCCAGGGTATGGTTTTCAATTTTTCAATGTATATTAAAATTTTGTGGGAGAGTCTGGGTGTTGGGAGTCTGTGGATATGACCGTAAAATTTTAGTCTTCTTTTCCGGATGTCTGCGGCGAGGTTAGATAATTTTTCTGTAGTTTTCCGAGACTGTAACCTGTATCCATCTTCAGTTCTTTTTGGGCCAAGAATCTTTCTGATAATTTTGCGTTCCTCTTTCAGGATGCCTTCCAGGTCGCCTTTTCTACGGAGTGTGAGTGTTTCGCTGGCATATAGTGCTTCGGGCTTGATTACTGTATTGTAGTGTCGTATTTTTGAGTGAATGGAGAGACACTTTTTATTGTAGATGTTGTGGGTTTTCCAGTATGCTCTTTTCAGTTTTTGCAGTCGAACTTCTGTTTTTTTTCTTTTTTTTTCATACGTCACATGTCTTCAAAACTGTGCACGATTTCTCAGCAACAGTATTGAAATGCAGTACTCCTGTGGTTTGAGCATAAATTTGTGTGGTCCAAAATCAGTGAAACTCTTTTGAACATCCATTACAAGATTTTTAATAGCATTTCACGTTATACAGAACCTCCTTTGATCAGAACTAATGCTGCAGCGTTGAAACAAAATTCCCTGTTATTTGAGATATTTGTTATATTTATCCTTCATTAGCAAGTCACCTACATCTTACAAGGGTCTCCAGAATTTAAGCAACAAACCGCTGTTTCCCAGTCTTGTGTCCAATGCACGGTATAATCATACAAAACGTCAACAGACGTCCTTACAATCGCTTTCTGTAAGGAAGATGGCTTTCTGGTTAATGGACAACCACGTCAATGATGACGTCAGGGCACCTATCAAACCGGGTGGTGTTTGCCGGGTAGTCCCACAACCGCAATAGCTGTGTATAGTCACAGACGGCGCAATACGGCACAAACAAGACGCCTGCGAGACTCCCCGCGGTGGGGGACCATAAGAAGAATGGAAGCAGGACAGTCACAAAGTGATGTGGCCCGAAGGCTCAATGTGAATTGTTCTGTTGTTTTCCGGACGACCGAAACAGTATCCCGAAGACCAGCACAGGGCCGACCACCTGTGATATCAAAAAGGGAGGACCGTCATTCGGCGGTAAGGGCACATTACCGCCTTTTACTGCACTGCAACTTGCGTCTGACCTCGTAGCATCCAGTCAACGTGTATCGAGATAAACGTTGTACAGAAGGCATCAGCAGAGTAGCCTTTACTGTGGGATACCTTCTGTATACCTCTGATGCGTATTCACAGAAGGGAACATGCAGAGGGAGTCGTCAAATTGCCACCTGGACCGTCGAACAGTATGTCAATATTCTTTTCGCAAATGAGTCCCGATTTGGTCTGTAGAGTAATTTTTGACGCATTCACATCTGTAGGGAATGTGGAAAACGATTTTGGAATCCAAACATTGTGGAAATAGACCTGTATCAACGATGATCCGTAATGATGTGGGCAGGGATTATGTTGACCGCTCGAACACCTCTTCGTGAAATTGTAAGGGTGAGTCGGCGAGGTTTAACAGCTGTCAGGTATCGCGACGAGATCTTGGGACGTCATGTGCGGTTGTTGCGAAGTGGTGTAGACCCACACATCGTATTGATAGATGATAATGTTCGACCTCATAGAGCACGGGTGACTGATGTTTCCTTGGAAGATATTGCAGGCATGTCGATTTAAATCCCATAGAGCCTGTCTGGGACGCACTAGGGAGATGGGCTGCATCACATCAGCATCCACCAACCATTCTTCAAGTCTTGTGAGCAGCTCTGCAGAAATAATGGACGTAATTGCTTAACTTGAGGCTGATGACATCACACACAGCATGCCACGTAGTTGTCAGGCGGGTATCGCTGCCAGAGGTGGTCACACCCAATACTGTGCACATTTCCGGAATGTGTGTGTAATCCGTTAGGTGCGAAAAAATGAAGAACACTTTTGTCAGCTGTTCTGCATATTGCAGTTGTTTACGTTCTGTGTTCTTTACCCTGTTTCTACTTTACCATCACCTGTTTTGTGGCAAAATAAACGCAACCTTGCAAAATTCCCACTGTTTGCTTTCATTTTGGACACCAGTGTATTTGGGTACTTTATTCTGTGTCATTTGCAGGTGATACCTGTCTTCTTCAGCACCTCTTAATTTTTTTCACATAACATGGGTTGCAATTCTTTTATTGTTAGTACCTAGGGCAGAGACGTTTTAGCATCAGAAATGGTTCAAATGGTTCTGAGGACTATGGGACTTAACATCTAAGGTCATCAGTCCCCTAGAACTTAGAACTACTTAAACCTAACTAACCTAAGAACATCACACACATCCATGCCCGAGGCAGGATTCCAATCTGCGACCGTAGCGGTCGCGCTGTTCCAGACTGTAGCACCTAGAACCGTTCCACCACCCAGGCCGGCGTTTTAGCATCCCTCTCTGTTACTATACACAGTTTCTCGCATACTTTCGGTTATTAATTCTCTGTTGCCATCCTGTGTTACACACTTCCGCTGATATCACACATCTGATACAATTTTCTAAACTGCATAATCTCTGCTTTCTGATCCTGTATAAAAATCCTACAACACAAGTAGTTGATACAGTTACTTTGTTTCACAGAATTTAAAATCAAAAGCTTCTTGCTATTCCTGAATCGTTGTCCACAATGTACCCCTGTGTAACCTCCCCCTCACTTACCGACCTTAATGACAGTGAAAAATGAAACCGCGTGTACCTAATGGGAGTTTTGGAAAAGCAATCGTCACCGAAGTTAACCTGTCGGTAAAGAGGGAGGAAAGGGTTACATCTAAATCAAAGGAAATGTGCTAATGAAACTGGTAGAAATTAATTTTTAAAAGGGGTAAAGTTAATAAAGAAAGTAAATGTGCAGCCGTTACGTTAACAATTAACTAGCGGTAATTAGGTATTTGAGATTTGGGGGAAATCACGGTCGCCAGTCCTAAGGACAATTACTATAGTAACTGAAAAAGAAAGGTTATTACACATATAATTCGCACTAGAAGCGTGGCAACTGAAGGTTGACACTTGTAGTGTGAAAACTGAAAGTTTGTCAGAAGTAATAAATTTCGCTACACCCTGACTTAATTTAGCAAAAGAATTAATAAAACCGGAAAATCGAAAGTTAATTTAGTGACTGAAGTTAATAGTGAGCTTTCTTTCTGAAGCACATCGAAATTCAGTAAAACACGGTTAGTCTTGGACTACCTCAACAATCATTTCAAAGCTACTTGAATCTACGCAATTTAGAAATAAGAGATTTAACTTTGAACTTGAATTAAATGATTCTGAACAATTAACAATAGTAAAATTTAGTACGTACCAAGCTGAGCTGCAGTCACAGGTAAGCTAAAATATGGTAACAAAACTCGCACTCTTAATTTGTGCTTGTGTAATCTAAATAGTGCAGCCAGCTATAAATACTTTAACCGAATTTTGAAATTAAAGCAGTGAAAACGAGTTAGATATATTACTTTAATGCTGGCGTTTGAATTTCAACGACACTCGGGTTCATTTCGGAAAAGGAAGGGACTCTGCTTGGTAATGCAATTGGGACAATGAGCAACAAACGTTCATGCTAAGTTGCTGTAATTATAGTGACGAAAATGGAACAGTTTGAAAAGCTGAGGTCTGCCATACAGTTCTAAAACTTTACGTGCGTCCAGTCTTCCTTGTCGGTTGATTGAAGGTTTGAAGCCGTCGATCGAGGAGGTGGCGACAGTCACTCATTGTCGGCCGTCGCTGTTGCAGAAGCTGGATGTTGGCGCGCCTTCTTCTCGACACGGTCACCAGACGAAACGGACTCTTGATGTGCGCTAGTTAATGTTTCCCGTCCGCGACACCATGTCAGAAACTATCATCGCAAGTCGAGCGCAATTACATGCTGCCAAACCCCGAAAGCGCGGCAACTCGCGGGAGCGTCACACAACACTCCTGCTCCACTCGCTACTCCCGCCACACTCCTTCTGCTCAGCCCGCGCTCCACGCGGCAGAGTTAACACTACCAAAGATCCTACACACTTTGATTCTTCACACGACCTATCGACGTAATCGTTCGATAGCAGTTTTCCCTAGGCAAGACCCAGCGTAAAAATACAAATAATATTTACGAAACAAACCAATTATACATCGACATAAATGCATAAATATACAAATAGTAAAACAATTACAATATACAAAGAGACAGAAATGTCATATCTTGAGGTAACAAAGCAAGGAAAGAAAATAATAGCACAATAGATGGAAATAGGAGGCTATGCATTTCCGGCGTTACACCTGTTTTATCAGTATCACAGGTGCTGGTACATACTTCATGCCTCTAACTGTCTACAATACTGGTACAGCGAATTTTCTGGTGACATCAAGTTATGTCCGAATTATTTTCGATCGATTCTTCCTGGGGAAATGAAGCGTTCTAAAAACTTGATCAGAATCTTGGCAAACTTCATCTTCTCCAAATTAACCGCTACTCCAGATTTTATGAAGGTTTGCAATAAATCGTTAACTGTTTCCAAATGTTCCTCCCATGACTTGTAATTTCTTTGTTATACATCGACATAGATAACAATCATCGTTAATATCTTTTGTACTCAAATTGCATATAGAGTGCATACAAAAGTAGCTGCGAACAAGTTGAATCCATCTGGCGTTACTTTAATTCAGGAGCGGCTAAGAATACTGCATGCATGCAGTATTCTTGCACAAGTGCAGAGCCATGTCGCCATTTCACCCACTCCCTAACCATGCTGTATGAGTGTGCCATGGGCAAGAGGGGTAATCTGCTAACGTGCCACATTTAGATAGAAATGGGATCGTACAAGGAACATTGAAGTGCTTGTATGTTATATGGCTTTATATATTTCTCAACAATACAGATTTCAAACGAAACAAATTTACAGTTTTTTTAATTATTTTTGGCACAGTGAAGGCATACCAAAATTTTTATCTGGTATAAACTCTCAGCATATGGACAGATGCAGGAAATATGGCAGATTTTCGACAATCGGATCGCAACATTTCATGACATATTGTCTCAATTTGAAAAAGCCATTCTTGTACACATGTTGATCGAAATATTGTATCATCTTTGATTCATTATTATGTGAGATGGAAACTCAATCCAAGGAAAGCTAAATCCTGGACAGTATTAACGTAAAAGAACTTTTCCTTTGAACGGGAATTGCATTGCACTTCCGTCTGCACATATGCTGGGATGCTTTCGACTTAGTTCTGCAAGAAACTGCCGGCCGGAGTGGCCGAGCGATTCTAGGCGCTACAGACCGGAACCGCGCGACCGCTACGGTCGCAAGTTCGAATCCTGCCTCTGGCATGGATGTGTGTGATGTCCTTAGGTTAGTTAGGTTTAAGTAGTTCTAAGTTCTAGGGGGACTGATGACCTCAGAAATTAAGTCCCTTAGTGCTCAGAGCCATTTGAGTCACAAGAAATTGTACTTCACAATTTAAAACGTAGCGTCCTCAGCGACATCTCTGGTAGTGGTCTCCAGTCTGTAATCAGTGCGCTTTTGCACAGTGTATAGATAAACAGTATGAGAGTTGAATGTTTTCTGTCGTCGGTTACAGTTTAAAATGAGCGCAAAATATTTGAAGCGTCACGAGGTAGTATTCTTTATAAATCATCCAAAGGGACCAAAGCTTTCATATGGAGCTGCTGCTAAAATTCTTAGAAAGTCAAAGACGGTCATTGCGATGTGAGTCAAACGATATTTAGAGGTTGGAAACGTGTGTGATTCATCGGAGAGAGGCCTAAGGGGTCAAGCTATAATCGATAATGGCGGCGATTGGATTAACTATTAAGTAATAGTGCAACTGGTAATAACATGTAGCCTATTTTCATGTAAACATATATTTATAATAGTGTCATTTATTCCATACAGATAACGGCGTACACTTTCTTGTGCAACTGAGTGTAATCGCCAAACGGTCTCAAAAACAGGTCAAACGTATATATAAGACAGGCAGCGTTCTCAAAACGTTTGTAAAACTGTTCTTGTGTCTACTTGACCACTAATATCAAATGCGATACCATTTGACAGTATTTGTCGGTATACTGGATTTCAAACAAAAGCATACTCATTATGCGCAAGCATTCCAATTCTACTTCGAAATTCGCGTTTTCCTTACCGCTATTGAGCTTAGCGTAATCAACAGTGGATTTTTGACATAATTTGTCCCTTCCACAATGCGATTTGCTTTCTAAGTGCGTCGCCATCACATCGGAAATAAGTTCTTTCGCACCTTGCTTCGTCTACTGCAGTGAGCAATGGAATTTGCTTACGGTGCGAGCTGTGCTTTTCATACTGGATATTCTAATTATGATTCCTGCTTTCCTTTTTTCTTCATAAATTCTACTATACAGGCTTTTAAACCGAAAAATCGTTCCATGCAAGCATCTTGACTTAAACAAAATGTTTTGCTGTGATCTAGTCTCCATACTCTTCCTTCAGATCCATGAAGAACTGTTGAAACTGACAGTATACTAATGCATACGACTTCAGAAAATTTACAATTCGTACCACGAGTTTCATTACCAGCTCCACGATTGTAAATTTAACACGAAATGCTTTCTTGATGAACATAATAATGGATCCCATAAAATCGTGTGTCACTCGTAATTTTTTGTTGTTTCATTGTCAAGCAAATCTTTAAATTCTTTCTGCATGGTACTTGCAAGAATCCCTCACTCGTACTAAACATCCAGAAATGTTTGAGTTTAGCCGTTGAGACCGTAGAGGATGGTATTAGGGGCTCACAGTGTAACTGGCCACGCTTTTCCACCCGTTTTGTGATAATTAAGCCAGTCCGTCCATGAACCGACTTAGTGAGCTGCCGGGTAGGAATTCTTGCTGCCACGTATGTGGAAATACTCTCGTGGTTTCACACCCATTTGCAGAGCCGTAGCAGTGCCATCGGAATCTCAAAGTGCAATACTACTGTCTATGTTTTACGGGAAGTAGGTTTTTGCGCAAATAATTTTTACGCGGGATGCCATTATGGCGCGTTTATTTAAGAAACACCCTAAAATGAACTTGTTCACACTTATTATAACCTAACTATTAATGGAACGAGAGCGTGGTCTACCTACGGCTAGATCGAAAGGCATTCTATCGACGACTGCCGACTTTGGCGCGTAGTCTTTAACCTGAGTGTACAATCAGTATAGTTCGTATAAGATCATACATCTTCAGTTGTACCAAAATCATTCATTTGTTTGTTAATACCAACGTTTCCTGGCGTCGTAAAATTACTGATAATATTTATGACCTGTGGACTCTTCCTAATGACTGGGTTGCTAAATACAACTTTCTTAGCAAACATTTATTAATAGCAATTACTTCAGGCCAAAGTAAATTCAGTTTCCCCACGTATCTCCTTTCTGACGTCACGAGTGATTTCGGCATGGTCACGTCATACCACTGGCTCTGAAGAAGCCGGATGGGCAACTGCCTCTGCTTGCAAGCGTAGGGACCTACAGCCAACTCCTTACTCCGTACATACTGCAGCACAGATACATTCACTTCGCATATGTGGAATAGCAAAACTGCAAATAAAGTAAAGTGCGCTATTATTTGCCAGTAGGAGGTACCTTACTTACTGTATTGTCTTTCCACAGCAAATTTGTGGTACTTGTTGATTATGAGACTTTTCTGTGACACCTGATTAGTTTTATAGGTCTGTAACGATACACAACGATAGATAACCTTGAGCGAACAGTTACCGGACATGTAACGAGGACACCAATACCCGCTGGCAAGGGGGGGGGGGGGGGGGGGGGAGGCGGCTCAACCCCCCAGCCTCTCAGGAAAAGGGATATATAATGTAGCAAGGTGTTTGTCTTTCAATAAAATTGTTTTAAAATCGGTATTATGCAAATTTTTAACAGAGCCAGAACTACAACATTTTTATGGCTGCTTGCAAGTAGCCATTTGTCTTACGAAATGCTAAACATACAGCCCTCCAGCCCCGAAAATATCCTTTTGGTGCTCTTGCCTCCGTGAAGGATCGAGCAAACCCGAGAAATACGTATTTCTTTTAATAATAGTGCAGATACAGGCCGAATCTCAGACAGCGTAATCGCAGCACATCGCGGACACGCGCAGGTTTGTTCGCTGTGACCGATCCTGCCTGTAACGAATAACATCTTCCATTATACAGAGAAGCGGTATATTTCCAGCTTTATCTTAATCCACTAGCCAAAAACTGCGTATGGAATAGAAACGTGTAAGATACTTGACGCCTTTAAAATGTTGCAGTGATTCCCATGAACTTTACGTTTGCCAGGACATCTGAGGTACATGAATAATATACACTCCTGGAAATGGAAAAAAGAACACATTGACACCGGTGTGTCAGACCCACCATACTTGCTCCGGACACTGCGAGAAGGCTGTACAAGCAATGATCACACGCACGGCACAGCGGACACACCAGGAACCACGGTGTTGGCCGTCGAATGGCGCTAGCTGCGCAGCATTTGTGCACCGCCGCCGTCAGTCTCCTACACTGGCCGTACACCACTGGTGATCGTCGAGGGGACACTGATTAGTCCACGGTACATCCAAACCGTCATCGAACCCATCGTTCTACCATTCCTAGACCGGCAAGGGAACTTGCTGTTCCAACAGGACAATGCACGTCCGCATGTATCCCGTGCCACCCAACGTGCTCTAGAAGGTGTAAGTCAACTACCCTGGCCAGCAAGATCTCCGGATCTGTCCCCCATTGAGCATGTTTGGGACTGGATGAAGCGTCGTCTCACGCGGTCTGCACGTCCAGCACGAACGCTGGTCCAACTGAGGCGCCAGGTGGAAATGGCATGGCAAGCCGTTCCACAGGACTACATCCAGCATCTCTACGATCATCTCCATGGGAGAATAGCAGCCTGCATTGCTGCGAAAGGTGGATATACACTGTACTAGTGCCGACATTGTGCATGCTCTGTTGCCTGTGTCTATGTGCCTGTGATTCTGTCAGTGTGATCATGTGATGTATCTGACCCCAGGAATGTGTCAATAAAGTTTCCCCTTCCTGGGACAATGAATTCACGGTGTTCTTATTTCAATTTCCAGGAGTGTAGAAAGAAACGAACAGCATAATAAAACGAGTGAAATCAGAGCTCAAACGGAAAATATAAGTGTTGGTATTTTCCACACGTAAGGCCTCCTCAGTTAGTCTGACAAACCAGTTCCAGGTGCTCCCTGTAGCTGTCCCTCAGCCATATGCAGTCGCTTGTACTGTTTCAGAAGAAACCTCTCAGCCTGCAAGATCCAGGCAATCACGGACGATGGGATTACTTGTAGTCGTGAGCTCAATGTTAGGGCGCATTACGGGGCCGCTGGGGACATGGGTGCCAAGGAGGGGAAGAAATCCAATGTGCACTCCGTGTGCAGACCGGATGGAGTCATTCCAGAGGTGGAACGGGTCTTTCTGGATGCCACGAAGAGCACAGTCAGCAGCAGATCGCGTCTCATGTTGGATCCGATGGTGTGTGTCTGGTTGCGAGAGGCTAACAGAAGTGGTAAAGGCTGCCAGTCTTGCTTGCGATATGAAATCAGAGCTCACCATTTGCAGTATAGTCGACAGGACCGATTACGGACCTGTTGTACAGAGCCTAGTGGAGGATCTGAATCACAGGATCAGACGGGTCTGCGACCATGTAGGTTGCACAATCCTCCCACTGAATAGGTCAGGAGTCCACCATACGAAGGAGGCGGTTACAAGGTAGCAGGGGCCATTTTTACGTTAAAGGGAGAAACAAGAAATGGGCTTCAGTCTCAAAGGGTGCAGGTCGAACACAGGAAGAAGGTAGATCCAGGAACCATTGGTATGACAGCAGAAAATTGTGTTGGGAACGTACCAGAGCTCCAAGCGCTAATAGAAAGCACTTACGCTCGAATCGTTATAGACACTGAAAGACGGCTAAAGCCGGAGATAAGTTCAGACGAAATTTTAACGTGGAACCTAACGGTTTTCAGAAACGATTGGCTAAACATATTTGGCGGTAGCGTGTTTGTTGCTGTTAGAAATAATTTATTTTGTACCGATATTGAAGTAGATGGTTCCTGTGAGTTTGCATGGGCAGAGGTAATTTTTGGCAACCGTAATAAAATAATAACTGGATCCTTTTAAGTGTGTCCAAATTCAGCTGATACAATCGCTGAAAGGTTCAAAGAAAACTTGAGTTTAATTTCAGACACGTACCTGAGTCATAGAATTATAGCTGGTGGTGACTTCAATTTACCCTCGGTATGTTGGGGGAAATATATGTTTAAATCCGGAGGGACGCACAAAACATCAATCGAAATTGTGCTAAACTCATGCTCTTAACAAAAAAACAATCTTGAGCTATTAAAGTGCGTCAGAACGGGTACAGGGATTAGTGAACACAGGGTTGTCGTAGCGAGATTGAGTATTGTAACCTCCAAATTCTCGAAATATAACCGAAAAAATACCTATTCAAAAAGGCAATGTAAGTGTAGGCTGTACGTGTCTTGAATTCAAAGAAGTAGTATCGACAGCAGTTGAGAGATTTTTAACAAACAAATTTCCAAACGACGGGTACAGGAATTAGTGAACACAGGGTTGTCGTAGCGAGATTGAGTATTGTAACCTCCAAATTCTCTAAAAATAACCGAAAAAATACCTATTCAAAAAGGCAATGTAAGTGTAGGCTGTACGTGTCTTGAATTCAAAGAAGTAGTATCGACAGCAATTAAGAGATTTTTAACAAACAAATTTCCAAAATAAGGAAGTCATCCCCATTGGTACACAAAACTGGTCATAACACAGTTGCAGAAACAACGAAAAAGGCATACCAAATTTAAACGAACGCAGAATCTCCAAGTTTGGTGATCTTTTACACAAGCTCGAAATGTGAAATCAGTGCGAGATGCTTATAAAATATTCCATATCAAACTTTGTCTCGAAACGACAGAAAATCCAGAATGATTCTCATATGTAAAGGTATGCTAGCTGTAAAACTCAACCAGTGCCTTCTCTGATGGATAGCAAAGGAAATACTATCGTCGACAGAGCTGCCAAATCAGATTATCAAACACAGCCTTCTGAAATTTCTTCACCAAAGAAGACAGTGCCAACATGAGTATCTTAGAAGTAGATATCCTCGGAGTAGTGAAGAAACTCAAATCACTTAATAAGAGCAAGTCCAGACTATGTACCAAGTAGGTTCCTTCCAGATTGTGATGGTGCAATAGCTCCATACTTCATAATGATACACAACCTCTCGCTCGACGAAATATGCGTACCCAAAGACTGGTAAGTTGCACAGATGGCACGAAGATTCAAGAACGGTGCTAGGACTAATTACTAAGTTGCAGGCCCATGTCACTTACATCGCTATGCAGCAGGAGTTTGGAACATATACTGCGTTAGAACACCATGAATTACTTAAAGCTTTATACATGGCTGCGTTGTCAGCGACCGTTACAAAGGAAAATTAAAACTATTGCAGCACTCGGTCGCGAAAATGAAGTCTTTTTGACCCAGGTTTCGGCCAATTCTAAGAGTGCCTTCATCAGAAATAAAATATTTAAAAATGGCCTGTCACGTGTAAAATAACTATGTAGCGATAAGGTTTCAGTCACAAAATACACTCCTGGAAATTGAAATAAGAACACCGTGAACTCATTGTCCCAGGAAGGGGAAACTTTATTGACACATTCCTGGGGTCAGATACATCACATGATCACACTGACAGAACCACAGGCACATAGACACAGGCAACAGAGCATGCACAATGTCGGCACTAGTACAGTGTATATCCACCTTACGCAGCAATGCAGGCTGCTATTCTCCCATGGAGACGATCGTAGAGATGCTGGATGTAGTCCTGTGGAACGGCTTGCCATGCCATTTCCACCTGGCGCCTCAGTTGGACCAGCGTTCGTGCTGGACGTGCAGACCGCGTGAGACGACGCTTCATCCAGTCCCAAACATGCTCAATGGGGGACAGATCCGGAGATCTTGCTGGCCAGGGTAGTTGACTTACACCTTCTAGAGCACGTTGGGTGGCACGGGATACATGCGGACGTGCATTGTCCTGTTGGAACAGCAAGTTCCCTTGCCGGTCTAGGAATAGTAGAACGATGGGTTCGATGACGGTTTGGATGTACCGTGCACTATTCAGTGTCCCCTCGACGATCACCAGTGGTGTACGGCCAGTGTAGGAGGTCGCTCCCCACACCATGATGCCGGGTGTTGGCCCTGTGCGCCTCGGTCGTATGCAGTCCTGATTGTGGCGCTCACCTGCACGGCGCCAAACACGCATACGACCATCATTGGCACCAAGGCAGAAGCGACTCTCATCGCTGAAGACGACACGTCTCCATTCGTCCCTCCATTCACGCCTGTCGCGACACCACTGGAGGCGGGCTGCACGATGTTGGGGCGTGAGCGGAAGACGGCCTAACGGTGTGCGGGACCGTAGCCCAGCTTCATGGAGACGGTTGCGAATGGTCCTCGCCGATACCCCAGGAGCAACAGTGTCCCTAATTTGCTGGGAAGTGGCGGTGCGGTCCCCTACGGCACTGCGTAGGATCCTACGGTCTTGGTGTGCATCCGTGCGTCGCTGCGGTCCGGTACCAGGTCGACGGGCACGTGCACCTTCCGCCGACCACTGGCGACAACATCGATGTACTGTGGAGACCTCACGCCCCACGTGTTGAGCAATTCGGCGGTACGTCCACCCGGCCTTCCGCATGCCCACTATACGCCCTCGCTCAAAGTCCGTCCACTGCACATACGGTTCACGTCCACGCTGTCGCGGCATGCTACCAGTGTTAAAGACTGCGATGGAGCTCCGTATGCCACGGCAAACTGGCTGACACTGACGGCCGTGGTGCACAAATGCTGCGGAGCTAGCGCCATTCGACGGCCAACACCGCGGTTCCTGGTGTGTCCGCTGTGCCGTGCGTGTGATCATTGCTTGTACAGCCCTCTCGCAGTGTCCGGAGCAAGTATGGTGGGTCTGACACACCGGTGTCAATGTGTTCTTTTTTCCATTTCCAGGAGTGTATTAAAATAGAACACAGCCACTACGGGCTACAGTACACGTCGAGCTGCGACAGCTAAATAGTTATTTTATACGTGAAATGCCATTTTTAATTGTTTTATTTCTGATGAAGGCACTCTTAGAAGTGGCCGAAATCTAGGTCAATAAGACTTCATTTCCGCGACCGAGGGCTGCAATTGTTTTAATTTTATTATGAATTACCTCGAAAGGAACAGGCTATTGACACACAATCAACACGTGTTTAAAAAAACATCGTTCTTGTGAAGCACAACTAGCTCTTTACTCACATGAAGTATTGAGTTCAATTGACAGGGGATTTCAAGCTGATTCCGTGTTTCCAGATTTCTAGAATGCTTTTAACACTGTTCCACGCAAGCGTCTTGTAGTGAAATTGCGTGCTTATGGAATATCGTCTCAGTTATGTGACTGGAATCGTGATTTCCTGGCAGAGAGGTCACAGTTCGTAGTACTAACGGAAAGTCATCGAGTAAAGCGGAAGTGATTTCTGGCGCACTCCAAGGTAGTGTTATAGGCCCTCTGCTGTTCCTTAGCTCTATAAAAGCTTTAAGAGACAGTATAAGAGGCCGTCTTAGATTGTTTGCAGATGGTTCAAATGGCTCTGAGCACTATGGGACTTAACATCTGAGGTCATCAGTCCCCCAGACTTAGAACTACTTAAACCTAACTAACCTAAGGACATCACACACATCCATGCCCGAGCCAGGATACGAACCTGCGACCGTATCGGTCTCGCCGTTCTAGACTGAAGCACTTAGAACCGCTCGGCCACTACAGCCGGCTGTTTGCAAATGATGCTGTCGTTTATCGTCTATCGAAGTCATCGGAAGGTCAAAACAAATTCCAAAACGATTGAGGAAAGATACCTGTATGCTGCGAAAATTGGCCACTGACCTTAGATAATGAAAAGTGTGACTTCATCCATATGTGTGCTGAAATGATTCCGTTACACGATAAATCTGTCAAATCTGAAGACCGTAAATTCAACTAAATACCTTGGAATTACAATTACGAACAAATTAAACAGGAAAGAACACATACAACATGTTGCCGAGAAGGCAAACCAAAGACAGCGTTTTCTTGGCAGGACCCGCAGGAAACGTAACAGACCTACTGAAGAAACTGCCCTCACAAGGCTACTCCGCCCTCTTTTGGAGTACTGCTGCGCGGTGTGGGGTCCTTAGCAGATAGGATTAATGGAGTACATCGCGTAAATACAAGGAAGTGCAGCAAGTTTTGTATTATCGCGAAATAGGGGAGAGAGTGTCACTGCCACGATACAGGATTTGCCGTTTTTAGTTGCGGCGGAAACTTCTTACGAAATTTCAATCACCAACTTTATCCTGCGGACGCGAAAATATTTTGTTCACCGCGACCTTTATACACTCCTGGAAATGGAAAATAGACCACATTGACACCGGTATGTCAGACCCACCATACTTGCTCCGGACACTGCGAGAGAGCTGTACAAGCAATGATCACACGCACGGCACAGCGGACACACCAGGAACCGCGGTGTTGGCCGTCGAATGGCGCTAGCTGCGCAGCATTTGTGCACCGCCGCCGCCAGTGTCAGCCAGTTTGCCGTGGCATACGGAGCTCCATCGCAGTCTTTAACACTGGTAGCATGCCGCGACAGCGTGGACGTGAACCGTATGTGCAGTTGACGGACTTTGAGCGAGGGCGTATAGTGGGCATGCGGGAGGCCGGGTGGACGTACCGCCGAATTGCTCAACACGTGGGGCGTGAGGTCTCCACAGTACATCGATGTTGTCGCCAGTGGTCGGCGGAAGGTGCACGTGCCCGTCGACCTGGGACAGGACCGCAGCGACGCACGGATGCACGCCAAGACCGTAGGATCCTACGCAGTGCCGTAGGGGACCGCACCGCCACTTCCCAGCAAATTAGGGACACTGTTGCTCCTGGGGTATCGGCGAGGACCATTCGCAACCGTCTCCATGAAGCTGGGCTACGGTCCCGCACACCGTTAGGCCGTCTTCCGCTCACGCCCCAACATCGCGCAGCCCGCCTCCAGTGGTGTCGCGACAGGCGTGAATGGAGGGACGAATGGAGACGTGTCGTCTTCAGCGATGAGAGTCGCTTCTGCCTTGGTGCCAATGATGGTCGTATGTGTGTTTGGCGCCGTGCAGGTGAGCGCCACAATCAGGACTGCATATGACCGAGGCATACAGGGCCAACACCCGGCATCATGGTGTGGGGAGCGATCTCCTACACTGGCCGTACACCACTGGTGATCGTCGAGGGGACACTGAATAGTGCACGGTGCATCCAAACCGTCATCGAACCCATCGTTCTACCATTCCTAGACCGGCAAGGGAACTTGCTGTTCCAACAGGACAATGCACGTCCGCATGTATCCCGTGCCACCCAACGTGCTCTAGAAGGTGTAAGTCAACTACCCTGGCCAGCAAGATCTCCGGATCTGTCCCCCATTGAGCATGTTTGGGACTGGATGAAGCGTCGTCTCACGCGGTCTGCACGTCCAGCACGAACGCTGGTCCAATTGAGGCGCCAGGTGGAAATGGCATGGCAAGCCGTTCCACAGGACTACATCCAGCATCTCTACGATCGTCTCCATGGGAGAATAGCAGCCTGCATTGCTGCGAAAGGTGGATATACACTGTACTAGTGCCGACATTGTGCATGCTCTGTTGCCTGTGTCTATGTGCCTGTGGTTCTGTCAGTGTGATCATGTGATGTATCTGACGCCAGGAATGTGTCAATAAAGTTTCCCCTTCCTGGGACAATGAATTCACGGTGTTCTTATTTCAATTTCCAGGAGTGTAGAAAGAAACGAACAGCATAATAAAACGAGTGAAATCAGAGCTCAAACGGAAAATATAAGTGTTGGTATTTTCCACACGCTGTTCGAGGTTGGTATAAGAGAGGATTATTGTGAAGTTGGTTCGATGAACCCTCTTCCACGGTCTTAAGTGTGATTTGCAGACAAGCCATGTAGATGTAGATGTAGCGGTTAGGATTACCTATCCTATTTACCCGAAATGTGTTCTTATTGGACGATCGGAGTGGCCGAGCGGTTCTAGGCGCTGCAGTCTGGAACCGCGCACCGCTACGGTCACAGGTTCGAATCCTGCCTCGGCCATGATGTGTGTGATGTCCTTAGGCTAGTTAAGTTTAAGGAGTTCTAAGTTAAGTCCCATAGTGCTCAGAGCCATTTGAACCATTTTTTCATTTGGTCTTATTGTTTTCCCTTTGTCTGGGGTGCTCGTGGTCATTAAAATTCCATTCTGCCGATTCATGCTTTTCATAAACCTCACAACGGAACCAAATGGCTCTACTCCTGCCAATTAAGGTACTAGTTTTGGTAATTATCTCCACGGATCGTCTAGCTTGAGCGCAACGTTCAGCGAAAATCTGTGTGTAGCAAAGTTTATTTAGCATTTCATGCAACAGTCTTTTGTGGTAGCAATTGTTCCTGCAGTGTGAACTTTAAAAAATTTCTCTAATTATAGTCACCTCTACATCACTTAACCCACACTTAACGTCAAGTCATCTACTAAGCTCCTAAAAGGCTACACCCTAATTTCTTATCATTTGCTCCCATATACTCTTTGTTTAGCTAGCTACACGGAGCATTAGCTTTTTCTTTTTTGCCATACTACCTTTCTTTAAAACTGAAACCAGTCTCACCAGTCCTCAACAGTCGGAAGAAGTAGAGACAAAAATAATGCCGAGGTTAATATGTACACTAAATGAGGTAAAATGGATCAAATTTAAGATTATGTACGTTAGCAAACAGTATCACTTTATGTATGTCGTTTAAAAGTGATAGTAATTTTATAAACAATTTGTTGAAATGATTTGTTTATAGGTTCTAATACAACCAGGGAATTTGAATTTGTCTTAGTTCCAAGAACAGATTCAGAAAATATTACGATTTCAAAACTTTTTCAGAATTAACAGAGTTAATAATAATTTCACCAACTTTTCATTAGTTATACATGTAAAGTTAACATCCACACAAAAACCATCAAGTAGTATAAATGATGTAAAAAGGGGCAAGCATATGAAAAACAGTGGGAAAAATTTGTTGTGTGGCAAATTACCCAAGGTATAAATGCTATCAGTCTCAAGAAGGGCTTACGCACCGAGTGTTGGGGGCAGATTAAATTCTGTATATAGACAGTTGATCTCGAACTCAAGAATTTCGACGATTTTCCTAGGGGAAATCGATATCGATACTGGTAATGTATGAAAATTTGTGACAAATGCCCGTATCTGAGTGTTGATACCTCTGATCCAGTACGGGATGCCTCTCCAGTCGATTTTCCTGCCCAGTCCGAACAAGTACAGAGGGTAGGTATGCTAGTCATTGGGAGCTCCAATGTTAGGCGGGTGATGGAGCCCCTCAGGGAGATAGCAGGCAAGGGGGGAAAGAATTCCAGTGAGCATTCGGTATGTTTCCCGGGAAGTCTCACCCGTGATGTGGAGGAGGCCCTGCCGGCGGCTATCGAGCTCACCGGATGCAACCGGCTGCCGGTGGTGGCAAATGTCGGCACGAATGACGCCTGCCGCTTGGGTTCTGAGGACATCCTCGGCTCCTTTCGGCGGCTGGCTGATTTGGTGAAGGCAAATAGCAACGCACCCGGGGTGCAGGCTAAGCTGTCTATTTGTAGCATCGTACCCGGGGCTGATCGCTGTCCTCTGGTTTGGTGCAGAGTGGAAGGTCTAAACCAGAGGCTGAGAAGGCTCTGCGACGGTATCGGATGCGAATATTTCGACCTGCGTTAACGGGGGCACAGTTGTAGGGTTTTCCTTCGTAGATCAGGCGTGCACTACACGCAGGAAGATACACACAAGCTATCCTGTGATAGCCTGCGTTTCAAGAAATAATTTTGAGAAATCTAGGTATATACAACCTAAATGTCTTTCTTATTTCGACCACAAAGGCAAAATTAGAGTAAATTGCAGGACACAGAAAGGCATTCAATGAGATTTCCTTCTCGCTCATGAAGCTAATAGAATGGGAAGGTCATAATACGGTATAAAGAGAAGTATGCTCTACCATGGCCTTCACAGTGGTCTGCAGTGTATACATGTAAGTGTCAATGTAGATGTAGCAGCAGTTTAGGTCTGTGAAGTGTCGGTTACTGTGCGGCCTAGACTCACCTCCCTCCCTAAACTGCGGGAGTTGTGACTGACATTGTGAAGCTGTAACGTCTACGCTCGGGCGTACGTTAACTCTTTAAAGCCTGTACTATGGTAAGTTGACGGGCTTCATCTTATAAGAAAGGATTTTAGTAAATATGTTG
Organism: Schistocerca cancellata; assembly: GCF_023864275.1. Lineage (NCBI taxonomy): Eukaryota > Metazoa > Arthropoda > Insecta > Orthoptera > Acrididae > Schistocerca > Schistocerca cancellata. The sequence continues at coordinate 564,250,489 of NC_064633.1, read as the reverse complement.
ACCGCGTGTACCTGAATGGAGGCAAAATGAGACTTACACCCACTCAGTAACAACAATGATACGTCAAGCAAGTCTAAAGTGCAACTACACGTTAGGATGGACAAGAAACATACACAGCAGATACTACCAGTTGTTAATAATACGGTCGCCAGCCTAATTAAGCATTAAGTGAGTTTTTTCCTTGTACAAGTGGATGTACGTACAAGCATAACAACACGTAGTAATACTGCATTATGTGGTAAATTTTAGAACCAGAAAAATCTACTGAACTAATATTTTCACTTTCTGTACTAATTTGGACAAGCTATAAATACACAACATTACACTATAATGATTACTACAAACTGCGTTTTGTCTATTGATCCGACTGAAATCGGGCATAGGTTACCCTAGAAACAGCACTTTTGAAACACACATACAATGTCAATTTTAAGAAGGGTAAAACACTGATAAATTTAGGTTTTATATTGACTTTAATTTTGCTGGTCAAAGCAGTTCAGTACACTTCAGGATTTAAATAAATAGAAAAGAAAGAAGAGGGGGGGGGCCCTAAACTGTTATGGTCACTGCATTGGAATTTTAATTATTGAAAGAATTAAGCATTCAAGATTTCCAAAATATGATTTATCACTCTTTTTTGTCTTATTTCCTGCTCATTTAACTACCGTCATTATTGTCTCAATTTAAATAAACTTCATTACTAAACCAATTTCAACATTATCTTCCAACTTTGTCATACCTATATTATTCGTCCAGTATTCATTAACAACAAAGTTCATTAAATATCCTTTTAACAGTGATAGGTCTGCAGGTAATTATTATTAACATAAACTTTAAATCTTCATCTTAGGATACTCGGATTGCACAACATGTGGAAAGGACCCTGTCTAGGTTAGTTGTGAGGATAATTAATTGATAGGACAGTTCTGGTAAAATTTAAGTTATTATTGAACAGTATGTAGCAAAAGTGACACTGGTCCACACGAATACAGTACTGAAAGTTTCAACCTGTTCGTATCGATGAGGCGGTCGGCAGGCGGCGAGATGGCGAGGCACAAAGCACACGTGCAATTACAGCAATGGCTCATGAAATATCGGCACTTTACTTCTTCATGGCGTCGCAATGCTTTTCCATTTAGTGCCTATGGAATATTGTCATGCTGTATAGACGTCGGAAACAGCGCATCCGAGGCTCAACGAAACCACTTTTTCCAGGAGAGCCTCCTCGATCTAGCACGTGTTTCTCAGATCGATGCCCAACTCCGACTACTCTGCTGAGCCCGTTATGCCGTGCAGCGCCCGTGTGCATTTTCCTGCGCTCGCCTACCTCCACCTTTTCCTGCTCCCCTACAGACAGGGTATTCACCAAAGGTTTTACATTCCACATAGTCTAATACATTGCCTACGTATGGACGAGGCATACAATTACAAGTTTCACATCTTACAATATTTCCAACATTAGGTACACTTCCCTTCGATTACAACATTACTTGAAATTTGACATAAATATTAAAATTTACATCGAAATTTGTTTATAGCTTTCTCAACATAATGTCATGAAACAAAAAAGAAATGAAACCAGAATATCGATTATACTAATTTATCGAAATTCAGAAGACAAAAATTTATTACATATACAGTAGGATAACGTTAGTGTTGTTACAAAGCCTGCTGCTTCACACAGATTGTTAATGAACGAATAAAGAGTTTGAGCAATGAATCGAGTAGTTCATTCTTTCCGTGTAATGTGATGGCTGAAAATTGGTCGCTACTGGGTTGTTTGAACTGTGAGTCCCATAGCCATTTCTCCGGTAAATTACCTTAGCATAACGGCCCCACACCTCGGTAAACTTGTTGCGTGCCGTAAAGCAGACGGCAAGCTGTTGCTGGCTATGAGCCATGAAACTTGGAGGCGATGGGCCTGGGGGCGGCGAGTTCACTCGCCTCGACATGCGTCCGCCGCAGAAACTTCCAGAACTCTTCGAAATCACCATCACCGTGACTTAAAGACAACTAGCTAGCTCTAGGTATGTCAAATTGTCATAATGGTAGGGTGCGACAGTTGTGCGATACCTAATTAGTGCATGAAAAGAGTCGAATTCCAGAAAAAGTGTGGAACATACCAGTCTACTGATTCTTGCGGTTGTCTTCTTGAAGACTACGGCACGCGGGAAATGGGAATAAACGTATAGTTTTCAGTCTACTTACTGCTAACATGTAACCTCGCCCTCACTTATCGACTCTAATGACAGTGAAAAATTAAACCGCGTGTACCTAATGGAAATTTGGGAAAAGCAATCGTCACCGAAGTTAATCTGTCGGTAAAGAGGGAGGAAAGGGTTACATCTAAATGAAAGGAAAAATGCTAATGAAACAGGTGGAAATTAATTTTGAAAAGGGGTAAAGTTAATAAAGAAAGTAAATGTGCGGCCGTTACGTTAACAATTAACTAGCATTAATTAGATATTTGAGATTTGGGGAAAATTACGGTCGCCAGTCCTAAGGACAATTACTATAGCAACTGAAAAAGAAAGGTTATTGCACATATAATTAGCACTAGAAGTTTGGCAACTGAAGGTTGACACGTGTAGTGTGAAAACTGAAAGTTTGTCAGAAGTAATAAATTTCGCTACACTCTGACTTAATTTAGCAAAAGAATTAATAAAACCGGAAAATCGAAAGTTAATTTAGTGACTGAAGTTAATAGTGAGCTTTCTTTCTGAAGCGCATCGAAATTAAGTAAAACACGGTTAGTCTTGGAGTACCTCAACAATCATTTCAAAAGCTACTTGAATCTACGCAATTTAGAAATAAGAGATTTAACTTTGAACTTGAATTAAATGATTCTGAACAATTGACAATAGTAAAATTTAGTACGTACCAAGCTGAGCTGCAGTCACAGGTAAGCTAAAATATGGTAACAAAACTAGCACTCTTAATTTGTGCTTCTGTAATCTAAATATTGTAGCCAGCTATGAATACTTTAACTGAACTTTGAAATTAAAGCATTGAAATCGAATTATAGTACTTTAATGCTGGCGTTTGAATTTCAACGACACTCGGGTTCATTCCGGAAAAGGAAGGGACCCTGCTTGGTAATGCAATTGGGACAATGAGCAACAAATGTTCACGCTAAGTTGCTGTAATTATAGTTACGAAAATGGTACAGTTTGAAAAGCTGAGGTCTGCCATACAGTTCTAAAACTTTACGTGCTTCCAGTCTTCCTTGTTGGTTGATTAAAGGTTTGAAGCCGTCGATCGAGGAGGTGGCGACAGTCACTCATTGTCGGCCGTCGCTGTAGCAGAAGCTGGATGTTGGCGCGCCTTCCTCTCGACACGGTCACCAGGAGAAATGGGCTCTTGATGTGTGCCAGCTAATGCTTCCCGTCCGCGACACCATGTCAGAAACTATCATCGCGAGTCGAGCGCAATTACATGCTGCCAAACCCCGAAAGCGCGGCAACTCGCGGGAGCTTCACACAACACACCTGCTCCACTCGCTACTCCAGCCAGACTCCCCCTCTGCCCGCGCTCCACGCGGCAGAGTTAACACTACCAAAGATCCTACACACTTTGATTCTTCTCACGACCTATCGATGTAATCGTTCGATAGCAGTTTTCCCTAGGCAAGACCCAGCGTAAAAATACAAATAATATTTACGAAACAAACCAATTATACATCGACATAAATGCACACACACACACATATATATATATATATATATATATATATATATATATATATATATATACAAATAGTAAAACAATTACAATATACGAAGACACAGAAATGTTATATATTCAGGTAACAAAAATAAGGAAAACAAATTTATAGTACAATAAATGGAAATAGGAGGATATGCATTTCCGGCGTTACAAACACCTGACCCCTTCTGTTCAAAACAAAGTGGGCCCCTACGCCCTGTTAACACTAGTCACAGCTTCACAGATTCATGCCTGATATTGCGCATTCATGTGAAACGATGATCCAGTCCCAACACAGTGCATAATCTCTCCGAAGAATGTTTAGATGAAACACCGCCACAAAATCTCGCTCTCAGTGTGTCGGTTCGTCATTTACTGCTTTCGGGTTATACTCGCAACTATTCTGTCCAGCAACGTTACTGTGACCACCTGCTAAAAGTTGAATAGCCACCTTTCGCAGCGCGGCCTTCTGCTAGACGTGCAAGAACGGAGAGCATGAGGTTTCGGAAGGTAACGAGAAGGATGTGGAGGCACGCTGCCTCCACTACCGCGGTCTGCTGCGCTGTTTCTCCACGGCACGAACAGCCCGATCCAGATGGTCCCACATGTTCTCGATTGGGTTTAAATACGTGGAGTTTGGTGGCCAGAGCAGTACGGTAAACTCATCCTCAAGATCTTCGAACCGTGCACGTATACTGCGAATTATGTGATAGGTCGCATTGTCGTTCCGAGTCAAACAAACTGCATGCAGTGGTGGCTATGGTTCCCAGTTGGCAGATACGTATTTATGTTAATTCCAGATTGACGGTATCTCCCAGGAAACGCCCTTTTTCCTCGATACTTCCGACTATTTGGACAGGGTGTTTGCTTTCATACGTTTCAAGGTGTACACTCCAACGGTCGTATTGAAACGTCCCCTTAGAAAAATTTATTCACGACTGTGCTTAACCTGACACACAATATTATTTAGCGCAACGCAATCTGACTTTCAAAAATCCCTACAAAAGAATGGCCCTGACTAACATTAACCTATACCTTTCACAAATCACTTACCTCACAAAAATCTTCGTTACTGGAACTACTGCAATACAGCGAGCGCCACTACTGCCAGCTAAATAAAAGATTCCAACTACTGAAGGCACTAACTACTGATAGGGACAGTTAGCAAATGAAAGATTTTAATAGAGAACAAACACTGTATTTACCTTAATATCATCAAAAGTCATAATATATGTAATTTCAAAACTCCGCCATTTCCTTCCACACATCCACCACTGCTGGCGGCTCACCTCCAACTGCGCAACGCTACGCGCTGTTCACATCCAGCTGCCGCTGCCCAACACTACAATGGCAGACAACAATGCAAACTAGCCACAGACTGCACACAGCACAGCCAGTGATTTTCATATAGAGCGCTACGTAACTTTGCCAATAAGAAAACATAAACAGCCTACTTACATAAAGAAAACATAAACAGCCTACTAACAGTATGTTCGTTGGAGGTAAGACGTGATTCATATCAGAAGTTCACCTGTGGACGTCCAGCGGCAGTACTAGTGTACAAATACCAGTCTTCCTCGCCGGTGAACAGCCAGGATGGGTACATGAAACAGGTGCCCCCTGCGAAGGCCCAAATACAGCAACGTTCGCTGAACAAACGTTATGCAGACATTGATTTTTGCCCCTTGGTTCATCGGGGCGGTCAGCTGCTCAACAGCTGCACGTCTATTTGCCCGCAAGCATCTCGTTTTTCACTTCGGTCATCTACGGCCGCATCACAGTTGCCTCGGCGCCGGTTTTGGATAGCTTTATTTTACTATGCATGGCAGGATTTAAGCACGCCGGCACGCGAACATTTTACAGACATAGTCTTTTCGGAAGTGGTTCCACTCTTGGCCCAAAAGCCAATGATGATGCCCTTTTTGACGTCAGGTAAATAGCTCCATTTCCACAATACGACAACGACGGCACTGTTTTTCGCGCCCCCGACACGCTTTATATACCCTCCTCTGTTAGTGTTGCCATCTGCCGTCTGTGAGTGCTTATTACATGCTGACATCGAGCGCAGGTCGCAGTCACATTAGTGTGATTGAACCGTGTGTGTAAGATGTACATACTTTCTGAAACATCATTTAGACACATTTGGCTGCTAGTGTCTTTATACCAAAATTTATTGTAATATTTTCCACTCCTAAACTCAAATCCCCATTGCTAAAGATGTAAGTAGGCTGTTTATGTTTTCTTATTGGCAACGTTACGTAGCGCTCTGTATGAAAAGCACTGGCTGTGCTGTGTGCAGTCTGTGGCTAGTTTGCATTGTTGTCTGCCATTGTAGTGTTGGGCAGCGGCAGCTGGATGTGAACAGCGCGTAGCGTTGCGCAGTTGGAGGTGAGCCGCCAGCAGTTGTGGATGTGGGGAGATAGATGGCGGAGTTTTGAAATTTGTCATGAATTGCAATATATATTATGACTATTAAGGTAAATACATTGTTTGTTCTCTATTAATATCTTTCATTTGCTAACTATTCCTATCAGTAGTTAGTGCTTTCTGTAGTTTGAATCTTTTATTTAGCTGGCAATAGTGGTGCTCGCTGTATTGCAGTAGTTCGAGTAATGAAGATTTTTGTGAGGTAAGTGATTTGTGAAAGGTATAGTTTAATGTTAGTCAGGGCCATTCTTTTGTAGGGATTTTTGAAAGTCAGATTGCGTTGCGCTAAAAATATTGTGTGTCAGTTTAAGCACAGTCATGTATAATTGTTCTAAGGGGACGTTTCAAAGTAATTGCAAGGTACGTAGTGGAGGCTACAAACCACGCAAGCAATTTTCACCGCAATATTTTCCCACCGAGGCTCACAGAGTAGGTTTACGTTGCTGGAGTTTGGTATTCACCGCGTTTGGTACTCGAAGATATTGTCTCAGTACGCACCACAAGCATCGGAGAGTGAACTTGAAGGACCCCAATTAAGCTGTGAGTTCATACTGCAGTGAAATTTTTGGGTAAAGTTTAAGTGTTAAACGAAGAGATAGGTTAATGCTAAATGGAGGTGGTGTATTCGTCACAGTAGACAAGACACACAGCCGGCCGGATTGGCCGTGCGGTTCTAGGCGCTACAGTCTGGAACCGCGTGACCGCTACTGTCTCAGGTTCGAATCCTGCCTCGGGCATGGATGTGTGTGATGTCCTTAGCTTAGTTAGGTTTCAGTAGTTCTAGGGGACTGATGACCACAGCAGTTAAGTCCCACAGTGCTCAGAGACATTTGAACAAGACACACATACCCGCCTGAATAGAAACTGAAGCTGCATACGCAGCTGCCTGGGCAAGACTCACTGTCAAATGTGGACACAAATTTAGAACTGGATCCTTCTATGGACCACTAGACCCATCTACAGACGTAACCAAAAATTTTAGAGAAATCTTCATCTCACTCACGCCAAGCATAGTGTTATCATCGGAGGAAACTTTAATCATACAACGTTCAAATGGAAATATTGCAGTTTTGTACCTGATGGTGTGCGAAATGTAACTAAATGCCTTCACTGAAAACTATCCGTAAAAGTTGATTCGAAAGTCCATTACGTTCGATATATGTTGTATCTAATGGCAACAAATAGAACTGACGTATTTGAGGATATCCACACTCATGTAAGTACCAGTGACCAAGAGGCTGTTGCAGCGACAATTATTACCAAAGGAAAGAGACCACATGAAAGAAGTCGATTAAATCAAATGTTCAGCAGATTACACAGTCGGATGAAAAAATCAGAATACCCTGGGAGATGACGTCCACGTTGATCCGTCGACTCTATATGCCCCTCTGGGGACTGCGGATATTCTGATAATCCTTTGATCGTCAACTGCCAGCATGTGTCGCAGTAACATAGCTACCAGGGCGCCATCATTTTTTACCTTTTAAAAGGGGATATCAGTGGCCAAAACACTCAGTATGATGCAGAGGTGTAGAGCGAGTAGACACCGTACCACGGAAGTTTCTAATAGGTGTTCAGTTTTTTTAGCTTTGTAGATAAAGAAGTAATAGTATCACATCATCTCATTTAGGAATCGGAAACATTTAGCTCAGGAGAGGAGAAATCAGAAGAACAGTGACTAAAATTTAAAAGAGTTATTAAAGGACAATTCACAGATATGCACATAGTAGAACAATTCACGACTGGAGGGACCCGCCATAGTGTACCATAACTGTAAAGAAAGTTCTGAGGAAAAAAGTGCATATTAAATATAAAATAAAAGTAGTGGTATACTTATAATGATGCTGAATGAAACGCTTTTGGCTATTAAGAGAGAAATGCTTGAAATCCTCAACGACTACCGTCGCAGAATATACATTAGCGAAAGAAATTCTACCCATAGACGAGACAAGATCTGAGTTTGAGGGTATCAAAGCAGACACAAATACCGAACTTACTTTGCAAAAGAACATTTAGAAGCACTGCCCCAATTAAATTGTAGTACAACAGCAATTAAGAGTGATATAGATGTCGGTGTCGATAGAGCCAAAAATCAACGAAATCAGAACAATTGAAGAAACCTCCAGGACCCGATAGCATCCCTGTTACACTCTATACGGAACTTGTGGCGTAATTATCCCGTCATATATCCGTAGTACACCGTAGCCCGTAGAACAAATAAACGCACAGATTGCACTCGGCCATAGTAAGGCAAACAGAAGTGATCACATAACTACCGCTCGATATCATTGACATCCATTCGTTGTAGAGCCTTAGGACATATGTTGAGATCAAAAGTTATGAGGGATTTTGAACGGACTGATCTGCTCCATGCCGACCAGCATGGTTTCCGAAAACATGAATCATTCAGCTCGTACATTTTTCACTTGACATCCAGAAAGCCGTGGACCAAGGCTGCCTGGTACAAGCAGTTTTTGTTCATTTCTGAAAAGCATTTGACTCATTGCCACACCAACAGTTATTAACAAAAGTAGGACCGTCATAGGCTATGTAAAGGGATTGAGGAAAGGGAAGTGTATTGCGACGGTTTTGATCCAGCTGTATATTTAAATAGCTTGCAAACAATGCTAATAATAACCTCAGAATTTTCGCAGATGATGCAGTAATGTATAGTGATGTATTGCCAGAAACACGTTGTACAAATATTAATTTTATTAGGACCTCGGAAGATTTCAATTTGGAAACTAGCTTTAAATGTTCGTGTATGTAAAACTGTGAACTTCGCAAAACGAAACGAAGTCATGACATACTACAGTAATATCAGGGACTCACAATTGGATTAGGTCAACACATACAATCACCTTGGTGCACCAATTTGTAGTCGTATGAAATGGAACAAGGAGATACGCGCAGTGTTGGGTACGGCAAGTGGCAGTCTTCACTTGCTAGAATACTAGGGAAATGCAAATCAGTCTACGAAGGAAACGGGTTACAAAACAGTCTGCGACCCGTATTAGAATATTGGTCATACAGGGTGTTTCAAAAATGACCGGTATATTTGAAACGGCAATAAAAACTAAACGAGCAGCGATAGAAATACACCGTTTGTTGCAATATGCTTGGGACAACAGTATATTTTCAGGCAGACAAACTTTTGAAATTACAGTAGTTACAATTTTCAACAACAGATGGCGCTGCGGTCTGGGAAACTCTATAGTACGATATTTTCCACATATCCACCATGCGTAGCAATAATATGGCGCAGTCTCTGAATGAAATTACCCGAAACCTTTGACAACGTGTCTGGCGGAATGGCTTCACATGCAGATGAGATGTACTGCTTCAGCTGTTCAATTGTTTCTGGATTCTGGCGGTACACCTGGTCTTTCAAGTGTCCCCACAGAAAGAAGTAACAGGGGTTCATGTCTGGCGAATAGGGAGGCCAATCCATGCCGCCTCCTGTATGTTTCGGATAGCCCAAAGCGATCACACGATCATCGAAATATTCATTCAGGAAATTATAGACGCCGGCCGTGCGATGTGGCCGGGCACCATCTTGCATAAACCACGAGGTGTTCGCAGTGTCGTCTAAGGCAGTTTGTACCGCCTCAAATTCACGAAGAATGTCCAGATAGCGTGATGTAGTAATCGTTTCGGATCTGAAAAACGGGCCAATGATTCCTTTGGAAGAAATGGCGGCCCAGACCAGTACTTTTTGAGGATGCAGGGACGATGGGACTGCAACATGGGGCTTTTCGGTTCCCCATATGCGCCAGTTCTGTTTATTGACGAAGCCGTCCAGGTAAAAATAAGCTTCGTCAGTAAACCAAATGCTGCCCACATGCATATCGCCGTCATCAATCCTGTGCACTATATCGTTAGCGAATGTCTCTCGTGCAGCAACGGTAGCGGCGCTGAGGGGTTGCCGCGTTTGAATTTTGTATGGATAGAGGTGTAAACTCTGGCGCATGAGACGATACGTGGACGTTGGCGTCATTTGGACCGCAGCTGCAACACGGCGAACGGAAACCCGAGGCCGCTGTTGGATCACCTGCTGCACTAACTGCGCGTTGCCCTCTGTGGTTGCTGTACGCGGTCGCCCTACCTTTCCAGAACGTTCATCCGTCACGTTCCCAGTCCGTTGAAATTTTTCAAACTGATCCTTTATTGTATCGCTTTTCGGTCATTTGGTTACATTAAACCTCCGTTGAAAACTTCGTCTTGTTGCAACAACACTGTGTTCTAGGCGGTGGATTTCCAACACCAGAAAAATCCTCTGTTCTAAGGAAAAAACCATGTTGTCTACAGCACACTTGCACGTTGTGAACAGCTCACGCTTACAGCAGAAAGACGACGTACAGAATGGCGCACCCACAGACTGCGTTGTCTTCTATATCTTTCACATCACTTGCAGCGCCATCTATTGTTGAAAATTGTAACTACTGTAATTTCGAAAGTTTGTCCGCCTGAAAATGTACTGTTGTCGCAAGCATATTGCAACAAACGATGTATTTCTATCGCTGCTCGTTTAGTTTTTATTGCCGTTTCAAATATACCGGTCATTTTTGAAACACCCTGTATGAGTGGGACCCATAACACATATAACTAAGAGATAATACTCAATATACGATTATAGAGAGGAGGACATCGCGAATGATCGCAGATTTGTTTGACCCCATGGATAAGAGTCATGTAGGTCCTCAAGCAGCTGAACAGAGAGACTCTTGAATATAGACACCGAGAACACCTATTTACAAAGTTTCAAGAGGCAGTTTTAGGCGGAGAATCTAGTTATGTTCTACAATCACATGCGTCTCGTACCCGCAGTGATCACGTGGACAAAACAAAACTAATTACAGCGATTACAGAGGCGTTTAAACGATCATTTTTCCCTACTTCCACACGTGAATGGAACTGGAAGAAACCCTAATAACTGACATAATGGGAAGTGTCCTCTGCCATATATTTCAGTGGTTGTAGTTGTAGATGACACCGTTAAAGATAGAAAAGAGATATATCATTCTACATTTAGAATTTTATCCGTCTTGAGCTACTGCATTCGTATAGAAAGAAATAATAAGCAACCAGTTGCATAAAAGAAATTTAATTTCTTATTCCGGTTTCGGGCACTTGGTGCCCTTCTTCAAAAGGTTATACGTATTGCGTTATTTGCGAGTGTCGGTAACAAGATGCAAATAGCAAAATGTCATGGTCGTGTGATTTACAGTGTGCGTACAAAATCATTATAAGGACGCGAAACAACATGTGCAGGCATCATGCCAGAACAGAAGCATTTGCTGACTAGCTCCTGTTTTGCAGGCTTTATAGTTCACTGGTCTGTTGCCATTTTGTCGTTCTCTTTCCAACATTATATGGGCTGGAGCAAGCAAACTTCTTTATCTTTATAATGTTATTTCAGTTCTGGGCCCTTTCAACTAATAATCTGGTACTAAGTATTAATTCCTCCCAAAATGCAAAGGCTGCCTCAACTTTTTTCTTCCCTATAACCTTCTTAGTATATTTACACAACAACTTTCGTCAGAAACACCTGCAGAAAACAACAAGTCCGCCACTGCCACGGTCATGGTGTAGTACTGTTTTTAGTCAGTCATTCTATTGCGTCTTACTGTATAGCGTGTACTTCAGGGTGCGCGAAGAATCTTTAGTGTTGATTTTCGCGAAAATGATTGGTCACTGTTGTGTTCAGTATGGCAGAAAAGAAGTACGACAAGTGTTTGATTAAGAAGCAGTAGTAATTATTTGCGGAGCGTGTAAATATTTGTAGTTAGAGTCAGCAACAGAAACAATGACCTAAGGTGGTGCTTACCTCAGCGTTGCCGGTTACCACGGTAGACAACGGCTGGAGCGTAGAGCGTGCGTCAGAATCTATCACGCTGTCACCTTTTAGTTACACATACCTATATGAATAGGAATCTGCAAAAAGTTTGATGTGCGAAGCATACAACTACCATCGACATACCTTAGCAAAAGATTTCTTCGAGAACCGAGAAAATATAGGTACTATGTAAATTGCTAAGCGGGTCTAAGGTTTCTATCCAGTCACTCATTGACCACTCTGGTCGGGGAATGGAAAATAGCAAAAGGAAAGCCGTATCTTTGATTTCACGTTTTAGAAATCGTTCATCTTTGTTTAACCATCGCACAGACTCCCGTTTTGAGGATATAGTAATATGGATCCTGGCGTAGGAAAACGACCGAGAGAGCTGAAAACAAACACGTCACCAGGTCCACATGGAAGACCGCTTCGATTTTACGGCATTTACCGGCCCCTTAGCTTGCATTTATCGCGAATCTCTCATCCAGTGCAAAGTCCAAAGTGACTGTAAAAGAGCGCAGGTGGCTCCTGTATATAAGCAGGATGAAAGAACGGGACTCGCAAAATCACAGGCTGATATCCTTAACTTTGGTTTGCTGCAATATTTCTTCAACTTATTCTCATTTGGAATGCAAAAAGTTTCCTTGTGACGGAACAACTTCTATCCACAAAAAGCAGCGCTCGTGCGAAGCTTCTGTCCACCAAACCGTTGCTCTTGCGGAACTCAGCTTGATTTGATCACCACCATCTTGTCCACTGGACTACAGAACTGTTTGTGATCGTGTTTCCAAGTTACTGCTATGTTAGTGAAAATTTGTGAACAAAAAAATGGCTCTGAGCACTATGGGACTTAACATCTGTGGTCATCAGTCCCCTAGAACTTAGAATTACTTAAACTTAACTAACCTAAGGACATCACAAACATCCATGTCCTAGCCAGGATTCGAACCTGCGACCGTAGCAGTCGCGCGGTTCCGGACTGAGCGCCTAGAGCCGCTAAACCACCACGGCCGGCTTTTGTGAACAGTGACCAAGAGAGGCACGGAAATTGAAGCACCTCAACGCATCACAACGAGACTGCCACGACAGAGGAACAAAGATGACCAGAGAATTTACGAAAATAATATATAATATCAGTATGATCTTAATGTAAAGTTGATTTTGTAATGTCATTTAGCCTGAGGATGAAATATGGCTCTGAATGTCGCTAAATAAAACAATAGCTGACAATTTTTGTGAGTGGTAGTATTACATTAAAAGAATTAAACTAACTTAACAATTTACAGGTTTTGCATATAAGAATTACAGGTGTCGTTACTGGTTGTGAGTTGCTCGTAAGCTTTCTGTTTAAGATAGCCCTGCAAAAGTTAACCAGTTGCTCTCATGCCTGTTGATGTTTCCAAAGTGAGGAATGTCTTTGCCTGGAAACATTTCATTCAGGGCTCCCATAGAAGAAGCGCCGTATTTGTTGTTGCTCCATTTTGTTGGAACTCGTTCCAAGAATTCGAATCTCTCCGTCCTGCCCCTATCAGTGAGGTTCTGAACAAATTGGATCTCGCACGAATGGTAGTAGATCTATGTGCACCATAAGCCGCTGGTGTCCGCCAAGCCAAGTGCAATTGCTTGCCACCGACCTGACACTTGAGAAGTAAGCAAGATCACATTCCGCACACGATTCGCGTTTTCCGCTGTACATAGGGGACGAGGACGTCTTATAGGTTTACTGCCCTTCACAGATCCATTTTGACGCCATTTCAACATTCACAGCCAGAGAGTATTGGACTAGAGGCATCACGGCGACCAAACCTTCGTTCAAATGGTTCAAATGGCTCTGAGCACTATGGGACTCAACTGCTGAGGTCATTAGTCCCCTAGAACTTAGAACTAGTTAAACCTAACTAACCTAAGGACATCACACACATCCATGCCCGAGGCAGGATTCGAACCTGCGACCGTAGCGGTCTCGCGGTTCCAGACTGCAGCGCCAGAACCGCGCGGCCACTTCGGCCGGCCAAACCTTCGTCAACAGCTGGATCGTGCAGCTGTGATTGACTCTCCGTTCATGAATTCCAATACTGTGACCCACAGACCAGCGGCCCATCTCAATTAAACTCCATTGTCCAACATGGTGCGTAGTGTAACAGCGCCGCGTGGTGGGTACCTAGCGAATGAAAGTTTAAAAACCGTCATGTGTTTCTGGCGCACCCTGTGTAATTTATGTAACGTAATCTGTAATGGGAAAGACGGTGTAACTGACAAATAAGTTGTCAGGGAGAATTCATTTCAGTGTACTTCATTTACTGTAATCACCAATTGTAACCATAATCTTCCTTATTTTGTAATAATAGATACTAGTAAATATCTGCTTTTTGTCTTCCTTAAAAAGAGTAACTGACTGAAAAATGCACAGATACAAGTTAGAGGAAACATTTCGGAAGAACGTGTCTCAATATATCAGTGTTAATACTCAGTTTATTTGTGCCATTATACTTTAATTAATGTTTGGAATGCTTTAATCTTTGCGCATCAACATAAAGCTCAAATGAAACTAGTTCCTGTCAACGGATGAAACGAATTTCCTTCCAAAACTGACCATTTTTTTCACATCTTCAGCACCAACATACAGGGTGGCGCACGAAATGTGTTACCATTTTGATTTTGAATATAAACGTTATTGTCAATAGAATCTGAAAGGAACATATACTACAATGAAACTCCGTCCATGGAGATTTGTTCTAACTCAGCACATGCTCAATATGTCCACCATTTCGTTTCCTAACTTCCTTCAAACGAACACTGATGTTAGTGATTACCCAACGGCACATGTCTTCCGTAATTTCACTGCAAGCTTGAAGAATGAGTCTTCAAAGCTCCATTAAATCACGTGGACGTTTCGGGAAAATTTTTTCCTTTAGGTACCCCCAAAGAAAAAAGCCACATGGATTGAGGTCTGGACTATTGGGGGGCCAATTTTCGCCGTCATTGAAGCGACCTGGAAACCTGAGTGAAATGATCTGCATGTCGAAATGCTCTTGTTCATGAAGCACTTGTGGGTTTTCACTGGCCCAAAAGCGTACATTTTGTTTATTAACCACACCGTCTAAATGAAAATGTGGCTCGTCTGAAAACCAAACGTTGTTGAGAGATTCCTCCATATCCTCGTCCCACTGAGCAAACAGTAGCCTCTGCTGCTTGTGTTCTTCAGTGAGCTTCTGTGCACAGGTTATTTTGTATGGGTACATATGGAGTTCACTTTTAAGAATGCGTTGAACGGACCGTCTGCATATTCCTAGTTGCGCTGCTGCCTTTCTACACGATTTCCCAGGACTTCTCTGTACAGCAACTCGCAGCGCTTCAATATTCTCCCGTGAACAAACAGGCTTAGGCCGAGGTCACTTCGCTTCAAATACTGTTCATTGTTGTAAAAATTTATCGTACAACTTGTGGATCGTCTTCTTGCAAGGGACCCATCGTGTGTTAAACTGTTGTCGAAAACGCCTCTGAGTCACAACAAGGCTTTTCGTTTCATGAAAAAGTAACACAATTGCCGATCGTTGCTGTGTCGTCAGTCTTCCATTGTCAGCCATTGCTGCTTACTGGTCTCCTAGCGGCAGTATCGTGAATTACACGTCATTTCGTAACTTATTTGTTTTTCCAAGTCCGCAGCTCGTGGTCGTACGGTAGTGTTCTCGCTTCCCACGCCCGGGTTCCCGGGTTCGATTGCCGGCGGAGTCAGGGATTTTCTCTGCCTCGTGATGACTGGGTGTTGTGTGATGTCCTTAGGTGAGTTAGGTTTAAGTAGTTCTAAGTTCTAGGGGACTGATGACCATAGATGTTAAGTCCCATAGTGCTCAGAGCCATTTGAACCATTTTTTTTGTTTTGTTTTTTTTTTTTTTTTTTTGTTTTTCCAAGCTCTGCTGGTACTGCTGTACAGATCCCAGCGGGATATCTAATGTTCGTCGTTAATTGTGAAAGAAACAATTGGTAACACATTTCGTGCGCCTCCCTTTATTACGTCCTTATTTATTGATCGCAGTAAATCTATGCTTTGCAAAAGTGATTAGCGTTTCATTTGTTTCAAGTAGACTGAAAGTGTGTAAAATTATATGTTTCGATGTTGTCCATGAGCTTACTCCTATAGCCAGTGTTAACATAACCAAAAGTGTACACCCTCTCTCCATTCCATTGCTCCTCTTGTCACCACGTTGTCTGAACCCTAATCCCTCTCCCGTCACCATCTACTGGCCTTACCCAATAGCTAACAAGTGTAAGAATTTTTTCGGTATGCTCTTGGTGAGACCTGAATGCGCAATTCCTCTATAGAAAGAATGATGTGCAAGCAACCTTCCTCTCTTCACGGCTTACGGGCATCGGCATTGTTTTCACCTGTGTAATGTGAAATCTGCTTGAGATGGTCCAGTGATGTGATCACGATTATTTTTTTGTCACAAATCATGTCGTTCAATTTTCGTATGAAATTTCGTTTTATTTGAAACGGAAAGGTTTTATCGGAAGGAAGAAAGATATGGATCTGGAAAGAGTCAAGAAACCATTGTGATCTAAGGGAAAACCTAAAGAGCAAGTACTAAACGACACAAGGAACATGATACAGATAAGAATACAAACATCACTTTCTGACCAATCTGGCTTAAGTGCTTACATTAATAGTCTGTAGAGAATCAAGAAAGAGGCGTAGAATATCTGTAACCGCACTGCAAAGTGTTAACCAACAGAATTTACTGTAGCGGTTGTAACATAATGGTACTCATGTGGATTCAGAGAAATGGTCGCGTTTTCAACAAGGCGTAGTTATTAATGGGAGACGATGAATCTGATCTGCAGGGATTTGGGATTAATATTTCAGTCACTATTTCACTTTTCCCCCGATCACAAATTGATCATTTTAGACGGATTTATAGTTTGAGATCAAGTGTTCATCCACTCTGCTGTTTCCTAAACCTCAACTGGATATTTATTTCTGAAAAACCCCAAAGGCATATCTTTGTTTTCATTGTACGTACATCTGACGTGAGTGGTGAATTACGAGAATCTCCAACTGTCTCTTGTTTGGACCGATCGAGTTGGCGTTTTGTAAGGCGTCCAGAATAAGCGGCGATGGCACGGAATTACAGTCAGTAACAGGGATGCGACATAGGCTTATTCTTTTTTCCAGTACTGTGATTTCATCGTCCCTGTTACTTAAATATATGACTGTTCTTCTTTGGTAAAGTACATTAAATTTTAATGCGGTTCAGTACGAACATATACAGTGACATCACTAAAGCAGATGATATCTACGTGGGGATGACGGTTTCCAAAGCGAGTATTGTGACACTGATTAGCCGGAAATTGAAAAGTCTCTTTCGTTGAAGCACGTCACCGCCGCCCACCGCCCCCCTTCCCTCGAGTGATGCAGCACCGTCGATGTGTGTGTGGAACTTGGTGGGTCGATCCCGCTCTGACATATGCCACTAAACATAGGACCTGTGATCAGGTCTGTTGCATTCTCGTCGGGGCGCCTAAGAGCAGCAGTAATATGTAGGTAAATGTAATCAACTAGTGTTGTTGATTACGGAAGATCACTAAGTGTCAGGTCGTCTATGTTTCGTGGTTCAGAATACAGGTAGAGTCCTTACCGATAACCCTTGTTGCCGTAAATTGATTTTGCACGCACGGTCTTAATTTCAGATGACCCTTGGAACCAAATCGATGGACAGCATAACCTACAGACGCAACATTCTCTCGGTCATGACTGGTGACAAAGCGCGTTGTACACAACTACATTCGAAATGCAGGCTTACTTTTACATCCATTATATGGATAACTGTGTATAAAGAACTTACTGTGATTAAAAGAGTATACCGTTAGCAAAGCTCTGATGCTGTAGCTAAGCGTCTCTATCTCTTACCGTCGCGAACGTCAGGTTGTACTCCCATTGTTCATTCCACTAATAACATTTTTAATACGGATATTTTTGCCTTTTGATTTTGTAACCATGATTTTTCTTTCTGAGATTTTTTAATGAGGATTTATATCGAAGTAGGTGACCAGTTAGGCCAGCCGGAGTGCCCGTGTGGTTCTAGGCGCTACAGTCTGGAACCGAGCGACCGCTACGATCGCAGGTTCGAATCCTGCCTCGGGCATGGATGTGTGTGATGTCCTTAGGTTAGTTACGTTTAATTAGTTGTAAGTTCTAGGCGACTGATGACCTCAGAATATAAGTCGCAAAGCGCTCAGAGCCATTTGAACCATACGTGACCAGTTAACTTAATTTCTCTGCTCTGAATCGCATTAAAATGGTGACCTTTTCTCTTTAATTTCTTATAATATTTGTTTATTGGACTTTATTTTATTCCCCGATGTTCTTGTGGCTCTTACCCACATCCGCTTCTCTGTTGTCCCTGATCTATTCGTTTACTGATTCCCCATCGTCTACCATTCACAATCACGGTTCAAAATGCCCCAAACAAGTGGTTTGAAAAATTTATTTCGAGTTCCTTTATTAAGGTAGTTGTAAGTCAATGAATTACCCTTACTCCTGAAGGCTTGTTTGGACACCGCAATTCGTCTTATAATGTCCATTGTACTTCCATTGTCATCGTTTTTGTATTTCCCAAGTAGCTAAATTCATTTGCTCTCTGTAACACTGTATTTCCTATCTTAATGTTGCCTTTACTTGTCTGTACAGTTTATTTATTACCCTTATTTTAGCCTTGTCTGTGTTTTGTCTCAGTCTGTATTTGTGGAAAGCACCAGACAAAAATCTTGAACATTTAAGTTATAAAGTTCATGTCCCTTTATACAGGGTGTTTCAAAAATGACCGGTATATTTGAAACGGCAATAAAAACTAAACGAGCAGCGATAGAAATACACCGTTTGTTGCAATATGCTTGGGACAACAGTACATTTTCAGGCAGACAAACTTTCGAAATTACAGTAGTTACAATTTTCAACAACAGATGGCGCTGCGGTCTGGGAAACTCTATAGTACGATATTTTCCACATATCCACCATGCGTAGCAATAATATGGCGTAGTCTCTGAATGAAATTACCCCAAACCTTTGACAACGTGTCTGGCGGAATGGCTTCACACGCAGATGAGATGTACTGCTTCAGCTGTTCAATTGTTTCTGGATTCTGGCGGTACACTTGGTCTTTCAAGTGTCCCCACAGAAAGAAGTGACAGGGGTTCATGTCTGGCGAATAGGGAGGCCAATCCACGCCGCCTCCTGTATGTTTCGGATAGCCCAAAGCAATCACACGATCATCGAAATATTCATACAGGAAATTAAAGACGTCGGCCGTGCGATGTGGCCGGGCACCATCTTGCATAAACCACGAGGTGTTCGCAGTGTCGTCTAAGGCAGTTTGTACCGCCACAAATTCACGAAGAATGTCCAGATAGCGTGATGCAGTAATCGTTTCGGATCTGAAAAATGGGCCAATGATTCCATTGGAAGAAATGCCGGCCCAGACAAGTACTTTTTGCGGATGCAGGGACGATGGGACTGCAACATGGGGCTTTTCGGTTCCCCATATGCGCCAGTTCTGTTTATTGACGAAGCCGTCCAGGTAAAAATAAGCTTCGTCAGTAAACCAAATGCTGCCCACATGCATATCGCCATCATCAATCCTGTGCACTATATCGTTAGCGAATGTCTCTCGTGCAGCAATGGCAGCGGCGCTGAGGGGTTGCCGCATTTGTATTTTGTATGGATAGAGGTGTAAACTCTGGCGCATGAGACGATACGTGGACGTTGGCGTCATTTGGACCGCAGCTGCAACACGGCGAAGGGAAACCTGAGGCCGCTGTCGGATCACCTGCTGCACTATCTGCGCATTGCCGTCTGTGGTTGTCGTACGCAGTCTCCCTACCTTTCCAGAACGTTCATCCGTCACGTTCCCAGTCCGTTGAAATTTTTCAAACAGATCCTTTATTGTATCGCTTTTCGGTCATTTGGTTACATTAAACCTCCGTTGAAAACTTCGTCTTGTTGCAACAACACTGTGTTCTAGGCGGTGGATTTCCAACACCAGAAAAATCCTCTGTTCTAAGGAATAAACCATGTTGTCTACAGCACACTTGCACGTTGTGAACAGCACACGCTTACAGCAGAAAGACGACGTACAGAATGGCGCACCCACAGACTGCGTTGTCTTCTATATCTTTCACATCACTTGCAGCGCCATCTGTTGTTGAAAATTGTAACTACTGTAATTTCGAAAGCTTGTCCGCCTGAAAATGTACTGTTGTCCCAAGCATATTGCAAAAAACGGTGTATTTCTATCGCTGCTCGTTTAGTTTTTATTGCCGTTTCAAATATACCGGTCATTTTTGAAACACCCTGTAAATGCTATAAATACTGTATCGTCAGAAAACGAATGGGACGGAGAGAGAGAGGGGGAGAGAAAGAGAGAGAGAGAGAGAGAGAGAGATTGAAGCGCCAAAGAAATTGGTATAGGCATGTGATTCAGAGATACGTAAACAGGCAGAATACGGCGCTGCGTTCGGCAACGCCTATATAATACAAGTGTCTGTCGCAGTTGTTGCATCGGTTACAGCTGGTGGGTTATCAAGATCTGAATGAGTTTGAAAGTGGTATTATAGTCGACACACGAGCAATGGGACATAGCATCTTCCAGGTAGCGATGAAGTGGGGTTTTTCTCTTACGACCATTTCACGAATGTACCGTGAATATCACGAATACGGTAACACATCAAATCTCCGACATGACTGACGCCGGAAAAAAGATCATGGAAGAACGGGACCAACGACCACTGAAGAGAATCGTTCGGCCTGACTGAAGTGCAACCCTTCCGCCAGTTGCTGCAGATCTCAATGCTGGGCCATCAACACATGTTAGTGTGCGAGCCATAAAGCAAAGCATTATCGTTATGGGCTTTGGGAGGTGGGGCCGCATTCATGTAGCCTTGGTGACAGCACGACAGAAAACCTTACACCGCCATTGAACTGTTGATGATTGGAAACATGTTGCCTGGATGAACGAGTCTCGTTTCAAATTCTATCGATCTGACGGACGTGTACAGGAATGGAGACAGCCTCATGAATCCAAGGACCCTGCATGTCAGCGGCGGAATGTTCAAGCTAGTGGAGCTTCTGTAATGACGTGGAGCGTGTGCACTTGGAGTGATATGGGACCCCTGATTCGTCTAGGTACGACTCTGACAGCTGACCATACGTAAGCATTCTGTTGGTCCCCTGCATCTATCCTTGTCCATTGTGCATTGCGACGGATGTGGGCAATTTCAGCAGGACAATGCGACACACCGCACGTTTAGAATTGCTACAGAGTGGCTCCAGCGACACTCGTCTGAGTATAAACGCTTCCGCTGGGCACCAAACTCCCTCGACATAAACATTATTGAGCATATCTGGAATGCCTTGCAAGTGCTGTTCAGAAGGGATCTCAATCGCCTCGTACTCTTACGGATTTATGGACAGCCCTGCAGGATTCATGGTGTTAGCTCACTCTAGCACTACGTCAGACATTAGTCGACTCCATGCCACATCGTATTGTGGGACTCCTGCGTGCTCGCGGGAGCCCTTCCCGATATTAGGCAGATGTACCATTTTCTTGGCTCTTCAGTGAGTTGATACATACACTCCTGGAAATTGAAATAAGAACACCGTGAATTCATTGTCCCAGGAAGGGGAAACTTTATTGACACATTCCTGGGGTCAGATACATCACATGAGCACACTGACAGAACCACAGGCACATAGACACAGGCAACAGAGCATGCACAATGTCGGCACTAGTACAGTGTATATCCACCTTTCGCAGCAATGCAGGCTGCTATTCTCCCATGGAGACGATCGTAGAGATGCTGGATGTAGTCCTGTGGAACGGCTTGCCATGCCATTTCCACCTGGCGCCTCAGTTGGACCAGCGTTCGTGCTGGACGTGCAGACCGCGTGAGACGACGCTTCATCCAGTCCCAAACATGCTCAATGGGGGACAGATCCGGAGATCTTGCTGGCCATGGTAGTTGACTTACACCTTCTAGAGCACGTTGGGTGGCACGGGATACATGCGGACGTGCATTGTCCTGTTGGAACAGCCAGTTCCCTTGCCGGTCTAGGAATGGTAGAACGATGGGTTCGATGACGGTTTGGATGTACCGTGCACTATTCAGTGTCCCCTCGACGATCACCAGTGGTGTACGGCCAGTGTAGGTGATCGCTCCCCACACCATGATGCCGGGTGTTGGCCCTGTGTGCCTCGGTCGTATGCAGTCCTGATTGTGGCGCTCACCTGCACGGCGCCAAACACGCATACGACCATCATTGGCACCAAGGCAGAAGCGACTCTCATCGCTGAAGACGACACGTCTCCATTCGTCCCTCCATTCACGCCTGTCGCGACACCACTGGAGGCGGGCTGCACGATGTTGGGGCGTGAGCGGAAGACGGCCTAACGGTGTGCGGGACCGTAGCCCAGCTTCATGGAGACGGTTGCGAATGGTCCTCGCCGATACCCCAGGAGCAACAGTGTCCCTAATTTGTTGGGAAGTGGCGGTGCGGTCCCCTACGGCACTGCGTAGGATCCTACGGTCTTGGCGTGCATCCGTGCGTCGCTGCGGTCCGGTCCCAGGTCGACGGGCACGTGCACCTTCCGCCGACCACTGGCGACAACATCGATGTACTGTGGAGACCTCACGCCCCACGTGTTGAGCAATTCGGCGGTACGTCCACCCGGCCTCCCGCATGCCCACTATACGCCCTCGCTCAAAGTCCGTCAATTGCACATACGGTTCACGTCCACGCTGTCGCGCCATGCTACCAGTGTTAAAGACTGCGATGGAGCTCCGTATGCCACGGCAAACTGGCTGACACTGACGGCGGCGGTGCACAAATGCTGCGCAGCTAGCGCCATTCGACGGCCAACACCGCGGTTCCTGGTGTGTCCGCTGTGCCGTGCGTGTGATCATTGCTTGTACAGCCCTCTCGCAGTGTCCGGAGCAAGTATGGTGGGTCTGACTTACCGGTGTCAATGTGTTCTTTTTTCCATTTCCAGGAGTGTATATTGTAACAATACCAAGGAAGGATTGTTGCTACTCACCATATAGCAGACATGCTGATTCGCGATAGGCACAACAAAAAGATGCACACAATTGTAGCTTTCGGCCATAAAGGCCTTTGTCAGACGTAGACGCACATACACACACGCACTGACGCAAACGCAACTTGCACACACGTCTGCAGTCTCAGAGAGCTGAAGCCACACTGCGAGCAGCAGCACCAGTGCATGATGGGAGTGGAATGTGGGACATAAGATGCTACACCAACAGTCAGCGTGGTCTTGAGACCGTCTGTTGCGTGCGACTGAGACGGTTGATACAGTATGGCTCATAAGTAGAGCGTGCACGCGTGCAATGCGGTTCGTAAGGCAACAAGAGAAACACAGGAAAGAAAAGAAAGAAGCATGAACTTTTTGAGTATAGCGATGCAATAGAAAGTAGCTACAAAGGAAAACAGCTCAGGGCTAGGATCTAAGAAAAGCCGTCAGGCAAAAATCAAACAATGTAAAATCCAGGATGGAATGTAACAATACCAGAGAAGGAAAGTTGCTACTCACCATGTAGCGGAGATGCTGAGTCGCGATTGCACAACAAAAAGATTCACACAATTGTTGCTGTGTTCATCCTTCTTTCTTTTCTTTCCTATGTTTCTCTTGTTTCCTTCTCGTGCTTGGGTAGCTCAGTTGGCAGCCGGCACGGTAGCTCAGCGTGCTCGGTCAGAGAGCCGGTTGGCCTCTGTAATGAAAAAACTGAGTGGAACGACCAGGATGTCTTGCGACGTCCGCAACGACCAAACACAACGATCAAAAAAAAAAAAAAAAAGTTGGTACAACACTTGCCCGCGAAAGGCAAAGTACCCGAGTTCGAGTCTCGGTCCGGTTCACAGTGTTAATCTGCCAGGAAGTTTCATATCAGCGCACACTCCGCTTCAGAGTGAATATCTCATTCAGTAATCGATATGTTTGTACAGAGGCCTTGAGCACAAGCACTGCTGTCTTTGGTTGCTAGTGGCAGTGTCGTTATCAGGCCCCCACAACCGCTCGAGTGGTCGACTGCGAAGCGCGGACAAATTGAATAGCTGGGCGGCGGCCATTAGAGTGGTAAACTGACGCGCGGAGTTCGAATGTTTATACATCGCTTTTGGTTATAAAATGCCTTCCTTTGAGTTAGGTCACGAACATAATGCCTCATTTAAATGCTTTACTACAATATACTTTTTAATTTATGAACAACCAGCAACTAGTCACTGTTTATGAATTTATCTTACGTACTACATGGAATCGGCCGTAGCTAAAAGTTATGTACTGGACCCCTAGCATTTTTCGTAGTTCATTTACGATAGATGTACGCAAAATGCATCAAAATACTCGAAGATTTGCCCAGTATATTAATAGGTATTTTCTGACTCTACCTTGCTTTAGATTTTATGACGAGAAGTGCGTTTTATATGGCATAGTGCTTTGGCAAATCACGACCAAATTACCAAGTTTCAACCTAATCTAGACCATGAAAACACTACCGATCAGCCAACTTTCTTCAAAATGATCAGAACATATAAAATGGTATTCGGTCGGTCGGAAATCTTGCCTCCTGACAGCGTGTAACCATTTTTGTAACAGCTGCGGTTTTGAGAAAGGAAACCTGCAAATAGATGCACAGACAATATGCTAATACCGTGTTACAAAAACATTTATTAAGCAAGTGCACTAACATACAAAACAACTTAAAATATTCACATATCTGTGAAATGTAATATTTTCTCGAATTTATTTGTACAATTAATCGCTGCACAACACTTCACCATTGTACTTCTTTTGATTGGAACGTACAGACAGTAGAATTACGAGTAACAAATACTGTATGTACGCCCCAACAAATATACAACGTTGAATCTGGGTCTTCATAAACAGCAATACAACACAACACGTCAGACTTCAACCACTATAATGGCGTCCAGCCGAAGGTTCAAATTATCCCGCGACTGCAGCGCCATCAGTGAGTCTAGTTATTTTTTTACAAGGTCTTTGGTCGTTACAGCAGTCATTGTAAGCGCAGCGAGTGGGATAGTCGGGTGTTGGCTGTGCTGCTTAGAAATTGCTTGCAGAGCACAGGAATAAATTTACAGAGAAGGATGAAGTGTGCATTACGATTTTGTAATTATATTAATTTAACGATTGTTTTGACGTGAAGTGTTGTTGCATCGCTTGCTTGCGCGTAATTATGATGAGTGTGAATAACGAAAGGTTTTGGTTTTATTGGCTCATCTCGTCATTGGTTCCTGTTAGTTGGTTTCATTGTAAAGTTCTCCGTTCATGTGTCTACATTCACAAGCTACAGATGTTTGCCGCTCCTTTACAGTTTTTACATATTAAACTTGGCAGAGTAAAATTTGTTACACAAGATAAATTTTTGTAATGATCGTTGTGGTATTCAGGTAGTGCGTTTCAGTTCTTGCAGTACAGTTTTTTAAAGGTCAGTTTATCTTCAACCATGTAACAATTTTATCTTCTGATTATCTGTGTCGGTGTATTGCACTTTGCGGAACACTGTGGTTAAAACTGGGACACGATTTATTCAGAATAGTTGAACTTGCTTGTACTGCACTGCGCAAGTATTTTTCTTTACATTTAGGTTGGTTCGCAGCTCGTGATCTAGTGGCTAGCGTTGCTACCTCTGCTTGCTGCTGCTGCATATTTTATTTTCATCACTTCTAGCGTTACTGACTTCCCGTTGCCCGAGGTAGGCCACACGAAATTTGATAGGGTCAATTTTACAATCCAGTTTGGTTGCACTTAGGTCACACAGTTAGCTTTGATTTTAAAAATTCACTATCGCATCAGATTCCATTTCACATCTAGACTGTTATTCTCATAGTGCAGAGTTACATTTGCGTGTGCATTATTTAATGTTCAGAAATTTGTTGGTCAATTGTGAATATGTAAGTTTACAGGACATTTTTATAGCAATATATTGGTTCTTTATTCTTTCAAAATTCGATTGGAGATTTTATATAGCTTCTTCATTCTTTTAGCTTTTTATAGAAATTGCAACTCAAGTATTGTCACATCACGGATTGTAGCACTTCACTGTACTGCACATAATTTCACAGCACAGCTTATTTAATATGGAGTTATCCAATAACACTGGCCAAGTTAATTAAAACTACAGTTATACAGTTAGTTTTGGCGAATCATCAGATAGCGTAGTCGTAACTACATTATTTGTATTGTTCAGGACGACAACACAGATACACGATAATAAAGTATACTGGTTTAGTTTACTGCAGTTCACACTTCACAAGAATAAAACAAATAGGAAAGTCACACTGGCTAGAAAGGATTTAAGTGAACGACAAAGAAATGTGACTACACTGTTATTAATCACAGAAAAGATAAGGTGCACTTCCTAGTACTGCTGCGAGTGGTTGATGCCCACTTGTATATGCGCTTCAAAACTTCTTTCATATCGAAAAAAATGCTTGTAAACAAACGTCTCACAAAATTCCCCTGCAGCGCAACAAGCCTCGGTACGTAGATTCCGCGTCTCAGCAGTGCACTAAAAAAGACGAGGCGTAGTACGACTTACGGGTCCAGAATTCGTCGATGTAAAATCCCATTCGCTACCCGTCGGCCTCGGTAAATACTCCGACCGCAGACAAAGGTTAAGCCGCGTTGTACCTCTGACCAGAGATGGAGCGTAGACCCATTTTTCGCGGTCGCTGGCGGCAAATGAGGGTCACGTGATCTCATTCGAGCCGCCGTTAAATGGAATACCGGGAATTCTTGGAGCTCGGAATATCGGCTTATCGGAAACCGATGAGCCTCTTATGGGGAGCTCGACAGTTGCATCGGTTTTCATAGAGGGGCTAAAGCTGGCGCGGTAAGCAGATTGGTCGAAAGCGTCCTGCAAAGTAGTTTCCAGCGTGGCGGGCCTACCCGATCGGAGCTCGTGTCTGTCCCCTGCTAATGAATCCAGTTCTGACAGCCACATATTAAAATTATCGGCCCACGGGTGGGCGGAAATACCGATACTCGGCAGCGAGCAGCGGAGTGTATCTCGTGGGCACGTGTATGGCCCCAGGGCAGTACCCGACGTACTTACTGTTCAGCTCTGTCTCCTGTTATTGGTCAAGAATTACGGTTGACTCATACACAAGAAAGGTTTGAGTTGTAATAAAAATTAAATTAAAAAAAGAAAAACAAATTGGAGTAACAACAGTAGGAAATTAGAAATACAAATTCGTATTGAAGGATAAGCTTTGGTTTGCATATTGTCTTTACATCTTTACTAAAAGACGCAACATGCTAAGTCGAGAAGAATTTTCAGATTAGCTTAACAGTTCAAGTGATACATCCGTTGGTTCCAAAAATCGCAAACTCATTACTGCCGAATGCGAGGTACAATTTAAGGACACTGTGAGTGAGTGTTGCGCCTTAACAATTTTTAGTTCTAAAATGACCTGGTCTTACATATTAATCAATGAGTTAGTTACTGTTGTTTATGCATTCTTAGGATCCTTAATTACTTGAGTGGTGAGTGAACAGTTTTCTTGATGTTTCATTTGAATTAGAGAGTTTTACAAGGGATTATGGGTAACTCTCCAGATAGCGCACTTTCTGCGCTGATAGATGACAGTTATTATTATAAGAATTACACTTAGCGTTAAGAAGCTACTTTACCTTTAATAACACGAATCAACACATTCCGATATGTCTAATTACTAAACTAATGCCGGCCGGAGTGGCCGTGCGGTTCTAGGCGCTACAGTCTGGAACCGCGCCGCTGCTACGGTCGCAGGTTCGAATCCTGCATCGGGCATGGATGTGTGTGATGTCCTTAGGTTAGTTAGGTTTAAGTAGTTCTAAGTTCTAGGGGACTGATGACCACAGCAGTTAAGTCCCATAGTGCTCAGAGCCATTTGAACCATTAAACTAATGCTTTCTATCAGCTTATCAGCTGTTCCAGGTCATTAAAGAGATACATACCACTCCTTTATGTCTATGTTTGCTCCTAAGCCTAGTTTGCAATTATCATGAACTACCTGTTTCTCGCGGCTGCGCTAGCTTATCAGTAAAACGAAAAAATTAATAATTTATAGTTCGATGCAGTGCAAATTTTATGAAATTTGTACGTGCAGTAACGTCAGCTGTCCTCACGTGTGCCTGTTATCCACGGCTGCACTGGCTGGTCATGAATGCAGCCTCACTGGAAACCTCTCACATTGTACACGTAAGGCCATGACGTCTCTCTTTTTGTCATACAGCATTTTAAAATACGCCGTCGTTGCATCTTCGAGCGTCTCCGAAGCTACATGAGGGGCTTAACACCCAGCGACTAAAATGTGACGGTTTTTGTGACTGAGATATTGTTGTTGTTGTTGTTGTCTTCAGTCCTGAGACTGATTTGATGCAGCTCTCCATGCTGCTCTATCCTGTGCAAGCTTCTTCATCTCCCAGTACCTACTGCAACCTACATCCTTCTGAATCTGCTTAGTGTATTCATCTCTTGGTCTCCCCCTGCGATTTTTACCCTCCACGCTGCCTTCCAATACTAAATTGGTGATCCCTTCATGCCTCAGAACATGTCCTACCAACCGATCCCTTCTTCTGGTCCAGTTCTGCCACAAACTTCTCTTCTCCCCAATCCTATTCAATACTTCCTCATTAGTTATGTGATCTACCCATCTAATCTTCAGCATTCTTCTGTAGCACCACATTTCAAAAGCTTCTATTCTCTTCTTGTCCACACTATTTACCGTCCATGTTTCACTTACATACATGGCTACACTCCATACAAATACTTTCAGAAATGACTTCCTGACACTTAAATCTATACTCGACGTTAACAAATTTCTCTTCTTCAGAAACGCTTTCCTTGCCATTGCCAGTCTACATTTTATACCCTCTCTACTTCGACCATCATCAGTTATTTTGCTCCCCAAATAGCAAAACTCCTTTACTAATTTAAGTGTCTCATTTCCTAATCTAATACCCTCAGCGTCACCCGACTTAATTCGACTACATTCCATTATCCTCGTTTTGCTTTTGTTGATGTTCATCTTATATCCTCCCTTCAAGACACCATCCATTCCGTTCAACTGCTCTTCCAAGTCGTTTGCTGTCTCTGACAGAATTACAATGTCATCGGTGAACCTCAAAGTTTTTATTTCCTCTCCATGGATTTTAATACCTACTCCAAATTTTTCTTTTGTTTCCTTTACTGCTTGCTCAATATACAGATTGAATAACATTGGGGAGAGGCTACAACCCTGTCTCACTCCCTTCCCAACCGCTGCTTCCCTCTCATGCCCCTCGACTCTTATAACTGCCATCTGTTTTCTGTACAAATTGTAAATAGCCTTTCGCTCCCTGTATTTTATCCCTGCTTTCTCTAAGTCTACAAATGCTAGAAACGTAGGTTTGCCTTTCCTTAATCTTTCTTCTAAGGTAAGTCGTAAGGTCAGTATTGCCTCACGTGTTCCAACAATTCTACGGAATCCAAACTGATCTTCCCCGAGGTCGGCTTCTACTAGTTTTTCCATTCGTCTGTAAAGAATTCGTGTTAGTATTTTGCAGCTGTGGCTTATTAAACTGATTGTTCGGTAATTTTCACATCTGTCAACACCTGCTTTCTTTGGGATTGGAATTATTACATTCTTCTTGAAGTCTGATGGTATTTCGCCTGTTTCATACATCTTGCTCACCAGATGGTAGAGTTTTGTCAGGACTGGCTCTCCCAAGGCCGTCAATAGTTCTACTGGAATGTTGTCTACTCCGGGGTTCTTGTTTCGACTCAGGTCTTTCAGTGCTCTGTCAAACTCTTCACGTAGTATCGTATCTCCTATTTCATCTTCATCTACATCCTCTTCCATTTCCATAATATTGTCCTCAAGTACATCACCCTTGTATAGACCCTCTATATACTCCTTCCACCTTTCTGCTTTCCCTTCTTTGCTTAGAACTGGGTTTCCATCTGAGCTCTTGATGTTCATACAAGTGGTTCTCTTATCTCCAAAGGTCTCTTTAATTTTCCTGTAGGCAGTATCTATCTTACCCCTAGTGAGATAAGCCTCTACATCCTTACATTTGTCCTCTAGCCATCCCTACTTAGCCATTCTGCACTTCCTGTCGATCTCATTTTTGAGACGTTTGTATTCCTTTTTGCCTGCTTCATTTACTGCATTTTTATATTTTCTCCTTTCATCAATTAAATTCAATATTTCTTCTGTTACCCAAGGATTTCTACTAGCCCTCGTCTTTTTACCTACTTGATCCTCTGCTGCCTTCACTCCTTCATCCCTCAAAGCTACCCATTCTTCTTCTGCTGTATTTCTTTCCCTTATTCCTGTCAATTGTTCCCTTATGCTCTCCCTGAAACTCTGTACAACCTCTGGTTCTTTCAATTAATCCAGGTCCCATCTCCTTAAATTCCCACCTTTTTGCAGTTTCTTCAGTTTTAATCTACAGGTCATAACCAATAGATTGTGGTCAGAGTCCACATCTGCCCCTGGAAATGTCTTACAATTTCAAACCTGGTTCCTAAATCTCTGTCTTACCATTATATAATCTATCTGATACCTTTTAGTATCTCCAGGGTTCTTCCATGTATACAACCTTCTATCATGATTCTTAAACCAAGTGTTAGCAATGATTAAGTTGTGCTCTGTGCAAAATTCTACCAGGCGGCTTCCTCTCTCATTTCTTAGCCCCAATCCATATTCACCTACTACGTTTCCTTCCCTCCCTTTTCCTACACTCGAATTCCAGTCACCAATGACTATTAAATTTTCGTCTCCCTTCACTATCTGAATAATTTCTTTTATTTCATCATACATTTCTTCAATTTCTTCGTCATCTGCAGAGCTAGTTGGCATATAAACTTGTACTACTGTAGTAGGTGTGGGCTTCGTATCTATCTTGGCCACAATAATGCGTTCACTATGCTGTTTGTAGTAGCTTACCCGCATTCCTATTTTCCTATTCATTATTAAACCTACTCCTGCATTACCCCTATTTGATTTTGTGTTTATAACCCTGTAGTCACCTGACCAGAAGTCTTGTTCCTCCTGCCACCGAACTTCACTAATTCCCACTATATCTAACTTTAACCTATCCATTTCCCTTTTTAAATTTTCTAACCCACCTGCCCGATTAAGGGATCTGACATTCCACGCTCCGATTCCACTGAGATATTAGTATGGATTAAACACTTTGAGGACTGTATAAGTATTGTCTTCGTTACCTTGAATCGTATTACGCGGAACCTTTCCACTAATATGGTAAATTTCCAAAGGAAAGAGATAGTTTTTACAGTGAGTATTTATCTCTCCACTCTTCGTGTTACAATGTTCAGACCTCTAAATAACTTGTACTACACACTCCATAAAGTACCCTAAGTTATTTCTCAGCGTCCTAGCTACCTCCATACCAAATTTCATTAAAATCGGTTGAGAGAGCATATCGTGAAAGCGTAACAGACAGAGTTACTTTCCCATTTCTAATTGGTCCGTGAGCTGCAGTGGATGGTGCAATAAGTGTCGAAAAGCCGCGTGCGAAAATGCAAGATTCAGTGAGTCATATTGAAACGTCCCCTTGGAAAAATTAATGAATTACTGTGCTGATAAACCTCTTACATTATTTGATTTTCAAACAGCTGAGCAGAACTGAACGTACTCAGACATTTCGCTCTTTGCCTATTCTGATCAACGCTAAACTGACACACAATATTTTTAGCGCAACGCAATCTGACTTTCAAAAATCCCTACAAAAGAATGACCCTGACTAACAATAACCTATGCCTTTCATGAATGACTTACCTCATAAAAATCTTTGTTACTCGAACTACTGCAATACAGCGAGCGCCACTACTCCCAGCTAAATAAAAGATTCTATCTACTGAAGGCACTAACTACTGATAGGCGTAGTCAGCAAATGAAAGATTTTGATAGAGAACAAAAGTCATAATATATATATCAGTTCATGATATCCAAAATTTACTCTCTCTGATGGACACAAGTCCAGATCGTCCGCTCTCGAAACTCCGCCATCTCTCTCCCCACATCCACCACTGCTGGCGGCTCACCTCCAACTGCGCAACGCTACGCGCTGTTAACATCCAACTGACCAACACTACAATAGCGAATATTACAACAATGCAAACCAGCCACAGACTGCACACAGCACAGCCAGTGATTTTCATACAGAGTGCTACGTGGCGTTGCCAATATAAAAACCTAAACAGCCTACTAACAATATTTCGGGCTCTATTGTTCACAGAGGTAAGGAGTCAACTGTTTCGGGTAGCTCTTGGTCTAGCAACAATTTTTATGCCTATCGGATGACAAGTATAAAAATTGGCTATCCTAGAGTACAGCGTCAAAATTTGAACTATATACACTTCCTCCAGCCCCAGAAAATTGAGCAGACCGATTGATTTTTTTTTAAATGTATGGCCTATGTTGGCCCTAAGGCGGCTTATAAAAGCACCATTTTTTTCATGGGCGGTTCCTGTGAAAATCTCGTAAAAGCATGATTTTTCAGTTTCAGAAGTACCAGTTGTGGGGATGGCCACTTAATGATTTCTTTTAATGGCAAATTGTCGAAATTGTTACCATGTGTTAAGGGGTCACCTTGAAACTTGTTCATCATCACTATCCATTACCGGGTCCAAAATATTGATGCAGAAAACTTATGCACGTAACATCTGGCTTGAGGCGTAAATGCAGTTTTAAATGACGTATTGAACACATCAGGAAGGTTTCTTGGGTCATCGCAAGGGTCCTGAGGGCTGTGAACTGTGTTATTAATTGTCATATTTCTTATCAGTAAAGTAATATTATAATGGGCATCTGAAGTCTGTACACACTGTTGACCTGAAATTATTCGCTGGTGCCACTTGGAAGATTCTTTGTACTTGCAAATCAAGCAGCGCATTTTTCGTATGCTCTAGATGTAGCCTAAAACTATTGTGCGTTTTTACGTAAGGCAGTGTACAGTGAAGTTGCGTTGAACTGGAGACGGTTTTATGTTAATTTTGTATTATGAATACTTATTTGTTGTCTACATGTGCCGATGTATGTAAAAGTGTCAAAGTATGTAAATAAGCAGTCAAATTATTAATGGCCTACAGAATTCGTCTTATATAAGCAGGTCAGTCTGCTGCAACGGAGAAAAGAACGGAACAAGCTGAAAAATATTTCTGTCGGAGCACAAAAAAGGCGAATATGCTACACTTTAAAAGACACACATTGGGGAAGTGGCTGATTCCACCCTCATTCCAGCTACTCACAAAAACATGTGTACATAGTCTCGTTTTTCACGCTGAAAGAGAGTAGAAGAGAGACTGTGACAGTGGGAGAGACACAGTGCCAGTGGGAGAGAAAGAAGGGGGAGACAATGATTATAGGGGAGAGAAAGTCGCAGTGATAAAGAAAGATATACCCACATAGCACATGTTGAGGTTTTCAGGTCTACGAGACGAAACCCTGAGCAAAACATCTCTAAGAACAAATGAGGAGAGAACGCAATGTTGACTGAAGAGAAAGACAACAGATTGTATGCGAGAAATAAAGAGACACTGTCAGTGGGAGAGGAAAAGAATGGGCCGAATAAAATGCCTGTAGGACAGAGGGAAAGTGAAGGTGGCAGACAAAGAGACAGTAGTAAGGAAGAGTGAGAGAAATGGTTGCAGACAGGAACAGTGGGGAAAACAGACAGGAGAAAATAGGAACGAGTCAGACTCAGAAAGAATTGCATATTTGGAATAAATCTGAAGGTACATTTGAAAAACATTTATTTTGTAAAGTTTTATAAAGAAGATTAGCGAAAATAGTAAGCTAGTGTTATCTGTATTACACTGCGTTCCTTCAAATAAAGTTTTCAACCCTCCCACGCCAGCATTTTGAGTGAAAGGATGTGATGGCGTTAAAATTGAGCGAGCATTGTGAGTAATAATAAGCCCCCTTACCAAAGAGCCGTTTCCTCTCACTCTGACCAGTCCTTTCGACCTAGAGTATGAGATCCCGATGGTAAAAATTTTCTCGATACAATCATACTATGACGAGTCTTAATGCAACTAGATCTCCACAAATTTTTTCTCTGGAAGTAGGAGTGATGATGGGTGACTGTCCATTGCTGGAATGACACATATCATGTGCTTCTCATAATTCATTGAAAATCGTTACTGTCTGAACTCTACTCCCATCAGTTAATAACATTGGTAACACATGTAGTTTATAATTGCAGTAACTACCAGGAGTACGTTTTCTACTTCAACATTAATTCCTTCATTTTTGTGTTGGTTCTTTAGCATGTACTTTTATCTACAGCTAAGTTGGGTGTGAGCCAGGACGGACTTGGTGGTTGGACGGTTGACTAGATGTCTGCACCGTATCCCAAAGGAAGTGCCGCTACTTTTTTCACAGGACAGAACGAGGTCAGACAAGAATAGGTGCTGGGTGGCTACCCGACCATTGTTAGGGCTGGAGACTACCAGTAGCCTTGCTGCTGGTTTTACATAATGCAATGCGCTCTTCGAAATTTGGAGTCCAGTCCTACAATTGTAGATACAGCTAACATAGCGTGATGAACACCTGCACTTGCGGAGAGTTTCAGTTTTTATAAGCGGCGCCATCCAGCCAAAACAGACGAAAATGGCCAAAATGTCACCTTCCAGGAACGCAATGCGATTAGCATCGATGGTATGTAAAGATCCTTTGTAGTCCATGAGAAGCGGCCTATCTGCTTTGTAAACTGGCTTTCTTATCTCTTAGTAAAGTAAGGAAAGGCAAACCTACGTTTCTAGCATTTGTAGACTTAGAGAAAGCTTTTGACAATGTTGACTGGAATACTCTCTTTCAAATTCTAAAGGTGGCAGGGGTAAAATACAGGGAGCGAAAGGCTATTTACAATTTGTACAGAAACCAGATGGCAGTTATAAGAGTCGAGGGACATGAAAGGGAAGCAGTGGTTGGGAAGGGAGTGAGACAGGGTTGTAGCCTCTCCCCGATGTTATTCAATCTGTATATTGAGCATGCAGTAAAGGAAACAAAAGGAAAATTCGGAGTAGGTATTAAAATCCATGGAGAAGAAATAAAAACTTTGAGGTTCGCCGATGACATTGTAATTCTGTCAGATACAGCAAAGGACTTGGAAGAGCAGTTGAACGGAATGGATGGTGTCGTGAAGGGAGGATATAAGATGAACATCAACAAAATCATAACGAGGATAATGGAATGTAGTCGAATGAAGTCGGGTGATGTTGAGGGTATTAGATTAGGAAATGAGACACCTAAAGTAGTAAAGGAGTTTTGCTATTTGGGAAGCAAAATAACTGATGATGGTCGAAGTAGAGAGGATATAAAATGTAGACTGGCAATGGCAAGGAAAGCGTTTCTGAAGAAGAGAAATTTATTAACATCGAGTATAGATTTAAGTGTCAGGAAGTCATTTCTGAAAGTATTTGTATGGAGTGTAGCCATGTATGGAAGTGAAACATGGACGGTAAATAGTTTGGACAAGAAGAGAATAGAAGCTTTCGAAATGTGGTGCTACAGATGAATGCTGAAGATTAGAGGGGTAGACCACATAAGTAATGAGGAAGTATTGAATAGGATTGGGGAGAAGAGAAGTTTGTGGCACAACTTGACCAGAAGAAGGGATCGGTTGGTAGGACGTGTTCTGAGGCATCAAGGGATCACCAATTTAGTATTGGAGGGCAGCGTGGAGGGTAAAAATCGTAGGGGGAGACCAAGAGATGAATACACTAAGCAGATTCAGAAGGATGTAGGTTGCAGTAGGTACTGGGAGATGAAGAAGCTTGCACAGGATAGAGTAGCATGGAGAGCTGCATCAAACCAGTCTCAGGACTGAAGACCACAACAACAACAACAACAACAACAACAGTAAAGTACTCAACCGAGTTCCTGATGCTGCTTTTCACAAGGTGGAGAACCTCTGGCTGACAACTTGTGAGAGGGATCTTCGCTGGCTAACCTAAAGAAGTAGCAGATTAGGAGAAGACGGCAGTTTTCGAGAAGTGCGGATGGTGCAGGCTACTGCAATGTCTACAACATCAAACTCTAAGCTGTTCACAGGTTCGAATCCTGCCTCGGGCATGGGTGTGTGTGATGTCCTTAGGTTAGTTAGATTTAAGTAGTTCTAAGTTCTAGGGGACTTATGACCTAAGATGTTGAGTCCCATGGTGCTCAGAGCCATTTGAACCATTTGAACCATCTAAGCTGTTCAGATACTACTTGTCTGGGTGTTTAGCGACTGGTTAATATTGCACAGCTTTTGCAGAGAGGAAGAATATTGTTTTGTTCAGACCGTGAAAAGAACGAAGGGTTGACGCACTCTATGTTGAAGGTCACCAATGGGTGTCCGTATACCCTTCATCAGGTAATGTATGTGGGTATGTGGCAGTGCCAGCGCTTCTATCTCCTGGAAAGTGAAGTAGCGGACGCATCCATGTGACCTAAACAGCAAGCAGAGCGGTGGACATTACAATCCAAGTCAGATGCTTTGACTGAACACGACAGATCGATTGTTAAAAAGAAGCTTCAATAGCCTTAAAAATTTCTCGCTCGCAATGAAATTATAGAAAATGTTGAACTTTCTATAAAACAAATTCGTTCCACTCGATGTCAACGATGGATAAGAAGGAAACCTGTTAATTAGTCTATTAACTTTTCCGGAATATTTTATAACTGAAGTAATTGCACGGAGCGATGCAGGCAGAGCTCTTTCTCCTCGGAACATATTCTAGTGAACTAAAAAAGATAGTGGCTGATATTGGTATGAAATAACCTCAGCACGCCCTGCAGAGTGGTTAGCGCATTATATTGTAGGTGTAGTTGTAAAAACATACGAGTAATAGGAATGAATCATTCAGACGAAAAGGAGCCGAAAGAGTCACAAAAGTTACGAAGAAATCAAGCCAACAAATAGTGGAGGAAAAAATTAATTTAATGTCACATTTTTTTATGCGTTAGTATACTAACTGCCTTCTCTCGACGATGAGAGCAACATCGAGTGATTCGGTTGCTAAACGGCTGCTCACTCGATAATGCTTGCGAGAGGAGCCAGTGTGTTTACAGCTTTCACGAGAAAGCAGAATTGAACTTTCGTTTAGTTCCATGTTGTGCGGAAGGCAGACAAGCCGCGAATAATGGTGAGCATCAAATAGCGACGCGGTAGGAAATTACATAATGCCATGCATCTGGTGCGGCGGCTGTTTGTGTTGTGGGCCACGTAAACATACGGTGGTAAAATGGAAGCATGGACTTACCTGATAATGACAAAGTAAGATTAATTAGATAAGAATATACAGAGAAAGAATGAAAGTGGTACAGGCATGTGTATGCCGATACAGAGATATGTCAACAGGCTGCGGTCGGCAACGCCTGTACAAGACAAGTGTCTAATGCAGTTGTTAGATCGGTTACTGCCTCTGCAAAGGCAGATTATCAAGATTTGCGTGAGTTTGAACGTGGTCGGCACACGAGCGATGGGACACAGCATCTGCCAGGTAGCGATGAAGTGGGGATTTTCTCGTACGACCATTTCACGAGTGCATCGTGAATATCAGGAATCGGATAAAACGTCAGATCTCCGACATCGCTGCGGCCGGAAAAAGATCCTGCAAGATCGGGAGCAACGACTGCTGAAGATACTCGTTCAACCTAACAGAAGTGTAACCCTTCTCTAAATTGCTGCAGATTTCAATGGTGGGCCATCAACAAGCGTCAGCCTTCGAAATATTGATATGGGCTTTCGCAACCGGAGCCCACTCGTGTATCCTTGATGACTGCACGAAACAAACCTTTACGCCCTGTCAACATCGACTTTGGACTGTTGACGACTGGAAACATGTTTCCTGCTCGAAAGAGTTTCGTTTCAAATTGTATCGAGCGGATGGACTTGTACGGGTATGGAGACAACCTCATGAATCCATGGAACCTGCATGTCAACAGTTCACTGTTCAAGCTTGTGGACGGTCCTTAATGGTGCGGGGCATGTGCAGTTGGAGTGATATGGAGCCCCTGATACGTCTAGATACGACTCTGACAGGTGACAGGTTTGTTAGCATCCTGCCTGATCACCTGAATCCATTCATCTTCATTATTCGTTCCGACGGACTTGAGTAATTCTGGTAGAGCGGTATGTCACTCCACACGTCCAGAATAGCTATAGAGAGGCTCCAGGGACACTCTTCTGTGTTTAAACACTTCTGCTGGCCACCAAACTCCCCAGCCACGAACATTATTAAGCATACCTGGGATGCCTTGCAACGTGCTGTTCAGAAGATACGTCCACCCCCTTGTACTCTTACGGATTTATGGACAGCGCTGCTGGACTTATGGTTTCAATTCCCACTAGCACGACTTCAGACATTAGTCGAGTCCATGACACGTCGTGTTGCGGCACTTCTCCGTGCTAGCAGGGACCCTACACGATATTAGCCAGGTGCAACAGTTTCTTTGGCTCTTCAGCGTAGCTTTCCTATGAGATAAAAACAATATGAAAATTAAGGGCAACGTTTGGAACGAGTTCATTTTTACGCATCTGTGAGATCAATATCTGCTTCTGAGTATCATTAAGTGCATCGTCGTTCCATGCCGTACACTGTAAATAGCTGTGATCGACCTTGGCAAGCTGTCCCAGAAGCTATACAGACATCAGTGATCAAGTGTGCCTCATTCGTCGACATGTATTCTGTACACTCGTCTGAAATGTTTCGAACAACTG
Source organism: Schistocerca cancellata (assembly GCF_023864275.1). Lineage (NCBI taxonomy): Eukaryota > Metazoa > Arthropoda > Insecta > Orthoptera > Acrididae > Schistocerca > Schistocerca cancellata. The sequence goes on along the minus strand of NC_064633.1, from coordinate 564,211,728 downwards.
TCAGATGCCCCGTCCATAAGAAGAGTTCCATTTAAATGAAAAGCTATACAGACATCAGTGATCAAGTGTGCCCCATTCGTCGACATGTATTCTGTACACTCGTCTGAAATGGTTCGAACAGCTGTCAGATGCCCCGTCCATAAGAAGAGTTCCATTTAAATGTAGGATTACACGTGGATCTTTGCCTGATGACCAGTACGTTGTGTTCCGATAGCACCCGCATATCGGCGGCATCGTTTGCGATGGCGCCAAGAGCATAGTGACTGAACCAACGAGTGTTAAGGTCGTGTGCTTTTCTCGGATTGGCGTTCAGTTTGAGTAGTTACTCTGGACGTCACGTCATTAGTCAAGAGATAGGAACATGAAATGCACCTAGGAACATTGTCAAACGTATTACAATGGCGTACTGACACACAGATCAACTTTATTTTGACACAGTACTCCTTATCCATGTGTGTCTCTTCAGGGGTGCATTCGGCCCTGACTTTATTTTTACGGATGTCAATACGTAACCGACTCGAACAGCGGTGGTAAAGGAGCTGTTGGAAGGAAAGAATTTTCTTCTATTTTACAGATCAAAAAATTTTTTCATCACCGTGGTTCCCAGAACTCCTGAAGTTAGACGTTGACTGTGGATATTATATCACAGACACAGTTCCTTTGACAGTTCAGAGATGTCATATAACCCGCCGGAAGGTGTCACCAACCATGCATGAGGAACGCCTATTACACGGCGGGTGTCCAACAGGCGATCAGTTCCAGTCATTCCATCAAGAAGGAGGTACACGGCTCGTGTTGTCTGTAGTTCAACCACTCGTAGACGGTCAATACCGCTATTCGATCAGGTCCGCATTGTTACTTTGTGCCAGGAAAGGCTCTCAACAATAGAAGTGTGCAAGCGTCTCGGAGTGAACCTAGGCGACGTTGTTCGGACATGACACAGAGAGACAGGAACTGTCGATGACATGCCTCGCTCAGGCCGCCCATGGGCTACTACTGTAGCGGATGACTGCTACCTACGAATTGTGGAGGAACCCTGACAGCAACGCCACGATGTTGAATAATGCTTTTCGTGCAGCCACAGGATGTCGTGTTACGACTGAAACTGTGTGCAATAGGCGGCATCATGCGCAACTTCACTCCCGACATCCATGGCGAGGTCCATCTTTGCAATAACGACACAATGCAATACGGTACAGATGGGCCCAATAACATGCCGAATGTACCGCTCAGGATTGGCAGCACGTTCTCTTCACCGTTGACTGAGACATATGCCTTTACCCAGACAATCGCGGAGACGTGTTTGGAGGCAACTCATTCAGGCTGAACGCCTTAGACATAATTTCCAGCGAGCGCAGCAAGGTGGAGGTTCTCTGCTGTTTTGGGGTAGCATTAAGTGGGGCCGATGTACGCCGATGGTGGTTCTGGAAGGCTCCGTAACGGCTGTACGATAAGTGAGTGCCATCCTCCGACCGATAGTGCAACCTTATCAGCAGCTTTTTGGCTAGGTATTCGTCTTGATAGACGACAATTCGCGCCCCCATCGTGCACATCTTGTGAATGACTTCCTTCAGGATAACGATATTGCTCGACTGGAATTGCCAGTATGTTCTCCAGACATGAACCCTATCGAACTTGCCTGGGATAGATTGAAAAGAGCTGTTTAATGACTGCGTGACCCACCAGCCACTCTGAGGGATCCACGCTGAATCACCCTTGAGGAGTGGGACAGTCTGGAACAACAGTGCCTTGATGAACTTGTGGATAGTATGCCACGACGAATGCCGGCATGCATCAATGCGAGAAGACATGCTACTGGGTATTAAAGGTACCGGAGTATACAGCAATCTGGACCTCCACCTCTGAAGGTCTCGCTGTATGTTGGTACAACGTGCAATTTGTGGTTTTCATGAGCAATAAAATGGGCGGAAATGATGTTTATGTTGATATGTATTCAATTTTCTGTACAGATTCTGGAACTCAAATGACTCTGAGCACTATGGGACTTAACAGCGATGGTCATCAGTCCCCTAGAACTTAGAACTACTTAAACCTAAGTAACGTAAGGACATCACACAACACCCAGTCATCACGAGGCAGAGAAAACCCCTGACCCCGCCGGGAATCGAACCCGGAAACCCGGACGCGGGAAGCGAGTTCTGGAACTCACAGAATCGAGGTGCTGCAAAACTATTTTTGATATGTGCATATTGGGTGCCCGTTCTCGTATTCAATTCCATACAGCACGTTTCGGTTGGGGAGACGTACTGCGACACGTCCACACACAGCCTCCACTATCCAGCAGTTGATAACCGCACTGGAGGAGTAATGGAACCCCTTCCACCAGAACTTCTTGTCAACCTTGTGACCGGTTTGCGGGCTCCTAGCAGTGCATGCATTGCCGTCCTTGTGATCGCACACCCTTTAATGCAAGCGAACAAACACAGATTGAGATGACTCGAGCGTAATTATTATGTTTGAATAATAATGTCATTTGTATTCGCTTCATTGCGAATTTCTATCAGTTGACTTCTGTACCACACTATAGCAGTTCTCCCTATGTATGTTTCATCAAGCCATGTTACCTGGCAGTGACGTTAGCCAAAACTTACTTTCATCCTTACAATTTTCACAACAGTGTACAATAGTGCCTCTAAATAGTTCAATTGCCTCTGAGCACTATGGGACTTAACAACTGAGGTCATCAGTCCCCTAAAACTTAGATCTACTTAAACCTAACTAACCTAAGGACATCACACACATCCATGTCCGAGGCAGGAATCGAACCTGCGACCGTAGCGGTCACGCGGTTCCAGACTGAAGCGCCTACAACCACTCGGCCACTCCGGCCGGCTAGTGCGTCTATATGGAGGATTTGATGTGTGTTTTTACTGCAACCGTTACACGTAACATTTACTGTTCGGAGACGCATACCAGTGGCCGGATAACAATAGTGACGCGTCGTGACATGGAAGCAATGAGGCCTCGGTTGGTCACTGGAAGGAATTTATACCACATTTTCACAAACAATTTGCTTCATTCTCATGAATTCCTGAGAGGGTGATGAGCTCTGACGCGACGTTCATCCGGCCGCTGTGAAGAGCGACCGGCCGGTGTGGCCGAGCGGTTCTAGGCGCTTCAGTCTGTACCCGCGGGACCACTACGGTCGCAGGTTCGAATCCTGCCTCGGGCGTGGATGTGTGTGATGTCCTTAGGTTAGTTAGGTTTCAGTAGTTCTAAGTTCTAGGGGACTGATGACCACAGATGTTAAGTCCCATAGTGCTTAGAGCCATTTGATCCATTTTTAACGTCACGTTCAGTCACGTCTCCGGTGTGTTCGATCACGTTCAGAGCTGGTGAGTTGGGGGCCCAGCACATTACTTGGAACTCGCCGTTATGGTGTCTTGCACGAGCTCCACTGGACCAATGGATACCCACGTGAATGTTCCCCAGAGCATAATGGAGCCGCCGCCACCTTGTCTCCTTCCCGCAGTATCGGCGTCAATGAGCTGCTCCGCTGGAAGACTACCCATCGGCATGATGAAGAAGGTATTTGAGTTGATCAGACCATGATATGCTCTGCCACTGCGCCAAAGGGCAATGCCGATGATCACGTACCAGTTTCAGTCATGGTTGCCGATGTCGTGGAGTTAACATTGCGACATGCGTGTGAAGCTGTCTGCGGAGGCTCATCGTTAGGACTGTTCGGTGTACTGTGTTTGCGGACACACTTGTACTCTGTGCGTACTGGTTCTGACACAATTCGCCGCCAGTCATGTTTTACCACTCTGCCCAGCCTACGACATCCAACATCTGTAATGGGTGGTGGTCGCCCAGCCCCACGGCGTTTGGATGTAGATTCAACTTGGTTTCGCCACGTGTCAAGACACTCACCACAGCACTCATCGAACATCCGACAAGTCGAGTAGTTTCCGATGTTCTCGTGCCGACCTTACGGGCTATCACAGCCTGCCCTCGGTCCAACTCAGATAGATTGCGCGTCTTCCTTATTCTACACGTGGGCAGCACGCTTACTGATACTACATGTACTGTGCGTCTGTCTGACTAGCACTCACTCCTCGCCAGGCGACACTGCTGTCGCCTGGGCGGGTTCATATCTACATCTACATCTACATTTATACTCCGCAAGAGAACCAACGGTGTGTGGCGGAGGGCACTTTACGTGCCACTGTCATTACCTCCCTTTCCTGTTCCAGTCGCGTATGGTTCGCGGGAAGAACGACTGTCTGAAAGCCTCTGTGCGCGCTCTAATCTCTCTAATTTTACATTCATGATCTCCTCGGGAGGTATAAGTAGGGGGAAGCAATATATTCGATACTTCATCCAGAAACGCACCCTCTTGAAACCTGGACAGCAAGCTACACCGCGATGCAGAGCGCCTTTCTTGCAAAGTCTGCCATTTGAGTTTGCTAAACATATCCGTAACGCTATCACACTTACCAAATAACCCTGGGACGAAACGTGCCGCTCTTCTTTGGATCTTCTCTATCTCCTCCGTCAACCTGACCTGGTACGGATCCCACACTGATGAGCAGTATTCAAGTATAGGTCGAACAAGTGTTTTGTAAGCCATCTCCTTTGGTCTACATTTTCTAAGGGCTCTCCCAATGAATCTCAACCTGGTACCCGCATTGCCAGCAATTAATTTTAATGATCATTCAACTTCAAATCGTTCCGCACGCATACTCCCAGATATTTTACAGAAGTAACTGCTACCAGTGTTTGTTCCGCTACGATAATCATACAATAAAGGGTAGCAGGTCGGTGTTCATACAGTTCTAGCTGATCATTCTATGTAGTACACAAAAGGAGTCATACAAGCACATAGCGGCAGACTCCGAAGTAGAATCTACATCAGTACTACAGCGGCCAGTATTCCTTGCATTTTTCCTTTTTCTGTCCTATAGTATATTTACGGGCTCATCATCATCCCTGTACTGGATCGGCCAAATCTTGTATGTGCTCTAAAACTGTATGTGATAATGTCTCTTCCCGTACCACAAGCACGGGGTCCCGGGTTCGATTCCCGGCGGGGTCAGGGATTTTCACCTGCCTCGAGATGACTGGGTGTTTGTGTTGTCCTCATCATTTCATCATCATCCAGGAAAGTGGCGAAATTGGACTGAGCAAAGATTGGGTAATTGCATGGGCGCTGATAACCACGCAGTTGAGCGCCCCACAAACCAAACATCATCATCATCATCATCGTACCACATATCTGTGCTTCCATGCTGCACTGTGCCATTGGACTTAAGATCTCTGCCAAGAGCAAAATGTCCGACATGTCAGGAATTTCTGTGTGTTGGAAAATTTGGCTCGTTGTTCTCTAGTCTTTGAACTTAATGCATAGTGAATTCGTACATCGCATTTGGTCATTTCAGGGTTCCTATAGATTCTGAAAGAAATACAGAGACATTCAAAAAGAAGGAACAGTTTCCAAACACTTATTCCTTACCAACTACAAAAGATGAAACACAATTCCAACGTTCGTGGAAAGAGAAACGTCCACATTTTTATGCATTCAGTGTGATCACCATGTGTTACATTTCCTGCCACACACGAAGCAACTGGTCTTTCGTTATCCAATTCACGGTTTCGACAATGCGATGTCGAAGGCTTTCAAGAGTGTCAGGCACAGGGCAGATAAAAACGCGGTCTTTTACGTAACCCACAGATAAATGTCACAAGGCGTGGACATGGGAGGCCACTAGTGATGAACGTCATCTTCTGATCCTCCAACGCCCTGGAATGGTTTCAAACCGGTAACGTCAGGCGTGCTTAGTGAACGCCTGTAGCACATTGTGCTCACACTAAATGCGTACAAATTTTAACGTTTCTCTTTCCAAGAGCGTTGGATTTGTGTTTCTATCTTTTGTAGTTTGAAAGCAATTAATGTTTTAAATCTGTTCCTTCTTTTTGAACAGCCCTAATCCGCACTACAAGAAGAACTGATTTCCTTAAAAGTCACCACTGACTTAGCGGTACTAGAGGACGCGCATCTCCAGGCGATCTGTGCAGATAATAAGGACAAATTATCTTACAAATAATGGTGTATAAAACAAACGACCGATGAAAAGCAGTATTATAGAGCTGTGCTTGAAGAGTGTTGAAAGGTGGCTACACTGAGTCACAGCGCGAGAGATTGTGCCAAAGAGTATTATTCAGCCGCCCCCACAGGCAGTGCTTGTCGTGAAGTCGTAGTGGAGAGTTCTTGTCGAGAAGCGGTGGTAGAGGGTGCTTGTGGAGATGTTGCAGTAGCGTGTCGTTGTTGAGAATATCCCATGGAGAGTGCTTGTTCAGATGTTGTCATATTGCTTTGATGGACTAGAGTGTCCTTTTCGTCAATATACACGCCTGGAAATTGAAATAAGAACACCGTGAATTCATTGTCCCAGGAAGGGGAAACTATATTGACACATTCCTGGGGTCAGATACATCACATGATCACACTGACAGAACCACAGGCACATAGACACAGGCAACAGAGCATGCACAATGTCGGCACTAGTACAGTGTATATCCACCTTTCGCAGCAATGCAGGCTGCTATTCTCCCATGGAGACGATCGTAGAGATGCTGGATGTAGTCCTGTGGAACGGCTTGCCATGCCATTTCCACCTGGCGCCTCAGTTGGACCAGCGTTCGTGCTGGACGTGCAGACCGCGTGAGACGACGCTTCATCCAGTCCCAAACATGCTCAATGGGGGACAGATCCGGAGATCTTGCTGGCCAGGGTAGTTGACTTACACCTTCTAGAGCACGTTGGGTGGCACGGGATACATGCGGACGTGCATTGTCCTGTTGGAACAGCAAGTTCCCTTGCCGGTCTAGGAATGGTAGAACGATGGGTTCGATGACGGTTTGGACGTACCGTGCACTATTCAGTGTCCCCTCGACGATCACCAGTGGTGTACGGCCAGTGTAGGAGATCGCTCCCCACACCATGATGCCGGGTGTTGGCCCTGTGTGCCTCGGTCGTATGCAGTCCTGATTGTGGCGCTCACCTGCACGGCGCCAAACACGCATACGACCATCATTGGCACCAAGGCAGAAGCGACTCTCATCGCTGAAGACGACACGTCTCCATTCGTTCCTCCATTGACGCCTGTCGCGACGCCACTGGAGGCGGGGTGCACGATGTTGGGGCGTGAGCGGAAGACGGCCTAACGGTGTGCGGGACCGTAGCCCAGCTTCATGGAGACGGTTGCGAATGGTCCTCGCCGATACCCCAGGAGCAACAGTGTCCCTAATTTGCTGGGAAGTGGCGGTGCGGTCCCCTACGGCACTGCTTAGGACCCTACGGTCTTGGCGTGCTTCCGTGCGTCGCTGCGGTCCGGTCCCAGGTCGACGGGCACGTGCACCTTCCGCCGACCACTGGCGACAACATCGATGTACTGTGGAGACCTCACGCCCCACGTGTTGTGCAATTCGGCGGTACGTCCACCCGGCCTCCCGCATGCCCACTATACGCCTCGCTCAAAGTTCGTCAACTGCACATACGGTTCACGTCCACGCTGTCACGGCATGCTACCAGTGTTAAAGACTGCGATGGAGCTCCGTATGCCACGGCAAACTGGCTGACACTGACGGCGGCGGTGCACAAATGCTGCGCAGCTAGCGCCATTCGACGGCCAACACCGCGGTTCCTGGTGTGTCCGCTGTGCCGTGCGTGTGATCATTGCTTGTACAGCCCTCTCGCAGTGTCCGGAGCAAGTATGGTGGGTCTGACACACCGGTGTCAATGTGTTCTTTTTTCCATTTCCAGGAGTGTATATATGAAGGTAAAAAATTCCTCTTTTTATTATTTCAATGTCTTAAACAATAATGCCTCTAGGTCACAGGTTCAGTCAACAAGCATCTGGCTCGTGTTCTTGTATTAGACTGTAATTCGGGTTTCTATGTGCAATTATTGCATTTCAGTTTTATTTAATTAATTCAGTCTAAATGGTATCTAAAATATCTTGTCTTATTGAGGAGGTACCGTGCCAGATGTGTACGTTGATTCACAGTTCCACACACAGAACAGCTACACTTGTGTTTTGTTGTTTCGTAGGTTTTATAGTTGCTGGGGACAATTAATTAATTGTGTTAACGGAAGTTTTGTTTCATTCTTTGTTGTTATGCTATGCAGTCAGATTGCGTACTAATACCAGTCAGGGCCAACCGGTTACGAGACTGCGCAACCGGACAGACAGTAAAAAATATTTGCATAATCAAAAAAAATTTAATTGAGCCCCGCTGCTTCGGATCGTCACTTGGAATTCTTCTGATATTAAAAATTGCAGACAGTAGTATTGTTGTAGTGATTTGTAGTTTAGTAATTGTAGTCTATATTGCATGTGTAGATTTGGTAATGAACATTTGTAGTTGTCTTGTCATTCTTCTAATGGTGTTTTTGCAGAATTTAATTTTTCATGTCTTGTACATGGGTTTGACAATTTTGTGCAATTGTGGTTTTAGTTGTTCGTTAGGCGTGTTTGTCGAGAAGCATTTCGTGTGAATGGTATTGTTGGAGATAAAGTGTCATTCTGGGTAATTTTCGTATAGGGACGAGTTTTGTATATTTTGTAAATGATTACGCGATCGATGAAAAAGGCTAAAATGATGGATAGTGAGAATGACGAAATTGTTAACATGGCGAACTCGCCAACACAGGAGAAGAGGATGATGAATAATGAAGTGGAAAACAATTTAATAAGGAGAGAAAATAGTCCGGAAATAGTTCAGAATTTTTCACAATCAAAAAATTTTCAGAATACGAGATTAACGACAGAAGATATGCAGCGGTTGATGAGTGCAATATTAAATTTGGGATCTGAATTAAAAGCAATGGCAACACAGTTTAGATCTGATTTAAAAACACAAATAGGAACAATTACAACCGAGATGGGAACAATGGAAACACAGACTCACGAATAGGGACATGTTTCAAAAACATGAAAGATGAATCAAACAAAGAAATTAGAGAAGAAGTACAACCGATTTTGAATGCTCACAATAATAGTTTAATTTCAACAGAAATTAGACAAGAGGAACAGGACAGAGAACGGGAAGAAAAAGATCGCGTGATAGTACAAAAATTTTCAGAGTTAAATTTACAACGTGCACACGATGAGGAAGAAATATTTGAAAGAATCGAGGAATCCGTACCAAATGACAGAATAAATAACTTAACGCAACAGTATGAACAGTTAACTACTAAATGTGACAATACAGAGACCCGAGTCACGACACTTACGGAAGACGTAAATAAACAGAAAGAACATATAGGTGACTTATCGGAAAGAGTTGAGGAGATTTCAGATAAATTGACGAGTCTTAGCTTAAATGGGGACAGAGATTCGGATGATACAGCTCCATTACCATTTGCAGAAACCGAAGAGTACCAGAACATATATAAACATGTTGAAAATCAGGGAAGATTTAATGAACGCGTCAAAAGGGAATTTGAGGCATTACGAAAGCAAGTCAAACAAATTGAAGGCGAAATCGTAGGAAAAGACAGCAGAAGAAATTTAGAATCACAGATAGCAGAGGGGTTTGAAGAAAGTAATTTATTTCATTTACGAGATGCAACAAGTGAGCGCCAGGCGCGCGAACTTGACAATAATCGACATTCGGACTGGGACAGACGCGGTAGGTCTTTGTCGCCACGAGGAGAAAACTTTGACTATAAACTCTTCTTGACTGTTCGGAAATTTAAGATCTTTCGCAATTCTAAGAACTACATACATCCATGTTCATGGTTAGATCAATTTATGTACGCACTTCCACTAAATTGTCCACTAAGTCACAAACTGGAATTCATGTGCGCCTATTAATGTCCTCAGAGGATTCGCTACACTAAGTGAATATGTGCCGTAGCGTGCACAGGGCCCCGAGCTGTAGTGGTGCTATATCCCTTTTAGTTTTCGGCACTGCTGCCTACTCTTTGACTATTCTTTGCATCTATCAAAACAACTCTTCGACTATCAATCTATCTAGAGAGAGCGTGTAAAAAATAACCGGATATGACTATTTTACCCAAAAGTGATTTCGGAAATTACCGTTTGGACTTACTGTATCTTCTGCAGCATTCATTCGTAGTTTAAACGAAATTTTACCTGTTTATCTTCGTGACAATATTACTTCATATGTTGACGATATTCTTATTGCTAAACGTTCTTGGAGTGAGCATAAGAAAATTTTGGATTCACTATTAGGTATTTTTGCAAGAGTTGGCATTACAGTGAACTTGGAAAAATCTGAATTTGGTCGTTCTCAGGTGAAATTTCTCGGTCATATTATTTCTACAGAAGGTATTCTTCCTGATCCAGAGATACTAGACGCTATTCGTAATTATGCTGTTCCTACCACAAAACGCGATGTTCGTAGTTTCCTTGGTGTCTGTAATTTTCTTAGACGCTTTGTTAGATTGGACGATTTGGCCACACCTCGTTTATGTGAACTGTCTGGAAAGAATTCTAATTGGTGTTGGGATGAGGAAGCTCAATCAGAATTTGAACAACTTCGTGATGCTTTAGTTGCTGCTCCACTTCTTTCACACCCGGATTTATCTAAAGATTTTTGTTTGGCGACGGACTCATCATACAAAGGCCTAGGTGCACACTTATTTCAAGAGAGAGAAGAAAACGGCGTTGTTGTACAGAAAATTATTGCATTTGGAAGTCGTGTTCTCTCTAAATCAGAAAAGAATTATTCGATTACGGAACTTGAAGCCTTGGCTGTTGTTTGGGCTTTCACAAAATTTCGCATATTTTTGTATGGCAGACATACTAACGTTTACACCGATCATCGAGCTCTGGAATTTCTTATGTCAACAAAATTAACACATGGAAGATTGGCACGATGGGCGCTGTATCTACAGGAATTTGACTTTAGTATTGTTTACATACAGGGTTCTTCAAATATTATTGCTGATGCTTTATCACGTGCACCTATGGGTTTGAAACAAAGTTCTGAAGAGGATTGCAAAGAAAACAATTATGGTTTGATGTATATTCAAGGTGTTGCGTTTGAGAATTTTATATCGTCTTCGCTCCAGGACATCGCTAAGGAGTAAAATAAGGACCCAATCTGGAAGGACATTAAGGGGAAGTGGAGGAGAAAGGAAAGCGTAGCGTAGCGATCAGACAGTATTATTTAGTTCGCAATGATATTCTTTTTAAACGACAATCGGTCGACAACTCTGTTTGGTTAGTTTGTATTCCCGATGAGTGGGTTAATAAATTGATTTGGTACACACATTTCAGTTATGCACACTTTGGTCCCAGAAAATGCTTTCATAAATTACGAGAAAATTGCTACTTCAGTAATATGGAAAAACGTATTCGATCTGTTCTTGCCAAATGCAAATTATGTCAAAAGGCTAAGCCGCCAACTATTTCTCACAGAGCACCGTTGTTTCCTATCATTCCAGCGAAATTAAAGGACATGGCTGCAGTCGATTTGTTCGGTCCAGTGGTTCGTTCTACTAATGGTTTTGCGTACATTTTTGTAGCAGTAGAACTGACATCAAAATATGTGTGTTTTACACCTTTACGCAAAGCAACTGCTCGTTCAGTATCTAATGCCATCATCAAACATTTTCTTAAAAAAATGGGTCATGTTGATAAAGTTATATGAGACAATGGATCACAGTTTCGTTCTAAAATTTGGCTTCGTACTCTACGGCATCGTAAGATTAAACCAATCTTCATTTCACTTTTTTACCCTCAATCTAACGCTTCAGAGAGATGGATGAAGGAAATCAATAAATTGCGTCGTCTTTACTGTCATCAGAATCACAGAACGTGGGATCAGTACCTTCGTATTTTTCAAAACATTCTGAATGAACTCCCTAATGATTCAACTTCCTTACCGCCTATATAGATATTAAAAAATAAAGCACTGACAAATCGCATTTCTGAAATCGTTCCTTTTCCGCCTACACAGAAACTGCGGCATTCTGAAGTTGTCAACCTGGCTCTACGAAATATTGCATCTGCGGCTGCTATAAGAGAGAAATCAGCTAAACGTCCTGGTCGTTTAAAAATATTGTCAGTTGTTCAAAAGGTGTTAATTAAGTCTCACCGTTTGTCTCACAAAGGAAAAGGCTTGTGTTGCAAATTTTTTCTGCTTTATAACGGTCCATATCGGATTCGCCAAAATTATTCATGATAACACTGTTGAAGTAGAAACTCTTAAATCTCGACGCTCTAAGGGAATACCTCACATATCGAACATTAAAATTTTTGTGGAATGACATTTCGAGAAACCAACAGTTATACGTAAACGTGCAGAGAATACAAGGATACCGCGCTGTGTTTTGGCGGCGGCACATACTCAAAGCAACAGTGAAGTCTGCGCGGTGCACAAGGCAGTCGTTGACCGCGAACAATTACTTCCTAGATCACGCATACCTACAGCTGATCGAGCGCTCGGTGCGAATGCACCGACAGCCGTAAACAAATACACAGTCTAATTTCTCCGATTAAATTCAGTATAAAGCTATAGTGACTTGATAAATTATGTTATTAACGTTCAGTATTTTTCAGGATACGGTTGTATAAAATATTTAAGAACTTCAGGTAAATTCTGTGTGTGTCCGACGTTAAGAGGACTTGCTATCGAGAAATTTTCAGGAAGAAAGTAATTTCGAAGAAGAAACTAATAAACTAAAAAGGTAACTATTAATTGAGTTTGTTTTTCAGGTAACATATTTCCACTTTGGTACGTACTCTAGACGTAATTTGCTGCTCGCGATTACGTGATTTATACTTTGTGCTAAATTTCATGTTCTCTGAATTTACTTGTGAAGCGACATGCTTGCGTACATTAACTGATATTGACAATGATTGATTAATGAATAGGGTTGTTAATTATGTATATTATGCATCGCTTGGCTGCACTGCTTTTTTCACTGATGTCACATTTTTTTTATTATGTGTCTTCTGTGCTTATTTATTTAAATTATGTATGTAAGTCATACTTTGTGATTTATCTGCTTGAGCTTTCATGTTTACTTATTAAGATTACATATGGACATTTGCTGATATGATGCTAATGACCTGTTTATTATGTAAGATAACATATTTGCTGCTTTGCGTATGGATTGCATATTTGCACATTTCTGCTTGATGTCATAACTATTTGTTAATTTGGTATATAGAAATGCTGATGTACAGTGTACGAACATTGAGTTTAGGTCACACTATGGTATTAATTATAGATTGTTTGCTTGGCAGAGCCTCGTTGTAGGGATTATGCTGCATCCACTTGTTGACATTCTGTTCTCCGCTGGTATATTTACTCGCTAGTGCATGTTTTGTTTACGCTCAGTGCCTTATATTTTTAAGATAAGAAAATGAACTGCTATTATTCGACGAACGACATTAGTACAAGAAACTTCATAGAAGTCACATGAGCTGGAGGTTTTATGGAAGCTGTATAAATTTATGCTAATAGGAAGGAAGCTAACGACATGACATACCAACACTAGGTTTAGAACATTGACAGTTATTACACTGCATTCTTCGTGAGTAATTGAAATAGCAAATGACACTTGACACAAGAAATATTCCACATATTTGTTTCTGTTTCGCCATGATTCTAGAAGTGGTGTACACACTGTGAAATATTACGATCATTAACACTTCGTACTCGTACTTACTTACTGAAAGTTATTCAAACTAAAGGCTGTTAGAGGTCATGTATGCATTTCTTTTATTTAATGATGGACAAGGTAACCAAAATGTATTTTATAATTCATAATGAGTAGAAGATTTGGGTCAGATGGATTACACAGAGGTTGTGTGTGGACATTGTGTCTTCGGATTGTATGGGATGATGAATTGAAGTTTGCACTAGGATTTTATCTGTACTTGTTCGAGGAGACTGACTAGAGGAAAGAGTTGTTATGGAAGTAAAATGATATTGGTAATAAGGTTTATATATATCGACGTATTGAAGAGGTATTATTGAGGTACTGAGATTGTGTGAAGTTGATGATTATTGGAGTTTTGGTGGTCAAGAGGTAAGGTAAATGATATTGGCGATAAGGTTTATATGTATCGACGTATTGAAGAGGTATTATTGAGGTATTGAGATTGTGTGAAATTGATGATTATTGGAGTTTTGGTGGACAAGAGGTAAGGTAAAAGATATTGATGATAAGGTTTATATGTATCGACGTAAGAGGTATTACTGAAGTATTAAGATTATGTGATGATGATGATTATTAGAGTTTTGGTGGATAAGAGGTGAAGTAAGTGAGGAGCTTTTTTTGTTTGTTTGTTGGTCCATATGGAACAAGGAGGATGAAGATAGCAGACGAGAACACTCAAGTGGAAAGAAGATTGTCTACACACACACTTTGTTAAATCAATAAGCATTATATATATATATATATATATATATATATATATATATATATATATATATATATATATATATATATATATATATATATATATATATTGGAGAGAGGAAGCATTTGCATATCTTGGCACACTGACAGGTGTTCAGCAACCGTACATTTTGATTTGGTTGGCGAGCATTGGTCTTGACATGATGACTACGACATTGACTAACTATTATTGACTGTTATACATTGCTGCCACTACTACTTGATACACAAGTTGAACATAAAATTTAGGACAGAATTGCATTTACACAGTTAACACTATTCAATTACACAGTAGTACTTAATGTGGATGAAAGATGAGTGAGTGTGTTTTGTGTGTTTTCCTTTCCTAATCCCAAATAATTGGTACCGACCTATTTCCTGAATATTATTTTACTTGTTTGTTGTGGCCTGCACTGACACCTATAAATATTATAGGTTTACTGATATTTGTGTCTTTGTAATATTTAATATGACAATTATCTGATATCATTTGTGTGTTTATTATAATTTGTATGTTTAGTGTAAGAGCATTGATAATAATTTTGTAAAAGCAATTGTGTGCGCATTCAAACTGTTGTTCGTGCTTGCACCAATTTAACATTGGTAGGTGTCACTTGGAAATGTTTAATTACTGCTGATGAACTGTCTGATTAGTGATACTGAATATTATGGACTGTTACTTGCACCTGCTCAACATTACTGGGTGCCACTGATGGACTGCTTCTACTGAAATGTCACTTGTTGGTGTCTGCACCTGTTCAACATTGCTAGATGCCACTGATGGACTGCTTCTACTGAAATGATGTCACTTGTTGGTGTCTGCACCTGTTCAACATTACTGGGTGCCATTGATGGACAGCTTCTACTGAAATAATGTGACTTGTTGGTGTCTGCACCTGTTTAACATTGCTGGGTGCCACTACTGGAACTGCTTATACTGAAATAATGTCACTTGTTGGCGTCTGCTTCTGTTCAACATTGCTGAGTGCCACTAATGGAACTGCTTCTACTGAAATAATGTGACTTGTTGCTGTCTGCACCTGTTTAACATTGCTGGGTGCCACTACTGGAATTGCTTCTACTGAAATGGTGTCACTTGTTGGTGTCTGCACCTGTTCAACATTACTGGGTGCCACTGATGGAACTGCTTCTACTGAAATAATGTCACTTGTTGGTGTCTGCACCTGTTCAACATTACTGGGTGCCACTGATGGAACTGCTTCTACTGAAATAATGTCACTTGTTGGTGTCTGCACCTGCTCAACATTACTGGATGCCACTGATGGAACTGCTTCTACTGAAATAATGTCACTTGTTGCTGTCTGCATCTGCTCGCCATTTTTGGGTGCCACTGTTGAAGCTGTGTAAATACTGCTGATGAAATGTTATGAGACTGCTATTTGCACCTGTTGATCATTGCTGGGTGCTACTGTTGAAACTGTCAACTAGTCTGAGGAGTCCTGCTTGTTTATTGAACTATTGACAAGAATTTATGTGAATATTTGTATAAACAGATTTTTTGTGTGTTTACTGTTTATGAAATGTTATGAGATTCTTACCTGCACCTGTTCGTCATTTCTGGTGCCATTGATTGAATGATACTTTTGTAAACTATTATGTAAAATCACACCTATGTAAGCATTTGTATTCCTTACTGTATTTTATATATTAGGTTATTGAAGGGTCAGTGCAAAGCCAAAATTTATTTAGTTATGTGATATTTACATTTTAATATAACTTCATAATTTTTGTCTGTATTTTTTGGACGAATTAGGTGGTATTTTCACCACCAATGCTGGCAAAAATACCATCAAATTCTAGCCCGTGGAGGAGGGGCATATGAAAGGTGGCTACACTGAGTCACACCGCCAGAGATTGCGCCAAAGAGTATTATTCAGCCGCCTCCACAGGCAGTGCTTGTCGTGAAGTCGTCGTGGAGAGTTCATGTCGAGAAGCGGTGGTAGAGAGTGCTTGTGGAGATGTTGCAGTAGCGTGTCGTTGTTGAGAATATCCCATGGAGAGTGCTTGTTCAGATATTGTCATATTGCTTTGATGGACTAGAGTGTACTTTTCGTCAATATACACTCCTGGAAATGGAAAAAAGAATGATCATGTGATGTATCTGACCCCAGGAATGTGTCAATAAAGTTTCCCCTTCCTGGGACAATGAATTCACGGTGTTCTTATTTCAATTTCCAGGAGTGTATATCCCACTTCCTCGTAACTTTCTTCAGGTTGTCTGTTGTATGTATTGTAGTGTGGCTTTACTTCGAAGAACTTCAGGAAATCAGAGTCTTACAAAATAATGAAGAGTAGCGCAATAAAAGTGAAGGATGGTCTCTAGGAATGATGTATGTCTTTTGTTTCTTGTACTCTACGACACTTGCACTGTTTTCCCTTTCATTACTGTTACAATCTTTGCGTCGTCTTTTCAGATAAGTTTCTGTAAAAAAAACGCAACTTTATTGCTCACCATATGTATTTTTCTATCATAACTGCAGTATTACCTTTAACGAAGCGAATTTATAGACGTCAGTGAATTTCAGGATAACTACTGTTGTAACAAACACTGCGAAACTCCGTTCACTGTCTGCTGTGAAATTAACTTCTCATCCGTTTCCGCATGGGCTGATATATTAGTACCAGAAATTAGATTGCAGTTGTTGGAAACTAATTTACTCTCCGGTGAAGCGCATCCGCTTACCTACTGTACTTCGTAGAAAGCGTACCGCTCTCATTTCCTCCGACCAGTCACTGATGTTTTAGTCATCTTCGACAAGGTAAATGCTGGGAACGCATTAGTCACAAACTCCGGCACATTTGTCACTAACATCTGTAGATACTACTGAATAGCAGGTAGTTGTGACTAGTTGCAGAACCTTTTCGCCGATGACGAAGTTAAGCAATATCGTGTTTATTCGTTTACTTTGTGCATAATTTAATTTTTATCTGAAATCAATTTATTCCTTGCATTGGGCACTATTCATGGTAAAGTATATGATCGAGTATGTTTAGTATTTACAGCTCTGTCGTTAACAGCTATTTTCTTTTGCCTGCTGTTATATTACTTTTATCTACAAAATTTTTATCTTCTATTTCGTTAAGAGTTCGAACCTGAAATGCATACTATTGTAGAACGGTAGTCTGTATGTTCTGTTTCCAGCATCTACTTCATATACAACTTCTTTGCATTTTTATGCTATTTTGATAATATAATACGCATGAACCGAAATCAACTGTGAAATCTGCGTTTCATTAGTATAAAGTAGTGATAAGATGATAACGTAAAATAACACTTCAGTAGTAAGATTATGAAGACTGTTCTTTTTCTCTTACGTTTCGCAGTTTCACATTACAAACGCGACGAAGACATACAGATTCTTGTTCAATAAACTATTCTTTAATTTTTCAGCAAACAGAAATACTGTTTTTTTTTACAGTTACGTCATCAACTGATGTTGCAATATCTGATTGCAATAATGAACATTATCTTTAACGTAAATTTTATTTATATTTCATGTTGTTTCAAATTACTCTGGATTATAGAACACTCAACTTCTAATTATTTCCCTGTCTTTAAATTCTTCTGGAAGCGCGGTTTCTTAAACTAGCAATACATATGATTATTAGTCAGAATTTATACATATAACAATAAACTTGAGGAAGAAAACTGGCTTTCTACCGATCGGAGCGTGGAATATCAGATCCCTTAATCGGGCAGGTAGGTTAGAAAATTTTAAAAGGGAAGTGGATAGGTCAAGGCTAGATATAGTGGTAATTAGTGAAGTTCGGTGGCAGGAGGAGCAAGACTTCTCGTCAGGTGAATACAGGGCTATAATTACAAAATCAAATAGGGGTAATGCAGGAGTAAGTTTAATAATGAATAAAACAAATAGGAGCACGGATAAGCTACTACGAACAGCAT
Organism: Schistocerca cancellata; assembly: GCF_023864275.1. Lineage (NCBI taxonomy): Eukaryota > Metazoa > Arthropoda > Insecta > Orthoptera > Acrididae > Schistocerca > Schistocerca cancellata. The sequence continues at coordinate 564,193,396 of NC_064633.1, read as the reverse complement.
AGTTAACGCATTATTGTAGCCAAGATATTCACGAAGCCCAATCCTACCACAGTAGCACAAGTTTTCATGCCAGCTAGCTCTGCGGGTGATTAAGAGATTAAAGAAATGTATGATGCGATTTAAGAAATTATTCAGATAGTTAAGGAAGATGGAAATTTAATAGTCATGGGGGACTGGAATTCAATAGTAGGGAAAGTAAGAGAAGGAAAAATAGTAGGTTAATATGGACTGGGGATAAGGAATAAAAGAGGAAGCCGCCTGGTAGAATTTTGCCCAGAGAATAACTTAATCACAGCTAACACTTGGTTTAAGAATCATGAAAGAGGGTTCTATAAATGGAAGAGGTCTGGAGACAATGGAAGATTTTAAATAGATTTTATTATAGTAATACAGAGATTTCGGAACAAAAAAAAATGCAATTCTTCAGAGATAGCAAAGGACCTGGAAGAGCAGTTCAGCGAAATGGACAGTGTCTTGAAAGGAGGATATAAGATGAACATCAACAGATGTAAAACGAGGATAATGGAATATAGTCGAATGAAGTCAGGTGATGTTGAGGGAATTAGATAAGGAAATGAGACACGTAAAGCAGAAGATGAGTTTAGCTATTTGGGGAGCAAAATAACTGATGATGGTCGAAGTAGAGAGGATATAAAATGTAGACTGGCAATGGCAAGGAAAGTTTTTCTGAAGAAGAGAAAGATCTTGCATCGTGCGATTTCCATCTTTTCGGAAAACCGGAAGAACATCCGGCGGGTAAGAGATTTCCCAAAGATGAAGACGTTACAGAGCGGTTCTCTGATGGCTTCCTGACGAAGCTGCCGAGGATTTAAGAAATATGTAGACGCTCCAGACCGTTACTTACATGGACTTGGTGACTATGTTGAAAAATAGTGTCATGTACCTGTGTCACTTTGAAGTGGAGTGCAGCATTCAAGCCAGCCGGCGTGGCCGAGCAGTTCTAGGCGCTACAGTCTGGAGCCGCGCGACCGCTATGGTCGCAGGTTCGAATCCTGCCGCGGGCATGGGTGTTTGTGATGTCCTTAGGTTAGTTAGGTTTAAGTAGTTCTAAGTTCTAGGGGACTAATGACCTTCGAAATGCCCAGAGCCATTTGACCCATTTTTTTGCAGCACTCAAGAAAAGTTATTTGACCTGCGATAACGACATCTAATTCATTGCTTTAGGGCTCCTCGTAGTTTTACATAGTTTTTCGAAGAACAGAAGCCCAGAAACAACTGTTTAAACAGAATCCAGTGGCGTTAAAAATATCCATAAGAAGTCTTGTAAATATTCCAGGAGTACCTGTGTCAGAAACAGATGCATTCATATCGATCACGTGTCAGTACACGATTTCAGTTTATATCAGTTACATCTAAAAGCCGCGTCACTGTTTACTGCCTATGAAAAATCTGCAGTTAATTCTTTGGTGGGTCCAACTTCCGCCATATAACAACTTCCTTTCCGAGCCACTAGCGTCCTATCGAGCTGTTATACTAGTCAACTCTGTCGCTCTATCTGTGAGTGTCAAATAGTCTGAAGTTTCATAAATAATATGTGAGTTCCAGGCCTCTGTTCTATTCCAAGGAAAAAACTCGCAACAGAAGTCTAATTGCTGAACATATGGGGTACGTTAGGCTAGAGATCACAGGAGGAGAGAAGAAGTGCCATTAGTTATGTGGTGTCACCGCCAGACACCACACTTGCTAGGTGGTAGCCTTTAAATCGGCCGCGGTCCGTTAGTATACGTCGGACCCGCGTGTCGCCACTGTCAGAGATTGCAGACCGAGCGCCGCCACACGGCAGGTCTAGAGAGACGTCCTAGCACTTGCCCCTGTTGTACAGCCGACTTTGCTAGCGATGCTACACTGACAAATACGCTCTCATTTGCCGAGACGATAGTTAGCATAGCCTTCAGCTACGTCATTTGCTACGACCTGGCAAGGCGCCATTACCAGTTTATATTGAGATTGTAATTATGTATCATCAAGAGCGATGTACACCAATTAAGGATTAAAGTTAAGTATTCAAGCAACTACGTACTTTATTTATTAGACTCAACTCCTTTAACTGTTCCAGACCTCACGCCAGTTTGCGTGAGCTTCAACGCGTGCATTTCCGCCTCCTCTAGCTACACGGTGTTGGCTCTTCTGCCAACACAACAAGTTACATTGAAGCGAGGTTCAGCGATCTAAATAGTTGCCTGAAAAACATTTATTCAAGAGCAACACGGATAACGAAAGCTGACCGGAAAAAAATTGTCAACTCTAGAGAAATCGTTACAAGCATAATGTAATACGGTGTACTTCCGCCCCTTGATAACCGCCGAGACTCCATTAGGAAGTGAGTGCACGAGGTAGTGCAGATACGTCGCATCCAGGTTAAGCCACTCGCTCAGGATTTGATCGCGCCATTTCTCCAGATTACGAGGATGTCGATATCGAAGTTCTACCCACTGTTCCGACATATCCCATAGGTTTCCATGGCGTTCAACTCAGGTGATTTTGCAGGCCAGTAGAAATGTAATAGGGTTGGGGATTGTTCAGGAAACCAGTCACATTTTGTTCCAGCACGAAAAACTTTAGTTTTGTTGTCTTGAAACAGAGAGGTATCTGTATGAGCATACTCATCAAGAAGGTATTGACAACAGAGTTCCCATCACTAAGATGTTGACCGAAAGGCAGTACCTGATCATTCTGAATGTTTACATAAATATGCTGGTTAACCTTAGTGATCATCTCAGTGCGTGGGTCTAATTCATGATAAGGAAAACACCCTGCAAAACATCACAGACCCACCTCCGGCTACACCTGCCCTTGCACACATTCAGGAAAAAATGCTTTGCTTGTCATATGGTGCACTCGACGACGTGTGTCATTTGAATACAGGCAAAAACGTGACTCGTCGGACCGAATTACGTTCCGCCAGTCAGCTACCGTCCATGCTCGATGATATCAAGCCCATCGAAGACCCACAACGTTATATGACTCTTTGAGTAATGGCTTCTTGCAAGGTGACTGATTCCAACTGCTAATTGCAAGCAGTTCCCGTCGTAAAGTTCTCTAGCTAACAGGTTGTGATGGACCTTAAGCCACCGCCTGCAGTAATTTCTGTGGATTTTAGAATGGATTTTGATTTACAAGCCATGGTACGCGTCTCCGGTCACTGTCGGTTAGAAACTTTTTCTGACCACATTTCGTAGTCACGTGTGTTGCACCAATGCTGTAGACACACTAAGAAATGCACAGACCGTATAGCTATTGGCACGGCCAAACACTATTGCTCCTTAGTACCACTCTGTCACGTCCTTACATTTACCTGTGTTTACGTGCAATGTCCACTTGAAATATAAGTGTTTCACTGATTGCTACTGCCTTTAGTTTACGAGGACGCTGTGCGTACGTGGTTGAGCACGTGAATCGATCGCTACGCCATCGTAAAGGCTTAACGATTCATCTGTGCGTGTACAGTAGGGTGACTAACTCTTTATGCAAATAGAAGGAGGAAGGAGGACGAAGTGAAGGAAAGGGAAGAGATATCAACTACGTAAGGACTTTGTACAGCATCAGCGACGACGAGTGAAAATGTGTCTAGGAACGGGATTCGGACCCGGAATCTCCGGCATACTATGCAGTTGGGTTAACTACTGAGCCCCAGGACTCAGTGTTTATGGCGGCTGCTCGGACTGCCTCGGCACGCCTCCCTCCCATCCAGCGGCACCTGTCCGCAGCCACTGTCCACGTCCTCCATGCTCGCTACTTACAAGGGAACCTCCCCATCGCACCCCCCTCAGATTTAGTTATAAGTTGGCACAGTGGATAGGCCTTGAAAAACTGAACACAGATCAATCGAGAAAACAGGAAGAAGTTGTGTGGAACTATGAAAAAAATACAAAATATACAAATTGAGTATTCCATGCGCAAGATAGGCAACATCAAGGATAACGTGAGCTCAGTAGCGTCGTGGTCCCGTGGTTAGCGTGAGCAGCTGCGGAACAAGAGGTCTTTGGTTCAAGTCTTCCCTCGAGTGAAGAGTTTATTTTTTTTTATTTTCAGACAATTATTATCTGTCCGTCCGTCCGATGCGAGGTAACTGCGCCGTGGCATGAGGATGCTACACCTGAACAAACATCGAAACACACGACGTCAGTCGACAACAGCGCACGGAAGAGAGAGTATTCCTGCTAACGAGGCTCCCGGGCTGGCAGTTGACTGGTCGCTACTTTGGACGGGAGTGCATTAAATACGTGAGGTGTATTCCGTGGGCAATATGAATCCAGCAAATATAGCTCGCGGCTTCAATAACAAGGTCAATGAATATTTTCCGAACTGTAAGTTTGCGGTGCGGTCGCAAAACATAGACACTAAATTTATTACAGTGGACAGAGGCGTCAATGAACGAACGGACAAATCATAACTTTGCGAAAATAAAGGAAGACAAATTTTCACACGAGGGAAGACTTGAACCAAGGACCTCTCGCTCTGCAGTTGCTCACGCTACCCACGGGACCACGGCGCCCATAGGCTCACGTCCTCCTTGATGTTGCATATCTTTCACATGGACTACTCAGTTTGTATATTTTGCTTACTTTTTTCATAGTTCCACACAACTTCTTCCGGTTTTCTCGAATGATCTGTGTTCAGTTTTTCAAGGCCTATCCACTCTGCCAACTTATAACTAAATCTGAGGGGGGTGCGATGGGGAGGTTCCCTTGTTACAGATTCCCACAGGAGGTCGGACGTAAGTGTGCATTCGCACGGATTGACAGTCGAGGCGAATCATCTATGTGCAAGCAAGGTGCCAGTTCTTTCGGAAAGCAACATAGATGCGCAACTGGTCGCATGTGAAGACAGAGTAATGAAAGACAATGTTCGCCATTTACCAGTAACGACTGAATCGTCAAAAATCGGCGTGAGGTTCGCACCGAAAAGACTCGGGGAAGTTAACTGGGCATTGGAACTTTGAAGTGTGATCCTAGCCGCTTAAAAGGTAAGTTCGATTCTATCTGAACCCAAGTTATCGGTGGCTGAAATATGGCTCACCTGAATCCAGCACTTTTCCTAACTATAGAGGGCAATAGTTATAGAGAAACGTAATTCAAAACTGGACTAACCCCCATCCAAAATCAGCGTTCAAATGCACACGTAAGCAGCACGTTATACTCTCGTCACAAAAGAGCAGTGACTCCCGGCTGCGACTCAGCTCGTCAGCGCCCCAGTAACTTCTGCCCAAAATCCGCCCTGCCTCGCGTGTACATACAGGGATCGAACAGATCTGGAGGAGCGGACTGTCAGTCACCAAGATGATTTTACCAGTGGCAGCAGGCATCTCCTCCAGTTTGAAGACAGGAGGCACAATGCCTGGTTCCTTCACCTCAAAATTCTCCACTCGGTGTAACGTCCTAAATTTGGTTCACATGGCTCTGAACACTAAGGTCATCAGTGCCCTAGAACTTAGAACTACTTAAACCTAACTAACCTAAGGACATCACACACATCCCTGCCCAAGGCAGGATTCGAACCTGCGACCGTAGCGGTCGCGCTGTTCCAGACTGAAGCGCCTAGTTCCGCTCGGCCACATCGGCCGGCTAACGCCTTTAATTCCTACATGGCATCCCAGACGCGCAGGTCTGGAGGAACCAGTGACGTCACTGCACATTGAAAAGGCTTGGGCAGGCGACTGCTCTGCTTTACGGCGCTATGCTTCAAAGATTACATTCAACCGCCTTTCCACGCTACTACCGCAAAGTTAAACCAAGAATTCACTCAACCGCACGCGTCTTTTACTACGCCAACACTCATTTAGTGCAGGTATCATCCATATTCAGGAGAGGTCGTTACAGGTACATAGTATGATGAATATCACTGTCGTAAAATTCAGAATAACAGACATATTATTTCGGTTCCCAGCGTAATCTACCTGCCTGCCATTTAAAATAGGAAAAATTGCAGGCGGAGAAAAGGTACTGTGCCTACCTGGTCAAACCACGAAATTGTAAAACCATAAAATTAAGTGAAGGGTCGACTGATGACGCTATTCACACCAGCTTCTATTATAGAAAGGAGATCAATTTTTGAGAATATTTTCTTCAGAAAAAGTGATGTGTTACGTGTTTTCGGCCTTAAACCTTCTATAGTGCCTGAAACGTATACTGTTCTTGGCAGTTTTCATCATTCTCCTTGGAATTCACAAGTGCCAAACACCAGGGAAGGAGTAAGGGAAACGAAGAAAAGAAAATTAGGGTGCAACGTCGCATCGACGACGATACCAAGTGGAACGGAGTACAAGCTCGGATGGTGGAAAGATATCGCACACGAGCTAATAAAAGGGATTGCCATAAATTAGGGACAGTATACGACGTCGGCAAAGACATGTGAAAATCTTACCTTTGACCTCATTGCTCTAATTATATTTTAGCTTCACTGTCGCGTGCTTTCCAACTGTTTAATGACCACCAAATTGGTTTTGAACATCATTGTCTAAGCTGCCATTTATGTTGGGTTTTGTTTAGAGATTTTTCCTTCTTAATTTTGCAGAGCTGAGGATGATCACTAACGAATGAAACTGATGATCCGGGAATAGTAATTTACGGTCATAGAGTGGAAATGCAGAAAAAATTCATGTACTGCAGTACTGGTGTGTGTACTAAATCGTAAATTCAAGGGGAAGAAACATGAACACTGTGCCATCATAGTTGCACAAGGTGTTCATATTAACTGAAGATATTGAAATATCTCGAAAACTACACACCGGGTCAGAAAAAGTTTTAATCCCAATTTCTTTGTTCGGAGGGGGACATCAAATGATACCATACTCGACCCAACTATGAAATCTTCGACGGGAACCCTAGTTTTTTATTACAGATTAAGATTTTACTGCGAAATCTACATATGTTTTGTCTGAATCATTTTCTTTGTTTCGCCAAAGATAGCACTATAGTCGGAGGAACAGAAATGGGTACACAACAGTAATTTACGACATGCTACTCGTTGGTCCTTCAGTAGCCAATGCCACGTGGAACGCGAGCTCTTTGCTGCAAATGTAGGACAGACCAGTATTTCACAACTTCTTATTGGAAATCCCATTCGCAACGTTATATTCCTTCGACATATCGAACAAGGGACTACTCGACACTCCATTCTGGCCGTGGCCCGAGGCGAACGTTACTGTACTTTTTGAAATAGTGTAAGTGTTCAAACGCAGTACCACCACCTTCAGTACACTCAGTGATCCGCTTTTCAAATTATGTACACAGGACAGAAGCATATCGATGGAACTGTCAGCACGGACGTTTCTGATGCAGTCGACCATGTCTTCACGGCCTTTTGGCACTTGCTGGTACACCTTATCCTTTAAACATCCCCACAGCAAGAAATCCAGCGACGTCAAATCCGGCGACCTAGCGGGCCAGTTAATAGGGCCACCTCAGCCGATCCACCGACCAGTTTAAACACGGTCAAAACCTCCCGTGTTTCAATTCCGTAATACGGTGGGCTACCGTAATGCTGAAACCACACACGTTGTCGGAGGTCCAGGGCAAGTTCCTGCAGTAGTAACGGTAGCTCCTGTTCCACAAACGTTCGACGTTTCTATCCATTTAACGTGCCGTCTATAAAATTTGGACCAATGGGTTTGTTTCCCATAATGCTACACCATACGTTAACCGACCAAGGACTTTGATGGTAAAACATGTTATGCCGGTTAACGCTACCATAGTTTGTGAATGTACAGGGTGATTCAAAAAGAATACCACAACTTTAGGAATTTAAAACTCTGCAACGACAAAAGGCAGAGCTAAGCACTATCTGTCGGCGAATTAAGGGAGCTATAAAGTTTCATTTAGTTGTACATTTGTTCGCTTGAGGCGCTGTTGACTAGGCGTCAGCGTCAGTTGATGCTAAGATGGCGACCGCTCAACAGAAAGCTTTTTGTGTTATTGATTACGGCAGAAGTGAATCGACGACAGTTGTTCAGCGTGCATTTCGAACGAAGTATGGTGTTATACCTCCTGATAGGTGGTGTATTAAACGTTGGTATAAACAGTTTACAGAGAATGGGTGTTTGTGCAAAGGGAAAAGTTCTGGACGGCCGAGAACGAGTGATGAAAATGTAGCACGCATCCAGCAAGCATTTGTTCGCAGCCCAGGAAAATCGACTCGCAGAGCTAGCAGAGAGCTGCAAATTCCACAATCAACTGTATGGAGAGTCCTACGAAAAAGGTTGGTTATGAAACCTGAACGTCAACTACCCGAGGCGATGGATCGGCCAGGCAGCCCGTGACAGAGCACTTCATCACTGGCCTCCAAGAAGCCCTGATCTTACCCCCTGGGATTTTTTTCTTATGGGGGTATGCTAAGTATATGGTGTTTCGGCCACCTCTCTCAGCCACCATTGATGATTTGAAATGAGAAATAACAGCAGCTATCCAAACTGTTACGCCTGATATGCTACAGAGGGTGGAACCAGTTGGAGTATCGGGTTGATATTGCTCGAGTGTCTGGAGGGGGCCATATTGAACATCTCTGAACTTGTTTTTGAGTGAAAAAAAAACCCTTTTTAAATACTCTTTGTAATGATGTATAACAGAAGGTTATATTATGTTTCTTTCATTAAATACACATTTTTAAATTTGTGGTATTCTTTTTGAATCACCCTGTATACTCATCGGAAACCAACGTGGAGTCCGTTTGCCTTTGTTGACATCCAATTTACAGAACACTAAGCGGTTATGGAAATCGGGGTCATGAAGTTCTTGCTGCAGTGATACGCGGTATGGATGATACTTAGGACGGGCCATTATTGTGACAGTACTTCCTAGGGACGTACTGGAATCGCGGTGTGTTTGCCGAGCGCTTATCCGTTTGTTTGGGTGGTGTGCCGGTAGTACTGCTATTTCACTAGCTTCTCTGGTAACACGTTTGGTTCGTTCCCTTTTGCCGGTCTGTTCCCTGTCTACAGACATAAAGACATTGGCAACCTTGTAGAAGAACGAACGAGAGCGAGTTTTTTGTGGAAAACGCTCGGCATACAAGGCAACAATAGCCTCAACATTTCTCCGACATTCTCCGTAAATCAGGACCATTACAGTTTTTTCTTTTATGGTTGCCACATTCATCGTCCACTTGCACTTCTTTCCTCCAAATGATGGTGGATATAAACAGACAATAAACACTCTAAAGTGTTACAATGTTCAGAGCCGCTATCTGTTCTACGTGTGCCTAGGGCTGTTGATATTTTAAAAAAATTGAGAATACGATATTTCGATATTTTAAAGAGAATCATTATCGGCCCTCGATATATAGAAAAAAGTATCTATATGTGGTGTCACCGCCAGACACCACACTTGCTAGGTGGTAGCTTTAAATCGGCCGCGGTCCATTAGTACATGTCGGACCCGCGTGTCGCCACTGTCAGTAATTGCAGACTGAGCGCCACCACACGGCAGGTCTAGAGAGACGTACTAGCACTCGTCCCACTTGTACGGACGACTTGCTAGCGACTACACTGACGAAGCCTTTCTCTCATTTGCCGAGAGACAGTTAGAATAGCCTTCAGCTAAGTCCATGGCTACGACCTAACAAGGCGCCATTAGCCTTACAGTGCTTGTATTGAAAGAGTCTTATTTGTATCGTCAGGAGCGATGTACCACAAGGATGAATTAAAGTTAAGTATTTAAGAAGCTACGTACTTTTCTTTATAGCATTGATAACGTATCCTGTTTCAGACCTCACGCAAGCCGGCGTGAGTTAACGCGTGCATTTCGGTTACCCGTCACTGTGGACTGGCTGTCTTGTCAGTCCACAACACTATATATCGACAGAAAAGGTATCGAAGTACCAGCCTATAAAAATATCGGCTGCACATTGTAAATATACTGCCGGTCTTAGAGCTGTATATTTAAGTATTGATTTATTATTAAATATTCTATACATCAGTAACCTAGCAGCCTCCTTATCCCCTCTAGGAGCAAGAAATGAAAGGAAAACGTTCACCCCTGGCGATAACCACTTTGCTATCAATGGTACTGCATGTAAGTGGCACAACAAAAGATGTGGTAGCGCTGAGCGCCGATCACGTCTGCATTTGCCCTAACACGTCTCCGCCCACCACATAGACGAGTATTGTCGTTTAGATTTTTTTTCGTCATTTTCAGAACTGCTCTTGGAGTTGCCGATGTGAAGAAGTGGCACAATAGTTACATAAAAAATTGTTTTTAACGCAATTGATGTGCTACTTATTCACGTCGGAAATCTTATTATTTCATCCACACCGCCACCCTTCAGTGCAATCCGGACTACTTTTTTCTTCCTCCTATAATTGCTTCACACAGTCAAAGAGAAAGACTGGACTTGATGAAAGCTCAAAAAATAGTGAGATTCATTGTCACAGTTACAACAGAATTGTGTTCTGCAATAATTTCTAAAGAATTGTTTCAAATATTTACCGAAAACTGCCAAAAATGTTATATAAAATAAAAATATCGGCAGTCGATGTCGGCATTTCGGTATCGATATATTGGGAATAAAATTGTAGCCTATAAATATCGATATTATCTGAAAAATAGCGATATGTTGATGTATAGATATTTTATCTACAGCCCTAGCCAGCACGATACGTGAAAGGCCTGTTATGATACGTCGTAGTTCGCTACACGACCACGGTGGCACGTCGAGTAGTTCCCTGTTCCATATGTCGGAGGAATACAACGTTGCGAATGATGTTTCCATTCAGAAGTTACGAAGTACCTCTCCTGTCTTACCCTCTCTGCAAGGAGATAGGGTCCCACGAGACATTAGATATTCAAGGGCCATTGAGTAGCTTGTCTTACATTTCGATTGTGAACCCATTTCTATTCTTGCCATTGCAGCGCCATCTGTGGATAAACAAAGGAAATGCTCCACATAAAATGTATATAGATTTTGCTGTAAAACTGTAATCTGCTAATAAACATGGGGATTCACACTGCAGATTTCAAAGTTGCGCCTTGCCACCCACTCTTGTAGTAGGGTGGTGGATCGAGTGTGGTATCGTTGGATGTCCTCCGAGACAAACGAATTGGAATTATAATTTTATTTGATCCGATGTGTGCTGTACATGACATTTCAATGTCTTCGTTTAACATGAACACCCTGTAAACAAAACTGAGTCTTTGAGGGTATACTTCAATTTGTTATGATGAGGTATGAGCGACAGGGAGCAAACGAACAGTGGTTAAATCGTTAGATGTTCTTGAAAGATACAAGAATCCAGGTGAATGGCCGAGTCTACACGCATAACCGTATCATTAATGGGACAGAGAATTCTCATGTTCCGTAAAAACTCGAAAGGGCCGTCCCTAAAGTCGGAGTAACCAAAGAGACAGGCTTGAGCCTATTCTCTCTTGTAGAGGAGATTGTTCGAGCCGTCAGAGATCTTCAAATGATGGAGTAGTATGTGGTCCCTCATTATGTATCCACCGCACGGCGCCCCACCGCATCGGGCTCTCGTAGTTCGGTAAGAGTTGAACCAGATATACTACGACAGCCTTGTGCGGCCGTGGTGGACCTATCCCAAAGGCGCCTAGTTCCCCGACCAAGCGCCTGCAGACTTTTTTGTGTGGGGTTGCGTCAACAGCATACGCACGAAGTCCATAGAATACGGCCCACATACGGAGGCAGATTAGAGCGACCTTGCGGCAAATCACGCCAGAAATGCTGCGCACCACGCGGCGCAGCATGATTGCGAGGTACGATATTTGCCACATTCGCAATGGTAGACATGTTGAATGCTAATGTGCAATTACATACGCTTCAGAGCCAAACTACAGACTCTCCTACACATGGTATGTAGCGTTAACAAGCAATAAATTTGCATAGTTTCTTGCTTGAACTGTGGGAACCCCGGTAAAGTAGACGTCTCAAATGGATCACATCTCAAAAGGGTCACTGTCTGTCTTGTGCAACGAAGGTAGGCCCGGACGTGCAACATCTTCTGCAGAGCACACGGGTCAGAGTTCTTTGTCTCCTCTAGCCGGCCGCTGGTGGCCGAGCGTTTCTAGGCGCTACAGTCTGGAACCGCGCGACCGCTACGGTCGCAGGTTCGAATCCTGCCTCGGGCATGGATGTGTGTTTTGTCCTTAGGTTAGTTAGGTTTAAGTAGTTCTAAGTTCTATGGGACTTATGACCTCAGCAGTTGAGTCCCATAGTGCTCAGAGCCATTTGAACCATTTTTTGTCTCCGCTGTGTGCGTATACCGCGAAGTGGGAAATCTGAAAGCGGTCTGATTTTGAAACTATCTTACAGCAGGATCTCAAACTTTAGACAGGGCCCAAACGGTCATGCGCGGGGAGAGTTAGGTAACTTACGATACTTGTGAAACGCCGCTGTAACGAATGACGTCTGGTTATCCAAGAGGGCAACGCCATGTCTGAAACTGCGGTCCTGCCCCCCTACAAGGATGTACTCCCCCTACATCGCCATTGCTCGTTTTTGTCCCTGTTATGATGGTGAAGACAGCTGTCGAAAGCCGTGAATTTTATTCGGAATTACGCTGCTTGAAAACCGAGATTTTATTCAGCACCCCATATCGTATTCAACTGCGAGCGAGAATTATCGCACAATCAACAAAACAGCTCATGCAGCTAAGTTAACGACAAGACTAATATGCAGAAAAAAGGAAATACGGGGTATGTTAGATGACCATCAATTTGACTGTAAAGGCACCAGAGAGACAGTTGTAACGCTGCAATTCATAATGGAAGCAAAACTGGAAAAAGATAATGTTCATAGGATTTTTCGACTTGGAACAAGCATTTGACAATGTAAAATGGTGCAAGGTGTTCGAAATGCTGAGAAAAATAGGGATAATATAGAGGGAATGTTGGGTAATATACAGTACGTAAAGAATATAGAGGGCAAAAGTAAGACCGGAAGGTCAACAGCGAAGAGCTCGGATTAAAAAGGGTTAAGGCAGGGGTGTAGTCCTTCACCCATGCTGTCTTTAATTTCTACATCGAAGGAACAACGACGGAAATAAAAGGAAGATTCAGGAGTGGAATTAAAATTCAAGATGAAAGGGTCTCAATGATAAGATTCGGTGATGACATTGCTGTCCTCAGTAAAAGTGCAAAACAATTACAGGATTTGCTGAGTAGAACCAACAGTCTAATGAAAGCAAAAAATGCATTGAGAGCAAATCGAAAAAAAGACGGAAGTAATGAGAAGTAGCAGAAATGAGAACAGGGAGGAATTTGACATCAGAGTTGATGGGCACTAAGTAGATGAAGTTATGGAATTCTGCTACCTTGGCAGCAAAATAATCAGTGACGGACGGAGCAAGGAGGACTTAAAAAGCAGATTAGCGCTGTCAAGGACGGCATTCTTGGCCAAGAGTAGTCTACTAATATCAAACATAGGCTTTAATTTGAGGAATAAATGTCTTAGAACGTACGGATGAAGCACAGCATTGCACGGTAGTGGACTTAGACTAGGGGGAAAACGGAACACAAGAACATCGAAGCATTTGAGATGTGGTGCTACAGTAGAATATTGAAAATCTGATGAACTGATACTTTAAGAAATGAGGTGGTTCTCAGCAGAATCGGTCAGGAAAGGAAGATATGGACAAGGTGACAAGGAGAAGAGATAGAATGATAAGACAAGACATCAGATAATTACTTCCGTGGTACTAGAGGTGAGCTATAGAGGGTAACAGGTGTAGAATAAGGGAGATTGGAATACATCCATCGCGATCTATCTTCACCATCGTGATAGGGACCGAAACGAGCAGTGGACACGTACGTGGTGTAAAACCTTAAAAGTTGTAGGGTGGCAGAAGCCGCAGTTTGAAAGGTGCCCCCCTCTTGGAAAACCAGACGTTATTTGTATCCGTGGTGGTTCACAACTATCGTTAACCAATTCTTCCGCGCATGCAACATTTTGGCCCTGTGGAAGGTTCCTGATGCTGCTGTAAAAAAAATTTGAAAACTGGATCATTTTCAAATCTCCCGCTTCGCGATACGTACACAGCGGAGGTAATGAACTCTGAGCCGTGTGCTGTGAAAAAATTTTGCACGTCCGGCCCTGCCGTTCGTTGCGGTAGACAGAAGATGATCCATTTGAGATGTCACTTACGTAAAACATTTTATACAAGTAACTATGCACATTTATTGCTTGTTAGCGGTACATACACGTGTAGGAGAGTCTAGAGGTATGTCACATCGTCTTTCTGAGTTCTACATTTACGTGATCACTCTGAAATTAACACTTAGATGTTAGGCAGAAGGTTCGGAGAATCAGACTATTTTTCGACCATAGTACTCTCGAACTACGCGTGTGAGGTGTGACCGTCTAAATATTTCCGTGTGAGCCCTGATTTCTCTTATTTTCTCACGATGGATATTTCCCCCTATGTCGGTGTGAGTCAGTAAAATGTTTTGGTATTCGGAAAAAAAGCTGGTGATGGTAATTTAGTCGAAAGGTGTCTCCGCAACGTTAAACTGTGTTATTCAAATGTCTGCCGGCCCAAGTCACTTATCATGTTTCCTCACGCTGTCTCACCTATTTCGTGAAAATAAGAAACGGGCTTCCCTTCTTCTAACTTATCCAATGTTCCCTGCAATTTCTGTATGGTAACGGTCTCATACAGAGCCGCTTTACCCCAGAAGTGGACGGATAAACGTACTGTAGGCAGTCTCTTTAGAAAATCTGTTACACTTTGTAAGAGGGCTGTCAATAATACGCAGTCTTTGATTCGTCTACTTCGTAAGATTTTTCTTTTTTAAGTGCTTCGCAATTGTAGTTCCGAGATATTTAGTAGAATTGATAGCCTTAAAATGTGTGTTACTTACAGTGTTTTTAGTATTCATGTGAAGAATCAGACATGTTTTAATTTTGAAGGTCGACTCCCAATGTTCACAACATGCACACACATTGTCAGAATCATTTTTTCATTCCTTTCAAACTTCTGATGGTTTTACTGAACCGTAAACTACAGCATCACCTGCAAAAAATTGACGAGAGTTGTTTAGATCACGTCCTAAATCCTTTATACAGATTAAGAACAGCAGGCCGCATAACACTTACTTGTGTAACCTTAGATATAACTTAGGTTTTACTCGATGACTTCTCGTTAGTTATTAAGAATTGTGACGTTTGAGACATTAAATCCCGAAAGAAGTCGCACAGCTGACACAGTGCTCCATAGGCACGCAAATTGTTTGGAAGCCACTTGTGAGGAACGGTGTCAAAAGTCTGCTGGGAACTTACAAATATGAAAACAAGCTGAGATTTTATATTGATAGCACTCATTACCCCGTGTAAATAAAAATCCATTTTGTGGTGTCACCGCCAGACACCACACTTGCTAGGTGGTAGCTTAAATCGGCCGCGGTCCATTAGTACATGTCGGACCCGCGTGTCGCCACTGGCAGTACTTGCAGACCTAGCGCCACCACATGGCAGGTCTAGAAAGACGGACTAGCACTCGCCCCAGTTGTACGGACGACATTGCTAGCGACTAGACGTACGAAGCCTTCCTCTCATTTGCCGAGAGACAGTTAGAATAGCCTTCAGCTAAGTCCATAGCTACGACCTAGCAAGGCGCAGTTAACCATATCTGGAGAGAGTCTTACTTGTATTCACCATAAACGATGTATACCAAAAGGATGGATTAAAGTTAAGTATTCCCAAAGCAACGTACTTTTCTTATTAGCATTCATTGAGCATCCTGTTTCAGACTTCACGATATTCTGGGTGAGCTTATAGCGTGCCTATTCGGCCCCTTCAAAATAACACTGTGTCGGCACTTCTGTCGACACATAACACATTTTTTTTTTCAGAACACCCATATTTTGTGAATTCGTGCTGCTTGTGTGTCAATGGATGATTTCCTCGAGCGATTTGGTAATGCTGGAACAGTGTAGGTTCCAAAATCCTTCTACGAATCCGTGTTAGTGGTATGGGTCTATAATTCAGCGAATGACTTATTTCCTTGTTTATCTGCGTGATCTGCTCAAATTTGCGGTCTTAAAGTATCTATCTTTTGTCTTCCGAGCGGTCGCACATGATGGCTGAAAGTGTAGATATTTCATCGACTTACTATGAAAGGAAACTGCTTAGTGTTCTGTCTCCACCAGAAGATTTGTCTGTATTAAGTGACTTAAGTTACTTCGCTATACAGAGATTGTATCTACTTCCATATTACTCAAGTTGGCAGTTGTTCTTGTTTCGAATTCTGGAATATTAACTACGCCTTCTTAGATGAAAAAATTTTGTAAAGCCGTGTTTAGCAATTCCTCTTCTTAGTGACTGTTCCTTGCTTTATACTTCCTGGCAAGTTTGAATTGTGTGAAGAACCGTAACACCAACCCGAAACTTTGACTGGAAGAAAGAGTACCGTCGAGAAATGGCTTAGCTAGCAGATCTCCTACTTGGCTTCCGCCGTTTTGCAATAGAAGGCAACAGTGACAAGAGGTGGTACAGTTGGTAAGCTGTAAGCGTTAAGCAATAAGCTTGGGCATTTTAAGCATATGCGTAGCCATCAAAATATTACTCGATTTGTGATTGCAACATAAAGTTATTCTAGATTGAATATGTCAACTATCGAGCCCAGTTCTAATCATTTACGGCAAGTTTTAATTTTCTGCTTTAACATGAATAAATTTGCAGCTGAGATTCATAAATGACGGATAAGACCCACGGCGAGGCACCCGTTAGTGGAAGAACGTGCTGAGAATGGTTTCAGTGCTTCAAGAACGGTGACTGACGTCGCGGACCGGCATGACGGCGGAAGACAGAAATTTTTCGAAGCTGCTAACACGGACGGAAACAATCACAGGAGATCACTATCAAAAGCAATGGTAGACGTGAAAAGGTGATTTTGCGTCGTGACAGTGCTCGATCCCATGGTGCAAAATCAGACAAAACATACTTCGAAACACTCAAATGGGAAATCTGGGCAGTACTGAACCCTCCGTACTCTCCAGACATAAGCATGTTTTGACTACAACCCGTTTCGATCGATAGTGCGTAGCCTGGTTTTCTAGCACCTCCGGTAAAGTCCAAAAATACACTCCTGGAAATGGAAAAAAGAACACATTGACACCGGTGTGTCAGACCCACCATACTTGCTCCGGACACTGCGAGAGGGCTGTACAAGCAATGATCACACGCACGGCACAGCGGACACACCAGGAACCGCGGTGTTGGCCGTCGAATGGCGCTAGCTGCGCAGCATTTGTGCACCGCCGCCGTCAGTGTCAGCCAGTTTGCCGTGGCATACGGAGCTCCATCGCAGTCTTTAACACTGGTAGCATGCCGCGACAGCGTGGACGTGAACCGTATGTGCAGTTGACGGACTTTGAGCGAGGGCGTATAGTGGGTATGCGGGAGGCCGGGTGGACGTACCGCCGAATTGCTCAACACGTGGGGCGTGAGGTCTCCACAGTACATCGATGTTGTCGCCAGTGGTCGGCGGAAGGTGCACGTGCCCGTCGACCTGGGACCGGACCGCAGCGACGCACGGATGCACGCCAAGACCGTAGGATCCTACGCAGTGCCGTAGGGGACCGCACCGCCACTTCCCAGCAAATTAGGGACACTGTTGCTCCTGGGGTATCGACGAGGACCATTCGCAACCGTCTCCATGAAGCTGGGCTACGGTCCCGCACACCTTTAGGCCGTCTTCCGCTCACGCCCCAACATCGTGCAGCCCGCCTCCAGTGGTGTCGCGACAGGCGTGAATGGAGGGACGAATGGAGACGTGTCGTCTTCAGCGATGAGAGCCGCTTCTGCCTTGGTGCCAATGATGGTCGTATGCGTGTTTGGCGCCGTGCAGGTGAGCGCCACAATCAGGACTGCATACGACAGAGGCACACAGGGCCAACACCCGGCATCATGGTGTGGGGAGCGATCTCCTACACTGGCCGTACACCACTGGTGATCGTCGAGGGGACACTGAATAGTGCACGGTACATCCAAACCGTCATCGAACCCATCGTTCTACCATTCCTAGACCGGCAAGGGAACTTGCTGTTCCAACAGGACAATGCACGTCCGCATGTATCCCGTGCCACCCAACGTGCTCTAGAAGGTGTAAGTCAACTACCCTGGCCAGCAAGATGTCCGGATCTGTCCCCCATTGAGCATGTTTGGGACTGGATGAAGCGTCGTCTCACGTGGTCTGCACGTCCAGCACGAACGCTGGTCCAACTGAGGCGCCAGGTGGAAATGGCATGGCAAGCCGTTCCACAGGACTACATCCAGCATCTCTACGATCGTCTCCATGGGAGAATAGCAGCCTGCATTGCTGCGAAAGGTGGATATACACTGTACTAGTGCCGACGTTGTGCATGCTCTGTTGCCTGTGTCTATGTGCCTGTGGTTCTGTCAGTGTGATCATGTGATGTATCTGACCCCAGGAATGTGTCAAAAAAGTTTCCCCTTCCTGGGACAATGGATTCACGGTGTTCTTATTTCTATTTCCAGGAGTGTATGTCGATTCATGGACGTCGTAGACGCCCAGTTGTGTGCTGCCCGAAAGACAGCTGAAAGTAGTGAACAGCGATGACTAATACTTTGATCTTAAATTTTTTGGAAGTTTTTCCTAAGATAGCTTGAAACGTCAAGAAAAAACGGCGGTCGCGAAGTGGTAGACCTAATAGAACCTAAGCGCTGTCTCGAAAATGAATCTTTTACAATGCATCCTGTTTCACGATCTTCGAACAATTTTCAACATAACGCGTACTCCGACGTAGAGTGAAAAATCCATTCTGTTCCTCCAATTATGGCCATTACTGCAGAATATGACTTTCATGACAAATGTGCGATAGACGCAAAAATTTCTCAAAGTACGCTAATACTGAACAAATGAGTTTCTAAGACACAACTGGCGCGACCTCTTTCCAGATATGGAGATGAGAGTTGCAAGAGCCGGTGGAACTTTGTGGCAACAGTTCATCACGAGGAAAACGAGCTTAGTACCGGAATAATTTGCTGGTAGAATGTCCCACGGCGTGTTTTAGGTCAGAAACTTCTGTTTCACGTAATATTTTTGCTTGCTCTAACTGGGACATCGCAGTGGCAGATATGTTAGTACGTATAATGTGGGCCATATAACAAAAATGGAAACAAATTCTTTAAGGAAGCTTTCATATGAGTATTCGCCAATTTTATTTTATTCCTTTTTTTAAATTGCATCTTATAGCCATATCATTTTACTGCAGGGGTTTTCAAAGAGTCAGCTGATTACCTAGCTAGAATCCCGCTTTTCTTCTTTAAATACAAAGTAGGTAACTAGTATTTTCAGAAGTATAAAAAACGCACAACAGCATTTCAACTCTCTATTTTTGTCTTCAGATGACACATAATTTTTCCCTCTTCTCTACCAGAAGCAGCATTGTGGTAATGCGTAAAAAAGGCGTTGTTGTCAAGAGAACTTTTTCAATGAGCTACAATTGAAATATTTGAAACCGAAAGGCGGCAGTTCCGGAGCTTGTATATCTGCACACGAAATTTAAACATTTTCCTGTATATGCTACATGTGTAACAACCTGTCACCCGCGAATATTCAGAGGCTCTAGTACGTTTCTCAAAAGTTAGTGCCTTCGGGTTTCACGGGAAAAAAATGAGGTAAGTGACATTTAATCGTCGTACCAATTTGTCAGTAGAGCAGATATATATGTTAAAAATTTTTTGTTTTTAAAATTCAGTCTTAATCACACCACGTATGTTACAAGAACATAGGTGACCGGCTTCGGTCATATCACATGACCATCATCAGACCCATGGCATCCTTCGAAGATGGTAGGTGGAGCACTCTTCTCAGCTGCTGTGATGTCAATTGGTCTTTTTTCTTCTTTGTGAACGATGTTGTTGAGGCCTTTGGCATTGCAGCATCATATCGATATGTGAGTTGTCACTCGACTGCAAGCATATATCTATGCTAGATTCAGTCGGTCTGTCTTTTATTAAAATGTCATGAAACTGATTTATTAAAAGTGGAGTCATATTTCGTAATATTTCTATTCGGAAGTTTAAAATTGTGATATAAATATTTAGATACTGTCCTAAGGTACATTTCTGCCATGGATACAACTGGGTCCTATGATTTTCTGAACAAAAGAGTACATGTGTGTTTATAGAATTTCGTTAAAGAGATCATGAAACTGTTTTTCACGAAAATCTAACTGTTCATTGAGAAGCACTGACGGTTCATATCTGTAATGGGCATATATCTCGATCCCCTCCAAAATATTTAATAATAAGCCTTTATTCGCGTAATGAAGAACTTACAAATTCTGTTGTACCGTCCCTACGGCATGCCTATTAGAAGTTGTGTGATGGCCAAAGACTGATTTTGCTCGTGCGGTACCTGATGTATGTTCTTTGTATCTTGTAGCAGAGCTCCGGCCTGTTTGGCCAATGTATATTTTTCTACAATCACCGCATTGGATCTTGTAAACCTCTGATCTGAAAACCTATCGTTATCATTACCTACAGTATGTCTTAATTTATTTTGCGAAGTATTCTTAGTTTCAAATGCTTTTGTTATTTCAGAATTCTTAAATAGATTACTGATCCTATCTGATATGTTCCCCATGTAGGTCATTTTTGTGTATTTATGAGCTTCTGTTAGTGGTGTACTTCGTGATTGTTGCATTTTATTAATCATAATTTGAACTTGACGTGTATCAAAAGAATTGGTCTTCGCAATCTATTTTAGAATAGAGGTTTCTTTTTTAAGTTCAGTTGACATCACAGCAGCTGAGAAGAGTGCTCCACATACCGTCTTCTGATGATGGTCATGTGATATGACCGAAACCGGTCACCTATGTTCTTGTAACATACGTGGGGTGTCGGCCGGAGTGGCCGAGCGGTTCTAGGCGCTTCAGTCTGGAAACGCGAGACCGCTACGGTCGCAGGTTCGATTGCAGCCTCGGGCATGGATGTGTGTGATGTCCTTGGGTTAGTTAAGTTTAAGTAGTTCTAGGTTCTAGGCGACTGATGACCTAAGACGTTAAGCCTCATAGTGCTCAGAGCCTTTTGAACCATACGTGGTGTGATTAAGACTGAATTTTAGAAACAAAAAAATTTTAAAAAATTTTAATCACTGTTCCAAAAATGTTTATTAAGATATATATGTTTTTAGCGAAGCTATTGAAGGTAAATGAATGGTGAATAAATTAGTTTATAACATCCATACATGGGTTACAACCGTTTCGCTAGCCATAAAGCACCTCACCCTACACGGGAAGTGTTCCACTGTTTTTGCAATTTAATATAAATTTTACTTCAATTGGTTAGCAGTATAATGAGACTTATAGTGTGTTCTTTTTTGTTCCAGCTTTCCGGGAGAGCTGGGAAGAGTGGTGGACATACGATGGAATTTCAGGTAAGGCCGACACCGTATTTGTTCAGACTCAGTAGATTCAGTTCCAGTAGACGGTCATGAGCAATTGCTGCGAACCCTTTCAGTCGCTGCCACTTGTATCTGTACAAGAACGTCTCTAGATGTTCTCACAGAGCTACTAATATATCTCTCTGTGGTTAGAAGTGTTGGTGTAAATGTACTGGGACGTAATGGAGCCACAACGCTCATAGTAATAGTACTTAGTCCTCGTGGAAGTTGAAAAAATTATGCCGACAGCTGTGGCCGAGCGGTTCTAGGTGCTTCAGTCCGGAACCGCGCTGCTGCTACTGTCGCAGATTCAAATCCTGCCTGGAGCATGGATGTGTGTGATGTCCCTAGGTTAGTTAGGTTAAAGTAGTTCTAAGTTTAGGGGACTGAGGACCTCAGATGTTAAGTCCCATAGTGCTTAGAGCATTTGAAGCATTTTGAAAAAATTCTGAAAACAACGTTCATTCGTAATTTTTGAAAAATAATTTATTCTTAAAACTGAGAGGAATCTACTTTATTATCACAGTTCCCATTGTCTCCTAGTATACACAGCTTACCTGACGAGCAGCAGAGCTTAATACTATTTTTATTTTGAAGTCGATATCCGTATAGTTGGTAGGTCGGTAGAAACCAAACAGGGGGGAAATATTCGTCACTGGCACTACCAGTCCCAGAAGGATAGGAAAGGTGCAGAAGTAGACCTAACGTTGGTGAGTATCAGTATCAAGAAAAGTAGTGATTGTTATTGTGACGTTTCTTTTTTACCGTTCTCCAGTTCAGGGGTTGTACTGGAGATTGTATTACACACAACTGTCTTTACAGAATGAGCTAGAGATAATTTGATCCCATGACTCTGTAGGTTCTTTAAACCTGCCGGGGCTCTAAAAATGTAAATCAGACACTACCTTCAAAGCAGTTAAACATGTACATCACCTGAAGAAAAAACGACCAGTTCTTTTTGGTAAAAT
Organism: Schistocerca cancellata; assembly: GCF_023864275.1. Lineage (NCBI taxonomy): Eukaryota > Metazoa > Arthropoda > Insecta > Orthoptera > Acrididae > Schistocerca > Schistocerca cancellata. Next base: position 564,171,055 of record NC_064633.1, on the reverse strand, counting down.
CATGTAGTCTACTGAAGAAGACCCTCATAATTTCGCTTTCATATGTTCGGAAACGATTCATCTCACTTCATCAGCTGCTGCTGGATCATGTGAGTCAAAGTTGCTTTATCGTAGAGCGAAAAATACGTAATTCTAAGAAATCTGATAAAAACTCGAAAGAAAAATAAGAAGACTTTGAAAATTACAAAAAAAAATTGCAACAGTGCAGGGTCTAAACTACTGTCAGAAACTACCGTAGAGAATATGAGGAACGTTCCACAGTGAAGCATTTTAGCTTAGAAAATTTGTTATTGGACAGTGATTTTTTTCTGTTGTACTGAAAGCATATTGAAAAATAAACTTGCAGAATAGTGTCAGATCCCTGTTCAGTAGTTACAGGAATGTTATCCAAGTATAGTTCGGTTAAGGTCTTTCCATGCCAATGAGTCCACGTAGTTAAACACAAATCGCATGGGACAATATATGTACAGTGATGGCAAGATTCCGAGATACTTAAAAAAACGACTTGCACTAAGTTCGACAACATACACCACCAGATTGTCCTTTATGAGCTATGAATACTGTTCGTGTATGTGAACGGTTAGCCTAGAGTGAGATATCATAGCACATAGGACAAAGTAAAGCTAAAATAAGATAGCATAGGGTATAATGGAGTAAAAGTGTACAGGATAAGAAAGTCTTCCATTTTCACTGCAAGATATATTGGAAATTTTATAGTGAGGATAGCAGTTTCTGCAGTAGATTCTTGGTTTGACGTTTCCGTGAACTGTTCACTACCCATGACTGACATTTCTGGTCTCATAGCGAAAAGTGTATTTATCAGTCTTCTTAATAACAATAGCTCAAGTCTATAGCATTCGTTGGAAGTTCAACTGCAGCAGCTGTTACACAGCTCCCATCTTCGGTACTATCAATATCGCCCTCCTATGCCACCTTCGGTGTGGTTAGACCATAGGCTCTGTCACACCTAAGCTAGCCGTCTTCCAGTGACACGCATCACACCTCAATTTTGAATTTTCAGTAACACGTTTTCCTTGCAGATATTTAACCAGTAACAGTTACTACGATATACCATAATGAGATAACTGCTGAGAGTTACGGTAACCCAACAAAGAAGGTATTGGATTAAATTCAGCACTGTGGTCTAATGAACTAAATAATTAGTCTACAGAATTTCGGACCGAGTTTTTTATTGCACAGAAGAGTTATTAGCAAAGAAAACGTAGCATGTCATTCACAAGATAGAAATTTTTAGGAGTTAAAATAGCATGCCGCTCAAGCAAAGGGAGTGCTTTCGGACGGTCAGTGGCACATACACATGGTTTACTAGATAACGTCGGATGCTCGGTGTGGCAATTCCAGGCTGAAACTGTCGTATGTGGAGACGTTCCAGTGCTAGCAAATGGTAGTGAAATGCAAGAACATATTTAGGAGATTGACGTGTGGTATAGGGGATGTAACAATTGTCACTTACTGTGCATTAACTGGCGCCAAGACACGACTGCTGAACGACGACAAGTAGAAACATACATTGTGTAACGTCTCCTTAGAAAAATTATACATGAATGTGTTTAAACTGACACACAATATTTTTAGCGCAACGCAATCTGACTTTCAAAAATCCCTACAAAAGAATGGCCCTGACTAACACTAACCTATACCTTTCACAAATCACTTCCCTCACCAAAAATCTTCGTTACTCGAACTACTGCAATACAGCGAGCGCCACTACTGCCAGCTAAATAAAAGATTCAAACTACTGAAGGCACTAACTACTAATAGGGATAGTTAGCAAATGAAAGATTTTGATAACAAACAATGTATTTACCTTACTAGTGTTCAACAGTCATAATATATATAGCAGTTCATGACATCCAGTCTTACAAATTTCAAAACTCCGCCATCTATCTCCCCACATCCACCACTGCTGGCGCCTCACCTACAACTGCTAAACGCTACGCGCTGTTCACATCCATCTGCCCAACATTACAATGGCAGACAACAATGCAAACTAGCCACAGACTGCACACAGCACAGCCAGCGATTTTTCATACAGAGCGCTATGTGGCGTTACCAATAAGAAAACCTAAACAGCCTACTTACAATTGGACATCTGGGAGTACGCATTGAGAGCGATTTAAAGTGTGATAACTACAAAAAATGGCTCTGAGCACTATGGGACTTAACTTCTGAGGCCATCAGTCCCCTAGCAATTAGAACTACTTAAACCTAACTAACCTAAGGACATCACACACATCCATGCCCGAGGTAGGATTGTGTTTCGTCACATGTTGGTTTAGTAAGCGCAGAAACGTCACTGAGAGGATCACCAACTCCTTTGGTAGATGCTACTTCTGAAGCGTTGTGGAACACGGCACGGATAACTGTTTAAATTTACAGAGCCTGTGTTACTAGAAAAGTCAATGACTATGTTGCCTATGAAGCTGATATCTGTACATATATCATTGGTGACCTTGCAGCTCTCGAAGAATGAAGTTGTAGTGAAATCTAGACCTTTCTCTGCTTACAGGCGTTGATAAATATCAACGGGGACAGTTGAAAAATGTGTGCCCAGACCGGGACTCGGACCCGGAACATCCTGCTTACATGGCAGGCGCTACGTCCGACAGATCCACCGAGAACACACAGAATAGTGCGACTGCATGGACTCATCTCGGACACGCTCCCCGTGAGACCCACACTTTCCAACTTTCTGTAGTGACCCTACCTACCACACTCGTTACTCGCGGCAGTCAATCTACTGATTCCCGTAAGAGTTTAGGCAGTTTGAGTGCATCCGCACTGAAGACGATCATTGGCCGGTAAGCCTTATCTATATGAAGCTGATATCTGTACAGATATCATTGGTGATTTGCAGCTCTAGAAGAATAATGAAATCGAGACCTTTCGTTGCTTACGGGTCTAGATTTCATTATAACTTCACTATATTGGTTCGTCCTCCGGATATGTCACGAAGGGCTACGAATGTAAAATTAGAAAGATTCGGGCTCACATGAAAGCTTATCGCCTGTCGCTTCTCCTGTACACTATTAGCGATTTTAAGAGGAAAAGATTGGAGCTACAGCTGTACTCAGAGCACTCACCGCTACACGCCATAAGTAGGCTTTTATAGTGTAGATGCAGATGTAGATGTGCACTAACTCAGTGTAATATTTAAAATACACTTAAATTGTGGCTGTCAAATTTCTTTTGGAAGTTTCAATTAAAACTGAAATAAATGATGATTGTATTAAGACTGATACCTGTTAAGCCACTTCTACATGAACATCTACAAATACATATTCACCTGCACCAACATACATACTTTTCAATCAACGGTATGGTGCATAGTGGTAGGCACCCTCTACAAATAGTCATTTCCTTTCCAGTTCCACTCGCAAACATACAGAGGTAAAAACGCCGGACGTAGGAGAGTCATTCTGCAGTCAGGCTCAAATGTCGGTTTTCAAAATTTTCTCAATAGAGCCCCTCGGAAAGAAAGTTACTGTCCCTCCATTGGTATCCATTTGAGTTCCGTAATACTTGCGCCTTGTTCGATCCCACCGGCAACAAATCTATCATCCCGCCTCAGAATTGCTTCAAGTCCTCCTTTAATCCGTTCTGGTGTGAATCCCGAATACTCCAGCCGTACTCAAAACTGGGTCGCACTAGCGTCTTTTAAGCGGTCTCCTTTACAGATGAACCACATTTTCTTAATTTTTCCTAATAAAACCCGCAGTCGACCATTCGCCTTCCCTACTAAAATCATTACATGCTCATTCTATTTCATATTACTTTGCAACGTTACGCCCAGGTATTTTAACAACGTGACTGTGTCAAGCAGCACACTAGAAAATGCTGTATTGCATCATTATGGTTTTGTTTTTCCCACTCATCTGATTGAACGTACATTTTTCCACATTAAGTACTAGATGCTACATATCACACCAAGAAGAAACTTTATGTAAGTCATCTTGTATTCTCCTGCAGTCTTCTGCCGCGCGGCAACTCCGCGCGGTTTAAAGCGCCATGTCACGGATTGCGTGGCCCCTCCCACCGGAGGTTCGAGTCCTGCCTCGGGCATGGGTGTGTGTTTTGCTCTTAGCATACGTTAGTTTAATTGGTGTGTAAGTCTAGGGACCGATGACTTCAACAGTTTGGTCCCTTGGGAATTCACACACATCTGAACATTTGATCAACTTCTACACCTTCCCGTACACTATAGCCTGATCAGCTAACAACCGCTGATCGCTGCTCGGCCTGTCGGACAGCACATTTATGTACATACACTGTAGAATCAAATAAACTAGTACACCTGCCTAATATGTTGTAGCGCCCCGGCAATCACGCAGAAGTGCCGCAGTATTATGTGACGTGGGCTCGACTAATGTATGAAGTAGTGCTGGAGGGAACTGACACCATGAATCCTGCAAAGCTGTCCATAACTCAGTAAGAGTACGAGGGGGTGGAGATTTCTTCTGAACACCGCATTACAAGGCATTCCAGATATGCTCACTAATGTTGATGTCAGGGGAGTTTGGTGGCCAGCGTAAGTGTATAGCAATTCTGGATGTGTGGGGTGTCGCATAGTCCTGTTCGAATTTTCCAAGTCCATCTGAACTCACAATGATATTTATTGTATTTGAATTGACTACTCTGCAGCGGACGGATCTTAAGGATATTGTTCTGTAAAATATCAGATCCGTACTTTCACCCTTATTACATACAGGAATCACCTGGGCTTTCTTCCTGCCGCTTGGGACTTCGCGTAAGGCGACATGTAAGCTACGTAAGAGACCAATGTTGCAGTGTACTCTTCGTAAAATCGAATTCGGATTCCATAATGACCTGGCGACATGATCAGTTTCAACTCCTTCAGTTGTTTTTCTACGCTATGTGTGTTTATTAGTCTCCTCCATAAGGCTGTGCGATGATCAAATGACGGTTGTTTGGTTGTATGAATATCACGCGTGAACGATTTCTTAGATACATAGTTTAAAACTTCGTCTTTCGGCTTGTGACTTACATTTATTTAAGATCGTATTGCATGGTGTTCGATAGAAACACTAATTAACGATTTAAGGACATGACGTAACGTGTACTCCAAATTTTCAAATGTTAAAGTTCGATAACTATCATTATGTGTCATTTGCCACTTACTCACTCTCGGCTGATGGTCTCTTCCAGTCGTTTTTTTATGTAACATTTTTCAGTGTTACATATCTATGCTGTTCATGTTTCCTGATGCCATCTACCCAATGGAGTACATTAAGAAAGTTCAAAGAAAGGCAGCACGTTTTGTATTATAGCGAAATATGGGAGAGTCACAGAAATGATACAGGATTTGGGCTGGACATCATTAAAAGAAAGACGTTTTTCGTTGCGACGGAATCTTCTCACGAAATTCCAATCACCAACTTTCTCCTACGAATGCGAAAATATTTTGATGACACTGATCTACATAGGGAGAAACGGTCACCCCGATAATATAAGTGAAATCAGAGCACATACGGAATGATACAGGTGTTCGTTCTCTCCGCGCCCCCTACGAGAATGGAATAGTAGAGAATTGTGAAGGTGGTTCCATGAACCCTGTGCCAGGCACTTAAATGTGATTTGCAGAGTATCCATGTAGATGTAGATATAGAAAGTCGAGTGACGTCTCAAACATTTTTCATGTCAAGAAAGCCAGCAGCATCTGACGAGGAGTACTTGTGGCACTACAATCAAATAATCCTGAACATTAATCGTTTCCTGTCTGTACTTGCATTTATGCAAGCAGCGTTTCTCATGATGAGACGTCCTGCGGAACAGGGATGATAAGCAAGCCACTTAGCAATTCAGTTAACTACAAGAACGTGAGAATAGGGTTCACTTTACAAGGTCAAGGTTCAAGCATGGTACATGGAGCTAATGGCACATATACCTAAACTGTGTTTTATCTGGAGGATGCGGCAGAGACTGGTTGGCGAGTAGTAAGCTGAAGAAGATAATGACATTTGTTGCCATCGTCTTCAGTTGGAAGACTGGTTTTATGCATCTATCCATGATACTCTACGCTGTGCAAGCCTCTTCACCTCAGAATAAGTACTTCAACGTACATCAATCTGAATTGGCTCATGCACTCATCTTTCGGCCTCCCTCTACTATTCATAACCCCCACTCTTCGCTCCAGTACTAAACTGCTGATCCCTTGACGTCTCAGAACTGCTTTCTACGAACCGATCCCCTCTAGTCAAACTGTGCCACAAATTTCTTTTCTCCTAGTTCTAATCAGGACCTTGTCATTAGTTACATGTTCTACCCATCTAATCGTCAGCGTTCTTCTGTAGCACCATATATCGACAGCTTCTTTTCTCTTCTTGTCTAAACTGTTTATCTTTCATGTTTGACTTCCATATATTGCTACACTCCATACGATTAATCTCCGAAAAGACTTCCTATAATTTTAATCTACTTTCGATAACAACAAATTTCTGTTCTTCACATACCCTTTCCTTTTCATTGTCATTCTGCATTATATATCTTCTCTACTTCAGCCATCTTCAGTTACTCTGCTGCCAAAATAGCAAAACTCATCTGCAACTTTAAGTGTCTCGTTTCCTAATCTAAGTTCCTCAGCATCACCTGATTTAATTCTACTATGTTCGCCACCCTTGCTTTGATTTTGTTGATGTTCATGTATATCCTTCTTTCCGGACACATTCGGTTCCTCTCCTCTTCCAAGTGCTTTGGTATCTCTGACACAAATACAAGTCATCAGCAAGCCACAAAGTTTTTATTTCTTCTGCAGGGAGCTTTATTTCCTTTTCAGAATTTTTCTTTGGTTTCCATTACTCGTTGCTCAATGTATAAGAAATACGCACATCGTGTTTGCTCTTGTACTACATTGAACAGTGGAACGTGAGCTCCTTAACACATCATTCAAAAAGGGGAATAAATAACCCCTGTAGCACTTAATTGGTAGTGGAGAAACTCACTGTACTAAACGTAAGAGCAGTTTCAGTATGGAAAGGAAGAGTGAGATGTGATAGTCGGTTCCACTTCTTGGTGATTGGGGTAGGTCAGCATATGAAACGAAATGTATTGTACACGTGAGTATTATAAGACCATTTACTCGTCTCATAGCACACCTAGACTCACCTGCGGACATGTGATCCGGCACATGATGAATGTGGAGCGGAATCAGACACTAAAATCGGCACTTTGTAGAAAAACTGTATACAAGCACTTCTAGGGGCCCACATACTGCCAAGGTTGTTTCGACTACGCTGCAGAAGTTCCACTGTGATGCTCTTACACATCCCCATACAATTCTGATCTCTCGCTACGTGATTTTCATAATTACGTATATGTTGTGTGTTTAAATAAAGTACTAGCACCACAAAGTAAAACTGAGTGAAGATGGAGAGTTAATGATAATTCACAGGGTTGTCACACAAAATGGTACTAGACATTAACTGTTTTACGCTCAAATAGGAAGCGCAGCAGATCACGCATGAGAAACTCAGAAGGATTTGTAGTCTCTTGGACACTACAGTGCTTCTGTTTCTCGGTTTTTAATTAATGTAGTAGACATAAAATTTATTCCTTAAGAAGAAAATGATAGTATGTAGCCGAGATACCCTGAGAATGTGCTGTCCCTGTAGGGTTTAACCAGCGTTAGGTGAGAGACGCGCAAAGAGGAGCTACAGTGTGACAACGAGGCAGTGCGTATATATAGCCTAGAACACGCCTGGAACGCTGCTATTACGTCATAGCTTTACATTGATCCACTGAGAAATAGCTTTCAACTTCAGCATGTATCGGATGCAGAATAGCAAGGCCGAGTAGGTCACCGTCTATAATTTATCCAATGCTGAGCCTCTTTTGGTTCCCAACGAATGCGTTCTAGACAAAGTGAATCTTATTTCTTTGGATTCTTAACGACGAATGGCATTTCTTGTGGTTGTTTGCAATACAGGATGACCCTTCCGATAATACTTCAACGACGCTGATAACAGGCGCTTGAAGTTTTCTTGTAGGTCTGTTGACGGTACTGGTCAACATATCGATATAGAAACATTCGGACGTTTTCAGAATTTTACTACACTGAGAAGATGTAATTTTCTAGAAAATAATTTCCGTATTACTATAAAACGATGAGTTAAGAACGCTAGACGAGTTACTATTTCTCTAACAGTCCTTGTTCATAGATACATGAAGTTTCCTTAAACGAGGTTTTGCAGTGATTTAGATCCGTGTGTCAGTTTGGAACACTTTTGCTCAAACACTTTCCGTAATGTGTATATAATAACCATGGTGCTTTTGGTCCTATATAACCTACGCGGCAGATGACCTCATAAACATGGAGACATAATCTAATTATATGGAAAATTTATGAACTTGAAGCAATGGCTTAAATGCCGGTAAAAAATCGCAGCATAGGCTGTTGAAATTGACTTCAGAAGACCGTTTAGACTCTGATTACAAAGCAAATTATCAATAGTGCTATTCGAAACTTGCATATTTCCTGTGGATCACAACACCATTTGCTGGAGATGAGTAGTTATAAAACTGTATCATAATATTTTAATGTACACTTTTGTTTACGAGAACGTTTATTTGGTCACAAATAAGAAACGTACAATGAATGTATTGTAATCGACACTGATCATTCCCCACCAGACACCAACAAAGATGCTGAAGTATTTTTTTCTAATTCTCAAAAACAGAAAGCCACCAATGCCACTTAGTAAACGCCAGAAACACTTATCTTACCATGTTCGGCTTAGAGACATTCTTCGCTCGCCTCTTCAACTTCCTAAATTCTTCCGACATTCTTTTTAACAGAACGACACGATTCTGTCTACTGAACAGCAAGAACGACAAATAGTTCCTACAATATATATGTTAACGGAGTCACGGGGTCCATCTCATGTTGATGAGACAGGAGGACATTTGAGCACAATTAGATGAATAATTATTCGGAAAGTTCAAATTTCAAATACATTTGTTCTTACTAGGTTCTAACAGTTTTTCTTCCCATAATGGAGCACTGAACTTACAGCGATAGGTGGTATATGTACCTCAGCGACAGAGATGCAACCAGAACGAAAGTCTGTATCTCTGTCCTACACGATTTTTAATCCAAGCACTTCGGTCTTGGTCCTCCACTCTTTTTATTGCCTTTTGATTCTTCTGCGAATTGTATAATACCCGTTTCTTCCTATAGCTTAAGCCTTTTTCCCTCAGATGTACGAGCATCTTGTACTAGTTTACACTGCCGTACGCTTCTTCCAGATCGACAAATCCTATGAAAGCGTATTGATATTCCTTTAGTATTGCTTCCATTATCAACCGCAACGTCAGAACTTTCTCTCTGGTGCCTTTACCTTTCCTAAACCCAAAATAATCTTCTAATTCATCCTCAGGTTTATTTTCCATTATTCTACATATTAATTTTGTCGGCAGCTTGGATACACGAGCTGTGAAGCTGACTGCGTTAATACTCGCACTTGTCAACTCATGCAGTCTTCGGAATTACGTGGATAATATTTTTCCGAAAGTCTAATGGTATATCGCCATACTCATACATTCTACATGTGAATAGTCGTTTTGTTGCTACTTCTCCCAATGATTTTAGAAATTCTGATCGAATCTTATCTCCCTCTTCTGCCTTATTTGATCTTACGTCTTCCAAGGCTCCTTTAAATTCTGGCTCTCCTGTATCTTCTATATCGACATTATGTTTTTTCTTCTATTACAGCGGTCACGTCTTTCCCTCATAGAGGCCTTCATTGTACTCTTTATACCTTCCCGCTCTCTCTTCCGCTGTTAAGAGTGGAATTCCCATTGCTACCACCCATGCATTTGATGTCAGCGAATGTTGTTTTGATTTTTTTATATGAAGACTCAGTCCTTCCTCCATCATTTCTTTTCCGATTTCTTCACATTTCGATGGAACGATTCACCTTAGCTTCTCCGCACTTCCTGTTTATTTAGTACCTAAGTGATTTGTTCTTCCGTATCTCTGATTTCCCTGAACGTTTTTGTAATTCCTTCTTATTAGTGTTCAGCCTACACTACATCAATACTAAATTGTGATCTGAGTCTTTATGTGCTCCTGGGGACAGATTACAATCAAGTATCTGATTTCGGATTCTCTGTCTCACCATGATGTAACGTAACTGAAATGTTCCTTTATCTCACGGCCTATTCGAAGTATAACTCTTCCTCTTGTGAATCTTGAACAGAGCAGTCGCTGTTTCTAGCTGAAATTTATTGCAGGACTCAATAGTCTTTCTCCTTTCTCACTCCTGGTACCAAGAACATCTTCTCCACTAACCCTTTTCTCTACTTCTTCACCTACATCCGCAATCAAGTCCCCTATGCGTATTAATTTTCTTCTCTATTTGGGTACTGAATTACCCATTCAATATCCTCATATACTTTCCCAGTCTCTTCCTCTTCAGCCCGCGACGTCGGCGTGAATACCTGAGCCATCGTGGTCGGTGTTGGTTCGTTGTCGATTCTGATGAGAACAGCCCTAGCATTGAACAGTTTATTGTAACTAATTCTCTGCCTTACATTCCTGTTCACAACCAATCTTACTCCCGCTATACCATTTTCTGCCGCTGTTGACATTACCCTATACTCATATGACCAGAAATCCTCGTTTTCTTTCCATGTCACTTCACTGACTCCCGCTCTATCTAGACTAAGCCTAGAGGCCTGCTGCGTTACCAGTGATTTCCTTTGACACGGTCCTACGCTCCAGCCGTCGTATATGTTCACCATCTGATGAGACGCAGTCTGAAAATGATTTTTGATAAAATCGAAACCGGTTGCCTTGCGATCAGGATTGATTAATATTTGAATTACTCACTTAAACACTTTTACATCCAAAGATATGCAAACCAAATAATCCCTTCGCATCGTAAACGAACTGTTCTATGATACGTTGTGTTTTGGGATCAACTGTGTTTCGAGGCTTCAATTATTTCTGCTTCACGGTTGAGAAAAAATGATATTCAGATCTGAAATAAGCTGTGTTAACTAAACTAATCATTTCCCTCCTGTCGAAATACATAACTCTAGTTGGACACCAAAGCTGTTATCACTGATGTCTACAACGGATGATACTAGCCTACACAGCAGTAACACTGGTGTGTCCTTTGACGTTTGCAAAGGTAAAACTGCCACTCATTCGTCCGATATTGATCGCCGAGTGGACTGCTCGCCACTAGCGTAAATATCAGCTTTAGCGTCGGGGGCGTGACAGGCGGCCGCGACCCCTCTGCATCGCTGATGTTATTCACCTGCCGTCAACTTGGCCAACACGCCCAACTCGATTATTAACTTTCACCGAGCCGCGCTACAGAAATAAACGTAACAAGCACACCCAGAGGTAATTTATCACAGCGCCGAATCAAGTTCAGCGCCATTTATACCACAACCACTCCGGTGAATAGAGTCAACAGACACTGTTTAGGGTAGGATATGAAACAGCTGATGGTCTGAAATAACTGTTTAAAGTACAGGAACATTAGAAACAAGTATACAGAGATGCACTATACTGTGCTGGTTGCATTCATAAGCTATTAGGGCCAGAAGAGCTCTAACGGCTTATATCGCGTACATTTCTACCCCATAAATCTAACATAGTTTATGAAACAGCGAACAGTTCAGTAATCAGTTAGTAGGAACTTAGGCAATGCAAGAAATGTACCCCATTAAAATGGGCTCTGCTCAACGAAACAACTACTGTCTAGCACGCAGAAACTATACGCAATACAGTAAAAATACGAGGGTTGGAACTTAAATAGTGGCAACCGTTACAAAAGAGTTACATGTTTGCACCTGTTACTGTCCTTCAAAGTAGTCACCAGCGTTGTGTAGAACCCTTTGCTAGTGAAGTGGAAGGCGTAGTATCAACAGAACAGTCTCTGCTAACGGGATACTACGCCTTCCACATCGCTGGCAACGCACTCAACGCTGCTGACTACTTTGAAGGAAAATGGCTCTCAGCACTATGGGACTCAACATCTGAGGTCATCAGTCCCGTAGAACTTAGAACTACTTAAACCTAACTAACCTGAGGACATCACACACATCCATGCCCGAGGCAGGATTCGAACCTGCGACCGTAGCGGTCACGCGGTTCCAGACTGAAACGCCTAGAACCGCAAGGCCACACCGGCGGGCTTTGAAGGGAAGTAACAGGTGCAAACATGTAACTCTTTTGTTTCGGTTGTGAATAAATATTTGCCACTATTTAAGTTCGAACCCTCGTAATTGGGATGGAGATAATCAAATGCTCGGTGGAAGACAGATAACGATGACGAGACAATATCAGTAGTCACACTGAAGAAAATATAACTGATCACCTTGAAGTAGGGCGCTGATCACTTCAGGGCACTGTTAGTGATACACACCTGCGGTCAAGGTAAAGGATCTGAGCAGGAAAATGGGTCAGCACACAGACGTGACAAAACAGCTGGAAGGAGCTATCGTGTTTCGACGTCCCTAAGACCACACAGTACATGAAGTTGCGTGATGGGTTTCTGTTTCAACGCGGAGTTTCCATCATGTCTACAAGCAACGATGTACCACTGGACACAATGATAACCAGTCTAAGAATAGTCGTCGTAAACAGATTCCAGTCCGCAGGAGCAGGGGACGACTGTCCTGTCTTGGAAATCGATTTCTGACAGTGGATGCAGGTCCTTATCATCCTGTTTCCGAGAGACCATTGCAGAGGAAAGTGTATGCAATGGAAACTTGGAGAGGGTTTGTCGCGCAAGAACACTGCTCACGTTGTCACATAATGCTGCATGCCTCTAGTGGGCGAAACAATACGGAAAGTAGAAGAAGAATGTGGTCCAATGAGGCGTTTCATGCACCGTGTGTGGAGGTTGTTGTTCAGGTTGGAGATACTCCAACGTGATGTGTTTCCTACCATACTTTGAGCCCACTCGTTCAGATTACCATGAGCATGAACCAGGACGTATATTTCAACATTAATGGTAAATATGTGTTACCCATTTTTCTACATCTTTGTGATGACTAAGTTGCTGATACTTGGACCTTCCAATATGACAACATCCTTGTACAAAGTATGGTACTACACACACCATACCGCTCTTTGGTCTTAATCCTGTAGAGAATTTGTGGTATCACATGGAACAATATCTCAAGTGCAGCAATCAACTTCCATGCAAAAAGTTAGCTGCATGGGTTATTTATCGATGAGTGGCTTCAGCTAGTTATGACATAGGGTACTTCAAGGACGGTATGCTAATGCCTCTAGGGGTGACTAATTATTTGTGTGCTGGGCTTAGTTACAGCACAAAAAATATACCTCAGTCACTACAGTCGTTGCTTGGAATACTGGCTGGAAATGTTGAGTGCGGTAATGACTAATTGTACCATCAATGACTCATTGCACCATCACACTATCCGTACGAGGGGCAAAACCCATCTATATACCGAACGGGCTGCTACGAGCTGTCGAGTTTTGAGTTGCTTCAGCCAATGGATTCGTATGTCAAGAAAGGGTCATCAAAGTCAGTACAGAAATATGAGCATTTTATAAGAACATGCCATATTTTCGTTGCTCATTCGAGACGTTGCATCACTGGGAATGTCCAGTTCTCACACCGTTTTATCTCAAATTATTTATGCTTGACATCGTTGAAATGTAGGGGCGAACAAGAGTTTTCAGAAATATACAAGTAAAAACACCAACAGTCAAGACCACTAATTATAATTTTATTTTTTATAACAGGTTTCAACAAACATGTTCCCATAATCGAATCTATGAAGCATATGGATCGTAAAATAATAATCAGGTCAGATACTATAAGGTGGCGTGCACATTTTGACAAAATGGATATATACAACATACCTTATCCACAAACACCTCAATACATCTAGAGCGTCTGAAGTCGTGACACGCCATTCCAGGAACATGCAGAAAGCGATACCTTAACATGTCAATAATAAAACAAGATTTACATAAAATATCATGCAAAGTCATGTTCACACAATAGGTGAAAGGGAACTAAGGGGCAAGTCAAAACAAAGATGTTACGAAATACCAGCAGGTGGCACTGTAGTAGGAAATATACGGAAAAAGAATCGTGACATATAAAACATAAGAAAAAAAACTACATCCAAGAAATCGACAATGGATTGGAGTTTATACATTTTAGTGTGTAATTAAAACCGAAGTATTTTGGAATAAAATTCTGACAAATTTAAAAAAAATTAAAATAAAAAAATGATAAGAGAACATCAATTATAGTACCCCCTGTCTATTTAGTCAGATAGTTATAAGGCAAGTACAGTGTGTAGAACATATCGCCATTGATCAACCTTGCAGAACATCACTCGAAGTTTAGGTGATAATAGTACTGAACCGTGTAACTTAGATATGCCAAAACTAATTATCAAAAATCAAATTACGAACTGCGATCTCGGCTGTTGAATTTTTTACTTCTATATTTCGCTCATCTCCAAATTTTCGATTCAAGAAGTCAGTATTATTTTTATCTCAAAAGGAAAACCTGTGTAACATGCACAGAGCATGCTATGATATCGCCCTTAACAGCAGTTACAGCAAAACCACAATATAAGGAGAGCGTAATTACATGAAAATCGAACTATCACGTAGGTGAGACATTCCACCACATACATATGCAAGACGATGAAATGTATAGAGGTGCAGTTTTCTGCAAATACAGACCAACGTGTCAAATGTTCTGACAGACGCAAGTAATTTTCAACGTTTATAACAGTCGAATTATGCACCCGACAGACACGCAACTAAGATACCATTTTTGTGTTTACTGTCATGATTGTCGTGCAGATATTGAGCTTCGACATCGATACGCGATACCAAGTGATTCCTGACAGACAATATCACACGTTACATTCCACGTGGATTTGTCGCAGCGTACACCATTGTTATACGCCGTTCCATGTCTTCCGGAGTCATCAGTGTGTCCTTGTAATCTTCTTTAAATTTTCCTCGCAAGTAAGTTTCAAGAGATGTTATGTGTTGTGGAAGTGTAGGCCATTTTTGTTTGCTGAACGACCGATCCACCGCTCTCCAAATACTGTTTTAGGAGGGATTATACTATCTGTGCGAAATAGGTGGGACATCCGTCACGTTGGGACCATATTGACATGCGTTATGTTCAGTCTACAATGTCTTCTAATAACTACGGCACCATGAGTGAAAGGATGTGTAAATACATGTAGCTGCAGATAGTCCCATCAATAAAATGCTGACCGACGTGACTTTTCGAAAGTGCACACCACACGTTGACAGGCAAAGATTATGCAGTTTATGTTGCAGGTTATGCACTTCTCTGGGCTAGTGTAGATTTTCGACCAGCCCGTAGTGCATGTCATGAAGATTCATCACTTAGCAAAATCGTAAATACAAACGCCACATTTTTGTAGGCACTACTCGGAGAAATGTAACCTATTTTCAAAGTCGATGTCGTGAAGTTGTTGATGGAGCGAAACGTGAAACAGATGAAACAGAGTGGAGCGTAGTATTCGCAGAACACTCCTTTGGCTGCTTCCACTCGCGTATTCATGCCGTTTTGCAGTGACATACCGGATGGGTCAGAGGGAAAGGTACATGTCTCAGGGTTGATAATTATTCTGAACAAAAAATATGTCATGAACCTGTGCCCTGTTCTTAAGAGTTCCCAAGGAAACTAATGAAAACAATGGGGAACAGAACAACTGCAGGTGACCGTAAAGGAAACATTGTGATCTAATGCTTTGTTTAACTGTGTACATTTCCTCACGGAAGATGTTCAAAAATCCACCATCAATTCCACTGCATTTTGCACCTCTCTTAGACAGCTGCTGTATTGCTGATCTGAGGTCATGCGTAGATCGTGTACGTAAGTACACACATGTATAATACGGCCGAAAAGTTGTATGTAGTGAGGAAAGTCGTGGTTGTTGTTTGCTTTGAAATGTACGTAATCGGAATATCATCAACCCAAATAGTGTACAAGTTAACTGATGTGAAAGCACCGTAACCCTACGGCTGAAAACAGTCGGTTCATTAAGTCGTTGTGCGTGTGGGAAAAACGTGTGGTTCCATAAAAATGACCTACGGTCAGTAAAGACAACACTACGTAGCCTAATGTGGCTTTGGTTCTACTCACGTGTGAGTGCTGGTGAAGAGGGGCGCACGGCTGACACCCATGATTTCCAAACAGCTGTATGTAAGGTCAATTAAGAAAAAAGCGTATGTTCAATTGAAGTGTTTTTCTTCAACCTCGCCAATACTGTCGTCCATCAAAGCAGTAAATTTCCCCTTAACTCACCTTGTACAGATCGTAAATTCCTGCTACTAAAACGTTAGTGCCCCCTCATCAGATTTTCTTGTATTTCATTTGTATATTTTACTCATCACACTTCTAGTTTCTTGAATGTTTTATGTTTGCAACGGCATATCGTGAGGATTTGTCACCAACAGGAAACCTTTCGCCATACAATCACGCTGTTATTCTAAAAGTTTGATGACATTACACATTACTTAAAAGCACAACTTTAGGTTATTGTATATATACAAAAATTCTGAGAACGATCACGAGCAACTTGTATGACTGCTGCTACATGAGAGCACAGTTACATCAAAGCACAGACTGCTGGACTTATAGGTAAACACAGTATGTGTACTTGTGTTGTGTATTTACTTACATTTGGTGTAGCAGAGCATTGGTTTGTGAAGTCTTTACTCCTGCCGGTAGGACAATGGTTTGTGTCGCTCTTATACAGTGAGGTAACAAAAGTCACGGGATAGCGATACGCACACATACGGATCGCGGTGGTATTACGTACACAACGTGTAAAAAGGCAATATATTGGTGGAGCTGACATTTGTACTCAGGTGATTCATGTGAACAGCTTTCCGACGTAATTATGGTAGCACGACCGGAATTAACAGACTTTCAACACGCAAAAATACACTCCTGGAAATTGAAATAAGAACACCGTGAATTCATTGTCCCAGGAAGGGGAAACTTTATTGACACATTCCTGGGGTCAGATACATCACATGATCACACTGACAGAACCACAGGCACATAGACACAGGCAACAGAGCCTGCACAATGTCGGCACTAGTACAGTGTATATCCACCTTTCGCAGCAATGCACGCTGCTATTCTCCCATGGAGACGATCGTAGAGATGCTGGATGTAGTCCTGTAGAACGGCTTGCCATGCCATTTCCACCTGGCGCCTCAGTTGGACCAGCGTTCGTGCTGGACGTGCAGACCGCGTGAGACGACGCTTCATCCAGTCCCAAACATGCTCAATGGGGGACAGATCCGGAGATCTTGCTGGCCAGGGTAGTTGACTTACACCTTCTAGAGCACGTTGGGTGGCACGGGATACATGCGGACGTGCATTGTCCTGTTGGAACAGCAAGTTCCCTTGCCGGTCTAGGAATGGTAGGACGATGGGTTCGATGACGGTTTGGATGTACCGTGCACTATTCAGTGTCCCCTCAACGATCACCAGTGGTGTACGGCCAGAGTAGGAGATCGCTCCCCACACCATGATGCCGGGTGTTGGCCCTGTGTGCCTCGGTCGTATGCAGTACTGATTGTGGCGCTCACCTGCACGGCGCCAAACACGCATACGACCATCATTGTCACCAAGGCAGAAGCGACTCTCATCGCTGAAGACGACACGTCTCCATTCGTCCCTCCATTCACGCCTGTCGCGACACCACTGGAGGCGGGCTGCACGATGTTAGGGCGTGAGCGGAAGACGGCCTAACGGTGTGCGGGAGCGTAGCCCAGCTTCATGGAGACGGTTGCGAATGGTCCTCGCCGATACCCCAGGAGCAACAGTGTCCCTAATTTGCTGGGAAGTGGCGGTGCGGTCCCCTACGGCACTGCGTAGGATCCTACGGTCTTGCCGTGCATCCGTGCGTCGCTGCGGTCCGGTCCCAGGTCGACGGGCACGTGCACCTTCCGCCGACCACTGGCGACAACATCGATGTACTGTGGAGACCTCACGCCCCACGTGTTGAGCAATTCGGCGGTACGTCCACCCGGCCTCCCTCATGCCCACTATACGCCCTCGCTCAAAGTCCGTCAACTGCACATACGATTCACGTACACGCTGTCGCGGCATGCTACCAGTGTTAAAGACTGCGATGGAGCTCCGTATGCCACGGCAAACTGGCTGACACTGAAGGCGGCGGTGCACAAATGCTGCGCAGCTAGCGCCATTCGACGGCCAACACCGCGGTTCCTGGTGTGTCCGCTGTGCCGTGCGTGTGATCATTGCTTGTACAGCCCTCTCGCAGTGTCCGGAGCAAGTATGGTGGGTCTGACACACCGGTGTCAATGTGTTCTTTTGTCCTTTTCCAGGAGTGTAGTTGCTGCTAGATGCATAGGACATCACATTTTGTAAATATTTTGGGAATTCTGAAGATTCACAGTGTGATGACCGTGCCGCGAATACCAAATTTCAGGCAGTAGCTCTAACAACGCGCAACGCAGTGGCTGAGGACCATCAGTTAAAGACCGAGAGCACCGGCATTTGCGCAGAGTTGTCAGTGCCAACACACACGCAGAACTGCGTGAAATAACTACAGTAATCGACGTGTGACGTATGACGAACGAATCCGTTAGGACAGTGCGGCGAAATTTGGTGTTAATGGGATATGTCAGCAGACGGAAGACGCGAGAGCCTTTGCTAATAGCACGACAATGCCTGTAGTACTTCTCCTAGGCCCTTGACCATATCGGTTGGACCCTAGATGACTGGAAAACGGTGGCCTGGGCAGATGAGACCTGCTTACAGTTGGTAAGAGCTGATGGGAGGGTTAGAGTGCGGCGCAGACCCCAAGATGATGATGATGATGATGTTTGGTTTGTGGGGCGCTCAACTGCGTGGTTATCAGCGCCCGTACAATATCCCAACCTTCGCTCAGTCCAATTTCGCCACTTTCCTGGATGATGATGAAATGATGAAGACAACACAAACACCCAGTCATCTCGAGGCAGGTGAAAATCCCTGACCCCGCCGGGAATCGAACCCGGGACCCCGTGCTCGGGAAGCGAGAACGCTACCGCGAGACCACGAGCGGCCAGACCCCAAGAAGCCATGGAAACATCAACAAGGCTCTGTACAAACTAGTGGTGGCTCCGTAAAGGTGTGAGCTGTGTTTTCATGTAATGGACCGGGTCCTTTGGTCATACTGCAACGAGCATCGACTGGAAATGTTTACCTTTAGACTACTTTTGTATCCTGCCTGGAAGGTAGCGCATGGGTCTGCTTCTGTAAACTGAAGGGTAGGCCGAATGTTGGAAGTGAGTAGGGGCAGGAAAAGGTAAAACACGTCGGTAATGCGTATCAACTTATAGATATTTACTGTAGGAAAAAACAAGTTAATAAATGGTTACATAACTTGACAACGATGAGCAAGCCTTAGACCATTCGTAAGTAGTACATAGTCTCAGTAGTAAGCTGAGGTTGAAGCGATCTTTCCAGGCCGTCGGCTGTTGATGAAATGTGGTGAATCTGGACCGCAGCTCGTAGAGCTCCACAGCGCCGGCTAGAAGACGCTGTCGTCGGTGTTTGTCGTAGTGCCAGCATAAGAGCTTGCACCTATGCTGTGGCACCGTAGCTATCGATACCACAAGTACTTTGAGACGATTTTCAGCCATTCTAGAACTTCATGCTCACAAAGAACGCCGGAATGTTTATCGATTACATTGCAACGTAACACGATTGTTCTCGGTTGGTTTGAAGTGCATTACGGGCAATTCGAGCGACTTATTTGGAGATCCAGTGTCCCGTTACCTGCAGATATGGGGTGGATATCGAACCGCTGGTCCCTGGCAACAGTGCGTTTTCGATTCTCACCTCAATGAGGCCAGAGGACAGAGCGACTTTGCCACGCAGTCATTCGTGGCCAGTGGTGGAGCTGCATCAGTTGCTGACTATGCCAGGATCAGAGTGTGCGCCAGAGACCTGCTCTTTCAGAAGCTGTTGATGAAAGCGATGCCATCCGTAGAATGAACCCCAGCCCCCCAGCGTCTGGTAGTCTGCACGTGGCGACGGTAGTGGCTAAGTGATTTCGTGGCTATAATGGTCTCAGTTTCAACCTGGCCCCATCAGGGCTGATGATGGATTGTACGAGGAGCAATCCGTTGAGCGGTGGACATGCGTGGCAATCAAGAGCAGCAGAGCGGTGACGCTCCTCCAGGCCTCACACTGGTAGTCTGCTACACAGTAGCCTCCGACTCGATACTTTTAGACGGCTGGGCTGCCTGTACCTACGCACGGAGGTCAGGCTTTATGACGTGTTGACGCCGAAAGCGTCACGCAGCTGAAGCGCCGATGTGGTGCGGGAGCATGGATGTCACTAACACCACGTGCCGAGGTCGGTCCTGGTGGCGAAATTCTGCACCAGCAGCTTGCTGCAAGCAGAGCGGTTGCAGCAGCAGTGTCTTGCACTGGCCAGCTTCGCTGAGTTACTACTTGATAAAATTCCGTACATTATACACTCCTGGAAATGGAAAAAAGAACACATTGACACTGGTGTGTCAGATCCACCGTAATTGCTCCGGACACTGCGAGAGGGCTGTACAAGCAATGATCACACGCACGGCACAGCGGACACACCAGGAACCGCGGTGTTGGCCGTCGAATGGCGCTAGCTGCGCAGCATTTGTGCACTGCCGCCGTCAGTGTCAGCCAGTTTGCCGTGGCATACGGAGCTCCATCGCAGTCTTTAACACTGGTAGCATGCCGCGACAGCGTGGACGTGAACCGTATGTGCAGTTGACGGACTTTGAGCGAGGGCGTATAGTGGGCATGCGGGAGGCCGGGTGGACGTACCGCCGAATTGCTCAACACGTGGGGCGTGAGGTCTCCACAGTACATCGATGTTGTCGCCAGTGGTCGGCGGAAGGTGCACGTGCCCGTCGACCTGGGACCGGACCGCAGCGACGCACGGATGCACGCCAAGACCGTAGGATCCTACGCAGTGCCGTAGGGGACCGCACCGCCACTTCCCAGCAAATTAGGGACACTGTTGCTCCTGGGGTACCGGCGAGGACCATTCGCAACCGTCTCCATGAAGCTGGGCTACGGTCCCCCACACCGTTAGGCCGTCTTCCGCTCACGCCGCAACATCGTGCAGCCCGTCTCCAGTGGTGTCGCGACAGGCGTGAATGGAGGGACGAATGGAGACGTGTCGTCTTCAGCGATGAGAGTCGCTTCGGCCTTGGTGCCAATGATGGTCGTATGCGTGTTTGGCGCCGTGCAGGTGAGCGCCACAATCAGGACTGCATACGACCGAGGCACACAGGGCCAACACCCGGCATCATGGTGTGGGGAGCGATCTCCCACACTGGCCGTACACCACTGGTGATCGTCGAGGGGACACTGAATAGTGCACGGTACATCCAAACCCTCATCGACCCCATCGTTCTACCATTCCTAGACCGGCAAGGGAACTTGCTGTTCCAACAGGACAATGCACGTCCGCATGTATCCCGTGCCACCCAACGTGCTCTAGAAGGTGTAAGTCAACTACCCTGGCCAGCAAGATCTCCGGATCTGTCCCCCATTGAGCATGTTTGGGACTGGATGAAGCGTCGTCTCACGCGGTCTCCACGTCCAGCACGAACGCTGGTCCAACTGAGGCGCCAGGTGGAAATGGCACGGCAAGCCGTTCCACAGGACTACATCCAGCATCTCTACGATCGTCTCCATGGGAGAATAGCAGCCTGCATTGCTGCGAAAGGTGGATATACACTGTACTAGTGCCGACATTGTGCATGCTCTGTTGCCTGTGTCTATGTGCCTGTGGTTCTGTCAGTGTGATCATGTGATGTATCTGACCCCAGGAATGTGTCAATAAAGTTTCCCCTTCCAGGGACAATGAATTCACGGTGTTCTTATTTCAATTTCCAGGAGTGTACGTCAGTGAAGTCCTCTTCTAAGGCCTCAAACAACGTCAGAAAAATATGTGTAGTTACATTAAAAATAGCTACACACCTCTTCAAATGTTTTGCATCACTCCTATATGTCTTGCAGATGTGTTGCCATTGTGACTTTTCCTGTACCGATCGGAAGGTCACTAATGACTTTGTAAACATACACACGGTTACGAGAGCGCTACCTAAGAGTAAAACTCCGCATTCTTACGGACTGCAGCAATTTTGATGAAAGTAAAGCCACAGAAGGGAGTTGTTAGAGAGCCATGTGAAACTGTAAAGTGAACATCCACATGCCACAAAGGACAACAGCGACCATTTATTGGGTTCACATCATCACGTTACGCGCAAAAAGCTTGTCAACCAGAGCAACTGCTGGAAGTCTGCACCGGGTCCAAGTCATGTAGCGGAAACGTCGAATGACAGGCGATATTTAGTACATATGTCAGACAGGCCGTGCCACATTCTGCAGGTGCACAAGATGATGGATATCTACGACTTTCGAGTCAAACAAACCGCTGTGTGAGTTGGTGGTGGAGTATTTCTTGCAGTCAGAGGTAGTTTACCTTGTAGCGAAAATGAGGTAGATAGGTCGTGTGAAATAGTATGGGTGGAGGTTATACCTGACAATCGGACTAAACTATTAATAGGATCGTTTTGTCGACCCCTCGACTCAGAAGATATAGTTGCTGAACAGTTCAAAGAAAACTTGAGTGTCATTTCAAATAAGTACCCCACTCTTACAATTATAGTCGGTGGTGACTTTAATCTACTCTCGATGTGCTAGAAAAATCATACGTTTAAAGCCGGCGGCTGTACTGAATGCGTTCTCAGAAATTTATTTTGAACAGTTAGTTCATGAGCCCACTCGAAGCGTAAATGGTTGCGAAAGCATATGTGACCTTTGAGCAACAAATAATCCTGTACAAGTAGTGACTATTGTGACGAATACAGGGATTAGCGACCACAAGGCAGTTGCTGCTAGGCTGAATACTGTAACACCTACAAACATCAAAATGAAACGCAGAGTACATCTATTTTAAAAAGGCTGATAAAAATGCTCTTAACGCCTTTTTAAGAGACAGTCTTCACGCCTTCCGATCTAATCATGTAAGTGTAAAAAAGTTGTGGAATATTTATAAAGATATAGTTTCGACAGCAATTGAGAGATATATACCACATAAATTAATAAGTGATGGTACTGATACCCCATGGTACCCAAAACGGGTCAGATCGTTGTTGCACAAGGAGCGAAAAAAGCATGCCAAATTTAAAAGAACGCAAAATCCCCAAGATTGGCAAAGTTTTACAGAACTTCGAAATATGCCACGTACTTCAGTGCGAGATGCTTTTAATAATTTTCACAACGAAATACTGTCTCGAAATCTGGCAGAAAACCCAAAGAGATTCTGGTCATACATAAAGCATACCAGTGGCAAGACGCAATCACAACGGTGAAGTCACTGATGACAGTGCCACTAAAGCAGAGTTATCAAACACAGTTTTCGGAAACTCCTTCACCAAAGAAGATTAAGTAAATATTGCTGAATTCTAATGAAGAACAACTGTCAAGATGATAGGAAGGTCACTAATGACCTTGTTTGTAAACATACACGCGGTTACCAGAGCGCTACCTAAGGGTAAAACTCCGCATTCTTACGGACTGCAGCAATTTTGATGAAACTAAAGCCACAGAAGGGCGTTGTTACAGAGCCATGTGAAACTGTGAAGTGGACATCCACATGCTTCAAAGGACAACAGTGACCAATCACTGGGTTCACATCATCACGTTACGCGCAAAAAGCTTGTCAACCAGAGCAACTGTTGGAAGTCTGCACGGGGTGCAAGTCATGTAGCGGAAACGTCGAATGACAGGCGATATTTAGTACATACGTCAGACAGGCCGTGCCACATTCTGCAGGTGCACAAGATGATCGATATCTACGACATTTGAGTCAAACGAACCGCTGTGTGAGTGATCCAGAACTGATTTCAGCGTTCGAAGACCCTACAGGATGCCATGCAGCAAATCAAACTGTTGGGAGAGAACTCCATGATGCGAATTTCTATTTCTGACAACCAGGGCTAGAAGCACATCGTACACCATAATATACACATTTCTGTGTTGTGTCAGCTTCTTTATATTACAGTAGCATTTTCAACCGTCCTCAGTAATTTGCTGGATGTATTCCAGTCTCTGACTTCCTCTACAGTTTTGTCCTCTACAGCTTGCTCTAGCACCATGGAAGCAGTACTGTGCTGACTTAACAGATATCATACAACCCTGTCGTTTCTTGTTGTCATTGTTTACAATATATTTCTTTCCTCGCCGATTCTCCAGAGATCCCTCTCATTCTCTACCTCATCAGTCCACCTAATTTTCAACATTCTTTTGTAACACCAAATGCTTCGACAGCCTATGTTCCACTACCGTAATGTGCTCCAGGCCTACAGTCTCAGAAATTTCTTCCTCAATTTAAGGCATATGTTAGATAGTAGAAGACCTCTCTTGACCAAGATTGCCTTTTCGCCATTGTTAGTCTTCTTCTTATGTCCTCCTTGTTCCGATCGTCATGGGTTATTTTGCTACTTAGGTTGATGAATTCCTTAACTTCATATGCTTCGTGATCACCAGTTCCATCGTAAAGTTCCTGTTCTCATTTTTGCTACTTCTCATTACTTTCGTCTTTCTTAGATTTACTCTTAATCTATATTCTAAGTTCCTTAGATGGTTCATTCCATTGAGCGGATCCTGTAAATATTCATTACTTTTACCAAGGAAATTAGTCTCATTAGCGAATCTTATCCTTAACATTCTCACCTTGAAATTTAATTCCGCTCTTCAACTATTTTTTATTTTCATAATTGCTTCTTCGCTATGTAAACTGAATAGTAGGGGCGAAGGACAACGTCCCTGTCATACTCCCCTTTTAATCGGAGCGCTTCGTTCTTGGTCTCTCACTCTTACTGTTCCCTCTTGGTTCTCGTGCATATTGTATATTACCTGTCCTCCCTGTGCCTTACCCCTTCTTTTTTCAGAATTTCGTTCATCATTTGACATTGTCGATCACTTTTTCCAGCCGCAACGTCGGAGCTGCTGCCTTTACCTTTCCTAAAGCCAAACTAGTCACCTTATAACACATCCTCAATTTTGTTTGGCATTCATCTGTATGTTATTCTTGAAGTAACCTTGATGCGTGAGCTGTTAAGCTATCTGTGCGATAATTTTAGCACTTGTCCGCTCTTGCAATGTAAGGAATTGCGTGGATGACGTTTTTCTGAAAGTCAGAATGTATGTCGCCAGACTCATACATTCTTCACACCAACGGGAACAGTCGCTTTCTTGACACTTCCCCCAATCATTTTAGAAATTCCGATTAATAGTTATCCATCCCATCTGCCATAATGATTTTAGAAATTCTATTGGAGTGTTATCTATCCCTTCCGCTTTAATCCACTTTGAGTCTTCAAAAGCTGTTTTAAATTTTGATACTAATACTGGATCAATTACGCCTTCTGTGTCGACTGCTGTTTCTGCTTTTACCTCGCCGTCAGACAAGTCTTTCCCTCACAGAGGCTGTAACGGAACTGAAATGATGGTGGGCTGACAGTAATTTGGAGCCCGCGCGTCTGAAACGGGCGCGCTTGTGTGAGACTGCCAGGGAGTGCACCCTGATGCCATCTATTGGCGAAACTGGGAATTAGCGCTGTCAGACAATGCACTAAGCTCTCAGAGTCAAATGTATTCTTTTTCTTGGTAATTATAAGTTATTACTGTATAATTTAATGTTGTAAAACGCTAGTAGTAAATTATTATGACTGGTATGGACTCCAGGGTAGTAAATATAAATATTCTTAAATACTAAATGATTTCGGTAAAAAGGTGGTAGGGGAACGCCCCCACTCTTGGTGATACGAGCGTAGCTAGGGGTAGCTGGAGACACAGGGACTGAACAAAAAATGGCCTGGGGAGTGTTGACGTGATCGGACGTGCGTAACTGTGCTCATGCAAAAGTGATTGTGCAACAGCGAAGAGGCGAATATCGTCGCCGTTTTTGGAGTAAAACGCGACGAATGGTTGTTGAAGCCGACTCTATGCCACTGGGGCTGATTGTAAGAGTTCCTGTGCCCAGATTTTATGGCGGACGTGCAGTAGCTTATACGAGTGCTACAGCTCGTAGTTCCAGCCGCCATTAAGGGCATGAGGCGTGAAGAGCTGCGTTAGCCACGTGCATCTCACCACCAGCACCGACACGTCTACCCAAGGCAAGACTGCTTGCAATTGTTAAGTCGAACAATGTATACATGTAAAAGGAGAATACCAGTTTTCTTTTATGCAAGTGCAGAGGACAGAATATAGTAATGTTGTTCATTGTAAAGTGTAGTAACCTCAAACATAGTATAGTGAAATCAGACTGAGGTAACCATCGCCTCTTTCATTTAAAATTCTTTTGGTTGTAGAATACTTTAGCGTATAAGAATGTTGAAAAGAGCAATGGTCACACCAGAATGAGTCGCCTATTTACAGTTACTTAAATTTTTCTGAGCAACCTTTCAAGTAAAGTCACTTAACTGATTCTGTATCAATGGTCCAAAGAGTAATATCCAAAATCATTAAATAAGTTGAAGGATAGAATTTTGTTAACCAAAGTTGCATAACCTGTCTTGGTAGTAATTACCAAGCCACCTCACAGAAATTGAGAGAGTATTTGCTTTGTAGAATCATCTAGAATGATCAGAAATAGTAATATTCAGAATTAAGTTTAAATTCAACTCAAGCCATTTCACTTTGAAACGAGCCCAAAAATTGATTTATTCTTTTGCTCCTTCAGAGCTGGCGACCGTAGTTATAAGTATTTTCAGGAGGATTCGACGGTAAGTCTGCTGCTCTCGTCGTGCTGATAGGATTATCCACTGCTGCTAGCAGTGGTGATTGGATACATAAGCTCACTACCAAGTTAAGTGGGTCAGGTAGGCAGTGTTACCGTGTGAACTGTAGGGCACTGTAGGCCGTGGATCGAACCCGTTCAATCATCACAGCTCTTGGGGAAATAGTCCGGTTAGGAGTGTACTATTCATTAGGTAAATACTGGCGAGTAATGGTCAAAAATGTATACGCAAGTGAATTTAGCAAGGTCCACGTAGCACCTAGTTAATGTGGTGCAATGGCGAGGGTAGGAGTGGAGTAAAAGTGAGCTGAGTTTGTGGCAGCTGTGCTGGATTCAAATATTAACTATGTGAATTCACTACTGCCTCTTACCATTGGGACTGAGCTATTTACAGTTAAAATACGTAGCAGTAAGCGCAAAGGCGTGACAGCTACAAGTCCGTATTGGTTTTATACATACGGAATTGGGAAGTGGGTCATTCCGTCAGTGGAGGGGGTTAAAACAACCAAGTCAGTGGAGAACATACCCCATTTACTGATGGAAAGATTCAGCGGTTCGGTCGCAAGGCCTTCAGTGTACTCTTTCTACCTATTCGCTCTCTCCTCAGCATTGAACAATGGAATTCCCATTGTACTCTTAATGTTCCGACTTTCTCTTTCAGTTTCACTGACGGTTGTTTTGACTTTTCTGTTTTCCGAGAGAATCTTCCCCGCAATCATTTCTTTGTCGAGTTCTTCACATGTTTCGTGCGGCCATTTCGTCTTGTCTTCCAGCACTTCCTAAATGACTTGCATTTCGGTATTCCTGATTTTTCCTGAACATTTTTGTAATTTGCTTCTTTCGTCGATCAGCTGAAGCATTTCTTCTGTTACGCATGGTTTCATCGCAGTTACCTCTCTTGTACGTTTGTCGTTCTTCCCAACTTCTGTGATTGCCTTTTCTAGACGTGTCCATTCCTCTTCAACTGATGTGCGTAGTGAGCTATTCCTGGTCGCTGTATTTATAGTCTCAGAAAACTTCAAGCATCTCTCTTCATTCTTGAGTACTTCCGTATCCCACGTCTTTGTGCACTGATTATTCCAGACTAATCTCTTAAATTTCAGCCTACTCTTCATCACTACTAAATTGTGATCTGAGTCTATATCTGCTCCTGGGTAAACCTTAAAATGTATCTGATTTCAGAATCTCTGCCTCAAGAAGTGAGAGCTGAGATCCCAAATATACCGTCTGTTTTTGAGATTCATGAACAGCGTATTCGTTATTACTAGTAGGAATTTATTGCAGAACTCTGTTAGTCTTCCTCCTCTCTCATTCCTGGTAGCAATCTGTTATTCTCCCATAACCATTTATTCTACTCCTTCACTTACAACCGCATCCCAATCACCCTCGATTATTAGATTTTCATCTCCCTTTATGTAGTGAATTACCGTTCAATATTCTCACATAATTTCTTCACCTTTAGCATATGACGTCGGCATATACACTCCTGGAAACTGAAATAAGAACACCGTGAATTCATTGTCCCAGGAAGAGGAAACTTTATTAACACATTCCTCGGGTCAGATACATCACATGATCCCACTGACATAACCACAGGCACATAGACACAGGCAACAGAGCATGCACTATGTCGGCACTAGTACAGTGTATATCCACCTTTCGCAGCAATGCAGGCTGCTATTCTCCCATGGAGACGATCGTAGAGATGCTGGATGTAGTCCTGTGGAACGGCTTGCCATGCCATTTCCACCTGGCGCCTCAGTTGGACCAGCGTTCGTGCTGGACGTGCAGACCGCGTGAGACGACGCTTCATCCAGTCCCAAACATGCTCAATGGGGGACAGATCCGGAGATCTTGCTGGCCAGGGTAGTTGACTTACACCTTCTAGAGCACGTTGGGTGGCACGGGATACATGCGGACGTGCATTGTCCTGTTGGAACAGCAAGTTCCCTTGCCGGTCTAGGAATGGTAGAACGATGGGTTCGATGACGGTTTGGATGTACCGAGCACTATTCAGTGTCCCCTCGACGATCACCAGTGGTATACGGCCAGTATAGGAGATCGCTCCCCACACCATGATGCCGGGTGTTGGCCCTGTGTGCCTCTGTCGTATGCAGTCCTGATTGTGGCGCTCACCTGCACGGCGCCAAACACGCATACGACCATCATTGGCACCAAGGCAGAAGCGACTCTCATCGCTGAAGACGACACGTCTCCATTCGTCCCTCCATTCACGCCTGTCGCGACACCACTGGAGGCGGGCTGCACGATGTTGGGGCGTGAGCGGAAGACGGCCTAACGGTGTGCGGGACCGTAGCCCAGCTTCATGGAGACGGTTGCGAATGATCCTCGCCGATACCCCAGGAGCAACAGTGTCCCTAATTTGCTGTGAAGTGGCGGTGCGGTCCCCTACGGCACTGCGTAGGATCCTACGGTCTTGGCGTGCATCCGTGCGTCGCTGCGGTCCGGTCCCAGGTCGACGGGCACGTGCACCTTCCGCCGACCACTGGCGACAACATCGATGTACTGTGGAGACCTCACGCCCCACGTGTTGAGCAATTCGGCGGTACGTCCACCCGGCCTCCCGCATGCCCACTATACGCCCTCGCTCAAAGTCCGTCAACTGCACATACGGTTCACGTCCACGCTGTCGCGGCATGCTACTAGTGATAAAGACTGCGATGGAGCTCCGTATGCCACGGCAAACTGGCTGACACTGACGGCGGCGGTGCACAAATGCTGCGCAGCTAGCGCCATTCGACGGCCAACACCGCGGTTCCTGGTGTGTCCGCTGTGTGATCATTGCTTGTACAGCCCTCTCGCAGTGTCCGGAGCAAGTATGTGGGTCTGACACACCGGTGTCAATGTGTTCTTTTTTCCATTTCCAGGAGTGTATATACATGAAATATATTTGTCGATGTTGATTTGCTATCGAGTCTGATGAGAACAACGCTACCACTGAACTGTTCTATGTAACCCACTCTTTGCCGTACTCCATAACGAATCCTACTCCGTTATATCATTTTCTGCAGCTCTCGGTATTATCCTACACTCATATAACCAGAAATTCTTGTCTTCTTTCCACTGAACTTCACTGAACCCCACTGTGTATAGACCGAGTCTTACCTTTTTCCTTTTTAGGCATTATAGTTTCCCTACTGCGTTCAAACTCCTGATGCTACACGCTCCGACTCGTAGAAAGATATCAATTGGTTCGTTATTCAATGTTTCTCTCATGTCATCTTCTCGTAGGAAATCCCCACTCAGTGATCTGAATGGGGGACTAGTCTATAATCTCTTGGCAATGGAGAGATCATCATGACACTTTTTCAGCGAAAAGCCCCATGTCCTGTGGGTACACGTTAAGTGTCTTTAATGCAACGGTGCTCTTCTGTATCCTCAAGCAGTTGACCATTACTGATCCTTCCACCCCCCCCCCCCCCCCTGCAAAGGCACGAGAGTGCCCTCGGCTCCTCCTCCATTTTTGACAAAGCCGTTGGCAGAATGATGATGGCTTCCTATCCCGGATATCTTCGGCCGCCGTTACGATTTTTATTCAAAATTTAAGCGGTAGTGAGACCCGACTCTGGCCTCAGGGCGTTCTGATTCCCAATCAAATACGCTACTCCTACACAAAGTTGCTATTCGTCCGTCACAGACTGTCAAAAAATCATGCAGAATTGACGCCCCGGGATTGGCATCGGTTTTTGTTTACAAACTAAACTCGGATCTTGTTTTACTCTGTTATTAGCAGAGTTCGGTTGATAAACTGTTTCCCACATGTGTAGCAAGGTGGCGGTGGCTCGATTTGCAGAAGATGCATTCCATAGGGTCCCCACACACCTCTCCGGATTTTTGAGGGCAGTCTCACTGCTCTACACTAGTGCGACGATTCTACGATGGTGGGACGGTATTGACAACGTTTTGCTGATAATATCATCCTGCTCATCGTTCTCGTTATCATGTTCCTTCAGCACGCTAGCATCACCAGAATAGAGTG
Source organism: Schistocerca cancellata (assembly GCF_023864275.1). Classification (NCBI taxonomy): domain Eukaryota; kingdom Metazoa; phylum Arthropoda; class Insecta; order Orthoptera; family Acrididae; genus Schistocerca; species Schistocerca cancellata. The sequence continues at coordinate 564,140,187 of NC_064633.1, read as the reverse complement.
TCCTGACTACTATCCAGATACGAAATCAACAGAGCATCTGTGGAGTCGATTGGCTCGAGCTTTTTGTGGACATCTACAATAACCATTTACTCTGCACACCATAGACAGACTGGTCATTGAAGAGTGAGACAGTTTGCGACAGGGTTGGGTAGATGATCTCATCGATACTGCGCCACGACAGATTCAAGTCTGCGAGAGGACGTTCTACCACGTACTGACGTGGCTTAGGAGTGCAGTGAAACCTCCCTGCCCCCCCCCCCTCCCCAATAGACAACAAATTATGTTACCGTAACACAAATGTTTTTATTATTATTAGTTTATTATCTGGAGACGATGCAAAACAACATACACACATGCCTCAGAGCGAATTTTTGTTTTTGTGCCATGACATTCGAAATATAGGTACGATGCAAAACTGTTATTGACCTATGTATAATCGTTAAAAACAGTTTGCGTACGGCAGAAAACGTGGTGCGTGGTCACGCGTAACAGCGAAAGCAGAACCTCGATATCCAGAATGAGATTGTCACTCTGCAGCGGAGTGTGCGCTGATATGAAACTTCCCGGCAGATTAAAACTGTGTTCCCGACCGAGACTCGAACTCGGGCAAGTGCTCTACCATCTGAGCTACCGAAGCACGACTCACGCCTGGTCCTCACAGCTTTACTTCTGCCAGTACCTCGTCTCCTACCTTCCAAACTTTACAGAAGCTCTCCTGCGAACCAGGAAGGTAGGAGACGAGATACTGGCAGAAGTAAAGCTTTGAGGACCGGGAGTGAGTCGTGTTTCGGTAGCTCAGATGGTAGAGCACTTGCCCGCGAAAGGCAAAGGTCCCGAGTTCGAGTCTCGGTCGGGCACACAGTTTTAATCTGCCAGGAAGTTTCAGAACCTCGATATATTTACTCGTTGTACATATACAGTAGTTTGGTGTTGCCTGTCTTAGTTGCGTCGCCCTGTTTATCAGTCCGTGGAGCGTGTAGTTCCCACCAGTCTATTTTTTATGCTTATCCATTACGGATATTTTAGAACCGTGACTGTATATTAATGTAAATAAATTATACACAACTGCAACCAGTCACTTTTTCATTAATAATGCTTTATTACATTAACCGGTTTACGAACCCTTTCAGGTTCATCTGACCACTGTTAAAGTGTGAACTAATATAGTTCGTGTGAAAGTGTTCTGGACATCAAAATGGAGGCAGACAGATACGAAAAAAGCTGCCTATACTGTCGCAAACCAGCACCCAGCATTATGCTACTACCAGTAATGATGTAACTTCCCGGATTCTGGCGAAATCATCTGAAGATGAACCTGAAAGGGTTCGAAAACCGGTTAATGTAATAAAGCATTATTAATGAAAAAGTGACTGGTTGCAGTTGTGTATAATTCATTTACAAGTCTATTTTTTGTTTTTTTGGTTGTCGGCAAGGCGAATATTTTACACATGTGGTAATTTGTGTCTGAGGTTGATGCGGAGAGAAGGAATGAGAGTACTCGGGAGCATCTTAAACACTCCAACTACACATCTACACTTAAACTCCAAAGAAACTGGTGTAGGCATGCGTATTCAAATACAGAAATTTGTAAACAGGCCAAATACGGCGCTGCGGTCGGCAATGCGTATATAAGACCCAAACTGTCTGGCGCAGTTGTTAGGTCGGTTACTGCTACTACAAAGGCAGTTTATCAACATTTAAGTTAGTTTGAACTTTGTGTTATAGTCGGCGCACGTGCGATGGGACACAGCATACCCGAGGTAACGATGAAGTAGATATTTTCCCGTAGGATCATTTCACGACTGTACTTTGAATATCAGGAATCCGGCAGGAAACAGATCCTTCAAGAACGCGACCGACGATGACTGAAGAGAATCGTTCAGCCTGACTGAAGTGCAATCCTTCCGCCAGTTGCTGCAGATTTCAATGCTGGGCCATCAACACGTGTTAGCGTGCGGACCATTCAACGAAACATCATCGATATGGGCTTTCGGAGTCGAAGGCCCTCTCGTGTACCCTTGATTAATGCACGACACAAAGCTTTACGCCTCACCTGGGCCCGTCAACACCAATGCTGGACTTTTGATGACTGGAAACATGCTGCTTGGTGGGACGAGTCTCGTTTCATATTGGTTCAAATGGTTCAAATGGCTCTGAGCACTATGGGACTTAACTGCTAAGGTCATCAGTCCCCAAGAACTTAGAACTACTTAAACCTAACTAACCTAAGGACATCACACACATCCATACTCGAGGCAGGATTCGAACCTGCGACCGTAGCGGTCGCTCTGTTTCAGACTGCCACTCCGGCCGGCGTTTCATATTGTATGGACGTATACGGGAATGGGGACAACCTCATCAATCCATGGACCGCGCATCTTGGCAGGGGACCGTTCAAGCTGTTGGATGCTCTGTAGTGGTGTGAGACGTGTGCAGATGGAGTGATATGGGAAGCCTGATACGTCTAGTTACGGCTCTGAAAGTTGACATGTACGTAAGCGTCCTGTCTGATCACATGCACACATTCAGGTCCATTGCGCATTTCGACGGACTTGAGCATTTCCAGAATTACAATGCGTCATCTCACACGTCCAGAATTGCTACAGAGAGGCTCCCGGAACACTCCCACTGGCCCCAAGACTCCACAGTCATGAACATTATTGAGCGTATCTGTGATGCATTGCAACGTACTATTCAGAAGAGATCTCTATCGCCACGTACTTATGGGCAGCCGTGTAGGATTCATAGTGTCAATTCCCCTCAGCACTACTTCAGTCATTAGTCGAGTCCACGCCTCCTCGTGCTCTGGCACTTCTGCGTGCTCGAGGTGGCCCTACACGATATTAGACAGGCTTATTAGTTAAATGTTTTTTATTCTTTAGACGATAACCGGTTTCAGTCCGTAATGACAATCCTCAGTTCTTTTTTACACCATGTCCTAAAGTGATAAGGCCATAATGGCATCGCCAGAACATATAAACATAATCAGCATTGCACCGTCATATAGATCTAAAATATGGTATGCTGATTATATTTATCTGTTTTGACGATACCATTATGGCCTTATCACTTTAGGACAGGGGCGGGCAAACGCTGCACGCGGCTCATGAGCACACAGCGCTGCACGTGTGCTGCTCGCGTGCAATCGTCGAACGGGACAGTGCCGACAGCCTGCAGGTTGCGGCAGTGTAGTACCAGGCTAAGCTGCGGACGTTGAAGCGAAGCGACCACTACGTAGTGAACGTTGTATTTCAATAACCGGAAAATGCAGAGTGAATCAAGGAAACGGAGAATTGGAGATTTGCTATCTTTTAAATAGGAATGGGAGAATCATTTGTTCTCTGTGGAAAAACGTGAAAATTGGAAATGTATAATATGTGACAGTATTGTCGCTGGTGAGCGGAAGTTTAATATTGAACGCCATTATAATAAATTTCAGTATGTTGCCGTTCTTAGTGCAATAAAAGAGGAATTTCTCAAGCGTTTTGGGGATATATCTTACTTATCCCAAGGTTTTGAATAGTTCTCGAGAGAATCTGGTTTATGTAGATGATATTCATCTCAGTTTGCAAATGGAATTAATAAATCTACAGTGTAATTCTCGTCTGAGAGACAAGTTCCTTTTGGCAAGACGTGTAATAGATTTTTATCACGACTTTCCACAGCAAGAGTTTCCTCGTCTCCATCGTGAAGCCATGAAGATAGTCAATGTTGGGCTTGACATACTTTTCTGAGAGATTTTTTTCTGTTATGAAAATTAATAAGTCTCGGTTAAGAGCAAACATCAGTAATGAAAATTTACGTAACTGTTTGCGTTTGACTGTACGTAGAAATTTTGTTCCAGACATTAAACGTATTGTAAAGTCCACCTGTGATAATTAAATAAAACGTATCGTAGGTAATAGGTACTCTTTCAAACCATGATTTCTGTAAAGCACTCCTACTAACCTTATTCCTTCATTTAATAAAGCAGGGCAGGAAACAAAACGCATTACAGAGGAAGAAGCGGAGCGACGGTATGGCGGGGAGGGGTGAGAAGCGGGTGGCCAGCTTGCCCCTGTGTGCACGCAGAACACCTGGTAACTGCACACGTGCATGTGCACCGCACACGTGCAGAATTCCTGCCCGCCCCTGCTTTAGGACATGGTGTAAAAAAGCTCTGAGGATGGTCATTACGGACTGAAACCGGTCATCGTCTAAAGAATTCATATTGTGATCAAAGACTGGAATAAAAAACGTTTGACAGTATTGGCTCACTGTTTGTATACGCGACCGTGTCGCAGTTGATCAGGTGTACTAATTTCCTTGGCTGTTCAGTGCAGATAAGGTCCATCGAAGAGGCAATGAACGAAAGTGCATGCCTGGAAACGTGCGAGAGCACAGTTTGCCGGTGCGTGTGAGCCAGGTAGACGGCCGGCCCCTAACTTGGTACAGCGCGATGTGGCGCCTGGCGGCTACGCACAGCTGGACTCCGAGGTGTCAGCCGCAGGATTAACGGCCGTCCGCGCGCCTCTGGGTGACGGTCGCTGGTGGTGGTGGTGGTGGTGGTGGTGGTGTCTGAATTAGTAGCGGCCGTGGCTGCGCCGGATCAATGGCACGGAAATAGTTGGCTACGGCTGCGTCGAGGCCACGCCGCGCCTCTCCCCTCCCCGGCACCTGCTGGCGACGCGGGGTTTGCGGAGTGGTTCGGCGTCGCTGCGATCCCGCCTGCTCACCAGCGATGTCTGCGGAGCGTAGTGTCACTGTCCTCATATAGTCTGTCGGTAAACTGAAGAGCGAGCGAGCAAGTCCCCACTCTGCCAACCCAGCTACGTCACAGGGCGCTTCTGCAGGCTGTTTCACAACGTAGTACCGGCCCTGCCGCGGCGTCAGCTTTAAATCTGTGGCGACGCCGTGTACAGAATTACGTCTCGCCTGCGTTCATTTTTATACAAATGCATTAAGACCATAAGGAATACAAAAAACGATAGCTTCTTCCGAAACACAACATTATAGAGTAAATATTATTAACATAAGAACGGAAGTCAGTATTAGACTACAAACATAGAACCGAATGGCTGTTCATGTGAATGTATGTTCCGCTATTGCTATTCGTAAAACGAACATAATGCAATCAATCTGTAGAATTTAAGGCTTGTTCTTATTTTGTGTTTCTACTAAAAGGTAGAAGTTTTCTTTGAAGGGCTGCATTGAAACTTAACAACTCTTGCAACACCAAGAGTGTTTAAAATGTAAGCAGTTTATAATTTTGTGTGTTGTATTAGTCCGACTTGCACTACTTTTTTGTCACTGTCTTTGTAAACATGCCTCAAAAGTATGTGTACAATGTATAGCATACTGGGTATTTACAGTGTTGTCAGCTGTCAGAAAGGTTACATGTGTTTCGGTAGCATCAACCATTATTTGTTTTGTATAAAAATAAATTAGAGAATCTATATTAAATTTGGTTATAAGAATGGAATAAAGTGTATGAAACTTTTGGAAATGGTGAGGCTGTTCTGAGTATACCAAGGGCAGACAAGTGGTATAAACGTTTCAAAGCAGGCCTTAAAGGACAGCGGTTTTACAAGTACGGATGAGAATAAAAATGCACAGTTAAGAGGCGTATAAACTGTCCCGAAGAAAGAGAGCTCCTGAAGTGTTTTGGAAATTGGAAAAAGCACTGGCATAACTGTATAGCATGTATTGGTAAATATTTTGAAGAGGATAACATTGCTGTAGATTAACAAATGACGTCCTTACCAAAAAATAGAAATGAATATGTGAACGCACCTCGAATGTCAAGATTTTTGCCCAGAAGTCCAGAATCGGTGTACATGTTTCGAATGAAATTTCAGCAGGGTTTAGAATAGCTATTGCGCACATGTTTTAAGTATTATGTCTTAGAATCAGGCGAGCAGTGACCGAGATACAGATTTAGTGTTCCATAAGCATCAAAGGTTTTGTGTGATTGTGAAACTGTTTATAACAATGGCTTTCCTCCCAAAATTATTAGTTTTCCTTCGTGGCGATTCCAGTAAACTAAGCAGATTATTTTTTCGTTCCTAACTTATGTGTCCTACTGGGTGAGGCTGACGTTTGCATAGATTACAGCCCTTTGATTAGGACTGGTAATGTTAGCCAACAGTTCTTTTTGGGCCGCCTCTTTAACACACGCTGTAATAACATTAGAGACGATCGAACGCTCGTTACTCCACAAATACCACCACTTCTTCGTATTCTGCACATTTTCTTGCAATGCTAGACGATTATCCATCACTTCTGGATATCGAAGTGCATCAGTAAGTATATAAAGTTAACTCACTGATGCTAACAACTAAGATCCCACGAACAGAAACGACGTACATCACTGCACGCCAATCTACACCGCTAGACAGGTAACGAACGGGCAACAGATTTTGGGTGTCCCTGTAGGACGGTGGCAGCGTTCTTCCGGGAAAGGCCACTTCCCCCACCAAAAGCGCTGCTCGCTCTTGAGTTTACAGACAGACTATATCCATCTCGCGCGTTTCAGGCGCCTTTGCCCTGTGGAATATGTTCGACGTAGGAACTTAGGTACTAACTGGACAGGACTAGGAAATGGAGTAAAACGAGGCTCCTACCCTCTCCACAGGCTATACTTAAAGGGCCCTCACAGGCCCGATGTTTATTCCGCAAAACTGGGTATTGTGCAATAATACTGATTGAGAGCGGTATTAACGGTTTTGCCCAATGTACTGAAGGAAACTGCAGTGCTCTAATAATGTTGACTCACAGAACCGTGATTTATTTTCAAAGAATATTCTTAAGAATTTGTTTTATTTACTAGCGGTTCATCAAGAACATTAACACATTTAATCACACGATGTAAGCATGGAAGTAGCTGCCGGGGAGTAACTGATGAAACCATAATCAAATTCCTTTTTACAAATGGGAATTTTATTCACTTTAATAGTGCCTAAAATCATTTTTTAAAAGAAACTGATTTAAAATTATAATCAGAAAGCACCCTCTAAATATCAAAGTTACAATTTATTGAAAGGCAGAAAGAAAAAATATTAACATTGCCACCGAAGGTGCAACTTGATTTTAACTTCTAAGAAAAGTCTTATGCTTGTAACCTCCCCCTCACTTACCGACCTTAATGACAGTGAAATATGAAACCGCGTGTACCTAATAGGAGTTTTGGAAAAGCAATCGTCACCGAAGTTAACCTGTCGGTAAAGAGGGAGGAAAGGGTTACATCTAGATGAAAGGAAATGTGCTAATGAAACTGGTGGAAATTAATTTTGAAAAGGGGTAAAGTTAATAAAGAAAGTAAATGTGCAGCCATTACGTTAACAATTAACTAGCGGTAATTAGGTATTTGAGATTTGGGGGAAATCACGGTCGCCAGTCCTAAGGACAATTACTATAGTAACTGAAAAAGAAAGGTTATTACACATATAATTAGCACTAGAAGCGTGGCAACTAAAGGTTGACACGTGTAGTGTGAAAACTGAAAGTTTGGCAGAAGTAATAAATTTCGCTACACCCTGACTTAATTTAGCAAAAGAATTAATAAAACCGGAAAATCGAAAGTTAATTTAGTGACTGACGTTAATAGTGAGCTTTCTTTCTGAAGCACATCGAAATTCAGTAAAATACGGTTAGTCTTGGACTACCTCAACAATCATTTCAAAAGCTACTTGAATCTACGCAATTTAGAAAGAAGAGATTTAACTTTGAGCCTGAATTAAATGATTCTGAACAATTAACAATAGTAGAATTTAGTACGTACCAAGCTGAGCTGCAGTGACAGGTAAGCTAAAATATGGTAACAAAACTCGCACTCTTAATTTGTGCTTGTGTAATCTGAATATTGTAGCCAGCTCTGAGACTTTAACTGAACTTTGAAATTAAAGCAGTGAAATAGAATATTACTTTAATGCTGGCGTTTGAATTTCAATGACACTCGGGTTCATTCCGGAAAAGGAAGGGACCCTGCTTGGTAATGCAATTGGGACAATGAGCAACAAAGGTTCATGCTAAGTTGCTGTAATTATAGTTACGAAAATGGTACAGTTTGAAAAGCTGAGGTTTGCCATACAGTTCTAAAACTTTACTTGCTTCCAGTCTTCCTTGTTGGTTGATTGAAGGTTTGAAGCCGTCGGTCGAGGAGGTGGCGACAGTCACTCATTGTCGGCCGTCGCTGTTGCAGAAGCTGGAGGTTGGCGCGCTTTCTTCTCGACACGGTCACCAGACGAAACGGGCTCTTGATGTGCGCTAGTTAATGTTTCCCGTCCGCGACACCATGTCAGAAACTATCATCGCGAGTCGAGCGCAATTACATGCTGCCAAACCCCGAAAGCGCGGCAACTCGCGGGGGCGTCACACAACACACCTGCTCCACTCGCTACTCCCGCCAGACTCCTTCCCTCAGCCCGCGCTCCACGCGGCAGAGTTAACACTACCAAAGATCCTACACACTTTGATTCTTCACACGACCTATCGACGTAATCGTTCGATAGCAGTTTTCCCTAGGCAAGACCCAGCGTAAAAATACAAATAATATTTACGAAACAAACCAATTATACATCGACATAAATGCATAAATATACAAATAGTAAAACAATTACAATATACAAAGAGACAGAAATGTCATATCTTGAGGTAACAAAGCAAGGAAAAAAAATAGTAAAATAGATGGAAATAGGAGGATATGCATTTCCGGCGTTACACGTGCCCCACATTGTCTGAGGATGTTCGTGTAACGTAAACAGACACAGAAAATGTCCCAAAAAAGAAACAGCGGAAATGCATATGCTCAAAACATCAAAAAAATTTAGCATTCGTCTAATTAATCATAAACCAATTTTTAGACAATAATAATTGAGTGGAGACACTCCTAATCTTATTCCACTCTGTCATCTTGCACAAAATAAAACAGGTTGACAACATATCAAAATTCATAGAAAACATAGAAAATGGTTTAGCTATTCCAAAATCATTAAAATTCGTAACACTATAAAAAATGGAATACTATTTGCAAAATTGATCAGAGTACATGGTCATAAAAAACAGGTATATCAAAATACGCAAACTAATAATTAATTACATAGAATACACAATTTTATGTAACCTTTTCATAATTAATATTCTCGTCATGTCCAATTAACGCTAAACAAGAAAATAATATACAGCAGATAAAATAAAACATAAATATTGACAGCAGAATCCTTTCACATCAGCTGTCCGGGAAGAAAAGCAACTCCACATTCCGTACTCGCGAGTACAAAGAATGCCGACAGCGGAACAAGAGCCGACAGCGACACAAGAGCCGACAGCGGCTCGGTCTTTCCATTATTGTTGCGCCCGCCGTTGCGGCACGCTTGATCTCACTCCCCCTTGTAACGGCGTTTCCAGAACGTCCGTTTGACTGAATTCTTTCGGAAAAACTCACTCCCGAGTAATCTCAAGGAGTCCATAAACACTATCACAGCGGATAACTCAACACTGTCCATCATGACACGCATGTACTAGCCTGAAACTTAAAACAGCGTCTAAGTACATCGGCAATGACTAATGAAACACACATTCATGAAATCTGACAGCTAGTTACAAAAGCATATTTGCTTTCCTTAATCTACTGTGACTCAGCTGAAAACTGGCAGCTTGGATTTTTAAATTGATTAATATTCAGTAACTCCTAAATAATTTAATCAACATCAATTACTTATTAATTACAACTTCTTTAATGACCTCTAGGTCATTCAAAAGCATCGTAACATGGCACATCCTTGAATCTTACACTCTATATTTACATACTGTACAAGTTACCCATTGTGTGGTATTAATCGATCCTAGGTTGGTACAATTTCAAGTCTACAATATTCCGTATACCTAATCGTTTTCCAGAGCTTGGATACTCTAAGCAATAAGCATTTGTGTGAGGTATACCAATGACTTTATATGGTCCATTATAAACAAACTTAAATTTAGAGATTTCATTGTCTATCTCGCTCGATTTCTCATGAGCTTTTACAAGTACTAAGTCTCCGATTGCAAACTTAGCAAAACGCGCTTTAGCGTCATGACGACGTATGCGAGCATCGGCTTTTAGCTTCATTACTTCTCGCAAACGATCTTTTTTCACACCAATACTAATGTCAATCCGTGGAGGGAATTTGATTATCTCTTCCACTAAACTTTTACCTCTGTCATCCAACAGGATTTCCTCTGGAGAAAATCCCGTCAATTCATGTCTCAAGGTGTTCATAATTCTCTCAAATACTGCTACATATTTGCCCCATGCCCTATGATTGTGATGGCAATAGGTACGGCAAAGTCGGCCTAGCTCGCGCATATACCTCTCAGCGGGATTCCCAGCCGGACAGTAAGCTGAAATATGGATCACCTCGACCCCATTACTTTCCATGCCTTCATTCCACAACTTAGAAGTAAATTGTGCCCCATTATCTGATAGAATCGCCTTGGGCTTGCCAATATGAACAAAATAATCGTTCACAAGCTTGCTATAGACCGCTTTGGCTGTAGCTTTCCTAATCGGGTATAGCTTGATGAACTTGGAAAAAGCTTCTAGCACTACTAAAATGTAGGCAAAGTTTCCTGATGACTTGGGCAAAGGTCCGTACAAGTCCATGCACAGTAACTCAAAGGTGTCGTTAGGCCTTATACTTTGCATAGGACCACGACTCGTACAGTTGGTAACCTTCACCTTCTGACATAAATCGCAAGTTTTCACTCTGTCAGTAACGCGTTTTAACATGTTGTTAAAATGCACTACTTCACTCAGCTTTTCCGTACATTTCTTTGGTCCACAGTGACCATACGCCAAATGGTAGTAGTCTATTATTTCCGTGACGTATTTGGTGGGCCAGCATACCCGCCAAATATTACTATCTTCACCCTTACATATGTACAAGATATGATCGTATATCTTGTAATACTTTCTTAATTTCTCTCCTTCTGGACTCCTTTCGTCATATCGGGTTTTCACCATATTTAAACAACCGTCCTCGTTCTGATGAGGACGTAGATTCTTACAGATGTTCACTACTAATTTACGTCCCTCAACTTCTTTAAAATAGTATAATTTGACCACTCCATCTGACTCATCTTTCAATACATCTTGATTAGACTCGGGCAACCGCGACAGCGCATCCGCTACGCAATTGTCGATCCCTTTTACGTAACAGAGGTCATAGTTAAATTGCTGTAAATACAGCGACCACCTAGTCAGTCTTTCGTGAAGTAGTTTACAATCCTTCAGATAAGTGAGCGCCTTATGGTCCGTATGAATAATCACCTTACGGTCCCATAGGTAACCCTTGAACTTCTTGGATCCCCACACGATAGCGAGACACTCTTTCTCAGAAATCGTGAAGTTTCGCTCACTTTTTGATAAAGTTCGACTCGTGAACGCTATAGTCCGGTGTTCCTTATCCTCTCCTTCACCAACTTCTTGGAACAGTTCTACCCCCACCCCGTAATTGGACGAATCCGTTCCCAGATGGAAAGGTAGCGATAAATCAGGATGAAATAGTATGTTAGATCTTAACAACTCGTCTTTTAATCTCTCGAAAGCGGCCTGAGACCCGTCAGTCCACACAAACGGAACGTTTTTGCGTAAGAGGTTATTCAAATTTTCATCATTAAACACTTGTCCTTTTACAAATTTGCGGTAAAATCCTGTTAACCCTAGAAAACTTTTTAACTGTTTCCTAGACTTGGGTGGAGGACAATTCCTTATTGCCTCTAGTTTCTCTGGGTCCTTCGTAATACCAGCAGTGGTAATTACATGCCCTAAAAATTTCAGTTCCTGCTTCACAAATTCGCATTTCTTTAGCTTTAGAGTCATTCCGCCACGGCGCAATGCTCTAAAAACTTCATCTAACAGGTCACAATGTTCATGCCAAGTGGCATTGGCCAACAATAGGTCGTCAACATATACAGTTAATCTTGAACTCAAAGCCGGTCCTAGCACCTTATCTAGGGCCCTGATGAATACGGACACAGATATATTAAGTCCAAACGGCAGTACTCTATACTGATAACACCTGCCCGCAAACAAGAAGGCGGTGTATGGCCTAGATTCTTCTTCGAGTTCTATTTGCCAGTAACTAGCCGTCAGATCGAGTCTAGTCATGAACTTAACGTCATGAAAACGTTGCAAAACCTCCTCCATACTCTCTGGTCTGTCTGTTTCACGTTGAACGACCCTATTCAACGTGCGTGCGTCAATCACAATACGCACACTACCATCCCGTTTTGCTACAATGACCAAACCGTTATTGTATGGACTCGTACTTCTTTCAATCACTCCCCATTCGATCATCTTATCTATCTCTCGTTGCACTGCTTCCTTCTTGGAGAGCGGTATAGCATACGGTCTCACGAAAAATGGTTCGTGCGGAATTACATGCAACTTGCATTTATATCCTTCCACAAGTCCCGGTTTGTCTGAAAACACACTCTTATTCCTCATTATTACTTCATACAGGCCTCGTCTTTGTTCGTGTGTTACGTTTGACACACCGTCTACAATACTTTCCAATTCACTTTCTACACTATTGTCAATTCCGAGATTCCTCACATTACAGTAGTTCAAATTCATACCTACGTCAATAGCATCCGGCCAGTTAACAATGTGTATAGGCTGGTATTGCCTATGCACACCGTCTCCTGCCTCGTCAAAACTAACTACTATTGTTTTATTTTGTGACGTACATGTCAAAGTTTTACTTTCGCAATTAATCACTGCACGGTACTTTAATAGCCAATCTAACCCGATAATTACTTCCGTAGTCAAGTCTGGCACGACGACAAACTCTTGTTCAAATCGTGCCCCACATATTTCGAAGTTGACAAAATTCTGTTTTGTGACCGGTTTACTGGCCTTCCCAGTAGCACCGATAATTTTCACTCCTGCTACTGGCATAACTTCGATTCCAGGTCTGTCTTTCAGTAACTCAAATATTTTCCCAGATACAGCACTCAATTCTGCACCGGTGTCAATCAACACGTTTAGTTGTAGGTCATGCATATTAACAGACACTACTATCTGTCTACACTTGTCCTCGGCTGTCTCTTTATTTTCCCACAGTAAATCCTCGTCTATATCCAGGTCATTCCAGAAAAAACCATCCGGCTTTGACCCTAAATCCGGCTTATCTGGCGGCCTTTTCAGCCTCTGTTCACATACAGTTTTAATTTCAACACGTTTGTCCTGAGGCTTAGCCTGTAGCTTCGCCTCCAATACCGAAACCTTTTCCTGTAACTCGTCAACTAGTGAGTGTTGCTTTGCGATCAATTCAATAATCGTCACCTTCGTTGATTCCACTTTGGTCAGATTAATCTCATCCGCCAATCTACCTGGAGGAATGTGTCCAGTAGTTTCTGCAATTACTTCCGCTAGATCTGCGCAACCCACACTGCTATCGTCTGATCGTATAATGTCAGCTCTAACCTCATACACGTTGTAATCTATGTGCTTTTCTACCAATCGTGTCCGGCTATCACTAAAATTTTCGCAATCTTTCTCCTTAATACTCTCGCAATGTTTAAACTGGAGGTTTGCGTCGGATGGGTCGGTTACTTCTACCACTGAAACTTTCGGTAAGGTCTGCCGGTTAGGGCCAGAACTTTCCGTTACTACTTCAACATCTAACTCCTGCGGGACGAAACACGACGAATCTTGCTCGTGCTCCCCCTTAACATCAACTATTTCTAGTAAAGTCTGCCGATTAGGGCCAGAACTTTCTGTCATTTCACAAACACTATCTTCCTGCGGGACGAGACGCGGAAAATCCTGCACGCGCTCCCCATAAACACTTCTCCCATACAGACCCCTATAATCTCTTAGTTCGTCGTATAAGCGACCGAACTGCCTTAACCAGACCTCATCCCTCTCTGCATCCCCTCGCTCGATGACGGACGTGTTATCCGACATCTGACCTTCTCTCAACAATTGCGAATCATTCTTAAACTCAATCTCCAGTTCCGCTGTGGGTATTACAGCTGCCACTTTATGATCGATTTCCGGAACACTACTTAAATTGTTCTCACTGACAGCGAATGTATTTTCTACTGCCGTGTATACAGCTGATCTACTACTTGTGGGCGCACTCTTTTCTCTTAACACTGGCACACTCTCCCGCCGTTGATTATTCCATACGGAATTTTCATAACGGCGACACCTGGGTTTTCTCTTGTTATTGGGCCGCCAAAATTTCTCCACGCCCGCTCGGCCCCTCACCGGCGCGGCTAATGGTTTCCCTGTCTCGTCCCAGCAGATACGCTCCCCGGATGTTTCTGAGGCGGCTGATCACACCCTCCGGCGTTATTACTATTCTGTGAAGCCCGTATCACGTTAGTATGATACTGGTTTCTGTCATTCCTGTTATTATTTGCATTGTACCGATTATTATTACGGTCCGAACCATTATTGTTATTGCTGCGGTATGCATTATTCCCATGGTTATCATTGTTGTGGTTGCTGTGGTACTCGTTGTTGTTACCACGGCCTCTACCACTGTCGCGATTATTGCGCCAATTGTCCTCGTCCTCAACTCTTTCCAGGAAATCATTCACTGTCCTATAACTGCTTCCTACGTAGCGTTTTGTATCATCTGGAAGCTTCTTGTAGAGTTCCCAGACTATTTCGGATTCCGTGCGGCGATCACGCAAATATTCCAACTTGCGGATCCAGCCCTCACAAAACTCCTTCATCGAGCCGCGCGAATTCGCATCGAAAGGCCTCGATACGACAAATTCGCGCCAAACACTTTGCTGTTTTTGCTCTGACCAGTATTCAGCCAGAAACAAATTTTTAAACTCATCAAAAGTCAGGTTCGTAATGTTGAGGTTTAAGCCCCAACGCTTGGCATCACCAGCCAGCACATCAATAACCGCATTAATTTTTCTCTCATTAGTCCATGATCTGGGTAAAACTCTTTCACAATTTTTAATGAAATCCGTCGCGTGTATACCGCCTTTTTTCGAGGGGTCGAACCGCTCCTCTTTCGTCAACAATTCCGAACTATGTGCACAGATTGGCACATAGCTCTGTTTTTCGTCAAGTTTCTTTTCTAATTCCGACACTCTCGTAATTACTTGGCAAGTGGTTGTCGCAAGCGTTTCCACTTCCCTCTTTTTCTCTTCGCAGGTATTAGCCTGCTCCCTCACTTTAGTGTCTACTTCGGACACTAAGGCCTTTAAAGTTTCCACCTTCTGTTGATCCTCTTTTTTCACTACTTGGATTTGTTCCGTCACCTTATTCTCGATGATCGGAGCAACTGCTTCTCCTACACTTTTCTCGATTCTGCTAATTTCGGAATCAAAACGAGTATTTATGCTCGCAATTTCCGCCTGAACGCCTATCTTTTCCTGTTTAAGATTACCGATTTCGGTATTAATTACAACAATATCTTCTTTGATTTTATCAACTTTTGTATTAACAACTCCAACATTGTTGTTAACAACGTTAATAGCTTTGTTCTGATTGTCTAGCTTGGCCGATTGACTCTTGATTTCGTTAATCAAAACATTCAATAAATCAGTTAAATTCCCGGAAAATACCGGTTCCACTTCCGTAGCGGCTTCCTCTTTAATTGTCCCCCCGTATTCGTCATAAAGGGATTCAGGTTTGATTTTCACTTCCGATTCCGAAACATTTTCTAAAGTTTGGAATTCCATTTCTGCTCTTTGTTGCGTTTCGGCGGTCGCGTCTTTCATGCTAGCCGCCTGCCCCTGAACAATGGGTACCGCGGTGCGCGTTTCCCACTGTTCGACCGATTGTTCCGTATCCAAGTCTACAAAATTTTGGCAATTGTTACCTTCACTCATTTTAATAATTTTCAATATAAATGCCAAATCTCAAATATAATTAGGATTACTCCCACTACTTATTCTCGCTGACGTAATGGCCTGTACGTAACCAATTCTTTGTTACGAGATTTGCACAATGCAAAATTCGTGTCCAGAACAACCTCAAATCTGAAGATTGTCCTGTCACGGTCGCCACGTGTAA
This sequence comes from Schistocerca cancellata, assembly GCF_023864275.1. Taxonomy (NCBI): domain Eukaryota; kingdom Metazoa; phylum Arthropoda; class Insecta; order Orthoptera; family Acrididae; genus Schistocerca; species Schistocerca cancellata. The sequence continues at coordinate 564,124,178 of NC_064633.1, read as the reverse complement.
CCTCCCCCTCACTTACCCACCTTAATGACAGTGAAAAATGAAACCGCGTGTACCTAATGGGAGTTTTGGAAAAGCAATCGTCACCGAAGTGAACCTGTCGGTAAAGAGGGAGGAAAGGGTTACATCTAGATGAAAGGAAATGTGCTAATGAAACTGGTGGAAATTAATTTTGAAAAGTGGTAAAGTTAATAAAGAAAGTAAATGTGCAGCCGTTACGTTAACAATTAACTAGCGGTAATTAGGTATTTGAGATTTGGGGGAAATCACGGTCGCCAGTCCTAAGGACAATTACTATAGTAACTGAAAAAGAAAGGTTATTACACATATAATTAGCACTAGAAGCGTGGCAACTAAAGGTTGACACGTGTAGTGTGAAAACTGAAAGTTTGTCAGAAGTAATAAATTTCGCTACACCCTGACTTAATTTAGCAAAAGAATTAATAAAACCGGAAAATCGAAAGTTAATTTAGTGACTGAAGTTAATAGTGAGCTTTCTTTCTGAAGCACATCGAAATTCAGTAAAATACGGTTAGTCTTGGACTACCTCAACAATCATTTCAAAAGCTACTTGAATCTACGCAATTTAGAAAGAAGAGATTTAACTTTGAGCCTGAATTAAATGATTCTGAACAATTAACAATAGTAGAATTTAGTACGTACCAAGCTGAGCTGCAGTGACAGGTAAGCTAAAATATGGTAACAAAACTCGCACTCTTAATTTGTGCTTGTGTAATCTGAATATTGTAGCCAGCTCTGAGACTTTAACTGAACTTTGAAATTAAAGCAGTGAAATAGAATATTACTTTAATGCTGGCGTTTGAATTTCAATGACACTCGGGTTCATTCCGGAAAAGGAAGGGACCCTGCTTGGTAATGCAATTGGGACAATGAGCAACAAAGGTTCATGCTAAGTTGCTGTAATTATAGTTACGAAAATGGTACAGTTTGAAAAGCTGAGGTTTGCCATACAGTTCTAAAACTTTACTTGCTTCCAGTCTTCCTTGTTGGTTGATTGAAGGTTTGAAGCCGTCGGTCGAGGAGGTGGCGACAGTCACTCATTGTCGGCCGTCGCTGTTGCAGAAGCTGGAGGTTGGCGCGCTTTCTTCTCGACACGGTCACCAGACGAAACGGGCTCTTGATGTGCGCTAGTTAATGTTTCCCGTCCGCGACACCATGTCAGAAACTATCATCGTCAGTCGAGCGCAATTACATGCTGCCAAACCCCGAAAGCGCGGCAACTCGCGGGGGCGTCACACAACACACCTGCTCCACTCGCTACTCCCGCCAGACTCCTTCCCTCAGCCCGCGCTCCACGCGGCAGAGTTAACACTACCAAAGATCCTACACACTTTGATTCTTCACACGACCTATCGACGTAATCGTTCGATAGCAGTTTTCCCTAGGCAAGACCCAGCGTAAAAATACAAATAATATTTACGAAACAAACCAATTATACATCGACATAAATGCATAAATATACAAATAGTAAAACAATTACAATATACAAAGAGACAGAAATGTCATATCTTGAGGTAACAAAGCAAGGAAAAAAAATAGTAAAATAGATGGAAATAGGAGGATATGCATTTCCGGCGTTACATGCTGAAAGGGTGGCAACTTTTTATGCTAAAATGATCATTTAAATAAAAGCCCATGAAATGGAATCTTATATAAAATTCTACAAGGTTGGTCAAACAATAGTTAAGATGCTCTAGAGTACACAGATACCGCCTCTCAAGATCATAGGCAATAATATCAAAGGTTCCAAAGATCAAAATATATTTAGGTATTAGGCCGTTACACTCCAAGCAATAAAATCCGACAAACATGACAGAGGAAGCTACTAACGTACGGTAGCGAGCAACCCGAACCGCAGGTTGCTCTAACCCGCCCCTACTCCACAAGCGAAAAACGGACCACTCAATTTATAAACAACAAATTTCCTGCGGGTGGGCAAACGGAGAAGAATGGTGGGACGACCCCAAAGCAAAACGGCTGGTGACCTCACCAAGAAAACAAGTAGAATTTAACAAGAGTAAATCAAACCACATATCACCAATCACTGAACTTCTAATAAACTGCTATTTCTCGAGAAGACCTGGCGCAGCCCCCCTAAATCGCTGCAGTCTGGAACCGCGGGACTGCTACGGTCGCAGGTTCGAATCCTGCCTCGGGCATGGATGTGTGTGATGTCCTTAGGTTAGTTAGGTTTAGGTAGTTCTAAGTTCTAGGGAACTGATGACCTAAGATGTTATGTCCCATAGTGCTCAGAGCCATTTGAACCAACCCTAAATCGCTCTCCCGAACCGTCCGCTACCAGCCGCTTCAACGGACGCAGGAAGGCGCGCCGATCTCCCGTCTCACGGCGTCGCAGCTCGCACCGGCCAGACTGATGTCGTGGGTTGTCTCCTGATGCTCTCATGTCGGCCGCGAAGTCACTACCCCTTGCTATACGCCGCGGCACACTGGACTCACGTGGCGACCTCATATGCGCCGACACTCAAGACGGACAAGTCATCTTGCGTCTCAGTGCGCGACCGACCAACCGATCGATCGATCCAACCGCCAATGACCGTTGCCTGGGCAAACTCGAGCAGACTGGCGGCCGAACGCGCAGACTCACATGCAGGAACTAAGCCTCGACCGGGCGACCACTTGCTGACTTTTCTTACTGGCGGAGTGGAAAGACTCTCATTGTGCCGTCTTTGAAGGTTGATCCGAACGACAGACATATTAGCACTCCGAATGACAGACAGACACTAACTGCCTAATAAATGCGGACGAGTGACTGACCCAGACTGACCCACTTGCAAACTCATAGCGCCCCTTAAATGCACGTGAACAGGCAACCTTTCCCACCTGAGGGAGACACCAAAGCTGCGATTGCCACAGCGGCGCCACCGCCAGAAACGGAGGGTGACTGCTTCACACTACGCGCTGCGGCGCGCTCTTCAAAACAGTAATTTTTTTTAACACGGCTCACTCACATTGGGTATATTAGCGTGTAGGGTGACATTGTGCGATAAAAAGTCAGTTCCTGCAGATTCTTCTTGATTTTCAGACATACAAATAACTGATAGAGCCCTCCTCCTCTCTCAGTCACTCTCGTCTGTTTCCTCCTTCCCATCCCTCTGCCCGTCTCATCCTTTACCTTCCCAGTCCATCTCCTCCTCTTCCCTCCCTCTCACCATCTAATCCTCTTTTCTTGCTGTGCCCATCTGCTTCTCCCCCCTCGCTCTGTCCATCTCCTTCTCTTTTCCTGCCCGTTTTACCTTCCCCCTCACTGTGTCCATCTTCCCCTCTCCCTCACACCTCTGTCTATGCTCTCCTTCCCCCTCTCTCTCCCTCCCACTTCTTTCCACGTAATCACCCTTACAGCAATAGGAGGTTGCTGGTACTTGCCTCAAAAGTATTGATGTCCCAATGGTAATATGTGTACCACGTTCTGTAGAAATTGATTTAGGGGTGTAGGACAAGCATTTTAGCTGCGGCGACCGAGCGAGGTGGCGCACTGGTTAGCACACCGAACTTACATTCGGGAGGACGACGGTTCAAACCCGCGTCCAGCCATCCCAATTTAGGTTTTGCCTGGTTTCGCTAAATCGTTTCAATCAAATTCCGGAATGGTTCCTCTGAAAGGGAACAGTCGACTTCCTCCACCATCCTTCTCACTGAGAAAATCAAAAATACTTTACTTGAAGTGGTTACCTACAACTTCCAGTTACTTCTCTGCATAGTCGCCGCCCCGACTTTGACATCTGTCGTAAAGCTATAACAACTTTCAAATACCCTTGTCATAGAAGGTAGCCCCCAGTGTTTCCCACTAATTCTCTTTACTGGTCTATAGCTCGTTGTCCGTTCCGAAATGTTGTCTTCATAACCAGTGCTTCATGTGAGCAGAGAGGAGCCAATTGGGGGCTGCAGGAGCCTCTCGAATGCCCCTTCAGAGTGCGGCGGAGAATAGGTATGAAGAAGGAAACGCGTGGCAGTTATCTTACGTGGGTAGCATAACATCAGGCAAAAACAAATTTTGTTGCCACCGCAAGTGCTGCAAATATTGATGAGGCAGATGTAATTCAAGTTAAATAAAATTTCACTTATTAGTCTTCAAGAAGTCAGGTTTGAACTGTCTGGATCTGCACCATATTGACCGCAACCATGCTTTTCACTCTGCTCCTCATTCGACAACACTGCCTAAGCAACCACATTGTTCCAGTATGGCCCAACAAGACGTATAATAAAGAAACACATTGCCTAGGGTCACAGAATAGGTGCTTAGGGAGGAGCTGTGTATGGTTGTTATCATCTCTACATCAGCACCGCTGGTTCCTGCTACTAATAAGGCGAGTACACCATTCGCTTGTTACATATTTTTACGAGCTTCAAACAGGAGCGACTTATTTTAAGTTATCTGGGTAGTTACTAGTTTAGTTTTGTAATTTCCTGCATGTCTGAGTGCTTACTAGGCACAACCTTTTATTTTAATAACAGTGTAGCGTACAGTACCGCCTTTGTTATCGTCGCTTGTATCAACCCTCGTATCGTACAATCTCTTGTTTGTTTGGTTAGAACAGCTCAGTGTCAGTTAGACCAATAGCGAGAGCAGCACCGCTAGTTCATGCTACTAATAAGGCGAGTACACTGTTACCTTGTTACGTATTTTTACGAGCTTCAAACAGGAGCGACTGTTGTAATAGATAGGAACTGTGATTGTTGCGTACAGATGCGAGCCTTCGCGCACAGCTCCAGGCTGCTTTGGCTTCTGTCACACTGAGGCCGCTGCCTAGGGGAGTCACTGTGGGGGATCGAACGCAGGGATGCGAGGGATGTCAAGCATGTCCCATGTGTACTCTGATCGGTCCACTGCTGTGGCCGCCCTGCGTATTGTCTGCACTGAGGTTGATTTCTCAGCCATGCTTGAGTGGGAGATCATTCCAAAGTCTGGCAGGCAGCGAAAAACTTTTCAAGGGGCCGATCGTTTGGCTTCCCTGGTTCGTTTGACGAACAGGTTTCGGGTGTTATCTGTGGCTGACGATGTCTCTGAGTCGGACGCAGTCGTCCACCCGGTTCCAGAGGAAGCTTCTCGGCGCACAAAGTCTGGACATTCACAGAGGGTGGGTTTGCTGGTAGTTGAGAGCTACAACGTTAGGCGCGTAATGGGGCCCCTTAGGAACATGGCTGCCAAGGAGGGGAAAGGAGCCAGTGTGCACTCAATGTGCATTCTGGGGGAGTCATTCCGGATGGGGAAAGAGTGCTTCCAGATGCCATGAAGAGTACAGGGTGCAGCCAACTGCAGGTGGTAGCTCATGTAGGTACCAATGACGTGTGTCGCTTTGGATCGTAGCAGATGCTGTGTGGTTTCGGGCAGCTAGCGGAAATGGTAAAGACTGCCGGTCTTGCTTCTGTGATTTAGGCGGAGCTCACCATCTGCAGCATCGTCGATAGAACCGACTGTGGTCCTTTGGTGCAGAGCCGAGTGGAGGGTCTGAATCAGAGGCCCAGGCGGTTCTGTGACCGTGCAGGCTGCAGATTTCTTGACTTCCGCCATAGGGTGTTAGATTTCCGGGTTCCGCTTAATAGGAGTCCACTATAAAGAGGAGGTGGCTACACGTGTAGTGGGGGCTGTGCGGAAGGGACTGGCGGTTTTTTAGGTTAGAGGGTCTCATGGAACCACAGAAGGGACGTCCGTCTAAAAGTGGGCAGCTAAAACACAGTAAGGTAGTTGTAGGTTAGGTTAGGTTAGTGTTGTTTAACGTCCCGTCGACAACGAGGTCATTAGAGACGGAGCGCTAGCTCGGGTTAGGGAAGGAAGGGGAAGGAAATCGGCCGTGCCCTTTGAAAGGAACCATCCCGGCACTTGCCTGAAACGATTTAGGGAAATCACGGAAAACCTAAATCAGGATGGCTGGAGACGGGATTGAACCGTCGTCCTCCCGAATGCGAGTCCAGTGTGCTAACCACTGCGCCACCTCGCTCGGTAAGGTAGTTGTAGAAACGACTAGTATTCTAGTTGTAAATTGTTGTAGCTGTTCTCGGAAAGAACCAGAGATCCAAGCCCTAATAGAAAGCACTGAAGCTCAAATAGTTGTAGGTACAGAAAGCTGGCTAAAGCTGGAAATAAGTTCAGCTAAAATGTTTTCTAACGGTCTAACAGTGCTCAGAAAGGATACATTAAATACAGTTGGTGGTGGAGTATCTATTCCTGTCAGAGGTAGTTTGCCTTGTAGCGAAATTGAAGTAGATAGTTCGTGTGAAATAGTATGGTTAGAGGATATACCTGACTATCGGACTATACTATTAGCTGGATCGTTTTATCGACCCCCGACTCAGAAGATATAGTTGCTGAACAGTTCAAATAAAACTTGAGGCTCATTTCAAATAAGTACCCCGCTCATACAATTATAGTCGGTGGTGCCTTTAATATACCCTCGATATGCTGGAAAAATTAGCCGCCGGCAGGCATAAAAGGTCATCCGAAGTTGTACTGAATGCTTTCTCACAAAATTATTTTGAACAATTAGTTCATGAGCGCACTCGAAGAGTAAATCGTTGTTAAAGCATACTTGATCTGTTAGCAACAAATAATCCTCGACAAATAGTGAGTATTGTGACGAATACAGTGATTAGCGACCACAAGGCAGTTGCTGCTAGGCTGAATACTGTAACACCTACAACCATCAAAAGAAACTCAAAGTACATCTGTTTTAAAAAGCTGATAAAAATGCTCTTGACGCCTTTTTAAGAGACAGTCTCCACACCTTCCGCTCTGAACGTGTAAGTGTAGAAAATTTGTGGAATGTTTTCAAAGAGATAGTATCAACAGCAATTGAGAGATACATATACCACATAAAGTAATAAGTGATGGTACTGATCCCCCATGGTACACAAAACGGGTCAGATCGTTGTTGCAGAAGCAACGAAAAAAGAATGCCAAATTTAAAAGAACGCAAAATCCCCAAGATTGGCAAAGTTCTACAGAAGTTCGAAAGATGGCGCATACTTCCATGCAAGATGCTTTTAATAATTTCCACAACGAAATTCTGTCCCGAAATCTAGCAGAAAACCCAAAGAGATTCTGGTCATACATAAAGCAAGACGAAATCAATACCATCACTGAGCGATACAAACGGTGAAGTCACTGATGACAGTGCCGCCAAAGCAGTTATTAAACACTGTTTTCCGAAACTGTTTCTTCAAAGAACACGAAGTAAATATTCCTGAATTCCAATCAAGAACAACTGCCAAGATAAGAAACTTAGAAGTAGGTATCCTCGGAGTACCGAAGTAGCTTAAATCGCTTAATAAAGGCAAGGCCTCCGGTCCAGATTGTATACGCGTCAGGTTCCACTCAAAGTATGCTGATAAGATAGCTTCATATTTAGCAGTTATATACAACCACTCGCTCACAGAAAGGTCCGTAACTAAAGACTGGAAAATTGCTCAAGTCACACCAATACCCAAAAAGGGAAGTAAGAGTAATCCGCTGAATTACGGGATCATATCACTAACGTCGATTTTCAGTAGGGTTTTAGAAGATATATTGTATTCGAACATTATGAAGTACCTCGAAGAAAACGATTTATCGACATACAGTCAGCACGGATTCAGAAAATATCGTTCTTGTGAAACACAAATAGCTCTTTATACTGATGAAGTTATAAGTGCTATCGACAGGGGATGTCAAATTGATTCCATATTTTTAGATTTCCAGAAGGCTTTCGACACCGTTCCTCACAAGCGTCTTCTAACCAAACTGCGTGCCTTTGGAATTTCACCTCAGTTGTGCGACTGGTCTCGTGATTTCCTGTCAAAAAGGTCACAGTTCGTAGTAGTAGACGGAAAGTCATGGAGTAAAAGAGAAGTAATATCCGGCGTTCCCCAAGGAAGTGTTATATGCCCTCTGTTGTTCCTGATCTATATTAACGAAATAGGAGACAATCTGAGTAGCCGTCATAGATTGTTTGCAGATGATACTGTCATTTACCGTCTTGTAAAGTCATCAGGTGACGAAAAAGTCTTTCAAAATGATCTAGACAAGATATCTGTATGGTGGGAAAAGTGGCAATTGATCCTGAATTAGAAAAGTGTGAAGTTGTTCACATGAGTACTAAAAGAAATCAGCTAAATTTCAATTACGCGATAAGTCACCCAAATATGAAAGCTGTAAATTCAACTAAATACTTAGTGGTTACTATTACAAATAACCTAAATTGGAACGATTACATAGATAATGTTGTAGGTAGAGCAAACCAAGGACTGCGATTCATTGGCAGAACACTTAGAATGTGCAACAGGTCTACTAAAGAGATTGCTTACACCACGCTTGTCCGCCATATTCTGGAGTATTACTGTGCGGTGTTGGATCCGCATCTAGTGGGACTGACGGATGACATCGAAAAAGTACAAAGAAATTCAGCTCGTTTTGTATTATCGCGTAATAGGGGAGATAGTGTGAGAGACATGATATGGGAATTTGAGTGGCAATCATTAAAACAAAGGCGTTCTTCGTTGCGACGGAATCTTCTCCTGAAATTTCAATCGTCAGTTTTCTCTTCCGATTGCGAAAACATTCTGTTGGCACCCACCTACATAGGGAGAAATGATCATCACGATAAAATAAGAGAAATCAGGACTCGCACGAAAAAATTTAAGTGCTCGTTTTTCCCGCTTGCCGTTCGATAGTGGAACGGTAGAGAGACAGCTTGAAGGTGGTTCATTGAATCCTCTGCCAGGCACTTTATTGTGAATAGCAGAGTAATCACGTAGATGTAGATATAGATGTAGATGCAGTACAAGCCCCTTTCTGTTATTATGTATGCCTCCATCTCTCTCAGAATATGTTATAACTAAAAGAGCGCATAATCCATAAGATTGACGAAGTTTTACAGAGGCTCGAAATTTAGCGCTATCTAGTAGTCAAGAAAGGAAATCAGAGTATTCAACTGAATTACAGATCCACATCACTTACGTCGATTTGCAGTAGGAGTTTGTAAACATATACTCAATTCTGACGCTATGATTTACCTCGAAGAAAATGATTTATTGACAAATGTCCAACACGCATTCAGAAAACATCGTTCTTGTGAAACACATACAGCTCCTTATTCTATGTAATGTTTGCTGTCTACAGGGGACGTCGAATTGATCCCATATTGTTAGATTTCCAGAAGGCTTTTAGCACCGTTCGTTAAAAACCTGCTCAAACTGAATGTCTACGGAGTAACTTCTCGGCTGTGTGAGTGGATTCGTGATTTCCAGTCAGAAAGGCATTGTCCTCAGCAACTAACGGGAAGTCATCGAGTGGCCGTGCGGTTCTAGGCGCTACAGTCTGGAACCGCGAGACCGCTACGGCCACAGGTTCGAATCCTGCCTCGGGCATGGATGTGTGTGATGTCCTTAGGTTAGTTAGGTTTAAGTAGTTCTAAGTTCTAGCAGACTGATGACCTCCGAAGTTGAGTCCCATAGTGCTCAGAGTCATTTGAACCATTTTTGAATTCATCGAGTAACACAGACGTAATATCTGACTTTCCCGAAGGAAGTAGTATACGGCCTCTGCTATTCGTGATCTATACAGGGTGTTAAAAGAAGGTACGGTCAAACTTTCAGGAAACACTCCTCACACACAAAGAAAGAAAATATGTTATGTGGAGATGTGTCCGGAAACGCTTACTTTCCATGTTAGAGCTCATCTTATTACTTCTCTTCAAATCACATTAATCACGGAATGGAAACACACAGCAACAGAACGTACCAGCGTGACTTCAAACACTTTGTTACAGGAAATGTTCAAAATGTCCTCCGTTAGCAAGGATACATGCATCCACCCTCCGTCGCATGGAATCCCTGATGCGCTGATGCAGCCCTGGAGAATGGCCTATTGTTATCACAGCCGTCCACAATACGAGCACGAAGCGTCTCTACATTTGGTACTGGGGTTGCGTAGACAAGATCTTTCAAATGCCCCCATAAATGAAATTCAAGAGGGTTGAGGTCAGGAGAGCGTGGAGGCCATGTAATTGGTCCGCCTCTACCAATCCATCGGTCACCGAATCTGTTGTTGAGAAGCGTACGAACACTTCGACTGAAATGTGCAGGAGCTCCATCGTGCATGAACCACATGTTGTGTCGTACTTGTAAAGGCACATGTTCTATCAGCACAGGTAGAGTATCCCGTATGAGATCATGATAACGTGCTCCATTGAGCGTATGTGGAAGAACATACTGACGAAACTAAAATGAGCTCTAACGTGGAAATTAATCGTTTCCGGACACATGTCCACATAACATCTTTTCTTTATTTGTGTGTGAGGATTGTTTCCTGAAAGTTTGGCCGTACCTTTTTGTAACACCCTGTATAAACGATTTGGGATACAATCTGAGCAGCCATCTTAGACTGTTTTAAGTTGATGGTGTCATTTACTGTCTTGTAAAGTCTTCAGATAATCAAAAGGAGTATTCCTGCGCGATGTGGTCCATGTGAAATTGGACTGACGTGATACATCGAAAAATTCAAAGAGCTGTCGTTTTGTACACCGCGAAATAAGTGAGAGAATGACACAGAAATGACAGGCGAATTCAGGTGGAAATCATTACAACAAAGGAGAGTTTCGTTGCACCAGGATCCCCTCATGAGTATTCCCATTACCAACATTGTCCCCCGAATATTTTGTTAGTTCCCAACTACACAGGGATAAGTTATCATCATAATACAATAAGAGAAATCAGAGCTCGCACGGAATGATTTAACTGTCCGTTTTTTACCACATGCTGTTGGAGAGTGGAACGGTAGAGAGATAGCTTGAAGATGGTTCAATGAACTTTATGCCAGTCACTTAAATGCGAACTGCAGAGCATTCGTGTTGATGACCGTATCACACCCAAGCAAAACACACCCTCACTCCCGAGCGGCCCAAACGGAACAGCGTTAAGTACAACGCTTTGTTTTGCTTCGAAACAGGCAAGCCATATGTGATGACGACACCATCACTAGACATTGGCCGAAGCCAATGTCGCCTGAAAGACCTCAGGCAGGCAACACTCGTGTAGCCGAAGCAGCCACGAATATGTGGAAGGCGATCAATGTCCACAGATGTAAGCGGGCTCTTCGGAAAATAAAGTCCGATCGGAAGTGAAATGGAAAGCACAGCTAAAATAGGAGCAGGACACTGGGCGTTTTAAAATTAACGAGCTTTGACTGATAATGAGGTGCCGAATGGCGGCATAAGGTGATAATGAAAATTCTATGGCTACCGATCATAGTTACTAGCAGGCGATCATAATACCGTGACTGACTCGATAATGGACTGTGTGTCAGAGAAGTCTCCATATCGAAAAAATTAAAAATACTGTGTTGTATTTTGGAACTCACGTGCATGTGCTAGGGCTCCGCCATGCTGTGAGTGTGGCAACGGCGACAGCACGCTCCGTATGCTGAGCATCACGTTACTTGATTTCTTTGCCGCGAAATCTATATTGCATAATTTGATTATAATTTGCCCCATCTTGTTATATCATTAGCTGTGATTTCGCGAGCTGCCCAGTTGAGAAGATCGTGTGCTGTCTCCATACAGTCTTCCGCACTTTTCGGTACCTCTCAACAGTATTAGCAACTCTTTGCAGTTAGATTCGAGTTTTTGAGAATTTTGTTCTGTGTCAGTTATTACTGTGATTTTTACAGTCATTAGAGATTCCAGGGTTCTCTACATTTCCTTACAACTTTTCCATGGTTAGACGACTCCCGAATAATACATACAACCTGCTGCACAATTAGGCATTTTGTTCTTAGCGTGAGAGTTACCTATTTGTTTTAGTGAAAGTGGATCCGTAATGTTGACTGTGTTTTAATGTTAATGCTAAATTTTGGGCTTCCTGATTCGAACGTTAGCATACCAGATCTTAAAGCTGATAGCTTACGTAACACTAACTGTTGGTACGAAACAGCACTGCGAGAAAGAATAGAGAAATCCAACTGCGAGAATCCTAAGAAAAGCATAGACTGTCTGTAACTTACAGGGTGCTTCGAACGCATATATTTAATAAACTTTAAGGCATACGAATATGAAACTTTACACACATATTTACAAACCTCTTAAGTTCAGATTACAGATGTTCAATATGTCCTCCATCAGCGACACGAACAATATCACACTGATACTCAAATATCCCCCATACTCGGGCAATCATATCCTTCGTCCATGATGTTATGGCAGTAAGGACCCGGTTCGTCAACTCTTCCGGGTTCTGTGGGAGTGGTGGTACATAAACGTTTTCTTTAGCGAAACCTCACAGGAAGATGTCCGACGGTGTCAAATAGGGTGACACCGTGGAGCCCAACTGAGACATGCTAAGTCACATGCGCCTTGACGACCAAACTATCGGTTCGGCAGAGTTTCATTTAGATATTCACGCACTAGGCGACTCCATTGAGGGCGGTGCCCCGTCTTGATGAAACATGCTGTCTTCGTGCAACTTCCGGAGCAACCAGTTTTGTAACGTAGCGAGATACTGCTGACCGTTAACCGTGTTTCCATCAAAGAAGATTGGGCCGTAGTCAGATGATCGGTACATCACACTAAACACATTGACTTTTTGGCGGATCTGGTACATATTCAGTGCCTACATATGCGTTTTGTAGGCCCCAAATTCGAACATTATGTTTGTTTACCTGACCACTAACCTGGAAAGTTGCTTCATCACTGAACACGATTAGGTGTGCGAAAGTGTTATCATTGTCAATAGCATCAAGAATCTCATTACAAATGCCACACGTCTGCGTTTGTCACCAGGATGCAGAGCTTCCAATAGATGTAACTTGTACGGCTTCATAACCAACCGACGTCTCAAAACACGCCAAATTCTTGTTTTAGGCAGTTGTTCCTCCCGACTGGCACGATGAGTTGCTTTTGAAGGACTACGTTGGAAAGCACTTTGAATTCGTGCAACATTTTCTTCAGGAACACGAGGTCGGTCAGGACTCTTTCCTTTACATACACATCCTCTATCTAGAAACTGTCGATACCATCTGCGAATGTTCCACCCATTCGGAGTATCAATTTGGAACCTAAACCTCAAACGTCTTTGCACTGTAACCAAGGAATAGCACTTTGCAAACTCGAGAACACAAAACGATTTCTGCTGCGGAGTAACAATTTCAAACATATTACGTTTACCAAGCAAAACAGAAGACAACTGACATCTAGCGGCTATTAATATAAACTAGACTATATATTCGTTTCTCTAATAGCCGAGCCGAGGTGCAGCGATCAACAGTTTGGACAAAATATTACTTCGTAATACGTATATTCTTTTTGAAACACCCTGTATTGTTACCATAAAAACTGACTATGAGCTCTGAAACTAAAATTGGTAACTGTGAAATTTAATTTAGAAAAAAATAATCCGTTTTCTACGCTCTGTTGCTTACCTGGGTTGCACTGGATCATGCCATGCTAATTGATCTCAAAGATAAAGAGCGCCTTGATAACAAAGCTGCAAAATGTAACTATTGAGATAAAGGAAAGGTGCGAAGTGTTCTCTAAAAATATTGCTGTCATTCTTGGTTGATAATTTTTGATAATTTGATTAATTGACTCAGGATGTGAGCAACGACTCTGGATTAAATGAACTAAATAGCAATCCTATTAACAATTAATGCAACTGCAGTAATAGTTAAGCTATTTCTGAAATCACGGAAACACAGTCCAATAATTACGAAGATTAAACTTCATGTGTCTAATCTTTCCTCAAACAAAATTCCAAAAAATAATTTTTAAACGCGTTTCTCCCACAATGATCGATGAATCCTAGCAAAAAGATTCCTGATCTCGATATCCAACGAACCAAGAATGCTACATTATGAAAGCTCTGCAGCAAGAAAGAAAATAAACTTAATCATTGAAACTTTCTGGCAGATTAAAACTGTGTGCCGGACCGAGACTCGAACTCGGGACCTTTGCCTTTCGCGGGCAAGTGCTCCACCAACGGTAGAAGGTAAGAGACGAGGTACTGGCGGAAGTAAAGCTGTGAGTCGTGCTTGGGAAGCTCAGTTGGTAGAGCACTTGCCCGCGAAAGGCAAAGGTCCCGAGTTCGAGTCTCGGTCCGGCACACAGATTTGAGCTGCCAGGATGTTTCATAACAGCGCACATTCTGCTGGAAACATCCCCCAGATTGTGGCTAAGCCATGTCTCCGCAATATCTTTTCTTCCAGGAGCGCTAGTTCTGTAAGGTTCACAGGAGAGCTTCTGTGAAGTTTGGAAAGTAGGAGACGAGCAACTGGCAAAATTGAAGCTATGAGAAGGGGTCGTGAGTCATCACAGCTCAAAGACCACCTCCAACGTTCCTCTGTGCAGCGCAGGTTCTTGGCCGACGCACGTATTTAAGCAATTCAAATTTTACGAGCGCTTTTCCAGACATACAAAACAAGATAAAATTTAAATACACACCTTTCACTATCCCTCGGCCTCTGCGGCCAGAATTTTGCAGGATCAGATTTGTAATTAACAAACATTAAACTTCAAAATGTACTAACCAAGTTAAAACACGAAGTACTGAAATGTAAATAAACAGATGAGAATCGTAACAGCATAAAAACATGGCTCACAGTATTTACAAATTGTTTTCAATTGTCGTGCATAGATGCACTAATACTCCTTTTAAGTTGTTTTCAAACATTTTGCCCATCAGCACAAACAGTCCTTCAAAAATTGGTTTAAATCAATGGGCACTGACGCACCAACAGTCCCATAAATATCAGTATGCACAAAGCATCAGAAAGGAAACAAATTTGGTAATATCATTCTTGGTGACTAGTCGATTATATTACTCTGCACATCGTATATATTACTCTGCACATCGTATATGAGCCCACGTTAAAAAATTGTGGCGTCACAAAGATGAAGATAGAACTCTGAAACGTCAGGTTTTTTTTACACCACTGAAAAAACGATGTTACCATCGTTGCATTATATGTATTCTGTGAAAATAATCATTAACTTGAATATCCCCAGTACACCACTAAACATGTTTTGTCGAAGTGTCAGTGCATAGACATTGAACGACTTGCATCGTTGTATTAGTTTTGAAACGTCCCCTTAGAACAAATTATACATATGAAATGTCCACTTAGAACAATTATACAAGCCTGTGCTTAACCTGACACACACAATGTTTTTAGCGCAACGCAATCTGACTATCAAAAATCCCTGCAAAAGAATGGCCCTGGCAAACATTAACCTATACCTTTTACAAATCACTTACCTCACAAAAATCTTCGCTACTCAAGCTACTGCAAAACAGCGAGCGCCACTACTGCCAGCTAAATAAAAGATTCAAACCACTGAAGGTACTAACTACTGATAGGGACAGTTAGCAAATGAAAGATATTAATAGAGAACAAACAATGTATTTACCTTAATATTCATAATTGACATTCAGTCTTACAGATTATCAAAACTCCGCCATCTCTCTCCCCACATCCACCACTGCTGGCGGCTCACCTCCAACTGCCCAGCGCTATGCGCTGTTCGCATCCAGCTATAGCAGTTCATGACAACAATGGCAGACAACAATGCAAATTAGCCACATACTGCACACAGCACAGCCAGTGATTTTCATACAGAGTGCTATGTAACGTTGCCAATAAAAAACATAAACAGCAAACTTACATAAAGAAAACATAAACAGCCTACTTACATAGCCCCCATGCTCCCCACAAAAAATTTTACAAATGGTGTTGGGCACTGGCCAATACAGATTTGAAAAAGTTTTTCATAATTACAGTAAGAAAGATATCAAATGCACACACTTATTGATACAATGTTGGTCAACAGCTAAAATTTTTTTTCACAGTCAATAAAGACAGTCCTGATCATTCATCACAGTAAAACTGCCGTTTCTTTTATCAAAGTCTGTGCAGTAAAAGACAATGCACACGGAAGTAGTGGATTTCCATGCAGTCTTGAAGAAGTAGTGTTGTCCTTCCAACAGAAGTGCTGACTCTTGACATGCTGACAGGTAATGGGCCACAACAGAGCAAACCCACAGCAGAGTCAGTCGACGTGTTGAAGAAGATTGGTAGGTAGGTCATCACAGAGCAGACCCACTGCAGTCCTGGTAGAGAGTATTGGTGGGCCACCAGAGGTGCAGACCCACTGTAGTCCTTGTAGAAATTGTGGTACTGGTGAGTCAGCAAAGGTGTAGACCCACTGTAGTCCTTGTAGAGATGGCCAGCAGCCATCTGTTGTGACTGTGCAGGTGCACAATCACCATTGAAGAGTCTTGCGGATAATAGAGCAAGTCCATAACCACCACTTGTGCACTCACAAAGTTTTTGGAATTGTCCTTAGAACCAGCAATGCTGTTATCCAGTCCCTTGCTGAATTAGTAACACACGTGCAAACACTATCAGTCCCTACTTCTCACATATTGTCCATATACTATGACCAACAGAATGTGTGCAGTGAAATGAATGCGTACAAGTTGCTTAATTTGATGAACTGGTGTCAATTACAATATTATAACATAAGAATACAATTACAAAGATACAAAATACATCATTAAAAACATAAAAATACAGATAATATTTGTAGTGCAGGCTTTACAAAAGAATAGAAATAAACATATACATCAGTGTTACAGGAATGATGACATGAGTACAAAAATAAAAGATCAGAATCACTTTTGAAACGTCAACTTCACACATGAGCATTAAAACAGAATAAATAATGTCTAAACATCTTTACAAGGTAAATAACAGAGTATTAGAAAAATTCTGCAGCATAGCTCTCATCAGCTAAACACATAAAGACAGGAAAAAAACACAAATACACAAGGGTACACAAACACATAGTGGGATAACACCAAAAGGAAAGGACAACACACAATTACATATTTGGAAAAGGCAGCAAAGAGGAAAGGACAGGGTTTGGTTTACTGCAGTATTTTGCTTGGAGATCTCCCTTCATTCCATAGATCGTTCGTCTTATTTCAACCTTTGCTTCCACCAAAAAAATCCTATCCAAGCATGCTTTCTGTATTTATGTGTTCACATATTTCTTACCTCATTATTTATTTCCAAGATAATCCTACCTATACCTCCTTCCTGTATTCTATTCATATTTCTTTCAAAATAATTATTTCTGATTGTACAATACTCATTGGGGCCCAAATCTTTCTTCGCAATGCATTCTTTACCTATTCTCCATAGTCAGTTTCTTATATAGTCTACCCCCTCTTAAGCTAACTTAAATCTACTGAGCTCAGATGCTAAACTAAGGGACGAGGCAATGCAGCAAAAAAAAAAATTAACACAAACATCAATGACAAAAAAAATAGAAATGGCAAAGCAAGCAGCATAAATTAGCAAAGCAAGTGCAATATTACAACTAATATAAGGCAATGCAGGAAACAAGAAAAACTAGCTTAGAAGAGTAACACAAAGTCAAATTCAGCAACACTATGCCTGACAAACAGCAGCAACTTATACCTAAACATGACATAGCTCAAGCAGAAGAAATATTACAGGAAAAACAACAATGCAGACAAGGGAAATGTCTATTCACATCTTAATGTCTATGTAATTAAAGTGGTGCACCATAACAACTTATTGTAAAAAAAATATTACCATGTACTTGAAAACAAATTTTGTTTTACTGTTGCTAGTTCCTTCTTATTGTTCTTTCCTTTCCAAGTGCTCCTTTTTTAAAGAATGTGGATCATAAAATAATTATTTAATAGATCTGTTGACAGAAAGTGTTCACATTAGCAAATGCATTTTATTTTATAAAAGCAATGCTGCAACACAGCTGGAAACCAGACATCAAATGAAATAAGCAACTACGAAAAGCAAAGCATAAAAATATCATTCAGTAGTCATGTGACATTTCATTTCATAAGTTAATTGCTCTCAACTCTCGTACAAAGACTCTTGTCATAATCAGGTGTGCAGATGTAAAAATATTTCTTGTCAATTCATAAGCATTTCAATAATTAGCACAAAGTGCGAGTAATCATATGTTTTTAAGTAACGAGGGTGTCGCATTAGCGATGAAAGGCACGCCCTAATGGCTTGTTCTCCAGGTGTTTGACACAGCTGTGTGCCCACAACGCATTACAAAAATCATATGTTTTCAAGTAGCGAGCGTGTCGCATTAGCGATGCCCTCTACAAAGGAATGTCATTAACACGGGTGTAGGCCTCTCTTTGTCCTTCTCTTCCACCTGTGCCTCTGGCACACCCTAATGGCTTTCTTTTCTACCTGAGCGTCTGAAAAGGCTTGTTCTCCAGGTGTCTGACACACCTGGGTGCCCAAGTCACATTATGTGCAGGTGGTCACTTAACTTTCTTACGGAAATACTTACGACAGTAGTTTCCGCTACAGTGACAGTTTCATATAAAAACATTTCACAGGTCAAGAATTTTATTGACATAAACATACCTCAACAGCATAATACACATCGTCGTCGTAAAAATAACATCATAAAACCTCAGTCAAATCTCAAAATCGTCGTAGCTTCCTCCAATAATTTCAAAACCTAACAAAATTCTCTGCTCATGTCAAAAGTGTCATCTGCCTCCAACGTACTTTAAAATCATACTCCCTTACCAAATACATCATTCAAAGTTCTCATAGTATCACAATGGTTTCAAAAAAATTATGAACAGTTCACAAAGTGCAGACAAAGTACAATTTCTTAAGTGTGAAGTAATCCAACTCTGTAATTGCGTAAACATGTGTCACTGACGTAGTAAAAAGGATGTTTGTTTCTCTGTTAAATGATCAGATAGCTGTGTAATTTATGTGTTAGAGAAATATGGTACCGATGTGTTAAATTGTATAAGCAAATACCATATTAGCTAGGGCTCCTTGTGCTTGCCAAACACATGGTACACAAAGTAGGCGTGTACCCCCCTGAGGTTTATTGTAATTGTATCCTCAGGTATTACAGCTTACAGCAATGAAATGAAATGTGTCACGAAAAACTTTCTTTGTAATTCAAAAATCTCTAAAAATAAATGTCTTAAGTACAAAATTAATCACTCAAATACGTGTCCAGTAGCGCTAAATGTGCGTCTTGCTCTAAGATAATCTCTGGGAAGTGTCGTAGTTATTGTCCTCCGAAAGCTAAGTTCTGCAGAAGTGAATGTACTTACCTCATGATACACAAAAGTGAAATGCTTTGCGTATAGATATCATACTTATTACGCTTATTGCCGTGATGAGGAAAGTACTGTGCTGTAACGTATTGTTGTCCTACGGAAAAGGCTGTCTCCTTGTAGCAATAGCACAAAAGTCACCACTAAAACATGTTTTACTTTACAGAAGAATTCAGAAAAACTGTGCAGATATCAAACAGATACACCGCAAAAGCAACATTGTAAATTGTCACTCATTAGTAACGTCGTGATATAATCGTGTAGCTGTCACACAAACCAACCACTGTGTCATCTGGCATTTTACAGAAAGCACCTCAAATCCAGAATCCACTCGTAAGCAAACCAAAATGTTGCATGTTAACAGTTTCTTAAGTCTGACAAATTGTACAAGTAGCGTGAAGTGAAAATTGCAAAGACTAAGTTAAAAAGCAGATTATCTGTCAATAAATGGTTTGACATGAGAAATGTGGTGTCAACCTTTACTCTTCTCAGTATGCAGAATTTCAACTTGAATGCAATTATCATGCGGTATTCGTCCGTAAAGAATACTGGAACTTTCCTCAAGGTTAGCGTCAATGTTATTTTTCTCGGAGCCAGCCGGCGCACGCAGCTGCCTGCGGTGCGAGTCATTGTCTGTTTCTTTGTTGGCGCGCGCCGTTATTGGGATTAGGAGGCCTAACTTCCACAAATTCGCCTTGCCCAGAGGGCCCAGCTCTGTTTAAAACTCGCCAGTTCTGATGCAGTTCAGGTCTGTCGTTACGATCATATCGTCTGTCGTCATGTCGGTAGTTTACATAGTTTCTTTCTTGTCTGTTACGTGGTGGAGAATTTCTGCCTGAGTCGTAACTGCGTGCTGGACCGTTGCGTCTAAAGTTATTCTGTCTCCTTAGATAATAATTGTTTTGGTTCCCATATTGTCTGTTTCTCTGATTGTCTCTGTGATAGTCATTACCGCGGAAAGGTGATCTTTCCCTGTAACTATTACTCTGCCAGTGGTTGTCATATGGGTGGTGTCTGTTTTGGTCACGATTTACGTTATAAGAATAGGTTTGTCGTGGCCATTTATTGTTTCTGTCGTCACGGAATTGAGACGGATGTGACCTGTAGTGATTGTTTTCCTGTTTTCGCATCCCGCGACTGTCTGTG
Source organism: Schistocerca cancellata (assembly GCF_023864275.1). Lineage (NCBI taxonomy): Eukaryota > Metazoa > Arthropoda > Insecta > Orthoptera > Acrididae > Schistocerca > Schistocerca cancellata. The sequence continues at coordinate 564,103,880 of NC_064633.1, read as the reverse complement.
TCAATTTCCAGTTCTTGTAACAATCCCTGAAAAGCTTCAATGTCGTCTTTGCAACGTCCTGCCAAAATAATATGTCGTAAATGTTCAGGCAGTTTGATTAAGCAAATGCGGATGAGTTCTGAGGGGCTGTACGGGTTTGATAGGTACTGATTCTTGTGCAACATGTCTTCAAAATATTTGACAAGACTGGAAAATTCAGATTGTTCAAAGTGTTTCATCATCATGATGCTATGTTTTACGCGGTCTTGTGTGGCTTGAGACCAATATGCTGAGAGGAAGGCATGGTAAAATTCTCCTTCACTGTGGCAATCGTGAATGACCGATCGCATTCTTACAGCTGGTTCATTCTCTAAGTAGCCACACATAAATTCTAACCTGTGCTCCAATGACCAGTTGGGAGGGAAACAATGAGAGAATTGATGGAGCCATGCTTGTGGATGAATGTCGTTGCCAGAATTCTTAAATGTTTTGAATTTACGTGTAGTAATGAACAGCTTATAGTCAAAATCATCATGTCGGCGAGTCACATATCGGTCATTGTTACGTCGTGTCGGCGGTTCCATCTCAAAATTCGGTGCACCTTGCCAATTTCTTTCATAATTACCGAAATGCTCTGTGTTATTATATTGTGGCTTTTCCGTATTTCTATGTCCCTCTTCCAGTATTGGGGCGTGAGTGTCCTCTGAAATACGTAATTCTTGTATCACCTGCGTCAACTGATCTTGTACTTCCCGGATTTCTCTTTTATACTGTGTATTAATTTGATTTTGATTTTGTTTGAATTTTCTTATTTGTTCATAGTCTTCTGTGTCAGTGAAGGCTACGGGTCTTGTGTCATTCAGATCATCATCTACCTTTGTAGATAAGTTAGTGACCTGATCCGAAAGTTCAGCTACTTTCTCCGATAGTGAACACATTTCCTCAGTGTGTTTTTCTGAACCAAGTTTCAGAGTGTCCATTTGTGTTGAAATCGAATCTACTGTGTTCTTTAAGTTTTCCTGAGTTTTTGCCAGTTGCGTAACCGAATCGGTAGATGCAACTGAGTCAATTTTAGCCCACAAGGTCTCATGATTTTCATGAACAATGGTTTGCAGTTCTTTTATGGCTGCTTCGTGATTCTGTAATACATTCTCATGACGCGAAAAAATAGGTTGGAAATGCTCACAAATTTGTGTTTTTACGTCATTACAGACTTTCTGACATTTCGATTCTATTTTATGTAACTCAGTAGTTAAATCTTCACGTGTTTGTTCAAGCATATGTTCCACTGAGTCTAACTTTTGAAGCTTTTGTTCCATTGTGTCTAACTTTTGAAGCTTTTGCTGTGTTTGTCTCTGATTTTGTTCCATTGTGTCTAACTTTTGAAGATTCTGTCCCATTTGTTTCTGATTTTGTTCAAGCGTTGTGTCTAACTTTTGTAGCCTTTGTCCCATTTGTTGCATTAACTGTAATAACAATGCACTGGTGTCTGAAACATGTTCCTCAGTGCTTTTCGGCAGTGAATTTGCACCGGCAACATTCACATTTTGACAAGCGGAAAATGTGTCTTGACTCATTTGAGAAAACGGTGAGGACGCAAAACCTGAATCTACAGTATTTGCAAAATTGTGTCCTATCATTTCGGATTCCTGAGGCGAGCTGTTGCCGACCGATCGATCGACAATGCTTCCCTGTTCACTACCTGTTTCACTGCCTACGCCATTGTCTGACGCCCGCTCCATTTCCCTATGCACATTTACCAAATTACTACTTTGAATATTAGTTAATTCACTACCCAGTGGTGCTGATAAGCTACGCTCGTCGTCACTATTATTTCTCAATTTAGTTTGGAGCCTAGTGTTACGTTTTTCACACGCCATTATTGTCACAATATTTCACACGACAACACAGAAAAGCACAACTTGAATAGCAAAAACAAGAGAACACATTAACATAGCACTGAAAATAATATCTAGTTAATTGCAGCAGCGAAATACTTGGCGCAAAGCTACATGCATGCCACAACTGTTTTACTGTACAACAATGAAAGACTGCAACTACAAAGGAGATTCTCTCTACAATTACGCGCTAGCAATAAACAAAAGCTACATTAATACACAAACTACAAGAAAAAAATCAGAAGATTCCAGTGAGGTATCCTAGGCTAAGGGTCGACATATGAAACGTCCCCTTTGAACAAATTATACATATGAAATGTCCACTTAGAACAATTATACAAGCCTGTGCTTAACCTGACACACACAATGTTTTTAGCGCAACGCAATCTGACTATCAAAAATCCCTGCAAAAGAATGGCCCTGGCAAACATTAACCTATACCTTTTACAAATCACTTACCTCACAAAAATCTTCGCTACTCAAGCTACTGCAAAACAGCGAGCGCCACTACTGCCAGCTAAATAAAAGATTCAAACCACTGAAGGTACTAACTACTGATAGGGACAGTTAGCAAATGAAAGATATTAATAGAGAACAAACAATGTATTTACCTTAATATTCATAATTGACATTCAGTCTTACAGATTATCAAAACTCCGCCATCTCTCTCCCCACATCCACCACTGCTGGCGGCTCACCTCCAACTGCCCAGCGCTATGCGCTGTTCGCATCCAGCTATAGCAGTTCATGACAACAATGGCAGACAACAATGCAAATTAGCCACATACTGCACACAGCACAGCCAGTGATTTTCATACAGAGTGCTATGTAACGTTGCCAATAAAAAACATAAACAGCAAACTTACATAAAGAAAACATAAACAGCCTACTTACAGTTTATTTGTGAGAAGTCTAAGAGGAGACTAAGAGGATGCAATATTGGTCAGTAGATATTCCACTGACAACTCAGAGACGGTGTCTCTCACAAAAGTACTGTAAAGTTCCGCAGTAAGACGCAATCGTAGCATAGTTCACCAAATATATGAAGTAATGGCATTAATCCCACTGAAGTGACCCAACATATCGTCTTTTTTTTAAAAAAAAAAACACGTACATTCGTTGCATAGGTGTCTCACAGTACGGAAGAGAATGTTTTAACTATTTCTGTGAATTTTCTCACATAGTAGACAAACATTGTTACAAATGACAAAATACATAAGCTAAAATAAAAATTGTGTGTGTGTGTGTGTGTGTGTGTGTGTTACAATACAATTACCCAAATAAATACCTAAAGTAAGTTTCTATAACAGAATGTGTTTGGTGGTGGTATACAAGGGCAGTCCACGATAAGTAGCTACAGTTGACAAATTAGCATAGTCATTGTATATAGTAACATATAAATGAAATTCTTTACATCAGTGTTACACAGTATTCTGGGTGAGGAAACTTCCGTGAAACATTGTATAGATACAAGAACTGAATTGAGAATAAGAACCATAGCACTATCGTACAAATATGTCAAAATAAAGCTTCAAAAATAAAAACTAACTTGAAGTGGTCTTAGTTACAGTGTACGCTAATCAGAACATATAATACTATTTTCAACAAAAATTTCTAGCTCGAACAACTGTTAGGAAGGAAAGTGAATGAAGAAGGGGAATATAGGTTTGTGCACAAAATTATTGTTGTACCTGGCAAAAGAAATTACTTACATTAAAGCGTCAGTCGTTAGCCCGACATAAAACGTTATGAAAGTGAAAATGTGGCCACAGATGCTTACTCTGTGCATGTGTTAACTAATCATTATGTTCTAAAATATGATTAGAACACCCAAAAAGGAAGTAAGACGAAGTGGTACAAAAAAATGCCTTGCAGCTATACATAAATAAGATAAAGGAAAACTGTGTTAAATGATTAGTAAACCAGCTGTATCTGTTATGCATAGGTGAAAACGTAGAAAGTATCATCAATCTGTTAAACGAGAAAGGAAAGTTATTAGGACAAGAAAAACCAAACAGATGTCAAATCAAGCACATGAAATGAAGTATCACCTTTCATAAATATCACTACCCTTACAGAAAAACTCTTACAGGCGAAAAAGTTCTCATCACTGTGTATCAAATAAAATAGCCTATTTCCCAAGACATCTCATCTCCGAAGAAATCTCCTACCTCAGACTAAAATGACTAAACTACAGTAACTCAAAGTGTCCACTGCAAGCAAATCATCACGTAATCGTTACAACACCCTAAATTCATTGCTTACCTCCTGAAATCTTAAAACATATCTCCTCAAAGACCTAATTCATAAACCCACAAAAATATGAATTTCATCATATCCGGTAACAAAACTAAACTCATAAAAACGTCCATCACACACTTAACATTACTCAAAAAAGCTCATATGATGTTGTAGTTCTAGTTCTTACTCCGTGTTCTTGTTTTCAATTCGCTATCTTGAAAATAAGAAACCATATCCGATTAGTAACAAAGGATGTTATATCCGACCGAAAATTCTCTTCCTTTTCCACGGCTGCGTACTATACAACATTTTCAAAACATCATCCAATTATTAAATAAAACAGTGTGTCAGCTCTTAAGAAAAATTTTAATATCTTTACCCAGTATCCGATGTTATCATCCAACACTGATGGTTTTGTGCCATTTATACTCGGCTAAAAGTTGCTGCTTCTTTTGTACAATGTAGTATTGTTTGTATCTTTGTGTGACAAATGCAACTAGAAAGATTAATTATTAGAGGCATTGTAATCTACATCTGTAGCAGTACAGTACATTATATTACCAAAAATACGTGAAGTGATATAAATGCATAGAAATGGTCAATCTCTTCTACCTTATGTAAGTGAAAATGTAACGATCTACAATACGTAGCATGAAATGGCTTATGACATAACTTCCACATATTTACAACATCCACTCGTCAATGAGAAAATCACGTGTGTCAAAACATGACTATGCTAAGAAATGTGCACTGACGAACATAAAAAAATAATGCCCAAAGAGTTTTTTTTGTCATCATTCTAATGATTTGTTTGATGTGGCTGACCACAAATTCCTCTCCTGTGACAACCTCTTCATCTCTGAGTAATACTTGCAACCTTCGTCCACGGTTATTTGCTGAATGTATTCCAGTTCTTGTCTTCCTCTACAGTTTTTACAATCTACAGCTTCCTCTAGTACTATGGGAGTTTTTCCGTGCTTTCTTAACAGATGTTCTACCATCCTGTCCCTTCTTCTTGTCAATGATTTCCATATATTCTTTACCTTGCCCGTTTGCGCAGAACCTCCTCATTCCTTACCTTACCAGCCCACCAAATTTTCAGCATTATTATGACGCGCCACATCTCAAATGTTTTGATTCTCTTCTGGTCTGGTTACCCCCCAGTCCATGTTTCAGTATCATACAGTGCTTCCATTCGCAGAAATTTCTTAATCATATTAAATCCTATGTTTGATACTAGTAGACTTCTATTTGCCAGGAATGCTCTTTTTCCCAGTGCTCGTTTGCTTTTTATGTCCTCCTTGCTCCGTCTGTCATGGATTATTTTGCTGCGTATGTAGCTGAATTCCTTAAATTCATCTACTTATAGATCATCAATCCCGATATTAATTTCATTACTTTTTCATTTCTGCTACTTCTCATTAGTTTCCTTTTTCTTGTATTTATTCTCGTATCCGGTACTTATTACACTATTTGTTACATTCAACAGATCAATTCTTCTTCACATTCACCGAGGATGGCAGTGTCTTCAGCGAATCGTATCATTGATATCATTTCAGCTCCAATTTTAATCCAGCTCTAGAACCTTTCCTTTATTTCCATAATTGCATCTCCGGTGTATAGATCGAGCAGTAGGGATGAAAGAATATATCCCTTTCTTACACCATTTTTAATCCGAGCACTTCTTTCTTTATCCTCTACTCTTGTTGTTCGTTCTTTTTCCTTGTACATATTGTATATTACCCGAATTTCCACTATTATTGTCAGAATTCCCCTATTATTGTCAGAATTTCGAACATCTTGCCCAATTTGGCATTGTCGATGAATTTTTCGAAGTCGATAAATCTATGAACGTGTCTTGGCTTTTCTTTAGTCTTGCTTCCATTATGAATCTGCCTCTCTGGTGTCCTTACCTTTCCTAAATACAAACTGATAGTTATTCAGCACATCCTCCATTTTCTTTTCCATTCTTGTGTATGTTATTCTTCTCAGAAACTTGGATGCCTGAGCTGTTAACATGACAGTGCGATAATTCTCGAACTTGTCGGCTCTTGCAGTCTTGAGAGTTGTGAGGATGATGGTTTTCCGAAAGTCGCCAGACTCATATATCCAACAAAGAAACGAGGATAGTCGCTTTGTATCCACTTCCCCAATGAGTTTAGAAATTCTGATGGAATGTTATCTATTTGATTTTAAGTTTCAAAAGATCATTTGAATTCTGATCCTTATACTGAATCCCCAATCTCTTCTATATCGACTACTATTTCTCCTTCTATCATGTCATGAAACAGATCTTCCCCCTCACAGATGCCTTCAATGTGCTCTTTCCACCTATATGCTCCCTTCCCTGCGTTTAACAGTGGAACTTCCTTAGCACTCTTAGTGTTACCACCCTTGTCTTTAAAGTCACCAAAGGTAGTTTTGATTTTTCTATATGCTAAGTCAGTCCTTCCGGAGATTATTCTTGTATCTATTTCTTCATATTTTTTGTACAGTCATTTCGCCTTAACTTTCCTGCACTTCCTACTTAAGTCATTCCTAAATAACTTGTATTTCTGAATTTCCATGATCATTTTTGTACTTCCTTCTTACATCGATCAGTTGAAGTATTTCGCCCGTCACCCATGGTTTCTTCACAGTTACCTTCTTTATACCAATGTTTTTCTTTCCACATTCCTTGTTTGCCCTTTTTAGAGATGTTCATTCCTTTTCAACTGAACTGCCAACTCAGCTATTTTTTATTGAAGTATCTAAAGCTTTAGGGAACTTCAAACATATTATTCACTCCTTAATATTTCTGTATACTACTTCTTTGCGCATTGATTCTTCCTGGATAGTCTCTTTAACTTCAACCTACTCTTTATCACGACTAAATTGTGATCTGAGTCTACATCTGCTCCTGCGTATGCCTTATAATCCAAGTATCTGATTCCGATTTCTCTGCCTCACCGTGATGTAGTCTCACTGAAATCTTACGTTATGTCCCGGCCTGTTTCAAGTGTACCTCATCTTCTTGTGATTCTTGAACAAGGTATTAGCTATTACTAGCTGAAATTTATTACAGAAATTAGTCTTCCTCCTGTATCATTCATTATACAAAGCTCATGTTCCCTGGTAACTCTTTCTTCTACTCATTCCCCTACAAACCCATTCCAGTCCCCCCATGACTACTCATTTACTGAATTATCCATTCAATATCCTCATACACTTTCTCTAACTCAACTTCTTGAGCTTGCGATGTCGGCATGTATACCTCGTCTATTGTTGTCGCTGTTAGTTTGCTGTCGAATCTGATGAGAACAACCTATCACTGAACTGTTCACAGTAACACACTGTCAGCTGTACCCTTCTATTCACACAACATCTTACTCCTGTTACAACAGTTTCTGCTGCTGTTGACATTACTCTATATTCATCCACCCAGAAATCCTTGTTTTCTTTCCGATTCACTTCACTGCCCCCCCCCTCCCTCCCGCCCCCACTGTATCTAGATTCCGTCTTAGTATTCCGCTTTTGGGGTTTTCTAGCTTCCTGCAACGTTTAAACTTCTGTCATTCCACGCCTCGACTCGTGAAAATTACCAGTTCATTTATTATTATTTTTTTCTCATGGTGTTCTCCCCCTTGGTAGTCACTTCCCAGAGACCCGATTATGGGACTGTTCCGGGATCTTTTATCAATGGAGAGATGTACATTACACCTTTTCTACTGCTGGCCTCATACCCTGTGGAAACACATGTCTATCTTTAATGCAGTGGTTTTCATTGCTTTCTGCATCATTGTGCCATTGATTATTACTGTTTCTTTCATGTTTTGGAAAATTTTCCATCCCAAGGACAAGAGAGTGCCTCGAATGACTGTAGGAAACGTTTTACATTGGATATGTTGTGTTAATTGTGGACCACGAGAATTTTTTTGTGCGTCAGTTTCTACCTCAGTCACATTCAGTCGACCTATACAGAAAATATGGAACCGTCCACTGTTGATTAAGAAGAATTTTTGAAACTTGTTCCTTGATGTGCATGATAATTGGTGAGAGTAAAGCAAAACCTTTTGACCTACTTCTTTATTGTTGCATGTCGATTTTTCGAACAATTTTCTCTTTTCTGCTACCTGTTTTATGTTTTTAACAGATATTTCAATGACTTCATGATGTCCTAAGTATTGTGACTTACGAAACGCTACAGATTCTTTGATTTTGTCAGACAATTCTTTGTTTTCCACTGCTTAATATGGAGAGGGTAAAGTGCAATCATTAGGCCAAGAATTTATAGTGTCATGAAAGATCTCAACATACCTATCCTATTCTGTAAGCTTTTTGTGGCACTAGAGAGTGCAAAAGCTTCCTATTTCTTTCATTATCTTTTCAGACAGGTTGGGAAAAGCATGGTACTGTTGTTAGTGTGGGGTTGATCTGCTATTCTGTTATTCTGCGCAACGGATTAATCTGAGATGTACCCTTCACCCTGTGGCTCCTGCAAGATGCAATTTCCACCCCCACACTACTACATAAGTCAGACAGGCGCTCCTAACGTTCTAAAGAGGAATGCCTGAAAAACTTTCAGCAATAAGTATCTTCTGGAGTCATCCGCTGTAAGGAAATGACACAAAAATTCACAAAATTTCTTATGTAACTAGTGGGATACTTGGGTGCTGCTATTCTGCAGCTCCCCGACTGTCCCATTCTCTGATTCACCGTCTGTCCTATTCGCAGGTTCACCTTCTGTCCTATTCTCAATAACCTCATTTACTTGCTGTCTATGTGGTTGATTCTCCCCCATCATGTCTACTTGCTGTCTCTCCCGTAACCTTTTGGCTTGTGCTCGCGTTAACATCGAAATACTTTCAACACACCACAACCCTATCTACAAAACTGTACGACCACTTACCAGTTGGTTGAACCAACAACAACAAAAACGTCGTGAGTTCTCGGCAATCTCTACCTGTGCGCTTGCAAAAGGAGAAAAATGTTATTCCTTAATTGTAACTTATATGATGCTGCGTCATACTGCGTCTCTGCGTCACTCTCCATCTGTGCCTATAACCTGAAAATTCTATACTCTAACAGCTACACAAAAATAGTAAAAAATGCAACATTTTCCAACACAATAAGACACGCCCTTTTCCCTAAAAATCTGCTTTCTTCACTACCTGTATCTATTCTGATCCCAATCTTTGAAAATAGCTATTCAGTAGATGAAAGAAAGTTCTTCAAAGTGCTACTGCTGCGACCTGCTGTACCTAACTATCCTGTCACTTGACTATCCTGGTAGCTTACCTATTGTACCTATCCTGGAAGGGTCGCCATTTTTTGTGAGCGACGGTTTAATCTGAGATGGACCCTTTACCCTGTGGCTCCTGCAAGATGTAATTTACACTCCCACACTACTACAGAAGTCAGACACATGCTCCTAACGTTCTAAAGAGAAATGCCTGAAAAACTTTCAGCAATAAATATCTTCTGGAGACGTCCGCTGAAAGGAAATGACACAAAAATTCGGAATATTTCCTACGTAACTAGTGGGATACTTGGGTACTGGAGTAGTGTTAGTTAGTGTAAGAAAAACATGAAACTAACGAAAATTATTATTTATTTTGCTAAAATTCTCAGAAATCACACTGGCAGTTTTAGTTATGAATTGAACAAGTTATATCCTGGTTCTTCTCGGAATGTGAAGTTACCTCTCAAGGATAGGATTCGCTAATGAAATTTCTATAGAAAGTTTAAGCTTGTTATTGACTTGGTAGAATGGCTGAGAGGCGCACCTACTCAACTTGAATAATTATCCTTTAGAATGTTGCTAGGTACTGTCAAGGCTGTGAAAGGCAGTGAAGTGTACTGTTGTGGAGGAAATATGGAGTTGGCAATAGCTGTAGCGCGCAATACCGTAAGCTGCGATGTCTGCTGTCTGCACCACTCGCTGCTGACAAATAAGATAACTCTCGTTCTATCTGGATTGACCTTCGCCAATCAAACTGTCCCTACGCCTTGATGAAGTCAAGGATTCCTATTCGCCCCTAGTCTAACTATTGGCATGGTACACTGGTCAGATAACCAGTCCACCATGATGCCACTCCAAAATTCGCTTTCAGGTGTGTAACCACAACTCTGTCCGTTCACACCACACAATAAGTGTGTCGGCCAACACAGTGAAAAACACTTAATCGCAAGGATCACTATAGAGTCGCACTTCGATTCGCTCTTGACAGAGGTGCTCTCCCAGTGAAGTACTGAGGAGAGAATTGTTCCTCGCTCCAAGAGCGACAATGGAACGGCGCCTCTCCATGCCAGACATGAAGGGGTATATCTTTCGGTCTCTTCCATTACTCCTTCAGCTCAAGACGTCAGAAATATCGTCTGCCAATCAGCATTGCTCTTCTAAAACGGGAGAATGACGTTTCGTTTAATCTGGAAATCTGTAGTTTCTGCGTCTGGCGTTAGCTGTCTCCCTGTGAAAGTCCCTGAAACTGCGGCCTATGGGTAAAGAATGCGTAAGTTGGACACTCCCACACAATGTAGCGGAACTTGCTTTTAAGCTGAACATGGGGTCGTTCCCCCTTTCACTCATTCACACCCCTTTCACTCGGGCACACGCTGTCTGCTCCATGGGCGGTCGAGGTTGACTCATCCTCTGAAGGGACCGATCTCCTGGTGTGTGGTCTGTCTCTCTCGAACTAAAAGCTCCTGTGACCGACGTGTCTGGAATGTATGTGTGTACGCCTGCTTCGAGTATATCAACCCTGGTGCGCACTTGTTTTTTGCATATCGTTTACATTAATTCATACAACATTGACTTTATCTTATCGAGTTCGGTTTCGAATGAAGCGTCTTGATGTGCAGAATATGATTGTGAATGTGGTGTCACCGCCAGACACCATACTTGTTAGGTGGTAGCCTTTAAATCGGCCGCGGTCCGTTAGTATACGTCGGACCCGCGTGTCGCCACTAACAGTGATTGCAGACCGAACGCCGCCACACGGCAGGTCTAGAGAGACTTCCTAGCACTCGCACCAGTTGTACAGCCGACTTTGCTAGCGATGGTTCACTGACAAAATACGCTCTCATTTGCCAAGATGATAGTTAGCATAGCTACGTCATTTGCTACGACCTAGCAAGGCGCCATTACCAGTTACAGTTGATGCTGTAAAACATGTACCGTCAAGAGCGATGTTCACCATTTATGAATTAAAGTTATGTATTCCACAGCTACGTCCTTTTTTTGCTAGTCTAAATTCCTTGACCTGTTCCAGACATCACGCCAGCCTGCGTGAGCTAAAACGCGTGCCTTTCGGCTTCCTCTCACACTGGGTTGGCTCTCTTGCCAATCCACAACAGTGAGGGCGGAAAATGTAAGCAGTGAAGGTCAGGAGACCACGACATCTTATTCTGTGAAGTGAAAAATTGTGCAATTTTACTATTTTTGAGGTGTGTATGCAAAGAAACAAACGAAACTGAGGTCCATTATCCAATGTAACTTTGTTGACATACCAAACGTGTCTTAAAAATCCGTGGTAAATGCTGCAGAAACAGTTCTTGGTGTCCCTTTAAGTAGTGGTGTAAAAGAGAAAATTTTTAATATGAGCTCTGCTGCCATAAAAATATGCGGAAAACCTTGTTTGGGTTTTGGAACAGGTCCATATAGATTCATGGCTGTCAAATGACGCAGTTTAACTGCACTGATTGAAACAACTGAGGAAATGTTATGTGGGTGATGTTTTAGCTGCTTGACGGAGTTTACATTTGGTCATCAGAACACATTATTTGTGTTTTTCCATGTTGGTATAGTGAAAGATCTGACGAAATACACTCCTGGAAATGGAAAAAAGAACACATTGACACCGGTGTGTCAGATCCACCATACTTGCTCCGGACACTGCGAGAGGGCTGTACAAGCAATGATCACACGCACGGCACAGCGGACACACCAGGAACCGCGGTGTTGGCAGTCGAATGGCGCTAGCTGCGCAGCATTTGTGCACCGCCGCCGTCAGTGTCAGCCAGTTTGCCGTGGCATACGGAGCTCCATCGCAGTCTTTAACACTGGTAGCATGCCGCGACAGCGTGGACGTGAACCGTATGTGCAGTTGACGGACTTTGAGCGAAGGCGTATAGTGAGCATGCGGGAGGCCGGGTGGACGTACCGCCGAATTGCTCAACACGTGGGGCGTGAGGTCTCCACAGTACATCGATGTTGTCGCCAGTGGTCGGCGGAAGGTGCACGTGCCCGTCGACCTGGGACCGGACCGCAGCGACGCACGGATGCACGCCAAGACCGTAGGATCCTACGCAGTGCCGTAGGGGACCGCACCGCCACTTCCCAGCAAATTAAGGAAACTGTTGCTCCTAGGGTATCGGCGAGGACCATTCGCAACCGTCTCCATGAAGCTGGGCTACGGTCCCGCACACCGTTAGGCCGTCTTCCGCTCACGCCCCAACATCGTGCAGCCCGCCTCCAGTGGTGTCGCGACAGGCGTGAAGGGAGGGACGAATGGAGACGTGTCGTCTTCAGCGATGAGAGTCGCTTCTGCCTTGGTGCCAATGATGGTCGTATGCGTGTTGGGCGCCTTGCAGGTGAGCGCCACAATCAGGACTGCATACGACCGAGGCACACAGGGCCAACACCCGGCATCATGGTGTGGGGAGCGATCTCCTACACTGGCCGTACACCACTGGTGATCGTCGAGGGGACGCTGAATAGTGCACGGTACATTGAAACCGTCATCGAACCCATCGTTCTACCATTCTTAGACCGGCAAGGGAACTTGCTGTTCCAACAGGACAATGCACGTCCGCATGTATCCCGTGCCACCTAACGTGCTCTAGAAGGTGTAAGTCAACTACCCTGGCCAGCAAGATCTCCGGATCTGTCCCCCATTGAGCATGTTAGGGACTGGATGAAGCGTCGTCGCACGCGGTCTGCACGTCCAGCACGAACGCTGGTCCAACTGAGGCGCCAGGTGGAAATGGCATGGCAAGCCGTTCCACAGGACTACATCCAGCATCTCTACGATCGTCTCCATGGGAGAATAGCAGCCTACATTGCTGCGAAAGGTGGATAGACACTGTACTAGTGCCGACATTGTGCATGCTCTGTTGCCTGTGTCTATGTGCCTGTGGTTCTGTCAGTGTGATCATGTGATGTATCTGACCCCAGGAATGTGTCAATAAAGTTTCCCCTTCCTGGGACAATGAATTCACGGTGTTCTTATTTCAATTTCCAGGAGTGTATGTAGAAACATTTTCTTGTTCCATAGCGTTCTTAACTAAGAGGCATGTACAAAACTAACTAGTTGACCAAATAATGATGCATTGCTGTCAGGTTTAAAATGTTTTAAAAGATGGTTGTTCCTAACTAAATAATAATGTCTTACTGTAGGGATATTTCTGTCTCACCACTGTCGCTCGATATTCTTCCATATGGGATCTTTGTCTTGTTCTTTTGCACTGTCGTTTAAATCAGGTGAAACATAATATTCGAACGCGACCTGTTGTATGTACAGAAGTCTGAAATTGGACTGGCAGAACTCTGTGGATGAACGAATTTGTGAGCCACCGTGAGATCGTGAATAGCCATCAGCAACAACATTCTCTTTTCCTGGAATTTGTATAACAGGGAAACGAAAATTCTGTAATTATAATGCCCATCATCGCCAGTGGTCATGCGAAAGTTAGACGGTCTTAAGAAATTGTAACGCACAGTAGTCTGTGTTATGTTTGAAAATAAAAATCGAGATTTTGTAAAAGCCCGAACGACAGCTAACTCCTCAAGTGGTGCGACTGAATAATTTCGTTCAGAATCGGAAAGAAAGCGACAGGCAAATGGACGGCTCTTAGTGACAAAAACATTATTTTCCTACATTTATTGAAACACTCAAACGCAAAGGGACGTCTTGGAGCTGTCAGTCGTGATGCATAAATCATGCGCAAATCCCGGGTGAGGAAAGTAAATTTGCTTACTCGCCCTAAAACCGGTTTGAATTTTTACCACTTAACTGACATAATCTTGGAGCGTGCAGAGCACTGTGTGAATGAAATGACCAAAAACGATTGACGAGGCTTACAGTCTGGATCGGATTCAATAATTGCATCAGAAATCACATGACCTAAAAATTTAATAGACGATTTTAGAAAATAAGATCAACTTAAATTTACCGTAGTTCCATTATTTGAAAATGATTACAATAATGACTCCAAGACGCTGTTTGTTGGTACCAGGTTTCCTAAACAAGTATATTGTCGATGTAAGCAGTGATTCGGAATTAACGTGGAATTGTTAGCTGCAACAGGCAGAAGATGTGCTTTGTTGGTGCTGCACATTTTAGTGATTTTCACCGAGATAAATTCACGCTGCAGTATTCTTCTTCGGCACACCACTGTAGAATGCCCAGAATCATCTAAGTGAAAAGTCAGTGCAATACCATGATAATTTGTACTAAAAGGCGACCTAAGAATTTTCGTTTGTGTAAGACCGCAAGTACTAGAACCCTTTCCCGATTTGAAGTTCTAGATTCACCTATGTTATTGATCGCGTCACTTCTGCATAATATTTCGTTGGTTGCGTCAGTACCTGTTCGTACTGATACATATTGTGAAATTCCCAACATTCACGAGCTGCGCTATAAACTCTTAGTGTTATTGTCAATTATAGGCTTAAAACTAATTGTGTTCTTTTATAATTTTTGAGGCGATATGCCTATCGTCGTGCAAAGCAATCATGCTCTAATTTCATTCTACGATTGCGTGAGATATTGGTTATTTTTGAGAATTTTGGGACGCTTACAAAACTATATTTTCATAAGTATATTTTGTAGCGGATCAGCGTTTGTGTTCGCAATTCTGGCAAGAATTCATCACCTCTGATTTTCATTGTGTACCAAAGCAAACTAATATTTGGTTTTGAGAATTTTCGGAAGCTACCATTGTCTTTCGCTTAGTCCATGAGCAATCTGTAGTTAATGGGCGTTTGTGATTTAGTTACTGCAGCAGACATTCCAACTACCGTAACGTATTGTGTTCCACTTAAAGAGGAGTAGCCCTATATATTAACTGCACCTGTCGTAAATAACTCTGTATTCGAGTTTACAAACAACTATAATTAAACTTCCTGGCAGATTAAAACTGTGTGCCCGACCGAGACTCGAACTCGGGACCTTTGCCTTTCGCGGGCAAGTGCTCTACCATCTGAGCCACCGAAGAACGACTCACGCCCGGTACTCACAGCTTTACTTCTACCAGTATCTCGTCTCCTACCTTCCAAACTTTACAGAAGCTCTCCTGCGAAACTTGCAGAACTAGCACTCCTGAAAGAAAGGATATTGCGGAGACATGGCTTAGTCACAGCCCGGGGGATGTTTCCAGAATGAGATTTTCACTCTGCAGCGGAGTGTGCGCTGATATGAAACTTCCTGGCAGAATAAAACTGTGTGCCCGACCGAGACTCGAACTGGCAGAAGTAAAGCTGTGAGTACCGGGCGTGAGTCGTGCTTCGGTAGCTCAGATGGTAGAGCACTTGCTCGCGAAAGGCAAAGGTCCCGAGTTCGAGTCTCGGTCGGGCACACAGTTTTAATCTGCCAGGAAGTATCATATCAGCGCACACTCCGCTGCAGAGTGAAAATTCATTCTGCGAACTATAATTAACCTCAAATCGCTTTTGGATGCTAGCAACTCTTTCCACAGGTTTTTTTTCTTGTCTTAATGGTAATCACATTTTGTGTACTTGTTTCAGTTCTCATACGGGAAATAGCAACTTTTTTCCTCAACAGCTTAAAAGATAATCAGCGGGCTTAATTTAAAGCTATTTTTTTCACCGCCTTGTATTACACTGCACCAGGTAAAATGCAACCCCACAGTAAATGTAAATGTAATTGTTGTATGACTAGGGTCTCCCGTCGGGTAGACCGTTCACCGGGTGGAAGTCTTTCGATTTGACGCCACTTCGGCGACTTGCGCGTCGAAACCCCACAGTGAATGCTGTTCTCGAACACGGGATGAGTTGGTTGAAGTTCATAAGCAGTTGAAATCACCCTGACCACTATCAAACGTTTGACAGCTGCTGCGGATCGGTGTGTTGGAAGAGCTCCCATGAGTCGTCTACCTGTGCTAACAAAAACAGAGATGCCTCAGGTACTATTCTCTCCTGTGGTTCCTGTCTCCTCTACAGAAAGTACAGCATCTGCCATTAAGCGACCACTTGACTGCGGGTGGCATGCCAATGGTAGATCTAGGCGTCCTGCACAGGGTGGACGGGTATCAGGGAGAACTCAGGGTGTCGTATAGATTCCTCTGACCGAGCCAGTTGGACACACTTCATCTGTTTTGGGGAAACCTGTTTTGCCCGGTGTCAAGACGAGGCAAACGCAAAAGCGCAGGGGTCTACCAATTCTCAGCAGCTCAAACTTACCGAAAATAATGGTACCTCTTAGGAAAACGACAGCAAGGGACAGGAAAGGACACCAGGTGCACTCAGTATGTATGCCTTTGGACATCATTCAACATGTTGGAGAGGCTGATCCAGCAGCCATTGATGGCACAGGGTGCTACCAACTGCAGATTGTGGTACATGTAGGAATAAATTATGCCTGTCGTCTGGGCTCCGTTGTCGTACTTGAGTCATTTCACCGAATGGCAGAGGATATTGAGAAGACCAGTCTTGCACATAGAATTTCAGCGAAGCTCACAATTTATAGCATTGTCCCCAGAACTAATCGAGGCTCTTTGGTTGTGAGTTGAGTAGAAGCACTGAACCAGAGACTTCGAAGGCTCTGTGACATACTGGGATTTCTGGACTTGGGCCAAAGGGCTGAGTACTGTAGGCTTTCACGAAACGTGTCAGGTTTGTACTACACATCAGAGGCTGCCACTCAGATAGTTGACTGTATATGGGATGCAGACAAGGATTTTTTAGATTAGGCGACTCTCCATCCAATCCAGATAACTAAAGCTGTAGGAAACCCAGAAGTATCAGTGTAGAATCGAAACAAATGCCTCTCACAGGTGAGCATATTAAAATCCTAATGGTAAACTGCAGAAGCATGCACATCAAACTGGCAGAGTTGCAGCGCTTGTGAAAACCAGTGATGCTCACATAATACTAGGTACAAAAAGCTGGTTGAAACCTGACACTGGTAGGAGTGATGGTTTTGGGGAGAATTTAAGTGTATAACGAAAGGACAGGCAAATGGGACATGGAGGTGATGTATTTGTCACAGTAAACAAGAAAATCAAATCTACCGATACAGAAATTGAAGAGGCATGTGAGAGACTCAAGGGTAGGCATAAAACGGTAAATGGATTCACCTATCGCCCACAAGAATTCATCTCCTGATGTAACAGAAAACTTTAGAGAAAGCCTCATTTCACTTGCTCGTAAGGCCCCCTATCACATCGTAATCTTTGGTGGAAACTTCAATCATCCAAAAATTAATTGGGAAAATTACAGTTTTGTTAGTGGTGGATGTGCTACGACATCCTGTGAAACAGCAGTAAATGCCTTCCGTGAAAACTACCTAGAACAGATAGTTAGGAGCCCCACTTTTTGATGGAAATATATTGGATTTAATGGCAACAAATACAAGCGTCCTCTCTGGGAATGTCCACTGGTACCAGCGGCAACAGTGATTACCAAAGTACAAAGGACAACTAAACCTAGCAGAAAGATTTTTATGTTCAGTAAACTAGACAAAAAATCAGTTGTGCCATATCTCAGTGAGAAATTTGGAACTTTCAGCAGATGCCAGCAGCATGTAGAGGAACTATGGCTCGAGTTTAAAAGAATAGTTGACCACGCACTGGACAGGTACGTTCTCAATAAAACAGTCCATAATGCAGTGGAACCTCCATGGTATACAGTCACAGCAAAGAAACTTCTGATGAAACAGAGATTACTGCATTTTAGTGGTGTAAAGGAAAGTGAAGGAGTATAGATAAAGAGATGCTGAATTAACGGCGCCTTGCCTTGCCACGATTCGCACGATTACCTTCGTCGGAGGTTCGAGTCCTAAATCGGGCATGGGTGTGTGTGGTGTCCTTAGCGTGAGTTAGTTTAAGTTAGGTTAAGTAGTGTGTAAGCCTAGGAACCGATGACGTCAGAACTTTTGTCCCTTAGGAACTTGCCACAAATTTCCAACAAATTAAAGGCGTTTGGCTGTCAAGAGAGCAATGCGTGATGCCTTCAGTGACTACCGTAGCAGAATATTGTTAAATGATATTTCACAGGATCCAAAGAAATTCTGGTCGTATATAAAGGCTGTTAGCGTCACCATAGTTACTGTCCAGTCCCTAGCGAATGAGCCAGGAACTGAAATTGAGGGTAGCAAAGCAAAAGCTGAACTGCTTAACTCCATTTTCAAATGTTCGTTTACAAAGGAAATCCCAGGAGAATGGCCCCAATTTAATCCTCGTACCACAGAAAAGATGAATGAAATAAGTATTAGAACTAGTGGTGATGAGAAAAAGCTGAAGTCGTTAAAACTGAACAACGCTACAGGAACCAATGGAATGCCTGTGAGATTCTATTCTCAGTTTGAGGCTGAGCTAGACTCTCTTCAAACTGTAATCCAACGCAGATCCCTTGAATAAAAAACGGTGCCTAGTTCTTGGAAGAAAGCTCAGGTTGCACTTGTCACCTAAGAAGGATATTCTGAGCTTAAACAAAATGAGATATTTTCAACAGAATGACCTCCTCAATGCCAAGCAACAAGGATTCCTAAAACACAGATTACGTGAAACCCAACTAACACTTTCCTCACAAGAGTTACTGAAAGCTTTGGATCTAGGCAATCAGGAAGATACAGTATTTACTGTTTTCCGAAGAGCATTTGACTCAATACCACATCTTCTCTTACTGTCACGTGTTCGATCACGTGAGGTATCAAGTGAAATTTATGACGGGGTTGAGGACTTTGTGATAGAGGAGGTCACGGCATGTTATCTTTGATGGAGAGCCATCGTCAGGTGTAAAAGTAACTTCAGCTGGACCCCAGGGAAGTGTGTTGGGACCCTTGGTGTTCATGTTGTATATTAATAACCTCGGAGACGATATTAGTAGTAACATCAGGCTTTTTGCAGATGACGCAGTTATCTGTAATGAAATACTATCTGAAGCAAGCTACGTAAATATTCAGCCAGATCGTGAAAGATGACGGAAAGATTGTTAAATTTCTTTAAATTTCCATAAATGTAAAATTGTGCACTTCACAAAATGAAAAATAATCATAGTATCTTATGACTATAATATCAGCGAGTCACTGTTGGAATCGGCCAACTCATACAAATACCTGCGTGTAACGGTCTGTAGGGATATGAAATGGAATGATCACATATGTGCAGTCGTGGGTGACAGACTTCGGTTGATTGGTAGAATACTGGGGACGTGAAATTAATCTACAAACGATATTGCGTACAGATCACTTTTGCGACCGGTTCTAGAATACTGCTCAAGTGTGTGCGACCTACACCGCTATCAGTGGATAGCGAACGTATACAGAGAAGGGGAGCACGAATGATCGCAGGTTGTATAATCCGTGAGCAAGTGTCACAGAGATACTGAAGGAACTGAAGTGGAAGATGCAACGACAACAACGGTATACTATTATACTTATAATAAATGTTTTCTTCTGAATTTCGATAAATTAGTATAATCGATGTTCTGATTTCTTTTCTTTTTTGTTTCATGCCATTATGTTAAAGCAACTGTAAACAATTTTCGATGTGAATTTTAATATTTATGTCAAATTTCAAGTAATGTTATAATCGAAGGGAAGTGGAACTAATGTTGAAAATATTGTAAGAGGCTAAAGTTGTAATTGTACGCCTGGTCCATATGTAGGCAATGTATTAGGATATGTAGAATGAAACACCTTTGGTGAATACCCTGTCTGTAGGGGAGCGAAAAAGGTGGAGCAGGCGAGCGCGGGAAAATGCACACGGGCGCGGTGCGGCATAACGGGCTCAGCAGTAGTAGTCGGAGTTGGGCATCGGTCTGAGAAACACGTTCTGGATCGAGGAGGCTCTCCTGGAAAACGTGGTTTCGTTGAGCCTCGGATGCACCGTTTCCGACGCCTATACAGCATGGCAATATTCCATAGGCACTAAATGGAAAAGCATTGCGACGCTATGAAGAAGTAAAGTGCTGATACTTCATGAGCCATTGCTGTAATTGCATGTGTGCTTTGTGCCCCGCCATCTCGCCGCCTGCTGACCGCCTCATCGATACGAACAGGTTGAAACTTCTAGTACTGTATTCGTGTGGACCAGTGTTACTTTTGCTACATACTGTTCAATAACAACTTAAATTTTACCAGAACTGTCCTATCAATTAATTATCCTCACAACTAACCTAGACAGGGTCCTTTCCACATGTTGTGCAATCCGAGTGTCCCAAGATGAAGATTTAAAGTTTATGTTAATAATAATTACCTGCAGACCTATCAATGTTAGAATGATGTTTAAAGAACTTTGTTGTTAATGAAAACTGGACGAATAATATAGGTACGACAAAGTTGGAAGATAATGTTGAAATTGGTTTAGTAATGAAGTTTATTTAAATTGAGACAAAAATAACGGTAGTTAAATGAGCAGGAAATAAGACAAAAAAGAGTGGTAAATCATATATTGGAAATCTTGAATGCTTAATGATCTCAATAATCAAACTTTCACTACAGTGATCATAACAGTTTCAGGGTCTCCCACCTCCTTTCTTTATTTTTTATTCATTTGAATTCTGAAGTGTACTGAACTGATTTGACCAGCAAAAAAGTCAATATAAAACCTAAATTTATCAGTGTTTTACCCTTCTTAAAATTGACATTATATGTGTGTTTCAAAAGTGCTATTTCTAGGGTAACCTATGCCCGATTTCAGTCGGATCAATAGACAAAACGCAGTTTGTAGTAAACATTATAGTGTAATGTTGTGTATTTATAGCTTGTCCATATTAGTACAGAAAGTGAAAATATTAGTTCAGTAGATTTTTCTGGTTCTAAAATTTACCATATAATGCAGTATTACTACGTGTTGTTATGCTTGCACGTACATCCACTTGTACAGGGAAAAAACTCAGTAAATGCCTAATTAGGCTGGCGACCGTATTATTAACAATTGGTAGCATCTGCTGTGTATGTTTCTTGCCCGTCCTAACGTGTAGTCGCACTTTAGACTTGCTTGACGTATCATTGTTGTTACTGAGTGGGTGTAAGTCTGATTTTGCCTCCATTCATGTACACGCGGTCAACATATTTACTAAAATCCTTTCTTACGAGGTGAAGCCCGTCAACTTACCATAGTACAGGCTTTAAAGAGTTAACGTACGCCAGATCGAAGACGTTACAAAGACTCTTGAAGATAGACGTAAAATATCCCGAGAAGCCTATTAAAATTGTTTCAAGAACTGGCTGCAAATGGTGACTCTAGGAGTATACTACAATCCCCTAGGTATCGCTCACATAGGGATCGTGAGAATAAGATTAGAATAATTATTATTCTAATGCAGTAATTATTACTGCATGCACAGAGGCATTCAAACAATCATTCTTCCCGCGGTCCATGCATGAATGCAACAGGAACAATCCCTAATAACTGGTTCAGTAGAACGTACCTCTGCCACGCACCTCATTGTGGTTTGCTGAGTATAGATGTAGATGTGGATGTAGATATGGATGTAGATGTAGATTCTGACTTTTAAATTTGTTGAGAGTATGGAGATCGAAACTGATGGAAGTTTCAGATGAAATATTAAGACCGAAAAGTGGTTAGCAAAATTAATAACAAGTTCGGAAGCATAAAAGAGGCTTTATATTTGCGAAAATTGTGATGTAATTGGATCTGACGGAATCCTGATCCCGAGTGGAAAATGTGGCGACTCCATGAAACTTTATGAGCAACCCAGCTAATGCCTTCTGTCTGTCTGTTTCTGTTACTATGATGTTATCAATCAGTCTCGAATCTAAAAAAGTCTGAGAGAATAATCCTTTTTCGGCAAAACTTATGATGGCCTTGCTGCTGTTTCAGTTATATCTTTGTGACGCTTAGACTCAGTTTTGTTTTCTACTTTGTCTCTATAAATGAATGGAATATTGTAATGTCTAGAAACAAAACTACTGTGGGGTTTCTCACGATATGTTTGAACAAACCGACGCATAATTCCGGAAACATTGTCAAAAACATGGGAATGAGTGTGTAATTGTTTCCTGTTCCTGTCTGTGGCAGTTTTACACCTGTCTATTTTTGCTCGTATTGTTTGAGAAATGTCTAATTTTGATTCTTCATTTTGATTAGTAATTGGAAATTCTGCATCAGCGAAGAATTACGTTCACCAGTTCATATTTTTGACTGACGTGAAAAATTATAGCTCGTTAATCTCCTGTTCGTCCATTAAAAAACTCTCCAAAGAGCAATGCAACCTATCATTATTTTATAGCGAAAAACATTAATTTTCAAATTACAATACTGATTTTTGTCTGTTTAAGAAATCCATGCCAAGCATAATCTCGGTTTTTTAGCACTGACACCATCCAGAAGCCTGCAAAGAAAGTGTGACTCTACATTAATATTGAATGTGTTTGTGATTTTACATGGACACCTTTCCCTAAAAGAGCTCCCCTAACTTGGTTTCTATGTAATGTTGAAGTAGGGAAAGTTTCATCTGAGTTACGTTTATTGAATCACTAATTACTGAAACTGGAGAGGCTGAATCTAAAACTCTGTCTAACGAATGTTTGCCTATTTGAATGCTAATGACTGGACGATAAATTTGTTTTTGAGGATTCTTATTTTCATGTAATAGCGTATCACTAAAAGCCGTCTACACGAATGATATTTACACAAATGTTAGTGGTATTGCTAGTACATCGTGTTGTCTCTGTATGTGATTCTTCTTTAGTCTTCTCCTGTAGACATTACTGTCCACCACAATCGCGTCGTTGTGAAATAGGTTGCAAAACTTCAGTTATTTGTACAGATCGTCTAGGTTCTGCATTATTAGAATTAAATAGTCGTGGGTAAAAACTATTCTGCGATTCATTCAAAACAAAATTTTCTTGTAGTCTGTCATTACCTCCAGTTATCATATTTATCATTTTCTCGGAAATCGTGGTTTTCTTGTATGTGTTGTCAATGATAGTATGTGCTAGATAACAGCGTTAAGGTTGCAACTTGTCAATTTTCAAACTATAGCCAACTGTAGAGTTTTTCCTTAACTCCATGCAGTGTAGTCTCTAACCTGTATGCTGAGAGAAATGGATTTTGAAATTCGTCTTAAAGAAAGCATTGTCTTGCTATGGGTAGTATCCACATAACTCGTCCAGCTTCCAAAGAATTGCAAATGAACTGTATCATGTGTGTCACTGGCCAAGCTGGAGGTAGAGAGATGCTAAACTGTTGGATCCAGTCTAAAGGATGTAAACCACTGATCTAAAGGATGTAAACCACTGATGCTGCTGTCAAAAACTTTAAGCTTTCTAACCAATAAAAATGTTGGTAGTCAAATTCATTGTCTCTTGTTGAAGCATTGAAGTTCTGTCGGTTGAAATACGTGCCTCAATGTTCGCGAATATTTCAAAGTCCGTTTCACGTCTAAGTCGGCCAAAATGTTGTTCTTCCACGAAATATTTTTCCCGTTCATGACAGCTCTCATTACAATCACATGTATCTTTGTCATGTGTCCAAAGCTTTTCAGTGTCAGACTGATGTATGCGTACCGGATTGATTTCTTGTTTGTGTCGTTTGTGTACCGTCATTTGCCCGAATTTAAAATGCTCTATGGACTGAAATATTTCGGTCTCTCTAACCTGTATAAATACACTCCTGGAAATGGAAAAAAGGACACATTGACACCGGTGTGTCAGACCCACCATACTTGCTCCGGACACTGCGAGAGGGCTGTACAAGCAATGATCACACGCACGGCACAGCGGACACACCAGAAACCGCGGTGTTGGCCGTCGAATGGCGCTAGCTGCGCAGCATTTGTGCACCGCCGCCGTCAGTGTCAGCCAGTTTGCCGTGGCATACGGAGCTCCATCGCAGTCTTTAACACTGGTAGCATGCCGCGACAGCGTGGACGTGAACCGTATGTGCAGTTGACGGACTTTGAGCGAGGGCGTATAGCGGGCATGCGGGAGGCCGGGTGGACGTACCGCCGAATTGCTCAACACGTGGGGCGTGAGGTCTCCACAGTACATCGATGTTGTTGCCAGTGGTCGGCGGAAGGTGCACGTGCCCGTCGACCTGGGACCGGACCGCAGCGACGCACGGATGCACGCCAAGACCGTAGGATCCTACGTAGTGCCGTAGGGGACCGCACCGCCACTTCCCAGCAAATTAGGGACACTGTTGCTCCTGGGGTATCGGCGAGGACCATTCGCAACCGTCTCCATGAAGCTGGGCTACGGTCCCGCACACCGTTAGGCCGTCTTCCGCTCACGCCCCAACATCGTGCAGCCCGCCTCCAGTGGTGTCGCGACAGGTGTGAATGGAGGGACGAATGGAGACGTGTCGTCTTCAGCGATGAGAGTCGCTTCTGCCTTGGTGCCAATGATGGTCGTATGCGTGTTTGGCGCCGTGCAGGTGAGCGCCACAATCAGGACTGCATACGACCGAGGCACACAGGGCCAACGCCCGGCATCATGGTGTGGGGAGCGATCTCCTACACTGGCCATACACCACTGGTGATCGTCGAGTGCACGGTACATCCAAACCGTCATCGAACCCATCGTTCTACCATTCCTAGACCGGCAAGGGAACTTGCTGTTCCAACAGGACAATGCACGTCCGCATGTATCCCATGCCACCCAACGTGCTCTAGAAGGTGTAAGTCAACTACCCTGGCCAGCAAGATCTCCGGATCTGTCCCCCATTGAGCATGTTTGGGACTGGATGAAGCGTCGTCTCACGCGGTCTGCACGTCCAGCACGAACGCTGGTCCAACTGAGGCGCCAGGTGGAAATGGCATGGCAAGCCGTTCCACAGGACTACATCCAGCATCTCTACGATCGTCTCCACGGGAGAATAGCAGCCTGCATTGCTGCGAAAGGTGGATATACACTGTACTAGTGCCGACATAGTGCATGCTCTGTTGCCTGTGTCTATGTGCCTGTGGTTCTGACAGTGTGATCATGTGATGTATCTGACCCCAGGAATGTGTCAATAAAGTTTCCCCTTCCTGGGACAATGAATTCACGGTGTTCTTATTTCAATTTCCAGGAGTGTATGTCTGCTGATTGATCGTCTGTACTTTGCTTGAAATTACATCGATCTGTACTTCCAGTGTTTCAAAGTGTTCTTTTGTTCTGGTGTCAATTTTATTTTTTTCCGTTTCCGTATACTGTATCTGTTCCGAATGCATTGTAATTTTAACTGCAATTTTGCTGTCTTGGCACTAATAATTACGATACTAATTTCTTCGGTAGTTGAATCTTTTTGCATTCCGGAGAAATGTAGGAACATTCGAGGCAATACTTACCCTGCGACTTCTCATAAACGATAGGCTAATGAATGGTAACCTAAGGTTTATAGCATTTGTAGACTTAGAGACAGCTATTGACACTGTTGACGGGAATACTGTCTTTCAAATTGTAAAGGTAGCAGCGGTGAAATAGAGGGATCGAAAGGCTATTTACAATTTGTACAGTAACCAGACGGCTGTTATTAGAATCGAGGGGCATGAAAGGGAAGCCGTGGATGAGAAGGGTGTGACACAGCATAGTAGCGTATCCCAGATATTATTCAGTCCGTATATTGAGCTAGCAGTATAGGAAACAAATGAAAAAAAAATAGAGCAGGAACTAAAGTCCATAGAGAAGAAATAATAACTTTGAGGCTTGCCGATGGCATTGTAAATCTGTCAGAGAAAACAGAAGACTTGGAACGTTAGTTGAACGGAATCCAAAGTGTCTTCAAAGGCGAATATGAGATGAACTTAAAAAAAAAGAAAAACTAGGATAGTGAAATGTAATCGAAGTAAATCAGGTGATGCTTATGGAATTAGATTAGGAAATGAGACTCTTAACGTAATAGATGCATTTTGCTATTTGGGCAGCAAAAAAAACGGATGATAGTCGAAGTAGAAAGTTTTAAAATGTAGACTGGCAGCAGCAAGGAAGTCGTTTCTGTAGAAGAGCAATTTGTTATAGTGGAAGTGTTTAAGTGTCAGGAAGTCTTTTATGAATGTATTTGTTTGGAGTGTAACCATGTATGGAAATGAAACATGGACGATATACAGTTTGGATAAGAAGAGAATAGGTGCTTTTGTAATATGGTGCTACAAAAGAATACTGTAGTTTATATGGCAGATCACGTTGTTAAAGAGGAGATACTGAATTGAATTGGGGAGAGAAGAAATTTGTGGCTCAACCTGACTAGAAGAAGGTATCAGTTGGTATGACATCAAGGGATCACCAATTTAATATTAGAGGGAAGCATGGTGGGGTAAAAATCGCGGAGAGAGACCAACAGATGGATACAGTAACCAGATTCGGAAGGATGTAGGTTGCAGAAGTTGCTCGGAGGTCATAGGGCTTGCACAAGATATGGTAGGATGGCGGCCTGCATCAAATTAGTCTTTGGCCTAAAGACCACAACAACAACAATTGAAGCTTTCTCTTTTCGGTGTGTATTTGTAAGTTTTTAACATTTTGAGTCAACATCAGCTACTCTCTGTGAAAAGTGATGTCATTGTGTTTGTGTTTCTGCAATTTCTGTGTTTCTTGCTTTGAATGGCGGTCATACCAGACCTTAAAGCTGAACGATTGCATAACGCCTACTGTTGATGACAGACTTCAACTGCGAGAATGCATAGAGAAATGTAGCTGCGAGAATTCTAAGAAAATTGTGGGCTGTTTGAAACTTATCTGAATACGACCCTTGATGGAAAACTGATTACTTTGAAACTAAATCTGGTCCCTGTGAAATTTAATTAAAGAACTAATCTGTTTTCTAAGCTATTTTTCTTTCCTGGGTCTGGATAGGGAGTGAAAACTACTCTCGAAGCTAGAGCGTGTCTCGATAACAAAGCTGCAAACTCTAATTACTTAGATGACGCAAAGGTGCAATGCGTTCTCTAAACACGTTGCTGTCACTCATGGTTAATAATTTTGGACAATAGTTTTAAATGAATTGAAAATTAGTTGATTTTAGAGATGTGGACACTGACTCTGGGTTAAATGAACTCAACAGCAATCTCATATCATGTGGCATAATTTCAATTAATGAAACTTTAATAGCAGTTAAGCTTTCCCCGGAATCACGTAACTATAAACCAAGAACTACAAAAATTAAACATCACACGTATAACATTTCCTTGAACATAATTCCAAAATTTAATCCTTAAATACACTTCTTTCACAATCATCGATGAATTCGAAAAAAAAAAAAAAATGCCAAGCAAGACGATTCCTGTTCCTGATCTCGATGTCTGACAAACCGAAAAGACTATATTACGAAACCGGTGCCCCAAGTAAAACAAAATTTATTATTACATGTAATCCTTTCTTCACAGAGTATAATCGTACCAATATAAACATCAATTCCTTTTCTGTCCATGATAGATCTTCTATTAATCTGTAATTCCCAAAAATCTCCACTGTTGGCTGCTTACTGCTACTTAACGAAAATCGACTGTTCACATCTGACACCAAAGCTCAACTGCGTCTGGCCATTCTGATTTAGGTTTTCCGTGATTTCCCTAAATCACTCCAGGCAAATGCCGGGATGGTTCCTTTGAAAGGGCACGGCCGACTTCCTTCCTCGTCCTTCCCTAATCCAATGAGACCGATGACCTCGCTGTTTGGTCTCTCCCTCCAAACAATACAATACAATGCAAAGCTCAACTGTCTGTCTCCGCTCCTCCTTTCGCGATCAACAGAGAAATATGGCGCGCATCTTCGCAGAGCGAAGATCATCTCGGACTCTTCTCTGTGCGGCGCGGCTTCACTGCTGAGGCTGGACTCTGTACGCTAAGCGTTTCAGAACTTCTGAGAGCGGTTCCAGACATTCGAAAAAGGAAAAATTCCTACGAAAATTTACCCACACACTTTTCAACTGTGATGGCGTTATCGCTGTGCACTGAAGGATCAGTTATATTGATAATTCATAAGAAAGAAGGAGCACTGAACTCGTCCACCTTTTATGATCAAAGGTTTGCTTCCTAATAACCATTGCATTTACGCTCCTCAACTCTGACCCAGAACTGGACCTCACTTCCTCGTATGTGAATAGCGCATTCGGCACAAAATAACATTCCCGAACGAGACATGGCCACTTTTAAATTTAGTCAACAAAGCATGCTAGCCTGCAACTCTCTGCTTCGTTAGTTTTCACGTAACAATGTGTAAAATCACTTATTTTCAATTTTTGTATTAGGGTTCAGTGCAATGGGACAGCGGTACTTCGATTAGAGTTGCTCTGTTGTGAATCGATACCATTAAAACAGCTGTTTATTTCACCACTTGTACAAGCCATGATGGATGCGACGTCAGCTCTGACACCTTGCGCACTTTTCTGCAACTGATTAAAAAGTTAATCATCAAAATTGGACATACTTGTCACAGGAATTTACTAGTGGTCTTTGTGTGTACAGAATTGATTAATTTTCAACCTTTTTTTTTTTTTTTTAAACGACAAACGACGGGATTCAGGCAATGTCGCCCATCTGAAGCTAATATCTCGTAGTTACAAAGTAAGATCTCTTAAGCAATTATCAGTTCACTGACATGTACCTAAAATAGTTTCAGTCAGTGTTTCCCATCTTCAGATCATGTCTCGTACTTCATGAGTAATATACCTTAACGGAATTGTCATCTCACCGTCATATACCATCAGTGGAAAGATGGATCTGTCGGAGTAAAAGAAATACGAATATGTTCCTGTTTATTCAGAAGACTCGGACTGAAAATTGGGGTGGCAGCTGCCTCGTTTTGCCTGTCTCAGCACCTTTAAAAATTTGCCCAAAAATTTTGGTATACGTACATTTTCGCACCTTTTTGTGCTGGTTCCTTTCTTTTTCCCTGCTGCAGCCTGGTATGTAACTCAAAATAAATCTAATGCTCAGCCAAATTTAGGTAGTTCACTTACGAGAATCTGGTATAGCGCGCACAACTATGTTTACACCTCAAACTGCATTTTACGTGCAAAACATTTTTTGCATATGCTTCAGTACCATAACATGTGGTTCCAGATGATTACTGAGACACTCAACAGCATATTTCTCCGTGCTACGTCAGTTTGTAAAGTACGTTTTCGCCTCACAGTTGATTTTACGTGCGTATTTTATTTGTATACGTAGGATAAAGATATGAAGAACATATTCAAGTATGCTTGACATCAGGATCTTAGAAATAAATCGCAAAAATAACAGCCGTTTGCTGTGCGTAGACTTCTGGAAACTTCGGCTGCGACGGCATATTGGGGACTTCAGTTGTGCCACACAACTCCGATCAAGCCTGACGTAAATCGAATCACATGCAGAAGGAATCAATTGATTTGCTCAATTTTCCTAAGCATTCTTTGCACCTGTTGCTGTAAGATAGTGACACTAGCACGATCCTTCTATTGGGTGTGCAAATGGTTCACAGCCCAAGGTCTATCATACACACATGACCCTATCTTCTTATCACCAATACAACGCGAGGTATGAGCACCGGAAAATGCCCTTTCTATGCGCAGAATTTTGGAACGTATAAGGTACGCATGCATACCGATAGTGTTTGACATCCTACACTACTGGCCATTATAATTTCTACACCACGAAGATGACGTGCTACAGACGCGAAATTTAACCGACAGGAAGAAGATGCTGTGATATGCAAATGATTAGCTTTTCAGAGCATTCACACAAGGTCGGCGCTGGTGGCGACACCTACAACGTGCTGATATGAGCAAAGATTCCAACCGATTTCTCATACACAAACAGCAGTTGACCGGCATTGCCTGGTGAAACGTTGTTGTGATGCCTCGTGTAAGGAGGAGAAATGCGTACCATGACGTTTCCGACTTTGATAAAGGTCGGATTGTAGCCTATCGCGAATGCGGTGTATCGTATTGCGAAATTGTTGCTCGCGTTGGTCGAGATCCAATGACTGTTAGCAGAATATGAAATCGGTGCGTTCAGGAGGGTAATACGGAACGCCGTGCTGGATCCCAGCGGCCTCGTATCACTAGCAGTCGAGATGACATGCACCTTATCCGCATGGCTGTAACGGATCGTGCAACCACGTCTCGATCCCTGAGTCAACAGATGGGGTCGTTTGCAAGACAACAACCATCTACTCGAACAGTTCGGCGACGTTTGTAGCAGCATGGACTATCAGCTCGGAAACCATGGCTGCGGTTACAGACAGGAGCGCCTGGGATGGTGTACTCAATGATGAACCTGGGTGCACGAATGGAAAAACGTCATTTTTTCTGTTAAATCCCGGTTCTGTTTACAGCATCATGATGGTCGCATCAGTGTTTTGCGACATCGCGGTGAACGCACATTGGAAGCGTGTATTCGTCATCGCCATACTGGCGTATCATACGGCGTGATGGTATGGGGTGCCATTGGTTACACGTCTCGGTCACCTCTTGTTTCCATTGACGGCACTTTGAACAGTGGACGTTACATTTCAGATGTGTTACGACCCGTGGCTCTACCCTTCATTCGATCCCTGGGAAACCATACATTTCAGCAGGATAATGCACGACCCCATGTTGCAGGTCCTGTACGGGCCTATCTGGATACAGAAAGTGTTCGACTGCTGACCTGGCCAGCAAATTCTTCAGATCTCTCACCAATTGAAAACGTCTGGTCAATGGTGGCCTAGCAACTGGCTCGTCACAATACGCCAGTCACTACTCTTGATGAACTGTGATATCGTGTTGAAGCTGCATGGGCAGCTGTACCTGTACACTCCATCCAAGCTCTGTTTGACTCAATGCCCAGGCGTATCAAGGCTGTTATAGCGGCCAGAGGTTGTTGTTCTGGGTAGTGACTTCTCAGGATCTAAGCACCCAAATTACGTGAAAATGTAATCACATGTCAGTTCTGGTATGATATATTTGGCGAATGAATACCCGTTTATCATTTGCATTTCTTCTTGGTGTAGCAATTTTATTGTTCAGTAGTGCATAATTAATGTACGACAGTCAACCGATAATTCCGTTAAGACCGATTACTCTGTAGTACGAAATATGGTCAGTAAACGGGCGACATTGCCCGAAACTTGTCACTCTTGAATAGAAACAGCGATCGACAAACGCCATATGGGATGAGATAGTCCTTCAGCAGGAGCGATACTACAGATTGACACGGAAAAAGTGTCCTTCTTGATGATGAAAGCGACCGCAAGTGCGGATAGCGTGCGTCCATCTGGTGGACGGGAACAGACTTGACGGCTGTTCTGCCGCCGCCGGTAGCCTCCGGGGAGAATAGCTATAAGATATTTACGGCTGCAATCCCGAGCCGGGCGCGAAACACCTTGCAAATGAAAGCGGCGCGCGAAGGGCTCCCCGCCGGCCAGGGGTCTCTAAAATTCAGAGCGGCCTGCCACGCCGCCACGTTACTATTTGATGTCCGCCGCGTCTTGCCAGTTCTTGCAGGATTAGCCCTGATGCAGAATGGCGCCGCCTCAGCCCAGATTTCTCGCAAACTCCCAGGGAATAATTCATCATAATGGAGGTGCGCGTGTGTTGCCAACGGCCGGCAGGTGCAATTTTCTAGCTCGGCGCTGTATTGCGGTCATTTCCTCTCCACATGCTTTTCCTCCTTTATTTCTCTTAAGTCTTACCTTACGCCGTGTTTCGTGTTATTTCTTCAACATACAATCCCAAGCTGGATGGCCTAGTGCCTTCAAGCACTCTCTGTTGTAGCCAGCTCAAGATGAGACGTGCGTCGGACATTCGACTGGGTCGGCTGTGGTTCTCTCCTTATGAAACACAAATACCGTTGGTAGAGTTCCCCGTTCTGTCGCCTGTGTTGTATGTACTTGAGTTCATTCATTCTTTGAATTCATGCTGATCGCTTATTTCTTGGGTGAAACTTCAGGACCGTCACCAAATCCTTCTTGGATCATCAGTCCTGCCCCCACAATCTTAATCCAAAGACAAAAATTACACACATCTTCCTCAGTTGTTCTTTCTTTCTTTCTTTTTTTCGCTTGTGCCTTTGTCTCGCAGGTACGCAGGGTAAGCATTGTTAATCGGATTTGACAATGTTAGATTAACAGGTGGCCAGATGCCCTTCCTGCCACCGCCCCATACCCCCCAGGGTGGAATTAGTGTACCCCAACGGTCTGCGACTAGTGTAATCCATGGAATAATGCGAAAGCATTCAGATGTAACTGAGGTGGGACGTGGGGACCAGCCCGGTATTCACCTAGGGGGATGTGGAAAACCGCCTAAAAACCACATCCAGGCTGGCCGGCACACCGACCGTCGTCGTTAATCCGCCGGGCGGATTCGATCCAGGGCCGGCGCGCCTACCCGAGTCCACGAAGCATCGCATTAGCCCTCTCGGCTAAGGTGGCGGTTCGTTTGTTGTATAATGCAGGCAGCCAAAAACACTTTAGATGTATAATTAATAAGAAATTTGAGAAAAGTGTATTGCAATTTACTGTCCGCCATTCGGCCTCATGTACCTCAGCTCTTTCATTAAATACTCCCTGCAACTTGGTGAGGGCTCCACGAAGTGATACCAGGTCTCTAGCTGCCGATATGGCGCGCACTAAATCGCAACACTCGTCTTAAGGTCTGTTAAGTGATAAATGATATTACCACGCCTGCAACCAGTAACGTACTTTTTAAACATAACCATCGCTCCAGAGGACACACGAGTTGCACGCAGCTCCAGGTGTGGTTACCCGCCGATTCCTCGATCCCGCAAGATAAGAGCAAATCCTGGAACTGTTTCAACATTTAGGCGTCCCATTTAATCAGCATTAGATGTAGAACGCACATATCATTTACATCTACATCCAGGTTCTGCGAACAATTGTGAAGTGTATCGCAGAGGGTAATTTCCAGTTGTACTAGTAATTGGGGCTTCCCACCGTTCGATTTACTTATGGAAGAATGACTGTTTAAATGCTTCTGTTCCTGCTGTAATTAATCTAATGTTATTCTCGCTATCCTTATGGCAGAGATACATAGGAGATAGAAATTTTTTGCTGCAGCCATCATTTAAGGCTGGTAATTGAAACTTCTATATGTGTCTTCAGATGTCTGCCTGTTCAGTTTCTTCAGATATCAGCGACTCTCTCCCATAGGCCAAACAAGCCTAGTCATCGAATGTGTAGAATCAAAAGGGAGCCAAAGTGTGGTTCTTAAGTGCTGCCCTCCTCTGGATACATTCAGTATACCCTGTTACTGCTTTGGTACGAGTCCCATACATTTGAGCAGTGTTTTAGGATCGGTTGTAAGCAACCTCCGTTGTGGACTCATTTCCCTCGTTTTCTGTCAACGAACTGAGGTCTACCACTTCCTTTACCTAAGACTGAACCTATCTGACCGTTCCATTTCGCACCTCTACAAATTGCTACACCATAGTATTTGTGTCGGTTGTTCCGTTTCTAACTCGCTGAAATTGTAGTCATGTGATATTACGTTCTTTTTGTTTTTGTAAACTACACATTTTTACGTTTTCAAACATTTAAAACAAGCTGCTAGTGTTGACATCACTTTGAAATCCACTCAAGATGGGCCTCAATATTTGAGAGGCTTCTTTCAGAGAGCACTTTATTATAGGTAACTGCGAAATCTCTGACAAGTCTGAAGTTTTTATTTATACTGTCTGGAATGTAATTAATATAAAAATTGAACAGTAAGGGCCCCAATACATTCTCTGAGATACACCCTATATTCTCGTACTTCTACATCTGTCGACGGTTCCCCATCCTGATTATTCCCAGCAAAGAAATCCTGAATCCAGTCACAAATTTCGCATGATGCTCCATACTATCGTGCTTTCATTAATAAGCACTGTTGCCACAACCGGTAAAATTCTTTCTGTAAGTCTAGGAATACTACACGTATCTCACTGCCTTGATCTGTGGCTTTCAAGACGTCTTTTGACAAGAGGGCGAGTTGAGTTTCAGGTGTTCGATGCTTTCGGAATCAATGCTAATTGACATGGAGGAAGTCACCCGGTTCGAGTTGCCTCAATACGACTGAGGCCAGAATATTTTCTAGCGCTCTACAAGAGATCGATGTCAAGCAGGGTAGTTGTGTGGACTACTTGTGAGACCAGCGGGTGTCACCCGTATTTTCTTCCAAGTACTGGCCACGGTATTCTGTTTGCGAGATCTGCGGTAGATTATGCTTAAACGAGTATGGAATCTGAAAGGGAGAAACGGTAGGCAAAGTAGGGTGATACACAGTACGTGCAAGAACCAGGACGAAGAAATAAATTTGGAAGACGAAGAAGAAATACTCGTATGAAAAAGAGTGTAAGATAGGGATGCAGTCTCTCGCCCCTACTGTTCAGTCTCTACATCGAAGAAGGAATGATGGAAATAAAAGAAAGTTTTAAGATGGGGATTAAAATTCAGGGTGAAAGGATTTCAAAGATAAGATTTTCTGTTGACGTTGCCTCCTCTCAGTGAAAGTGAAGAAGAATTACAGGATGTATTGAACGGAATGAACAGTCAAATGAGTACAGAATATTGATCGAGAGTAAACCGGAAAAAGCAAAAGAACGAGAAGTAGCAGAAATGAGGCTAGCGGGAAGCTCAGCGTCTAATTAGGTGGTCACGAAGTCGACGAAGTTAGGGAATTCTGCTACCTTGGAAGCAAAATAATCCATGGCGGACGAAGCAAGGAGGGCATTAAAAGTAGCCTGGCAGAGGCATAGAGGACATTCCTGGCCAAGAGAAATCTACATTTGTCAAATGTAGGCCTTAATTTTAGGAAGAAATTTGTGAGCGCAGCATTGTGTGCTAGTGAATCATGAAGGGTGGGAAAACCGAAACAGAAGAGGATAGCAGCATTTGAGATGCAGTGTTACAGAAGAATGTTGAAAATGAGATGGATGAATAAGAAGAGGAACGGAAGCTCGTCCGCAGAATCGGCGAAGAAGGGAATATATGGAAAACACTGGCAACAAGAGAGGGCAGGATGAAGGGGCGTGTTTTATGGCATCAGGTAATAAGATACATGGTACCAGTGGGGAATTGTATAGAGTAAAAACTGTAAATGACAGGGACTGGAATACATTCAGCAACAATTTGAAGACGTAGGGTGCAAGTGCATGGGCCGCATCAAATCAGTCATAAGGATGATATCTCTGAAAGTAAATATATAAATAAATAAATATAAAAATAAATCCATTGGGCGCTGGTGCTTTGATCAGTTATAAATGTTTCATCTGTATCGCCCGTCTCTGTCTCGAGTTGAAAGCGCTACACCTTGTCAGAACTTTCATGGATGTTCTGCTACAGCTATCGATGTCGGATACTTTAAACGAGACTATTAGGCCTCCGACACAGCCCAATTTCGGTCACCGAGGGAAATACCGACCTGTCAGATCCAAGCTAGAGAAAGACAAAAATGTCCCCAGGAAGCCTGACATTGCGACCCCAAGAGCCAAGTGGGCGGCACCATGGTGTTACTACGAATGATACGTCACCGCCTCCTTTATTTTCTAAGGCAGACGTTACTTTCCTAGACCTGTCCAGATTAATTTGTTGATGACTTTAAAACCCCTCAGGCAAAGCTTTTGCCTGTGAACACGAAATTGCCGTTTTTCGTGGATTTTTTGTACCACGTATCCACAATACTATTTTTTCTTCCCTGGACATTTATTTATTGTTCTTCGGGGCTATTACCCGGTACATAACGTTTCTATTGGCTCTTTTTAAGCTGTTTTATTCGCTGCCACCTCTAATTCGCTCTCAAAACACCACTACCTTAATGTGGTGCGATCATCGCTATCGTTTGCTTCCTATTTCACCCTTTTGTCCCCGGATGCTATTATTAGCGGGTCATTCACGTAGACTATGCAGCCTCTTGTTTCTCTTAGCATAAAGGTAGCTAAACATTGGAACAAGACCATCCACCCAGAAGGTTCAAAGACTGATTTTAATACTGGTGTGTAAGCGGCATCAGAGTTGTATCTACGATAGCAGTTTTAAGCAACAGCTGAGGAAACCAGGTGTGCTTTCGTCCGTTCTGTTGTGAGGAGCCAGGATTAGGTAGTGGACGTCCAGCTGTAGAATGTCAACGTGGTTCTGTCGGAAACGGGATTAGAAAAATTGACTGAACCTTTTCTGAATAAAGTGTTTATAGTATTCTCCAGAATATTTCGGAGAGAGAAAAGTGTGTGCAAAGTATATCGCGCACGGTATTCTCCAGAATATTGCGGAGAGAGAACTGTGTGTGCAAAGTTTATCCCGCACGCCGTGATTCCCGAATGAAAAGATGCGTGGACGCCCGCCGCGACTAGATTGAAATAAAAAACGCGGACAGCTCCTTTCCAGAAGAAATCATCAGAGAAGACGAGACTTGGTATTAACAACGAGAACATATCACAAGACGACGAATTACTGAACAGGTCTCTCATGGTTCGCCAAGAACGAATAACGGGCCGGTCTGAAGCACAAATTGAATAACATCAAAGAACGCGTTTTCTGACCTCCTTCTGCTCTGAGAGTCAGTCTTTTCAACTGGATCTGTCACCACACACTGCTCCACATCTCAAGCGCCGCACTGCAGCGACTCTGAGTGACATGGACTCGACAAGTTCTTCGTACGTATTTGGCACCACACGTCTACGCACGGGTCATGCAATTGTCGTGAATTACAGGTTGGAGGGCTGTTACAGCAGAGCTTCCGTTTGATAGCATCCCACATGTGTGCCATTGTGTTCAGATCAGGTGAATATTTTGGTGGCCGCGACATCAACGTGAGTTCACTATCATGCTCCTTAAATACACTCCTGGAAATTGAAATAAGAACACCGTGAATTCATTGTCCCAGGAAGGGGAAACTTTATTGACACCTTCCTGGGGTCAGATACATCGCATTATCACACTGACAGAACCACAGGCACATAGACACAGGCAACAGAGCATGCACAATGTCGGCACTAGTACAGTGTATATCCACCTTTCGCAGCAATGCAGGCTGCTATTCTCCCATGGAGACGATCGTAGAGATGCTGGATGTAGTCCTGTGGAACGGCTTGCCATGCCATTTCCACCTGGCGCCTCAGTTGGACCAGCGTTTGTGCTGGACGTGCAGACCGCGTGAGACGACGCTTCATCCAGTCCCAAACATGCTCAATGGGGGACAGATCCGGAGATCTTGCTGGCCAGGGTACTTGAGTTACACCTTCTAGAGCACGTTGGGTGGCACGGGATACATGCGGACGTGCATTGTCCTGTTGGAACAGCAAGTTCCCTTGCCGGTCTAGGAATGGTAGAACGATGGGCTCGATGACGGTTTGGATGTACCGTGCACTATTCTGTGGCCCCTCGACGATCACCAGTGGTGTACGGCCAGTGTAGGAGATCGCTCCCCACACCATGAAGCCGGGTGTTGGCCCTGTGTGCCTCGGTCGTATGCAGTCCTGATTGTGGCGCTCACCTGCACGGCGCCAAACACGCATACGACCATCATTGGCACCAAGGCAGAAGCGATT
The DNA here is from genome assembly GCF_023864275.1 of Schistocerca cancellata. Classification (NCBI taxonomy): domain Eukaryota; kingdom Metazoa; phylum Arthropoda; class Insecta; order Orthoptera; family Acrididae; genus Schistocerca; species Schistocerca cancellata. Next base: position 564,066,158 of record NC_064633.1, on the reverse strand, counting down.
CTCATCGCTGAAGACGACACGTCTCCATTCGTCCCTCCATTCACGCCTGTCGCGACACCACTGGAGGCGGGCTGCACGATGTTGGGGCGTGAGCGGAAGACGGCCTAACGGTGTGCGGGACCGTAGCCCAGCTTCATGGAGACGGTTGCGAATGGTCCTCGCCGATACCCCAGGAGCAACAGTGTCCCTAATTTGCTGGGAAGTGGCGGTGCGGTCCCCTACGGCACTGCGTAGGATCCTACGGTCTTGGCGTTCATCCGTGCGTCGCTGCGGTCCGGTCCCAGGTCGACGGGCACGTGCACCTTCCGCCGACCACTGGCGACAACATCGATGTACTGTGGAGACCTCACGCCCCACGTGTTGAGCAATTCGGCGGTACGTCCACCCGGCCTCCCGCATGCCCACTATACGCCCTCGCTCAAAGTCCGTCAACTGCACATACGGTTCACGTCCACGCTGTCGCGGCATGCTACCAGTGTTAAAGACTGCGATGGAGCTCCGTATGCCACGGCAAACTGGCTGACACTGACGGCGGCGGTGCACAAATGCTGCGCAGCTAGCGCCATTCGACGGCCAACACCGCGGTTCCTGGTGTGTCCGCTGTGCCGTGCGTGTGATCATTGCTTGTACAGCCCTCTCGCAGTGTTCGGAGCAAGTATGGTGGGTCTGACACACCGGTGTCAATGTGTTCTTTTTTCCATTTCCAGGAGTGTAAATGCAGAAGATTCTGACCTTGTTACAGGGACAGTGAGCCTGCCGAAAGATACCACCGTCATCATGGAAGACAGCAGGAATGAAGAACGTAGAACTTCCATAATAATATTCACGTAGTGCGCAGTTGCCACGGTGCCTTCGAGTACTACAACAGGTCCCATGGCGCACTGCATGTATGGAGCGGCTGTTATCCTGGATGATCTGGAGTATCAAGAATTGTGTTTCTTCCGATCCATCTGGAACAAACTTTTCCCCTAAACGATCCGATTTCGATTATCATATTCCCACTGACATCGTAATTGACTGAGTCGCTCGGGAGGGGTACGTATGCTTCGTCTGTTGCGGCCGTCAGTGTTGAACAATGTGCTCTGAATTGTGTGCCCTGAAATGCTTGAACGTGCACCAGCGTTGCGTTCTGTCTTTAACAGATCACTGCGCGTCCCGCTTTACCTTGCAAGCCTCCGACATAACATCAGGTGAAGGAACGCTGACGTGAAAGACCACGTCTCCTACTAGTGGTTTCACCGCACCTGATTGACATTCCACAGATGCTCACGACACGAGCAGACGAAGAGTCTGTCTGATTCGCCGTTACCGATATGCGTGCTCCCAGGCGATAGACCTTAACAATCTGTCCGTCCTCAAAGTCGCTTTGTCCGGGGATTTCCTGTTTTTCAGCCGCTATCGTCGGTAGAATGATTCCCCCTTCGTCTATGCTCCAGTTACGTGCTTCTCCTCCACGCCACGCCACCGGGTGACATTCGTTCTCGCAGAGTCCTGTAGTCATTGTACTGTATTTCGTACAGGGTGTTTCAAAAATGAGCGGTATATTTGAAACGGCAATAAAAACTACACGAGCAGCGATAGAAATACACCATTTGTTGCAATATGCTTGGGATAACAGTACATTTTCAGGCAGACAAACTTTCGAAATTACAGTAGTTACAATTTTCAACAACAGATGGCGCTGCGGTCTGGGAAACTCTATAGTACGATATTTTCCACATATCCACCATGCGTAGCAATAACATGGCGTAGTCTCTGAATGAAATTACCCGAAACCTTTGACAACGTGTCTGGCGGAATGGCTTCACATGCCGATGAGATGTACTGCTTCAGCTGTTCAATTGTTTCTGGATTCTGGCGGTACACCTGGTCTTTCAAGTGTCCCCACAGAAAGAAGTCACAGGGGTTCATGTCTGGCGAATAGGGAGGCCAATCCACGCCGCCTCCTGTATGTTTCGGATAGCCCAAAGCAATCACACGATCATCGAAATATTCATTTAGGAAATTAAAGACGTCGGCCGTGCGATGTGGCCGGGCACCATCTTGCATAAACCACGAGGTTTTCGCAGTGTCGTCTAAGGCAGTTTGTACCGCCACAAATTCACGAAGAATGTCCAGATAGCGTGATGCAGTAATCGTTTCGGATCCGAAAAATGGGCTAATGATTCCTTTGGAAGAAATGGCGGCCCAGACCAGTACTTTTTGAGGATGCAGGGACGATGGGACTGCAACATGGGGCTTTTCGGTTCCCCATATGCGCCAGTTCTGTTTATTGACGAAGCCGTCCAGGTAAAAATAAGCTTCGTCAGTAAACCAAATGCTGCCCACATGCATATCGCTGTCATCAATCTTGTGCACTATATCGTTAGCGAATGTCTCTCGTGCAGCAATGGTAGCGGCGCTGAGGGGTTGCCGCGTTTGAATTTTGTATGGATAGAGGTGTAAACTCTGGCGCATGAGACGATACGTGGACGTTGGCGTCATTTGGACCTTAGCTGCAACACGGCGAACGGAAACCCGAGGCCGTTGTTGGATCACCTGCTGCACTAGCTGCGCGTTGCCCTCTGTGGTTGCCGTACGCGGTCGCCCTACCTTTCCAGCACGTTCATCCGTCACGTTCCCAGTCCGTTGAAATTTTTCAAACAGATCTTTATTGTATCGCTTTTCGGTCCTTTGGTTACATTAAACCTCCGTTGAAAACTTCGTCTTGTTGCAACAACACTGTGTTCTAGGCGGTGGAATTCCAACACCAAAAAAATCCTCTGTTCTAAGGAATAAACCATGTTGTCTACAGCACACTTGCTCGTTGTGAACATCACACGCTTACAGCAGAAAGACGACGTACAGAAGGGCGCACCCACAGACTGCGTTGTCTTCTATATCTTTCACATCACTTGCAGCGCCATCTGTTGTTGAAAATTGTAACTACTGTAAATTCGAACGTTTGTCCGCCTGAAAATGTACTGTTGTCCCAAGCATATTGCAACAAACGGTGTATTTCTATCGCTGCTCGTTTAGTTTTTATTGCCGTTTCAAATATGCCGGTCATTTTTGAAACACCCTGTATATATATTAAGGTAGGATCTGTTCCCGAAAGAACTTCACGGACGTTCTCTGGCATACGTTATGGGATTAATACTCTTGGAAGAAAGGATACTGCCTGTAGATTAGCTGTTTCTCCGCAATATCAATTCTTCGCGGAGCGCAAATCATGCAAGGTATACAGGAGATTTTTCGTAGTTTGTGAGATAGGAGGTGAAACAACGCTCTGAGACCGAGTGGTAAGTCGTGCTTGGATAACTCAGATAGCAGAGCACTTGTCCGCAGAAGGCAAAGATCCCCATTTCGAATCTTGGTCCGGCACATAGATTTCATCACCGAGGAGGTTTCAAAGGGTACATATTTTCCACACATTTCAAGCTAGTTTGCATGCATCCTCTACATGTCGATCGAGACGCAGGGGAAATTTTAACCAAAATTTTTAAAGCACATAGTTTACTCTTTCATTACATTTTGTTCCAGTATGGTTTCAGTTGCAAGTGATTTTTCTTTTATTTCTTATTATCATCGAAAAAGTTAGTTTCCTTTACCGCAATTGGTGAGTTACGTCCTGATTAGTATGAAATGAAGACTGAAATATAAATAAGATATATTTAAATTCAGGGTCGTTACATGTAAGAAAATGAAAGCAGGAATATATGAAGTTACTAGTACAATTTCCTGGCGATTAGTGGTACTCCTCCTCCATGTACGAGGCGTCTATATACGTTGATGAGCCGAAACATCATAACCACCTTCTTAATAGCTTGTTTGTCCGTCTCTGGAACAAAATACATCACTGATTCTACGTATCTGGGATCCGACAGTTTGTTGGAAGGTTTGTGGAGGTATGATATATACTAACAGGTAATGCAATTCGCGTAAACAGCGGGCCACTTATTTGCGTACACGTTGATGGCGCCTAATAGTGAATCAGATGTGTTCCATAGGATTTGCATCAGACGAATTGGTTGCCGAGAGCGGTCGCATTGGTTGATAAGCAGAGTCCGTTTTTTAGCTCTGAATTCAAAATAGACATAGTTTCAGTGCTGCCGGTTCCACCTATCTCCAAGTGGGACCTCTGTAGCACTTGTACATTGACGACAATTGCAGGTTATTTTAGTCCGTGTTCTGTTTGGTGTCCAGAGACAACCATGCGACCTGTGATGTAAGTATTTTTCGTATGGTAATTATGAATACCGTCTTCATTTTGGATTAAAATCTTTCACTAGCAACTATGTTTTACTTTTATTTATACTACACTCCTGGAAACGGAAAAAGAACACATTGACACCGGTGTGTCAGACCCACCACACTTGCTCCGGACACTGCGAGAGGGCTGTACAAGCAATGATCACACGCACGGCACAGCGGACACACCAGGAACCGCAGTGTTGGCCGTCGAATGGCGCTAGCTGTGCAGCATTTGTGCACCGCCGCCGTCAGTGTCAGCCAGTTTGCCGTGGCATACGGAGCTCCATCGCAGTCTTTAACACTGGTAGCATGCCGCGACAGCGTGGACGTGAACCGTATGTGCAGTTGACGGACTTTGAGCGAGGGCGTATAGTGGGCATGCGGGAGGCCGGGTGGACGTACCGCCGAAATGCTCAACACGTGGGGCGTGAGGTCTCCACAGTACATCGATGCTGTCGCCAGTGGTCGGCGGAAGGTGCACGTGCCCGTCGACCTGGGACCGGACCGCAGCGACGCACGGATGCACGCCAAGACCGTAGGATCCTACACAGTGCCGTAGGGGACCGCACCGCCACTTCCCAGCAAATTAGGGACTCTGTTGCTCCTGGGGTATCGGCGAGGACCATTCGCAACCGTCTCCATGAAGCTGGGCTACGGTCCCGCACACCGTTAGGCCGTCTTCCGCTCACGCCCCAACATCGTGCAGCCCGCCTCCAGTGGTGTCGCGACAGGCGTGAATGGAGGGACGAATGGAGACGTGTCGTCTTCAGCGATGAGAGTCGCTTCTGACTTTGTGCCAATGATGGTCGTATGCGTGTTTGGCGCCGTGCAGGTGAGCGCCACAATCAGGACTGCATACGACCGAGGCACACAGGGCCAACACCCGGCATCATGGTGTGGGGAGCGATCTCCTACACTGGCCTTTCACCACGGGTGATCGTCGAGGGGACACTGAATAGAGCACGGTACATCCAAACCGTCATTGAACCCATCGTTCTACCATTCCTAGACCGGCAAGGGAACTTGCTGTTCCAACAGGACAATGCACGTCCGCATGTATCCCGTGCCACCCAACGTGCTCTAGAAGGTGTAAGTCAACTACCCTGGCCAGCAAGATCTCCGGATCTGTCCCCCATTGAGCATGTTTGGGACTGGATGATGCGTCGTCTCACGCGGTCTGCACGTCCAGCACGAACGCTGGTCCAACTGAGGCGCCAGGTGGAAATGGCATGGCAAGGCGTTCAACAGGACTACATCCAGCATCTCTACGATCGTCTCCATGGGAGAATAGCAGCCTGCATTGCTGCGAAAGGTGGATATACACTGTACTAGTGCCGACATTGTGCATGCTCTGTTGCCTGTGTCTATGTGCCTGTGGTTCTGTCAGTGTGATCATGTGATGTATCTGACCCCAGGAATGTGTCAATAAAGTTTCCCCTTCCTGGGACAATGAATTCACGGTGTTCTTATTTCAATTTCCAGGAGTGTATTAGGGCCTTTTTCAAAGAAGGTTTATCAGAGGAGGAGATTGAAAGACTTCTAAATGAAGATTCGGACGACAGCAAGTGTTCTGAATTTGACTGGTCTGACGGGGAAGTAGAACAAATAGAAGTTACTGATCACAACAGTGAATCAGAAATAGAAGTAGTTCCTTTAGAGGGAGGACATACACGTATTGAAGAGGAAATGCAACGTCATGAAGATGGTGATGATGATTTTGATCTTATGTGTGGGTATTTTGTTGGTAAAGATGGCAAAACTAAGTGATCTAAGGAAAGTGTAATAGACACAACGGCGAAAGCCCCCTCATAAAATATAATAAAAGTTCTACCTGGTCCAAAGAGGTCTGCAAATGGTATTACACAAGAAATGACATCGTTCAATAAGGTTGTTAGTGCAGCTATGATTGATTCACTTGTGGAATACACCAATTTGCATATCAGAAACTTAGTGTCACAGAACATCTATTTTAGAGAGAGAGAGATATGAAGGAAACTTCTAGGGAAGATATATATGCTTTCATTGGAATCCTTATATCGATTGGCTTGAAGGGTGGAAATCAAACAAATGTTGAAGAACTTTCGAGTAAAGATGGCACTGGTACGAAGATCCTTAGAGCTTGCAAGTCATACAGACAGTTTTTATTTCTCGCGAGAGAGGTAAATTAGCAGCAATCAGGTCATGATTGGATAAATGTGTCACCAATCGTAAGGAAAGCTATAGTCTGGGAAATTTTATAACCATAGATGAGATGCTGATACCTTTTAGAGGGAAATGTTCATTTGTTCAGTACATACCGAACAAACCAGCAAGGTACAGTTTGAAATTCTTTGCTATTTGGGATGCAAAAATATTCTATACAGCATCTGTTGAGCTGTACTGTGGAAACAACCAGATGGCCCTTACAAGGTGTCAAATAAACCGTAAGATATTGTGCATTGTCTGGCAGAACCTCTGCTGGGATCAAATCGGAATATTACTTCTGATAATTGGTTCACCAGTTATCCACTAGCAATCTCACTTTTGCAGAGAAACGTCACAGGCATAGGAACTATGAAGAAAAATAAAACGGAAATCCCTCAGGAATTCCTACTTCTGAAATCCAGGAACATTAGGTTTTCACTGTTTCGATATCAGAAAGATATCACACTGGTCTCATATGTGCTCAAAAGAAACAAATGTGTTATTCTACTTAGTACCATGCACAGTGAAGGTACAGTCGATGAGAATACCAATAAACCACGCATTATCATGGACTACAACAAGGCAAAAGGAGGGGTTGACACAGTCGACCAAATGTCCAGTAAACATTCTGTAGCACGAGCAACAAGGAGTGGACGATGGCTGTATAGTTCGCTTTACTAAACATTGCTGTTATCAATGCTCAAATACTGTTTCACTGGAACGCAGAAAACCAAAAAAAAACCAAGGAGGATATTTTTGAAACAGTTGTCCCAAAAACTTATGAAATATCATTCAGTTACAAGATCAAACATTTCGATGCTTCCAAATTATCTCAAAACATTTTTGGCGCCTTTTGAATTGCAAGAACCTCAAGAACCAGAAGAATCTCCAAACAAAAAGAAGAGTCGCTGCGTTATGTATGGCAGAAAAAACAATGTTGTCACCACAATTCGTTGTAGTCAGTGTAAGATATTTCTATGCAAGAAGCATTCCGCAGTTGTGTGTGAAAAGTGTGCATGTAACACTGTAGGTGAAGCAGAGGAACAGGATAAGTAAACTCCGTTTGTACAATATAGTCATGTTCAATAAAGAGAGTATAATCCAATAAATGCTGTATGAATAACATGTACTGAGTAATAAATGCAGTTCATATCAGATTTAACTTTACCCTGTGTGTAAGGAATGTATTGTTAAATGAAAAACTAGGATTCCTTAATTAGATTTTGTAACTGTATCCTTAGAAATAAAAAGGTCAGATATTAAAATTTGTATATGTATTAATTAAAAAATCAAAATAAACTTATTATTTTTCAGTAGCAAGCATATTACGGTAGAACTTTTCACATCTTTAATGAAAATGATGGCTGTTTGACAGAGTCAACGATGCGACCACTGATGTTACAAAAACTGAGGCCACCATTCAAGGGTTAACGTGAGTACCTATATTGTTCCTCAAGCCATTGCAGCACGATTCTGGCTCCGAGACACGGACAATCTTACTGATGGAAGACGACGTCGCCGTCGGGGAAGAATCAAGCATGAAGAGATGGAAGAGATTGGCAGCTGTCAGGGTGTCTTCAATTACTGCCTCAGGAGCGCAGGAGAATGTCTCTCATAGTATAAAAATGTTTCCACCAGCCTGCGTCCGTTGCTTATTCACGTTTCGAGCCGCCGGTCATCTCGATGCCGGCGTTTGTGTAGACGAACAGCGACCTAGAGTAGCAAAAATGTGATTTCAATTGATCGACCGTCGAATCCCGATGGTCCCGTGTCCAACGCAATCGTAATTGACGATGTCGTGGGGTCAACGTTTGGACACGGAGGGTTGGCCTGCTGCTGAGCTCCATGTTCAAAAATGTACGATGAACAGTGTGCTCCGAAACAATTGTGCGTGCCCCGACATTGTGCTCTTTCGGCAGAATTGCCAATAATCACAATCTATCCTATTTTACAGAGCAGACAAGCCTACAAACTCCACGTTCTGTGAAGAGTCGTGTATGTCCAGCCACTTAGCGCCTAATGGATGTTTCACTGTCGTTCTACCTCTATCCTTAGACGCTCACGACTGCAGCACATTCGAACAGCTTCGCTCTTTTCGAGATACTCGTTCACAGGCTGTGCGCGATAATAATCTGACGTTTGTCAAAGACGCGTGTCTCAATGAATTTCCACAGTTGGCTACCGATATCTTCGCTAGGGTGTTTTCCCGTCCCCATCTCTTCCCCTGCTCACACATACCTTTGTCGCAGCGTCTCGTGCCTGCAAGGCCACCAGGCTGCAGCCAGCAAAGTCTTGGGTAGTGGTCTCAATATTTTGGCTATGTAAGAAAATGAAAGCAAGAAAGCAAATTCCTGACATTAGATGGCATTTCTCTTAAGTGTACAGACTAATAGCTTGGAATGAACTACTCGGATACGAGTGTACGGTGCAGCACTGGCCAGCTGAGAACGGCCGTCATTAAGTACAGAACATATGCAGGGCGCAGCTGCTAATTGTGATGAATAGACAACGTGGTTGCTAAAGTACTCATAAGCCGCAAAGTCAGTCCTGTCTCTGAGCATTTCAGCCGGTTCTTTTCCTTTCACAATATGTATCTCCAATATCTGAGTTATATAAACCAGAGGTAGTACAGAGTTTCAGGGCGAGCATAAGGGAACAATTGACAGGAATGGGGGAATGAAATACAGTAGAAGAAGAATGGATAGCTCTGCGGGATGAAGTAGTGAAGGAGGCAGAGGATCAAGTAGATAAAAAGATGAGGGCTAGTAGAAATTCTTGGGTAACACAAGAAATATTGAGAATTTAATTGATGAAAGGAGAAAATATAAAAATGCAGTAAATGGAGCGGGCAAAAAGGAATACAAACGTCTCAAAAATGAGATCGACAGGAAGTGCAAAATGGCTAAGCAGGGATGGCTAGAAGACAAATGTAAGGATGTAGAGGCTTACCTCACACTAGGGGTAAGATAGGAAAATTAAAGAGACCTTTGGAGAAAAGAGAGCCACTTCTATGAATATCTAGAGCTCAGGTGGAAACCCAGTTTTAAGCAAAGAAGGGAAAGCAGTAAGGTGGAAGGAGTATATAGAGGGTCCATACAAGGGCGATGTACTTGAGGACAATATTATGGAAATGGAAGAGCACCAGTTTGCTTTTGTTCTACAATATTATTTTTATTGCTAACCGGTTTTCGGTTTACAAGGCCATCTTCAGGCATTTACTGAGTATTATCACCAAAGAAGTTAAATGTTAGCAGACAACATTGGAAGAGTAGTAACACATCTAGAGTGAACTAGAAACATACGGTGAGTAACATCTTTGCAATGAAATAGTAAAAACTGAACAGTACATAAATAACAATGGAGTTAACAGGAAAACCTTTAGCACAAAATAAGAATAGCATGCCTACATAACAGTTTCTATTGATAAACAAAACTATTGAAATAAGATATAATTAGTACTAGGCAAGGCTGCATCAAGAGGTATGAAACATGGAGAGTAATACACAACCAATTAAAAAAGAAGAGACAGTTGACAACTGTCTCTTCTTTTTTAATTGGTTGTGTATTACTCTCCATGTTTCATACCTCTTGATGCAATCTTGACAGTTGACAACTGTCTCTTCTTTTTTAATTGGTTGTGTATTACTCTCCATGTTTCATACCTCTTGATGCAGCCTTGCCTACTACTACTAATTTTATCTTATTTCAATAGTTCTGTTTATCAATAGAAACTGTTATGTAGTCATGCTATTCTTATTTTGTGCTAAAGGTTTTCCTGTCAACTCCATTGTTATTTATGTACTGTTCAGTTTTTACTATTTCTTTGCAAAGATGATACTCACCGTATGTTTCTAGTTCACTCTAGATGTGTTACTTCTCTTCCAATGTTGTCTGCTAACATTTAACTTCTTTGGTGATAATACTCAGTAAATGCCTGTAGATGGCCTTGTAAGCCGAAAACCGGTTAGCAATAAAAATAATATTGTAGAACAAAAGCAAACTGGTGCTTTTCATTTATTATTATAATGTTGTTCTACCAAGAGCCGACGGAATATTCAGTTAATATGAAATGGAAGAGGATGTAGATAAACATGAAATGGGAGATACGATACTGCGGCAAGAGTCTGACAGAGCACTGAAAGACCTGAGTCGAAAATAGGCCCCTGCAGTAGACAACAGTCCATTAGAACTACTGATGGCCTTCGGAGAGCCAGTCCTGACCAAATTCTACCATCTGGTGAGCAATATATATATATATGAGACAGGTGAAATGCCCCCAGAGTTCAAGAAGAATATAATAATTCCAATCGCAAAGAAAGCAGATGTTGACAGATGTGAAATTTACCGAACTATCAGATTAATAAGTCACAGCTGCAAAACATTAACACGGATTCTTTACAGACGAATGGAAAAACTGGTATAAGCTGACTTCGGGGAAGATCAGTTTGGATTCCGTAGGAATGTTGGAACACGTGAGGAAATACTGACCATACGACTTATCTTAGAAGAAAGATTAAGGAAAGGCAAACCTACGCTTCTAGCATTTGTAGACATAGAGAAAGATTTTGACAATTTTGACTGAAATACTCTCTTTCAAATTCTAAAGGTGGCAGGGGTATGATACAGGGAGCGAAAGGCTATTTACAATTTGTACAGAAACTAGATTGTACTTACAAGAGTCGAGGGACATGAAAGGGAAGCAGTGGTTGGGAAGGGAGTGAGATAGTGTTGTAGCCTCTCCCCGATGTTATTCAATTTGTATATTGAGCAAGCAGTAAAGGAAACAAAAGAAAAATTCGGAGTTGGTATTAATATCCAGAGAGAAGAAATAAAAACTTCGAGGTTATGCCGATGATATTGGAAGTCTGTCAGAGACAGCAAAGAACTTGGAAGAGGAGTTGAACGGAATGGACAGTGTCTTGAAAGGAGGATATAAGATGAACATCAACAAAAGCAAAACGAGGATAATGTAGTGTAGTGGAATTAAGTTGGGTGATGCTGAAGGAATTAGATTAGGAAATGAGACACTTAAAGTAGTAAAGGAGTTTTGCTATTTGGGGAGCGAAATAACTGATGATGTTCGAAGTAGGGAAGATATAAAATGTAGACTGGCAATGGCAAGGAAAGCGTTTCAGAAGAAGAGAAATTTGTTAACATCGAGTATAGATTTAAGTGTGAGGAAGTCGTTTCTGAAAGTATTTGTATGGAGTGTAGCGATGTATGGAAATGAAACATGGATGATAAATAGTTTGGACAAGAAGAGAATGGTAGCTATCGAAATGTGGTGCTACAGAACAACGCTGAAGATTATATGGGTAGATCACATAACTAATGAGGAGGTATTGAATAGAATTGGGGAAGAGTTTGTGCCACAACATGACAAGAAGAAGGGACCGGTTGGTAGGACATGTTCTGAGACATCAAGGGATCACAAATTTAGTATTGGAGGGCAGCGTGGAGGGTAAAAATCTTAGAGGGAGACCAAGATATTAATACACTAAGCAGATTCAGAAGGATGCAGGTTGCAGTAAGTACTGGGAGATGAAGGATAGAGTAGCATGGAGAGCTGCATCAAACCAGTCTCAGGACTGAAGACCACAACAACAACATACAGGATTCTAAGGTGCCATATCGATGTAAAGTTTCAAGCTGCTCCTCACTGTTACTGATACTACATCGTTACTTTTGACAAGTAAACAGCGTTTTTCCCCTAGGAATTGCTTACTCCCCAAGCCTCAGAAGAAAAGAAGATTAGGGCTTAACATGTCGCCGATGAAGAGGTCGCTAAACACGAGATCGCACACTCGGATTGAGGAAAGATAGGAAAGAAAATTGACCTTGACCTTTGAAATCTCCAAGTTTCACATCGGACAACTTGCTCGTTTCGGTAGTACAGATATTTTCGCAAGCTAGGCATGATATTTTGTTAAAGTCCCTGACTTTCCATATTTATTATTATTCTATGACAAGTTATGAGTTAATCACACACACATCAAAACAACTTTTACATCATCCCGGTTCCCAGAACTCCTGAAGACAGACGTTCACTGTGGATATTGTATTACAGACACAGTCCATTTAACTGTTCAGAGATATCACTAAACCCACCCAAAGATGTAAACAACCATGCGAGAGCAGAGGCTATTAGACGGAGGGTATCCAGTCGATCAGTCGATCAATTCCGCGAAGGAGCTACACGGCTCGTGTTGTCTGTAGTTCAACCATACCTAGACGGTCAATACCGCAGTTCGATCACATCCTCATTCTTACTTTGTGCCAGGAAGGGCTCTCAACAAGGGAAGTGTCCAGGGGTCTCGTAGTGGACCAAAGCGATGTTGTTCGGACATGGAGGACATACAGAGAGACAGGAACAGTCGATGACGTGCCTCGCTCAGGCTGCCTAAGGGATACTACTACATTGGATGACCGTTATCTACGGATTATGGCTTGGAGGAACCCTGAAAGCAACGCCACCATGTTGAATAATGCTTTTCGTGCGGCCACAGGACGTCGTGTTACGACTCAAACTGTGCGCAATAGTCTGCATGATGCAACTACGACACCATGCAGAGCGGTACAGATGGGTCCAACAACACGCCGAATTGACCGCTCAGGTCTGGCATCACGTTCTGCTCACACATGTGTGTCGCATATCCCTTCAACTAGACAATCGTGGAAGACGTGTTTGGAGGCAACCCTGTCATGCTGAACGTCTTAGACACACTTTCCAGCGATTGCAGTAAGGTGGAGGTTCCCTGCTGTTTAGGGGTGGCATTATGTGGGGCCGACGTACGCCGCTGGTGGTCGTGGAAGGCGCCGTAACGGCTGCACAATACGTGAATTCCATCCTCCGACCGAAAGTGCAACCGTATCGGCAACATATTGGCGAGGAGTTCGTCTTCATGGACGACAATTCGCGCTCCCATCGTGCACATCTTGTGAATGACGTCCTTCAGAAACTTCCTGGCATAACTGTATGCCGGACCGAGACTCGAACTCGGGACCTTTGCCATTCTCCGGCAAGTGATCTACCAACAGAGCTACACAAGCACGACTCATCACACGTCCCTACAGCTTCAATTCTGCCAGTACCTCGTTTCCCATCTTCCAGACTTCACAGAAGCTCTTCTGCGAACCTTGCAGACACCTGAAAGAAAGTATATTGCGGAGACATGACTTAGCCACAGCCTGGGGAATGTTTCCAGAATGTGATTTTCACTCTGCAGCGAAGTGTGCGCTGGTGTAAAACTTCCTGGCAGATTAAAACTGTGTGATGGACCGTAATAAAGGTTATTTCTTATTTGGGGTAGAATATTTAAAGGCAATCAATGCAAAAGTAAAAGATGGTATTCCCGAAAATAACTAAACTATGGAATAATAAAATAAACGAGAAGAATAATTTATCCATAATTATGATACATTAACTCGAACTCAGGACCCTTGCCTTTCGCGGTCAAGTGCTCTACGAACTGAGCTTCCCAAGCACGACTCACGACGGTCCTCACTGCTTCCCTTCCGCCAGTACATCGTCTCCTACTTTCTACCGTTAGAAGAGCACTTGCCCGCGAAAGGCAAAGGACCCAAGTTGGAGTCTTGGTCAAGGTCGCAGTTTTAGTCTGCCAGAGAGTTTTTTTCTTGCTGCAGCGTTTTGATAACGTAGCATTTTCGGTTTGTCAACATCGAGATCAGGAATCTATTTCGTAGGAGCCATCGATAATTGTGGGAGAAACGGATTTTAGAATTAGCTTTGGGAATTTTGTTTGAGGAGAGATTATAACTTTTTTGATGTGTGTATTTTTACTCTATTTGATACTATGAACGCAGTTTTAACATAATTCTTCAGGACAGTCTGTTCAGTCTTAGCTCAATTCATCCTATGATTCGCAGCGCTGTGCTGGACTTTATCGAATGTGTTCTGATTGTTCTCGTTTGTCTGTGAGCCGTAACGTTGGTTCAGGCAGTTCTTTAGTCACCTCGTTTCCCACACATCCCCTTCATTTCAGCTTCCTATGTTACAAGTGAGGTGGAAGGGTAGTCACAAAACAGAAATTCGTGGTGGGCTGAGTCAAACCCGTCACAAGACCGATGGCTCGAAACTTGGGTTTATAGGCGGTGCAGTGATTACATCTGTTGAGTCCAGCGAACTGATTTATTATTTTACACTGAATTATACGTAAGTAACTGAATAAAATTCTATTACGTTGTTCATTGTCAGCTATCCTCTTCGGACTGTTTTAAGAGCTGCATTTTTCCTTATAGCGTTTTCTTCTTACCTGTCATAATTTCTACTTGTATGCAGGCTACATTGGTTCTCTCGCTGGTGTGGTCACTGGGACAGTACGTGCACTGCTGTTAATTATAACTGAACCACCATAAAGGCAGTATAGAACAAACAGCACAGTGGCATGAAGTGTGCTACATGACTAGTTATGTGGATGACAGGCAATTGAGGGCAACCGCACAACCTGGTTAGTAGTAACGGCATCTGCGTTCACATATACAGGGTGAATCACTTAAAATTTTCACCGCAAATATTGCGAAAATGGAAAGTATTAGTGATGTGCGGTTTTCACAGCTGGGGTTGGTGGTCAGGGGCTCGTATTTTTCTGTGTCCAAACCAACGATTTGGAAACAATTCGTGAAGACGTACTGCAGTTCTTCGGGCACTTTGGGCTGGACAGCCATCATGTTGACGCCTTAGGTTCCTCCTAGTCGACAGAGGAATGTTTTCTAGCACGTGGAACGTGGTGTGTTCGGACGCTGCGATTCATGCTCGCGTTTAATGGTCAGGCGATGAAAAACCGGCCTATGAGCTGATTGTTCTCTATCCAACATAACACTTTTTACAGCCCATAGATGCTAACTTTCGACCTGACGAAGCCGACGGGGATTGTTAACGGACCACTAGGGCATGTTTCCGTGGTTAACCTGACTGATTTACCTGGCCATGGTTGGTAAATGTTGCTTCATCACTAAACACGGTACGTCATTCATTTGGAGTATCCTATGTTAATGCCCATGAACAGAGGTCAACTCGATTCTCATAATACATGTACCTCTGGATGGAGAGTAATGCGACAGGAACTGAAACTACAGTATGTCGTTGACTCACGCCACTCCTCGTGCGATTGTGCAGCAGCTAATGTGCGGATCTAGTGCAACAGCAGCAATAACATTAATTTCTCCATTTTTTGTCGTCACTTGTTTCCTTCTCTTACGTTGTCTAGGTGACACACTATCACTTTCACGTAACAGGAGGAAGAGGTTGATAAATAACTGCCGAGATGGTTGACGTCTGTCAGGATATTTTATCCTATGCACCGTACAAGAACGAACGAGCATGTCGGCTTTTTCTGAATTCCCATCGTCCACTCACGACCTACTGCACGTTCAGTCATACACTAGCTAATTAAGAAGTCCCAATGCATTTAAGGAACAGACAAGCACACTGTAAGCAAACATAACAACATCGTACCTAGCATCTACGTAGGTTGAATGCTACAAACAAGTGTTGGTATCGGAACTTTTACACAAACACCACTCAGATTCTAATTTAACCTACTTTTAGTTCGTTAATGGCAACAGACAGTATTCCATTTAAAAAGTGTACGTTTGCACAAAAATATACTTTCTAAGTATTATTACATTCTCTGGATTGGTTAAAAATACGAGCATCTGAGTACTGATCCATCCTGTAAAAATCGCGCTTCAACAGCGCTTTCCATTTCCGCAATATATGCGGTGCCAGATTTAGGTGACTCACTCTGTATAAGTAACGATTACACAGTGGTTTTCCCATACAGAGATCGCTTTTTATTCTTGGTTGTTTGCGAGGATAGTGTGTCATGCCTTGTTTGAGATGGAGAAATGGCTACTTGCAGGTGTCAGATATTGTCAGCAACAAGATCGTGGCGCATGATAAGAGAGGTTTTAGAACCACGACATTGATACTCGCGTTAGTGGAGTTTCCACGACTGCGCCTAAGTCAACGCTATGCAGGATTTCAACGAAACCACGCGACTAGTGCCCGAGAGCGCAGGCATATTGTTGGGTCGGCTGAGTGGAACCTTACACCCACGGCAAGTACTTCAAGTCAGGAAATGTTTGCAGAAAGATACGTGTGCTACGGACAGGTAGGCCACACCTCTAGCACTGTATCGGATTACTTTGACGCGGCAGCGAAGAGACATATGCCGATATTGCTGCGACTAGCGTCCACTGTGGACGCAGCAGTGGCATCATGTCGCATTTTCAGACTATACGAATCGAGCACTTGCATGATGGTTCTGTGATGACACCGTATACAATACGATCACCTCTCTCTTCCACAGCTGGTAATTAGGGCAGCGGCAGTTACATATCTGGCTTGATAAGGCCTGTGGGTGTGCCACATGTTCAAGGTCTCCGTGACGTAGAACAAGAAAACAGAAGACCACATATTGGCCGTGCCACCCTCGACTCGGAGGCACCTGTACAGCTACCGTGACGTTTCGACTACTCTAAAATGGTTCAAATGGCTCTGAGCACTATGGGACTTAACATCTATGGTCATCAGTCCCCTAGAACTTACAACTACTTAAACCTAACTAACCTAAGGACAGCACACAACACCCAGCCATCACGAGGCAAAGAAAATCCCTGACCCCGCCGGGAATCGAACCGGGGAACCCGGGCGTGGGAAGCGAGTACGCTACCGCACGACCACGAGATGCGGGCTCGATTACTCTCACACTCTGAAAGAGGCCCGTCACTGGCCGCTGAGAGATTAGCACGCCACCACTCTCCTTCCACTACGATTGATGGTCTCACGAATGGAGTTGAAGAACATTGCTTGGCGTACCCTTATCTCTTACCAAAGCTCAGTCCAATTCGATGACAGCGGTCCTAGAGGCGCTATTGCTGACAGAGGAATAAGCTTTCTGTGTTATATTTTTTTCTGTGTCACCAACGAATTTAATCTAATGCTGTTTCTATTAAATTGTGTACGGACAATAAGTGAAATTTCGCTACTTCTATTCCTCCATGAGAATTTTAATAGCTAGCAATGTACTCTCATAAGCAGCCTTCGTTTCTAGGCAGGTTGCCCACCAGTTATTCATTTGGACTCAGGATTTACACTTACAGAGGACAGGAGCAAGCAGTAGTATTGCAGCTGGTGATAAGTGTGGCTGCAGAGCAAGCAAGACAAAGTCGTCGGGTTGTATATGACGCTGCGGTCTGTAACGAGCCACTGGCAACATTATATCTGTCACTACAGACACTGAGTTCTGTGGATTGTCGCTGATATCGCTATTATCTGACTACACCAATGTATGAAGGTCATTCTTGAATAACTTCCTGGATTCTGACGTTTGCAGTGTAGGAAGAGTACAACAACTGGTCGAACGCCGGATGTGGAATTACAAAATTAGCGTCAATGGTCCATTCCTCACTGTAAATTACTGATCTTCATCAACAACTATTGGTCGATTGTCAATATCTCCCTCCGTAAAAGCACGTTATTTGCATATTCAGGGCTACTATAAATGGTTCCTTCTTCTTCAGAGTTCTACATTCATCAACGTATTATATATACAAGTATGACAGATGCATGCCCAGATCCCTAAACTCAACGAATTTGATCTGTGACTGCTAGTTGGCGTTTCGAGTGCAGTGCTTTGACCAAATGGCAGCTAACAAGAAAACAGTTGTCTCGCCTCGACGCTGATATTCAGCATCGTAGCTACTTTCCATTTGTCTACGTAGATATATTCATCCCCACAATGTGAGAGTAAGGACCATTGAAAATCCTCATGAAATCGTGCCACATGAACGATATTCGCCGAAAGTTAATGTTTTATGTGCAGTATCACAGACGAAGATTTGTAGGCCGTTTTCCTTCTCTGATATCGCTATGACGGATACCTCTTACCTTGTCATGTTCCACAACGGATACCTCTTACCTTGTCATGTTCCACAACAGACTGTTGATGGTGAGAATTTCGTCTTCTAAGAAGACGGGGTACTCCAGTGTTTGTCGCTATCTAAACTACGAACTTTCACATCGTTGCATTTGTCATAGTGGTGATGATGATGTAGCTCTGTTTCCTTCGCCCCCAAAGTCACCTGAATTAGCCCCTTGTGACTTTTTCCTGTGGAGGTACATTAAATACTGTTTTTACGTACCCCTACTACCAAGAATACAGCAGCCGGTCAGAGAACGCAAGAATGCCTGCTGTGATGACTGTGGACAAGATATTGCTATTTAAGATATGGACTATCGCTTGGACGTGTATCATGTGACTAAACAGGCCCTCACGGAACATTAGTAAATTGCAGAATGCGAAGTTGACGAGTCTGTGGTTCTATTCATGCATTAGTCATTTTTATGCATGTCACTTCCTCTAAAATATAGACAAATGAATCATTTATAGTTACTCTGTATAATGGAAACTGAGGCCTATGAGTATTATTTCGAAACAAAATTTCCGATAATTTGTTTCACGTTTCATCTTCTGTTCTCTCCCTTGGTAGCCAGTCGAAGGTTAATTATTTCTGTAACTGCTGAAGTACTATAACGGATAAATTTGGGACAGGTCAGTTGGTGAATGGGTCAGCCACCGCTTCAGAAATACATTTGAATAAATAACGGCAACAGCCACCGCGAGAGCAGTCACGAAGCCAGTAGTGAATCAACTAGAGATCAATAAATCTTCTCACAGCTGTTGCGGTTATTTATTTATTCAAGTACATTAGAGTCAGCTGCTTTATAAGGGAGAAGTCGGATTTTTGTTGAAGAGCTGTAACGCATAAATTTGGGGAAATTGCTCTCTATAAGGGTTACCGCCTTTTCCATCAGATTTACCGCATGCCACTAGCTATGTGGAGAGATTGAGCTGCCACTGCCGCTGGGTTTATGCAGCCCTAGCACCTTCAAATACCATGCGCAAGATTTTCATATTCGCTTGCTCCCTATGTGCGAACTATTAGTCCTACAGGAAAATGATGAGGATCTTTTTGTAGGAAATGAAATGTAGTTAAATTTTGTACTGGGATACTTTTTCACTTGGGGCCACAGTTTGCGAGTTAGTCACGATAAACGCTTTTGACGGAAACTTTTACACATTTTTTTTGAATACTTTGAAAACTATGGCCTCCATCAGAAGCGCATCCCAGGAAAAAATTTCTCTACATTTTATTTCCTACACAAATGTCGCCTTCATTTTTTTCTTTAGCACTAACAGTTTGCACATATCGAGCGAGATAATATGAAAATCTTGCACGTAGTATTTGAAGATGTTGCAGGTTTCATGAAGCCCAATGGTAGAGGTTTCTGAAACACGCAGTGTACCTGGAAACAATGTTGTCTTCGAATGCTCAAAGCTCTGCTCAGTATATCAGTCAAGCTGCAGTTACTTCCTGGGCATGTAATTGTTTTTATAAGCTTTCCGCGTTGAGACGACAGATACTGCCTTCAATGACAGTGAATATGAAGGAAGTGTGGTGGAAGTGTACTGCACTCAAATCTGGAGGGACAGCTGGCTACTTCCCGTCTAAATTGCTTAAGCTAAATGTTTGTTTAGTTCCTTTGAAAGCAAAACGGCAGGTCTGCTTCTCCATCCTTTCGGTATTCGACCTTGGAGTTCACCTGTTATGACCTCGTCATCGATAGGACATCAGTCCGAACGTCCGGTAATGTTTGATGCTTCCCATCTTTTATAGAAGCAGTATCATATGTCACATGGCTTCCTGTAAAACTTAAATGAAATATCACGTCCTACCTCTTAATCAGTCCGCTTCTCGTGGTCTCGCGGTAGCGTTCTCGCTTCCCGAGTACGGGGTCCCGCGTTCGATTCCCGGCGGGGTCAGGGATTTTTCCTGCCTCGAGATGACTGGGTGTTGTGGCGTCTTCATCATCATCATTCATCCCCATTACGGTCGGAGGAAGGCTATGGCAAGCCACCTCCACTAGGACCTTGCCTAGTACGGCGGTGCGGGTCTCCCGCATCGTTCCCCTACGCTCCGCCACGGAGTATGGGACTTCATCATCATCATCACCTCTTAATCTGGGTGTACCTCTATTTTATGAGTGAGAACTGTGAAAACCACATAGGCTGCCAAGTGAAATGCGGTATTAATGTTATCTTCAGTCGAAGTGTAAATACTGAATCTCATTATTGCCCGTGTTCCTACTGGAAACAGAAAATGTAGGGAATTTCTTCTATTAAAAGAAATTTAATTTTTCTTATATCTTCTTCCTGCTATCGAAGACAAACGGGGCGTGCTTTTGGGACAGGTTCACGGTAACTGTAGTAGAAGCCAAGCAGATATCGTCTCAGGCTGAGGCAGCAATTAATAGGAACTTTCTGGTGCTATCAGTGTCAAATGAACGATCAATTGAGGGAATATTCTCAATATTAATTTGAATAATTACTTAATTACTATCAGGCTAAAATAACACAATTATGTTGTAAAAGCTAGCGAGCAGTGGTCTGTGTA
The DNA here is from genome assembly GCF_023864275.1 of Schistocerca cancellata. Taxonomy (NCBI): domain Eukaryota; kingdom Metazoa; phylum Arthropoda; class Insecta; order Orthoptera; family Acrididae; genus Schistocerca; species Schistocerca cancellata. Next base: position 564,045,263 of record NC_064633.1, on the reverse strand, counting down.
TGTCGAATTGCATTCAGGAAAGAAGAGATCATATACAGTGCTTGAATCATTGCGCTCCTCAAAGCATCTGTTCTTTGTTTCACTAAAATCGGATAAATGTTCTGGACTTGTATTTTGGACGTGTGAAATTGGTTGCATCATATTCCCATACTCAAGTGGAAATTAGGGATCAAAAGTCACCGTAACGAAGCGCTGCTTTGGACACACATCTAAACAATTAGCTTTTAAAATATCACTTTATGAGTGAGTTCAGAGGTGAAGAGTCCACACAACAGTCGAAAATGTATCTCAGGCGCTAAAAACGAGGTTCCGCGTTTGAACATTAGTTTTAATGCACACAGTTGTAATATCTCCGGAAAATTATAAGCAGCAAACAGGCCACAGCAGAGTGAAAAATCCCTGTATTATAGTGAACTGCGTCTGACTAAAACAATTGTTTATGATGTGGTCACTCAGCATAGTTGTAGCCTTTGTCTCTGAACAAAGAACTGCGTGGGAATTTCAACACTCTTTCATTCCGCACCTGATTTTTTCCGTACCACCTGTTTACAGCTTCTGAAACTGTTATGATGCTTGGCGTCGGGACTCGACTAGAGCGAATAACGTTCGCTTTTCTTGTCTCCGTTGGTAGCAAATGGGTCATCGATTAGTTAACAACGCAATTTCAGAACTTTGAAACTTATTACGAGGTCGATGTTCATCAGGCTTGTACGCTATTTTTCTTTTGTACATCTCGACACAAAACGTACGCGGACTTGCTGAAATATAACCTCTACTGTAATCATCACGAATATGAACTTCTCTACAGCTGTTGGTGTGATAATTATTGTTAAATTGATAAGACTTTGTGTTATGGTTTCGTTATGTTTGAAATAAAATTCCATCCAAAAACTGACACAATATGAGTAACTTCTATACGGAAAAAAACGGAGTATATTTTAACTGTATGACAAATATATTGACTTTCGTCGTAGAAGCACAGGGGGCCATCGAAAATAAGTTACGCAATGTGAAATCCGAATTCCTCCTTTCGTATGCAATGTTCAAATAACTTAGGAGAATGCAGCCGCGTTACAAAGGCAACAACCGGCGATGTTTCGACAGGAGCATAACTGCCTCGAAAACGGCAGGGTGTGGTCGTTTTGAAATATCTGCGGCTCTTTAAGGTGTGATCTGGCGGCATTCTCGTAAGTTATTTGAAGTTGTACCTTGTTATAACAGGTCAATTACTTTCAATGAATGCTGCATTACGCTTCAAAATGAGACACATAAATGACACTGTCTTGCAGTATAGTCGCAAAGTCTCTGTAAACAGCGGTCAGAATTTGCACCAGTTGTTCAACTCCCCGTCCATAGATATCCACTCCTCCGTCAGCGAGCCATTCGGAAACCGCTGTGTGTACACCCTCATCGTTGGAAAAGGTGTGACTGCAGCGAATCAGTTCCTCCACTGTCGGCACATTGTCGTCTGTGGCCGATGTCGGTGGCTCCATTCCCGTTCAGCACCACCCACCTCTGTGCAGCCCCGGTAAATTTTCAGACTATTTCACTACCGCAAGACGCGTCACTGGATTTCGTTTATATACCTTAAGAATTTCACAGTAAATCTGTGCCCAAATTAGAAGGTGTGTTCACCAGAATTTCCCACGTACTTCAACAATAGAGTACGTCTCCAGCTAGTGCAACATTTGAGTCCTACACTTTGGTGCACCTACATCTACATCCACATCTACATGATTACTCTGCAATTCACATTTAAGTGCTTGGCAGAGGGTTCATCGAACCACAATCATACTATCTCTCTACCATTCCACTCCCGAACTGCGCGCGGGAAAAATGAACACATAAACCTTTCTGTTCGAGCTCTGATTTCTCTTATTTTATTTTGATGATCATTCCTACCTATGTAGGTTAGGCTCAACAAAATATTTTCGCATTCGGAAGAGAAAGTTGGTGACTGAAATTTCGTAAATAGATCTCGCCGCGACGAAAAACCACTTTGCTTTAATGACTTCCATCCCAACTCGCGTATCATATCTGCCACACTCTCTCCCCTATTACGTGATAATACAAAACGAGCTGCCCTTTTTGCACCCTTTCGATGTCCGCCGTGAACCCCACCTGGTAAGGATCCCACACCGCGCAGCAATATTCTAACAGAGGACGAACGAGTGTAGTGTAAGCTGTCCCTTTAGTGGAATTGTTGCATTTTCTAAGTGTCCTGCCAATGAAACGCAACCTTTGGCTCGCCTTCCCCACAATATTATCTATGTGGCCTTTCCAACTGAAGTTTTCGTAATTTTAACACCCAGGTACTTAGTTGAACTGACAGCCTTGAGAATTGTACTATTTATCGAGTAATCGAATCCAACGGATTTCTTTTGGAACTAATGTGGATCATCTCACACTCTTCGTTATTTAGCGTCAACAGCCACCTGCCACACCATACAGCAATCTTTTCTAAATCGCTTTGCAACTAATACTGGTCTTCGGATGACCTTACTAGACGGTAAATTGCAGCATCATCTGCGAACAACCTAAGAGAACTGCTCAGATTGTCACCCAGATCATTTATATAGATCAGGAACAGCAGAGGTCCCAGGACGCTTCCCTGGAGAACACCTGATATCACTTCAGTTTTACTCGATGATTTGCCGTCTATTACTACGAACTGCGACCTTCCTGACAGGAAATCACGAATCCAGTCGCACAAATGAGACGATACCCCATAGGCCCGCAGCTTCATTAGAAGTCGCTTGTGAGGAACGGTGTCAAAAGCTTTCCGGAAATCTAGAAATACGGAATCAACTTGAGATCCCCTGTCGATAGCGGCCATTACTTCGTGCGAATAAAGAGCTATCTGCGTTGCACAAGAACGATGTTTTCTGAAACCATGCTGATTGCGTATCAATAGATCGTTCCCTTCGAGGTGATTCATAATGTTTGAATACAGTATATGCTCCAAACCCCAACTGCAAACCGACGTCAATGATATAGGTCTATAGTTCGATGGATTACTCCTACTACCCTTCTTAAACACTGGTGCGACCTGCGCAATTTTCTAATCTGTAGGTACAGATCTATCGGTGAGCGAGCGGTTGTTATCCGTTCCTCAGAAGAACTGTGTCTGCAGGAAAACCGGAATATGTACTCTATTTTGACAATTTGCCAGTCTTGCTGTGCTATGTTTTCCCCCTAGCAACAACTTTTGTAGCTATTTGACATCACCTCGTAGTAATTACTCTATAGTAACCATTGAAATATGACAATATTTAAACAGGTACGTGCTGTTGTAATAAGGTCGTACTCAGTACCGTTGAATTGTTGACCACCTGTACCCGTACATGTAGTGGGGAGCACCTCCTGTGTGAACGTACTACGAACTCTTTACATTCAAGCGTCCTCAAATATACGGAATGTGAAAATACAAGCTCTCCACAATATTAACAAGCGGTATTCAGTTTATTGGTTGTGCTGTGCAATGTGAAAAATGATATGATGCTGTTCTCCAAGGTATTCCATCATGTGCAGGCCTTTTCATCTTTTCTTATTACTGCAACCTACGGCCATTTAAAACTGCTTACAGTATTCGAATTTTGGTCTGCCTTTACGACTTTTACCTCCTACACTTTCTTCCATTACCGTACTGGTGATTCCTCGATGGCCCAGAATATACGAAGCTTGCCCAGAAAGTAACGCACCTCATTTTTTTTCTCAGCCGAAAACAGAGCTACGAATGCGAAACGTTGCGTATATATTATTTGAAATCTCCTGAGTGAGCGCGCCAAGTTTCCGTCACTTCCGACAGATAGCGTAGCTGCAGGACAGTTTCAAAATGGCGTCTGTAGGTGATGTACGTTACACGCAACGTGCCGACATTGAATTTCTCGCCGCAGGGAAATAAACTGTGGGGAATATTCACTAACGCTTGTGCAAAGTCTATGGAGCGTCTGCCGTCAACAGAAGTGCAGTTAGTCGCTGGGCACTTGGGTGAGGTCACCAGAATGCGGTTCAGCGAAGCTCCACGGTTTGCAGACGTTGGGGAGACCTTCCACGGCTGTTACATCTGACGTGTGGCAGCGAGCTTCACTTGTTTGGGCCTTTAAAGGATTCCATTCGTGGAAGACATTTCGAGGCGATGAGGAGATGGTTCACACAGTGAAGCACTGGCTCCACCACCAGGACCAGTGTTGGTACCGACAAGGCATACACGGCCTTGTTTCACGCTGGAGAAAAGGTCACAGAACGAGACAGAGATTGCGTGGAAAAATAGGGAGTGTAGATAAAACACCATTCTTTTGCGTGTGTTATGTTCAGTAAAGAATTGTTGAAGAAAAAAAATGCAGTACTTTACTTTCTGGGCAACCCTCGTATCTTATCAACCGATCCCACTTTTCAGCCACGTCGCGGCAATAAATCAAATTTTTTCTCAATACTGTACATTACCTCTTCATTAATTATTCAATTAACCCATCTAATCTCCAATATTCCTCTGTAATAGCACATTTGAGAAGATTCTATTATCTTTGTCCCTCATGTAAATCGTTAACATTTGACTACCACACTAGATAATGAATTGATAATTATATCAAGACCATAAGCTGTCGACAGGCGTATATACACATCAACGGGGACAATAGAACCGGGACTCGAACCCGGGATGTGCTTACACGGCAGATGTTCTATCCATCTGACCCACTGAGAGCTCAGAGAATCAGAGGATAGTGCGACTGCAGGGACTTATACCTTGCACGCTCCCCGTGAGGCACACATTCCCAAATTAATGCCCTCACTTTACGTTCGCAGTGCCCCTGCCCATTACACTTATTACTCACGGCAGACAATCTGACCGAGTCTCGCAAGAGTTCGGGCAATGCGTGTGCATCCACCACAGAAGAAGAAGGTCAATGGCCAGTTAGCCTTAAGTATATGAAGATGGTATCTGTTCCTTCGGACATGTCCGAAAGGACAGATACCATCTTCATATACTAGATAATGTCTAATAAAACATGTATACCAGTAATTTTCAAGAACATGAATGTATGGTTTGTCTAATTATTTATTGTAAAAAAAAGTCTAAGAACGGAATGGAATTGCTAGCGTTATTCGAGAAGTACGGTCCTGTCTTTTCAAAAAATTGATACAAGAGTGAAAATAAAAATTGTTTTATTTGCAAAATTTAGCTACCCTTCCAGCTACTTCTCTAGAGAGTCGCCACCCCGACTGAGACATTTGTCGTAGCGTTGTACCAACTTTCCTACACCCTCGTCGTAGATGTAAGTCGCCTGTGTTTTCCGCCACTTCTCTACGCTGGTCTGGAGGTCGCTGTCTTTGCCAAGATGTTGTCTTCATACATGTGAGCAGAGATAAACATCAGAGGGAGCCACGTCAGGGCTGTATAGTGGCAGATCAAACACTTCCCACTGAAAACGCTGCAGGAGCTTCATAATTGCTCCGGTGGTGTGCGGCCGAGAATTGTCATAAAGAAGAAAATGCATGACAGTCATGTTGTGTGGGTTTGCATAATATCAGACGAAATCTCTCAGCAGGCACCCCCACTTGGAGGTAGACGCTGCTTTCTAGGTTTCTTTACGTGCTTACTGTACGCTCAGAACTGAAAAGAGCGATATGAAGCTATCAAAGAACGTACTAGGGACACTGCCCAGAATGTCTATGAAACACTTAATCGGTTTTTCGCAGTGGTTTAAATTTCGCGACTCCTCTCACCTCACTCTCCGAATAACCCTCAGAGAGACATAATAGAAACATTGATTCACTTCTTGTAGCTGGGACTGACAGTCAAAGATGATCATGCTGTCCTTTAAAAATGTTAAATGAATGTAAACCCCAGCTACAAGAAGATAATTAGCTTTTATTATGTTTCTGGTTCCTCTGTGTTATTAGAATTTAAAATGTTTTATGAGCAATTAATACAAATACTAGCTATATTTTTAGTTTTACAATCCTGAAGGTTCTTGATGTACACAAGAGATGAAAAATTATCTTGTACAAAAGTCAAATGTCGATGGTGACTGTGTCATACAAGAAGAGAGTAGATGCTTTTGAAATGTGGTTTACATAATAAAGTCGAATTTTAGATGGCTTGACCAATCAACTAATGAGGAGGTACTGAATAAAACTGGAGAAAAGTTAATTTGTAGCACAACTTAAGTGAATGGAGTTATTGGTCGGTGGAGTGTATCATGAGGCATCAGTTTTGTAATGGAAGGAAGAGCAACATGTCAAAAATATAGAGGGAGACCAAGGCTCGAATGCTGTGTGTATATAAGTAAGGGGTGTTAAACAAGTATACAGTAATTCATGGGATGATTGTATGCATCAAAACAAGAAAGAAACGTATTATAACCGTGGTTCCTACAAAGCATACATTCTGACATGTGACCAGTCCAGAGTAGGTGACCAAAGTGATTTCCATTCCTCTCAGTGCATGTCTCTGTCTTTCAGTGTAAGGAGTCATGCAGTCTTTGAAATCGTCCTGATTGGTTCTGAATGTGGTGAGATGCAGGGAAGACATGTTTTTGTAAGTCCTGCACATAGTTTATTAGTGTGGCATCATGTGCCCCATGTCCCCATAACCAACATTATAGTGGATTTAGGCCTGGGGAACGCGCAGGCCAAGGTAAGGGACCTCGACGGCCAATCCACAGATTTTCAAACGCCCTCGTCAGGTGACGAAGCACAATACAGAGAATATGTGCTGGTGCGCCGTCATGCATGTACCACATCAGTAGTCTGTCCTGACATGGCACATCCTCCAGCGAGATAGGCAGTACGTTCTTCAGAAAGAGGTGATAACGAGCCCCAGTTAATATCTGTGGTAGCATATATGTCCCTATTGCTCTGTCGTAAAGAACGCCTTTACATACACTGACTGAGAATCGATCCTGATACCTGGCTTCTTGAACCATACAGTATGGGAATTTTAATCGGCCCACACGTGCTGATTTTATAAATTTATAACGCCATCTCCTGTAACCCCTGCCTCATCAGGAAACAATATCTTGGAGACAAACTGAGGATCTGCTCCAATAACCATTGGCAGAACTGCACTCTGGCAGGATGGTCTAGTGCCCTAAGGGGCTGGGCGCGATGAACATGGTTCAGAAACGACAACTGATCATAGAGCACCGCCAGGACCAGAGGATGACTAACACCTTCAGCTGCTGCTATTCGTCACACCGTAGTTCCAAGATTTTGTCCAGTCCATCTAGTATAGGCTCCTCCGTTTGAGGCGTGCGAACTGTCTACTTTGTTCTGTGCTACGAAACCTGTTTCCCCAAGACGCTAGAACAATCGACTGAACAGTTAAACAGATGGTACCCTGTGTGCTTCAGTGTACAGGTTAAGGTATCTCAGATTAACTCTATTTGTTAAACCATGACAGTAAATCTAGTCTGCCATTTTTCTTGTGAAATAAAAGGTCTCCATTGGTAGATTGTATCGGTAAGAGAGAAAACATGTTGTACCGAACCAGAAACATCACAATAACATGAAGGAGGGTCGTTCAATAAGTAATGCCCCATTTTTATTTTCATAGAACGTATTCATTGTTAAGAGTCTGAATTTAGTGGCAATATACATCAACATGTCATGTCCATGTTCTGTTTTCCTACGCAGTCTCCATCGGTTTCTATGGCCGTCCACCAACGTTGTAGAAGAGTATGTATTCCCTGCTGGTAAAAGCTCTTGCCCTGTGGGCAAAGTCATGTTTTGTTTGCATGACTGACACTGTCGTCATCTTGAAAGTTGATCCGTGACAGAAATGCCTCTCCGTCGGTCTCCAAACGCTCCACCAATTCAGATGTAATGGCCTTTCTTTGAATCTTGTGATCCGCTGTGAGCATTCGTGGAACCCATCGTGAGCACCTCTTTGAACATCCGAGTCTCGATCTCTGCAGACGCACTTCCAATGCTGACCGACGTATGTAGAGCCAACTGCCGAGTTGTCATGCGCCAGTCGGACCCAGTAATGGCATTCGCACGACTCAGCATGTCGCTAGCACTGGCTGTGACAGGACGTATAGAGCGTGGCTGATCATGGAGCTCTGTTTCTGCACTTCCTGAAGCTGTAACTTTCTTTACCCAACGCACAACTGTACTCCTACCAACTGCAGCATCGCCATACGCTGCACACAAATGTTTACAGATGTTCACCACGGTTTCTTTTTCTGCGCACAAGAATTCAGTAACAGCATAATAATTCCAATCCCTAAGAAAGCAGGTGTTGACAGATGTGAAAATTACCGAACAATCAGTTTAATAAGCCACAGCTGCAAAGTACTAACACGAATTCTTTACAGACGAATGGAAAAACTAGTAGAAGCCAACCCTGGGGAAGATCAGTTTGGATTCCGTAGAAATACTGGAACACGTGAGGCAATACTGACCTTACGACTTATCTTAGAAGAAAGATTAAGGAAAGGCAAACCGACGTCTCTAGCATTTGTAGCCTTAGAGAAAGCTTTTGGCAATGTTGACTGGAATACTCTCTTTCAAATTCTAAAGGTGGCAGGGGTAAAATACAGGGGGCGAAAGGCTATTTACAATTTGTACAGAAACCAGATGGCAGTTCTAAGAGTCGAGGAACATGAAAGGGAAGCAGTGGTTGGGAAGGGAGTAAGATAGGGTTGTAGCCTCTCCCCGATGTTATTCAATCTCTATATTGAGCAAGCAGTAAAGCAAACAAAAGAAAAATTTGGAGTAGGTATTAAAATCCATGGAGAAGAAATAAAAACTTTGAGGTTCGCCGATGACGTAATTCTGTCAGACACAGCAAAGGACTTGGAAGAGCAGTTGAACGGAATGGATGGTGTCTTGAAGGGAGGATATAAAATGAACATCAACAAAAGCAAAACGAGGATAATGGAATGTAGTCGAATTAAGTCGGGTGATGCTGTGGGTATTAAATTAGGAAATGAGACACTTAAAGTAGTAAAGGAGTTTTGCTATTTGGGGAGCCAAATAACTGATGATGGTCGAAGTAGAGAGGATATAAAATGTAGACTGGCAATGGCAAGGAAAGCGTTTCTGAAGAAGAGAAATTTGTTAACATCGAGTATAGATTTAAGTGTCAGGAAGTCATTTCTGAAAGTATTTGTATGGAGTGTAGCCATGTATGTAAGTGAAACATGGACGGTAAATAGTTTGGACAAGAAGGGAATAGAAGCTTTTGAAATGTGGTGCTAAAGAAGAACGCTGAAGATTAGATGGGTAGATCACATAACTAATGAGGAAGTAATGAATAGGATTGGGGAGAAGAGAAGTTTGTGGCACAACTTGACCAGAAGAAGGGATCGGTTGGTAGGACATGTTCTGAAGCATCAAGGGATCACAAATTTAGTATTGGAGGGCAGCGTGGAGGGTAAAAATCATAGGGGGAGACCAAGAGATGAATACACTAAGCAGATTCAGAAGGATGTAGGTTGCAGTAGGTACTGGGAGATGAAGAAGCTTGCACAGGATAGAGTAGCATGGAGAGCTGCATCAAACCAGTCTCAGGACTGAAGACTACAACAACAAAACAACATGCTGCTTGTAACGTGAGTCGCATGTAGAAACTATTTTGACGCTGTACTACGGCCCTGCCAACTTCCAGAACGGTTCGAAACTTCACTGGCGCGAAGAACAAACATCAAATGTGAACGAGTACTTTTGTCAATATGTATTAATTTTTTTTAATGTGGGGCGCTACTTACTGAACGACCCTCCTACTTCAAACGTGACCTGTAAGCAGAAAAAACATCACGGTACACACCCGGAGTTAAGAGAAATGTACCCAAACGTAAACAGATGTAATAAGACTACAGTACAATCATACAAAGTAAACGAATCAACTCACTGCAGACTACTGAGCCAAATAATGTTTATTTCGATACTGGAGGGCAGTGTCCCAGCACGTTGTTGACCCTAGTATGACACGTAGTGCGAGTGCAAAAACGGTGCTCATGTCCGCAACCATATGTTCCCAGTATTCGAGGTCAGTAATTGTAATTAACATTAATTGTCAGGTAGTCGTCCGAAAACACGGGTAAGGCATTGCCATGGCTGACGTCACAAGAGCACGTCCTATGAACACGTGTTCAAATCTCACGTGTCAGAACGTAAGCGCGATAAGACACAACGTTAGAGCACATTTTTGTCTTGTTTTGAGGCATACTATCATCCCCTGAAATATTGGATAGTTTGCTTAACGCCCCATATAATCACAACCAGATGTTGGGTATTTAGTGTTACCGTTGGTATCACTTGTTTTTTACATAAACGATATCAAACCATTATTTGTGTACATAGTATAAAGAAAAACGTTCGTAGTGAGAGCTCTTTTTCTCGTGTGCGTAAGGTACGTAAGCATCCTGTATGATCACCTGCATCCATTTATGTGCATTGTGCATTCCGACGGACTTGGACAATTCCAGCAGGACAATGCGACATACCAAACTTCAAGAATTGCTACAGAGTGGCTCCAGGAACACTCTTCTGAGTTTAAACACTTCCGGTGGCCAACAAACTACCCCGATATGAACATTATTGAGCATATGTGGGATGCCTTGCAATGTGGAGTGCAAAGATCCCCACCCCTTCGTACTCTTACGGATTTACGGACAGACCTCCATGATTCCTGGTGTCAGTTCCCTCCAGCACCACTCCAGACATTAGTCGTGCTCGCGGTGGCCCTTCACGGTATTAGGAGGTTTGCCAGTTTCTTTCCCACTTCAGTGTATTTCTAGTCATAATGTTTGCTCTTAGATGCCTGTCCGATTTATCTATCGCTATTATTTTAATTATATTTGTTTTTTTTTCTCAGTTTACGGTAGACCTCAGCAATGCCCACGTAGCAAAATTCACAGTTTGGTCTTTCCCACTGCTGCGAGCTACGCTACTGGCCATTAAAACTGCTACACCACGAAGTTGAAGTGCTACAGACGCGAAATTTAACCGACAGGAAGAACATGCTGTGATATGCAAATGATTAGCTTTTCAGAGAGTTCACACAAGGTTGGTGCTGGTGGCGACACCTAGAACGTGCTGACATGAGGAAAGTTTCCAGCTGATTTCTCATACACAAACAGCAGTTCACCGGCTTTGCTTGGTGAAACGTTGTTATGATGCCTCGTGTAAGGAGGAGAAAGCCGTACCATCACGTTTCCGACTTTCATAAAGGTCGGATAGCAGCCTATCGCAATTGTGGTTTACCGTATCGCGACATTGCTGCTAGCGGCATCTTATCCGCATGGCTGTAACGGATCGTGCAGCCACGTCTCGATCCCTGAGTCAACAGATGGGGACGTTTGCAAGACAATAACCATCTGCACGAAGAATTCGACGAAATTTGAAGCAGCATGGACTATCAGATCGGAGACCATGGCTGTGGTTACCCTTGACGTTGCATCACAGACAGGAGCACCAGGGTGCACGAATGGTAAAAGTCATTTTTTCGGATGATTCCAGGTTCTGTTTACAGGATCATGATAGTCGCTTCAGTGTTTGGCGACATCACAGTGAACGCACATTGGAAGCCTGTATTCGTAATTGCCATACTGGCGTATCATCCCTCGTGATGGTATGGGGTGCCATTGGTTACACGTCTCGGTCACCTCTTGTTCGCATTGACGGCACTCTGAACAGTGGTCGTTACATTTCAGATGTGTTACGACCCGTGGCTCTACCCTTCATTCGAACCCCGCGAAACCCTACATTTCAGCAGGATATTGCACGACCGCATTTTGCAGGTCCTGTACGGGCCTTTCTGGATACAGAAAATGTTTGACTGCTGCCGTGGCCAGCACTTTCTCCAGATCTCTCATGAACTGAAAACGTCTGGTAAATGGTGGCCGAGCAACTGGCTCGTCACAACACGCGAGTCACTACTCTTGATGAACTGTGGTATTGTGTTGAAGCTGCATGGGCAGCTGTACCTGTACATGCCATCCAAGCTCCGTTTGACTTAATGCACAGGCGTATCAAGGCCGTTACTACGGCCAGAGGTGGTTGTTCTGGGTACTAATTTCTGAGAATCTATGCACCCAAATTGCGTGAAAATGTAATCACATGTCATTTCTAGTAGAATATATTTGTCGAATGTGTACCCGTTTATCGTCTGCATTTCTTCTTGGTGTAGTTTAATGGCCAGTAGTGTAATTAACATTAATTATCAGGTAGTTGTTCGCAGAATTTGGGTAATTCATTGCCATGTCTAACATCACAAGAGCACTTCCTATGAACACGTGTTTACATGTCACATGTTAGAACATATGCTTGATAAGACAAATGGTTATAGCACATTTTTGTCTTGTTTTGAGGCATAGTATCATCCCCTCAAATATCGGATGGATTCTTTAACGTCCTGTATAATCACAGCCATATGTTATGTATTTGGTATTACCGTTGGTATCATTTGTTTTTTTACGTAAACGACATCAAACCCTTACTCGTGTACATCGTATAAAGAAAAACGTTCATAATGAGAGCTCTTTTTCTCGTGTGCTGCGGGATTAAAACTCATTGTTCAGTATAAAGAAAGCTTACAAGTAACCTCGTGTGTTCCATTAGAGGACGTGGCAGACAGATGTGAGCAATACCTTTTGTTTGTTTCTCCTGCAGGACCGGCGTTCTGGGGCCTCATCAACCCGCAGTGGACGCTGTGCAGCAAGGGCCGGCGGCAGTCGCCCATCGACGTCGACCCGGACAAGCTGCTGTTCGACCCCCTGCTCAGACCGCTGCACATCGACAAGCGGCAGGTAGCTATGGCGCAAAGGCTGTGCTAGTGTCTGACTTCACTCGTTATTCCGAAGTTCTTTCGTGAACAATGTTACCAAAAAAGCGAAATGTGGGGTGGATGAAGGTAATCGAAACTGACAGTGGTTGACAGCTGAAGGTCAATAAAGGTAAACCGTCATGCTCTCATATTAACCACAGCCTCATCACCACCACCACCTTCATCGCCATTTGATAGCAACAAGGTAACTGTACCAAACGTCGTGCACCCATAAATTTGGGTTGGGCGTCATTTCCCCTCAGAAATACGCGAAACATCGCCTTATTTAAACCTCAGGTATGCAGAATTAACTTGTGTACCTTTTTGATTTTGAGAAAATTCAGCAACTACCTGTAACAACAATGTTGTATCTTCAACCATCAAGTAGTTACTGGTTCGAGACATAACGTCAATGTTACAGGCAGACTGCGGAAACCAGTTCATAAATGTTGGCCACTGATACATCGTGTATGCGACTAGAGTTAACCTCCTCAACGTCAGTCGAGGGCTGAAGATAGCGCACTCAGGCACCGACACTAGTTGCCATGGAACAAATAACGTCTTAAGGACAGTCCCTCAAACTTCCAATCAGAAGGATGGACATACAGAAACTTCTATTGAATAATTTGTGTTCGTCTTGTTTTACTATTATTTTGTCGAACTTACTACCTTGTATTAACAGAGTGAAGCGTTTTCTGAGAATTTACCTCTTCCTTTACTATAGTTCTCAAATAGAAAACAGATTATGATAGTCTGTATCTTATCAATAATTTAGACATATTTATCGGTTTTGATTTTGAATTAAATTTATTAGTAAGCCAGGTATAGAGGTTATGGTTCATTACTTAAATTCGCATGAAGTTGTCACTATGCTCTATAAAGCAACTCTTTGATCTTTACAAGGTTATCTTCACCTCATCTGAATCCATAGATTCCTATTATTTGCATTAACTGCGCTTTTGGACACATTAATAATCACATTCCAGTAGTCTTTGAACGATTTATGAAGTCAAAGACGTGTTAAATTTCATTTTTTTAATTTTAATTTAAGATATTATATCTGAGTTTTGTCGAAGTTTTCATGTCTCCAATTCTTGATAAAATGCTGTGTTGCTTATACTGGCCAAAACTAACCTGCAAGGAAAGGAATCATGATTGTATTTCACTTGATTGCAGTCACATTTTACACAACATAATTATTTCATTTTAATTCAGTCTCTCCGTTGTTTCAAGGACGAAGCATCATAACGTGTCACAGTACATCTGGAAGATATTCGGACAGATTGAGTAGAACAATAAAACTATAAATTATGATATTTAAGAATTAAGAAATTAATTACAGGAGAGAATACAGTTAACAATAATTACGAAATATACCGATAATTTAGTGAATTTACATGTTGTAATGATAACCAAATGTCAAGTAAAGGTTTCAAACATATCGTATTAATGGAAGTCATCTTGACATTCGACTGGAATGGTGATGGATGGCCATGAATCATCGAAACGACGTGTCCTGGACCTAGTAAACAAGCCTCTATCCTCCACGTATTAAGAATATTTCATAAACTACAATCTTTCTATAACGAAATTTTCACTCTGCAGCGGAATGTGCGCTGATATTGATACGTCCTGGCAGATTAAAACTGTATGCTGGACCGAGACTCGAACTCGGGACCTTTGCCTTTCGCAGGCAAGTGTTCTACCAACTTTTCTTAAATACAAGAACGGATCATATTTTTAAAATTTTGTTTTTAATCTAATATTGTTCGCTTTCGTTCGTTGCATCTGTTCAGGGCGGACCTCGTAAGACGCCCCCCTTTAAATTCGTCATTGATCGGTTAACTCAGTTTTTTTTTTTTACTACAGAGGGAAGCTAACTCTCTGACCGAACATGCTGAGCTACTGTGTCGGCGTTTTGCTTACTACAACACAACATCCAGTCCCTGAGCGGAGGAAAACCAACTGAGCTACTCAAGCACGACTCACGACCCGTCCTCACAATTTTAATTTCGCCAGTACCTCGTCTCGTACCTTCCAAACTTCACTTTTGCTTGGGAAGGTACGCGGACAGAGGTATCTGCTGCAGTTATGTGTCCCTCTTCGGTTGGCAGGTGAGCGGTACGTTGCGCAACACGGGCCAGACGCTGATGTTCACTGTGGACAAGAACTCAAAGCACCCGGTCAACATCTCAGGCGGCCCGCTCGCCTACCGCTACCAGTTCGAGGAGATGTACTTCCACTACGGCGGTGACAACATGCACGGCTCCGAGCACCGCATCCACGGCTACACTTTCCCAGGAGAGGTAAGTGCGGCCGAGTGGTCAGGTCAACTTAGGGACACGCTTAAAGGTATCCATACTTGTTGGCATCTAGTACTTTCATCCCGAGACCGATACTGAAACACTCAATAATTTTGATCTGATGCTTTCTGTATTTAGTAACTGACTCCCTGTATTACGAGCCGTGATCTTAGTTTCTATGTATACATATTATAAAATTTGTGTGTGTGTGTGTGTGTGTGTGTGTGTGTGTGTGCGTATCTATGTTCCCCATCACCTGCTAAAACACTGGACCAATTTCAGACAAACTTGGTACACTTACTCCCTACTGTCAGGCAACAATCACTGTGAGCTTAAGAACCACCTAATTGTCACAATTAAGACGACATGACGTCATTAACAATGAGATGCTTGAAACACTGCCGCATGATGTATGGCGTTTAAATGTATTAATTCTGTTATGCTAACTGTATTCGCTACAAATTTCTCAGGCAGTACCGACATGTGCCCCTATAAGCACCTACAAATGTATACCATGGTACCATATATAGTTCAGGTGATATGACGTTGTGAACACTGAGATGTGCGATAAACTGCAGCGTTGTTTATGACGTTTGAATTTATTACTTCTTTTCTCCTAACTCTAATCGCTACACAGTATCCACATGTGTTGCGGAGTGTAGCTACACACGTTTAGCATTTTGCAACACATAGTTCAAGAGACATGATACCATAAACACTGAGATGATCACGTTTAAATGTGTTAATTTTTCGCCAACTATTCTATTCCCACCATATTTCGTTAACAGTATCCACATTTTCCGCTGAATGTAGCTCCACAAAGTTACCATTTTTTGACATATATTTCCAGAGATATGATATCATATACAATGAGGTATGTTAAGAAATGACGCATCATGCATAAAATTTTTGCACGTTTGTTCTTTACTACTAAGAAACTTCTACAGTCGAGTCAACATAACGGAATTCCTGACATCTGCAAATACTTATGGGAGTTTTTAAGTGCGAAGAGCAAACGGCTGTAGGAGAAAAAGAGTCAATCGAGCTATGAGCAGGTATTTCCATGGAGACGTTTACAAAATCACTTTGTAGACACTTGAAGCAGCTACTCCCAGCTGGCAGAAACTATCTGGATACTGTACTTTTATATTTTTATATTATCCATATTTTTATAGACTTTTTCATAATTTCACAGGAAATAAAATTTGTTCAGTACTTCGCAACATACACAGTTCACATTTTGTTTTCTTTCCTAACTGAAAATTGTCAAAATGAATACACCGGAAATGACGGATTTCTCAGCTAGTAACAAGTAAAGAAACACCATCAGAATCACAGTCCCTTCTATTACCGACTACCGGTTTCTTGACGTCTTAGTTGGAAAAGGAAAATGAGTCGACAAAATAGATTACGAAAGTGTCACATTGTAAAACAGTACCATCGAAAGCAGCAACAAATAACATCCAAACATCACGAGACCCTCACATACAAGGCACGGCAAGGTGCAGTTTGTCAACAGTGGCACGAATGACAGAAAAGAGGAAGTAGTGGTGAAAAAACTGTATAGTCTGTCACATGACATGTACATGCGTCATTGATACAGTGTAAACAAGACTCTTCCATTATAAAATAAAAATAATTAATAAAATTATGAATGACGTTAACGTAAAACTTTTTATTATATATGCTATGTTATAAGGTAAATGATCTTAAAACTGTGTTTTAACACGTGGATGACCAAATATTGCAAATTAGACGTGTTTGTTAATTGCGCACTGTCTTACGAATTGTGTAAACGAGACCGAAAATTTACGAAATAATGCTCACTGTCAGGTTGTTGTCTACATTTGTGTTTTACTTTTACTTTATAACAGCGTACTATGCTTGTTGAAACTTACTTGGTTAACATGACTTTTAATTTTATCAATTACTTTTATGTATTTATGTTCGAAGACTTCGTTAGCTGTATCAATATATTAGCCGGACTAAGTCATGTGACTAAGTATCCGACTTTTTCCCCACAACTTCCATGTATTTATACGTTAGTTTAATGTCATCCACAGCACTGTTGATGTTTTGATGTTATTTTAGTATCTTTGATGTTATCGTTTATTAATGTACACCTTTGCAATTTCTGTTTTGATACCTCTTTTTCCTTTTCCAGTTTAGACCGGAAGATCATCTGCCGGGTAGAAAGCTGGAAATAGTTAATAATAGATACAGCAAACGACACTTTGTACCTGCACTGGTACTGTTTATACCTTTATATAAATTATCGTATCGAATTATTCTAGTAATGTAATGATACATTTTAATTATTTACCCAAAATTTTGGCTACATGAAGTGGCTTCTATTTTACACCCAGTTTTGATACTAAGTATAAGGGCACAAACTGCTCTCTCAGCTTTAGAAATAAAGAGTATTCACATTTTGGAGCCACTAGAACGTTCCACCAAAGAGCTCTCATGTGTACAGTGCGTTATTGTAAGAACAACTGTACTACTGATCCAACTCAGATAAATAGTTTAAGTAAGCCTGTTGGCAGCACTGACAGAAGTTAAACAGAGTAAGCAAATGGTGCGCTAAGCAGTTAAACACATGGCACATTTGGACATTTAAAAAAAAAAAAAGAGAAACCATTTGAGAGTAATATTCTGCTTGCTTGACCCAAGATTCAAAAATATATATTTTCAGAGCTAGTGGTAGGGAAATGACTACAGGAAGGCTTTTGTCAGCTAATAATCTCGCTGAAACCGCCGGCAGCAGCAGCAGCGAACTATACAGGGTGTTACAGAAAGGTACGGCCAAACTTTCTGGAAACATTCCTCACACACAAAGAAAGAAAATATGTTATGTGGACATATGTCCGGAAACGCTTACTTTCCATTTAGAGCTCATTTTATTACTTCTCTTCAAATCACATTAATCATGGAATGGAAACACACAGGAACAGAACGTACCAGCGTGATTTCAAACACTTTGTTATAGAAAATGTTCAAAATGTCCTCCGTTAGCGAGGATACATGCATCCACCCTCCGTCGCATGGAATCCCTGATGCGCTGATGCAGTCCTGGATAATGGCTTATTGCATCACAGCCGTCCACAATACGAGCACTAAGAGTCTCTACATTTGGTACCGGGGTTGCGTAGACAAGAGCTTTCAAATGCCCCCATAAATGAAAGTCAAGAGGGTTGAGGTCAGGAGAGCGTGGAGGCCATGGAATTGGTCCGCCTCTACCAATCCATCGGTCACCGAATAAGTTGTTGGGAAGCGTACGAACACTTCGACTGAAATGTGCAGGAGCTCCTTCGTGCATGAACCACATGTTATGTCGTACTTGTAAAGGAACATTTTCTAGCAGCACAGGTAGAGTATCCCGTATGAAATCATGATAACGTGCTCCATTGAGCGTAGGTGGACGAAACTGAAATGAGCCTTAACATGGATATTAAGCGTTTCCGGAAACATGTCCACATAACATCTTTTCTTTATTTGTGTGTGAGGATTGTTTCCTGAAAGTTCGGCCGTACGTTTTTGTAACACCCTGTATAGTGGCTCCTCCCTCATATGGCATTAGCACACAGCAAACAAACAAGAAAGTGCTATTCCTTGTATAAAAAAAGATGGAATGAGCCATTAAGCGACAATACGTGTGTGAGCGCTATGGACTAATCTTTTAGAGAGCGGGAAGACGCGAATATTTTATTCCTCAAGTTGTATAAGCTATCAACGAGTACCTGACAATTGCAGCGAAATCAGTGACCTCTGATTGGTTATTTTCATATGTAAGCAGCACATTGTCAAAGTCACGTAAAATAGTAGCTGCGAGGTGACTGGATAATATATTGGGTTTTAGTGACCGTACCGAATAATATTGGAATGATTAGCCAAGATTTTATTTAATTATTTTTGGGTACTAGTCAGTTGTTTTTCTGATGATCCGCTCTTTAATTTCGATTCCTTGTTCGAAATTTTGGTTGAATTCATTCATCTTTCCACAATTAAATTTCGCAGTGTCAGAAACTGTGTGGATTAAACTTTTCTGCAGTTAACCGTTAATCTGTTTTCTGAAGGCTATGTGCCGATGTTACTGACTGCCCTACTGCTTACATCAGTTACATTACATTCCACGTGTTCACAACGACACTTGTGGCATCTGTGCAGGGAGAAATGTTTGTATCATTTGTCATGTTCAATGACAGATCACTAATGTAGCCAGCGCAACCAGAAAAAAAACCTTTGTCACTCCTCACATTATATGGCTCCAGTGATGTTCAAACCTGTTCCCTATTTGTTGGCAATGGAGGAAAACACTCCGATTTCTGCTTTCCATATACAGGTATGAAGGGAACCACTGTGAAGCTATTTCATTAATCCCATAATGTTTCAGATTATACAAAAGTGATGCATGGTCCATCGAATCAAATGCTCTTTGTCATATCAATGAAAAAACGTACTGTCCCCAACGTATTGTTTAGACCTGAAGGTACTTCAGTAATAAAAGAATAAGTTGCATTTTCTATGGAGACTCGCTCCCTGAAACCAACCTGCCAACCTGCGAGTCTGGCAGAAAACCATTTTTACTAAGATGTGCCACTATTCACCTCTATATTGCTTCTGGTAGCAAAGAACTTGGTTGGAAACTGTCTACGTTTGCTCTTTCACCATTTTTACAAAGCTGTTTGAATAATGAGTATGTCAGTCCGTCAGGAAACTGAACGATCTTGAAAGACACGTTGCACATGTTACTGAGTACGGGACTAGTATATGATGCATATGTCTTACATGGCATTTCATTATACCAATGGAAGTATTTCCTCTATAATTATCTATTGATTCAGTTTCAACTTCCCTTGTTTCCTGTAGCTACATGTGATTTTGTAATCTCGGAATACCGGCTTTCGAAAGTTGTACTTATATTCTCTACCGATGTAATTTCGATTTAACTTGCCACCCTTTGCCAAGAAGTGGTAATTAAATACTTTTTACAACTCTTGTGAACAACTACAATTTCATTCTTACGTAAGAGAGGTGTAATATGTTGAGCAACTTTATTATACCCTGATCCCCTTTTCACAGTTGTAATTATTGTTATAATTTCTTAGAGAGTTCTGTTCTCATGGTATAATGCATTGTTTCAGCCTGTTGATGGTGACCTTCAGGTCTTTGAAGTACTGCCTGTAGTGGAATTCTGTTGCTGGACTCTGGCTCCAGTTCACGTTCCAAACTATTCATATTATGATACGGCTCTCCTTTCCTCCTAACTGATATTCCAATGCCATTGGTTATTGATCGGTTGCTAATTAGTAGCGTATGTCTTCCTGCAATCTTTTTACTGTGAAACAAGTAGTTTAGAAAGTGATAAAGTGTTGAAGTATAGCATTACGTGTATTGTTCAAGTTGTCTGTATTCTAGACTTCTTAGAAGAATTACTGTTTGAGAGTGTCTATAAATATCCGCTTTGCCAGTGGACTCATATATCTCAATCGTTTGTTCATGGCGTTGGGGCATGCCTCTACTTTAATTCCTTCAAGTATTGCTGTAAGTGCATCATGATATGACGGGCAATTACTAATTTTTCTAACACTGTGCCGTTAAACTAGAGATCAACTTATCAAGATGTCGTCTATGATCGTGGTCGTAGTTCCCTTAATTCTAGTTAGAAAGTATAGTATACACTCTGTGCTAGGCTGTAAGATTCTCCAGCGAATCAGAAAATCTATATTGAAATATTCTCACAAATTCAACTTCATATCCTTCTTAAGAAACGAGTCTAGCACAGGATCTAGTTGTTGTTGTTGTTGTTGTGGTCTTCAATCCTGAGACTGGTTTGATGCAGCTCTCCATGCTACTCTATCCTGTGCAAGCTGCTTCATCTCCCAGTACGTACTGCAGCCTACATCCTTCTGAATCTGCTTAGTGTATTCATCTCTTGGTCTCCCTCTACGATTTTTACCCTCCACGCTGCCTTCCAATACTAAATTGGTGATCCCATGATGCCTCAGAACATGTCCTACCAACCGATCTCTTCTTCTAGTCAGGTTGTGCCACAAACTCCTCTTCTCCCCAATTATATTCAATACCTCTTCATTAGTTATGGGATCTACCCATCTAATCTTCAGCATTCTTCTGTAGCACCACATTTCGAAAGCTTCTATTCTCTTCTTGTCCGAACTATTAATCGTCCATGTTTCACTTCCATACATGGCTACACTCCATACAAATACTTTCAGAAATGACTTCCTAACATTTAAATCCATACTCGACGTTAACAAAGTTTTCTTCTTCAGAAACGCTTTCCTTGCCATTGCCAGTCTACGTTTTATATCTTCTCTACTTCGACCATCATCAGTTATTTCGCTCCCCAAATAGCGAAACTCCTTTACTACTTTAAGTGTCTCATTTACTATTCTAATTCTCACAGCATCACCCGACTTAATTCGACTACATTACATTATCCTCATTTTGCTTTTGTTGATGTTCATCTTATATCCTCCTTTCAAGACACTGTCCATTCCGTTCAACTGCTCTTCCAAGTCCTTTGCTGTCTCTGACAGAATTACGATGTCATCGGCGAACCTTAAAGTTTGTATTTCTTCTTCATGGATTATAATACCTACTCCGAATTTTTCTTTTGTTTCCTTTATTGCTTGTTCAATATACAGATTTGAATAACATCGGGAAGAGACTACAACCCTCCCTCACTCCTTTCAAAACCACTGCTTCCCTTTCATGTCCCTCGACTCTTATAACTGGCATCTGCTTTCTGTACAAATTGTAAGTAGCCTTTCAATCCCTGTATTTTACCCCTGCCACCTTCAGAATTTGAAAGAGTGTGTTCCAGTCAATATCGTCAAAAGCTCTCTCTATGTCTACAAATGCTAGAAACGTAGGTTTGCCTTTTTTTAATCTAGCTTCTAAGATAAGGTTTAGGGTCAGTATTGCCTCACGTGTTCCAATATTTCTACGGAATCCAAACTGACCTACCCCAAGGTCTGCTTGTATCAGTTTTTCCACACATCTGTAAAGAATTCGAGTTAGTATTTTGCAGCCGTGACTTTTTAAACTGATAGTTTGGTAATTTTCACATCTATCAACACCTATTTTCTTTGGGATTGGAATAATTATATTCTTCTTGAAGTCTGAGGGTATTTCGCCTGTTTCATACATTTTGCTCAACTGATGGTAGAGTTATGTCACGACTGGCTCTCCCAAGGCTGCCGGCCAGAGTGGCCGTGCGTTTCTTGGCGCTACATTCCGGAACCGGGTGACCGCTACGGTCGCAGGTTCGAATCCTGCCTCGGGCATGGATGTGCGTGATGTCCTTGGGTTAGTTAGGTTTACTTAGTTCTACGTTCTAGGTGACTGATGACCTCAGAAGTTAAGTCGCATAGTGCTCAGAGCCATTTGAGCCATCTCCCAAGGCTGTCAGTAGTTCTAATGGAATGTTGTCTACTCCCGGGGCCTTGTTTCGAGTTAGGTCTTTCAGTGCTCTGTCAAACTCTTCACGCAGTTTCATATCTCCCATTTCTTCTTCATCTACATCCTCTTCCATTTTCATAATATCGCCCTCAAGTACCTCGCCGTTGTATAGACCCTCTACATACTCCTTCCACCTTTCTGCTTTCCCTTCTTTTCTTAGAACTGGGTTTCCATCTGAGCTCTTGATATTCCTACAAGTGGTTCTCTTTTCTCTAAAGGTCTCTAGTATGGAAAGAAAAATTCTGTAATCTGAACTGGTGGATCTAGAGAGGTCTGTACTGAAATGGACATTGCTATGTATTGATATGTCAACTCTTTTGGATCAGTCAATATTCATTACATCAATAGCCATATCTCTCCTCTACGACGAAGTCCTTTCGTAGTAATCATTTAAAATGTTAGCGTGCTAGTCAAGATCTGTTACCAGTTCTACCGCTTTACCCTTAACTCATGCAATATTTTGATTCAATCAGTCAATGCACACTTTGATTGGCCTTTCCCGTTGTACTGTCCTTTATAATCTTCGTCAACCATCATTTCTCAGTCCTTACGTGTACGCTGCGCAGAGTAGGCCGATCTATGGATATTCTCAGCTGACCACAATAATGTGTGCCATGACACCAATCATCAGCACTTTCACGAGTCTCTTATCAATTTGCCTCACAGCATTGTGAAGGTGGGGTTGAAGGTCATGCCGGAAGAGCTGCACGAGGTGAACATTAGTGATCTGAGTTTGAGTAGCAATCCTGTCCAACTCACAGTCTATATCTTAAGCGCAGGCTATTCTCAGCCCCTCTCACTATAATTATCTGATTTGTTTTAGAAATATCCTTACATAAATACCACGAGTCCGGTGGCACTTTATTGAGACCACCAACTGGTTTGAAAATGCTGGTGAACTGGCGCTCCCTATCTAATGTTTCATACAACTGCGGGGCTATACCGCGCCCATGTTTGCTTTCAATATTCTTGTGTATATCAATGACCTTTCATCAGTAACATTACCAGATGCCAAGTTTGTTTTGTTTGCCGATGATACAAACATTGCAATAAATAGCAAATCAAGTATAGTCTTAGAAAGATCAGCCAATAAAATATTTGTGGACATTAATCACTGGTTTTTAGCCAATTCTTTGTCACTAAACTTTGAAAAAACACACTACATGCAGTTCAGAACTTGTAAGGGGTGTCCCAAGAGTATATGTCTAACATACGATGACAAGAAGATAGAAGAAGTGGACAGTATTAAATTCTTGGGATTACAGCTTGATAATAAATTCAACTGGGAGGAGAACACCACAGAACTGCTGAAGCGTCTTAACAAATCTCTGTTTGCAATGCGAATTTTGTCAGACATAGGGGATATAAAAATGAAAAAGCTGGCATACTATGCCTACTTTCATTCCATAATGTCATATGGGATTATTTTTTTGGGTAATTCATCAAGCCAAGATAAAGTTTTCCGGGCACAAAAACGTGCAGTAAGAATTATATGTGGTGTGAACTCAAGAACATCCTGCAGAAGCCTGTTTAGGGAACTAGGGATACTAACTACAGCCTCCCAATATATTTATTCCTTAATGAAATTTGTCATTAAAAATATATCACTTTTTCAAACCAACAGCTCATTTCATGGAATCAATACTAGAAATAAGAATAATTTTCACAAGGATTTAAAGTCACTTAGTCTTGTACAAAAAAGGTGTGCATTATTCAGGAACACACATTTTCAATAACTTGCCAGCAGCCATAAAAAGCTTACAACCAATGAAATTCAGTTTAAGAGAAGCCTAAAGGATTTATTGGTGGCCAACTCCTTCTACTCCATTGATGAATTTCTTAGTAAAACCAACTGATTTGTGTATAATTACAACATAACTTCTGCACAATTTCAGTGCAGTAATGTGTTCACTGAAAATTTCTGTGTGTGTGTGTGTGTGTAAGTATAATCTAACTTCTGCACCATTTCAGTGCAGTAATGTGTTTATTGTAAATAAGTATTACAGTAGTTGTATTACATGTTTATTACCTTATAAATAAATAAAAAACTTTTTTATTTTAAATTCAGTGCATTAGTATTTGCAAAATGACTCTTAGTGTTCATTAAAAAATGACGATCATTCCACTTGGGACCTGTTGAATGGTACATTAGCTTATTTGTTTTAGTTGTAAATATTTGTCATGTATTGTTGTTTTTCTGACATGTTCCACATCCTGGAGGACCTCCTCACTACGGGTCAATTGGAATGAAAGTAAATCTAATCTAATCTAAATCTAATATGCATTATCATCTTCTTCTCAATTTTTCCTAGCCAGCTTAGGCTACCTAACAAGGCTGAGTCTCTGCTGAAACTTACCTCCTTCTACAACTAATGAAGCCTGCTTTCCACATGGAGGTGAAAGTTCACTTCCCTTAGAAACCTTTGAATTCGTTGTTGGGCACACAGACACACACCATTATCGTCTCATTAAAAAGACTCTCCAATGACTCTAAAAGACTTACACCCATCGTGATTCACAACGCTTTCCATAGATTAAAATGCCTTTCATCTTCTGTACCACAATCCTATATGATATTTTGAAGCGCTATGTGGGACGCAAATTGCCAGACAACTCTCAGCACGCGATGTGAGGAGGGACTAGGTAGATTGATTTATAAATGCGTTAATTATAGATACTGAGCATCACGTGCGATATCGATACGTGTTAGTTAGTAGTTGCTTTCATTATACCAGTTCGACTCCAACGTGAATTGTTAGGCACTGTGCCTACCCCTTTAAAAGAATCAGTTTGCAGATGTGCTATCCATTAGAGAGCAGCAAATTGCATTAACGCAAGCGGAGTTCCTGGAATGAGCCGCGCACCGACAAATCTGGGTGGGTAATTTATCGATTGCTCGCTCCAAGAGCTGCACTAGTCGTTCGGCAGAGCTGCACACAGCATGAGATGCTGCAGATGGATTGACAGATTGAGAAAGAAGCACTCTCAACTTCGTAAAAATTATTTATTAATATTGTCAGGTGGTGATGCTCCGCAGCTCCTATATATTTTAAAAAACTTCGTGTTACCACCTTGATCTGCTGGTAAAATATTTTATGTACACAACCAGTTTAAGTCGTCTGACCATCTTCAGGTTCATAAAAGCATTCACAGCATCATATTAGGTGAAAAAGAAAATCATTATCGGTGGATGATAAAACCATGAATAATGAACTGTTATCGTATTTGAACATGACTCAGTACACTTCCTGACACAATTTTTATCGGTTGTCGAAGTAATTTATATTACTATGTGATAATAGAGTAATATTCATTGCTTTATCATCTGAGTGTAATGATTTTATTTCTTCTCCTAACGTGACTCTGTGAGTACTTTTATGAACCTCATTATGGTTAGACGATTGACCCTGTTTGTACAAATAAAGTATTTTACGAGCAGATCAAGGCGGTAATATGACATTTTTCAAATCTGTCAAATATTTACTAACAGTTTTACGTGGAAGAAGGTGGAATGGTAGTGTGGGGGGTGGCACGGAATTTGATGGCGACAAAAATATTTATAGTACATAATTTTCTTAACAGCTTTACATTGAGTACATTGAGAGCCTTTTATGACATGTAATCTGAAATTTTTTTACCCTACATTGGAAGACTATACTAAGTTGAAACGATATTTGTTCAGCCCACTTTGAAAGTTCGCTGTGTAGTTGTGGATTTAACATATAAACGAGGTTTGGAGGCCAAAGAACATTAGTTGTATTATTTAAAACCAGCAGAGAATGTAAATAGGGTATATTGCACTTGAAATATTCTCGGTAGCTGGTGCCACGCTATTAACAGATCTTTGTAGAAAATCATGTTGAACCACCGTCAGTTGCTCTGAAAATATGTGTTATTGCTACCAGCATCCAGTTTTGCATTTCATCGTCAGGTACAATGAGCTTTTAAAACTACAGTATCTGCGAATCATAGCGTGTGTTGAGGATCCCTCGGACGGACGCATCTCAGTATGTTATAGGCCTACACGTTAAATCTGAGACAGAATTTGAAATAGAGAAAAGGACCCCATTGTCAAAAAATTATTTGTGGTTTCCTTGGGCGAATGCTGCTGCGCCAGCATTTTCATCTCACAGTACCATCTGCAAAATACGTGGTAATTTTTTTTGCCTTTTACATATTCTTGTGGTATCATACAGGTTATTCTCTGACGTAATAGAAATCCAATCATCCGGTCCCTTTTTCTTGTCAGTGTTTTCGATACATTCCTTTCCTTTCCGATCTTGCCAAGGACCTCCTCATTTCTTATCAGTCCACCCCATGTTCAACAGTCTTGTGTAGCTCGACATACCAAATGAATGGAGTCTCTTTTTCTTCGGTTTTCACACAGTCCATCTTCCGTTAGCATATAGTGCTGTGCGACAAACGTAAATCTCAGAAATTACTTTCTGAAATTAACGCCTATGTTTGGTACTAGTACACTTCTCTTGGCTAGGAATGCCCTTTTTGTCAGTGCTAGTCTGCTTTGATGTCCTCCTTGCTCTCTTCCACTTCTTTTGATTTTCGGTCTTTCAAAGCTGTTGTACATTCTTGTTCTAATACTGGATCCCCGAAATCTTCCACATCGACTCCTGTGTCTAATTCTATCACGTCATCAGACCAGTTCTACTCCTAACAGAGTTCTTCAATGTACTATTTTCAGCTATCCATTCTCTCGCTATATGTAACAGTATAGCTCCAATTGCACACTTTATTTTACCATCATTGCTTTTAATTTCACCGAAGGTTGTTTCGACATTTCTAATTGCTGAGTGTGCTCTTGCAACAGTCATTTTCGATTTCTTTACATCTTCGATGCTGCCTTTTCTCCTTAACTTCCCTGCACTTCTCATTTACTTCATTCCTACTTCACTTTTATTTCTGTTGTTTTCAATTGCCCTGAAGTGTTTGTTCTTATTAATGCGTTACTTGTTCCTTTGGTTTTCCTTTCCAAATTTTGTGACTTCCCTTTCTAAAGATTTTATTCCAATTACTAGCTACAGTTTATGGCAGAACTCAATTAGTCTTTTTTCTCTCTCATTCCTACCACGGAGCCCATAGTCAACGTAATCCTTTCTTCTATTCCTTCCCCTGCAATCGCATTAGTTTCCCATGACTATTAGATTTTCATCTACCTTTATGTACTGAATTACCCGTTCTATATACTCATATAATTTCTGTGTTTCTTCAGCATCTGCTTGCGACGTCGTCATGTATACCTGAACTATTTTTGTCGGTGATGATTTGCTGTCGAGGCTGATGAAAACAGCTCTGTCATTGAACTATTGACAGTAACTCACTCTCTGCACTACTTTCCTATTAATGAAGAATCCTGCTCCCGTTATGCCTTATCTGCTGCTGCTGATATTAACCCATACTCGTCTCACCAGATGCATGCCTTTTTTTTTCATTTCACTTCAGTGACAATTACTATATAGAGATTGGGCATTAGTGTTTCTAGCTTCCCTACCATGTTAAAACGCCTGACACCTCACGCCACGACTCGTAGAGCGTTGCTCTTTCTTAGGCAATTCAATACACTCCCTAGGGTCACCTCACCATTGGCAGCCCCTCCCGGCGTTCTAAATGGGGGACTAGTGATAACCTTGGTCAAAGAAGATGCCGTCGTGACACTTGGCACGTGGCTACGCATTATACGCCTCTATTGCAACGGTTTCGATTGCCTTTTGCATCCTAATATCGTTGATCATTGCTGAATCTGACGCCTCTTAGCAGCAGTTTCCCACTGCAAAGGCAAGAGTGTGTCCTGAACCTCCATCCACTCCTCGTCTTGTACGACGAGGTCTTTGGCAGAACAAGTGTGACTTCTTACACCAGAGTCTTCTGCCACCGCTGCTACTAATTTTTATTCAAAATTTAAGCAATTTTTAGGTTCTGACCCGGGTCCCAGGACGTTCTTGATTAGTAGTCAAAGACTCTACCGATTTTTCCTTCATTTTATTCGTCATTCTTCTCTGTATTTGTTCTAGGTTGACGTCACGTGATACCTGTTCAAGTTCGTCTTTGACTATTTCACTCAGTTCTTCTTTATTTTTAATTACAGACGGAAGCCAGCCCTCTGAACGAACACGATGAGCTACCGTGCCGAGTCCTTAGACCACGGGTCATTATGTACGAGGGTCACTCCAAAAGAAATGCACACTTTTTTTTTAAAATCCATCTTTTATTCTACATGTTTGAAAGAGTTAAAATGTCTAGATACATCCTTTGGGAACAATATTTTCATTTCTCCACATAATTTCCATCCCTCTCAACTGCCTTACGTCATCTAGGAACCAGCGCCTGTATACCCGCACGGTAAAATTCTGGACCAACCTGTTGGAGCCACTGTTTGGCAGCGTACACGAGGGAGTCATCATCTTCACACCTTGTTCCACGACGAGAGTCTTTCAGTTTCCCAAAGAGATGATAGTCACATGGAGCCAGGTTAGGACTGTAAGGCGCGTGTTTCAGTGTGGTCCGTCCGAGTGTTGTGATCGCTTCCATGGTTTTTTGACTGACATGTGGCCGTGCTTTGTCGTGCAACAGCTTTTGCCGATGTGGTCGAACACGACTCAGTCGAGCTTGAAGTTTCTTTAGTGTCGTCACATATGCATAAGAATTTATGGTGGTTCCACTTGGCATGATTTCCACAAGCAAGAGTCCTTCGGAGTTGAAAAACACCGTAGCCATAACCCTTCCAGCAGAAGGTGTGGTTTTGAATTATTTTTTCTTGGGTGAATTTGCATGATACCACTCCATTGATTGCCTCTTCGTCTCTGGTGAAAAATGATGGAGCCATGTTTCATCACCTGTCACAATTCTTCCAAGAAATTCATCTCCACCATTCTCGATCTGTTCCAAAAGTTCGCTGTATACCGTTTTCCTTGTTCCTTTGTGAGCCACCGTCAACATCCTGGGAACCCACATGGCAAAAACCTTTTTTAACGCCAACACTTTCAGTATTCAGCAAACACTTCCTTCCCCTATCACATCGTAGCGTGACAATTCGTTCACTGTGATGCGTCTGTCAGCAGTCACCAATTTGTTAACTCTCTGCACATTGTCTGGTGTGTGTGCAGTACGAGGCCTGCCGCTGCGAGGACAATCCTCAACATTGCCGTGCCCGCTTTCATTACGTAATCTGCTTGCCCACCGACAAACTGTACTGCGATCGACAGCAGCATATCCATACACCTTTTCAACCACTTGTGGGTGTTTCCCACAGTCTCGTTTTCAAAGCACAGGAATTCTATGACAGCACGTTGCTTCTGACGAACGTCAAGTGTAGCAGCCATCATGAAGACATGCTGTGACGGCGCCACTCACGGGAACAGGTTGAACTAAGTTTTAAAACAAGCGGAAAGTATGTATCTACACACTGTAAAACTTTCACATATGCACAATAAAAACAGTATTTTTAAAAAAAATAGTGTGCATTTCCTTTGGAGTGACCTTCGTAAATAGTTAATACACTGCAGGGAGCATCATCTTGAGAGCACCACACTTCACTGAGCACCCGTTGACATATCATATATATATATAATTCTGTGTTACTGTTTAGTGGTCAGTAAAACACTCGTATATTTCGTTTGGGAAGGTATCACCCAGTTTCCTGTTTTCCTTCCAGATCCAGTTGTACGGCTTCAACGTGGACCTCTACAAGAACATGTCCGAGGCGCAGCACAAATCGCAGGGCATCGTGGGAATCTCTATCATGTTGCAGGTGACGTCCAGCCAGTATCAAAGGTTAAGGAAGGTTTTCTACAACCTAGTAGCCAAAGATATTAATATCTTTGAACATAGAGAGGAACAATCTCTTCGTTAAAGACGATGATAAATAAATCAGTAGGGACATCCTGTATCTCAACACTATCTTGTTTCTTATACAAGCGTTGGATGGTTGCTGTTAAAGCCCTTACATATAAGCATCATGCGCCGCAGTAGTGGGAAGTCAGTCACCATCACTTCAAACATCAGGTGAACATTAGAATATTCATGACGTATAATGTAAGCACATTTACAGATCAACAATTATCACGACATAGAGATGTCGAGATTTTCCCTCAAAAGCTACTTACACAACGGAATATAATTCAGAAATATGCAAATTGCCGTATGTCGACCCTTTGCACTAAATATGAACCAGGAGAATTACCTGAGTATCGTCTTATGTGGTTACATACGTTCTAGGACGTGCTCCGGACATTTAATTTGCATGGTACGATTTGTAATAAATTATTCCACTCTACAGCATTTTATCGCTTAAAATAACCTTTCCTGACAGATTAAAACGGTAATCATGATTCCTTACCAAATCCCGTAATTCAATTTCGCCTTTAACACGCATTCAACGCAGCTATCGGACGATATCCAACTATCGATCTCAAAGATTCAAGCTTAAACAAATTCCTTTTGCACGTAAAATGGCATAAAATATAAACTAATGCCGATAACTGATGAATTGTGGTATGGTAACATTGTAATTAATGTAGGAATGTATGGAGAATATGCTCGACAGTCAAATTAACTTTTTTAATTTCCTATAACACCAATCTGCACTTTACAGAAGTCAGTGTTCCAGACTCGATTGTCGGTTTAGCTTAAATATGTCACCAAGCAGAAACGCTGATGTTTCCATTAAAGAGCGTCAATATCACTGTGGCCCTATTTCACCTTATTTTTTCAAGAGATTACAGAGTTAACACTAGAGTTATTATATCATGCAGTTATTTATTTAGAACTGATTGGACGAAACAGTTTCTGTAAAGATCTGTAGTCACTACATCCGTTTCGTAATAACCGACATCACAATTGGCGACTGTAGATTCCGTTTCAATTGTTTCAATCCTCTGATAGTGGAATTTTAGACCACGAACGTACCTTACTGGAATGCATAAGCAGGAAAAGTAATGTATGACTGGACCGGTAATCGATCCCAGAAAATTTACTATTGCGACCAGTGCTACAACGCAATAGAACATGATTGCAGTACAGGAATACAAAATTTGTAAGTGGTGATTTTAAATACTTCGGATGCTCCCGCTGTTGGAGTAATTTAAAAAAGCGACGACAATGGTCATCCACCGAACCAACATAAACATTTATGTAACAGTAAGTGTACATACCTATGTGGATTGATTCTCTGAAACATAAATCTTTATCTTAGAAGCGGATCCTTTAAAAATAATCTCCGTGCGTTAAAGTAATTTTCCATACGCAACGTATTTATTAGCGCAGAAAGAATATGTAATATATTTATGTTCCGTGACACACCTTAATACCCTGATCCCCTTCATGTAGAGACGTACGTTTTATGTGCACGAATGACACTAAAGAGGAAACACATATAAGCGGTACCACTTTAGAAACGGACGCTAATATCCAAACGCTTCGTGTTACAAATTATCCCAGTGCAGTATGCTCGAAACCTCAAGCCCCTGCTTGCCATCAAGATTAGCGAGCATTCATTAGTGTTATTCAAGAAGCCGTCGTTTCCGGTACGCTTAAGAAACATATTGCTGGCACGTTAACTCCTTAGAACATTTATAGCACTAGGAGTAAAGTAAAATATTTGTAAACAAAAAGGAAAATTTATTACACAACACGTCATGATGCGAAGTTTTGATAGAAGTAACTTGTGTGTTCTATTTATTTTTATCTGTTGCAGATAAGGGAGAATCCTACAGAAGAACTGCGGATGATCACTAGTACATTTAATCAAATAAAGTTCAAAGGTACGCCAAATATTTCTTTCCTCTTCTTAAATTGATCGGTCATACAACGATGTAAGCTACAAACTTTAGGGGGTAGGATGTCTGATGCACTATATCTTTGATTTAATACATTTTATCTCTCTGGGAGCACACTGGAAACAGGACAATGTCTCAAAACTCTCTGTAATTAGCATTTCTCACTCTCGCAGTGTCACGTCGCTGCGCCATCACAAATCCAGAAACTCCGAGCGTCGTTAACAGAATTAACCATCGATGCTTTTAACGACAGCTTTACATAATTTACGATAGGTAGCTTATACTTATTTTTCTTAATATACCGGCAGATATGATATGGAAAGTTTTCCCCACAATTCTTCAATCCTGTGTAAATATTTACGATTATCTGTATCAACAATGTCACTTAACCATAAGCTCTCCAAACACCGGGATTTACCCAAAGGCAGCTACCTGTACCTTATATTTCAGCTAAATAACCTACATGACTAACTGTTGGAACAGGAGTAGTATCTCATATTGTAGTGGTTTTTTCTAGTCTTTGGCCACAAGAGGTTTGTAATTGTATTTGATGAGTAGTTTAAGTGTGTAATGATCATCTTCAGGACAGTGAAAGGGTTAGGCATAAAATTATTAGCGAAAGCAGTACACTAAGATACGAAATAATTTGCAAACATGTCTACACCCAAAGCGAAAAGAGCACGACGTAAGCCACAGAAAGATAAGCAAAGGGGACACTTTCCACCAAAATTCATCGCTGGCTGTTGACATGTTTGCAAACATTACTTGAAGCAGATGGTGTTCGTTGGATATTCTATCGAGTTGTCAGCGATTATATCGTATCCTTTCCTTTACCAATTGCTAACTTACTTAGCGTTTCTACAACTGTGTTAATGTGGTAACGGATTCGGCATTGAATTATAATTATATGAATTTCTCTGTCTCGGTAAATGAGGGTGAGAACAAGAGCTCTTGGTTCAGCTCTTCCTTTTCGTAAATGTAGATAGCACAGCGTCCCAGTGTTCCCGTACATTTGTTCCGTTACAGTGACGTAAGGTGTCACGTTCCATTGGCACTACCTTCTGTCGGGAAGGGCATCAGTACTACCTGTGTTTCTGACTTCGTGTCTCCTTCCTAGTTCTTAGCCCATATTTCGAGTACCATAAGCCAATACATGATTGCTTGAGACTTCACACAGTGAACAGTTTTTAAAGATACAGATTTTATCATCATCATCATCATCATCATTTAAGACTGATTATGCCTTTCAGCGTTCAGTCTGGAGAATAGCCCCCCTTATACAGTTCCTCCATGGTCCCCTATTCAGTGCTAACATTGGTGCGTCTTCTGATGTTAAACCTATTACTTCAAAATCATTCTTAACCGAATCCAGGTACCTTCTCCTCGGTCTGCCCCGACTCCTCCTACCCTCTACTGCTGAATCCATGAGTCTCTTCGGTAACCTTGCTTCTCCCATGCGTGTAACATGACCCCACCATCTAAGCCTGTTCGCCCTGACTGCTACATCTATAGAGCTCATTCCCAGTTTTTCTTTGATTTCCTCATTGTGGACACCCTCCTGCTATTGTTCCCATCTACTAGTACCTGCAATCATCCTAGCTACTTTCATATCCGTAACCTCAACCTTGTTGATAAGGTACCTGAATCCACCCAGCTTTCGCTCCTATACAACAAAGTTGGTCGAAAGATTGAACGGTGCACAGATAACTTAGTCTTGGTACTGACTTCCTTCTTGCAGAAGAGAGTAGATCGTAGCTGAGCGCTCACTGCATTAGCTTTGCTACACCTCGCTTCCAGTTCTTTCACTATGTTGCCATCCTGTGAGAATATGCATCCTAAGTACTTGAAACCGTCCACCTGTTCTAACTTTGTTCCTCCTATTTGGCACTCAATCCGTTTATATTTCTTTCCCACTGACATTACTTTCGTTTTTGAGATGCTAATCTTCATACCATAGTCTTTACATTTCTGATCTAGCTCTGAAATATTACTTTGTAAACTTTCAATCGAATCTGCCATCACAACTAAGTCATTCGCATATGCAAGACTGCTTATTTTGTCTTCACATATCTTAATCTCACCCAGCCAGTCTATTGTTTTCAACATATGATCCATAAATAATATGAACAACAGTGGAGACAGGTTGCAGCCTTGTCTTACCCCTGAAACTACTCTGAACCATGAACTCAATTTACCGTCAACTCTAACTGCTGCCTGACTATCCATGTAAAGACCTTTAATTGCTTGCAAAAGTTTGCCTCCTATTCCATAATCTTGTAGAACAGACAATAACTTCCTCCTAGGAACCCGGTCATATGCCTTTTCTAGATCTATAAAGCATAGATACAATTCCCTGTTCCACTCATAACACTTCTCCATTATTTGCCGAAAGCTAAAGATCTGGTCCTGACAGCCTCTAAGAGGCCTAAACCCACACTGATTTTCATCCAATTGGTCCTCAAGTAATACTCGCACTTTCCTTTCAACAATACCTGCGAAGATTTTACCCACAACGCTGATTAAAGAGACACCTCTGTAGTTGTTACAATCTTTTCTGTTTCCGTGTTTAAAGATTGGTGTGATTACTGCTTTTGTCCAGTCTGATGGCACCTGTCCCGACTCCCAGGCCATTTCAATTATCCTGTGTAGCCATTTAGGACCTGACATTCCACTGTATTTGATGAGTTCCGACTTAATTTCATCCACCCCAGCCGCTTTATTGCACTGCAATCTATTGACCATTTTTTCCACTTCCTCAGATGTGATCCTATTTCCATCATAATTCCTATCCCATTCTACCTCGAAATCTGAAACATTACTGATCGCATTTTCACCTACATTGAGCAACTCTTCAAAATATTCCCTCCATCTGCCCAAGGCATCCACAGGATTCACCAGCAGTTTTCCTGACCTGTCCAAAATACTTGTCATTTCCTTCTTACCTCCCTTTCGAAGACTGCTAATTACACTGCAGATGTTAAAACTATTAAAATGGAACTGAATGAAAAGTGCCATTGTCCGCTGTAGCTGTATGTGTTCAGATCACTTATAAACACACACGACCTTTTTTTGTAACTTTTGAGTTGTATCTTATGGTGAAAATATAAATGGTATGTCAAAATTTACTGAATCCCGCAGTGTAAGAGCTAGCGTAACTAGGTAAAGATTTCAGCATTCCACAATTGATAAAAAAACCATCCTCAAATAATAAAAAGACCATCGTCACTCACAAAAGTCATGTTTGTGTTACGTCGCGAACTGTAAACATTCCGATTAAAATACTGTCTCGTCGGCCTGTGTTAAGCTACGAAATGGGTACTGAGACGGCAGCCGCATCTCACGCTTTGACAACACACGGGTCACTCGTTTGTGGCAAGTACACATGAGCTTGTTGGCTTTTGTCACTACAGGGCCCTGTACTTCCCTGAATAACACCTATGGAGGGCATTTTTTTGCTCGACATAGGTGTACAAGAGCATTCTTTAATCGGCATGTGTGCAGTTCGCGGCTTAACAGAGATGTGACTTTCATCTTTGCCGATGATCTTTTGAACAGTGTACGATGGTTTTTTGTCAGTGGAAGAGTGCTGAAATCGATACCTAGCCACGCCAATTGCTACTCTGCAGCGTTCTGTAGCCTATTACATAGCGTTTATATTTGGACCAGAAGTTGCAACCAAAACGTTGCGATACCGATTGTGTGGGTTTACAGCGGGGCATTGGGCATTTCATTCGGTTTCATTTTAAGAGTTTTAACACGAGTATTTTTAAAAACTGGTCACTGTATGATGTGTCAAGCAATCATGTGTAACTATTTTAGCTGTGGCTGTCCAGTTTTA
Organism: Schistocerca cancellata; assembly: GCF_023864275.1. NCBI lineage: Eukaryota > Metazoa > Arthropoda > Insecta > Orthoptera > Acrididae > Schistocerca > Schistocerca cancellata. The sequence continues at coordinate 564,009,074 of NC_064633.1, read as the reverse complement.
AAATTATATTCGATCTAACAATGTTTTCTCATTTTCGGGTAGATATGCTGTGTCCTCATGCAAAAGTGGTTTTAAGAATTAAAAAAAAACCGTTGACCTATTTCGCCGCCCAGCCTGAGTTCGATTTTAGGCGACTTTTCACACTCTTTTACAAAAGTGTTGCTACGGTCCCTAACCTCTGTTCAGGAAATACGCTACACGAAAGATAAAACACGGTAACACACAGAACAAAGCGTACGCGATTCACAGATTGATGGCAGGCATGACTTCCACACCTTCAGCTGACTCACAAATATGGCAACAGAAGGACAACCCGCCCCTGAAGTTTAAAGAAATGGAAACAAAATATGGCAAATCATGACTACATTGGACTACTAGGGCGGGATAAACGCTTCGAAACAGATACTGATCTAGGTGGTGGAACTACTGAAACTTCCGGGTAACATACAACAAACACTGCAAACCTTGACGGTGTTGCACGGGTGATACGGCTTTCACTTTTCCAAAAACAGCCACCTACTGTTGTATCTGACGTTGTGTTACATATTTACGTAAAAGTAGCATGCTATTCTGTTTAACCGTGCATTCACTTTTATTGCTAAATGGTATCTAATCTCAGAAAGTTGCTGTATTTTTCTGCGCTCGTGCGAATCAAGATTGATTCTGCAGACAACAACTTTGTGGAACTCATCTCACGTATTCGTCCTTGACATAAGGAAGGCCACAGACAATTACGTACTCGAGTGATTCTGTGCTATTTCTGTGGTATCACCAAATCTCTTTGGTAGATACAGTTCTGCATTGCTGAACAGAATATGACCATATTGAATATGGGACATGCTTTATACCTGATGTGAAAAATCGCTACTAAACATATCTGTATGTCCTTCTCAACTCCAAAAGTTTGTCAGGTTTTAAAAAAACTGCAGGAGCAATCTAAAGGAATGACACAAGGTCATTCTAGTACACGGTCTGTGCAAATGGAGTCGTGGATAACGCAGGATACTGCATGAGGCAGACCACGGATAGTGCTGTTTAAAAGAGAGAACAAGCTACTGCGGAAAATCCTAGGGAAATTCATGAAGACCTGCAGACGACTGCTACTTAGGGGACCGTCAGTTACCTGCTACATAAGCAATTGTAGTATGTTGCGCATAAACAAGCAGGAGGACGTATTAGTTTGCTAGTACGATTGATTTACAGTCAAAGGAAGCATTCACGGCTATTATAGTGATCGTGTATGTCGATTTGCAGCGGATTAATCACATAAAAAACAATTGTAGGCCAGGTAGACGTCAGACTGTAATTCGCTGGAAGGTATACCTTCACCTCTGAAAGAGATACGTCAATAACATCTCTTTCCATCGAGTCTGAAGTATTTTTCTGTCGATGTGGGTTTTTTAACAGGTACATAAACACATGACATCAAGAGCTGTGAAGCGCTTTTTATCATGCGATCGTTTAGTGGCTATGAGGGATCATGCACAAGCAAAATCTGCTAAGTTAGTTTAATGAACTTTACAATAGAGCTATGTATTATGCTGCATGAGAGGCATACTACTGTAATTCCTAGTAGACATATTCACGGCTGATTTAAGTAACACACTCATATCATGCACCGCTCACAAAATCATCATGCTGACGACATCCGAGAAACTGTAACACATGCGGGACATTTCGAAAGTCATTTTTCATATGCACCATATTCGAACGAAGAAATAGAGAAACGATAGTAATGTTCGAAATGCTCTTTACCACACCGGCCGGAGTGGCAGAGTTGCTCTAGGCGCTTCAGTCTGGAACCGCGAGACCGATACGGTCGCAGGTTCGAATCCCGCCTCAGGCATGGATGTGTATAACTTACTTAGGTTAATTAGGTTTAAGTAGTTCTAAGTTCTAGGGGACTGATGATCTTAGAAGTTAAGTCCCATAGTGCTCAGAGCCATTTGAATCCTTTACAAATATGCGACAGTTGCTGCTGAAGTGTATATGTATCGTGAAGCGTTCGAATTCTGGGGAAGACGAAAGGAGTTAAAACTCACAAATACTCGTATATTGACAGAACGAGTAACTGCTCCCTCGTGTAACCTCGATATTGAGTCCGAGGATGATGCGCCTATGAAATAAAGAGTGACAGGAAAAGGTGGGCATCAGTCAAGCCAGCCGTTCGTCCTTGCTATTGATGCTGCTGGCCACAGTGAAGGGGAAATTGTTAGTAATCATACAGAGATATACACGGTAATGCTCTCTAATTAATTGCTTTCTACAGACGGAACAGCATCGACATATTTGGTGAACCGGTCACGTATCCAGCTTATGTGCTGCAATATGTGATATATATTTTTAAATTCTATGTATAGCCCCGTCCTCATTAAATGCTTTGTTTTTATATTTGTGGTGCTTGATAGACCGAGTATCTCGTACTTTCTTCATCTGTAGGCATATCGAACGTCGTAACTAACCATTAGCGTTGGGTAATCTGGAGATTAAGTGATCCAAATGAAACAGTGTACTATGTATTCGAAATATTTGGAAATTTGGGGAGCAACTGATCAATCCATTTACTAAAAGAAAATCATAATATTAGGGAAAACAGATATGCAATAGCCTAGATATTAAGCAGAATAGCCGGCCGCGGTGGTCTAGCAGTTCCAGCAGCTGAGTCCGGAATCGCGCGACTGCTACGGTCGCAGGTTCGAATCCTGCCTCGGGCATGGATGTGTGTGATGTCCTTAGGTTAGTTGGGTTTAAGTAGTTCTAAGTTCTAGGGGACTGATGACCACAGATGTTAAGTCCCATAGTGCTCAGAGCCATTTGAACTATTTTTAAGCAGAATAAAATGTTAGAATTGAGTGTTACATGTCGACCCACAAGCGGACATCCTACCTTCACTACAGTAACGAAACAGTTTTCCTTAAGTTCATTGTATTCCAGAAAGTCCTTGGAGAACGAGATAAGCTCTGAGAAGTAACAAGAAGTATCGTAAAGAAAAGACTCTTCGGTCCCTGCCCCGATCTGGGTGTATGTGTGAGGAGGGGGGCGTGAGCGGGGATATCTACTTTCAGAATCAATGCGACAAACGTAAATAAATACGAAAGAAAAACAGAAGTATAACCTGCAGTAAGAGTCTGATTTAGTGCCGAACTAAATCGCCGGAGATTGAGGTCACCTCCGGCTGAGGAACTGGCTCTACCTTATGGCGCAACCTGCGTGGATTTAGGGAGCGGAGTAAAGTCGGCGCCCAGACGACCAGCTTCAGAGCGGGCGTTGCAAATTTTATTGTCGACCCATAAAGCGGCGCGTCGCCAGAGCGCCCACACATCGACCAGCCGGGCAGTCGACTGATCCTGCGATCGATTCCGGAATCCGACCAGGGCGACACGCGCTGGTGCCTCGGCGAGAAGAATGCGTGTGGCGTGCGTGTGGGAAGCCGGCGTCCCTGTAGCGCGGGAAACTGCCGCTGTTAACAGTAAAGATAGCGATCTTTACTTCAGCGTGCCAACTAGCTTGCTGATCGCTCGCTGAACACTCGCCGTGCAGCATGATTTTCCCGATTCGTGATAAGTATCCTGTACAGCGCAGGAAATCAAACATTTCCCTTGAGAAAACGATGCAGAATAAACGTCCAGCGATTAACTGCTATAAGATATTTTGCAGCACCCTCCTGACTTGCACAGTTTGTACATTTTTGATCAGAAACTTCTTTTGGAGTACTGCTGTTACCCGAGGGTATTGCTACGGACAGCAACCCATGCAGTTTAGGTAGAAGCAGTCCTATATTATTTCTGATATTCAGCCTGCCAGGAATTTCAATCTGGGATTATGCAGTGTGCATACACCAGAGCGAAATTATTCGAAGATGCACCCGCTATCGTGAAATACAGGAGCCTCATAACTGTCACTGGCTCTGAACAGCAATAACTGATGACTCGTAGGTACCTGAGGAAAATGCAAACAAAACTGTACCCTGCAATTTCCTGACGCAATTCCAAGGATTTAGCTACCCGGTCAGTACGCAATCGTTTCCAAAGCATCAGTTAGACCTCTGGTAACCGTTACAGGAAACGGGTTGACAAGGGAACGACTGGAGTGGGTCAGTACCGTCAGATTCCCTTCACCAACTACTGTAGGATTTGTGTGACATCTGATGATCGCCCTAGATAAGTTTTAAGGTGAAGGGGGCCATATCTCAGGCACGCAGTCCAACAGATTCATCGTGTTATGGATGGTATCATGTACGTATTTTGGATGCTTGTCAACAATCTTCAGCGTAATTTGAGGGCTGTATACACTAGAACAGAGTCCCCAATCGGTCGCCCAGCCATAAAGTCGTCCTTTCACCGATGAGTTCCTCTCTCAACACGATAATGCACTGTTCTAAATCTGATACCAATACGAAAGCGTAATTCATAAAGAAAACCAAATGCCTCGTGAGCTGAACACTGAATAACTCCCAAGAACGATAGGCAGAAAGTTATTCCCCAAAGCATGTTCGGTATCTGAATAGCGGATAAGCGTGATAGGTCCTCGTGCAGTGTATATACATGATTGAGCTCACCACTGCTTATTAGGCCCTCATGGCTGTAAGTGGTACAGCCCGCATGACACACCGTGCACAAGATGCGGGGCCCCAGAGCTGTTATCGATATCCGGCACTAGCGAGAGTACAAAGTATCTTCCCTTGAAATCGATATGTAGGGCCATTGACGTTGAGGGTTGACGCAGTGAGTTGGGTGGTTCAGGGTTGCAGCACACCACGCCTATGGAACCAGCCTCTGGGACACCCAACACGTCTGCTCCGGTACGGCAGGGGCGAAAGAAGTCTGGAAAAGAGGGAGTGGTCCCATATCGATGGGTTCGGACATCATAGATCACTGGGGCGAAAGCAGTACTTCGGCACAGGGCGTGCGGGTTGAGGAACACAGCTGGTGGTGACCCTGGAGTCACGCCAGGAAGTCGGTGGCAGACGTGGGGGTGGAGGCTCAGATTGTGAGTGTCCGTCCTGCCAGAGGTGACTTTGCTGACAGGTGGGTGGTTGCAACGACAAACAACTGGTACTCCTTACGCCCAGTGAAGAACCCTTGTGTCCATCCCGGGCTCCAGCCGGAGAAAAATGCACAGACGACTGCTCTGGTTCATAGATAGGGTACACTGCAAGGGATGCAGGATGTGTAACAGGGCATGATGCCACCACCTGTGTAGAATTTTGTCTGGACTGAATCTGGAGATGCGGGTGCACCTATAGAGTACGAGGAAACTGTCCAGGCCTTGCTCAGTATATGACTTCTGATACGCCAAGCGCATCTGAGTTTTGAATGTATGGGCCACCCGACATGCCTCTATGTTGGAGGTGCACAGAACGAGGGCAGTGATCAGATGTTTGTAGCCGTTGTAGTGAAAGGTATTATACTGTCACCATCGCAATAAGGTCGCGCAAAACCTGTCAGGTCTGTGACTGCTGCAGTGTTTCAATTCACTGTGCTCATTGCCGCTACAATGCTAACGATCTTCGCCTTCTCCATTACAACGTACTGCCTCAAACATGTCTGTGAACCTGAGAGGACCTCACAAAATCTCATTGGACTATCCTTCCTCATGAAACCCGCAGCCTGGATCTCTCACCTTCAATTCTCTTTGGTTCAATGAAGGATGCACTTCGCGGGAAGCTGTACGTAAATGATGGGGAAGTTACTGAAGTCACAATACGGTGTCTCTGACGTCGACCAGTAGAGTGGTATCATGCCGGTATAAAGGACCTACCGGCAAGGTGGCTTAAGGCTGTCGCGTTGAACGTAAATAATGTCGATTTTTTGATGTTGTAGTCTAAGAAGAGTGTATGATGTATTGGATTCTTTAATACAGGGTGTTTCAAAAATGACCGGTATATTTGAAACGGCAATAAAAACTAAACGAGCAGCGATAGAAATACACCGTTTGTTGCAATATGCTTGGGACAACAGTACATTTTCAGGCAGACAAACTTTCGAAATTACAGTAGTTACAATTTTCAACAACATATGGCGCTGCGGTCTGGGAAACTCTATAGTACGATATTTTCCACATATCCACCATGCGTAGCAATAATATGGCGTAGTCTCTGAATGAAATTACCCGAAACCTTTGACAACGTGTCTGGCGGAATGGCTTCACATGCAGATGAGATGTACTGCTTCAGCTGTTCAATTGTTTCTGGATTCTGGCGGTATACCTGGTCTTTCAAGTGTCCCCACAGAAAGAAGTCACAGGGGTTCATGTCTGGCGAATAGGGAGGCCAATCCACGCCGCCTCCTGTATGTTTCGGATAGCCCAAAGCAATCACACGATCATCGAAATATTCATTCAGGAAATTAAAGACGTCGGCCGTGCGATGTGGCCGGGCACCATCTTGCATAAACCACGAGGTGTTCGCAGTGTCGTCTAAGGCAGTTTGTACCGCCACAAATTCACGAAGAATGTGATGCAGTAATCGTTTCGGATCTGAAAAATGGGCCAATGATTCCTTTGGAAGAAATGGCGGCCCAGACCAGTCTTTTTTGAGGATGCAAGGACGATGGGACTGCAACATGGGGCTTTTCGGTTCCCCCTATGCGCCAGTTCTGTTTATTAACGAAGCCGTCCAGGTAAAAATAAACTTCGTCAGTAAACCAAATGCTGCCCACATGCATATCGCCGTCATCAATCCTGTGCACTATATCGTTAGCGAATGTCTCTCGTGCAGCAATGGTAGCGGCGCAGAGGGGTTGCCGCATTTGAATTTTGTATGGATAGAGGTGTAAACTCTGGCGCATGAGACGATACGTGGACGTTGGCGTCATTTGGACCGCAGCTCCAACACGGCGAACGGAAACCCGAGGCCGCTGTCAGATCACCTGCTGCACTAGCTGCGCGTTGCCCTCTGTGGTTGCCGTACGCGGTCGCCCTACGTTTCCAGCACGTTCATCCGTTACATTCCCAGTCCGTTGAAATTTTTCAAACAGATCCTTTATTGTATCGCTTTTCGGTCCTTTGGTTACATTAAACCTCCGTTGAAAACTTCGTCTTGTTGCAACAACACTGTGTTCTAGGCGGTGGAATTCCAACACCAGAAAAATCCTCTGTTCTAAGGAATAAACCATGTTGTCTACAGCACACTTGCACGTTGTGAACAGCACACGCTTACAGCAGAAAGACGATGTACAGAATGGCGCACCCACAGACTGCGTTGTCTTCTATATCTTTCATATCACTTGCAGCGCCATCTGTTGTTGAAAATTGTAACTACTGTAATTTCGAAAGTTTGTCCGCCTAAAAATGTACTGTTGTCCCAAGTATATTGCAACAAACGGTGTATTTCTATCGCTGCTCGTTTAGTTTTTATTGCCGTTTCAAATATACCGGTCATTTTTGAAACACCCTGTACAATCAACAAGCTTTCAGAAAAAAGGTATTGCATTGCTTCTTGAACGATCGTCGTAAGTTAGGCTGTGTTCATGGTATTAGAACCGTGCGTGGTAGCCGCGCGCACTGAGGCGTCTTATCACGGTCCGTGCGGCCCCCCCACGTCGGGGGTTCGAGTCCTCCCTTGGGCATTGGTGTGTGTGTTGTCCATAGCGTAAGTTAGTACTTAGGGACTGATGACCTCAGCAGTTTGGTCGCATAAGACTTCCCCACAAATTTCCACTTACAAGGAATTAGGAGATGAGACACTATAAACAGAAGATGAGCTTTGCTGTTTGGGCAGTTCAGCCATATGGTAGGTACGGTAGGCAATAATGTCTCTGTCTACAAAACTTTCAAGTCCAGGAACATTATGTACTCCTGTACCTCCTCGTACTATGGCGACAGTAAGCCAACCATTACCATGTGAAAAAGTTTCATTCAAGTCTATATCAAAATTAAGTCTACATCCACAGAAAACAGAAGGTCCGTCGAGTAGTGCAGTGGCAGCAGTATTCTTGAGAGCGTTCTTCTTCTTGTCGGCAGCAGATGTGGAGAATTCAATGTTCTCAATGGTTTTATAAATTGTTTGTCTGGAACGACGACGATAACGTCTGTAAGGCATCTTGGCAGCGTTCAATGCAGTTGCCTGTGCAGCAGGAATTCCCAACATCCGCTGCAGACAAGAAGAAGAATTCTGTTAAGAACATTGCTGCTACTGCACTTATTGACGGACCATGTGCTTTCTGTGGATGTAGACTTAATTTTAGTATTGACATTAATGATTCATTTTCACATGGTAATGGTTGGCTTACTGTAGCCATTGTACGAGGTGGTAGTGGAGTACCTAGTGTTCGTGGACTTGAAAGCTTTGTAGATAGAGACATTATTGCCTACCGTACCTACCATATCGCTGAACGTGCAAATAAAGACTTTGGTAAATCTGCTTATATGTCTACCTCTGCATTGTCATTGTATACACATTTAGTGGCTAAAGGAGGCATGATATAAAAGGGAGATTGGCAATAGCAAGAAAACCGTTCTGAAAAAAATAATTAGCATTTAAAGTGTGTTAGGAAGTCATTTCTGATGGTATTTCTGTGGAGTGTAGACTTTCATAGAAGTGGAACGTGGACAGTCAACTCACACAGGAACGTAATAGAAGCTTTGTAATTGTGATGCTATGGAAGTATGCTTACAGGGGTACATCGAATAACAGATGAAGAGGGAAAAAGAAATTTATGGCACAACTTGGCTTGAAGAAATGGTTGGTTGACAGGCATCACGGACTCGACAATTTGGAAATGCTCGGAAGCAGGTGATGTTAACAATCGTACAGGGAGACCAAGGCCTGAAGACAGTAAGCAGGTCCAAGTACATGTAGGTTGTGGAAGTAGTGTACAGATTAGAGATGGGCAAAACTGTTCTTTTCAGAAATTGGAATTTTGATCTTATTTGATCCTATTTTGAAGTAACACAGATAATGAGTAAGAATTTTGTATTGTTTATTGAAATTTCCACGATATGACAAAGTTTTTGATTATTGATTTATTTTGCACTATCGTGGTTTTTTGGGTGATCGGAAAATGTTGTAACTTGAGATTTACATTAACAATATATTTGGCTATAATGTATTAAAATTTCATTAACCTCATACAAATACATCGCAAGCCATATATTTTTAAAGTGAACGTTTCCTTCCGAAGACGCCTAAAATCGCAAAATCCGTACCAGAATAAGAAAAAAAATATAAATTTGACTGTAAAACGAAAGTGCTGCATATAGCCTTACGCAGAATAAAACAAGGAAAATATTGGTGTATCACATTTTGCGATACGTTTATCGGTTCGCTCGTAATTAAAGCGTAAATTCGAGTGTCCATAATAAAAATCCTATAGTAAGAGGAGTCGTCAGGAACCTAATCTGATCAGTTTAAACAAATAAAAATAAAATAAAAACAAATGATGTATACATAACATAATAATGTAATATACATAGCGGTATTACTACGAAGAACAATATCCAGTAGAGACGGACTCCGATGCAGAGGTGCTGAGTCGAGTAGGTCGAGCCGCGAGCTGTATTACTGCGTGAGCTGAGACCGCAGAGACCAGCCGTGACACCTGAGTCACTTTGCTCAATGCTCTGGCTAGAGTCGAGACGGTGGGGCGAGTGTTGAGCGGGCGAGTTCCGAGGGTTGGGGGAGCGGTGAACTCACCCGCTCCGAGACAAATCGTCCGTTCCCTTGCGAGCAGGTTTTTGCAAGTAGTTCCTATGTTATCCGCTAGGTGGCTCACTGTCCTGTTGCTCGCATCAACTGCCCAGAGGGCAGGACGTGCGACTGAAACGATCGCCGACAGAGAGCGATGCGAAGTTACGCTGCGCCAGACACTGCAGGCGGCAGACGACGCACAGAGACGGCACGGCATATGTGAAACACAAAATCCAATGGGGCACTGCACAATGCAGGCAGCCAAGGTAGAAGCAGGGCAGAGGCCGGCGCTGGCTGTGTTGTGTGGCGTGCACTGTGCTCTGACCAGCAGAGGCGCTGCTGATATGCTCCGTCTCTCTCTCTCTCTCTCTCTCTCTCTCTCTCTCTGCCGTGGGAAACGTTTGGAGCTACCGTTCTTTTTTTCTGAATCACTGATTGTTCACTCCTTTGAAAGATTCAACTCTATGAATTAGTTCAAGAGCGGATCCCCCATCTCTAGTACAGATGAAGAGGTTTTCACATGATGGACAGGCATTGAGGTCTGCAGTGAAGCAGTTTTCGGGTTGAGGACTACCACAACGACGTAAATCGCGATTCATAGTAGTGCCTGGTATTTTCCAGACACTGATAGTTTTACCTTGGCCTGTGGCTGCGGCGCTCTCTTCTGAGCTTCGTCATGCAGGCAAATGCGTCGTCGGTCAAGGCCGACGGCCGCCAGTGTCGGCGTCGACATCGGCGTCGGCGTCGGCGTCGGCTTCGAGTGCAAATAGCAGGCTTCCGGCACGCCGAGACCCGCGCCGGGGAAATTAATCCGACACGGAGGGTGAGGCACAAATATTGACCGTGGCGCAGCGCCGACCCGCCAGCTCTGCCGAAGCTGAGGCAGCCTAGACACTATGAAGTCGCTAAGTGGCTATCATGAACTGGGTCGTACGTTAGTTATAACCGTCAGCCCACCTCACGGAGCGACTAACTGCTCTGTTGCCGTATCCTCGTGTAGTACATTGGTGGCACGGGTTTCTCATTCAGAAAGACATTCAAGGTAGATTTAAAACAAACGACTGACCTCAGAAACTACTCTCCTGGAAATGGAAAAAAGAACACATTGACACCGGTGTGTCAGACCCACCACACTTGCTCCGGACACTGCGAGAGGGCTGTACAAGCACTGATCACACGCACGGCACAGCGGACACACCAGGAACCGCGGTGTTGGCCGTCGAATGGCGCTAGCTGCGCAGAATTTGTGCACCGCCGCCGTCAGTGTCAGCCAGTTTGCCGTGGCATACGGAGCTCCATCGCAGTCTTTAACACTGGTAGCATGCCGCGACAGCGTGGACGTGAACCGTATGTGCAGTTGACGGACTTTGAGCGAGGGCGTATAGTGGGCATGCGGGAGGCCGGGTGGACGTACCGTCTCCACAGTACATCGATGTAGTCGCCAGTGGTCGGCGGAAGGTGCAAGTGCCCGTTGACCTGGGACCGGACCGCAGTGACGCACGGATGCACACCAAGACCGTAGGATCCTACGCAGTGCCGTAGGGGACCGCACCGCCACTTCCCAGCAAATTAGAGACACTGGTGCTCCTGGGTTATCGGCGAGGACCATTCGCAACCGTCTCCATGAAGCTGGGCTACGGTCCCGCACACCGTTAGGCCGTCTTCCGCTCACGCCCCAACATCGTGCAGCCCGCCTCCAGTGGTGTCGCGACAGGCGTGAATGGAGGGACGAATGGAGACGTGTCGTCTTCAGCGATGAGAGTCGCTTCTGCCTTGGTGCCAATGATGGTCGTATGCGTGTTTGGCGCCGTGCAGGTGAGCGCCACAATCAGGACTGCATACGACCGAGGCACACAGGGCCAACACCCGGCATCATGGCGTGGGGAGCGATCTCCTACACTGGCCGTACACCACTGGTGATCGTCGAGGGGACACTGAATAGTGCACGGTACATCCAAACCGTCATCGATCCCATCGTTCTACCATTCCTAGACCGGCAAGGGAACTTGCTGTTCCAACAGGACAATGCACGTCCGCATGTATCCCGTGCCACCCAACGTGCTCTAGAAGGTGTAAGTCAACTACCCTGGCCAGCAAGATCTCCGGATCTGTCCCCCATTGAGCATGTTTGGGACTGGATGAAGCGTCGTCTCACGCGGTCTGCACGTCCAGCACGAACGCTGGTCCAACTGAGGCGCCAGGTGGAAATGGCATGGCAAGCCGTTCCACAGGACTACATCCAGCATCTATACGATCGTCTCCATGGGAGAATAGCAGCCTGCATTGCTGCGAAAGGTGGATATACACTGTACTAGTGCCGTTATTGTGCATGCTCTGTTGCCTGTGTCTATGTGCCTGTGGTTCTGTCAGTGTGATCATGTGATGTATCTGACCCCAGGAATGTGTCAATAAAGTTTCCCCTTCCTGGGACAATGAATTCACGGTGTTCTTATTTCAATTTCCAGGAGTGTATATTGTACTGCGTGAGCTTCAGTTTAGTATATAATTTCTAAATACAAAAGGCAATGTCCTGAATGACTGACTGACGCATCATCATCCAGCCGAAACTGCTAAGAGTAGAAACTTCTAGTATAAGGAGGAAATTGATACTTCTCGTAGGTGTCGATTAAGAAAGGAATTTTTTGACAATTAAATCCCTAAGGAGGTGAAAGATGAGACGAAATGATCTTTTGAAAACAGGTAGCTTTTAATGAAATTCTGAAACTGGAGCTACGGAAATTGGTACTTGGTTTCTTGTTCAGAAATGAGAAAATACGTGTCTTAGCATTTTTGGAAAATGAATCCTTATGTGGACGAAGTAATGGGTGACAGGTTTTTAAAAACGTGAATTAATACTAAAGATTTATTAAAGCAATTTGAAGGCAAAATCTGTGAAACCTGGTATTTGACTTCTCAGTAAGGAAAAAAATACGTATTCATTGATTTTGGAACTTCAACCCCCTTTTTTTTTTGTCATCCGTCTTCTGACTGGTTTGATGCGGCCCGCCACGAATTCCTTTCCTGTGCTAACCTCTTCCAATCTCTGTCTTCCTCTACAGTTTTTGCCCTCTACAGCTCACTGTAGTACCATGGAAGTCATTCCCTCAAGTCTTAGCAGATGTCCTATCATCCTGTCCCTTCTCCTTATCAGTGTTTTACACATATTCCTTTCCTCTCCGATTCTGCGATAGAACCTCCTCATTCCTTACCTTATCATTCGTCTATAGCACCACATCTAAAAATGCTTCGATTCTCTTCTGTTCCGGTTTTCCCACAGTCCATATTTCACTACCATACAATGCTGTACTCCAGACGTACATACTCAGAAATTTCTTCCGCAAATTAAGGCCGGTTTTTTGATATTAGTAGACTTCTCTTGGCCAGAAATGCCTTTTTTGCCATAGCAAGTCTGCTTTTGATGTCCTCCTTGCTCCGTCCGTCATTGGTTACTTTACTGCCTAGGTAGCAGAATTCCTTAACTTCATTGACTTCGTGACCACCAATCCTGATGTTAAGTTTTCGTCTTTCTCCGATTTACTCTCAAACCATACTGTGTACTCATTAGACTGTTCATTCCGTTCAGCAGATCATTTAATTCTTCTTCACTTTCACTCAGGATAGCAATGTCATCAGCGAATCCTATCACTGATATCCTTTCACCTTGTACTTTAATTCCACTCCTGAACCTTTCTCTTATTTCCATCGTTGCTTCCTCGATGTACAGGTTGAAGAGTAGGGGCGAAAGGCTACAGCCTTGTCTTACACTCTTCTTAATACGAGCACTTGGTTCTTTATCGTCCACTCTTATTATTCCCTTTAGGTTGTTGTACATATTGTATATGACCCGTCTCTCCCTATAGCTTACCCCTACTTTTTCAGAATCTCGAACAGCTTGCACCATTTTATATTGTCGAACACTTTTTCCAGGTCGATAAATCCTATGAAAGTGTCTTGATTTTTCTTTAGCCTTGCTTCCATTATTAGCCGTAACGTCAGAATTGCCTCTCTCGTCCCTTTACTTTTCCTACCTTTCCTGTTCGTCACCTAGCGCATTCTCTATTTTCTTTTCCATTCTTCTGTATATTATTCTTGTAAGCAGCTTCGATGCATGAGCTGTTAAGCTGATAGTGCGATAATTCTCGCACATGTTAGCTCTTGCCGTCTTCGGAATTGTGTGGATGATGCTTTTCCGAAAGTCAGATGGTATATCGCCAGACATATACTACACACCAACGTGAATAGTTGTTTTGTTGCTACTTCCCCCAATGATTTTAGAAATTCTGATGGAATGTTATGTATCCCTTCTGCCTTATTTGACCATAAGTTCTCCAAAGCTCTTTTAAATTCCGATTCTAATATTGGATCCCCTGTCTCTTCTAAATCGACTCCTGTTTGTTCTTCTATCACATCAGACAAATCTTCACCCTCATAGAGGCTTTCATTGTATTCTTTCCACCTATCTGCTCTCTCCTCTGCATTTAACAGTGGAATTCCCGTCGCACTCTTAATGTTACCACCGTTCCTTTTTTTAATGTCACCAAAGTTGTTTTGACTTTCCTGTATGCTGAGTCTGTCCGTCCGACAATCATATCTTTTTCGATGTTTTCACATTTTTCCTGCAGCCATTTCGTCTTAGCTTCCCTGCACTTCCTATTTATTTCATTCCTCAGCGACTTGTATTTCTGTATTCCCTATTTTCCCGGAACATGTTTGTACTTCCTCGTTTCATCAATCAACTGAAGTATTACTTCTGTTACCCATGGTTTCTTCGCAGCTACCTTCTTTGTACCTATGTTTTCCTTCCCAACTTCTGTGATGGCCCTTTTTAGAGATGTCCATTCCTCTTCAACTGTACTGCCTACTGCGCTATTCCTTATTGCTGAATCTATAGCGTTAGAGAACTTCAAACGTATCTCGTCATTCCTTAGTACTTCCGTATCCCACTTCTTTGCGTATTGATTCTTCCTGACTAATGTCTTGAACTTCAGCCTACTCTTCATCACTACTATATTGTGATCTGAGTCTATATCTGCTCCTGGGTACGCATTACAATCCAGTATCTGATTTCGGTATCCCTCTCTGACCATGATGTAATCTAATTGAAATCTTCCCGTATCTCCCGGCCTTTTCCAAGTATACCTCCTCCTCTTGTGATTCTTGAACAGGGTATTCGCTATTACTAGCTGAAACCGGCTACAGAACTCAATTAGTCTTTCTCCTCTTTCATTCCTTGTCCCAAGCCCACATTCTCCTGTAACCTTTTCTTCTACTCCTTCCCCTACAACTGCATTCCACTCTCCCATGACTATTAGATTTTCGTCCCCCTTTACATACCGCATTACCCTTTCAATATCCTCATACACTTTCTGTATCTGTTCATTTTCAGCTTGCGACGTCGGCATGTATACCTGAACTATCGTTGTCGGTGTTGGTCTTCTGTCAATTCTGATTAGGACAACCCGGTCACTGAACTGAAAAGCCAACCCCTAAGGGGGTGAAATAGGGAATGAAATGTCTTATGAAAATACTTCATTATGAAAGCCTTTTTAAATCTAAAGTTATGCTCTTTAAATTGGCTACTCGGTTGGAAAATAAGGTTTTTCAGTACTTTTGGAAATACAAAACCTGAGGGGTGATATAGGGCTTGATTGATTCACTGACTCATTATCTCCCAGCCCTAACCGTTAAGGATAGAAACTTGTAATTGGGAGAGAGGGTTGATATTGTGCTGCTAGGATCGTTTAGTAAGTGACTGTTCGAAATTCTGTCGCTAAGGGGTGAAATATGGCACGATAGGTTTTGTTGAAAATATGCCACTATTAAGGCAATTCTGAAGCCAAGACTACTTGGTTTTTCAGTCAGAAATAAATAAATGCTTTTTTCAGCATTCTTGGAAATTTAAATCCATGGGAGTGAAATAGTGGGTGAAGGTTATTCAGAAAATAAACAGTTATTAATGAATTGGCGAAGAATTTTTAAAGCTCTATATACGAAAACTGGTTAGAAATGTAAAAAAATGCATGTTTCAGTGATTTGGATGTTCAACGGCAGTGAGGCGATATAGGGGATGAAGTGTTTTCGGAAATATTTCATTATAAGGGCATTTTTAAAGCTAAAGCTATGAAAATTGGTATTTGGCTTCTTCGTTAGATACAAAATCTTACGTATATCAGTGTTTGTGGAAATAAAATCCATAAACTGATGAAATAGGACGAGACTGATTCACTGACTCATCATCGGCCGGTCCAAACTGCTGAGGATAGAGAATTGAAATTTGGAAAAGCTGTAGGTCTTACACTGTAGGCATCGTTTAGTAAGGCACTGTTCGAAATTCCTCACCTAAGAGGGTGAAATACGGGGAAAGGTTTTTTTTTTTTTTTTGATGAGTTGTAGCTATGAAAGCAATTTTGAATCTAGAACTACGAAAATTGGTATTTGGTTTATCGCTCAGAAATAAAAACGTAGGTCTTTCAACGTTTTTGGAAATTTAACTTTATGAAGGTGAAGTAGACGTGTGAAACTTATGTTGAGAGTAAATCTTTATTAAAGAAGTAGTAAAGCATTTTTACAGCTTCATCTATGAAAACTGGTGTTTGACTTCTCGCTTAGGAATAATAAAAGTGTTTTGGGAAATTCAACATCTAAGGATGAGGAATAGGGGAGGACATTTTTATGAAACGGTTTAATTATGAAACTGTTGTAAAGCAAAATTTAAGGAAATTTGTATTTGGCTTTTCAGTTAGAAAAAAATGTCTTTCCGTGTTTTTTGGAAATTCAACCCCTAAGGGGCTAAAATAGTGGATGAAAATTTTATGGAATTATTTCATTTGGAAAATATTTGGAAATATCACCACAAGAACTCTAAAGGCAGGATTGACGAAGATCTCCGACTCCTGCTACCAGAATCGCTTTTTGGTCAGAAGTACAGTCGGAAAAGCCATGCTCGTGTGGTATTAATTAGTGTGAAAAATTTTGACATTGGAATTTGTGAACAACATAAAAATTCGATTAAAGTAAAACAATATGAGAGCAGATCATAGAGTGTACGCAAACGAAGCATACGGCGCTAACCTAGTAAACCACATTCATTCCACCATGGACGTAGTTGTGCAAACAATCTTGCTATTCAGGATCTGAGACCAAATACACAGTGTATTTACATAATGAATAATTGTAGTTTTCATGAGCTGTATTTGTCAGTTTATTATACAACCGGGTTTCAGTTGTAAACACGTGTCCACTTGGACAGTTTGCCAAAACTGATGATTGCCGTCAAATCCAGGAATGTTCAAGGATGACATCAGTCTCTTGCAGTATAGCGCCTGCACAAATGTCGCCGAGGTTGTTCCGACTGCTCTTTAGAAGTTTCGCTGGGAAGCATTTACACAAGCTCCGTACAGTCCTGATCCGTCCCTACGGGATTCCCATATTTTTGGAGCCGTGAAAAGAGACATTCGAGACCGTCGAAATGCTTCGGACGAAGAGGCCCTGCCTTTGTACAATTATGGTACCGTAGGCAAATGGTTCAAATGGATCTTCAAATGGATCTGAGCACTATGGGACTTAACATCTATAGTCATCAGTCCCCTAGAACTTAGAACTAATTAAACCAAACTACTCTAAGGACAGCACACAACACCCAGCCATCACGAGGCAGAGGAAATCCCTGACCCCGCCGGGAATCGAACCCGGGAACCCGGGCGTGGGAAGCGAGAACGCTACCGCACGACCACGAGATGCGGGCAACCGTAGGCAACCGCAAACATTTTTCCATGAATGCACAGACCGGCTTGTTCAGAGTGGAATGAATGTATTAACAGTTATTACGGTTGTTTTCGAAATAATAAACAAGGTGTCACTTTTTTGCGTGTTTCGCGTTTTACTTCACAGCCTCTTGTAAATAAATAGATTCCACAAAAGTTGTGAAACTTATTTGGATACAAATAAATGAATAACTGTGTTCTTGCCAAAATACTCTCTGCTTTAACGATCATTCTCTGATAGCACGGCAATACAGATTAAAAATCAAAGTAGACTACTTTCCAATATAATTTGTTCCCGTTGCACTTATCGTATTCCTCCCTACAACATCTATTTAATAATAGTTGCCACCATTGTAAGAATTTTTAGCAGATCCTATCCATTTTTGAGTATTCTCTAAGAATTCATCGGGAAGACCTTACACGACGCACAAGAAAATTATGTATAGCTGTTACGCCAACTTAAGAAACAAATGCTAATTGCACAGTTTTATTTCGAATGTGTTGTTCCACGTCTGTCACTCCCGTATCGTACGGTTCCAAAAATAGCTAACAACACTCATAAAAAATTGAAAGAGAGTTTATTAGTAATCACTGTTTGGCGAAAGTTCTCTCAGCAATAAGTCTGCAGGATAGTATCCACTCAGTTGAATAGTTAAAGATTAACTCATTCCTGTGACTTGTGTGGCGATACTGCAGAGAGATACACATTCATCTGCCTTAAGATACAATCATTTTTACGTAAGAGGCAGAGTAAAATGAATATGATTTCTTTTCGTAGACTTTTGTTGGCACTAGGTATCGCAGTGTAAGTGCTGCATTGAATAAGGAGATTGGCCCAATCTACAACTACATCCATACTCCGCAAGCCTCCTGACGGTGTGTGGCGGATGGTACCCTGAGTACCTCTATCGGTTCTCCCTTCTACTCCAGTGTCGTATTGTTCGTGGAAAGAAGGATTGTCGGTATGCTTCTGTGTGGGCTCTAATCTCTCTCATTTTATCCTCATGGTCTCTTCGCGAGATATACGTAGAAGGGAGCAATATACTGCTTGACTCTTCGGTGAAGGTATGTTTTCGAAACTTCAACAAAAGCCCGTACCGAGCTACTGAGCGTCTCTCCTGCAGAGTCTTCCACTGGAGTTTATCTATCATCTCCGTAACGCTTTCGCGATTACTAAATGATCCTGTAACGAAGCGCGCTGCTCTCCGTTGGATCATCTCTATCTCTTCTATCAACCCTATCTGGTACGGATCCCACACTGCTGAGCAGTAGTCGAGCAGTGGGCGAACAAGCGTACTGTAACCTACTTCCTTTGTTTTCGGATTGCATTTCCTTAGGATTCTTCCAATAAATCTCAGTCTGGCGTCTGCCTTACCGACGATCTACTTTATATGATCATTCCATTTTAAATCACTCCTAAGAGAGTAAATCGTGGCGAGGCGTATCAGACTAGTCAGAAAACTAGGAAGGAGAGGGAGACTTTACAGGTTAACTAACCGCATAAAACCTTCAGCAACGTGTGATCAAAATGCTATGGCAGGAAAAGCTTCCAGAAGCTGCTAGCTAATGAATGTGGAATAGTTAGGAAACAAACTTGTTAAAAATAGTGTAACATAAGGTTGGACCATTCTACGAAATTTATTTCATTACTGTTAAGAAGATGCATTGAAGGAAATAACAATCCTTATAGTCTGAAGAGAACAAATGGCAGTTGTAAGCACCTGGCTCGATTTCTACCACACTAAGCATGCACCTACAAGAATGAGTAGTGTTGGATGTTTAATTTACACTTGTGGCAGTTAAGGTAACTTTCAATTGATGAGCACAATGATACTGAGGACCGTGGTACCTATTAGACACGTAGTAGGGCATAACCATAGTGATCACGCAGCACAGTTGTATGTGTGAAATTCATGTGGATATCAAGATGCATGATATCAACAAGAAATTGTTTTACGAAAATTTACTCTGTAATGTGCCATTCTCCGGACTCCCTCTTGTGTTTAACAACACGAAGGTAATACACAGCCAAGTAAAAGAACATTTCTCGTGGAAACTCAACCGGCTACGCTCGTATGTCAGACATGTCCACAAGTTTGTGATGAATAATTTAGGAGAGTCTTCATAATATTCAGTAATAGTTCAGTTCAGAACACAGTAAAAAATACTGGATGTCCAGAAAAGATTTATGTTTGTTTGTGGAAATGTGAGATTTCTCGTGTGTGCCAGGGTCAGCGACGCATATAGAGCACCTGTCGCTGCAGCGCCTGCTGCCGAACACGGACCACTACATGACGTACGAGGGCTCGACGACGCATCCTGGCTGCTGGGAAACCACCGTCTGGATCATCGTCAACAAGCCCATGTACATCTCCAGGCAAGAGGTGCCGTGCTGAGACAGCCACATTTTACAACGTGTTGCATGTTGTTTAAGTGCTGCCTGTTTCCTTTCTGTCCTTTACTTTATTGTAGTGAAGTCTGTTTTTCGACTACTTGTTCCACACTTTTGTCAGTAACAAATTTAGTGGTAATCTAATCGCCAAATTTCTGTACAAAAATAGTTCGTCAAGTCAGTTCTACACCAATCAAATGGTAGTCTATATACATGCATGTTGTCCCTTCTGGACGTTGTTGAATACTTTGATTGTCTGGGAAACACATGATGATACCAGCAAAACAGATGCCTATCCCGAGTAACTTTCTTAACGTATTTGTTCTCCCAGTAGCTACGTTTCTGTTCAGTTCAATCACATCATCATGAGGACGCACATAAAGGACATTCTGTGAGCGAAGTCCGAAACTCAACATAATCTTTTACATCTCTTACAATCTGTGTTTGTCACTGATGGTTTCTGTACATGTCATAAAAATGAAGAACGACTCTCGATTGCTTGATTGTGATATTCTGAATTATAGCTTGAATGTAAATGTACTGTTCGTATTTGCTTATGTGTAATCCAGATCCTGTTATTTGTAATCTTTAAATAAACATAATGATACGATAACTATTTGCACATACAGATATTCGATTCAGTTACATTCTTCACTCAGCTGTCAACATAGAGCACGTTTATGATAAACATAACCAAGAAATTCTGTAACAGACAGTTACATGTATGAAGTCACAATCTGACGATGTGATGCACCTGAAAATTGAATATTCCTAGTAGGGGAGCTTGTGATAAAATGAAACATGTTTTGCTTAAAACAAAATATTTAGTTTAAAGATGTGGCATTCCATCAGAAATGACCCAATTATCAATTTATGTGTCTGTTATAAAGGATCAAGAGCAGTGTAAGGGAGGACCATACTATGAAATTTGAACAAAACTGTAAAATATGTTGCTCGTTTATCTATTTGTTAATCAAGTTAAACTATAGTCCGCCAGAAAAATGTATACACTCTTTGTCAGCTCTATTGAGATATCAATATTGTCGTTCGATTTGAGTTACGAGTGTGTTGTAGTATGGTCTTTGGTTCACCAGATGTTACTTCTTTCATCTCGGTATTCAGAAAACAAGATGGCTGGAGCTCGCTTGACATTCGAGCAACGAAAATGTATTGTGAAGTAGTTTTACAATTTTGATAATGCCGTTGGAGGTGGGAGTTTGAAACAGAACCGCCAACCCATCTACCAGTTAAACGATCACTGACAAGTTTGAATTGTATGGAACGATTTGTGATATTCACAAATTAAGATCAGGAAGACAGCGTACAGCTAAAAGTCCTGCTTCGTCAGCTCTCGTGTTGGAAACGTTTGTTAATTCTCCACAGAAGTCGGCTACGCCGTGTGCACGTGAAGTAGGGGTTAGCAGTACAAGTATACAAAGAATTTTGAAAGCTGCGAAGTGGAAAGTTTACATTCCACGATTACTGCAAGCGATTAATGATGAAGAACCTGATTTCCAAATGCGAATGGTATCAGCAAATGATAACTGATGACGAACAATTTTTGAAGAATGTAATGGAAAGTGACGAGGCACAATATAAACTTAATGGAACCGTGAGTCGGCATAACAGTGTGTACTGGGCACAGGAAAATCCGCATGTTTATGTGGATAAAGCGGTCTATCTACAAGGGGTTCATGCGTAGAACCCGTTTTCTTTGAAGCTTTTGTCACTGGAGAAGTGTACCTGGAAATGTTACGCACACCAGTTTAGCCAGGTATATGTGCACTTTATGGAGGTGATAAAGGGGTCTTCTACCAACAGGACGGGGCGCCACCACACTACAACCTAGCCGTACGATCTTTCCTGGATGACAATTTTCCGGGGTATTGGAGTGGACGAAGAGGGCCCATTAAGTTCCCTCCAAGGTCGTCAGATCGCACACCTATGGACTTTTGCTTGTGGAGAACTATGAAACATAACGTATATCGACGTAAGCCACTCACGCTGGGGGTACTTCGTCACGTGATTACAGCGACATGTGTGGCGATCTCCGCTGTTAACATCAACTGACGTAGTTGTGGCGACCGCTCGTTGTTCTGTTACGTGTATAGCCGCCAGCGGTGAACATTTTGAACATTTAAAGTACCATGTGTTAAACTGAAGGTTCTACAACATGTGTGATCAATTATTAAATGTAAAATAAGCACTTAAGAACTACTTTTTATTCCTTAAAGTGTGGATACATTTTTCTGGCGGACTCTGTATACGTTGACCTCACATAGCAGAGAACAACAAATTAGAGTGTAAAATTACGTTGAAATGTTTTATGCTCTGTAAACCACAACTACAATTCACAATTTAAAATTCTCCACGAAAACGGTCACGGTATGAGAACTTCAGTCTGAAACTTACTGCACAACACATGAGACAATTTCTAACACAAGACAAGCTGAGCCCAAGGTTCTCTATGCTCTGACGTTTCCAATGTCTCGATACAAAATAGTCTGTACCATTATATGCAGGAACTTCTCTACTGACATTCTTCAACTGGTCGGAGATACTACAAGATATCATTTCTCTTCCTTCTTCGTCACTAGAGTGTTGATGTTCATTTCTTTTCCTTTTCAGAAACGTTCGTTATTTGCCAGTACGAATTCCTGTCTCTATTCTTGATTTATTTGATGAATTGTTGGTTCAAGGGTGACCATGTAGACTTTTTGCTTTCAGAGCTTCTGTACTTGTGTTGACTTTTTTTCATGTCCATAGAACACCTTGCATATTTTTAGCAGAGGTAATTGGTCAGGGTAGCAGCCAAAAGTAATTCTCGACATATATTTGATGCCTCCTTCTTTTCTCTTGAGGCAGGAGATAGGTCTTGCGGCTTGACGTAGCCTGCAGGTGTTCCCCTAGATCGAGTGATGTTGTGCAGTACTTACAAGGGAAACTCCCCATCGCAACCCCCTCAGATTTAGTTATATGTTGACACAGTGAATAGGCCTTGAAAAACTGAACACAGATCGCTTGAGAAAACGGGAAGACGTTGTGTGGAACTATGAAAAAATAGGCAAAATATACAAACTGAGTAGTCCATGTACAAGATATGCAACATCATGGAGAGTGTAGCTCAGGAGCGCCGTGGTCCGTGGTTGGCGTCAGCAGCTGCGGAACGAGAGGTCCTTGGTTCAAGTCTTCCCTAAAGCTTAAATTTTTATTTTCAGACAATTATTTTGCGAAGCTGCACAGGTACACAGAGCAGTATTGTTTACGTGATCGTGTGTCAGTTATCAAAGTTCAGGTACTCACACATAATCAACTTCGCTCTCCAAAATTCCAGGACATGTTCAGATTTGGTTGGATATATGCAGGATTTGACGGTCTACACAAGGAAAGATTTGAAAACGTTAAAAACATATGTTTTGACAGAGCACAGGGAAAACCGTGCGACTGTAAAACTGTTGCATTCATTTGTTGTTTTCATCACTTTTTTGGGAGTGATTATCACATCCACAAGAAAACCTACATCGGGCAAGGTAGAAGAATCTTTTTACTCATTCGCCAAGTGTACAAGTTAGGGGGGTCGACAACATATTCCTGCCATGTGACGCACATGCCGTCACCAGTGTCGTATAGAATATATCACAAGTGTTTTCCTGTGGAGGAGTCGGTTGACCTATGACTTTGCTATCAAATGTTTTCGGTTCCCATTGGAGAGGCACGTCCTTTCGTCTACTAATCGCACGGTTTTACGGTGCGGTTACAAAACACAGACAATAAACTTATTACATTGAACAGAGACGTCAATGAACGAACGGACAGATCATAACTTTGCGAAAATAAAGATAATAAACTTTTGACGCGAGGGAAGACTTGAACCAAGGACCTCTCGTTCCGCAGCTGCTCACGCTAACCGCGGGACCACGGCGCTCCTGAGCTCACCTTCTCCTTGATGTTATTTTTTTTAATGTAAATTACGGACCGAGGCTCGAACTCGGGACCTTCGCCTTTCGCGGGCAAGTGCTCTACCAGCTTTTTTTTCAGGCGCTCTATCCATCCTCTTTTTCCCAGCAATCCTATTTTTAACCACTTTTATTTTTTATATTTTATTCATTTCTTTTTTTTCTTTTTAGGATGGTCAGGGCGTGGTAGACGCCGCACTAGCAGTGGGGTCTCTTCACGGCACTGCCAGTGCGTCGAGGCCCAAACCCCTCCCACCCCTTATTTCATGTTCCCTGTTGGGTCACAGCACTAAGTGTGCAGAAATCTTAACACAAAATTCCCATTCCACGATGTAAGAAAGACAAAGAAACCTCTTCTCTGAGTAGAAATTGAACACTGATAAAAACTTAACAATTCTTCTTGAATCACATAAATACTTTGGAAGTCGAACACGAGTAGTTCTGAACAAAATGTTTTGAAAAACAAAACTTTTCGTGTAACACAGAAGTTCCGGAAGCAAGGTAATAGTAAATAATAATAAGAAACCAAGTGACTTTTAATTTTCTTCTGTTCATTCTCGTTCAAGGTGCTGTAGTGGTTCCACATATTTAACCAACACCCATTATTTCAAAAATGATCTTCAGCATGTTGCAGTAGTGCTTCTTGTGTTTGCGATACGTCCTGATTTTTGCATATTCACACTTCATGTAAACGCGGAATTCTATCTCGTTGTCCAACCCAAGTTTGTGGGTGACATAACTAACATATTTTCCCAGTAACCAGCTAATGGCGTTGGTTTTTAATTTCGGAAACTATGTCGTGTCTGGTCTCAGGAGGAGCGATGGCTTTGTATATTCCCGCAGAGGATCTGGTGAGAAAGGCGATTTGTTGCCTGATCCAATTCCAGTTATGCACATTGCCACCAGAGGTGAATCTGTGGATGAGTGTATCCACCAGACTGCATTTTACACAAAGGTGTGTCTGGTTTAAACCGATCCCATATAGTATCTCGTTGGTGCTGATGACATTGTTAATTGTTTTGTACCATGCGGAAAAAGCGTCTGTAGATAGCCCGGCATAGTTGATGTTCCGCCATACAGCTTTCCAGTCACAATTTGGGAATTTCGTTTCAATTTTGTTTCTGCCCTCATTTAACTTCCTTTCAAGTATGATGTCGCGCGCTGTGATACATGCGTTGCTTCTGATTTCGTCACTAAGATAACTTTCTTCGAGGAAAAAGTTCCTCACATACTGTAGACGGGCATTAACCCTACGCACATCAATCGGTGCTTGCAGGCTATGGGGTGTCACAGCCTCAAAGAGCTTTGCGGTTATACATTGTGGAAGTTCTCTGAGTATATGGAAAGTCCGTTTGAGGAACAGAGCAGACGCTTTATTGCGAATATCCACCAAAACGAGGACCCCGTTTCTGACATCCAGTATAACGGTAGTCGCACCAACCCTGAATATGTCTCCTCGCCATAAATAATTAGTAACAGTGGACATGATCCCTTTCGCTACTAGTTTAGGGATTGGAAATACCTGCGCAGTGAAATACGCTTTAGACAAAACGCAGGAGTTGATGAATCTGACTTTTTGCACCAGGTCCATTGTTCGATGGATGTTCTCCATTACAGCACCATGAACTTTCCTCCTAGTTTCCGTCCAGTTAGAAGCAGCCATCCGCATCGGACATGCCTTTAAGGTTATTCCCAAAGTTCTAGGAGGAGGAGGATATTAGTGTTTAACGTCCCGTCGACAACAAGGTCATTAGAGACGGAGCGCAAGCTCGGGTGAGGGAAGGATGGGGAAGGAAATCGGCCGTGCCCTTTCAAAGGAACCATCCCGGCATTTGCCTGAAGCGATTTAGGGAAATCACGGAAAACCTAAATCAGGATGGCCGGAGACGGGATTGAACCGTCGTCCTCCCGAATGCGAGTCCAGTGTGCTAACCACTGCGCCACCTCGCTCGGTTCCCAAAGTTCTATGTTTGTTGTCTTGTTTTGCCCATGACAGTCGGAGGTGATCTAGGCCCCGTAGATTCAATATTTGACTTTTGTTTTCATTTGCTGTCGCTCCCGACGCTAGACAATATCTTTGGATTTCTCTTTCCAGTGCAACTGTCTCCTCCTTATTCCTTATTACAACGCCCACGTCATCAGAATCAGCTCGTATGACAGTTTTCTCACCACTCAAAGCTATGCCTGTTAATCTTGCGTGGACAGTGCGGAGGGAGGGCTCTAAAGATACGGAAAATAAAAACATAGGTAAGGGACTGCCTTGTGGAACCCCTCACCTTATCTGTATGGGTTTAGAAGTTTGGCCATTGATTGCTATTTTCGCAGTTATACCTGTTCCAATATTTCTTAGCATGCTGACAAGCTGAGGGTGGAAAGCCATTCTTGATAGCGTCGCGAAGAGGTATCTATGACTCACGCGGTCAAAAGCTTTGTTGAAATCTATAAAGATTAAAGAACATTTTATCCTTGTCACTGGGGTAATTGCAATGACGTCTCTGTATGCAGATCGTCTTTCGAATATCGTTCTGGTCGGAGAACAAGATTGATGATGACTCAATATTTTGTTGGAAAAGGCAGAGAGTCTTTTGTTGATAATACGCGAAATTATTTTGTAATCAGAATTTAGTAGCGAAAGAGGCCGAAAACTGTTTAAGTTGGTTTGGCCTTTACTCTTAGGAATCAGTACTATTTTACTTTCCTTAAACTCTGCAGGGACTGTTTTTCCGTTCAGGACCTCATTTGCCATGGAAGTGATCTTGTCCCCAATTATAGAACAGTAGCGGGCATAAAACTCCACAGGGAGGCCATCAAGTCCCGGAGATTTTTTGAGAGGTGAGTTACGCACTGCCTCATGCAACTTCATCTTTAGTAATAGGTGACAGGCTGCCAGCCTTGTCTGTTCCCGACAATTGTGGACCTAAAATAGTGAGAAGGTCCTCGAGAGCTGCATCTTCCACAGTGGTAGGGTCATATAAGGTATCATAGTACCTGTGGACTTCGTCCAGTATTTCTTTCTCGCATGTGAGCCTCGGCCGGCCGCGGTGGTGTAGCGGTTCAGGCGCTCAGTCCGGAGCCGCGGGACTGCTACGGTCGCAGGTTCGAATCCTGCCTCGGGCATGGATGTGTGTGATGTCCTTAGGTTAGTTAGGTTTAAGTAGTTCTAAGTTCTAGGGGACTGATGACCACTGAAGTTAAGCCCCATAGTGCTCAGAGCCATTTGAACCATTTTTTGTGAGCCTCGTACCAGTATGCGTCTGGACTTCATCAATAAAAGTTTGACGTCTGTTTTTAGCATGCCGCACCAAGTGATACAGAGAAGCTGTTTCATCTGCTACGACTGATGTGGCTTTCGAATTAATTTTTAGTCCCTCCATCTGTTGCCGTTTAGTGCTAAATAACTTGGCTTTTATTTTTTTGATATCACTCAGACGAATTACGTCATCATGGGAATGCTGATATAATTCTGTTAAAACTTTATAATAAAACTCCATTGTATTCCTCAACTCCCTGTGCCTCGCTGCACTAAACTGCATGACAACTTTCCGCAGCCTTGGTTTAGCCCTCATAGTCCACTAGTCAATGACTGTTGGGTGCTTGTCTACTGTGCGGAGGCACTGTTCCAGTTCTTCGTCAGTTAAAACAGAGATATTTAAATTCCATTGGCCTCTGAATCGACGGGTTGGCTGTACACTTAAATTAAAGCAAGTTAAAAGTTTACTGTGATCGCTAAAATACACGGGAATAGTGTCAAAGTTTAATACATAATTTTGCAAATTTGGTGACACGTAAATTCTATCTAGTCTGCTGCGGGAGTGGCTGGTTATGTGCGTGAACCCGACTGATGTCAGGTGCTGAAGTTCCCACACATCTTTAAGGTGTAGATCACCTACTAACTTTTTTAACTGTGGCGAGTAATTGAAATTGGGTTGTTGATCTTTCTGGTTTAAAACACAGTTAAAGTCTCCGCCTAGTGTAAGAGAACACGGATTTTTCCTCAATAAATAAATCAGTTCATCTTGAAAAAACTTCGCACGATCTAATGTGTGGGAATTTCCTGATGGGGTGTAAAGGTTAATCACTGTCACATCGAAAATTTTTATGCCTATGGCTCTTCCTGATTCTAGTCGTTCGATTTCAGTCACCGGAATGCCTCCCCTGATAAGAATGGCTGTACCGATATTGGCTTCCGTAGAAACATTTACAATTTAAAAAAAGCCTCGGATCCGAAATTCCGTTATCGCAACCTCTTGTAGCAACGCGATATCTGTCCCAGACTGGTACAAGAATTCTTTTAGTGCTGCCAATTTCAAGGGTGACTGTATTTTATTAATGTTAGTAGTAGTAATGCTATAAGCTTGCATCACAGACATACCAGAAGAAGCTATTTGGAATGAGGATCGGTATGATTATAGCATCAACGTGCTTCTTTACAATTCACGATATTTACAAGCTGTGTGCCCATTACATGTACTAGCTTCCTAGAAAAATTTTCACTGCTGTTAAACAAAGTGCTCGAGAAGAAAAGTATCCTGAAATCCTGACAATGCAATGCTATAAGTCACTGTGGCCCTTCTTTTTCTCCTCTTCCGTGTTGGCCCTGATGACTTCATATTTAATATTCTTGATGTCTTTCTTCTCTGGTGTGGCTTTCGCTTGATGACGCGTGACAGCAAGACCCGATTTCGGTCGCAGCCGCCGGTGGTGGCCGTCTGGCGCCACGACGGTGGCTTGCGAGTCGTCAATATTTGGCTCCGGCGTGTTGTCTGTTGTGTTGTCTTGCTGGCGAGGCGGTGATGCTTGTTCATTTCCTCCTTCGGTGCGGCGTTGCGCTTCGGAGTCAGCAGGTTGTTTACTTGGTACTTCCTCGTACTGTTCGCACTGTATGGGCTGTGCACTCGATGCGGTTATTGCAGCTGTGACCTGAGGCTCAGGGTCACATTTCCGTGAAAGGTCACTACCAGCTGCGTCACTATCTGTTCGTGGCGGTGTAAGTCCTTGTGCGGAAGTGGGAGCCACATCGACCTGCATTTCATCTCCTTTTTCCACTTCCAACAGATCTTCAGGACTGGGCTTAGGCTACCTGGCAACGGGTGTTTCACAGGAAGAGTCCTCATCAACATTTTTTTCAGTGTCCTCTGTTGTATTACTGGCTGGCAACAAATCGTTGTGTCCGCCGCTCGTGGTCTCGCGGTAGCGTTCTCGCTTCCCGAGCACGGGGTCCCGGGTTCGATTCCCGGCGGGGTCAGGGATTTTCACCTGCCTCGAGATGACTGGGTGTTTGTGTTGTCCTCATCATTTCATCATCATCCAGGAAAGTGGCGAAATTGGACTGAGCAAAGATTGGGTAATTGTACGGGCGCTGATAACCACGCAGTTGAGCGCCCCACAAACCAAACATCATCATCATCATCATCAACAAATCGTTGAGTGTTAATTTCCGGCGTTGCGTAAGGTTATTTGTTAGCACAAAAACACGGCGAGGGCAGTCCTGACGGAGGTGACCAGACTCGTTACATACATGACTTGTAGGGGTTTGCCCTGAGTACACAACATGCGCCTTGTTCCCGTCAACAAAGATGTGGGAGGGAATGTTTGCCTTCACTTCCATCTCCACGGAGCGAATGCCGTTAAAGCACTGCAGCTTGAAATGCGAAGCCCACCTTTGGTTAACTATTTGCCTGACAATCCCATTCCTTGAAAGGACATCTTTAATTTTCGAGTTGTCTACTTCTATGGGAATATTCAAAACCCTAACATTCCTAATTACAGACTCGTAATTCCGGAGTTTTACAGTACTTGTAGTACCATCACGGTGTATAAATTCCGTTTCATAACCAAATTTTTCCAGAAAGCGGTCTTTACTCACGGAATCGTTAAACTTTACAAAAATGCAATATTCATCAGAGTCTAGCTGCATGGTATGAACAGATTCAGAATGAAGGCCAATTACCTCGGTAATCCAGTTGTGTATTTAAAGTGAAGAGGGCTGTACTCAACGGGTGTACTTGTCGAAGGTGAAAATCACGGTGTTATTTCTCACGGAGTTTGCCATGGTGTTCTGCAGCGAAGAAAGCTCGGACAACGCCGAAATCCCAACGACACTACGTAGAAAGTCGACACGAACGAAGACCAAATGCTCAATTGATAACGCTTAATTCACGTGCAAAACGCCAATAAACGATCACGAAATACGAAAACACTGGCGTAAACACTGAACGTTCACAGAGCAAACTTGAGGAGCGTGCGACCGCTGCGACAGCTAAAGCCAGACTGTTGATGTTGCCTATATTGCGCATGGACTACTCAGTTTGTATGTTTTGCTTATTTTTTTCATAGTTCCCCACAACTTCTTCCTGTTTTCTCGATTGATCTGTGTTCAGTTTCTCAATGCCTATCCACTGTGTCAACATTTAACTAAATCTGAGGGGGGTGCGATGAGGAGGTTCCCTTGTTAGCACAGTGGACTTGCATTCGGGAGGACGACTGTTCAATCCCCGTCCGGCAATCCAGATTTAAGATTTCCGTGATATCCGTAAAGCGCTCCTGGTAAATTCTGGGATCGTTCCTATGAAAACGGCGTGGTTGATATCTTTCCCATTCCTTCCGTAATCCGAGCACCCGCTGCCTCTCTCACTGTCGACGAGGTATTAAACTTCATCTTCCTTCGTTCTTTCTCCTCTTTCACTCTACCCCTCCCTCAGCCCAAATTGTTTTCTACAAGTTACCTCGTTTTCAATTCCAGACAGATGTAGGCCATTATCTTCATCGTCTTGAAGTACGCCACGGCTGTCAACTGCCTGTTCTGTTTCTAGTTCAACTGCAGCGAAATCAGCCTGTTTGATACACCTATGTTTAGCAGGTAGATGCCGTTACCCTTTGAATACTTTGACCACTGTTGCACCGCTTGTCACTTTGAGCGATGCTTTCAGAGCCTCTCTGCAATGCTGTAGATATTCATACAGCCTGATCTGAGGGCCTGTGTAATCTACTAACTATAATTTGTCCTTATGGAGCCATGTTGACGTAGCTTATGGGTAGAACGAGGTGGCAAGCAGAGTACGGTCACATGATTCTCTTCTGCGTCCAGTGTGCATCAGTTACGAGCAAGACTGGTGATTCAGTTGTAGGTTACGTTCGTTCAATGAAGTCGGTAACACATCCAGTGAGAGCAAAGGGTTCCAATCAGCATGACGGATGACATTTTCCAATACTTTCAGGAGGAGCTGCCCTCATCACTGTGGCTAACTGACGTTTGTGAAAACCGCCGTCGGAAGTATGAAGTTCCCACCTGCAGCCAGACATGCAATCATCGTCACCAGACCTCCGTCTCTGAACTACCTATAGTTCCTGTTTTCTTCCCTATTGTTAATTAAATGAGGACTTTTTGTCGCATTACTGAGAGACGAGATTCGCTAACATTAAATATCTGTCACGAAGCTAACAATACTTAGTGAATCCTACTCCTTTTGAGGTTGAAGCTCTTCCGGCCATGTTTGCTTACAAATGGATTTGTTTTTGAAGTGGGTCCAGCTTGAGTAAAACTCAATTTGATCTTTTCTTCTATTTCCCAGACATGTTTCGCACCATCAGTAAGCATCTGTTCCCTTTATGTCAAACAGGGAAAATGTTCTTTACTACTTGTACATATACAAATTTGTATTTAAAGGAATAGTAATCAAATAAATGGCAAAACCCACGGCAGAAAGTACCAGGAACCACTAGCACGTGATCCGGTACAGGAAAATCATCACCTCAAGGCACCATTTACAATGTCAGAACTTACTGCAGCCATTTCCAGCTTGAAGATTAACAGAGCTCCTGGCATCGATGAACTTAGAGTCGAGCAAATTAAAAACTTTGGCAGTAATACCCTACAGTGGCTGCTAGATGTGATAAACGCATGTGTAGAAAGGCTCCATATTCCAGAGATGTGGAGGGGGGAAAGCCCGAGTGGTTGCAGTTCTGAAACTACGAAAGGACTCTGATGATCCAAAAAACTTCCAGCCTGTGTCTCTTTTATGTCACTGTTTTAATATCTTGGAACACCTGACGCTAAGTCGCATAGAAAGCGTCTTGGAACAACAGATCATCCCACAGTAGGCAGGTTTCCGACCAGGCAAATCGTGCTGTGATCAAGTCCTGAACGTGACCCAACATATCGAGGTTGGTTTGAGAGGAAACAGATTACGGGAGTGGCATTCAGAGACCTTTCAGCTGCATATGATACTGTAAACTATCGAAGGCTCCTTAGGCAAGTATATAAAGTGACAAGAGATTACCATTTAACATCACTGATAGGCACTTTCCTGCATAGTAGGAGATTTTTCGTCTGTCTCCAGGGCAAGAAGAGCAGGTGGAGTAATCAGAGGAATGGTCTACCTCAGGGAAGCGTCCTCGCCCCATCTCTGTATAATATATATACAAATGACCAACCATTGCCAAACATCACGCGCCGATTTATGTATGCCGATGACACTGCAGATACAGCCCAAGGTAACAACTTTATGGATGTAGAGGAGAAATTAACCAGTACCTTTGAAGCTCTCTCCCAGTATTATGAGGCAAACCACTTGAGGCCGAACCCTTTCAAGGCGCAGGTCTGTGCATTCCATTTAAAGAACAGGGAGGCAAATCGTAAATTAAATGTAATATGAAGAGGTGAACTTCCCGAGCATTGTAAAACGCCCAAAGATCTTGGTGTCACGTTGGATCGCACACTGACCTATAAACATCATTGTAATGCCACAAGGGAAAAAGTCTCAACTAGAAACAATATTATCAGGAAACTAACCAGCGCATCCTGGGGTGCAAACCCAAAAGTCCTGAGAACTTCACCCCTTGCGCTCAGTGTGTCAGCCGCGGAATACGCCGCTCCAGTATGGTCTGCATCAACACACGCGAGAAAAGTTGATGTCGCGGTGAATGAAATGGCACAGATTGTTACCGGATGCTTGAGGCCAACTCCAGTGCACAAAATGTACTTAATCATGGGGATCGCACCGCCCAACATACGACGTGACATCGCCGCCGAAGCCGAAAAAAACAAGCAAGAAAAGGACATGCGTCACCCTTTATATGGACACCAGCCTCCTGACCGACGGCTTTGTTCGAGGAAGTGTTTCCTGTCATGTACCCGAGCCCTGCAGAGAATCGTTTGAAAAGGTGGGAAATCGACCTGAGAAACCCCCATAAAGATATAAAAGAAAACTCGCGCCTGGTGGAGACCTACCATACACAGTCTGGAGAACCCTAAACCGTATGAGAGTGGTTCTGTCCAAGATCCCCAACACTAGCTTATCTGTCCATATTTAGACCAGCCCTGCACAATAATTGACTTACGGGAGGCAAATGACAAGGCCATATTGGCTGCTCATTTTTGGAAGTCTGAAGTCTAGTTCCAGACATGGAAAGTAAGTAAGTAATAAAATGCGCAACCATGCACCTACTAAAAATATGCACACACACACACATTGGAAGATAAACCACACAATCATACAAAACTCCCGCCCAGAACCCATTCAAGTGTTCAGCTGCCATCAACTTCTTCTCGTAGTTTGTAAATGGTGACAGTGACAGTTACATAGAATATTCTCAGTCGTCAAATTTCTTTGTAAATAACTTTTATTCATTACGTTCTGTATGGTTGCAAATGTTAAACTGTGACAGAGAAAAGTACAATAGAAAACATAAAAATTCAGCAAAACTACAGCGTGTAGTAACAAGGTATACATAGAAAATATGTCTGTTCCTCGAATTTGTAAACACTATTAAAAACACAAATTTATATGCGTACAAGCAGTAAACATCATTTATCCTATAAAAGTCGTACGCTGATGCTGAAACTTCAGATGTCTAGGAGGTAGAAGAAAAGATAAAATTGTGCTTTGCTCACGGTGAATGTCTACAAAAACAAATGTATTAATGTATCCTGTTTCCAGAAGGTAAAAAAAAAAACCATAAGTATCTCGGTTAAAACAGATGGCCGAGTAAGCCCTTCATGCTTTCTTACTGAAAGCTGATTCCTGAGTCTCCTCTATAAGTAGCCTTCAAACCATGTCGTCACGTATTGTACTACAGATTCCGTTGCTTACTGCTAACTGGTAAGCCATTTACTCTCGTCATTTCGAGTTAGTCCTTAAAAAGTCTTCTACATCACTAGGTAATATTAAGTTGCTTTCTATCCAATTTTTCATGCTTTAAATTATTTTGATCTACGTTCTTCCTAGCCATCTTTCTACAGAAGGTAGTTTCTGGTATGATGAATAACCTTGTTGCTTTATTTCTTTTAATGGCTTTGAGCACTATAGGACTTAACATCTGAGGTCATCAGTCCCCTAGAACTTAAAACTACTTAAACCTAACCAAACTAAGGACATCACACACATCCATGCACGAGGCAGAATTCGAACCTGCGATCGTAGCGGTAGCGCATATCCAGACCGAAGCGCCTAGAACCACTCAGCCACGCAGGCCGGCCTGCTTTATTTTCTATTGTCGTCCTATACCTGCCAGGATTTATTGCTATAACGATGAGCCATTTCTGTCACATTCCCCCCTTTTCAGGCCATAACCTTCTTCACGACATAGTATCACCTACTAGACTGCAGAGTGGTTGCAATATGCAACAGAGAGTTTCGTACTTCACGCGACGCCATTTTGGAAAGCACCAATGAAATTGTGCTTTCAATAAAAATTTACACCAACTGAAACCATTACCTGCGACTTTAATTCTACTACTACACTGAAGAGCCAAAGAAACTGGTACATCTGCCTAATATCGTGGAGGGTCCTCGCGAGCACGCAGGAGTGCCGCAACACGACTTGGCATAGACCCGAATAATGTCCGAAGTCGTGCTGGAAGGCACTGACACCGTGAATCCTGCCATGCTGTCCATAAATTCTCAAGAGTACGTGGGGATGGAGATCTCTTCTGAACAGCACGTTCAAGGCATCTAAGATATGCTCAATTATGTTTATGTCTTTGGTGACTGGTGGCCAGCGGAAGTGTTTAAACTCAGTAGAGTGTTCCTGGAGCCAGTCTGTAGGGATTCTGGACGTGTGGGGTGTCGCATTGTCCTGCTGGAATTTCCCATGTCCGTTGGAATGCACATTGGACTTGAATGGATACAGGTCGTCAGACAGTATTCTTACGTACGGAGCTAGACGTACCAGCGGTCCCATATCACTCCAACTGCACACTTCCCACACCATTACAGAGCCTCCACCAGCCTGAACAGCCCCTGCTGAAATGCAGGGGCCATAGCCGTACACGTCCGTCTGCTAGATGCAATTTGGAATGAGGCTCGTCCTCTCATCAACAGTGCAATGTCGGTGTTGGCTGGCCCAGGCGAGGCGCAAAGCTTTGTGTAGGGCGGCTCCGAAAGCCCGTATCGATGATGTTTCGTTGAATGGTTCGCACGCTGACCATTGCTGATGCCCAAGTATTGAAATCTGCAGTAATTTGCGGAAGGGTTGCACTTTTGTCACTTTGAACAATTCCTCTTCAGGCACCGCTGGTCCCGTTCTTGCAGGATCTTTTTCCGGCCGCAGCGATGTCGGAGATTTGATGTTTTACCGGGTTCCTGATATTCACGGCACACTCGAGAAATGGTCTTACGAAAAAGTCCCCACTTCATCGCTACCTTGGAGATTCTGTGTCCCATCGCTCATGCTCCGACTATAATACCACGTTCAAACTCACTTAAATCACGATAACTTGCCATTGTAGTAGCAGTAACCGTTCTAACAACTGCGTCAGACACTTGTTGTCTTATATAGGCTCTGCCGACAACAGTGCCGTATTCTGCATGTTTTAATATCTCTGTGTTTGAATACGCATAGCTTACCAGTTTCTTTGGCTCGTAAGTGTAACTCATCAAGGAGAAGCAGCATGCTAATTTATAAATAAATGTTAAGTGTAGGAATATATGAGTTGATCTTGCAAAAACGTTTCGGAACTGCAATGCAGACTGTGTCTACTCACAGCGGTACATAGTGTGATACTAATGAGTGCTGCGTCTACTGACCAAAACAGAACATTACAGGTGTGACAACCACGTCTTCCACCAGATGACGAATGTATATAACACTGTCCTGTTTCACATTACAAACATGTTTCATATTACCGCCACTTTCCACGCCAAATTACATATATTCTGCGAGTGAAGAATGGGCTCTTTCGACAATATTCACACACAATAGTGCGTGGTAGATTTTGCCCAATTGACTACGCGTTACACATCAAAAAATATTGAACATTCGTCTCAACTTTATGAAAGGTTGGTTAAGGATGTAATTTCACTCTTATTTGAAAGTTTCTGTAAGGAGTATTCTGGATTCCATATGATTTAAGGTTTTCGCCAGCTTTACAGTTATGAGTTGGGTTGGGTTCTTTTGAGGCAGGAGACCAGAGAGCGAGGTCATCGGTCTCGTCGGATTAGGGAAGGACGGGGCAGGAAGTTTGCCGTGCACTTTCATAGGAACCATCCTGGCATTTGCCTGGAGCGATTTAAGGATATCACGGAAAACCTAAATCAGGATGGCCGGACGCGGGATTGAACCGCCGTCCTCCCGAATGAGTGTCCATTGTGGTAACCACTGCGCCACCTCGCTCGGTCTTTACAGTTATGACTAAAGTGTTCACTGTCGTTCAATTACATATTCCGTAAGTGCCGTACTTAGCTGCTCTGTCCCGGGTTCCCGGGTTCGATTCCCGGCGGGGTCAGAGATTTTCTCTGCCTCGTGATGGCTGGATATTGTGTGATGTCCTTAGGTTAGTTAGGTTTAAGTAGTTCTAAGTTCTGGGGGACTGATGACCATAGATGTTAAGTCCCATAGTGCTCAGAACCCTTTGAACCATTTTTAGCTGCTCTGTGACTAACTATATGACATACACACAAATAAATAATTTATTATTTCTCGGTTCCTCTCAAGTGGTACACTGTAAGGCAAAAATAGTTGTGCACCACGGAATTATCTGAATGGGACGGATATGAGTAGTTGTGGTGTGCATGCACAGATAAACACATCATTACAGTGTCAAAAAGATCCGATGATTTATTCAAGAGAAAGAGCTCCACAAATTGAGCTCTGCCAACCTCTGGCCCTTATGCATTCAGTTATTCTACTTGGCATTGATTGATAGCGTTCTGGGATGTCCTCCTGGGGGATATCGTGCCAAATTCTATCTTACTAGCGCGTTAGCTCCTCAGGTTCCAGAGATGGTTGGATGGCAACTATTATTATGCTCCCTGCCGGTCAAGGAAGGGTTCGCAAGCAAGAAGACAAGTCGTAGAATCTCTTGTCGTATGCGAGCGGGCATTATCTTGCTGAAATAGAATCCCAGGATGGCTTGCCGTGAAGGGCGTCGCATATCGTCGAGTTATCGCTGTGCTGTACAGGTGCCGTACGTAATAATCAAAGGGTGAGTCTAATGAACTGAAATGTCACCGCAGACCATTACCTCAGGCTGTCAGGCTTTATACCGGCCGATAGACATTCATCTTCGTATCCCATCGTTGTCCGGGGTGTCCTCACACGTCTAGGGCCCGGAATCTCACTGACTGTAATAGAATTATCTTTAGTGATGAGACCGGCTTCGAACTGAGCCACGACGACTGGGGAAGCTGTGTCTGGAGGTGGCGTGGAATATCGACCACCAAACGACCCGACAACAGCGAGTGATGGTCTGCGGTGCCTCTTTCCATGTTGTTGTTGTTGTGGTCTTCAGCTCTGAGACTGGTTTGATGCAGCTCTCCATGCCGATCTATCCTGTGCAAGCTCCTTCTTCTCCCAGTACCTACTGCAACCTACATCCTTCTGAATATGCTTAGTGTATTCATCTCTTGGTCTCCCTCTATGATTTTTACCCTCCACGCTGCCCTCCAATGCTAAATTTGTGATCCCTTGATGCCTCAGGACATGTCCTACCCACCGATCCCATCTTCTTATCAAGTTGGGCCACAAACATCTCTTCTCCCCAATCCTATTCAATACCTCCTCATTAGTTACGTGAACTACCCACCTAATCTTCAACATTCTTCTGTAGCACCACATTTCGAAAGCTTCTATTCTCTTCTTGTCCAAACTATTTATCGTCCATGTTTCACTTCCATACATGGCTACACTCCATACAAATACTTTCAGAAACGACTTCCTGACATTTAAATCTATACTCGATGTTAACAAATTTCTCTTCTTCAGAAACGCTTTCCTTTCCATTGTCGGTCTACATATTATATCCTCTCTACTTCGACCATCATCAGTTATTTTGCTCCCCAAATAGCAAAACTCCTTTACTACTTTAAGTGTCTCATATCCTAATCTAATTCCCTCACCAACATCCGATTTAATTAGACTACATTCCATTATCCTCGTTTTGCTTTTGTTGATGTTCATCTTATATCCTCCTTTCAAGACACTGTCCATTCCGTTCAACTGCTCTTCCAAGTCCTTTGCTGTCTCTGACAGAATTACAATGTGATCGGCGAACCTCAAAGTTTTTATTTCTTCTCCCTGGATTTTAATACCTACTCCAAACTTTTCTTTTGTTTCCTTAACTGCTTGCTCAATATACAGATTAAAAAAGATCGGGGAGAGGCTACATCCCTGTCTCACTCCCTTCCCAACCACTGCTTTCCTTTCATGCCCCTCGACTCTTATAACTGCCATCTGGTTTCTGTACAAATTGTAAATAGCCTTTCGCTCCCTGTATTTTACCCCTGCCACCTTTAGAATTTGAAAAAGAGTATTCCAGTCAAAATTGCCAAAAGCTTTCTCTAAGTCTACAAATGCTACAAACGTAGGTTTGCCTTTCCTCAATCTTTCTTATAAGATAAGTCGTAAGATCAGTATTGCTTCACGTGTTCCAACATTTCTACGGAATCTAAACTGATCTTCCCCGAGGTCGGCTTCTACCAGTTTTTCCATTCGTCTGTAAATAATTCGCGTTAGTATTTTGCAGCTGTGACTTCTTACACTGACAGTTCGGTAATTTTCACATCTGTCAACACCTGCTTTCTTTGGGATTGGAATTATTATATTCTTCTTGAAGTCTGAGGGTATTTCGCCTGTCTCGTACATCTTGCTCACCAGATGGTAGAGTTTTGTCAGGACTGGCTCTCCCAAGGTCGTCAGTAGTTCTAATGGATTGTTGTCTACTCCCAGGGCCTTGTTTCGACTCAGGTCTTTCAGTGCTCCGTCAAACTCTTCACGCAGTATCGTATCTCCCATTTCATCTTCATCTACATCCTCTTCCATTTCCATACTATTGTCCTCAAGTACATCGCCCTTGTATAGAGCCTCTATATACTCCTTCCACCTTTCTGCTTTCCCTGATTTGCTTCGAACTGGGTTTCCATCTGAGCTCTTGATATTCATACAAGTGGCTCTCTTTTCTCCAAAGGTCTTTTTAATTTTCCTGTAGGCTGTATCTATCTTTTCCCTAGTGAGATAAGCCTCTATATCCATTTGTCCTCTAGACAAGCCTGCTTAGCTATTTTGCACTTCCTGTCGATCTCATTTTTGAGACGTTTGTACTCCTTTTTGCCTGCTTCATTTACTGCATTTTTATATTTTCTCCTTTCATCAATTAAATTCAATATTTCTTCTGTTACCCAAGGATTTCTACTAGACCTCGTCTTTTTACCTACTTCATCCTCTGCTGCCTTCACTACTTCATCCCTCAGAGCTACCCATTCGTCTTCTACTTTATTTCTTTCTCCATTCCTGTCAATTGTTCCCTTATGCTCTCCCTGAAACTCTGTACAACCTCTGGTTCTTTCAGTTTATCCAGGTCCCATCTCCTTAAATTCCCACCTTGCAGCTTCTTCAGTTTTAATCTACAGTTCATAACCAATAGATTGTGGTCAGAGTCCACATCTGCCCCTGGAAATGTTCTACAATTTAAAACCTGGTTCCTAAATCTCTGTCTTACCATTATATAAACTATCTGATACCTTTTAGTATCTCCAGGGTTCTTCCATGTATACAACCTTCTTTTATGATTCTTCAACCAAGTGTTAGCTATGATTAAGTTATGCTCTGTGCAAAATTCTACCAGACGGCTTTCTCTTTCGTTTCTTAGCCTCAATCCATATTCACCTACTATGTTTCCTTCTCTCCCTTTTCCTACTGTCGAATTCCAGTCACCCATGACTATTAAATTTTCGTCTCCCTTCACTACCTGAATAATTTCTTTTATCTCATCATACATTTCTTCAATTTCTTCGTCATCTGTAGAGCTAGTTGGCACATAAACTTGTACTACTGTAGTAGGCATGGGCTTCGTGTCTATCTTGGCCACAATAATGCGTTCACTATGCTGTTGGTAGTAGCTTACCTGCACTCCTATTTTTTTAATCATTATTAAACGTACTCCTGCATTACCCCTATTTGATTTTGTATTTATAACCCTGTATTCACGTGACCAAAAGTCTTGTTCCTCCTGCCACCGAACTTCACTAATTCCCACTATATCTAACTTTAACCTATCCATTTCCCTTTTTAAATTTTCTAACCTACCTGCCCGATTAAGTGATCTGACATTCCACGCTCCGATCCGTAGAACGCCAGTTTTCTTTCTCCTGATAACGACGTCCTCTTGAGTAGTCCCCGCCCGGAGATCCGAATGGGGGACTATTTTACCTCCGGAATATTTTACCCAAGAGGACGCCATCATCATTTAATCATACAGTAGAGCTGCATGTCCTCGGGAAAAATTACGGCTGTAGTTTCCCCTTGCTTTCAGCCGTTCGCAGTACCAGC
Organism: Schistocerca cancellata; assembly: GCF_023864275.1. NCBI lineage: Eukaryota > Metazoa > Arthropoda > Insecta > Orthoptera > Acrididae > Schistocerca > Schistocerca cancellata. The sequence goes on along the minus strand of NC_064633.1, from coordinate 563,968,571 downwards.
ACAGCAAGGCCGTTTTGGTTAATGTTACAAGGCCAGATCAGTCAATCATCGAGACTGTTGCCCCTGCAACTACTGAAAAGGCTGCTGCCCCTCTTCAGGAACCACACGTTTGTCTAGCCCCTCAACAGATACCCCTCCGTTGTGGTTGCATCTACGGTACGGCTATCTGTATCGTTGAGGCACACAAGCCTCCCCACCAACGGCAAGGTCCATGGTTCATGGGGGGAGCGACATCATTTGGTTGTCATCCGTGGCACAGATGCAGCACAGCGGTACGTCGACGATATTCTACGCCTAACGATATTGCCCTTCCTGACAAGTCATCTTAGCTTATATTTCAACAAGATAATGTCCGCCTGCAAAAGACGAGGCATTTTAGTGCTTCTCTTCGTACTTGCTAAGGCGCACCGTCCAGAAAGATCGCCGGATCTCTCCACAGTTGAGAACTTTTGGAAGATTAGGGCCCTCCAACCCGCTCGAGATTCTGACAACATTTCGACAGATTTGACACGAAATCCCTGAAGAGAATATACAAAGAGTCTAAGAGTAATGCCAAGCTGAATAACTGTTTGCTTGAGGCTAGAGGTGGAACTTCGCGTTACTGACTTGTTAAGTTCTTTCTCGTGAATAAATCTTCCAATTTTTCTGAAATTTTAAGTCTGTACACGTGCATCGCATCCATCGGTTTCCGTCTCATTCGTATAAATCCTTCGTTGTCCGTCATTTTCTTTCTCTTAGAATTTGTTAAGGTATTTTAAAGATTATTGTCTCATCGATATCCTGGTTATTCGAAAAGTTGCTCATATGTTTCTAACAACATGCTCTCCATGCGATATCGATAATAAACACTACTGGTAGCGTTTTCTTCTGGAGATGGCAATCCGAGTGCCATGCTTCACTTTCTTGTTTAAGAAAAAACTATGTGCTGTTTTTGCTGATGGCTTCTCTGTTGCAGTCCCGCTTTCAATCACACTCAATTCCGTTTAAATCAGGCAGACTGTGAAGCTACAATCTGTCATTATTAGCCGGCCGCGGTGGTCTAGCGGTTCTAGGTGCTTAGTCCGGAACAGCGCGACTGCTACGGTCGCAGGTTCGAATCCTGCCTCAGGCTTGGATGTGTGTGATGTCCTTAGGTTAGTTAGGTTTAAGTAGTTCTAAGTTCTAGGGGAATGATGACCGCAGATGTTAAGTCCCATAGTGCTCAGAGCCATTTGAACCATTTTTTGTCATTATTACTTGCCCTTCGGTAGTGATATTGATGTAACCAATTTGAAGATTGGCAGTTTGGCTGATTTAATTCAGATTGAGTATACTTGAGTAACTTATAGTGAGGAAATAAAAACTTGTTTTTATATTAAAAAATAAAAAATTGAAAGTGTAGCTGTGAAGTGTTACTTAAATAATTGTGCCTGATCATTTACAAATTCACACCCAATGTTTCCCTCCGAAGATAATCTCTACATCTAATCTACGTGATTACTCTGCTATTCACAGTAAAGTGCCTGGAAGAGGGTTCAATGAACCACCTTCAAGCTGTCTCTCTACCGTTCCACTCTCGAATGGCACGCGGGAAAAACGAGCACTTAAATTTTTCTGTGCGAGGCCTGATTTCTCTCTTTTTATCGTGATGATCATTTCTCCCTATGTAGGTGGGTGCCAACAGAATGTTTTCGCAATCGGAGGAGAAAACTGGTGATTGAAATTTCAAGAGAAGATCCCGCCGCAAAGAAAAACACCTTAATTTTAATGATTGCCACTCCAATTCACGTATCATGTCTGTGACACTATCTCCCCTATTTCGCGATAATACAAAACGAGCTGCCCTTCTTTGTACTTTTTCGATGAAGGTGATAATAAAGTCTTGATTACTGAAAATGTTTTCATTGCAAAGCATCAAGCCGGGAAAGTGTGGACGGATGGTTTCGTAATATTCGTGATCTAAAGATTTAACACCGCTTTTTGGGACGAATTACAGATATATTTTCTTTGTCTCCTGCAGTGTTTCCGTACTACTGTTGATTGTTATCCTTCAGTCGAGTACGAATATTTACACCCGGCAGTTCCCGTGGTGTCAACAGACAGAATTACGCTATCTTTGCCAGAACCAAGTTTTATCCTCTCGCTTCTATTTCATATTCATCATCATCATCGACACAAGCATGACGCCACGTTACACTTACACTCACTACACTCATGTAGACGAAACGATGTAGTTTGGGACATCTACTGTACACGTTATCAAGTAGGGTAGTACTAGGCTGTTAGACTCACAGGCGTCTAAATCAAATGCGTCCGCTGACGCACCATGCGGTGTCTTGCGTTGCAGATGTACTCGCTGAGGATGCTGATGCAGGGTCCGAAGGAGGAGCCGAAGGCGCCTCTGGAGAACAACGTGCGACCGCCGCAGCACCTGCACCACCGCACCGTCAGGACCAACATCGACTTCACGTGGCCCTCGTCCACCCTCGAGAAGGTAAAGATATCTCTGTAACTTCTCATCTCTGCTGTACATTAACATTAACGTCGTATTTTGTATCCGTTCCTCATCAGTTTTCGCCAAGACTTACCTGGTGACCAAAAAGTCAGTATAAATTTGAAAACTGAATAAATCACGGAATAATGTAGATAGAGAGGTACAAATTGACACACATGCTTGGAAAGACATGGAGTTTTATTATAACAAAAAAAAAAAAAAATACAAAAGTTCAAAAAATGTCCGACAGATGGCGCTTCATCTGATCAGAATAGCAATAATTAGCATAACAAACTAAGACAAAGCAAAGATGATGTTCGTTACAGGAAATGCTCAATATGTCCACCATCATTCCTCAACAGTAGCTGTAGTAGAGGAATACTGTTGTGAACAGCACTGTAAAGCATGTCCGGAGTTATGGTGAGGCATTGGCGTCGGATGTTGTCTTTCAGCACCCCTAGAGATGTCGATCGATCACGATACACTTGCAACTTCAGGTAACCCCAAAGCCAATAATCGCACGGACTGAGGTCTGGGGACCTGGGAGGCCAGGCATGACGAAAGTGGCGGCTGAGCACACGATCATCACCAAACGACGCGCGCAAGAGATCTTTCACGCGTCTAGCAATATGGGGTGGAGTGCCATCCTACATAAACGTCGTACGTTCCAGCAGGTGTTTATCAGCCAGGCTGGGGATGATGCGATTCTGTAACATATCGGAGTACCTCTCACCCGTCACGGTACCAGTTACAAAACCAGAATCATGCATGTCCTCGAAGAAAAAAGGCCCGATTACGGTAGATGTGGTAAATCCAACCCATACCGTGACTTTCTCGTTGTCCAATGGAGTTTTCACGACAGTTATAGAAGTTTCGGTAGCCCAAATTCTGCAGTTGTGGGCGTTGACAGACCCTCGGAGCGTGAAATGAGGTTCGTCGGTCCACAACACGTTACTCAACCAATCGTCATCTTCCGCCATCTTTTAAAACGCCCACACCGCAAATGCCCTCCGCTTCATTAAATCGCCAGCTAACAGTTCATGATGCCGATGGATGTTGTACTGATAGCATCACAGGGTACGCCTAAGTGCCAACCAAACAGTAGTGTATGGAATGCAGGTGCGACGTGCGACTGCACGACCGCTGACTTCCCCGTGCATAGACGAACCCGCTACAGTCTCCATTTCTTCCTGAAATGTCTCAGCAGCATTACGCCTTGTGCTCGGTCGGCCACTACGGGGTCTATCGTCTAAACAACCTATGGCTTCGAACTTCGAATTCATTCTCGCTACAGCTGCATTTGTCAACGGACCTTTACCCGTTCGAGTCTCCTTCCCATGGCGATAGGATCGTAACGCTGAACTAGCACATTCCCCATTAGGATAATACAGCTTCACTAAAAGCGCCTTTTCAGGTAACGTCAATATGCTGCGACTGCTGGCGCAACTGATTCTCTCTCTCATTATAGCTCCGTTTATACACGATTGCCATGCGCAGTCGCTGTCGTTTTGCTGTCCAGCGCCACCTGTCGGCCATTTTGTGAACTTCGTTTTTCTTTTTTTGGTTCTAATAAAACCCCATGTCATTCCAAGCATGTTTGTCAATTTTTACCTCTCTATCTACATTATTCCGTGGTTTATTAAGTTTTCAAATTTATACTGAAGTTTTGATCATCCGGTACTTCCTTGCACTTATGGTACTAGTGCCTGTTCCGTCGGCCATTATTTCGGAAGAAATTGCCAACTGTAAGACAAAAGAATGAAAGTGTTTATAGGAAGGGAAAGAAAAACAGAAAGGCATAGAGAGAATGAAGGGAGAAGAGGGAAGAGGGAAAAGGAGATAAAAGGAACCTGTAGGGTGCAGTAGTTATGCAGTGACTGGAAGGTGAGCACCAAATAGGAAAGGGATGAGAACAATACCAAACCAGTGGCTATTCGGAAGACTTCGAACATATTACGTGGTGTAGCAAGGAGCAGAAAGCTCCTTTTCCTAAACTGGAAGGCGAAATTCTTAGGCAAGATGATGATCCTTTATATGGTTTAATAGCAGAGCACCAGTTGGTAAAGGATCATTTAATACAGTCGGCAGTGTCAGGATATATGTAGATTCTAGGTGATATCACGAGTTGTAACACAGAGAGTTTCCAGAGACGTTTAGAGCACATGTCGACATCTCTTTAGCGCTCCAGCGCGGTCCTTATACAAAGAGAAGGACTAAAATAAAATTAATATTGCCGTTTCATTCACTAACTGTGGTTGCTTATACAGGGTGGGGAAGATACAACTGGCCCGGACGAGTGGATAAAATTGATATGGATGTATGCATATAACCACACCCCTTGGCGCGCACCGAGTTACTCCCAACAGGATAGACCAGCAGTCCATGCAGCCTGCCGAACCCTGGAGTAGATTTACACAATCTTCACGCCTGACAGAGTTGTAAGCCGAGGTCAGTGTAGTCGCGGCCGTAGCCGGCCATCCAGGTCACCTGATGTTTCAGTGAACGATTACTTTGTGTGGGAGGCTTTAAGTATAACGTGTATGACGACAGCCCCCGTAGTATTCAACAACTGCAATAGAATTCTTAGCTTGAGACGGCAGCAATTCCAGCAGTCCAGCTTCAATCCGACTTGAGCAGCTTCCTGACCTGGGCCAACTAGTGCCAAGAGATGAATGGAAATAAGTTCTTCGCGCCACTTTTATTTGCCCCATCCCATAATTACGGGTTCAGTGGTAGCATGGACGTAGGTGCATTTCCTTTTATTAAAAAGACGATGACTTCACCTGATTATGCAATATAAGTAATTTTCTGAAGCCCTCAGATAGTTTGCCTGAGTGCTGGACCATCAGATGGTGGGGACGGAGAAATTTCTGGGTTTACCTACCAGTTAATTAATAAATTCCTCAAAACGTCGTAGTTGTACGGAAGATCAAGTGGCCGCTTTTTTTCAAAAATTCACGCCAAGGCGACGATTACGAAGAAGAACACCGGTCTCTCCTACTGCCAAATGGTCGTTCAGCTAACATTGCTGCGTATGAGCCTCCACAGCAGCTGCCTGTTTCACGCACACGTGCGGACTTCTGTCCATTGGCAACGAAGGATGGAACTTGCACGCCAGTACCACAACTTGACGTCCACCAAGCGGCAACAGGTGGCCTTTTCAGATGAATCAGGTTTGACGCTCCATCGGACAGATAATTATTGACTTGTACAGCGTCTGCTGGAAAACATCCAGCAACAGTAGTGGAAAGAGTCCAGTCCCATTCCTTGGGTGATCTCCGATTCTGGAAGGCTCAATAAATTAACACAGTTGTGCATAGTGTAGTTGGGAACGATGACCACATCCACATGCAGTTTTTATTTTCCTTGGGCACAATGGCATCTAAACGCAAGACAATGCAAATGAGTACGTGTGTCGTTTGAAGAGCACCATGATGAATTTACCTCACTCCCAGAATTTAAAGCCAATCGAGAATCTGTGTGCCATGGATCCTCTACTGAGAAACCGAGCACAGCTGGCCGCGGAACTGGATTCGGCGTGGCTCCACATCCCTGTCAGTAACTTCCAGAACCTCACTCAGTCTCTTCCTGCATGCCTCGTAGAGGTCCGAGCTGCAAAATGTGGTTATTCGGGCTTTTGACAGGTGGTCGCATTAATTTAAGTGGACACTGTACTTATCGTCCCAAGACCTCTACTCTCAAGGAAATTGTAATCTTCCCTCAAGGGAAGCTTCCAGGTAAACAGGGATCGACTTTATCTTTGCATTCATTCCAACAGTTCACACACCGACCCCGAAGCTCACTGGTGATGTTAATAAACATGCGCAGTGTAAGCTATTGATCTAAATGCATTTAGAGTGAGGAGATGAAATGGATCACGTAGTCATTCGTCGACTGAGGAGTCCGTTTTATCATTAACATGTGTCAGTTACTTCTCGCATTAGCATATCTTCTTCTTCTTCGGCTTGTTCGTCCTTTTTTTCTAGGATAAAGCCTGTTCGCTTCACTACTACTTAGTCTACCGCGAAGTTCTTCCTCCATCTTTTCCTTGGGCGGCCATTATTTCTTTCACGAGCTGGTGATTTCTTTTTTACGACTTTCACCATCTTCTGTTCACGCATCCTATATGTTCGTTCTATTCTTGCTTTCTCTTGTGCACCCACTCATTAATGGAGCCCACTTTACATCCTTTTCTAACTCCTTCACCTCTCTCCCTATCTCTCAGTGTCTTCTCTGTAATGCTTCGCACAATTTTCATTTCCATTGTTTCTAAAAGTCTTTTTGTTTTGGTATTTTCGGTCTTGTCTCAACGGTGCAAGTTTTGATTGGTGTGTTTGTTGTTCTGTATAATCTTACCTTTGCACCTTTCCTGTATGCTTTTTTGCCTAAACCGTATCATTTAGACACCCTGCCACTTTGCTTGCTTTTACTATGTGTTTTCTAACATTTCTTTTCGCTTTTACTCTTCTGGACAGCCCAATACCAATACTTTTTCCATCCACTTCCAGTTTGCACGTAATTGCTCTCACAGATGTGGTCATACATTGGGTTTTGAGAGTGAATCTGACCACACTTAAGTTTTTGGCTGCCACATTTAATATATGTAAAAGTATCTGCCGGTCATCTTCACTGTTTGCCAACTGAACCGGATAATAAATGATTTTCATTTCTTCGTCCTCCAATCTATGACCACTAACAGCCAGTACCTTCTTTATACTAATTACTATATTTTAAAGTAGCGAGCTCACAGAGTCGCCTTGTCTAACACAACTATTAACTGCGATGGAACTAGTTAACCTGGAACCAATTTTCGCCTGGATGTAGTTATTGGAGTAAATGTCTCCAGTTGTTCGTATTCAGTTGGAAGGAATCCCCATATTGTAGAGGTTTACAGTACCTGTTAAGTACATCTACATCTACATCTACATTTATACTCCACAAGCCACCGAACGGTGTGTGGCGGAGGGCACTTTATGTGCCACTGTCATTATCTCCCTTTCCTGTTCCAGTTTGCAGGGAAGAACGACTGCTGGAAAGCCTCCGTGCGCGCCCGTGTCTCTCTAATTTTACATCGTGATTTCCTCGAAAGGTGTAAGTAGGGGGAAGCAATGTATTCGATACCTCATCCAGAAACGCACCCTCTCGAAACCTGGACAGCAAGCTACACCGCGATGCAGAGCGCCTCTCTTGCAGTCTGCCACATGAGTTTGCTAAACATCTCTGTACCGCTATCACGCTTACCAAATAACCCTGTGACGAAACGCGCCGCTCTTCTTTGGATCTTCTCTATCTCCTCTGTCAACCCGACCAGGTACAGATCCCACACTGATGAGCAATACTGAAGTATATAGGTCGAACGGGTGTTTTGTAAGCCACCTCCTTTGTTGATGGACTACATTTTCTAAGAACTCTCCCAATAAATCTCAACCTGGCACCCGCCTTACCAACAATTAATTTTATATGATCATTCCACTTCAAATCGTTCCGTACGCATAATCCCAGATAATTTACTGCTACCATAATCATACAATAAAGGATCCTTCTTTCTATGTATTCGCAATACGTTACATTTGTCTTTGTTAAGGGTCAGTTGCCACTCCCTACACAAAGTGCCTATCCGCTGCAGATCTTCCTGCATTTCGCTGCAATTTTCTAATGCTGCAACTCCTCTGTATACTACAGCATCATCCGCGAAACGCCGCATGGAACTTACAACCTTTTTTTTGTGAACCTAGTTCTCCATTTGTTTGTAATTTCATTACCAGATATAACATTTTTAAGCTTCTTGGCTAATTTTTCAGTTAGTGAATATCCTACATACTTCAGTAATTCAATGGGAATCCTATCGCTCCATGGAGACTTAATATTGTTTGACAGACTTACAACTTCTTCTGCCTCAGCTTGTGAAACGATTACTTCATCATTTACTTGTATACTGATCTGTGCTCCCTCTTCGTTTTCTGATTACCCTATTGTCACAACGAAACTATGCATTACCAGAGGAGGCTGCGCAGTCTCAGAATGACGCCTCTCAACTCGAATAAAAGAAACAATACTCTTACAACTGGCTACTCGCCTTATCGCGCATTGTTTATAGAAAACTCTTTGCGCAACACTATTGTATTTCAAGTGAAGAGCGCGCGCGTGTATGTGTGTGTGTGTGTGTGTGTGTGTGTGTGTGTGTGTGTGTGTTTGTGTGTGTGTGTGTGTGTGTGAGGATTTGTGGAACGCAGAACTCGTCCAAAAGCACAACCGTAATGCCTGCTTGTAATGTCTCTTGCAGCGGTCTCTCCGCGATATTTTCAGAAATTTTAGCCCGCATCTCGTGGTCGTGCGGTAGCGTTCTCACTTCCCACGCCCGGGTTCCCGGGTTCGATTCCCGGCGGGGTCAGGGATTTTCTCTGCCTCGTGATGGCTGGGTGTTGTGTGCTGTCCTTAGGTTAGTTAGGTTTCAGTAGTTCTAAGTTCTAGGGGACTTATGACCACAGCAGTTGAGTCCCATAGTGCTCAGAGCCAGCCAGAAATTTTATAAATTATATAACTCAGTACATATCTCGAAATATCTCTTCTTATCTTACCGATTCCCAAACTTTAATATACGATGATTATCAATGCAAAGTAGTTTCAAGCCCTATTATTCCTTGGAGCGTCCATTTATTCCATGGAATAGCTTCTCTTCAAATGGTTCAAATGGCTCTGAGCACTATGCGACTTAACTTCTGAGGTCATCACTCGCCTATAACTTAGAACTAATTAAGCCTAACTAACCTAAGGACATCACACACATCCATGTCCGAGGCAGGATTCGAACCCGCGACCGTAGCGGTCGCTCGGTTCCAGACTGTAGCGCCTAGAACCGCACGGCCACTCCGGCCGGCAATAGCTTCTCTGCTATCTGTTTTCTCTTACGAAAAGAATGAGGCAATGCTTGCCGATTAGCCGTGAAAGAAGGAGGATGTATATGTATGTATTGTTGAGCTAGTCGCCATCTTGATGAGATTCTGTATGAGAAGGAATGTAATACATGAACTAAACTAAAGGAAGTGCGTTCGCGTATTATTTAACTGATTATTATTGACAGTGTCTGCTTACTACGCTGTGTTGCACGGGATCAGTGGGGAAAGTCTGATTTACACTGGACGAACCTGCCGTTTTGTATGCTCAAGATATCCAGTTACTTCAAATAAATAGGCTAACACGGTTTTACCAGCAGACCTCCGGTCTTCCCCCATGTGATAATAATTATTACAAATGTTTTCAGGAGATCGACTGACAATTTTCGTCGCACCGAGACTTCGAAATTGCTTCACTGCCTTATGGAATTTAAGTTAAGCTCAATTTAATCAGGATAGAACAGTATTGAACTGTGTGAATGTGATAAGCCTGCCTTGTGAATGAAAATTCCCTTAACATACGCATGTTTTTTACTGTCCTGATCGGTGAAGCTAATTCAGGCGGGTGTGAGAGAGGTTTTCAAATTTTTGACCCCACTGAAAAAGTATTGAATGCTGTCTCGGCCAAAACGAGGCTGAGATATTTCCGGTTAATGTGTTACGGCAGTGGCGACGTCCGGCTTAAGGGGCTCCGGAAAGGCTCAAAATCATGAAAAGTTCAATTTTTACTTTTTTGCGTTTTCTGAATCAGCAGACTATTACCTTTTAATAGATATATAATTTATTCAATTCCGAAGACTACCACTATTTTTAAATTTTTTTTGAAATGTGTTCTACATGGGCGTGACCCACTGTGGCGCTGTTAAACTGCTGTCAAATGGTGTTATTATTAACGTCCGTGTTCATCAGGTACATTTTAGTGATGTGAGATAAAGTATGTGTTGTGGCTAACCTGTGATGGTTCAATATATATCGCTGGTGTGATTGTCGATTGTTTCATGTTTATTTACTCTGTCGTTATCTCGAAAATATTCGTAATTAATTGTGTTTCTTGAGTCTCTGTTTTGTTGAAGTATAATAATGAGTAAAAGTAAAGTTGCTGTTGTGACTTTCAATGATGGCAACATTGTAAGGTGCAAGGTATTTAGAAATATGGGAATGAAGGTAGGTTCTAACATGGTACGAGCGATGCTTGCTTTAGACAAGGAACGCCTTCGGGCTGCAGACAGGCCTGTAAAGAGTCTAGAAATACAAGCAAGAGTAAACAGGAGGAGGAACAAGAGGAAGCTGGAGGAGGAGTTTGCAGAGGATGAAGATAATCCATCCTATGGACCTGGAATGCACTAAAAAGTTAATCCAATCTTTGTCGCTCGATTCCCAAAACTTTTATTTTCTCATACTAATTACATGTTTTCTAAGGATCTTCCAAACATATTTGTTTCAAACTTTCAGTAAATGTTACACAGTACCTTCTGCATAATTTAACACAGTCTTTTTCCAAAAAAAGTATATCTTTGAATATATAAATAAAAAATTGCAAAAAAAATGTTGTGAATTTTCATTACAATTGAAAAAAAAAAATCATCTTTAATAACTGAACTAAAATTTTGTAAAATCCCGGTGTTAAGTTGTAGCCCATATTCCAATAAATAATCTGTAAAAAGGTCAACTTCCTACCTCAAATACTTTGTGAGGAAAGATGTAATTTATAAGCGTTATTTTAACATTGCAAGTATAGGGCGTTCCGGAGCCCCTTAAAGGCTCCAGCGAGCGGCAACTGGAAGGGGGGCCAGGCGGATCGCCGCGTCGCGGCGCGTCGCGGCGTGTTGCCGGCGGTAACTGTGACGACCGTTCTCTCGTTAATTGGATTCTCACCTCCTGCAAACGGGGGGCCCATTAATCACAATGAACCAATTTGTAACGGGGCCGGCGGCCGCCCATTGTGGCCTGGACGCGGCTCACGCATCGATCAGCCGCGGGGCGCCCATTGTCCGCCACGCTGTACCGTCCCGTCCTCGGAGGCTAATGCCGGCTGTGTCTTCTGTTGCAGGGCAAGAAGTGTCCCTCCATGCACCGCGACGTGCACTACAGGGGTAAGTACCGCACCTCCGCTCACGTGTGTGTACCTATGCGTTAGGAAAAGCACTGACAAAGTACACTACTGGCCATTAAAATTACTACAACAAGAAGAAATGCAGATGACGAACGGGTATTCATTGGACAAATATATTGTACTAGAACTAACATGTGATGCACATTCTCTCGCAATTTGGGTGCATAGATTCTGAGAAATCAGTGCCCAGAACAACCACCTGTGGCCGTAATAACGCCCTTGATACTCCTGGGCATTGAGTCAAACAGAGCTTGGATGGCGTGTACATGTACAGCTGCCCATGAAGCTTCAACACGATACCACAGTTCATCAAGAGTAGTGACTGGCGTATTGTGACGAGCCAGTTGCTCGGCCACCATTGACCAGACGTTTTCAATTGGTGAGAGATCTGGACAATATGCTGGCCAGGGCAGCAGTCGAACATTTCCTGTATCCAGAAAGGCCCATACAGGACCTGCAACATGCGGTAGTGCATTATACTGCTGAAATGTCGGGTTTCGCAGGGATCGAATGAAGGGTAGAGCCACGGATCGTAACACATCTGAAACGTAACGTCCACTGTTCAAAGTTCCGTCAATGTCAACAAGAGGTGACCGAGACGTGTAACCAATGCCACCCCATACCATCACGCCGGGTGATACGCCACATGGCGATGACGAATACACGCTTCCAATGTACGTTCACCGCGATGTCGCCAAACATGGATGCGACCATCATGATGCTGTAAACAGAACCAGGATTCATCCGAAAAATTATTTTTCCATTCGTGCACCCAGGTCCGTCGTTGAGTACACCATCGCAGGCGCTCCTGTCTGTGATGCAGCGCCAAGGGTAACCGCAGCCATGGTCTCCGAGCTGATAGTCTATGCTGCTGCAAACGTCGTCGAACTGTTCGTGCAGATGGTTGTTGCCTTGCAAACTTCCCCATCTGTTGACTCAGGGATCGAGACGAGGCTGCACGATCCGTTACAGCCATGCGGATAAGATGACCATCATCTCGACTGCTAGTGATGCGAGGTCGTTGGGATCCAGCACGGCGTTTCATATTACCCTTCTGAACCCACCGATTCCATATTCTGCTAACAGTCATTGGATCTCGACCAACGCTGGCAGCAATGTCGCGATACGATAAACCGAAATCGCTATAGGTTACAATCCGACCTTTATCAAAGTCGCATTTCTCCCCCTTCCACGAGGCATCACAACAACTTTTCTCCAGGCGACGCCGATCAACTGCTATTTGTGCATGAGAAATCGGTTGGACACTTTCCTGATGTCAGCACGTTGTAGGTGTCACCACCGGCGCCAACCTTGTGTGAATGGTCTGAAAAGCTAATCATTTGCATATCACAGCACCTTCTTCCTGTTGGTTAAATTTCGCGTCTGTAGCATGTCATCTTCGTGATGTAGTAATTTTAATTGCCAATAGTGTAACATGCATGAAGCTCAACGACACTATATGTGTACAGAACGACATGTATTAAATACAAGTTTTTGCTGCGCTATTTATTCATTTTACTCGATGTGACAGAAGATACGCAAGAAACTCTTGTCGGAGTTTTGCCATTACGAAGTATACCTGTGATGGTGGTATAATATTCTTCTTTACGTATAAGTTAGTTTATGTTTACATATGGCTTCTACGTACCTTATCTTATGCTTACGTCTTAGCTGGCATAACGTGGCCCATATGGCATCTTGGAGAGTAAATGTCGATTGTCTGTTTGTTACTCACGTTCACGTTATTTACATGGTTATTTTTTATTGCCGTGATTTTGAAAAGTTATATTTACAGCTGTTTTGACAGCCTCGGTTCCATAGAGTAGTACTAAGCTGCAATTGTCACGTGATGTTTGACGCAAGTTCACATTGGCCACCACTCCACGTCACTTCGAAACCGGCAAAACTTTTCACAATGCAGTTAAAATGGCGGCACTCATACAAGTCGTCAACGGACCGTCAATTCGCGTCACAGTACGTCACGTCAACGTTTGCCGGTAGGAAAGTTTCGACGGTATCGTCGTCTGTGACCATCGTACATTCACCTATTGTCGCCATGCTCGTTCATCAAATGGTTCAAATGGCTCTGAGCACTATGGGATTTAACTGCTGAGGTCATCAATCCCCTAGAACTTAGAACTACGTAAACCTAACTAACCTAAGGACATCACACACACCCATGCCCGAGACAGGATTCGAACCTGCGACCGTAGCGGTCGTGCCGTTCCAGACTGTAGCGCCTAGTACCGCTCGGCCACCCCGGCCGCCGCTCATTCATCATGTACTAATTTATTTTACGGGTTTATGTCTTCTTAAACTTTATTTTATTGTTATGCTTCGTTTTCGTGGCAAATTGTTAAGTTTCCATGACGACTTGTATATTTTTCCCATTGAGTGTTCTTACACAAGCGAGGTCAGGTATCTGAAAGCGAAAAGTTATTTAGGTTTTACTATAAGAGAACAGAGTTGATGCCCACAGTGCATTTAAATAAGATCATAAGTTTATGAAGCAGTTTCCATAAAATAACACCTTAAGTAAAGACGTCAGCTTCAACGAAGGAAAACAGATACCGTTGGTAACGACATTAATACTTACGTATCAAAAAAGAAAACGTAATGGACAAAGTAAACAGGCCCTATTTATATCATTATAGCTACTGTTTAACATGTTTGTACTTACATATTTTCCTTAGCAAATAACAGTCGATGTTTTGGAATGTTGTTTTACCTTCCGACATTTTACCAAACAGTACTGGTTAAGAAAATGCGTTACGAAGATTGCTTTGGCTATTATTAATTTTTGTCATTGTTACTCCCGCAATTGCGATACTATACTCTGACTTGAAGTATCGCTGATAGTGATTCATAACCTCACTGTCACCGTTCTATACTGGGCTAAGCGAAGTTACGTGACGTGACGTGGCGGGCAATTTACGTACTCGCTGACGTGACGGAGCTGTGATGTGATGACCGTTCATTTTACTCTTCGAAGCCTAGAGCCTACTTTATTCCACGTATCAAATGCAAATTGTTAAGGTGTCTACAAAACGCCTACACGAAATCCACAGCACTTACAACGGGTATCTGTCTGTACTAGCGATATAATGACATGAAAAATTTGTAGGAAGCATTACGGACAAACCTACGCCGCAGTGAGGCCACGTGACTATGGCGTAAATGTATGTTGACAAAAAAACTATCAGTTCTGTGCATCTGAATGTTCCATGGAGGTAAAAAAAAGAAGGGACTTGACACTACAGACTTACGCTGTAGGTTGTTTTGAAGCCAGAATGGACGGGGCCAGCCGCTGTTTAAGTTAGCCCAAAACGTTAGCAGACTGCTGTTTACGATTGCTTCTTTTTCATGATTTCTGACGTCTGCGAGCAACAACCGTTTGAAACTAGAAAAACATAGAGCTTACATGAATAACGTAGTCTCAGGAAGGCAGCTTCGAGCTTTATTCTGTTCATGAATGCGTATTTGCTCTAGTAATACGACACATTAGCCCTTGTTAACGTAATTTGTTTTTCGCCGCTATATTTCGGATAACCAAAAACAGAAGGAAGCGAAGTGAAAAGCATGCTTTCGTAATCCATTTAATTCCACTTTCACTGTATTCGTATCGATGGCAAATGAACCTGGAACTCAGAAATAAATGCGTTTTTGCTTACTGGTATCGGTACTACTTTTTTCTTCGTTACATTTTCAGCTTTCCATCCGTATGCATAACATTTTCAGTGGTCACGTTTGCAAAAAGCTGATAAATGTGTGAAATGAAGAAAGAAGCAAAGCATGCTATCATATCTTGTGCAAGTCAAAAAAGTGATGTATCGTCTCCATTGGTAAAAGAATTCGGAATAGTTCTTCATTTGCACCTCTGGGACGGAACTACCAAGGGCGAGGTGATCAGAGAAAAAGCATGAATAACCAAAGATACGGTAGCGCTCTACGAGTCGTTGCATGGAATGTCAGAAGCTTGAACATGGTGAGGAAGCTACAAAATCTGAAAAGGGAAATGTAAAGGCACAATCCAGATACAGCAGTGACCAGTGAGGTCAAATGGAAAGAAGACTAGGATTTCTGGTCAGACGAGTGTAGGGTAATTTCAGCGGCAGCGGACAATGGTATGACGGGAGTAGGATTCGTTATGAGTAGGATGGTAGGGCAGAGAGTGTGTTAGTGTGAACAGTTCAGTATTACCATTATTCTTATCAGAATCGACAGCAAACCAAGACTGATATTGATAGTTCAGGTATAGATGCTGACATCGAGAGATATTGAGGATATTGAAAGGGCAAACAGTACGTAAAGGGAGATCAAAATGTAATAGTCATGGGGGATGGGAATGCAGTTACAGGGGAAGCAGTAAAAGAAAAAGTTACAGGAGAATATGGGCTTGGGACAAGAAGTGAGACAAGAGAAAGACTTATTGACTTCTCTAATACATTTCAGCCAGAAATAGCGAATACTGTCTCTAAGCATCACAAGAGGAAGAGATTTACTTTTAAAAAAGACCAGGTGATACTGGATGATTTCAGTTACATTGCGTCATGGTAACAAAGAGATTTCGAAATCAGATACTGGACTGTAAGGCGTACCCAGAAGCAAATGTAGGCTCGGATCACAGTGACGTAGTAACGAAGAGTGGGCGCTGATGACCTCGATGTTGAGCGCCCATAAGCCCCAACACGCACACGAAGAGTGGGCCGAAGTTCAAGAGATTAGTCAGGAAGGATGAACACGCAAAAAAGTGGAATACAGAAGTACTAAGGAATGGGGAGGTACGCTTGAAGTGATCTAAGGCTGTACATACAGCAATAAAGAATTTCCCAGTAGACAGTACAGTTGAAAACTATTGGGCATCACTAAAAAGGCCATTACGGAAGTTGGAAAGAGAAACAAAGATAAAAAGAAGGTAGTGTCGAAGAAGCCCTGGGTAACACAAGAAGTCGTCAGTTGATTGATGAAAGAAGAAGGTACAAAATCGTTCAGGAAAATTCAGGAATGTAGAAATACAAGTAGCTGAGGTTTGAAATAAATAGAAGTACAGGGAAGCTAAGACGAAATGGCTGCATGAAAAACGTGAAGAAATCGAAAAAGAAATGACTTTTGAAAGGACTGACTCAGCATATAGCAAAGTCAAAACAACCTTCGGTGACATTAACAGCAACGGTGGTAACATGAAGAGTACAAAGAGAATTACACTGTTAAATGCAGAGGAGAGAGCGGATAGGTGGAAAGAGTACAGTGAAGGCCTCTATGAGGCGTGAAAATTTATTTGATGTGATAGAAGAAATGGGAGTATAGATGAGATAGGTGTTCCGGTATTAGACTCAGGATTTAAGAAAGCCTTGGGGGACTTTCATCAAATAAGGCAGAAGAGATAGGTAACACTCTATCACAATTTCTAAAAATCATTGGAGGAAGTGGCAACGAAACGACTATTCGCGTTGGTGTGTAGAATGTATGAGTCTGGCGACGTACCATTTGACTTTTGGAAAAATATCATCCACACAACTCCGAAAACTGCAAGAGCCGAAAAGGGCGTGAACTATCGCAAAATCAGCTTAACAGCTCATGCATCCAAGTTCCTTCAAGAATAATATACATAAGAATGGAAAAGAAAATTGAGGATGTGTTAGATGATGATCAGTGTGGCTATAGGAAAAATTAAGGCACTAGAGAGGCAGTTCTGGCGTTACGGTTGATAATGGATGCAAGAGTAGAGAAAAATCAAGACACGTTCATAGGATTTGCCGACCTGGAAAAAGAGTTCGATTATGTATGATGGCATAAGATGTTCGAAATTCTGAGAAAAATAGGGTAAGCTATAGGAAGAGACGGGTGATACACAAAACGTACAAGAGCTAAGAGGGAATAATAGGAGCGGACGACCAAGAACAGATCGCTCGGATTAAAAATGGTGTAAGACAGGATTGTAGTCTTTCGCCCCTACTGTTCAATCTGAACGTCGAAGATCTAATGATGACAATAAAAGAAAGGTTCGGGAGTGGTGTTAAAATTCTAGTTCAAAGTATCAGCGATACCATTCGTCCGGCCGCTGTGGACAAGCGGTTCATGGCGCTTCACTCCGGATCCGTGCGGCTACTACGGTCGCAGGTTCGAATCCAGCCGCGGGCGTGGACGTGTGTGTGATGTCCTTAGGTTAGTTAGGTTTAAGTGGTTCTAAGTCTAAGGGACTGATGACCTCAGGTGTTAAGTCCCATAGTGCTTAGAGCCATTTGCACCATTGTTTGATCGATTCGCTGATGACGTTGCTATCCTGAGTGAAAGTGAAGAAGATTTACGTGATCTGCTGAATGGAATGAAGAGTCTAATGAGTACAGAATATGGACTGAGAGTAAATGGAAGAAAGACCAAAAAATGAGAAGAAGCAGAAATGAGAACAGCGGGAAACTTAACGTCAGGAATGATGGCACGAAGTAAAAGAAGTTAAGGAATTCTGCTACCTACGCAGCAAAATAATCAGCCACGGAAGGAGCAAGGAGGGCATCAAAAGCAGACTAGCAATGCCAGAAACGGCATTCCTGTCCAAGAGAAGACTACTAGTCTCAACAATAGGCCTTAATTTGAGGAAGAAATTTCTGAGCATTTACGTTTGGAACACAGCATTGTATATTAGTGTAACATGTTCACCTCATTTATACCTCCATGGTTCACCGCGGTGATATTTCTCACTATGCCCATAATCAGTTTGTATCGTTAGATATATCTCTTTACTTTTGTGGTCGTATCCTAAACAGGAAGAGAAGAGAATAGAATAAGTTGGGGTGTGGTGCAATAGACGAATGTTTTCAATTAGGTGGACTGATAAGATTAGGAATGCGGAAGTTCTGCGCAGAATCGGAGAGGAAAAGAATATGTGGAAAGCCCTGGCAAGGAGAAGGGACAGGATGATAGGACATCTGTTTAGACATCAGAGAATGACTTCCATAATGCTAGAGGGAGCTGTAGAAGGCAAAAGCTGTAGAGAAAGACAGAGATGAGAGTACACGTATCAAATAACAGAGGATATAGATTGCAAGTGCTACTCTGAGATGATGAGGTTGGAGAGGACTTCGTTGCGTGCCCCGTCAAACCAGTTAGAAGACTGATGACTCAAAAAAAAAAAATGCCTATAACATGATTTGTGATATATCAATAGTTAGTTACTTAGTTTGACGTATCATTGGCACGATGAATCGTGATGATATGGAACGAGTCATTATATACTGACTTGAATTTTTTTGTAAATATGCCTACTTGCTGATGATTTGTTAGTTCTTACAATTTTTAATTAAATATTGACAGATGTAAGTGAGTAATTGTTATACGTTACCATGGACACATTACAGTGATAGATAAACTTCCGCAGAACAGCAGGAGTTATCAAATAGAAACGTTTTCAGTTTCTGTTTCAAATTTTACCTTGCTGTGTCTCAGGCATTTCATATAATTAGGTAAGGGGTCAAAGCTTTTAGTTGTAGCATTGTGAAACCCCTTGGAGCCACAGAGAACCTTAATGTGGCGTAATGAATGTTATTTTTTCCTTCTGATATTGCAATTACGTACATTATTGTTCATGTTGAAGTGTAGTGGATTAAAGACAACAAACTTAATGAGGGAATAACTATACTGTGAAAGGGATAGATTGCTACTTACACGCCGAGCAAACGTCAGGCGCGACGAAAAGAGTATTAACATAAATTTCATTTAAAGTATTCTTCAGAAAGGATACACAGCACACATACAGTTTCTATTCTATGCTCAGCACCACCGACGTTATAGGTTTACAAAGGAATTTCTGTTTCACGGAAAGTCATTGACTATGTTCAATTCTTCAGAGACAGTTTTTTGTGGGTTATTCGTAGAATTACAAAAAAAAGAGGGTTGTCGTTAAACCTACGTTCGCCATGTTAAACAGAGCATATCATTAGGTTCACCTCATTTATACCTCCATGGTTCACCGCGGTGATATTTCTCACTATGCCCATAATCAGTTTGTATCGTTAGATATATCTCTTTACTTTTGTGGTCGTATCCTAAATGGTATTTGGTGCTTTGAATGAGTGGAGATGTAGTTTTTTCATCAAAAATGCCAGCTTGCATTGTACTAATCGATCCGATCATAATCTAAATTTCGAAGGAATCACATTTCATTCGTAAATGGAGGCGTTCAAGAAATATTTTCTGTTGCATACGTGAATTATGGTTGCTTTCGTGTGTTTATCATCGTCTTCAAACCGCAAACCCTTCGACATCCGAGCCACACTGTAACAACGGAATCGTCCTCGCGCAACACATAGCTGCGTAACTATGCTGACTGTTGGTGCAGCGTCTCATGCCCTAAATTCCTCGTGCAGATAATTATTCGTTGTTCACATTTTCTCCTTCTTTAAAATTTTTCTAGCTAGAACAGCCGGAGAAAGCGGCCATGTGTGTGTCATTTCTATGGGTATGCTTGTGTAACTGTGTGTGTATGTGTGTGTGTGTGTGTGTGTGTGTGTGCGCGCTTTGATTTCTTTATGAAGAAGGCTTTGAGATAAACCATTTGGAACACTGTTTTCGCCGTGCCTCCCTGCTGATGACTGTGTGAGTGGCACTCTATCCGTTTCACAGTGTAGTCAAGCAGTATATTGCTCCCTCCTACGTATATCTCGCGAAGAGACCAAATCAGAGAGATTAGAGCCCACACAGAAGCATACCGACAATCCTTCTTTCCACGAAGAATACGAGGCTGGAATAGAAAGGAGAACCAATAGAGGTACTCAGGGTACCCTCCGCCACACACCGTCAGGTGGCTTGCGGAGTATGGCTGTAGATGTAGATGTAGTTATTCCCTCATTACGTTCCTTGAAAATAATCCGCAGCATTTAAACAGGAACAGTGATGAACATAATTACAATACCAGCAGGTAAAAGTGACAATCATTACTCCACATTAAGGTAGTCTGTAGCACAGACAGCTGTTCACAACGCTGCAACCAAATAGTTTTGATCTCTTATCCAATGAAATAAAATGCCTGACAGACAGCAAAGTAAAATTCGAAACTAAACTGAAAACTTTTCTCTTTGGTGACTCCTGTTCTACAGAAGACTATCCGTTATTGAGATTTGCAATTACTGTTAACATGTGTCTGTCTGTAAATAAAAAAACAAAAAGCTAGTAAATGGTCAGCCTTGAGGCAGTTGTACAAAAAACTGATGTTTATATAAAGAACTCGTTCCACATCATTCCGATTTATCGTGCAAATGATACTTGGAACATCAAAGTAAGTATCTAATTAATTAATGGTACATCGCAAAGCATGGTACAGACTTATATACTCTGAAAATCTCAAAATGAATTTAAAAAGTGAAATTGAAGCAGATGATTGAAGTGTATGTACATTACAATTGTGCTCTGTTTGGTTATTCCTGAAAAACTGACAGAGTTACTTGCGACAAAAATTGCGGGAAAAGAACCAAAGAGGTTACTGTTGCAAAGGTAGGCCTACATCTTAGACAGTTAGGTTACCATCACTAAAATGTTACTCACATGCATGTTAAAGAAAAATATCGACTTTAAGGAGTCTTAAGCGTTTGAGGCCATTCCCTTAATCACATTTATAGCATTCCACCATCCTGGATGGTGTTTAAAAATTACATCGTGTTTTTTACCCTGTAAATTTCTATTAGTGGCCATGCACTAAATGACGCATCAAAGATAAGATATCAAAGTGAGAAGATAGATAAACTACATTGAGATTAATGCATTGGTAATTTAAAAAAACAAGAACTGTATTCTGCGTGGAAGTTTTCCTCTATGCAGTTCTCTTTCTTTCAAAATACGACAGCATGCCTTGCTTCTTTCCTTATTGCACGCGATTATGGGCTAGCAAAGAGCATGTAGGTAAGTTTTTTGCAAACATGAACACTAAAAATATTGTGCATACGAGCTGAAAGCTGAAAATGTAACGACCAAGATGCGCTGCTGATACTAGTAGTGGTTGCGGAGTTCCAGCTTATTCCTTATCGATACGACTAAGGTGAAAGTTGAATTAAATGGATTACGAAAACATGGTTTTCACATCACTTCCTTCTGTTTCTGGTTATCCAGCTAAAAACAAAACGAGCCCATATGAGTCGCATTGCAAGAGCAAATACACATTAAAAAATTTAAAAACGTTCAAAATTGCCTTTCTAACACTAAGTTATTTATGTAAGAACTGTAACTTTTACTATTTAAAACAGTTGTCGCGTGCACACGACAGAGACAATGCTTGTGTTTTTTTGAGCTCCTTGGGTTCTTACATAAGTGAAAAGTGTTCTACTGTTTTGTGTTTATCGCGATGGTTTACCCTTTTCCTTTCACAATGTCAATAAAATTTTCAAAGCTTGGCCTATGTTCAAAATCTGTTCGTCGTTGAGGATGTCTTCTGGGAACTTCATGTGCGAATGTGAATTGCCGTTTCTTCCTAAACGTTAATTGTATGTCCTTTAGGTACTTTGCCTAGAATGTTTAGGGCATTTTCCATATTTACTGATTTATGTTCTTGAAATTTAAATGCAAGTAAAATGTGGTTGCTCTTCGCACTTTAGTGAGTGTTCTTTAAATGTGATTCCGAAATTCCTGGCTGTTTGCCCGATACAAAATTTACTGAAATCGTCACAAAAACGTTTATTGACGTTTGGATTTGATACAGTCGAAATATTATTTTTTGTGATTGTTTTTTGACGTTTACGTTGTTGTCAGAGCGAAAAGTTAATTTTATTTTATTTTTTCTGAAACAAGCTGTTTATCTTTCCCATATTTGCCCTATGTAAGCTTTTGTAACGTATGTAAGCTCATTTGTGATTTTTTGTTCTCTCTTTGTTATTTCTTTAAGTACGCCATCTGTTTTTTAGCACTAATTTTGGGCTTAAGTCATGTCGTTGCCCTATGTGTTGTAGCGCCATATATGCTCAACGATACCATATGGACCACGTCGTGCGAGCTAAGACGTAGGCGTAAGTTGTCATATGTAGACACGGACTAATTTAGACGCAAGGAACAATATTAACCTGTTACACCATTTTCACAGATAGACTTGACAACGGCAAAACTCCGAAACGAGTAAGTGGTGTAATTTGTGTCACCAAGAGAAAATAAATAAATAGTCCAGGAAAAAACTAGTATTTAACATAAAATATGTCGTTCTTCTACCTCAGACAAGCTGCGGGCTGACAGGAAAGGGAATATATACAGGATGTTTCAATGTTTTTGCATCAAACATCTACAGTTGATGGACCACGTCATGAGGAACAAATTTTCTTCGATATAAAATGTTCGCTGTGGCCTTTCAACGAAGCTGGATGTCCTTTTTAATTGGTTACGCCCTTGAGACGTGATAGGTCGTAGTCATGCATATGCAGTGGGAGCTGCCTATAATGCAGTCATCTTCTCCGTGTGACAGGGGCTGGGGCGAGTAAAATTAAAGTTCCTGATTCACTTTTAAAATTTCTTTCTCCTCTTACAGTTTTGTGAAATCCTGGTGTTCCATTGCTGGCTGATACTAAAGAACACCGAGGGTCACCAGGAAGTACCAGCGAACAAAAATGTTCAAATGTGTGTGAAATCTTATGGGACTTAACTGATAAGGTCATCAGTCCCTAAGATTACACATTACTTAACTTAAATTATCCTAAGGACAAATACACACACCCATACCCGAGGGAGTACTCGAACCTCAGCCGGGACCAGCCGCAGAGTCCACCACTGCAGCGCCTTAGACCGCTCGGCTAATCCCGCGCGGAGCCAGCGAACATCTTTTCTCTGACAATAATTGTTTAACACGAAGTGATATACCACAACTAGAAGTTTAATGCAAAGACTTTGAAACATCATACATACATACACACAGAATGAGCCATTTAAGGAGACTTGGAAGTCATGGCCTATAGGGTTTACTATCAGACTGAAATTTAATACTTAGAACCTTTAATAGCTGTTGGAATGAAGCTTTAACGAAATAATTAGTGTATTGAGACGCCTTATGAGAAAAATTTAATAAACACTGGGACACAAAGTCGAGGGAACGCTGATTTTTATCTTACATACTGAATTATGTGTAATTTTTATTTTAGGCGCATTGTACTGCCATACTATTCGAAATAAAAGGTCAGAACAAATTTCCTTCTTTCAATTGCTGACTTGTTGAAACAGTAAACCAGGAATATTTACCAATTTATTGTTTTACGTATTTTTTTTTTAAATATATTTTTCGAAGAGAATTTTACCCCTAGTAATTTAAGAACATATGATATGCTCCAGCCTAAAATATTTGCAACTTTGTCGAATAATGTGGCACACTGTGTAGGCAGGCACTATATTATTATGCATGCAAAATTTTGTTTTTGTAGCTTTAATTTTGGATGAGATAATGATACCTAAGTATGGAAAAACATTGACTAGGGGAAATTGAAACCAAAGATTTGCAAGTCATCTTCTTCTCAATGGTAATATTACAGAACATTCCACCCCCATGATGTTGTTGATTATAAGTGTCCTTTTCATCTTTTTTAGTTTTCTTCGTTTTCTTTACTATACAGCCACCTTCGTCATGTTTTCAACGGATTTTTCTTTCCTCGCCAACACGTTGCCAGACCACCTGTAGCAGCCCACTTTTCATGTTGTCCCCAATTTTGAGTCCTAGTCTACTCATGGTTCTAATCTGCTTGTTGCTGTATGATTGGAAATATTATGGCATTTTTTACACCAGTAGGAAAAAGCTCACATGCCAACAAAAACAAATTTTCGCAATCGTTCTCAATTGTAACTACTGAAGTTTTGATTCGAGTTCTGTGTTTTGCTATGTAAACATTTTTCCAGTAGTTTAGAAAGTTAAAAATCTCTGTATATTGACTTTAGTTCTACCATGATAAATGAAATAACGTGACACTATATACAATGTTTTGAGTTTGACAGTAGTGTGACAACCAGGCTATCAAGTGCCGCATATCCTTTAGAACGGCACTTACATCAAAATGATGAGGTGCTATACATAAGGTATATACATTTCGAATCAAGAATAATTATTGAATTTTGAAAAATAAAAAATTCAATTTTTTGGGCCCTCATGATGTCCAGGGCCCCTTAAACTTGGCTCCCCTTTTATTTCGTGAATGGGTCACGATATCAAAAACGGGGCTTTTGCAAACAATATGAAGGAAAGGGTCCCATTGTCTTGTCGTATAACTCTTGTCTTGGCCAAAATACTCAAGTAGTTATGCCTTCTTTAACGGAACGGTACAGATTTTAAAGGAAGTCGGAAGATATTGAGAAGACTAGTATACTTATCTGACGGTCGTTGATGCTGGCGTAGAAACTGTTCTCAAATGTATCAGAGAAATAACTATAGTTTAAGAGCAACACGGCGGGAATGTGTAAATTACGATAAGCAGGGCTCTGACGCCTGGACCCGTGTCTGTATGCATGTAGTATGCCAAAACGTGTTTCCTCTTGGCACTACTTTATTCAGAAGAGATATAAGAAAATCTGTCACTGTTGTAAATGCAACGATGTGTTAACCACTAACATATCAAAAGACCGTAGGATAATTATTTCAAGTATTTGCGTGCTCATGTTTAAATTTACAGCTTTTGTGAAAACAAGTAGGCTTGACAGAACAAATTCTGGTAGCAGCGGGAACAACCAAATGAAAACAATCGACGCATTCGGTTGTTGAAAGACAATCCACTGACTTTGTTGTAATATTTTAGGTCGGTTGAGCTATTCACTCATTCTTTTCAGTGATACCGGTCAGTGGGAGCAACTGAACGAAGACGGCTATACTTCTCATTTACTCTTTTGATTGACATGAGTCTGTGGGATCATTCAAAGAAAACCGTCTCCACACTCCGACGCATTGCATTAATGGAAACATTCGATAGTTTTGCCATTGTTAAATCATTACTATTAACTGCTCTTTGTTATCGCCTATCATCACTGTTACTGCTGCTCCTACATCTAGTTTTTATTGAGTCTCATTAAGAGGCATGTAGTTCAGTTTTGAATCCATGTTTATGAATAAACGTTTTCTTCAAAAAATGGCTCTCAACACTATGGCACTTAACATCCCAGGTCATCAGTCCCTAGAATTTAGAACTACTTAAACCTAACTAACCTAAAGACATTAAACACATCCATGCCCGAAGCAGGTTTGGAACCTGCGACCGTAGCGGTCGCTGGGTTCCAGACTGAAGCGCCTAGAACCGCTCGGCCACAACGGCCGGCCAAAGTTTTCTTAATATTGGACTTTATGTCTGAACGGAGGTGGTGCTACAGCGAAGAAAACCACAGGACTGGTAAAAACAGATACTCAACATTGATTCCGTGTGGTATACAGTATCTGCAAGAATGATTTGTATTATGGAACTATAGCCTATTAATTTAAGGAATTCAAAGAAAAGAAACGAACGAGGACAAATACTTCCGATAAGTGACCGTATATGCTGAAAAAGCAAGTGATTAATGTAACAAAATTTTGAGGGTTTTAACTTATATGCTTTGTCACAAACTGCTTATTGGCTTCTGTCTCGGGTTCTTCGGCCGACGTTCATCTGATGATTTTACTGACGTTTCGCCAACACGAGTGGCTGGCATTGTCAAAGCTTCACCCTCCATTGCCGGTGGTGAACTGGAGCCTAGCTAGCGGCCGCAGATGATTTGTACCTGGCACGCCAATGCCCGAGGGCTTCTCCGCGCTCATTTCCGGTGCAGTTCTCCTCCTGCTACCAGCGACGAGAAGCCAGGATCCGTTTACCTTAAGGATTTCCTCTTTCTTGTTGAAGCTGTTCGCGTGTTTTTGTATTTCTACAGGTTCTATGAACAAGTGGGTGTGACAGTGCGTCTCTACAGCCAGAACTTACGTGACGGCGAATTTTATTACGTGGTCGGTCTCATTCAGTGCGTGCTGTGCCACGGTCGTTTCTCCACCTGCCCCAACCTGCGATGTGACTTATGTTCTTCGATCCTGGTGTTGACTGATCTTCCAGCCATTCCGACATAAGCTGCCATTTCTAGATGTGCTGGTCACAAGAGATAGCGAAAACCTCGGACACAGCGTGAATCGAAAACCGACACACACGGTCCGATACCTGTACAGACTATGAAACCACCACCCGAGCCATAAAATAGGCATGATTAATATGCTCGTAAGGCGAGCAGGACGAATATGTGAGCCAAAGCACCTCAGACGCAAAATTCAACAGCTGGAAAGGGTTCTGAGGAGCTATGGCTACTCCACAAATTATATTAGAAATCTAACAAAGCGCTGGGCGGTGTGGCCGAGCGGTTCTTGGCGCTTCAGTCTAGAACCGAGCGACCACTACGGTTGCTGGTTCGAATCCTGCCTCGGGCATGGATGTGTGTGATGTCCTTAGGTTGGGTAGGTTTAAGTAGTTGTAAGTTATAGGGGGCTGATGACCTCAGATGTTAAGGCCTATAGTGCCCAGAGCCATTTAACCATTTTGTAACAGGGCGAAACACTCGGCGAAGTAAGGAATCAGAAAAAGAAATTTCGGGTACGGCCTTTCTGCCATACATTGCCAGAGTGACGGACAGAATTGGCCGTATTTTGCGCAAACACGGCGTAAAGACGGTTTTCAAACCTACAAGGAAGATTAAAGAGTAAGATCAGCAAAGGAGAAAAGGGACCCACTTGAAATGTCCTGAATACACCGTATACCATGCACATGCCAATAGGCAGTTTGTCAACAAGTGGCCACGAAAGCCGTAACGATTTTATATACTTTGTGTTCATGTCACCTCAGCATTTACCGAAATAGAAACATCGCTGATCGGTATAAACAAGTGAGAAGAGAGAAACATGGATTCAACAAATGTAAATAAAAAAGTAATTATTCCTTTACTTAAAAATAGACTTTTAATGTAGCACCAGTTGCTAACTTACTAGCCCTTCCCTCACCTCTTTTCCCACATATTCATTCGACACATATATTGAATAAACCTCTTCTTCCCACTCACTGCGTCCACTTGTTTCCAGTCTGTGTGTCCACTTCATCTTTCCACCTCTATCTGTCTCCTCCTCCCCACTCTTTGTCTCTCTTTATCTATTCCTCCCCTTCTCTATCTCTAATTCCTCTAACCCTCTCTCCAATCATGTCTTTCTCCACTCACTGTGACCACAACCTCCTCTCCCTCTCTGTTTCCACTTCGTCCTAGCCTTTTTCCTTTGCTGTTCACTACCCCTTTGCACCTTCCACCTGCTTCACGCTTCTTCACCTCTCCCCCCTCTCTCTGTCCATTTTCTCCATCCCCTTGATTATCAGTCTCAACCTGTCCACAGCCACACTCATTGACGTGTACAGCTACAGCAATACATTTCAATAAAGCAGGCCTACTCCAACAGCACATCTGTCATGCTGGGTAGGCTACACGTCAGTGCCTTGAAAATCATGGAAAATTGTTGCTCCTAACGTAGAGGCTACACTGCAAAGCAGGTCAGTTTGGCAGACCAATACTGTTCCGCTATCATGCATGGAAATCTACATATTCGGGTCTGGAAAATACATTTTTTCCTGTACGTCCACTCCTACGGAAGCTGGGAGGTTATAAACCCCACAGAGATGAAGCTCATAAGGCCCACTGTTTCTGTGGAAAATTTAGTTTCGATTCATCCAGGGGTTTTGGAAAAGATCCTGGACATCCACACATATATACACTCTGGCTTATACCTACAAGAGATTAAAAGCAACCAAAAATTTAACCCCACAAACGAGAAAAATTGTATTTAAGTAAATAAATATATAAATTTAGAAAATGAAGGTTAAATGTGTCAGAAAGGTGTGTGCGAGCAGCGGGTGTGCAGCATAAAAGCACCTTCATAATCGTACGCGACTGTAAAGACGGCGTAATGTGTTCTGTGGGAAGGAAAATCCAATAAGGTACCATCAAACACGGAAGAATACATAGTGCGATGTTTACAGAAGTGTCAAACATAGGGCGAACAGAGTATAGTAACCTTCCATAGACAAGTGCCCAAATACTTTTTTCAAGCTTCGAGAGACCGATTGCAGTTTCCTAGATAAAATATGAGCCATGTTTGGGGGGGGGGGGGATATGGAGAGATAAACAGGAGCCTCCATACCTGAAAGAAGGCGTGTCTGTAAGAGCAAGTTACATAAATCTCTGTAGAAATTAGGGATACGTGTTGGAGTAATTGATTTTCTGTTTATCTTTTCATCGTTTCCATTTCTGCTGATATTAAAAAATGTATGTTATGTGTGCATATGGTAGTTTCATGGATGTGGTGCGAAATAAATAATTATGTTTAGCAGCATACACAACTCGTAGGTCCGACGCGATAATAAGTACATACGAATCACTCCAATCACTGTTTCAATATTTCCGCATCAATGTAAATAAGTTTTTAACAGCAAACTTATCATGGAACGACACCGGCATAGAATTATGAAAATGAGTATCATTTCATTTTGGGATCGGTTGATAATGATGTTACTGTGCTGGCTTGAGATTTAATGTCCTAACCATTATCGGCCTCCCAATGTAAAAGACTTTAAAAAAATATTAATGCAGAATTTGAAGAATCACAGTCAAGCAATGTTTAAAAAAAATGAAATCCGAAGAAGGTCTACGGGACAAAGGAACCATCTAGATTGCTTCGAGAGACGCGTGCTCTTGCCGGTACGCAAATAGCCGATAATTTTTTAAGAAGTATACTTTTTTAAGACTACCAGCCAGTGTGCGTTCTGTATTAGCAACTACTAGAGATGTACATCTCGAAGAAATGGCTTCAATGGCCGACAGTAGCGTAGTGATTGCGACGCCCTGCCTGTTCGTTTACAGTACGAAAACTGTTTCCCCCTATCTAGATGACAGACCTTCCCAACTGGAAAGACAACTTTCTGAACTAACGATACAGATTCAGAAACTACGAACTCGAACACGATGGACCAGCAGGTCACAGAAACATTCAGTCTGCTGGTATCATGATAAATCCAAACAGAATGCGAAGAAATGCACTGCACCATATTCATTTATTTCTGAACACAACACCGCTAACGCTCAGACGGAAAACTGTGCTACTCACGTGGCGCGGCACGGACTGAGGAGGGTGAATCATCTCGCCAGCTATTCATAACGCGTCGCAGCACACGTCTTCGATATTTGGTCGACTCAGCAACAGATATTTCCGTATTGCCAACAACAGTACCACATTACAAAAACATTCAGAAGTGGCAACTCTACACTGCAAACGCCTCCGCGATACACACGTATGAGGAATACCAACTGAACCTCGAAACAGGCCTTCTACGAAGATTTCAATGGCTATTTCTTCTTACAGATGTTCATCAGTGAATTATTGGTGCGATTTCTTGAGTCATTATAGTCTGTTGCTTGAAGTCTAAAAGTTACTAAATTGAAAATACTCTAATTGCTAATGCTGACAGTTTAGTGTTTTTGATTGACTCACAGCATAAACATCTAGACTGCCCAAAGACATACCCTAACATTCTCACGTAGAATCCTAACTGGGGTTTTCCTGAAGCTAATGTGCAACACACAATCACAACAACAGAACATCCAGTGCATGCACAAGGCAGCTGTTTATCATCATAAAAATTAGCGCGAATAATACTTGAATTTTGGGAGGTGATCAACCTTGTTATATGTCCCACTTCTAGGAGCTACTTGTCTAATCCTTTCCATCTCGCTCCAAAGTAAGATGGAACGTTTCGCCCATGTGGAGACTGCAGAGCTTTAAATGCGGTCACAGTGTTAGACGACCATCCAATACCACATTTACAAGGTTTCAACAGTCATCTCTCCACCAGAAACGTATTCTGTAAGCTTGACACTATCTGAGCTTATCACCACAGTCCTGTTACGCCAGCAAATGTGCCTAAAACGGCTTTTATCATCCCATTGGAACTTTTCAAATTTTTGAAGATGCCATTTGGTCTATCAAATGCAGCATAAACATTTCATCTATTTATTCATATTATTTTGAATCATTTTACCATTTTTACTATTTACATGATATTCTTGTTGCTTCAGCATCAGGTAAAGAACAAATAACGCATCTGCGTTAGCTTCTTCCACAGATGGATCATATCATCTTAACGTTAACATGGGAAAACGCATTTTTGGAGAGAGATATCTTTGTTGAGTTGTCATTTGTCACATCAAGGCATTTCACCATTAGCAGGCCAAGTAAAAATAAACAAGGGCTTCCCTAATCCTAAAACTGTGGCAAAACTACGTCGTTTTTTCAGGCCCGCTGGATTTCTACAGACATGTTCTACCACATAATTCGGAAATACAACAACCTTTGTTTAACTTGCTCAAAAACGGCAAGAGGAAGGAGAATCGTCGTGTTACATGGACTGCCGGAGCATGCACATCATTCACGAAGTTAAAAGAAGTACTAGCTATCGCAGCTCTGCATGTTTTAACACATCTCTTAATTTTGTAGGGTGATGTCTCAGACTGTGATGGTTCAAATGGCTCTGAGCACTATGGAACTTAACTTCTGTGGGCATCAGTCCCCTAGAACTTAGAACTACTTAAACCTAACTAACCTCAGGACGTCACAGACATCCATGCCCGAGGCAGGATTCGAATCTGCGACCGTAGCGGTCGCGCGGCTCCAGACTGTAGCGTCTAGAACCGCTCGGCCACCCCGGCCGGCTCAGACTGTGACATAGGTACTTCTTTACACCAATAGCAAGATAGAAAATGGAGAGAGATACCTTTCTTGAGTTATCATGTGTCACATCAAGGGATTTCACCATTAGAAGGCCTAGTGAAAATAAACAAGGACTTCGCTAATCCGAAAGCAGTAGCAGAACTACACTTGGGTTTTTCTGGATGTCTCTTACCGACACACAATGTAAGTACAGTACCTATAACTGTAAATTGTTGCCAACTTATTCGGCAGCAAAATATTTCCCTTAACTTTTCGAAGACAAAGAATTCTCAATATTCACACATTACAAGACATTAAAATTTGCCTTCAAACTGTGACCACAAAAATCAACATCTAGGCAACTGTGCCTCTGGAATTTCTCAGTCAGTGCACCATAGACATACGATAGCTTCCTGGAGCCAGACGCTGCTGATTCATTTTCCAGAGTTGCGGAAATAATGTTACGATCCAGAAATCCATACGAAAATACTGCAAAGACACAAATCAGTGACTCAGAACTGGTAAAAGTGAAGATTTCTGACTCGTATTTCCGAATGTTTGCAACTATAATGTTACCTGAGGGAAGCTCCATTGTTATAATTCTAAGGATATACTCACCCCTTATCCTACCGACAAGAAATCTTCCTTGCGCTACATTGTTTGGCTCATTCTGGCACAGTAGATCCGCTTCAACAACGCTTCATTTAGCCTTCACAAGATATAATGCTGTGCACAAAAACCGCTGTCAACGAGCAAAAATTTGAAAACATACATCCAGTGCTTGTGGAGCTTCGAGTGCACTCGCCAGTAGCTTTTCGCAAATGATTATTGATCGTGTGGGACCATTACCTTGCTCTCAGGGTTGCACCCATCTCTTAACATTGATCGGCAGGTTTCGCGCTCAATCCCACTGAAAGACATCTCTGCAAGAAGTGTTATCACATCTCTGTTGTTGTCATGGATCACACCTCTGAGAGTACCAAAAATCACCACCACTGACAGACGACGGCAGTTTGAGGGTGAATTGTTCACTCACCTCAAAAAGACCCTAGGTAAATACCACGTCAGAATCACTGCTTACCATCCGGCGTCGAACGGCGAAACCGAACACTGGCGTCGCAACATCAAGACAACATTAATAGCCCTACTTTCACTAGGTTGGAAAAATGGCAAAAAATTTTAAAGGTTCTCCGAACGTGTATGATTCCAGAATATAGCATCAGCGCACTATTAATATTCGGTATCAGTGTGTAACAGTTGTATTCATCCATCCTGAGCTCCTAACCTCTTCACGTGTATTCCTAAGACATGATGCACAGAGAAAACCCCTACAACCCATGATGGGCCATTTCTAGTACATTGTCATTTCATGCTCCGTTGATAGAGTCAAGCCAGCCTCATTGCTGGAGAACGTGGATTCTGTGTCACCTCAGTCAGCTCCATGTCACAAGAACTCCAAAGTGGCGTCATCAAACCCAACGAGCAACGCTTTCTGGATGTACAGTGCACCTCCCAAATAAAAATAGCGTCGTAAGTGGCACATTGATATATAAACTCTGTAAAAATTTTGGATACACATTGGAGTAATTAGTCTTTTGTTTATGTGGTTCTTGTTTCCATTGCAACTGATATTTAAAAAGATATATTGTATGTACGGTCGTAGTAGTTCCCTTGGCCTGATGCGCAATAAATAATTATTTCTGCTGTAACCCACAATGGTAGGGCAGCGCATTTGGCCTCAGACTCTGCATTCCTAATTGCTTGGCACTCCCGTTGAAAGTTTCCGCTCTTACTGATTTAGGTTAATGATATCGTTTTGTTTAATTCGCTGACATATACTCGCCCACATTCTTTTCCTCAAGAAATAATCAGCATTTTATCTACTCTGTTTATATCCATGCTTTGATCGATTTTTGTTTTACCGGTCTAGAAACAGCAAGAAATGAGTCACATACCGCTTCTCTCTTACGGTAAGTTGTTTCTTTGAATATCTCCAGTCGTTAGCGTCTTCTTCTGATACATATCTCTAGACATTTTAGTTCCCTACATCCTTTAATGCTGTGTTTGCCAGTCCCTGATCAGTTTCACCCTCAGACAGATATACAAACGCACTATCTATCTGTATATGTACCTTTCAACACAGAATATTTTTAACATTTTAATAAGGACGTTTTATTGTCCGTTTGTCTGTTGGGCACAAATTTTGCAATTGATTTTAAACTAACTTCTCGATGATGTAGAGACCCGACCTTTCAATTGAGATCAGAACTGGGTGACACTGAAACACTAACTAGTTTTCGTGTCTGGCGTGTGGTGGAGGGTACTTCGGGCACATCTGATATTTCCTTCCTTTAGTGTTCCATCGGTGAATGTTACGCAGTGAGAACGGTTTGTGGTAACCCTCTGGGTGATGCTCCAGTCTCTCTCGCTTTTTACCTTCACGGTCTTTTCGCGAGATTTACGTAGCAGTAGCACTCCGTCTTCAGGCCACAAGTGGCCCGTTGGGACCATCCGACCGCCGTGTCATCCTCAGATGAGGCTGCGGATAGGAGGTGAGTGTGGTCAGCGCACCGCTCTCCCGGTCGTTATGATAGTTTTCTGTGACCGGGGCCGCTACTAGTCGGGCGAGTAGCTCCTCAATTGGCATCACGAGCCTGAGTGAACCCCGGAAAATGGCAACAGCGCATGGCGGCCAGCATGGTCACCCATCCCAGTGCCGGCCACGGCAGACAGCGCTTAACGTCGGTGATCTGACGGGAACCTGTGTATCCACTGCGGCAAGAGTTACGTAGGATGAATCAATGTATTGGCTAGCTCAGGTGAAAGGAAATTGAAATAAACCTGAAATTCACCGCATGTCTGTGTTGTAGTCTCTTCAAAATGTTTGAAATTGAGTGAAAAATTCACACACACAATAACAAAGAGCAGAAAGTAATTATGTACACAAAAATACTTTATAGAAGGTTTTAAATCGCACTAAAAAGTATAAAATAGTTTCTCCTAGTTCCATACACGTTCCTAAACCCACAGACATAGTGCTGAGAATTTCTGATTACAAATTTTTAATAGCTCTTACAGTGCTTGTAAAATTCAAAACAAAAACGAGGGGTGCTTGCAATTGATAACATTAGGGAGTGTCGATGGTAGCTGCTGTTGAGACAAATAACACAATAGCTCTCTATATCATTTGCAGTGCAGTTAAACTGCTAGTGACTTATGTTAGCTATCCTTGCATCAATTATCCATTGGATGCACCTAACATTTTTCGTTCTAAGTTTTAGAAGTATCTCATAAGTATTAAAAATTCACAACTGCAGATTCTTAAGACTATCTGTATGGGACTAGAAGGGATTGTTTTATGCTTCATAGTCTCATCCTAAAATATTTTATGTTAAATTGTTTTTATTGTGATAGTTATTTAAACTTTTTACTGCCGTAACTAACCACATTGGCCGACAAATAAATAAATAACCAGTCGAAATCCACGATTCCGACCAATGTGTTAAAATGATGTCCGTCAATTGTAAAGCAAACGCCGGAACTGTTAATCCACCCTCGTTCATTCAAAACGAGAAAGGTGTCTACCCTAGTACTTGCTTGCGTGATCTTTGTCTGAAAAGACCCGAGACTCTACAGAAAGTCTCTCCTAAGAGTCGTCAGGTGTAATTTCTGCAGTTTCGTTTTTGCAGAACGTAGCTGGAGCCATCCCAACAAATACTGCTCATCAGGCCTTTCATGCGAGGCCCACCATCCATGGAAAGCGTCTTTTTCAGTGAACATGTTAACAGATGTGGATAAGATGAAGAACGCACTAGGCTAATTTGCGATAGCTCTATCGAATGAACACGTATCATTCCACTCCAAAAATCACTTCTGTTTGGAATGGGAAACAAACCGAAGCTTTTCGTCGACCGTGGGCGTCGTATGAAAAATATGTTAAATAGTATTTACACTACTGGCCATTAAAATTATTACATCAAGAATAAATGCAGATGATAAACGGATATTGGACAAATATATTATACCAGAACTGACATGTGATTACATTTTCACGCAACTTGGGTGCATAGAACCTGAGACATCAGTACCCAGAACAACCACCTCTGGCCGTAATAAAAGCCTTGATACGCCTGGGCATTGAATCAAACAGAGCTTGGATTGAGTGTACAGCTACAACTGCCCATGCAGCTTCAACACGATACCACAGTTCGTCAAGAGTAGGGACTGGCGTATTGTGACGAGCCAGTTGCTCGGCCACCATTAAAAAGACGATGTGAATTGGTGTGAGATTTGGAGAATGTGCTGGCCAGGGCAGCAGTCGAACATTTTCTGTATCCAGAAAGGCCCGTACAGGACCTGCAACATGCCGCCGCGCATTGTCCTGCTGAAATGCAAGGTTTCGCTGGGATCGAATGAAGGGTAGAGCCACGGGTCGTAACACATCTGAAATGTAACGTCCACTGTTCAAAGTGCCGTCAATGCGAATAAGAGGTGACCGAGACGTGTAACCAATGGCACCCCATACCATTACGCCGAGTGATACGTCAGTACGGCGATGACGAATACACGCTTCCAATATGCGTACACCGCGATGTCGGCAAACACGGATGCGACCATTATGATACTGTAAACAGAACCTGCATGCATTCGAAAAAATGACGTTTTGCCATTCGTGCACCCAGGTTCGTCGTTGAGGTACTCCTGTCTGTGATGCAGCGGTAAGGGTAACCGCAGCCATGGTCTCCGAGCTGATAGTTCATGCTGCTGCAAACGTCGTCGAACTGTTCGTGCAGATGTTTGGTGTCTTGCAAACGTTCCCGTCTGTTGACTCAGGGATCGAGACGTGTCTGCACGATCCGTTGCAGCCATATGGATACGATGCTTGTCATTTAGACTGCTAGTGATACGAGGTTGTTGGGATCCAGCGCGGCGTTCCGTATTAACCTTCTGAACCCACCGATTCCATATTCTGCTAACAGTCATTGGATCTCGACCAACGCGAGCAGCAATGTCGCGATACGATAAACCGCAATCGCGATAGGCTACAAAGTCAGAAACGTGATGGTACGCATCTCTCCTCCTTACACGAAGCATCATAACAACGGTTCACCAGGCGACACCGGTCAACTGCTGTTTGTGTATGAGAAATCGGTTGGAAACTTTCCTAATGTCAGCACGTTGTAGGTGTCGCCACCGGCGCCATCCTTTCGTGAATGCTCTAAAAAGCTAATCTTTTGCATATCACAGCATCTTCTTCCTGTCGGTTAAATATTTTTTCTATAGCACGTCATCTTCGTGGTGTGGCAATTTTAATGGCCAGTAGTGTATTTGGGCTGTCTCGAGGTACACATTGGAATGACGAAACTTTGAATACCTGCCGAAACACCAGAGAAAATATGCCTGGTAACGGATAGGAAAGATATCCAGGATATCTAGTATGTGGGGTCCATTCTCAAAGAACCGGTCTAGTCGTTCAAGTAGAGAATGAAATGTTCCTCCAGTAACTTTTCCCACATACCATCTTATTAAGATATTGGTTTGGACCACATTTCGAATATTTCTCCGTAACCTTTCGCAACATATGGTTCATAAAATTTCCATCACTGATAGAGACATCCAAGTCATCATCGAAGAACATAGTGGACCACACGGTATTTATTTTTCGTGACAGTAGTACTGAACTCTGAAGCATAGATTTTCGTTTTCCGAGAGGGTACGGTAGACAGAGTGAGACTAAAATTGAAACAGAACAAACGTTTGCACAACAGTGCATCAGGTGAGAAAACAAACATTTCAAGACGCATATGAAAAATGCTCCTGTCACGGAGACTGATGGGCGTATTTCACTTTTTGGATCTCCAGCAAACACACACAAACGTGTTTATTGGGCCTCGCGGCGTCTACTGATCGGCTCTAGCGACATTATCTATTATTCAGACGGATTGTCCGCCGGTTCGTGATAATGGGATTCCGGCGGCACGCCGAGCGGCTGTGTGTTTAACTGATTATCGGAGTCGGGTGCGCGCGTTGCCCGGTCGTGACCAGACGTGACTGGCGTTTAAACCGCTCGCCCGTATAATTAGCGCTCTGTCTACACTCTGTTGACGCATCCTGACGTTAAATCGTTCCGCGCTATGTTTACATTGCAAAGGTGTCAACCCGGTAGAAGGCACTTCGTGAAATTCGCTGAATGCTGCCGCGTAGCAGTCTGTTCAGCAGTGAACGTTTTTCATGGGACACCGAGTGACCGTAGTTTACTTAACCAAATCTGTATCAGAAACCACCTACGTCCACATGCGGAATGATTGTCTGTCGAAATATTCCTGTTCTATACTTCTTTTACCCACGCTTATCTGCATCTATATTCAGAGTGAGGCGAAAACCGAAACAAGCGTTTGTTCAACACGCACATCCCTATAACTTACGGCATATTTTCTGACTAGTTGTCTTTATAGTACTTACTTGAAATATACTTCGGCGGCAGTAGATTCGTTCTTCAATCTAATTCAAATGCCGGTTCACTGAATTTCCGCCTTAGTGCCCTGCCAAAAGAACGAATGGGTCAAATGGCTCTGAGCACTATGGGACTCAACATCTTAGGTCATAAGTCCCCTAGAACTTAGAACTACTTAAACCTAACTAACCTAAGGACATCACACACACCCATGCCCAAGGCAGGATTCGAACCTGCGGCCGTAGCAGTCCCGCGCTTCCGGACTGCACCGCCAGAACCGCTAGACCACCGCGGCCGGCTGCCAAAAGAACGTCGTCTTCCTCCAGGGATTCAAGTTTGACTTCACTAGTCGTCTCCAAAATACTTGCGTGCAAGGTATCAGGGATAACATACAGCTAGTACGGAAACGTGTTTACGATCGTCGAAGGCCATGAAAGGGTAGCAGGGATTCAGAAGGCAGTGAGGCAGGATTGTAGAGTGTCTCCGACGTTGTTCAAACTGTATGTTGAGAAAGCAGTAAAAGAAATGAAGGAGAATTGAGGAAAGACAAACTTCAGGAAGAAGCAATAAAAATTCTTCTAATTGCCGAAGAGAGAACAAATGATCTGGAACAGCAGTATAATGGAATGGGTAGTGTCTTGAAAAGAAAAATTTATGATGAACTTCAACAGAACTGAAATATGAGTAATGCAATATAGTAGAATCAATTCAGGTAATGCTGCAGGATTCCGATTAGGAAATGTGACAGTAGAAGGAGTAGATGAATTTTGCTATATGGCCAACAAAATAACTGAAGAGGACAGGATATCAAACGCAGATAAGCTATATTATGAAAAATATTTGTGGAAACGAAGAATTTGTAAAAATTTAAAATTTAAGTGTTTCGAAGTATTTTCTGAATGTATTTGTGTGGAGGGTAGTCTTGTAAGGAAATGAAATGTCGAACTAAGCAACTCAGACAAGAATAAGATAGTTCCTTTCAACCACGAAAGGATAATGAAGATTTGGTGAGCAGGATGAATCATTAATAAGCAGATACTGAATCGAATTAGGGAAGAAAAGTAATTTATGGCACAAATTGACTAAATGAAGGGATCACTTCATAGGACATATGCTGTGGCGTGAAGCAACTAATTAGGTTGTGGAGGTAAGTATGGCAAGCAAAAATCGTAGAGGGTGACAAAGGGATCAGTACAGTAAGCAGATTCAAATGCGTATTGGTTACAATAATTACTCAGAGATGAAGAAGCTTGCACAGGATAAAGTGGACAGCTCCATTCAGATAGAAGTCTATTTTAACAGAACCATGTCACAGTCTTCTTGAAACTATAACTTTTACTGGGCAGTTTGTCTAGATCATTGCTAATAATAAAGAAACAGAAAAATATTTATACCTGAATTTATTACGTTGCACGTTGTAAGAGCTTTTCCCAATCAAATATCGTATAAATCCTCCAACTCAGCTACTGAGCATCTGTGATATCAACGTTCGATCCACACTTGTTAAGGGTTGCAGTTATCGACCGTGGTCCGTAGTAGTATCGCTGTACCCGCGAGTCGAGACTAGCACCGCTCCGCGGCTTGCAACAAGTCTCTAGCCTGCACTCGGCCACTCTTGCTCTGGACGTCAAGTGGGAAAGTAGTATAGCCTTCAGCTGATTGGAAGCAACCTCTAAGAAGGCGCTTAGTTAAAGTATGGCCTATGTGATGCCTCTATAGCTCTCTGTTTGTAATTATATTCTTCCTGACTATGAAGACACCTGTACCACCACTTAAGTACAATATGCAATTATTTTACCAACGACTTCTAATTATTTTAGTTGTAGACCCAGACCATGCATCCAGTTCCTTATCGACTTCACTGACAGCCCTCTGTATATGCAAAGAAGAGATTTGTATGTTTCTATTTAGCACTGGCCACCAGTCATTTACATTGGCGACGATTCGTTCGTCGTCATCATAACAGTATCCTCCCTAAAACGCTGACTAATGCATCTATCTTCTTTTTTGTAGCGTTACATGTTTCGAAATCTTAAGGATGCACAACTGAGCAACACATCTCTTCAGTAATAGTGGGACAAAGACATTGCCAATAGTAACGTGACCCAAATTCCCTTGATCAGGTAGTCGTTCATTACACTGCTGTGTAATTGCAGATGTGGTTTAGCCTTGGCAGTGGCTGTTTCCGCTTGGCTGTTTGTTCTTATGGAGCTGATGGAGATTCGTAAACCTGAAGGCTTGGCAAATGGGGTGACCTAGATAAGGGTCCTCTTGAAGAGGAATCTTGCGCTACGAAACTGTAATGCTTTTGGGCAGAGGTCCGTCCACGGGTAGCGAGCTTGGCATTCACTTCCCCCAGAACGCTCTGTAGAAGGGGATGACGAAAACACATTCCTCTGTCGAAGGATACATCGAATTCCTCGCAGAAACTCTTTTAGCCATGTAAGGCATCTCTAGGTGGGTGCAGCTTCTCTCAAGGTGAGTGAATGTTGGTAGCGAAGGATTGGTGTAATGTCCAGTTTAAGCTTTCACAATACCGCATTCTCATTGCGTCACTCTGTATTTTTGGCGAGAACCAGCGCATTTGCACTGTGCCTACATGCAGAGCCTTTCATTGGTCCTTTCCAGAGTCATATCATAGAACGGAAGTAATCTCCTAGCTGCAGCTGCGAGCCTCTGAGCGACTGGCTGAAATTCACTGACGAGAAAAATCACAATACCAAGAAGAAGTTGTACGAGATAAATGAAAACTTCCAGGTGTGCTTCTACACCTGAAAGATGACGTCTTTTCAAATTTCGTGCCAGTCGCTTAGCGCCACTACAACGATGCAAATCACGTTTGCTTTAAATGCGCACAGTAACAGCTGTGAGCATTATTTATCTTTGAGATTGGACTTGGTGAGTAGATGTCACTCAATAATGTCTTTCAGGCGAAAGACGACATCGTCAGCACCTCACAGAGTCTAAACGAGGACGTGTAATAGGGTTACCAGTAGCTGGACGTTCCTTCTGCGATAATGCAGAAAGATTTGGCAGGAATGTAACCACTGTAGCCTTGCAGCGGTGGTCACAAGAATATACAGTCGAAACGAGAATCGTCTCCGGACGTTCACGTGACACTACCGAGAGAGAGTGGTGTATGGCTCTGGCGCATCATATTGCACATACACCAGCAATCTGAGCAGCTGCGGGCAACACAGTAACAAAACGAACTGTGTTACAAATCGGTTATTTCGAGGACAGCTCCGAGCCAGACTTCCTGTAGCGTGCATTCCACTGACCCCAAAGCACCGCCATTTACGACTTCAGTGAGTGAGAGCTCATTGGAGGGCACGGGGTAGGTCTGTTATGTTTTCTCCCTCGGTACCAATAATGCTCGTATGTGGCTTAGGAGGAGGACCATTGAGGACCTACACCTAACCTGTCTGCATGGTACACTCACTGTAGTTACGATCTAGGGTGCGATTTCACACGACAGCAGGGCACTGCCGTGGTTATGACACGCATACTGACTGAAAATTTGTATGCGAGTCTGGTGATCGGACCTGTTGTGCTACCATTCAAGGACAGCATTCCAGAGGGTGTTTTCCAATAGGGTAACGCTCGCCCACATACCGCCGTTGTAAGCCACCATACTCTACAGAGTGTCGACATGTTGCCTTGCCCTGCTCTATCATCAGCTCCGTCTCCAATCGAGTACATATAGGATATCATAGGACGACATCTCCAGCGTCACACACATTCAGCGTAAACCGTCCCTGTATTGTCCGAGCATGTGCAACAGGCACAGAACTCCATCCCACAAACTGACATCTGGCACGCCTGCAACATAATGCTTGCACGTTTCCATGCTTACATTCAATATTGTGGCGTTTACGCCGATGATTAATGTATCACAATTTCACAGTTACAGTGACTTTTTCGTGCTTACATTAATCTGTGATCTTGCAACCTTAATCACTGAAGTGTGTTAGGTAAACAAACGTATTCCCGAAATGTCGTTACTCCACATTATTTTTTGGTGCTGCAATTTTTTCGCATCCGCGTGTAATGAGATTGTTTACCGCTCTTACATACGAGCGTATTTGGAAAGTAAGCTCCGATTAGGCGCGAAATGAAAACCACTATGAAAATCTAATGGAACTTTGCCCAGACGTGTTGGGCTGTGCCTTTAGTGTGTCTGTTGATCGCTTTACGTCGCTCTTTTCAGTTCAAAGAGCAAAGTGATCACTTAGAAATGCCTAAAGCAACAGTGTCTCTCGCCAAATACGCTGATCTGGTGAGAGATTTCGCCTGAAACTCAACCCACATAACATAGATGTCATGCGTTTCTTTCTTCAGGATATTTTTTAGCCGCATTCAGCAGGGCAATGAAGACGCTTCTGTAGCGTTTTCGATGGGAAGTGTTTTGTCACCCCCAATACAGCCCTCTGTTGTTCATCTCAGGCCACATGAACCGCTGGCTACGAAGACAACATTTTGGCACAAACAACGAATGGAAGACCAGCGTAGAGAAATGGCGGAAAGCACAGGCGTTTGCCTTCTGTGACGAGGATTCTGGAAAGTTTGTACAACGCCACGACATGTGTCTACGTCGGAGCGGCGACTATTTAGAGAGGTAGCTGGAAGGTGTGGCTCACAGTTTCGAATAAAAAATGTTTGCTTTTCACTCTGGTTTTCATTTTGCGACCGATTGGAGATTCCTTTCCGAATAGCCATCGTATTTTTCATTTAGAAGAATTCCATATCACCACTCCAACAGGCGGCGATTTCCTGCTTTGGCAGCAGGATGACCGAATTTTAGGCGGTTCAGAGAAGACGTTTTGCCTTAGGCTTTTATACAGTACAGTTCTTGTCAGGTTGTTGTAGAGTAAGCACTCAGCATTAGGGTTTTGTACAGTAATGACTTTACCTTAAGCTTTAGTAAAGTAAAGTGTTGTTGAGGCTCTTTTAAAGTATAAACACCTTAGGCTGGACGGGAGAGATGAAGCGAGCCTTGATACCACTGGATTGATGTCTGTACTTAAGCGCTAAGTACAGAGGGAGGGCTGACAGCTCATCATTCAGCCTGTTTTATTTACGAACTGTCCGATTGGTAAGACGGCACATCGGCGCGGGTGCTTTAGCAGTTTACATATGATTCTAACTCACTCCCGCCAGAAGCCGAGTGGACGCTCTCGTAGTCACGCACCTAGCTTGTTGCTTTCAACACGCATTTTGGTACTCTAATGATGTTCGCTCCTAGCTTTCCAACTACATTCTGCATCTGATTACCACCGCGCGAGGTGGCACACTGGTTAACGGCTTGGACTGGAATTCAGGACGACGACGGTTCAAACCCGGGTCCGACCATGCTGAATTATGTTTTATGTGATTTCCTTATATCACATCAGGCAAATGCAGGGATGGTTCCTTCGAAAGGGCACGGCCGACTTGCTTCCCCATCCTTGCCTAATCCAATGGGACCGACGACCTTGATTTCTGGTCCCCTCCTCTCAAATCAACCAAGCAACCGTCTAATTAACAACTTACATAGTCACTGTCCGTCTCTGCGATGTACTGACGTAACTGAGTTTTATCCCTCCAGCCCACATTTGCCAAGGTCGTATTGAGACGTCAGTATGTAATTTCAGTTTAAACTCAATAATTCCACTTGTTATAGTACACTTTTGTTTCCATTCATAGCTAGACAATCACTTCTCCTAGTGACATATCTATGTCAATAATGTGGTATCCAATTTGCTTCATGCTTATCTGGCCCACCCTAGTAATATTCATTTAAATAAAATGTTTTCCACTGCGCAGAACTACCCTCGTTTTCAGTTTGTTAGCGTGATCATTTGGGGTGGTTCTTCGTTCTGTTGAGCACCAGAATTTTGTGCATCCTTGGGATATACTGAAACCACAGTCGATATGCCACTTTCTGTTGGTCTGCAAATAATTAGGGGCGGTCCTTCAGTCTGTTGGGTAGCAGAATTTAGTTTTGTGAATCGGGATATACTGTAACCACAATCGACACTCGACAGTATGCCAGATATCCACAACTAAGCTTCACAATTATGTGATACAATAGGAGGTTTTATGGCAAGCGGTAATAGATAGCTGTACTTTAAAAAAGCGATAGTATTTTAACATGATATTACGGCTATGGCATCCCCCATCTACATCTAGATCTACATTAATACTCCGCAAGCCACCCAACGGTGTGTGGCG
Source organism: Schistocerca cancellata (assembly GCF_023864275.1). Lineage (NCBI taxonomy): Eukaryota > Metazoa > Arthropoda > Insecta > Orthoptera > Acrididae > Schistocerca > Schistocerca cancellata. Next base: position 563,924,735 of record NC_064633.1, on the reverse strand, counting down.
GAGGGCACTTTACGTGCCACTGTCATTACCTCCCTTTCCTGTTCCAGTCGCGTATGGTTCGCGGGAAGAACGACTGCCGTAAAGCCTCCGTGCGCGCTCGAATCTCTCTAATTTTACATTCGTGATCTCCTCGGGAGGTATAAGTAGGGGGAAGCAATATATCTGATACCTCATACAGAAACGCACCCTCTCGAAACCTGGTGAGCAAGCTACACCGCGATGCCAGAGCAGGGTGAAGCAGTTAGGAACCAGCAAGGCATGAGCGGGCGGTGGAACCGAAGTGAGAGATACGGAGGTTGCAGGGAATGTCCTTCTTACATACATCTGCACTGTTTGATACAACGGGGTAGCGGCCGGCTGGCGGCTGAATTATGTTGAACTGGCTGCCTGCACGCCCCGTGAGGCTGACGCGAATGCTCCACCGAGTACTGGAGGCCTTGTTACGTCAGCTGGCAACGTGGGCCTCTCGGCATTGGCGTAAAATCGGCGATGACGTATCTGATATGGCCCCCACCAATGCCCGGCTGCCCACCACGCCCAGATGTCCATTCTGCGATGGTACGTGATGGTTGGTGCGCACAGCGTGCGACCTGCTGCCCCTTGTCGGCTGTGCTGCTAGATATAACCTGGGATGGCCACGTGCACCATGCAGTCCAGAGAGGGACTGGCGAGGTCTGTAACCGGTAACGTCTATTGGCAGCTCCGTGCACTGTCCTCGTTTTGCACAGCCCTGTCGTTCTGGCAGGGCTGCGTGACTTAAGAATAATTCCATTATAAAAAATTCTAGTACAGGGTTATTACAAATGATTGAAGCGATTTCACAGGTCTACAATAACTCTATTATTTGAGATATTTTCACAATGCTTTGCACACACATACAAAAACTCAAAAAGTTTTTTTAGGCATTCACAAATGTTCGATATGTGCCCCTTTAGTGATTCGGCAGACATCAAGCCGATAATTAAGTTCCTCCCACACTCGGCGCAGCGTGTCCCCATCAATGAGTTCGAAAGCATCGTTGATGCGAGCTCGCAGTTCTGGCACGTTTCTTGGTAGAGGAGTTTTAAACACTGAATCTTTCACATAACTCCACAGAAAGAAATCTCATGGGGTTAAGTCGGGAGAACGTGGAGGCCACGACATGAATTGCTGATCATGATCTCCACCACGACCGATCCATCGGTTATCCAATCTCCTGTTTAAGAAATGCCGAACATCATGATGGAAGTGCGGTGGAGCACCATCCTGTTGAAAGATGAAGTCTGCGCTGTCGGTCTCCAGTTGTGACATGAGCCAGTTTTCCAGCATGTCCAGATACACGTATCCTGTAACGTTTCTTTAGCAGAAGAAAAATGGGCTGTAAACTTTAAACCGTGAGATTGCACAAAACATATTAACTTTTGGCGAATTGCGAATTTGCTGCACGAATGCGTGAGGATTCTCTACCGCCCAGATTCGCACATTGTGCCTGTTCACTTAACCATTAAGAAAAAATGTAGCTTCATCACTGAAAACAAGTTTCGCACTGAACGCATCCTCTTCCATGAGCTGTTGCAACCGCGCCGAAAATTCAAAGCGTTTGACTTTGTCATCGGGTGTCAGGGCTTGTAGCAATTGTAAACGGTAAGGCCTCTGCTTTAGCCTTTTCCGTAAGATTTTCCAAATCGTCGGCTGTGGTACGTTTAGCTCTCTGCTTGCTTTATTCGTCGACTTCCGCGGGCTACGCGTGAAACTTGCCCGCACGCGTTCAACCGTTTCTTCGCTCACTGCAGGCCGACCCGTTGATTTCCCCTTACAGAGGCATCCAGAAGCTTTAAACTGCGCATAACACCGCCGAATGGAGTTAGCAGTTGGTGGATCTTTGTTGAACTTCGTCCTGAAGTGTCGTTGCACTGTTAGGACTGACTGATGTGAGTGCATTTCAAGCACGACATACGCTTTCTCGGCTCCTGTCGCCATTTTGTCTCACTGCGCTCTCGAACGCTCTGGCGGCAGAAACCTGAAGTGCGGCTTCAGCCGAACAAAACTTTATGAGTTTTTCTACGTATCTTTAGTGTGTCGTGACCATATGTCAATGAATGGAGCTACAGTGAATTTATGAAATCGCTTCAATCATTTGTAATAGCCCTGTACTTACGGTGAGCAGCAGTGGGCTTATTGTGCCTGTGCTCCATCACCATTCGCCTATTCTAAAGCGCCACCGCCACTGTCTCAAAAGAAACATGCCTTGTCTCACGATTGACAAGCCTGTACAATACCGGTAAGATTGCTGTTTCAACGAGCTTACTATCCTCGCAACATCGCATTGGCCTTATTGGATCATTAAAATGACAATATACAGTGCTCGACGGGAGCCTGTGCTGTTGCAATACAAAGCTCCGGCTCGCACTCATATGGCCATATTTGGTCGCTACACTACACTGCAATCGTATGTCTTGTACACAATTTAAATCAGCTTCTGCATCTATAGCTAAAACTCAATATCTGCATATGTTCAAAGTGGTTCAAATGGCTCTGAGCACTATGGGACTTAACATCTGTGGTCATCAGTCCCCTAGAACTTAGAACTACTTAAACCTAACTAACCTAAGGACAGCACACACATCCATGCCCGAGGCAGGATTCGAACCTGCGGCCGTAGCGGTCACGCGGTTCCAGACGGAAGCGCCTAGAACCGCACGGCCACACCGGCCGGCTATCTGCATATGTGATTCGGTTGTCAGGCAACGAATACATGTACGATTGAATACGAAAACATACACCACCGTTTTCTATCTCTCAAGGTTAACCATCTTTTCAGCTTGCTGCAGCGGAATGTCAGATAGCCACTTCTACAGTGCACTGTTGCTCGTCTCTGATAATCATGATGGCACTAGATACTAATCGCGTATTTATTATCTGTTCTAGCCATTAACGTGATATGTCTCGGCAGCTTCGAGATAACGTAATCTGCGTATTTGCAATTTTTAAGCGTCAGAAAATACGATCACATTCTACGTATGTACACGACATTCACAGGTCTAGAAGTTCTCAGGTGCCTGACAAACTTCGGCTGACGCTGCACAATTTCTATGCGTTTAAATAGCCGCAACCCTTGCGAACTGGCCGGCAGCTGTGGCTGAGCGGCTCTAGACGCTTCAGTCCGGAACAGCGCTACTGCTACGGTCACAGGTTCGAATCCTGCATCGGGCATGGAAGTGTGTGATGTCCTTAGGTTTAAGTAGTTCTAAGTCTAGGGGACTGATGACCTTAGATGTTAAGTCCCATAGTGCTCAGAGCCATTTGAACCTGGCGAACCTGTGTGGAAATCTGAAGATGTCCTCACAGTTTCTTAGCTAGATTTCCCATCTTAACACGCGTTCTTCAGCAAGCACGTTACCGTGACATTTAGCAAGATAACTGCATGTTTGACACGAATGCTGCTGTCCCTGCTACACTTACACTAACGCAAATATATCATCTATTCCATACAATTTCAAATTAGACACACTACAGCGCTGTCATAGGTTCTATGACGATTTTCCTATCATCATTATCTCAAGAATACCTTAGTTCACCCTACACAACTACACTCTTACGCTTTCTAACGACTTACGTTTCAACTACACCTCGGAAGTCAAAGTCTTCAGGCGTATTTTCTGTAAGAGCTGACAAATTTGCTTCAAGTAAGTTATTACAATATAAAATGCAGTTGTTTCAAAGAAAATTTCTTTTTTGCATGCTGCACATCGAAATTCTTGTTTTTATTTATGCATCCTGAAATATTTCTTGAGACCCACTGAAGATGCCTTCTAAAAAAGGCGGAACACGTCTGGGTGCATCAATACAAATAAAAATTTCGATGTGCAGCATGCAAAAAAGGCATTTTCTTTGAAAATACCGCAATTTATATACAGCTGCTGTGGTAATGGCCACTACAAGAAACAAGTTATTACAGTGTTTGCTTCAATCGGTTGTTGCTGCTTGTGGCCTTCAATCCGAAGGCTGTTTGATGCTGCTTTCCACACTCCTCTACATTTCCGATTACTACTACAGTCTACATCCATTAGAAACTAGTTACTGCATTCGTCTCATGGTGTCCCTCTATAACATTTACTCCTCACACTACCCTCCAGTATTAAATTTATTATTCCTCCATGTTTCAGAATATGTCCTAGCAAGCGATTCCATCGTGTAGGCAACTTAATGCCACAAATTTTGTTTCTCCCTAACTCTCTTGAGTGCCTCCTTTTTAGTTACGCCGTCTACTCATCTAACCTTCAGAATTATCCTTTTGCACCACATTTCAAAAAGTTGTGTTCCCGCCTTATCTGAACTGCTTACCGCCCACGTTTCACCTACTTTGAAGGCTACCTTCAGAAAAGACTTCCTGATGCTTGAAAATATATTCGATGTTAACAAACATTTCTTCTTCAGGAACTCTTTTCTTGCCATTGCCACTGTACACTTGATATCCTCTCTACTTCTGTAATCGTAAGCTATTTTACTGCTCGGACAGCAAATATCATATACTACTTTTAGAGTCACATTCCCCTCTGAAAACATACGGCTGTTTGGTACTTTTTCGTTGGTACAAGTTACAACAGTCATGGGCCAACTTGCGTCAGAAGAATACACAATAGGTTTATGGCAAGTTTCCCAACCGAATCAGTGCATGCATCTAGGCCAGACGGGGGAGACTATTACGCTGGTAAGTGGATTCATACTGCCCAACTATAACTCACTTAAATTCGTTCCCACCTCCTGTTCTGGATGTTTCACTTTTTTTTTTGGGAGGTATAATTAACTTCCACTCTCTCTGCTAGTTTTGGGGTCATTAGCCCATTTTCCTGTAACCAATCCTCCCGTCAGCCACTATATTAATTTCGGATCCAGCGTCACCACTGAATATTACATTCTAGGGGACTTGAACGAAGTGTAGTGGTATCAACAACCGCATGCGCCATGTTTATTTTTGATGAGCGGCATCATAAATAACTTCGCTTTGTTGTCGGAAAGGTGGGGAGGGGGGATGGGAGGAATCAGGCCCACTCCTCTCCCCTCCACCCTTGTGGATGTACTTGAAAGTGTCTCGCTGTGGCTTGTAGCAGTGTTTTGTGCTCGTCTGTGTGAACAGTGAGGGGTCCATTGTGACGTCCTGCTTCTCTGTGTGTTTCAGCCAACATGTGGATCGTGCCCGACGTGCCGAACCTGTAGTGCCGGCAGGTGGCGCCCACGACCGCGACTGCAGCGCCTCTGCCGGCCGCTGCAGGCTGCGGGGCCAGCCGGGAGCAGAGCATGCTTCGGCGGTGCCCCAGGCCCTCTCTGCCGGGGATACCCGGCCACTAGCCACGCTCGCTTCAGAGCTGCGCCGCCGTGTATCTGCGCTGCGCTGCGCAGCCCTATAGCCTTGCAACGCTCGAGTGTTGCTGCTGAAGAAATGTATATATGGATGACTGCAGTAAAATGAATAAATCGTTTGCTAGTTCTCAAGATTTACTCTTTAATCAATTTGTAAAACTGCTTCCTGCACTCCCGGCGGTATTACTCCTAGAGTATTCCCTGGACCTGGCTGCGTTTTGCTAAAAGAAGGAAGCTACCGAGGGTGGAACCCAGGACTTTTTTTGGGGGAGGGGAGGGGGGTGAAGGAGCACTTACAGAATTAATAACAAACAGGTGAAGTTCGGCAGGTGTCAGTAAGCCAATTGCGCCCTCCCTCCCCCCCTCCCCCCACCCCCCTCCACCTAGATTTATCTCTGAACCTGACATATTCTTATCTATACCGTGATTCCACAGCATAAATTTATTTTCCTACTGCCTAGATGTAATTAGGCGGCTGCTACTACCTAGAATTTTTCCTTGGTAGGAGGACAGGAGCGCTTCCATGGCAAGGAACCCGACAATAGCTCAGAGAGTTGGGTACTGACCACTTGGCCATCCACACTGCAGCCATTGACGCCATTGGCAAATAATGAAAAGGTGGTCGGTCGAGCTCTCTATTGACCTGTTCAAGGCAAGAAGGCAGCAGTACAATATGAAGCCATATTGCTGCTCGGTAACATTTTATGTGCTTAAAGAAAGCTACATATAAGTTACACATTATATAGGCTGCTTCAGAAACGCTAGTCAGTTATATTTAGACTCGTATAAAACAAACACAGCGTGCTTGTAAATTAGTTATACAAAAGCAACCTTAAATTGTGAAAAGCATAAATGACTCACAGAAATGTTAGATTCAATATTCAATGCACTACATCTTAAAGTTTTATTCCTGGCTAACACAGTTACTTCCACACGTTCCATCTGACATATTGCGGTTTCATAAATCCAAATCCGCTACTGCAATTCAAAGACAATTCAGGACTGTTATTAATGGGTAAATCGTTTCACCTAAAATATCTGGGTCAGGGTCGGCCAGCAGTCTCTGTGAGACAGAACTTCAGCTGCCTTAAATTCGCAGCTGGGGTACATCAACGAGACGTGCAAGCTTAGAATTGAATGCGTCAAGTGCTACCTTGTGTAAGGTATTACGAAAATGCCTGTCACTCAAATCCTACAGATTGTACTGTTGCAAGCGTTAGGAGAAAGTGACAAAGAAAAAGGAAAAATGTTTATCAGAATGTCGACTAAAGATAATTTTCTTGATAAAATTGTGTTCAGTGACGAATCCACGTCCAATACCCGCTGTAAAATGAAATGGCACAGCAGGTGAGCAGAAACCAAGTCACATAATCGAACATGCATGGGACTCCTCTAAGGTAAATGTTTTCTTCACTGTAAGCTGTAACAATATTTACGGTCCTTTCCTTTACGTCGAGTCGACTGTAACTGGTATATCTTACCACGATATACGTGAACACTATCTAATGACTCAGTTGTAACAAGATACGGGCACCGAATTTATTTTCCGGGAAGATGGGGCGCTAGGATATTATGATCGTGATACTATCCTGTATCTCCTTATAATGTGCCGCCTTGGACTGGATGCCGTGGAATAGTATCCTGGCTGGTACAATCATCTGAGTTAACTCCAATAGACTCTTGTTGATGGGGTTGCAGTATAGCCAGGGTGTTTCTTCCTCCACGTCCGTGAAACGTCGACCAGCTGGTACTACAATCGATAACAGAAGCACTTAACACCATATATCAAGACTTCCTTCATAACATTACACAGGAAACTGATTACATAAACGAAATTTGTCGTGTTACAAAGGGTACCCGCACTGAACATTTGTAAATAAAACTTGAAGAAACAGTGCATTCAGTGCTGTATCGAACATTGCCGTGAGTTCTTTAACCTTTTCAGGATTAAAGGTTACTTTTGTATAACTAATTTATAAACACTACGTATATTACGTTGCTCAAAGATGCATAACATTACAGGACGCTGGTTGGATATTATCAACAGCACAAAAAGTTGACAATTTGGCTTACATAATCAAATAAGAATATTAAATGATGACTGCTGTAGTCAGAAACACTCATTTTTTAGGTTAGAGTCAGGAAATGGACAGACAATTTCGTAAGAAATTACAACGGAATTCGGGCATAATGTACCCAACAGTTTCCCGCAAAATAAAACTACTTTGTATCATCAGAGCGTTCGTGGACTGAAAAACAAGCTAGGTGAGCTTATTGTATGTTTGGATGATGTGGTAAATTCTGAAGTGGTAAATGTTATTTTCCTCTCTGAACATTTAGCTGTATAATCACAGAGGTGCAGGAGGTAAATATCAGGGATTATAGCATCATATACATCCAGAGTCAACGTGGAAAATGGAGAATTGCACGTATGTGAGACATGAACACAAAGCCGAAAATGGTGAAAAAAGAAGTGTTGTGTAATCAGAACAAGGAAGCATGGGCATATGGGTGATCTCTGCAGAACACTTCTCTTTTAATTGTAACATTCTACAGATCCCTTCTGTGAAACACTCAGCTGTTTCCAAGAAATCTAAATTCGTTGTTGAGCTACATGCCCCACAAAACAACAGTAGTCTGTGGGCAATGCAGTGTACATCTTTCAGAAGATGTTGACAGGAGGTAAAGAAGTTAAATCACTATTTGGCTCTATGACTTTAGCAGCACACCAAGGTTTGGAATCAAGAGTGTACTCTTGTCTGAGAACGCTTATTATTCAGTCACTAAGTGAATATTACATGCATTAAATATCAAAAACGACACATAGTATTTGTTGTGCTCTTTGCAAAGCGTTATAGTCTCTAGATTATGTTGCTCTCTTAATCAAACTTAAATTTATGGAATTGCTGGTTTTAAAATATACTGGCTACAATCATAATTAACAAATACAATGCAAAACGTTGTGTTTGAATAATTCAAACAATGTACAGAGATGAGAATAATTTAGTGACTGAGGAAATTTAATGAAAGGAGTCCAACAGGATTTAATTCCTATATTATGTGAAAGACCTTACACTTGACATTCATCTAGCGGAACTGGTCCATTTTGCAGATGATACCAGTGTTATAACATACTGCATTAAAGAGAAAAAACAGAAGAAGTGGATAAAGATTTTCTTAAAAAGGTAAATAACTGGTTCATTGTTGAAAGAGTTTCCACTAAATTTTGAGAAGCCACACTATTCAATTTTGTAAAACAATGGGACTGTGTCAACAACTGATGTAGCACATGGACAGACATCAGTAAACAGTCTAGAATGCTCCAAATAAATGGATGTATGTAGTGGCCAAACCTTGGACCAGAAGATGTATGTTACTGAGCTGCTCAGAAAGTTAAATCTAGCTACTTTTACTAGTCATACAGTTGCTACTCTATTAAATAAACTAATAAACCTAATGACATACAGTATTTTGTGTATTTCTGTTGGATTTTGATTTATGCAGTAATTTTCCGGGGTGCTTGGAAAGTAAGCATGACTCAAAAAATGGATCATAAAGAATAACAGAGAGCGTTCACCAATGATCATTCTGAACATACCTCTTAAAGATTTAGGCATTTTAACAACTCTAGCACAATATATGTATTGGTTGATGGAAGTCATCACAAATAATCCATCATAATTTGAGAAGCAATTAAAGTGGATTTCTGCAGTACCAGAATAAAACCTTTATTACCTGTTATTAAAGCTGTCAGTGGCTTGGAAAGGGATTCAGAATACAGGAACGAAAATTACGATCTTTTGCACAACACAGAATTTCTGGCAAGTGACAAAGTAAGTTTTAAATCTAAACTCACTTCTTCTAGATAACTCCATACATTCCAAAGACAATTTTTTCTTTGAAACTGTTAGTGCAACGAACTAGTGATTAAGTACGACTCAGAAATATATATTCATCAATGATTAAACTGATGGTGTATACATATTCTATAACATAACTCCCACAATACCATTATTATAAAAAAGAACTATTCAAATTGTCTATGGTATATGCAACTAATTTCAGCTTGTAGAAATACCCCTGCTCCTGCCCTTAAAGGCTCCATTTAAAATCAAATTGGCATCTTCAAAATTATTTGTAACTTGTGAAGGACAACATGTATTGAGCCATAAAATTTGTGGAGGATGTACATGAAGACCACCCCAATTTTATTCTCATCTCTCAGTCACATTGAGAATGTATATAATATTAATATTCTAATTTCCCTATCTAATTACTAAAGAAGTTACAATTTTTTTATTTTAGTCTCTACTTCTAATTAATGAAGTGTATTTCTTTATGAACATGGTGTGACCACTTACTGACAGTGTGGAAGCACTTTCACCAGATCCTCACAGGCAAAATAAAGATGTATCTCGGACTTTCTGCAAGTCATTTCGACATATACATTTACATCTACTTCTGCTTTCACTGTTTTAGCTCGTAAATTATTATGGAATTTGTGGTTATTATGCCAACATGACATGAGTCCATGTATGTGAGAACTACTCAGGTAAGAATCTTGGCTCTAGATTGTGGTCTGACTGTCAACGAATCACAGCCTGTCACTTTAACTGTAGCTGAGCCTGTTACTCCAAAATATTTGATGGCATTAATGATTCTAGTTAAGACAAATAAACAGTAGAATTCTTTTGCATTTCGTGTAATGCATAACTTAGCATTTCTGTACCCTAAGAGCTATTTGCCAATTTTTGCATCAGGTTGATATATTATGAAGGTCTGACTGAGTATTAGAGCAACATAACTGGATATAATTTCGTATTACTCAATGCATTATTTGTGAAGAGGTTACAGTTGTAATTAATACTATCAGATAAGTCATTAATCCATATTAAGAACACCAGCACCCCTTTTTGAGGTCTCTATGTCATACACATATTACTTTAATGTTATACTCTCAACCCAGTAAACTTGCTGTCCCCTTAATGTAACGAAATATAGGATACAGTAGCAAATTTTTCTAGATGCACTTTAGATATGTATTTTCTACACAAGGAGGCGAAGTAATACTGAATCTAAATCATTTCCAATGTCTTGAAACACTGAATAAATCTGATTTCTACACTCTGTATCATTGAGGGTACAATGAGTCAAGAGCGTGAATGAAGTTAGAATGACAATTTTCCCGAACTATTTCTGAGTTCTATGGAGAGGTTCATTTATTGTAGGTAGAAATAATGTCTCAATATCTTATAATGTTCTACTGCAAAGGGATGTTACTGATACGCAATTGTTGTTACAAGGATTAGTTGTACTTCTTTTCATTATGAAAAGGTATTGCACATGCTCTACTTCTTTCACGAAAGACATAAATTCATTAACCGCAAAATGTAAATGATGGTGAAATCTGGGACCATCTCACTCGCAAATTATGTGCAGAACGTTGTAAGTATGTCATCAGACTGTGCAGTATTATTATGTTTCGCTAATTAATTTCTACTCATCCCATGCTGATTAATGTCACTCATCATAACAGATGTCCTGCTATTGAAGTGGACAACATTCATTGATTTTGCTTTCTGAATGAATATTCAGAGACAGATATATTTTTATGTTACTGCATCGTCGTGTTCTATGTCATATATTGATAATGAGAGTCCATTTCCAAGAAAGGACTTCCATAAATGCTTAGAAAGTAAAAAAAAGCAGTAATAAATATATAACAAAAAAGACAATGAAGGAGTTGCGGACCTTACTGTAGTATGCACTTTTAACATGCAAGGAAGAATCTATCAGTTCACTCTAGGTGCCACTTGACTTTTTTGTCTTAAATTAATATTATTCTTATGATTAAATTCACGACTTCTCTATGTTTTCTTATCTTGAGCTAATATTTAAATCTGTAGTACCCACTGATAGTAAAATATTCTGTAATCTGCTTTACACATTACAGTAATCGTGTCTTCCTACAATTTCCGCTGTCCTCTACTCTTATGACTGTCAACAGTTCGTCAGTGCCTTAGCATTTAATGAAACATCGCTGCCTGGAAGCGAATCGTTTCTAAATCCTCTTGACTTTTTCTAATTTTATCACTTGACGTTGCTTATCTACAGCATAATCTAAGTTCAATATCCCATCTGCTCTTGTACTGTACATATATAAACATTGTTTGCCATTTCCTATTACAAAGGAATACCAATAAATTATCATTTTGTGGATCAAGGTTTGGCAGTTTCAGCTGCATTCAATAATGGCTTAATATAAAAGCACTGGCATTTGATATAAAATTATGGCCTTCTTTTCAGTAATAGCCTTCTGTAAAGTTATTTTGTCCATCATTTTTCTCTAGCATTTCATACTTTGTAAGTCATCAGCCCTGTTATTTTTAAACTCACTTCAAAAGCACCAGTCGCTCCTCTTCCCTAGACTCCTTGATATGTGTTAGCTTTCATCCAGTGCTGTTTTTGACATGTACACGTTCATGTGACTCTTATTTGAATGTGCTTGGTACTTGATACCGATAGAGCTTTGTTAGGAAAAGCTATATTCGCATTTGCTATTCTACTTATGGTATTTTCCTACTTTGGCCATCATATATAACCTTGTTATCTAGAGAAGAGAGTTCTCTCCCTTCATCTACTAAATATTTCGCAGTTTACACGTTTCGGAAGTCTCTATTCTACTAAACTTCATGGACTTCATGTCAATTTTGATTTGTCTGTTGTCCATGAAAGTTTTTATATAAACTTTTCCCATCATATTATAAGTTCCATCTGTTTCCTGGCTTATATGGTTAAAGGAAATCTTAACATTGGCATCTTCCAGTCTAGCAGTTTTATACCTGTTGTGAGATACTCAGAAACTGAAAAACTGTTCAAATTCGACTGCAGATTTTATTCAACAGTAAACAAGTACACTGTTATGAACATATCAAAAGGGTACAACAAAAAAGGCTACCAAAACGTATCAATGACTGCATACCAGACTGAGCAGAAGGGAAAGGCAACCATCTAATACTTGGGTTCACGTTAGAAGACTATTCCTGAAGAGATATGGAGGAATACAGAACTGCTGACAAGAGAATCAGAGATGCTCATTGTCACTAATCACAAGCGCTGACAAAATTCGTAAGTACTGTTGAACCGTAAGATTATATTTCTTCAAAGCATCTTCACCATTTAAAATAAATGAAAATAAGCTAAAATACGATTTTGCTCTACATTTTTCAAAGTGCTGTCCTATCAATGACAGTACCATGTTTTGGTATGAAGCATTCTCAAATTGACATAAGTAAAAGGATATTTTCTTTGGTAACCTTATATCTGTTAAGCTTAGATCAAGTGAATATACTACAATAAAGTTTTAACTTATATGTAAGTATATATGACATATTAGACACTTCACACTAATGTTTCAAAGCTCAGAATAAATTGAATATTACAGTGTGACACAGAGAATAAGATAATTGTGAATTGATTAAATTGTTATGAGGTTAATGTGAAATAGAGAACGAGTTCGAGTATGCATTCACTAAATATTTTCACATTTTCATGTAATGAAATGAAATATTAAACATCTTCTGAATACAGGTTAATGACAATATTTAGTATGGTTTGTCCTGATGTTTCCAACATTTTTCTAACACCACCTAATTTCTGAACTTCATCCTGAAAATAATCATTTATATAGTGAGCTTATTATATACCTAGGAAAACTGGAAACTGAAAGTCCAACAACTTTTTTCATTAGCTGTTTTCCCAAGTCTCACCGCAATAGTACAGAGTAGATATCTACTATTTCAGTCAGAGAAGGTAGCCAATGTAGGCCAGTGCCTCTTATTAAATTTGATTTTAACAATGTCTTTGCAACAACTATTTAAATGTTTGTATTCCTGTACTACTATGACTAAGATTTATTCTAGATGGAATGATCATGTATGTAGTACGTTTGGTGGCACACCAGACACCAGCAGCATCAAAACTCTGTAGTCTTCAAGCAAAAGAATGAGATTTGGTTGACATGCAGTTCTTCTGACATAGTTATCAGGTAACAAAACTGAGGCACTTTTAAATTAAACCCAATTTTATTACCAAATATTACAATGAGCTCTTGCTTTACATAAGGTGTTCATGACAGCAATCACTTAATGCGAAATAAAAGTAATGTGTTTTAACAACTGTTTGCATCATTCCTTTTTAGTTTCTGAGAAAATTCATGTTTTTGTATTCTTATTAACTTTTTATTTACCAGGGTCAGACAAAGAACTAAATTGATTTATTGAGTGATAATTAACTGTATTTCAGTAAAAGTTCCTGATTTGCTGTGGACAAGTGTGATATGAATAATATCATAATGATAATTAATTTCATCCTCTACAATTAAAGTGTCATTTTTTCCTACTTAGTCTTATGTATCTTCATACTAAATTTAGCACTTATAAATTTTATCACTTTAGCCACCTATAGGAGTTCATACATGTTAACTAGACCTATCTGCCCAATTATTAAAACAACAATATGTCTTTATTCAGAATACTACCAACAGTCTGTCAAATAATACTGCACCTACAATTCGATAATCTGTAATATTTCAGGTGTAGGTTGCTGGAAACCTTCTTTTGACATTGTAGATGTAGTAGATAAATCAAAACCCATTATGGTAATGGTCACAGTAGTAGAAATATATCTGTTTAGTGTTGAACATTGGTTTTGTACAAATTTTAATTTTAAATACTTATTGAAATAGGGAAAGAAATAAAGGCATTAACAAAAAGTTTACACAATAGAGAAATTGGGGACCACTTACTTGAAATCAGATCAATCAAGAATTCTTTCAATGAGTGAAATGAAGTAGAATAATCTCATTTATAGTCTGAAACAAATTTATAAAGTCACTGCTAATATACATCACTGACCTCTTGCAGATAAACTCCAATACCAGCGTTGTATCTCTTATAATATTCAGATCAAGAGTACAAAAATTGTTTTGGAGTCTTCAGATTTTCGCATCGAATCATAAACAAACAAGAAAATGACCAACTACAAATTTATGACCAATATAAACTATTGCAGTATAAATAATAGCCATGTATATATCAAAAACGTAACTCGAAATATAAAAGTCCAATATTTTACTCTCATATAAAGAAAACAACATGAATAACCTAACTAATTATTTACTTGAAGGTATTTGATAAGGATAGAGTAAGTAGATAAAATATGATACATCTGTGGTACATAGCCAATCATTCGTGCTCGTCAAATACAAATATAATTAGAAAGAATTTACACTCACCAGTGGAGTGTAAGCAGATTTTAAACTTCCACATACATAAATACATTTTGCTGCACATGGACATGGATTTCAAACATTTGCCATTCATCTCTCTCTACTTCCTATCACATATTTACTTACAACAGTACCTTTTTCCAAAGGTCCAAACTTCAGTCATAAAATTCTATTACATTTAAATGGCATGTCCGGCTGCCACCTCCCCAAGTGATAAGTGTAGAAGTTATTTACTTCTCGAATTATTCAGTTAAGGGGAAGTGATGATAATACAACATTTTAATGGTTAAACTCTTTAATTTATTAAACTTGTTCTTGAGAAAACAAAAATTCAAATAACTTATGAGAATGCAACCAGGTGACGTCGTCGACAAGCGCCGATTTTCTATGGGAGGACACCCTGCTATTATCAAGGAAAAACAGCTAAAAGTAAGGGCTGTGCAAGAGAATGTAAAACTTCGGTTTTCAGAGAAACTCAAGAAAGATAACACTCACACACGCACACACACACACACACACACACACAAGAGGAATCAAATACCACAGATTACCAACGACAGAAGTAATCGATAGTGAAATTAATAATCAACAGGTGAGATAGCATAGACTGTGTCCCCTTGTTTCTTGACGAAGGAGATACTATGATTCCATGCAGACCAAAATCTCCCATCTCTATTAATAAGGTTACTCAGTAATTTAAAATCAACAACATCCTCAACAACACTATCCCGATACCTGGAAGTGCATGCTAGAATGTCCATGTCGTTATATTCCATTGGATATCAGGTGCCAAGATAACCATCTGCAATGGCGGATTTGCTCGGCTGTTGTAATCGTGTGTGCTACTTATGCTCAGAGCACTGGTGCCCATATGTCCTGATAGTCTGACCAATATATGTCACGCCACAGCCGTTAGGAGCATGATAGAACATCCTTTTCGGAATCTAAAATGACCGTGATGGTGGTCGAAAAGCACATATCACATTTCTGCAAAATACAACCAAGCCTGTTGAAAATGATTCTTGTGTACGGTGAAAAGGCGGTAGACTTTGATGCCGCCTCGGTATTATCATCACTCACCCGACTCACAGTTGGTAGATAGCGCAACGACCTTCCGATCCGTCTTTCACTATAACCATTGCGACAAAAAATGATTTCGAGATGTGCTAATTCAACTGAAAAACCCCCAGGGTCCGAGATGACATGGGCTCTGTCAACCAAGGTACGAAATACTTCTTCATTTTGAACCAGATTGTGACAGCTATCAGCCAGGAGATAAAAGTCCGTGTTAGTAGGCTTCTTACAAACGGCATGTCTCGACGTAGCATCCACATTTCCTCCTAATCAGCACTTTTTACCAACACTGCCAGTGAATCTCCCTTGGTGTGGGAGATGGAACGGCATGAGGACAACTGAGGATCTAATGGGATCTATTTCAATGTTAAGATACTCCTCCAAGATCAGGAATCCTGACAATTGCCCCCTCCAAAACCATCCATACTGCATCCATAAAAATCTTTGTTCTAATACAAATTTTAGTGGAGAGTTTCCATGACTGAATATTTTATTCTTTTTTGAAGAACCGGAGTAGAATGGCATTGTGAAGTAGTTGCAAGTACATTTGCTTTATCTTTCTTAGTCGGACGCAAAAAGTATTTTATTTTGTGCTTACGGCTATAACAATCGACTGAGCCTGCAATTTTGAGTACTCTCTTTAGAGTGCACAGTTTTTCTGTTTCCAGTTTGATTGCCTTTTACACAATAAATTTATTAAATGCTCATTTTACTGTGAAAATGATTGTTATTGCTTTATTTTACGTACTACTGATGCCCATGTACTTACAGGGTGTTTCAAAAATGACCGGTATATTTGAAACGGCAATAAAAACTAAACGAGCAGCGATAGCAATACACCGTTTGTTGCAATATGCTTGGGACAACAGTACATTTTCAGGCGGACAAACTTTCGAAATTACAGTACTTACAATTTTCAACAACAGGTGGCGTTGCAAGTGATGTGAACGATATAGAAGACAACGCAGTCTGTTCGGTGCGCCATTCTGTACGTCGTCTTTCTGCTGTAAGCGTGTGCTGTTCACAACGTGCAAGTGTGCTGTAGACAACATGGTTTATTCCTTAGAACAGAGGATTTTTCTGGTATTGGAATTCCACCGCCTAGAACAGAGTGTTGTTGCAACAAGACGAAGTTTTCAACGGAGGTTTAATGTAACCAAAGGACCGAAAAGCGATACAATAAAGGATCTGTTTGAAAAATTTCAACGCACTGGGAACGTGACGGATGAACGTGCTGGAAAGGTAGGGCGATCACGTACGGCAACCACAGAGGGCAACGCGCAGCTAGTGCAGCAGGTGATCCAACAGCAGCCTCGGGTTTCCGTTCGCCGTGTTGCAACTGCGGTCCAAATGACGCCAACGTCCACGTATCGTCTCATGCGACAGAGTTTACACCTCTATCCATACAAAATTCAAACGCGGCAACCCCTCAGCGCCGCTACCATTGCTGCACGAGAGACATTCGCTAACGATATAGTGCACAGGATTGATGACGGCGATATGCATGTGGGCAGCATTTGGTTTACTGACGAAGCTTATTTTTACCTGGACGGCTTCGTTAATAAACAGAACTGGCGCATATGGGGAACCGAAAAGCCCCATGTAGCAGTCCCATCGTCCCTGCATCCTCAAAAAGTACTGGTCTGGGCCGCCATTTCTTCCAAAGGAATCATTGGCCCGTTTTTCAGATCCGAAACGATTACTGCATCACCCTATCTGGACATTCTTCGTGAATTTGTGGCGGTACAAACTGCCTTAGACGACACTGCGGACACCTCGTGGTTTATGCAAGATGGTGCCCGGCCACATCGCACGGCCGACGTCTTTAATTTCCTGAATGAATATTTCGATGATCGTGTGATTGCTTTGGGCTATCCGAAACATACAGGAGGCGGCGTGGATTGGCCTCCCTATTCGCCAGACATGAACCCCTGTGACTTATTTCTGTGGGGACACTTGAAAGACCAGGTGTACCGCCAGAATCCAGAAACAATTGAACAGCTGAAGCAGTACATCTCATCTGCATGTGAAGCCATTCCGCCAGACACGTTGTCAAAGGTTTCGGGTAATTTCATTCAGAGACTACGCCATATTATTGCTACGCATGGTGGATATGTTGAAAATATCGTACTATAGAGTTTCCCAGACCGCAGCGCCATCTGTTGTTGAAAATTTTAACTACTGTAATTTCGAAAGTTTGTCTGCCTGAAAATGTACTGTTGTCCCAAGCATATTGCAACAAACGGTGTATTTCTATCGCTGCTCGTTTAGTTTTTATTGCCGTTTCAAATATACTGGTCATTTTTGAAACACCCTGTATCTCAAGCTTTGCTATTGAAGTGTAAGTTTACCCTTAAGCATAAAGAAATATTAACATAAGCACTGCCGGAAAAGAATACAACACTCTCAATAACTGTATTAACCGGCACCTTGGTATAATACGTGCATATTGAAGTGTTGCAGTGTTAGTAATTCATTTGTCACGGTTAGTGGCGATCAGATGGCGTGCAGGAGCAGGAGGACTGCCTGTGCACCCTCTGTTTTGACACTGCAGGCAGTGTGGTAAATTTAGTGGCGAACAGTATTTGCAGCATTGATTCTACGGTATAAACTTGCCCCACCGACGAGTACATACTACTGTTAAACAGCTTCATCCATTTCAACTGGATAGCATTGCCAGCTTGGAGGAATCTAGATGGCCGTATCGACAGATTGCTGCACATGTTGGGCACAATGTACTGATGGTGTGTCGCTGCTTTCCGCAGTGCTCTGTGGCACATTCCCACATACTTAGACCAACTCCTGGACGTCCGCATACTATAGGCGCAACGTCTAGATCGACGCATTACGCGAGTAGCACTGGCCAACCGACTTCATGCAGGGACAAATTCCGACCACATATTGCACCTGCCTGTCTTCAGGTACCATTGGGGACCATCTGCTTGCACCAGGAATAAGATCACGTGTGTCCCTGGCGAGGCTGCCACTGGCACCAGGCGATGACCAGCGTGGTTAATCTACTTCGTGAGAGAATCGACTGGAGAATGAAATGGCGCTCTGTTATGGTCAGTGATTAGAACAGGTTGTCTACATGCAATGGACGTAAACATGTATGACATAGACGTTGTGAGTTGCCTGTTCTGGAGTGCATTCCCCCACCACACACAGGTCCTACACCTGGTTTCTAGGTCTGAGGAGTCATCACTAGCATTTCGCACTCACATTTGTTACTTGTGCAGGGTACAGTCAAGAATCCCCGTGCTGCTGCTATTTCCTCGGCACTAAGGTGATGTGATTTTTCAGCAGGACAATACACGTCCACACTCGACAACTGCGATGGTATATGCTCTTCTTGATGTACAACAACGACTTTGGTTAGCAAGATCACCAGACATCTCTTTAAACGAACACGTATAGGAGGTATTAAAGGAGAATCTTACTCATTCTCCAGAGCCTGCAAGAAGCATTCCGAAACTGCAACAAATAATGGAAGGAGCTTGGGGCTGGCTATCGCAGGAATCCTTTCGGCATCTTGATGATCATTTGCACGGGAGATTAGATACCTGTCTCTACGCCTGTGGTACTACACTGTATATTGATGCAACTGCAAGGGCATCATTTATGTTGACATTGGTATTTCACTAGATCTCAGTTTGTTACCGTATACTACTACAACTGTGAACTACCGGGCACATCACATGTCAATGACATGACCTTTTCCTTGAGGGTGGTGCATTTTTTTCCGATAGTGCACCCTTAGCTGTTTTCTTCTGGTATGTGCGAAGGTATAAGTTGTTTGTTGCATTTGGGATGTTAAGGTTCCACAACATGTGAAGTCTAGTGGACGGGCGTCTGCTTTGTGCTACTCAAGCACAAGTGACCAGCACACAATGGATACACCCAAAATCTGAGAACCGCATGTCAGCTGCACTCCATGACATTACTGCTCATGCTGAATAGTATCAAAAGACTGTCCTGCGAATATTAAATTGACCGATTCGAGGGCATCGTATTCAACGTCATTCAGGATTACTAAAGCCCTACAACAGCGCCAGGGCGGACAGACATATAGGCAGCACAGAATGATGCAGCAATCGCAGCATCACACGTACAGTCAGCAAATGGGATTTTTGCTGCAAGACGATTCCGCAGACGGACAGTGCGTCGACGTCTTTAGCACCACAGTATGTTGGCAAAGCAACCCTTATTGAGGATTCCAGTGAAGCTACAGCAGAGAGAGGTGCTCCGAAGAGGATGTGCTCATTGTCAACACTTGGCTCAGGAGTGGCCCAGTGTTGTCTTTCCAATCAGGTTTCTGCCCTTCCTGTTGTACAATTTTGAATGTTGGAGGTAATTAGTAAAGGAAAAAAAAATTGAGAAAGGGCAGATTAAATCGACTAATGGCCTGACCGAAAAATCGGCATAAATATTAATAGTCGGTCAGTTGGTTATACGATGATGAGTTGCCGTGAGTTGACAATTAAGAACTTCCATTCCAGTATTTGGTTTGAAGACAAATGAGTCTTCAAATCAGTATCGAACTTCGTAGAAAAAGTCTAACTGAAGGCAGGTTCTAGCACTGATCTTGCGGTATGCAATTAAAACTGCTACAAAGGCGACTGATCAATGACATCACTGTGCTAAGACCTCCGACTTGATTCACGCTTTCCAACAATTTTTGCTGCGAAAATACTTAAAAAACAAGTGACGACAAGGACATGTTTAAAGTCATAATAAATTAGTAGTTGTATCTCATTAAATTTATAATTATCATAAAATATACAACAAAGAATGAAATCACATTCTACCTGAAGTGCAGTCAGGAGGAGCTCAAATAAAGAAAACGCAGCAGCAGATGCAGCGGCTCCAGTATTTATGCTTTAAACAAAACATGAATCAAAAGTTAACACAGAGTACTTTTACACTACAGATATATTAACTCATATTATATCTGAGTCTGGGAAGCTGTGAGTAATAGTTTGTAATGTTATCTTACACAGCCCCCTTAAACGGTGTTGGTAAAATTTTCCACATAATTTGAAGACGTCATTCGACAACTAACTAGCCAATTTATATTTACTCGACTGAATTCACTGTTTCTCACGAAGAAATTCGATCTACCGGAGCCCCTTCAATAGCTCAAAATACATTACGTTGCATATCTAAATGTAAATTAAAAAAACACCTGTTCTAGTGATACAAGTGAAAGATGATTACATGTAGATTAATATGTTTACTCTCCATATGTCTGCAGAGTCCGTCATCACGATATTTTTTGCTAAAGTTTGGTGTTCAAACATAAGATACACGGAAGGTACCGTTGAATTTTTAATTTGCAAAACAACTGAATATCACGTTTAAGGGAGATCTGAAATACTGTAGTTAATGCACTATTAACATTTGATTCTGTTCTTTTGAAGAACAGAGCTTAGACTCACTTGTGACACGTGACAGGAATTGGGAGAGGGTAATGGAGAGTACCAGTCAGAACAAGAGCATCCAGGTGATGGATTTATTGTTGTGCCGATACCAGATCTCACGAATCAACCAGGTTGTCACTCATATAGGCATCGGATATTCCACGAGGGCCACAATTCACGAAACAATCGTACCAATTGTACAGCTCAATCAGTGACATCTTCGCACAATACATGTGGTTGTACTGAAATAAGGGTTTGAAATAGACAAATTGAAAATATTCATTTCAGAACATATATATGTTTTTTATTAAATAACTTTGTTTTTGTGATATATTTTTCATAATGTCCCTTGTTCTTCGTTGTAGTGTAATCCTTATGAAATATCTTATTACTGCACTGCACAACGCGTGTTTGGTTGGTTTATATAGATTACGAACATTTACAACAGGCACAGTGCAACTTCATGTCTTTATGTTAAATTTATATTTTATTTTTATTTTTCTCCTCGTGTTTAAATGATTGTAACCGTGCTGCGAAAGCGACACTACGGCTCGACAGTCAAATATGTATTCCGTAACTGGGGATTGTCACAGATATCCTTGCCATGAGAGCGGTAACAGTCAGTCACTGAGAGCGCACAGTGGTCAACGTTAAATGCCTCGCTGATCTTACCAAGGAAACCCGTCTTCCACACACTGCACCACACGCAACCAGATGTTCCTGGGACTGCACACAAGTAACTGAAGTTTTCACATTCTTTAGAGCATCCGTCGTTGTAACGGTCCGTTGCACACAGCACCACACAAAAATCATAGGATTTCACTCTAACGTTGCTCTTCCAGCAAATTCCTTACTTCATTGAAAAATGACTAATCATCCTTAAAGAAACACGCAAAGATTTCACTATATTTCCAACTCAGAGTTTTCACTTCAGAATTTTTGTTGCTTACATTATATTGTCATATTTGGAGATTTTCCCTGAGTGTCCCGAGACCTGTAATTGAATGAAGTACCTCTTAAAAATATTTACACAAATGAATTAGTGTTTTACATTTATCTTTATATATTTTCACTTGGCCTTCACAGAAATTCTTAAAAGTCACATTTCTAATGGGTGAAGCCGACTTCGTTAAGAAAAATTTTCCACTGTACGTGTCCAGCACTATTTAAAGATTAGAGAGCAGACATTCCCATCCCACGAAAACACAATCATCTTCACACGGCATACCAAAAGTATGCATAAGTGGCAAAATATATACAAGGTCTAAAAAGCCATATGTTTAACAAATGTACAAATTTACAACAAAATATTCGTCCATCATTAGCTACAGATACTTATCTACCCAAAGTTAACCGTTTGGTGCTTCATTTAAACTCAACAGTTTCATCTTATAAACTAGCAAACTATAGAATAACTACACCTAAGAGATTAATTCCAGGAGAAATATTAACATTTTATTTTTAGTGCTCCTCTTGAGATCTATATTAGTTTTATTCACTTCAGTACTACAAAAAAATAACCATTTCTTTGCACAGCATAGTTTGAAGACTATCATGTGTTTGTATTTACACTAACTGGTTGTCACCTGAGGGGAAGTTACTACTCCCCAAAAAGTATCAGAACTATTTCTTTAACTTTCTTCAAAAGAAAAGCAGGAGTCTCTCCATAGACAAACCCTTATTTGGCACCTTACTGTTCCGTCTTCTTTGGTCTCTAGTACTTCACTCAGTGGCATAATGTACACACAAATAAATAGTGTTGCAAAGTAAATTTTGTTCTTATAGATATGATCCTCTACAAAAGAATTCATTCTAACACTTAGTTTTCGACAGACTGTTCAGTATTTCACGCTTTACTGTACAAAATACTGAAACATTACAGAAAGGCTTTTTAAATAGCAAATTACCATGCAGTACATTTCTTATAAATTTTTCCTCAGTTACGATACGTTATAAAAACCTTGATCACCGCTTACTGTCCGTATTGACAGGTGTGATATAGTAATTATTAAATTCTTCTGTAAGTAATTTGTGAGGGTGAACACTTATTACGTTACCTCGACTCAAAGAACGTAATTACTATCGCTCACGCACACACGTGTTGGAGTCCTCATGACAATAAAGTCCTTTAATTCTGTTACATTTAGGAAAAGGCGAAAGCCAAGGTCCTGTTGCTGCCATATTTTATTTATTTTCTGTACCGCAGATTTTGGCTGTGATTTGAGCCACAACCAAATATATCTGCACACGACCTGACTTCTTGTCACATGTTTTTTCCCCGATTCTGGCATGGTCAGTGAGTGCATTCATTGTGGCCATTACCAGTTCTTCCAGTGTCAAGCGTTGCAGTGGGTTTATCCAGTCGTTTGTTTTTTTACCGTTGTTCAGAAGCTCTGACGGTGTATATGGAGTCGTGTAAAACAGCAATTTGTTTACAAGATCTTCAAATGGTTCAATAAATTCTACGCTGAGTATGTCTTGTGTATTTGCGTACGTTCTTATAATGTGTTAAATTCTTGGAAAACGCATTCGACAGGACTACTTTGCAGATACCAGGATATCAAAATATGTTAAACTCTACTCTCTAGTAAAAAAATCTTTTCACTTTTTGAATGTAAATACTAACAAATTGTATGTTAGGAATTCAGCATGCCAGCCAGCTATCACTACGCAACGTTTGAAAACTCTTCTGATCATGGCAGATGTTGTTGTCGACTTCGTATCACATGGCTTGATTTGTACTAAAAAAGGTCATATAGGTCTACTAAGTACTAAACCCCACCCACTATAATCGGCAGATATCTCTTGCAAAAGACTTGTTGACAATGTAGGGTGTAGTTCTGGGTAGAACTACACTCCTGGAAATGGAAAAAAGAACACATTGACACCGGTGTCTCAGACCCACCATACTTGCTCCGGACACTGCGAGAGGGCTGTACAAGCAATGATCACACGCACGGCACAGCGGACACACCAGGAACCGCGGTGTTGGCCGTCGAATGGCGCTAGCTGCGCAGCATTTGTGCACCGCCGCCGTCAGTGTCAGCCAGTTTGCCGTGGCATACGGAGCTCCATCGCAGTCTTTAACACTGGTAGCATGCCGCGACAGCGTGGACGTGAACCGTATGTGCAGTTGACGGACTTTGAGCGAGGGCGTATAGTGGGCATGCGGGAGGCCGGGTGGACGTACCGCCGAATTGCTCAACACGTGAGGCGTGAGGTCTCCACAGTACATCGATGTTGTCGCCAGTGGTCGGCGGAAGGTGCACGTGCCCGTCGACCTGGGACCGGACCGCAGCGACGCACGGATGCACGCCAAGACCGTAGGATCCTTCGCAGTGCCGTAGGGGACCGCACCGCCACTTCCCAGCAAATTAGGGACACTGTTGCTCCTGGGGTATCGGCGAGGACCATTCGCAACCGTCTCCATGAAGCTGGGCTACGGTCCCGCACACCGTTAGGCCGTCTTCCGCTCACGCCCCAACATCGTGCAGCCCGCCTCCAGTGGTGTCGCGACAGGCGTGAATGGAGGGACGAATGGAGACGTGTCGTCTTCAGCGATGAGAGTCGCTTCTGCCTTGGTGCCAATGATGGTCGTATGCGTGTTTGGGGCCGTGCAGGTGAGCGCCACAATCAGGACTGCATACGACCGAGGCACACAGGGCCAACACCCGGCATCATGGTGTGGGGAGCGATCTCCTACACTGGCCATACACCACTGGCGATAGTCGAGGGGACACTGAATAGTGCACGGTACATCCAAACCGTCATCGAACCCATCGTTCTACCATTCCTAGACCGGCAAGGGAACTTTCTGTTCCAACAGGACAATGCACGTCCGCATGTATCCCGTGCCACCCAACGTGCTCTAGAAGGTGTAAGTCAACTACCCTGGCCAGCAAGATCTCCGGATCTGTCCCCCATTGAGCATGTTTGGGACTGGATGAAGCGTCGTCTCACGCGGTCTGTACGTCCAGCACGAACGATGAACCAACTGAGGCGCCAGGTGGAAATGGCATGGCAAGCCGTTCCACAGGACTACGTCCAGCATCTCTACGATCGTCTCCATGGGAGAATAGCAGCCCGCATTGCTGCGAAAGGTGGATATACACTGTACTAGTGCCGACATTGTGCATGCTCTGTTGCCTGTGTCTATGTGCCTGTGGTTCTGTCAGTGTGATCATGTGATGTATCTGACCCCAGGAATGTGTCAATAAAGTTTCCCTTTCCTGGGACAATGAATTCACGGTGTTCTTATTTCAATTTCCAGGAGTGTATTTATTAGTAGCTCGAACAGTCCACGGGTATACTGCCGGTTCTTAGTCTCCAACGGGCACAATATTTCGGCCATCAGACATGTCGCCATAGTCAGGTGCGCTGACGATGGCGTCGTGTCTGATCGCCGAAATATTGTGCCCGTTGGACACAATGAACCGGCAGTATACCCGTGGACTGTTCGAGCAACAAATACGCCGGGAGGAACTGAAGAATCACATTTATTAATATGTTTGGCTTTCTGACGCAGGACAGAAGTTTTCAATAATTGTTCAACATTATTTTGCATTTTTGAAAAGTTGCTGTATGAATGATGTTGAAACTTACTGGCAGATTAAAACTGTGTGCACGACCGAGACTACAAAGTAGGATCTTTGATTTTCACTGACAAGTGCTCCACCAACTAAGTTATCCAAGCACGACTCACGGCTCGTTGTAAGTTTCCGCCAGTACCTCGTCAGCTGTAAGAACTGGTCATGAGTCGTACTTGGGTACCTCAGTTGTTAGAGCACTTGCCTGTGAAATGTAAAGGTCACGAGTTTGAGGCTCAATTTCGTTTCTCGGTCCGTCACACTGTTTTAAACCGCCAGAACGTTTCATATCATCGCACCTTTCGGTGCAGAGTGAAGACTTCAATCTGGATAAATTAAGTTTCCTTAAACATTTAGTGGAATCGTACTGGCCCCAAACATAAAGTGTGTGCCATGCTAAAGCGTCGCTAGAAACATCAGGAACACACACACCAGTTGTCACCAAGAACATTACATCTGCAGAATAGTACGTTATTTTGAATTTTGTAGCGCTAAAAGATTTTCTCAGATAAGTTTTGTGTTAGGAAAGTCTTTACTTTATACCATATCGGATCTACATCTTGATATGTAGCCATGTTGTTGCACATATCTGAATAACATTGTCTGTAATGGGTGCCCTTTTATCAACAAAAACTGCTGATCAGCTATGTGTTCCGTTAAATCGAAGGATCAATCGGTCGTTGTGATACATGTGACAAAGCGTCAGCCACAGAATTCTTCTTACGTTTTACATGCATTATCTGAAAAATTTACTCGTGAAGAAAGGCTGTCAACCTTGCCCTTATAGGATTAAGTAAATTACACGTTAACAAAAATTTCAGAGTCTAATGATCGGAAAATACTTCAATGTGGTCTCCGAAACGTAACAGTAAAATTTCTTGAACGTCCATATAACAGTGAAAGGGTTCAGCTTGGTATCCGAAGATCCACCATCACACCCTGAAGGGGTTCTACTGCAAAACCAATCATGTTAACCCAAGTTTTATTGCTCTTTTCAGTTATTTGAAATAAGCAAGCACCAGTTCCCGAAAATAATTTGTCCGTGGCAATGCAAAAGCCTAAATTCATGCAGGGATGACAAGGAATCTCAGAGTTCATCAAAGTACTGTTTATTGCATCCAGATCTGACAGCTGTCTCATAAAAGTCATATGGCATTCCTCTTTAACAAACTCAACAGAACTGGGTTATTAAGCAAATGTCCAGAAGCGAAACGGTGAAAAAACGAAAAAAGACCTAGAAATGCCTTTAACTGCTGTTTTGTTTTTGGAGCTGGAAAATTTTGCACTGCACTTATTTTATCAAGGTCAGGTATTATTTCTGAAGGAGGTATGATATTAACTAATAATTTAACATCATCATGACAAAATTTGGATTTCTTAAAGTTTTCTGTGAGTCCAGACTTTGAAAATTACACAACATTCTGTCCAGTAATTCCAGGGACACCTCCACGTAGCAGTAGGAATCAGCGTGTCAATGACAGATAACGTAACTTTACCTGTAAGTTCGGCCTTAGAACTGAGTCTAGTGCTGTAACGAACACAATCAAATCTACATTGAGTCTAAAAGGTAAAACACGAATCTGATAACTTGTGTCAGCATATACAAAAGCTGTACATTTCCTAGATTCATTTGACGTTAAAACTTGCCAGTAGGGCTTTCTCAGATCGAGGCTAATTAAATACTGCGCTGCATGAATCTTTCGCAGCTATTTTTCTAAACTTTCAGATAGCGTGGGAACTGGCTCAGTTATTTTATTAATGGCACGTGCATCCAATACCAAGCGTACCTGGTCATAAGGTTTATTAACTGCTAGTAATTGACTACAGTACAGGGAAGAGGTGCTCTACAGTAGAGTTCATGTTATTTCTCTGTCAACTGCTTCCCACTTCTTCTACTGAATGGAGTAGGATTTACTGGAAAAACCGTCAAGTAGCATCCCGTCCATATGGTATATATACCATTTGTCGACCTAGGTTATCTTCAGAGTATTCCAAAGGTATGTTTCTTAATTCTAATTACTGTCATAATTTAAGATAAAAAGATTCCATAGACTTATCATGTGTGTACGTTTTGTCTTTGTTTCTGAGTTGAGAAACTACTTTTAGCCTCACTTCTTGTTTTTATAAGTTTTATTTTAATTGTGTACCTGGCCATAAGGTTTATTAACTGCTAGTAATGGACTACAGTACAGGGAAGAGGTGCTCCACAGTAGAGTTCATGTTATTTCTCTGTCAACTGCTTCCCACTTCTTCTACTGAATGGAGTAGGATTTACTGCAAAAACCGTCACGTAGCATCCCGTCCACATGGTACATATACCATTTGTCGACCTAGGTTTTCTTCAGAGTATTTCAACACTTACCGTGTTCTACTTGGGTTTTTATTAAATGAACTTTGATATACCTGCCCTGATGCATACATAGCACTCAGCCAAAGAAAAATTAAGTTTTAAGTCATTTTCTCCGATAGATTAAAATTCCAGCAAGCATTCGACCACAAGAACTTTATAAATTAGAAAAGGCAGACCTTAATTGAGTTTCCTACTTCGGACTGCCACCTGACTGGTAGTGACTCAACACCTAGAGATCCAGTTACATGACAGTTTGTGCCAAGTATGTTAGCACTTTGTCTGCTTCTTCTATTCGTTAATTTATATGATGACACACTGACAAAGGCACCTGTAACTAATACAATTGTGGTAGGATATTTTCCCAGTCTGGTGTGTATTTAAGATTGTACTGAAACTACTGTATGATTTTTACACATGTATTAATGCATAGTAAACTGATGTCTCATATCAGTTTCATCTTTGTATCCTAATAGGTTAACATAACAGCATTGATTGCCCCCACCACATGAAACTTCTGCGATTCGGGCGCTTAAAGAGTTTTACGAGAATTTGCCACAATTTGGTCATGGATGTCCAATTGTTGTTTATTATTCACATTACGGATACTTATGGACAGGCTGTAATTGTTGAAATGGCTCTGAGCACTATGGGACTTAACTTCCGAGGTCGTCAGTCCCCTAGAACTTAGAACTACTTAAACATAACTAACCTAAGGACATCACACACATCCATGCCCGAGGCAGGATTCGAACGTGCGACTGTAGCGGTCCTGCGGTTCCAGACTGAAGCGCCTAGAACCGCACGACCGCTCCGGCTGGCAGGCTGTAATTCTCCACCTGCCATAACTGTTATTATTTCTGTGGAATGTTCTGACCCTCATTCCTTGCAACCACAGTGATACCAAATTTGATGCTTTCTTGTATTCTTACATTTACGATTCCACATACTCTGTTCAGCATACCACGTGTCACACATGGGTGGTGTGGTAGGTGACGCCACACTAACAGCACGATAACTATTAGCGTGACTGGAACTGTAATTCTTCACTGCAACTTGACATACCATTTTGGCATAAAGGTTCCGAATTGCTTTTACTGAATTATACATTCTTCATGTAAGACAGAAGAAAGTAGTGGTGCAGTTGTTACTTCATATGGTAAATGAGTTTCCAATAACTTACTGAAATTATTTCATTACCATACACTGCATAATCTGCAACAGTAGGATTGCTATAACTATCACATACTTCATCAACAATTGGCGGGCTGCCTTGAAGCTTGGCCCCTACTGTACTCAGTTCTTATTGTGTGTTTCCAACTTGTGCATTTATTTGAACATCCCATTAGAACGAGTCTTTGCTTTTATTTGAAGTGACTCAGACTTCAGGAATTTGCTGGAATTGTCTCATTTGGACATAGCAGTGGTGACAGTCTCACTGACAACACACTCGAATTCAGAATTTGATTCATCATTAATTTCTAAATCTCATGTGCAAAAGTCATTGCAGAAAGTTGTCAAGAAAGTATTTGCACTGATAATTGAATTGATTAGGTGTTTTAGCTCCTTGTTCTTCAACAAATGTATATGTTTCATACTTTCCCTTTTAGTTGTTTATCATCATGAGACAACATCTGTACAGCTTCAGGGGGACAATGTTGGCCTGCTTTAGTTGCGGTATATCAGCTGCTGAAGAATTGTATTTCAATGACAGTGTGTTTAAATTAGTTGTCCATTTCTCTTTGCCACTTGACTTTTTTTCCAATCATTGGAATGTTGTCGTAATTCTTTAGACAGGTTTTGTAATTCATGTCCATTACAATTATCCGGGCTGTTATGCCGTGGTCGGTTGATGAATTCTGTGTCAATTCCCAACGTTTCGTCTCCGACTGCGGGAGACATCTTCAAGGGGTCTGTAGCTCGATGGAAGGTCCAAAACACCCACTGGCTCGCTACTGACTGCCGCTAAATTCTGTGTCCGCGCGCTCCCCCTTGAAGATGTCTCCTGCAGTCGGAGAAGAAACGTTGAGAATTGACACAGAATTCATCAACCACCCACGGCGTAACATCCCGGATAATTATAATGGACATGATATTTCCGGGCATGAAAGTCTACGTTTTAGTATCAGGTTTTCTAATTCTTGTGACATTCTTTTTTGTTGTGTTGATAACTGGTTACGGTTCGATTTGCCTTCGATTAGATGACCTTTTAGGTCTTCTTCCATTGCCTGAAGACTTCAGAATAACAATGTAACTGCATCAGTAGACTGACAGGATTTATGTTCTTGAATTTCACAAGAAATAAAGTCCACCGGAATATTTACTTCAAGCAATGCATCATCATGTTGAAAGATTATATTATTTAAAGAACTGTCTTTATCAACCACTTCCAAGCAAAGATTTTTGAGACGAAACGTGGGTTTTCAGTGTCTGATCCAAGATCATAATCTTATCTACGAAATTTCACAATTTCTGCATTAGCAATTTGATTTTGTTCTCGAGTGAACGCCATGCTACCATTTTCTTCTGTAGTCATATTTGTGTTCTTTCCTATTTCCACCGAACATTAATGTAATCCAAAAACAGTTTTGGTAAAAATTTTGAAAAACTACGATTTGAAAAAGCGTTTACTGGGTCACGGTGTTAAGTATTTAGTTCTACAGCTGTCAATACTCAAATGATGTGTGTACAGCATTGCAGTCTCCATTACATTCAAAATGATGCAATAGCAGCCATCATCTGGTGCAACATGTCTGGACATGGATTATTTATAATAATGGAAATTAACAATGAAAATGGTAATCTCTGTTATTATTGATAAATATTTTAATGGCAAATACTACACGCACTCTTAATGTAAGCAAAAATTGCTGTTTTCCTTACTTCAAATGGGTCTTTTTATTTGATTTCCAAATAGTTTCCCTTTTCTAATGACCTTGATTTCCTGTCCACTCTCTTATTGTTGACTCTTCTTTTGTAATGGTTGATCTTCATGAACATGTTGAACACGAAACTTGAAAAATAGCTGATGTAAACTAATTACACATCCTGTCATGTTCAACACTTGTAAGGAACCATTGTTGTACAATTCTGAATGTTGTTGACAATGAGCAAAAGAAAAGAAATTGTGAAAGGGCAGATCACAAATAAGTAATGTGAAGGGCGAAAAACCGGTGTAAGAGGTGGCATTTTATCCGTTATTGATAAGGTGATGTGTGACCATAAGGAGACATTTAAGAACTTCAGTACCAGTATTGGTTTTATAGAAAAATGACTCTTCAAAAAACTTGTAATTTGCAATTAAAGCTGCTACAACAGCGGCTGATTAACAGCATCACTGTAAAGATATCCAAACTGACTGATGCCCTCCAACAATTTTTGCTGTGAAAAATATTTAGAAAACTAGTTAAGACAAGAAGAAAGTTTAAAGTAATATATACCAGTAGTTGCATTTCATCAAATTTATAATTGCCATAAAATATACGACAAAGAAAGAAACCACTTTCTGCTAATGTGCAGCCACAAGGAGTACCAAAAGAGGAAAGGCAGCAGCTGATGTTATGGTTCCATCATTTGTTCCTTAAGGAAAGTACAAACGAAAAGTTAACATTACTTGTCACTAGAGACATATGAAGTCATGTGGTCTCTGAATTGGGGAAGCTCTCAGTGGTAGTTCGTAATGTTTTCTTACAAGCCTAGGCCTGCTTTCACATACAGCACAAACGTAGTTTTGCACTTGTGAGGATGCTCCATTAAGAATGAATGTTGTTGACTGCTCTAAACTTAGTATTGTGTTCAGCATATGACGCAATGATACTGCATCCCATTAAGTGGGATAGCAGGC
The DNA here is from genome assembly GCF_023864275.1 of Schistocerca cancellata. NCBI lineage: Eukaryota > Metazoa > Arthropoda > Insecta > Orthoptera > Acrididae > Schistocerca > Schistocerca cancellata. The sequence continues at coordinate 563,892,835 of NC_064633.1, read as the reverse complement.
ATATTGCTATGGGCTTTCTTGGAGGCCTCTGTGACTCTGACATTCAATAAAATAACAGGAAACCAAATGTTGTACATGAGTCTCAATCTACTTCAAAACAGAAGTGTTTATCTGCCACTCTGTGCAGTGTGCTCTACAGTTGTCTCGCCCACAGAGAACGTCTCGTCATGTGTTGCCGAGAGATTTTCACATCACCATTCACAACTTACTACGAATATCGAAGTCTTTAATTCTATTAAAGTGATTAAAGTGCCATGGAAAGACACCACACCTGTATCCGCCATCATGTTGTCAGTTGGACTCGATTAAGACCCACGTAAGGGACCCCCCCCCCCCCCAATGAACCATGGAGCTTGCCGTTGGTGGGGAGGCTTGTGTGCCTCACCGATCAGCGATACAGATAGCCGTACCGTAGGTACAACCACAACGAAGGGGTATCTGTTGAGAGGCCAGACAAACGTGTAGTTCCTGAAGAGGGGTATCAGCCTTTTCAGTAGTTGCAGGGGCAACAGTCTGGATGATTGACTGATCTGGCATTGTAACACTAACCAAAACGGCCTTGCTGTGCTGTTACTGTGAACGCTGAAAGCAAGGGGAAACTATACGGCCGTAATTTCTCCCGAGGGCATGCAGCATTACTGTATGGTTAAATGATGTTGGCCTCCTCTTGCGTAAAATATACCGGACGTAAAAGAGTCCCCCATTCGGATCTCCGGGCGGGGACTACTCAGGACGTCTTTATCAGGAGAAAGAAAACTAGCGTTCTACAGATCGGAGCGCGGAATGTCAGATCCCTTAATCGGGCAGGTAGGTCACAAAAATTAATATGCGAAATGGATAGGTTAAGGATAGATATAATGGGAATTAGTGAAGTTCGGTGGCAGGAGGATCAAGACTTACTGTCAGGTGAATACAGGGTTATAAATTCAAAATCAAATAGGGGTAATTCAGGAGTAGGTTTAATAATGAATAAAAATATAGGAGTGCTCGTAAGCTACTACAAACAGCGTAGTGAATGCATTATCGTGGCCAAGATAGACACGAAGCCCAAGCCCACTACAGTAGTACTAGTTTATATGCCTACTAGCTCTGGAGATGATGAAGAAATTGATGAAATGTATGATGAGATAAAAGAAATTATTAAGGTAGTGAAAGGAGACGAAAATTTAATATTCATGGATGACTGGAATTCGAGAGTAGGAAAAGGGAGAGAAGGAAACATAGTAGGTGAATATGGATTGGAGGTAAGGAATGAAAGAGGAAGCCGTCTGGTGGAATTTTGCACAAGGCATAACTTAATCATAGCTAACACTTGGTTCAAGAATCATAAATGAAGGTTGTAAACATGGAATAATCCTGGAGATACTAGAAGGTATCAGATAGATTATATAATGGTAAGACAGAGATTTAGGAACCAGGTTTTAAATTGTGAGACATTTCCAGGGGCAGATGTGGACTCTGACCACAATCTATTGGTTATGAACTGTAGATTAAAACTGAAGAAGCTGCAAAAAGGTGGGAATTTAAGGAGATGGGACCTGGATAAACCGACTAAACCAGAGGTTGTACAGAGTTTCAGGGAGAGTATAAGGGAGCAATTGACAGGAATGGGGGAAAGAAAAACAGTAGAAGAAGTATGGGTAGCTCTGAAGGATGAAGTAGTGAAGGCAGCAGAGGATCAAGAAGGTAAAAAGATGAGGGCTAGTAGAAATCCTTGGGTAACAGAAGAAATATTCAATTTAATTGATGAAAGGAGAAAATACAAATATGCATTAAATGAAGCAGGCAAAAAGGAATACAAACGTCACAAAAATGAGATCGTAATGGAAGTACATTATGGCTAAGCAGGGATGACTAGAAGACAAATGTAAGGATGTAAAGGCTTATCTCACTAGGGTAAGATAGATACTGCCTACAGGAAAATTGAAGAGACTTTGGAGAAAACAGAGCCACTTGTATGAATATCAAGAGCTCAGATGGGAACCCAGTTCTAAGCAAAGAAGGGAAAGTAAAAAGGTGGAAGGAGTATATAGAGGGTCCACACAAGGGCGATGTTCTTGAGGACAATATTATGGAAATGGAAGAAGATGTAGATGAAGATGAAGTTGGAGATACGACACCGCGTGTAGAGTGTGACATAGCACTGAAAGACCTGTGTCGAAACAAGGCCCCAGGAGTAGACAACATTCCATTGGAACTACTGACGGCCTTGGGAGAGCCCGTCCAGACAAAATTCGACCATCTGGTGAGCAAGATGTATGAGACAGGCGAACTACTCTCAGACCTCAAGAAGAAAATAATAATTCCAATCACAAAGAAAGCTGGTGTTGACAGATGTGAAAATTACCGAACTATCAGTTTAATAAGTCACAGCTGCAAAATAGTAACGCGATTTCTTTACAGACGAATGGAAAAACTGGTAGAAGATAACCTCAGGGAATATCAGTTTGGATTCCGTAGAAATGTTGGAACAAGTGAGGCAATACTGACCCTACGACTTACGTTAGAAAATAGATTAAGGAAAGGGAAACCTACGTTTCTAACACTTGTAGAATTAGAGAAAGCTTTTTACAATATTGACTGGAATACTCTCATTCAAATTCTAAAGGTGGCAGGGGTAAAATACAGGTAGCGAAAGGCTATTTACAATTTGTACAGAAACCAGATGGCAGTGATAAGAGTCGAGGGACATGAAAGGAAAGCAGCAGTTGGGAAGGGAGTGAGACAGGGTTTTAGCCTCTCCCCGATGTTATTCAATCTGTATATTGAGCAAGCAGTAATGGAAACAACAAAAAAATTCGGAGTAGTTATTAAAATCAATGGAGAAGGAGTAAAAACTTTGAGGTTCGCCGATGGTATTGTAATTCTGCCAGAGACAGCAAAGAACTTGGAAGAGCAGTTGAGCGGAATGGACAGTGTCTTGAAAGGAGGATATAAGATGAACATCAACAAAGGCAAAACGAGGATAGTGGAATGTAGTCGGATTAAGTCGGGTGATGCTGAGGGAATGAGATTAGGAAATGAGACACTTAAAGTAGTCAAAGAGTTTTGCTATTTGGGGAGCAAAATAACTAATGATGGTCGAAGTAGGGAGGATATACAGTGTACACTGGCAATGGCAAGGAAAGAGTTTCTGAAGAAGGGAATTTTGTTAACGTCGAGTATTGATTTAAGTGTCAGGAAGTCGTTTCTGAAAGTATTTGCCTGGAATGTAGCCATGTATGGAAGTGAAACATGGACGATAAAGAGTTTAGACAAGAAGTGAATAGAAACTTTCGAAATTTGGGGCTACAGAAGAATGCTGAAGATTAGTTGGGTAGATCACATAACTAATGAGGTGGTATTGAATAGAATTTTTCGTTAGAAGAGGAGTTTGTGGCACAACTTGACAAGAAGAAGAGGCCAGGTGGTTGGACATGCTGTGAGGCATGAAGGGATCAGAAATTTAGCATTGGAGGGCAGCGTGGAGGGTAAAAATCGTAGAGGGAGACCAAGAGATTAATACACTAACCAGATTCAGAAGGATGTAATATGCAGTAAGCACTGGGTGATGAAGAAGTATGCACAGGATAGAGTAGCATGGAGAGCTGCATCACACCAGTATCAGGACTGAAGACCACAACAACAACAACAAGAGCCGTTGTTGTTGCTGGAGGAGCCAGGTGTGAGTAGTACATTTTGCATCACGTATACCCTGTAAATTTCATAATGTGTTCTTATTAACATACTGTACGTACACAATAACTAAAACTTGGTTATTTGCTATCCGTCGAGGTGTTTCAGCTGCAATGAGCAATGGTATAATGTAAAATAATGAAAATAATGTAAATGAGCACATCTGCTTTCCTGTTTGATCTTCAACAGTATCCAAATTACCTCTGTTAACGAAGCAGTCGTTTTTATATGCATATTTAATGATCTGCGATGTTTATACAAATAAAATTGATGTATATTGAAACTGAGAATATGTGCAACTTTTGCCATGGTTTACTTATAGTAAAATTATGTGTACTGTATAAAGCAAGATAATATAGATTGACCTACACAATAGAAGTTCCTGTGATATTTGATAATGTAAAATAATTTGAATAAACGTGGTAAGTTGTAGAGCACTGACATTTACAAAACAATTATAATTGTTAGCCGAATACTACTAATTAACAACCCAGTATTTATCCTATGTGTATGTTTCAGTAGATCTACTGTTTTAACTTATGTAACTGTTTGTGACGTTTCCAGATGTAGTGACAGGGAGATAAGAAAGAAATCAAAATAATCGATATCTGCCCCAGAGTTTAGTTCTGTTAGCAAGAATTGCCCACACTTTTATAGAAAGTGTTTTGATCAAATTATTATAAATGAAATAATTTTCCTAATCTTGGACATTAATGAATATTCTGAGATGATGTCCAGAATTACATCAATCATGTAGAGTTATATACATCTGACTGACACTCAAAGAGTATACAGTATATCAAACTCAGACCATACTTTCTACTTTCAAAAGACGTTTCTTACTAAGAACTACACTGATAGTTTATATCTCTCACTGGCTGTATTGGAGACACTATAATCTGGAATTAGTGTCGTTGAACTACATGCATCTGAACAAAGAGTTTACTCTCGACGTTGTTACTTTGAAAGTAATGAAAAGATAATCATGTCACACTCATGAGGTACAAGAATTGCGAAAAGTGGTGCATTGTAAATTCTGACTAGCAGCAGGATACATCATAGGTTTGTAGATCCTTCGAAAGAGAGCATACAGCATTGGATACCACACTTAATCCCAACAGCTCGGGTGGTGATGGTACCTTTTTGGCTTTTTCTACTTAAATTGAATGCTAACCCCATTACTGTACGCTTCTGACATTGTAACACTAAGTTATCCCAATGTCACAAGGCACTCCGTCTTCAACCACAAGTGGCCCATCGGGACCGTCCGACCGCCGTGTCATCCTCAGTTGAGGATGCGGATAGGAGGGGCATGTGGTCAGCACACCGCTCTCGCAGTCGTTATGATGGTTTTCTTTGACCAGAGCCGCTACTATTCGGTCGAGTAGCTCCTTAGTTGGCATCACGAGGCTGAGTGCACCCCGAAAAATGGCAACAGAGCATGGCGGCCGGATGGTCACCCATCCAAGCGCCAGCCACGCCCGACAGCGCTTAACTTCGGTGATCTCACGGGAATCGGTGTATCCACTGCGGCAAGGCCGTTGCCCCTATCCCAATGTCACAAGAAACTTTAATTTGTTTGTAGAAAAAGGTCTAATTTTGAGAAGTCTATTAATGCCAAAACATACAAAACGTCATGTGGTAAAATCATTTCAATAAAATGAATGACAATGATAGTCCTAAATATGATACTATTCTTTTCCAAAACGGTTCATTCATTATATCACGTACTTAACACTGTTCAGTATTGTATTGAGAGCTTGCTGCACACTGCTCAGACCTTCAGTATACTGATCGGTGAAGGCATCAAAGTTCTTAATTATCGATGTAACTGTTAATAACTGAAACCATTCCATCAGCCATTTTTCATCTTTTATGCTTTTCACAGATGTAAGATGAATTAAAACGTTATCAGTAACAGAATGATCTGTCCTACGTGTTAGACAGAGCATGTTTGCTTAAAATATAAAACCATTTGTTACAGTGCACCTTGCATACACTATTAGGGTCAGCTAATATGTCTAAATTCACTCGAAACCACAAACGGTGATTCGTCTTTGATATTTCTGATCATGGTGCTGAAATGTTTTCCCTGGCCTTTAGTTGTGTGCTTAATAACTAACTGAAATTTTGTATTATCACTTGTGCTAATGAAAACTGAAGTTTTGGATTTACGCTAGGGCTGCTTGTCTTAAATACGGCAAATAACATATAGCTCAGAGAAATGCAGAGAGTAATCTTACAATCATTTTATGTCGTTGCCAAATATTTTCTGGAAATTATAGGAATGAGAATTTCGAAGAGAAATTTTAATTCCAGAAGTTCTGAAAAAAATGTGTAACAGAAGCCAGGTGAACATTGGAGTAGAAGAAGTACAAGATAATAAAAATTTTCCACCTGCCACATACCGTCAAATCTGTCAACTCCACAGCCTTCATGTACTGTACACCCAGGGTATCATGAAGTGTACCGTGGAACATAAGTGTTTGTAATATACTATGTAAGGAAAATAAAAAAATTGTGTGTGCCATTGAAGAGCAAATGCAAGCGATACTGAAGTATGTGCAAGAAAGTTAACCTTATGGTAACCAGTTAAGAAGAACTCAGGACTTGCAATTCGACATTCAAAAATGTTTATTCGCCACTGGAAAATCATTAATTGTGAGAAATTACAAGTGAAATCCTACATTAGTAGCAGATATACAAAGATGGAAAGGTTACTGCAAGGTGAGAAGACAGAAGGATATCTGACATAGTCGTCAGACTGACAACTACTGGGCTGGAGTATAAGTTCGTAACGTTACTCCTATGTTTAATAAACGTAATAGATATTCATAAAAGATACTTCAGTCTTAAATAATATACTCATCATTAGTATTTACAACAGTCTGCCAGTGAAGGGGTAACTTAAAATTCCGCGACTGTAGAAATCACGTAGCTTCGAGGCGAAGGACTGGTCGAGCCACATTCGGAGCGTATTTTCATCCGGAAAGGAAGTCCCTTGAAGACTGCTCGATAGAGAGAAAAAAAGGTTAATATTTAAGAACTCAAGAATGTGGGTGCGGAATGACTTCCCAGCCTAACTCCTGTATAATATTTTCTGTCAGTCTGGCAGAATGCTGGATAACGTTATAGTGGAGTAGGATCACTTCACGCAGTCTTCCTGATCGTTGTTCTTCGACTGCGCCTGCAAGATGTCTCAGTTGTTGACAGTTTATGTCAGCTATGATGGTTACACCTCGGGGAAGCATCTCGTATCACACCACACCGTCGCTGTTCTACGAGATGCGTAACGTTTTCTTTTATGGATGTGTGCAGGTCTTTGTACATGGAGTTGCTGGTTTCTTTTGAACTCCACCGTTCCTTTAATTTCCTTATGTCGGCGTAAATACACCATTTCTCGTCACCATTAACGGTACAGAACAGGAATGGTCGGTGTTATTCACGAGCCAACTGACGACGAGCATCCAGAGTTGGACATATTATTGCGATTTTTGCTTAGAACATGCGGTACCCATACACTCGATTTTCGAACCTTCCTTGCTGTAGGCATACGTCGCCCGATGGCGGAGCACTACAGTTCATTAAATTTGTCTGTAATCGAGTACACCGACGTGTATCATAATGGATTATTGCGTTTAAACGATATTCATCAAGAGCCGAAGGTCTCCCTCAAGGTAGAGAATCACAATCGTCAAAACGATACTCCTTAAAATCATTTTCTTACCGTGCTCTGTCCACTGGCACTATCGCCATACAGGGTTCTGGTTGCCTTCGCTACTGACACCCCTCTATTGATTTTAAACAGAAGAAAAGTAGGACCTGTTCAGATTTGTTTACTTGGCACCCCATTTTCTAGCGCCCACAGCTCCATTCACTGTCTCCAAATGACAAAACGACAATACGCGAACGCAGATAACAAAAAGTGAACTAAAAATAAGAAATGACAGTCCACAAATAAAGCCATAGCAACAGGAATACCGACGTGCAAATCAAACGCGCTACGAACTTAACACATGCTGAAAGCAGTATCACTAGTATGTATTAGTGCCGCACCGTGGAGCTCCAGGAAGACACGCAGATGCATCAATTTGCAGCTGAGCTGGTTGTCGAGACATAATGAAGCCGACACGGATTTTCTTTTACGGAGAGGGCCGGCACAAAGCGACGGTGATGGAGCGCTCGTCATCGATCAGCCGGCTGAGCGATTGGCCGCGGGGGACGCCCCCTAACTAGACCAGCCCACCTGTCTGGAGGAGCCCGCCCAGTTCCGCAGAGGGAGCGTGGCGCAGCGCTGAGGAACTGACGAGCAGGGGCGAAGCGGGGCGACAACTTTTGAGTTATGCAGGAACTCACTTAGCAAGACTAGCGATGGTGGTTATCTCTGAAATTATCGGTTTCCTGTTAGACTGTTTCTTTTTGTCTCTAGTTTAACCTGCTTGCTATAACCGCTCAAAATAATCTGTTTCTGAAACATCCAATTTTCGTTTCATTATTGCCATTATCGGTACTTCCAGTAATAAATGTAAGAATAAATACAGAAAATTTGTATTGATGGTAAAGATGTAAGGATTCACCATCGACAAGGGGTTGAGGTTTCGTCAGAAATCGATAACACTGTGTCCAGGAAAGAAAGCAACGTTGAAGGAGACGGGCGCGGCGACAGTGAGAACAAAAGTCACAAGCTGACGACTTAACTGCAACGTCAGTTTTGAACGGTAGCATTTTCTTCACCCTGAGGCAACAACAAATATAAGGGTTCAGTTATTATCCCATGTCTATACCGTGTCATTAAAGTTATAGATACGTGAAACAAATTCACCTTCTCTCTCAAGGAACGCTCTGGATGTTTCCACGTTATATGATGTCAGTTTGTCGTGCCTCCTCACCCTTTCGGACTTTAACCCAATGCAGCGTTGTAGTCTAGTGCTGCCAGACTTTGTAAAATCCTTCCAACTTAGGTATGGTGTCATTCCGCAACACAAATGATGTTCGAGGACGAGAATGAGAAACTATAATACAGGTCAGGTGGGGCAAGTACACGAGTACCACCTAACAGACAACGCCGCACAATTGCATCATTGTTCCAGCAGTGCTGTACTGACTATTATGTCGTGTACTTTCTGCTAGTGTCTAACTGAAGGCGTTGTTACTATAACAGTGCTGACAGCTTTTCCCAATTTCTATAATAAGCCAATATTTAATAGCAACGCAAAATTTAATAATTAACATTACTAGCTTTTTTTTTTTAAAAAGGGTATTACTTAAAATCGAAAAAATTTATGACTGCTGCTCTGGCAAACTGATCGGCCAACTTTTTTGCGTGGTTATTACCTCTTATAACTGAGACCAAACAGATATAAAAAAATAATGGCTATTCCCCAGTTCACCAAAAAAATAACAGACAGTATTACGAAAGAGTTAATCGAGGTAAATAGAACAAATTCGAGGCGTTCATTTGGATACAAGTGGTTTCTCCAATCCCTTTTTCTCCCTTCCTCTATATTTCCTGAAAACTTGCGAAGAATTACTTTCCTATTAAAGGAGACACTACTGAAAAACTTGCGCCTTAGCTTTTCGTTAGTTTTAAGCTGTTTGCAAACAGTTTTTATGATGTGGAAACGTGAGGAGAAGAATTTCAGATAAAGTGTGCAGGACAATAAATCGCAAAACAAACAGGTATAGGCATGCATATTCAAATACAGAGATTTATGAACAGGCAGAATTGGCACTGCAGTCGACACCGCCTACATAAGGCAACTAGTGTCTAGAGCAGTTTTTAGATCGGATACTGCTGCTACAATGACACTTTATCAAGACTTAAGTGAGTTTGTTGTTATAGCCGACGCACGAACAATGGGACACAGCATCTCCGAGGTAGCGATGAAGCGGGAATTTTCCAGCACGATCATATCACGAGTGTACCGTGAATATCAGGAACCCGGTAAACATCAAATCTCCGACATCGCTGCGGTCGGAAAAAGATCCTGCAACAACGGGACCAACGACAACTGAAGAGAAACTTTTATCGTGACAGAAGTGCAACCCTTACGAAAATTTCTGCAGATTTCAAGTCTAGGCCATCAACAAGTGTCAGCGTGTGAACCATTTAATGAAACATCATCGATAGGGACCTTCGCAGCCGAATGCCTATTCGTGTACACTTGATCACTGTAGGACAAAGAGCTTCAAGCCTCTCCTGGGCCCGTCAACACCGATATTGGAATGATGACGACTGGAAAGATGTTGCCTGGTCGATGAATCTCGTTTCAACCTGCTGGAGGCTCTGTAATGGTGTGAGACGTGTGCAGTTCGAGTGTTATGGGACCCCTGATATATCTAGATACGCCTCTGACATGTGACACGTACATAAGAATCCTGTCTGATCACCTGCTTCCATTCGTGTCCACTGTGCATTCCTACGGACTTGGATAAATCCAGCAGGACAATGCGACACCCTATACTTCCAGAATTGCTACAGAGTGGCTCGATGAACACTCTGCTGAGTTTAAACACTTCCGATGGCCACCAATCTCCACTGAAATGACATTATTGTGCATATCTGGCATATCTGGCATGCCTTGCAACGTGCTGCTCAGAACAGATCTCCACCTCCTCGTCCTCTTATGGATTTATGGAGGGCCCTGCAGGATTTATTGCGTAAGTGCCCTCCTGCCCTACTTCGAACATTAGTCCAGTCCATGCCACGTCGTGTTGCGGCAGTTCTGCGTGCTCGCAGAGACCCTACGCAATATTAGGCAGGTGTACCACTTTCTTTGGCTCTTCAGGGTGTAAACCGTATCCGTAATGTGAGACTAAAAATTAAATTATCGTTACCTTCCACGTTATGTACTAATTTAGTCAGTTCAGTCTCTATGTCTGTACTTTATCCATGCACCATGAGATTCATTTCGCGGATTTACGTGAAGACCGAGACACTCATATGTATCCGAAATGGGATGAATGTCTAATCGGAACCAACGACAGACGAAAGTAAGGACAGGAGAGAGTTACGTGTACACCTTTCCCTTGTATGTTGACCATAACACAGATATAAACTGTGGATACTCTAGTTCCTTTCCAAGGTGGAAAGGTAAAATATTCTGCAGCACACTCGCCGCAACCGGGCTTCTTGCGTCTCTATAGGTAGACTACCGCCTTTCTTCGCCGCCGCATTATTTGGGATAGGATAGCTGACCCATCACCTCGCTGAAAGGTACCCGGCACTAATTTAGTAGCAGGCTGAGTGGGTTTGGCGCCGTACTGGAGGACTGCAAGAAATTTCCCCGCCATTTGTCTGGATTGAACTCATTACCTCCAAGGCTGGAGTTTACTGCTGCAACCGCTACACCACTACAGCCACTCTTTCCAAGCTAACGGTGAAAAATATGGTTGATGCCAACAAGTAAAACATGAGATTTCGTAGTATAGCTATTCATTCTTTTGAAAAGAAGAAGCGAACAGAACAGGTTATGAGAAATACTGAACTTACCGTTGACAACCACAAACTTCACTCATGAGATTATCATAATGAGGAGAAATAACACTCATCAAAATCCAGCATGCGTAAAATACACACTATAACAAGTATTGTTGTTATGTCTACGACGTCATATTCGTGGGCTTCGCTGCCAAATTGTTAGTTAGACCCCTAGCCTGAACGGCGTGCTATGCTACATATTAGTAAGTCACCACAATTTGGATTTAGCATTCACATTCGTGGGCTTCCCCAATTCACAACCAAACTTTAGCCTTCCAACTTGCTCTAGATCAGTCTGCCATCATAACCTGCGCTGTACAAAAATATTAACGAAGATAGATAAAGATCTGCAGCATAACTTTCTGCCTGTGTTTCCTCGCGTGTGAAGTCAAACAAAACAATTACGTCACACGTCAAAACCGATGTGTGGTACTGGTTGGTTGTCACACCAAATCCGCTGGGAATTTTTGTGCATGTGACTGGTAAAGTGGAGTTGCCATGTTTTCTTCGTCGTACACACACATGCAAACACGCACGGACACACACACACACACACACACACACACACACACACACACACACACACACACACACACACAAATCAAAAATTTATGCACTTATTTATTTATCACATTGCTCCCTATTACCCATAACTTTCAAAAATAGGCTGTATTCTTTCTTACAAAAATTATTACTACCAGCAGGAATCCTTTCTGTATATCGGCTACTAACTGTAGCATATGCATTATGATACTGAAGAGCCAAAGAAAATCGTACAGCCGCCAAATATCGTGTAGGCCACCCCGCGAACACGCAGAAGTGCAACAACATGACGTGACATTGGCTCAACTAATGTCTGAAGTAGTGCTGGACGGAGCTGACACCATGAATCCTGCAGGACTGTCTTAAATCCGTAAGAGTATGAGGGGGTGGAGATCTCTTCTGAACAGCAAGTTGAAAGGCATCCCAAATAGGCTCAGTAATGGCCAGCGGAGGTGTTTTAAATCAGAAGAGTAATCCTGGATCCACTCTGTAGCATTACTGGACGGGTTGCCCCGGTGGAATTGCCCAAATCCGTCAGAATGCACTACGGACCTGAATCGATGCAGGTGACCGGACAGGATGCTTATGTACATGTCACCTGTCAGACTCGTATGTAGATGTGTGAGGGTCCCATAACACTCCAACTGCACAGGCCCCACACTAATGCAGAGCCTCCAACAGCTTGAACAGTCCCCTGCTGACACGCAGGGTCCGCAGATGCATGAGGTTGTCTCCATACTCGTACACATCCATCCGCTCGATAACATTTGAAACGGGACTAGTCCGACCACGCAACATATTTCCGGCCATCAACAGTCCAATGTCAATGTCGACGGTCCAGGCTAAGCGTAAAGCTTTGTGTCTTGCACGAAGGGTGCAAGAGTGGGTCTTCTGCTCCGAAAGTCCATATCGATGATGTGAATCGCTAGCACACTGACACTTCTTGACTGTCCAACACTGAAATCTGCAGTAGTTTGCGGGAGGGTTGCACATTTGTCTCGTTGAACAATTCTCTTGAGTCGTCGTTGGTCCCGTTCTTGCGGGATCTTCTTCCGGCCGCAGCGATGTCGAAGATTCGATGTTTTACCGGATTCCTGATATTCACGGCACACTCGTGAAAGGATCGTACTGGAAAGTTCCCAATTCATCGCTACCTCAAAGATATTGTGTCCCTTCGTTCTTGCGCTGACTGTAACACCACGTTCAAACTCACTTAAATCTTGATAACCTGCCACTGTGTCAGCAGTAACCGATGTAACAACTACGCCAGGCAGTTGTCTTTTACAGGCGTTGCCGACCGCAGTGCGGTATTCTGCCTGTTTACACACACACACACACACACACACACACACACACACACACACATATATATATATATATATATATATATATATATATATATATATATTTGAATATGGATGCCTATACCAGTTTCTTTTGCGCTTCACAGTACATACAACATAGTGAGCCGTGCGCTCCTCGCGTTTGTGCCATTATTGCTTGACATCTTGTTTTGGCCGTACTCCCATCTCGTTTCTTGTTAGATTTACTGGTGTCACTAAGTTGCTGGCTTGCCTGCCTGTGAGTGGCAGCAGCAGCCCTTATGAGAGCACTGTACTACTATCTTTCGAGCGACCGCCAGATTTACTTGTGTCACTAAGTTGCTGGCTTGCCTGCCTGTGAGTGGCTGCATCAGCCCTTATAAGAGCACTGTACTACTATCTTTGGAGCGACCGCCAGTTTTTCCGGGTCGTCGCGTCTCGGGAGTTCAGTGGGGACGGAGCAGCAGTGAAGTCCGGACATCCATGTCTCGCCCGACCGTTGCGACACACATGACTTAGTGGGGACGACCTTGGTTGGTCGTTCGGTCGGTCGTCTCATCGGACGACGAGTATTTGGTCGCCGGCTACTTCTTGGTTCTCCGAGTGTGTCAACCTGTCATTCGTCCTTGTTGTTCAACAGTCACTGGTTTTAGTATTTTTCTAGTTGCATGTGGAAGTGCTTTCGCGGAACTGAGTGTAGCTTGTGTGGTTTTGACTGAGCAGCTCTTTTAATTCTGTCTGTGTGCTGGATTCAGGTAGTCAGTCGGTTGGGACAGACCAGCGAGGAACTATCCATAGCATGGGGCCAGGCTGGGACCGCTGGCGGCGCGCACGCTCTGTCGGATCGTGAGGCGCTACAAAGGTCGTTGCCCACCGAACCTGGACGCAGAAGTCGAGTGATCAGTTAATCTGTTCTTCTGGGCTGTTCGGACTAGCAGCAATGTATGATGTGTTGGGGTCGCCAAAATCGTGTCGTCGTCTTCCTATATTGTGATTAATTATCAAATTGACTGTTACTTGCCAGGGAAGTGCACCAGCTGTATTTTCTGACCTATGGCCATTAACGCCCCAGTTACCTGCCCTTTTTGTTAGCGTAGTTTTCCGGCAGTGTGCCTTTCCTCGTTGTGTTGATGCTGTCCTGCATGGCGTGTAGTTCGACAGCCTTTCAATTGTTTGGTTCAGATTTTGCTGAGAGTGGTTGTTGTTCCCTTGGCTGTTTTCAGACATCAATTTATGAAGGCGTAGTGCTGTTCGTATTCTCGTCCTCAGCCACTATTTTCCATTGGTCGGACAGAAGAGATTTGGTTAAATTGTTGGTCGGTCCCTGGGCCATCCCTAGTTTGGGTTGCCATCCGATTATTTAACTTCAGCTCTTGACTGCCTGTCTCACCTCACCTTACGTTTGAGCTACCTTCTCAGGCTGACTCTTGAAATACTTCTGAGCACCACTTGTTCCGTTTGTTTTAGATTGTGATTTTCATTTTAGTCTGAAGTATTGTGTGAGGCCTTCTGCCGTGTATTAATTCAGTTCTTTTTATATTTTTCGTGAAGATCTTGAGCCTCGTTCAATTAAAATTTTGAAGATTGATTTTATTTTAACAATATTTCCTTAAAATTAGTTCTATCTGAAATTGTTTGTAATCCAGGTCCTACTCCGTTAGTTGTTCGATGTGTTACGTGTGGCCTTCAGCCGAGGATTTATGTGAACCTCTTTTAATAAGGCTCTTCAGCCGTGAGTATACTTTAAAGGAAAACTTTTTATGAGAGGGAAGGTGTTTATTTTAAATTGTTTGTCTGACTTGTTGTTCAGGCCTTCAGCCGTTGTTTCAGATTTGTTTGTGGCCTTCAGCCGTGCAATAAGTTAATATTTCTTTAACTAGATTTTTGGCTGTTTTGTTGTAAGTCTAAAAAGAAATTTCTTGGGTAGAAAAATTGTTTATTAATGTGTTTCAATTGTAGTTGTCCTTCAGACGTGTAGTGTAGGCCTTCAGCCGCTAATTGTTTTCAACTGCATGTTTTTTTAGAAGGAAAAAACTTTTACCTTCTATTTTTAATTGCTTTGATTTCTAAGCCGTTCTTGTTTTTGGTGTGATTTTGGACCTTCAGCCCAGAAAGAATCTCAAGTTCTTTATCTGGGATTTCAGCCGTAGAGTTTAATTCTGATCTCTTAAAGCAATGTGTAAATGAGTGGTTCCTGGAAAAATAAAGTTGTGTTTTAAATGTGCAACACACAGTAACTGTTTACCGTATCCTGTGCGCTCTCTGAGTACCTACCAACCAGGTTTCACATAGTACTACTTCCTATCCACATAACTAGTTATACTATTAAAGAAATTACACTACCTACAAAATATAGCTACATTTTCTACTGTCATACAAATATCACGTCTTGTCTGCCACATGTCACAGTGCAGTACACTGCCCCCCCCCCCCTTCCCATTTCCCCAGCCCCCCCTCCCCCGGCCCCCATCCATAGGCATACTTTGATGGTTTTTGATAGTTGCAGAGACCGTTGTGTTTGCATCTGCCTCTTTGATGGTTTGGCGGCTCCATAGTTGCAGAGGACGACTCCCCTGGTCCAAGGGAGCACATTTGCAGCCAGCAAAGGGCAGCGTACCGGTTTCAGTTCCTGGAAGGCTACGCACTGGAATAGCGTTTAGTGAAATAGAGTGGGCAATATAGTGCACGCTCTGCCATTTCGTCTCGCAACGCAGTATCTCTTTGACATCGAGTCTTCAGTGCCCACTCGTATAGACAGAACAATATCCCTGCGTATTCTTCGACAGTGGTAAATTATAGGTACTAAGAAAGCGGAATGCTGTATTATTCCTCAAGAATCAGATCTACGCTTTCATCATCGGATCTGTCGAACCCAGTCACAGTAATAAAAATAACTGCTAGCGATCTTAGCAAACTTGAATCTTCAGGAATAATATAAGGTTCGGATCGGCCCCAAATTTATGCAATGTCAAAGATATAAAACAGAATGAAACCGCAACTTCTCGTTGACTTGGTCACAGCTTCCGTGAATTTAGCTGTGACTAAGACGAAGATAATTTTTGAGTTAAATTGACTTGCAAAGCAAAATCTCATTCATGCTGTTGCTGAAAAATACACTACTGGCCATTAAAATTGCTACACCAAGAAGAAAGGCAGATGATACACGGGTATTCATTCGACAAATATATTATACTAGAACTGACATGTAATTACATTTTCACGCAATTCGGGTGCTTAGATCCTGAGAAATCAGTTGCCAGAACAACCAATTCTGGCCGTAATAAAGCCTGGGCATTGAGTCAAACAGAGCTTGGATGGCGTGTACAGGTAGAGTTGCCCATGCAGCATTAAAACAATACCACAGTTCATAAAGAGCAGTGACTGGTGCATTGTGAAGGAGCCAGTTGCTCGGCCACCATTGACCAGACGTTTTTCATTGGTGAGAGATCTGGAGAATGTGCTGGCCAGGGCAGCAGTCGAACTTTTTCTTTGTTCAGAAAGGCCCGTGCAGGACCTGCAACATGCGGTCGTGCGTTATCCTGCTGAAATGTTGGGTTTCAAATCGTGCAAATGGCTCTGAGCACTATGGGACTCCACTGCTGAGGTCATTAGTCCCCTAGAACTTAGAACTAGTTAAACCTAACTAACCTAAGCACATCACAAACATCCATGCCCGAGGCAGGATTCGAACCTGCGACCGTAGCGGTCCTGCGGTTCCAGACTGCAGCGCCTTTAACCGCACGGCCACTTCGGCCGGCTGTAGGGTTTCGCTGGGATAGAATGAAGGGTAGAGTCACGGGGTCGTAACACATCTGGAATGTAACGTCCACAATTCAAAGTGCCGCCAATGCGAACTAGAGGTGACCGAGACGTGTAACCAATGGCACCCCATACCAGCACGCCGGGTGATACGCCAGTATGGCGATGACGAATACGAGCTTCCAATGTGCGTTCGCCAAACACGGATGAGACCATCATGATGCAGTTAACAGAACCTAGATTCATCCGAAAAAATGACGTTTTGCCATTCGTGCACCCAAGTTCGTCGTTGAGTACGCCATCGCAGGCGCTCCTGTCTGTGATGTAGAGTCAAGGGTAACCGCAGCCATGGTCTCCAAGCCGATAGTCCATGCTGCTGCAAACGTCATCGAACTGTTCGTGCAGATGGTTGTTGTCTTGCAAACGTCCCCATCTGTTGACTCAGGGATCCAGACGTGGCTGCACGATCCGTTACAGCCATGCGGATAAGATGCCTGTCATCTAGAGTGCTAGTGATACGTGGCCGTTGGGATCCAGCACAGCGTTCCGTATTACCCTCCTGAACCCACCGATTCCATATTCTGCTAACAGTCATTGGATATCGACCAACGCGAGCAGCAATGTCGCGAAACGATAAACTGCAGTCGCGATATGCTACAATCCGACATTTATCAAAGTTGGAAACGTGATGGTGCTCGTTTCTCCTCCTTACACGAGGCATCACAACAACGTTTCACCAGGCAATACCGGTCAACTGCTGTTTGTGTACGAGAAATCGGTTGGAAACTATCCTCATGTCAGCACGTTGTAGGAGTTGCCACCGGCGCCAACCTTGTGTAAATGTTCTGAAAAGCTAATCATTTGCGTATCACAGCATCTTCCTCCCGTCGGTTAACTTTCGCGTCTGTAGCACGTTATCTTCGTGGTGTAGCAATTTTAATGGCCAGTAGTGCATGTATGATGAGTGCCGCACTGTTTTGCCTCTTAGGACGCACAAGGAAAAGTCCAAACCTGCAAAGTGAACTAAATTGTAATATTTTTCACTTATGCAGTTATATGAATTATTTAGTTAAGAGATTAATTCATCATTTACAAACTTTTGATTTCTGCTGATGGATAAAGGGTTTCTCTTGTCTTTTCCGTATGCTGTGGTCCTCACCTACAAGGAATCGCCCGCATCTCGTGGTCGTGCGGTAGCGTTCTCGCTTACCACGCCCGGGTTCCCGGGTTCGATTCCCGGCGGGGTCAGGGATTTTCTCTGCCTCGTGATGGCTGGGTGTTGTGTGCTGTCCTTAGGTTAGTTAGGTTTAAGTAGTTCTAAGTTCTAGGGGACTTATGACCACAGCAGTTGAGTCCCATAGTGCTCAGAGCCATTTGAACCATTTACAAGGAATCCCTGCTGCTCCTGCTTGTTTTATGATATCACGGAGAATGGGCGCTCTTTCCATTAGAGCGTCTTTTCGGTCTTTTGTTCTGCATTATAGTCCAGTAAAGAACACTTTTGTGGCCTCTACCATGTATTTCACTTGCTACGTGAATCCTCACCCTTATTTTTTCATTGATGGTGTAACTTCATCTCCCATTCCAGTGTATTCTCTCATCCTGTTTCTCTTACTAATTCCCAACCACTTTGTCTTTGTTGCTCGCTAACCAAACCTCTGTTTTTGAATAGTTTTTTGTTGAACATCCTTATCCCACTGCCGTCTGGTTGCAGTCTTTCCTTTTTACACACGTCTGGAGCATAACTTAGAAAACCCTGTTTCATGTACCGAACGCACCCTTGACCCGCTGTACTGTTCTGGATACTTCCTTAGATGTCTGAGCCCGCATCTCGTGATCGTGCGGTAGCGTTCTCGCTTCCCACGCCCGGGTTCCCGGGTTCGATTCCCGGCGGGGTCAGGGATTTTCTCTGCCTCGTGATGGCTGGGTGTTGTGTGATGTCCTTAGGTTAGTTAGGTTTAATTAGTTCTAAGTTCTAGGGGACTGATGACCATAGATGTTAAGTCCCATAGTGCTCAGAGCCATTTGAACCATTTTAGATGTCTGATATCAAGAACCACGAAGAGTGGTTTACTTTTTCTACGAATTAATCATTAAATGTTAACGATTCCTTTTCAATGTGGTGATCATACAGTATTCCTAAATAATGGAAAGGGCATGATTAAAAAATCAAATTTCCACAAATAGAGGCTGTGGTAATGTGTACAGTTCCCTAAACTGCAGTTTATTCAAAGGAAGCTCCACTCATATTAATATGTGAATCCCAGGTGACTCAATTGATATGCTGGCCCGATCGAAGAGGAGTCGTGAGAGAAGAAATATGCTGACATAAAATATTTAGTTGGATCAAAAAGGGAATCAGAAGCTTGACGATTTATACGTGAATTGTGAACTCTGATTAAACGTAGGAGCTAGAATGATTGCCAATTCTGAATGGAAGTCTACTTTCAAAAATCTCCTTACAGAATACAGGGATGGCTTTCGACAAGAGCAGATTGAAGCGAATATTCTTCCCATGGAAGAGGTGGACGATAATGAAGTTTATCAGGCCAATAAAATATCAGGCAGCCTGTCTTGAAGGTGCAATAATGGAATACTGACTTATGTGAATACCTGGATTCCGTTTTTGTGACATATCCGAAAGAACAACGACCATGCGGAATCAGCAGCTGTGGTATTTATTATTTAAAATGATGGTAGAGGGGAGAGGGGAGAGGAAAGTAAAGACAGGGTAAGAATTATTGAAGTCACCTGCACAAGAACTTTACGCGGAATCAGAGGCGAAGAGTGAGAAATGTGTGTAGGTGGGCGATTCGAATTCTGGATTCCCTGTTTACTACAGAGTTGCGTGAATCACTGCAGCACCGGACACACGGTTTTTTGGAAACTGCGAAATATCTCTGCACGCGTTTCGGCCGACCCACATTCCCACTGAACGCCACACCGATGTCCTCCACACTGGCTACTTCGGTATTCCCGAAGCAGGTCGAACGCAACTGTGCATCCACACTGAAGGTGGTGCATTCAAGGCCCATCGAGGAGAATTAATTGAATGAACACGTGGTGTCTGTTCTTTCGCACAGTTCCGAAAGGACAGACACGACGCGGAATCTGTAGTAGTGATACATGTTGTATAATTTGAAGGTGGAGGTGTGGAGAAAGGAAAGAAAAGGAAAGGGAAGGAACTATTGACACCAGCGGCATCGGGTCTGGCGAGATAGTCCGTGCAAGTGGGATAGACAATGTTGCGAGATGGAGTAATGGTTAACGTAATTGTCTAGAAAGCAGGAGATGCCAGGTTCATCTCCTGGTCTGGCAGAATTTTTCAATCATCTTCGCTGATTCTGCCTAAAGTTCGGATACAACTGAGATCAATAATGCATTACATTTCTTTTCTCTCCACCCCCTCCCACCTTTAATGTACAAAACAGGAATTGTTAAAGTTAGGAGCGCCTAACGTAGTAGCAGCACTAGCACATACTTTTAATAAGGTGATCGAACGAAATGAAGTACCCAAAAAGTGGAAGATATCATATATTACCGTCAAATATAAGAGAGGTAGCAGGAAATATCCGACTAATTACAGAGGAATGAGTCTAACGGCTTCATTGAGTGGATTAAAGAGTAGTATAATAAATAACACATTGGAAAAAATTGAGCATGGCGTCGTTTCTAAGGAACAGTCGGTTTTATTGCAGATAAAACCTGTTTGGCCAACACTATTTGTGCTCGACAGATCTGTGAGTAAATGATCCTAGAAACATCAAGATCTTCATTTGCTGTTTGCTGATTTAGAACAAGCCTACTCTGCAAAGGAAGTCGCTGTGTACGGTGTTGGAAAGGGCTGGAATGGATGATGAATTCATATAGTTGATGAAAAGTTTTAAAATAGAGTTGAATGAAGTAAAGGACGGAGATAAATATGTTCTGTGCCAGTACCGTATTTCAGTTGTATTTAGAAGTCGATCTCGGTAAGTTGATCTTGGTTACTGGAATAGATTGTACAGAAGTTTGTGTGTGGCACTACAGGATCAATGTTTACTTGTTTGCGACGACCAGCTATTTATGGCTCTCGATAAAGATGATTCTGTGTGTTAAATGAGAAAGGTCATGGCTGCTTATAAAAACTGATGAGTAACAGTCAATATGTGTAAAAAAATAACCTTTTTGTTGGAAATGGGCAAGGTCAGGATTTGGATTTTGACTATGGAGTGTCAACGTATCTGGTTTAACTTATAGACAAGATTGGCAGCGTAAAATGGACATATGCCACAGGACCAGTCAGACGTGGGCAGCTATTAGATTATTCAATGATATCTCTTGGAGTAGGGACAGATCCGTATGAACTAAAAGAGTGCGCTGTGATTGAAAACATTCTGACATACTGCTTAGTGCGTCGAACACGAACAAGAGACAAAGGGGAAAAAATTGAGGCTGTCGAAATAAACTTTTTCCGACGAATCATGAGAGCGAACAGCTTGGATCGACTAAGGAATGAATAAGTAAGAATATAAATGAATGTCATGGAACCAGTCACACACAGGATTACTGCTCAAGCACTCAGATCGTATGGACATGACCAACAGAGGAAGGAAAGACTATGTCCGCAGTGTTTGCTCAGCTGGTCTCCGCCACAAAGCCGAGGGAGGCCGAGGGTGACGTGGAAAGAACTATAGCCAAACCCATGGAAAGGAGAGGTGTATCGGAAAAATGCTGGCACGATAGAGATTTGTGGCTACTAATGATAAATGGAAACTACAGCTAAAGAAAAGGAAGTCCAATAGCTACTGATACTACGGTAATAGCGTAATTTTTTTTTTTTTATTTTTTTTTTTTTTTTACGTGAACTGTCAGGCATTGGGACTTCCTGCAGTCTAGGTGAAATACGCAGACATTGGGGGATGCTGATAAGGCTTCAGCATTAGCGATTTGCACCCTCGGTTAAGCTTTTTCGTTGCCAGTCTTCAGGACCACCGCCATCCAACTCTGCACGCCCACGTTGTAAATAACAGAAGGCTCTTTTTAATACAAATAAATCCTGGAATATTAAAAAATTTCCGCTGCGGAGTGAAACGTCCTCTCGTAATAAAAAGGGCGAGCTTCAGCCCGTCATGTACGTGGAAAAATAGGCTACAATCGTTAAATAACGTAAATTATATGCAAATTCCTTGGGAGGCAGGGAGGCAATAAGTAAAAGCCCAGGGCAATTTCCAGGCAACTTGCGCCCTTAAATCCCGCACATTAGGGAGAGCTAAGCTGTGCCGCGGCACTTGAGAAGAGCGGGGAATATTAATTCCGGACGTGTGTTTTAATTAAAGTGTAAGAAGCGCGGGATCCTAGCGGAGCGCTTTGCGCATGCGCACCTGTGCCGCCGCGTCCGCGGCCTGCGCGCAGTTCGTACGGCTGGGCCGTTGGCACGTAGCGTGTTAGCACGAGCCTTGCGGGTAGGCTACCCGCAAAGCTTCACGGCTGCAGATAAAGTCTCTTTAGCTTAACTGACGTACACACTGAATATACAGCGAGTCCAAAAAGTATTAGCCCAGCTGTATGTTTTTTGAAAAAGTAAGTGGCACGTGAAAAGGTTTGAATACAAAATCTGAAGAGTCAATCCTGTGGAAAGTGCCTCGGTAAACCATGGCCATCGAAAAACAAGGGTGAAAATACTTCTATAACAATAAAAAGTTTAAAAAATAGAAAGTTTCATACAAAAGCTGCTTCATAGGATATTTGCCCACTTACGGTTTTTGACATGCAGAGTCTGAAAACGTGGTCTAAATTACAAAAATTAAAATTTAGTGATGTTTCCCGTTTACAGTTATCACTGTTTGCAGTCGTCTGGGCATAGGATAACAAAGTTTGCTGTCTCAGAGGATGGGTCTTTGTCCCATTCTTCTAGTTAGAAATATATCCTTTTCTGTTGTTCTCTTTCAGAACTTTCCAAAGGGGTTCAATGGGGTTATATCTAGGCTCTGAGAAGAGATGCTGAGATGTTTCGATGTATTCTACATGGAGCCACATTCTCGTATTTCTAGGGGTATGCTTCGTGTCTTTGGAGACCCTAATTTTAGGCACCTGCATTTAGTTTTTCCTTTAAGATGTTGATTTACCTTTTGGAATCCACCGTACCCCCAATGAAATGTAATTTTCCAACACCTGCAGCACTCTAGATTCACCAGTAAATTCCCACCAAGTTTCCCTTTGGGAACTAGGTTATGTTGCAGCATCTCGGCATTATGCCACACCACTCGTCTGCCATCCGATCCGACTGTATTATATTTACTTCCGTCAGGAACTATCTCTCTCTTCCTTTCTTTTCCTGGGAAAAATGAAGACTCTTCACTGAACCAAAATTCATGCGAGGTACGCGGCCACTGTAACGTACTTCTTACAGGTATTATTGTGACAAATACCATTTTCCCACTCGACTTAACTACCCAGCCAATGTAGGAACACCGATGTTAGAGTTTATCTTGATTTCACTTATGATAAACATCACGTCTGCGTCACTAAATCAGCGAGGGCCTCTGGTCCGTGGCTGATTCCAAAGTCTTTCGATTAAGAGAAAGCGATATGTTGTCGATTGCACCGTCGACCTCAGTCTACCGACTACTTGAGCAGTCTAGTAAGAAAATTTTCACTAATTACGCAAACGTAGTATAAGTTTTCTTCAGTTCGGTACGTCTCACTACCCTTACGGAAGCTGTTGCAAACTGAACTGTCCCGGCCCCATTCAAAACAACAACAGGTGGCATATTGTGGTTGCGAACGGTTGAAGCGAATGTGTGCCGTGGGTCAGCATTAAAGTTTCGTCCCTGGGCTCAAATTTTAGCGATATTCAGATGGTAGATAAATGAGGTTTATGAAATAGCTGTTGTACGAAGTTGTCTATTCTGTTAACCTCTCCATCGCTATAAATCAATTTGTTACTTTGTTATTCAAAATGGTTCAAATGGCTCTGAGCGCTATGGGACTTAACATATGAGGTCATCAGTCCCCTAAAATTTATACCTACTTACACATAACTAACGTAAGGGCATCACACACACCCATGCCCGAGGGATAATTCGAACCTGCGACTGGACTGGAGCGCCTAGAACAACTCGGCCACCGCAGCCATCCCTTATTATTCGATAAAAATGATTTACATAAGAAGAAAACACCGGCCGCCTACGATCAGCATTGTGCTACTGTCTAAAACAGTATGGGCAAAGATTTCTGAAACTCACATAAGATAAAACAATTACCGCGCAAGAAATAGTTCGATAAATCACATACACTACTGGCCATTCAAATTGCTACATCACGAAGATGACGTGATACAGACGCGAAATTTAACCGACAGGAAGAAGATGCTGTGATAT
This sequence comes from Schistocerca cancellata, assembly GCF_023864275.1. Taxonomy (NCBI): domain Eukaryota; kingdom Metazoa; phylum Arthropoda; class Insecta; order Orthoptera; family Acrididae; genus Schistocerca; species Schistocerca cancellata. The sequence continues at coordinate 563,868,695 of NC_064633.1, read as the reverse complement.
GCAAATGATTAGCTTTTCAGAGCATTCACACAAGGTTGGCTCCGTGCCCCGTGGCCCAACGTGCTGACATGAGAAAAGTTTCCAATCGATTACTCATACACAAACAGCAGTTGACCGGCGTTGCCTGGTGAAACGTTGTTGTGATGCCTCGTGTAAGGAGGAGAAACGAGCACCATCACGTTTCCTACTTTGATAAATGTCGGATTGTAGCATATCGCGACTGCAGTTTATCGTTTCGCGACATTGCTGCTCGCGTTGGTCGATATCCAATGACTGTTATCAGAATATGGAATCGGTGGGTTCAGGAGGGTAATACGGAACGCTGTGCTGGATATCAACGGCCACGTATCACTAGCACTCTAGATGACAGGCATGACGCTGAATCACAGACAGGAGCGCCTTTTATGCTACTCGATGACTACCCTGGGTGCACGAATGGCAAAACGTCATTTTTTCGGATGAATCCAGGTTCTGTTTACAGCATCATGATGGTTGCATCCGTGGTTGGCGATATCGCGGTGAACGCACAATGGAAGCGTGATGGTATGGGGTGCCATTGGTTACACGTCTCGGTCACCTCTTGTTCGCATTGAGGGTACTTTGAACAGTGGACGTTACATTTCAGATGTGTTACAACTCGTGGCTCAACCCTTCATTCGATCCATGCGAAACCCGACATTTCAGCAGGATAAAGCACGACCAATTGAAAACGTCTGGTCAATGGTGGCCGAGCAACTGGCTCATCACCATATGCGAGACACTACTCTTGATGAATTGTGGTATCGTATTGAAGCTGCATGGGCAGCTGTACTTGAAGGCGCCATCCAAGCTCTGTTTGACTCAATGCCTAGGCGTATCAAGGCCGTTATTACGGCGAGAGGTGGTTGTTCTGGGTACTGATTTCTCACAGTCTATTCACCAAAATTGCGTGAAAATGTAATCACATGTCAGTTCTAGTATAATATATTTGTCCAATAAATACGCGTTTATCATCTGCATTTCTTCATTGTGTAGCAGTTTTAACGGCCAGTAGTGTATAAAGTACCCTGTACTCCGAAAACAAGCTGGCTGATAGTGACTTTTAGCTACAAATGGGTAAATAATTAACACAAATTGAACTGGGAGAAACGCATAGATCGCACAAACGTGCAGAGATTTTCATGAGCTAAAAAAATAAGTATTGAGAGGTGCGTGGCTCGTGGTCGGGCCATATTTCATTTGACATCCTGTTTTTACTGTACTACCACCTCGTTATGTTAATTTCAATTACTGTTGTCACTGATTTACTACCTTGCCTGCTCGTGAGCCTCAAAAAATGGTTCAAATGGCTCTGAGCACTATGGGACTATGGCTCTGAGCACTATGGGACTTAACTTGTGAGGTGATCAGTCCACTAGAACTTATCATCATCATCATCATCATCATTTAAGACTGATTATGCCTTTCAGCGTTCAGTCTGGAGCATAGCCCCCCTTATACAGTTCCTCCATGATCCCCTATTCAGTGCTAACGTTGGTGCCTCTTCTGATGTTAAACCTATTACTTCAAAATCATTCTTAACCGAATCCAGGTACCTTCTCCTCGGTCTGCCCCGACTCCTCCTACCTTCTACTGCTGAATCCATGAGTCTCTTGGGTAACCTTGCTTCTCCCATGCGTGTAACATGACCCCACCATCTAAGCCTGTTCACCCTGACTGCTACATCTATAGAGTTCATTCCCAGTTTTTCTTTGAATTCCTCATTGTGGACACCATCCTGCCATCGTTCTCATCTACTAGTACCTGCAATCATCCTAGCTACTTTCATATCCGTAACCTCAACCTTGTTGATAAGGTAACCTGAATCCACCCAGCTTTCGCTCCCATACAACAAAGTTGGTCGAAAGATTGAACGGTGCACAAATAACTTAGTCTTGGTACTCACTTCCTTCTTGCAGAAGAGAGTAGATCGTAGCTGAGCGCTCACTGCATTAGCTTTGCTACACCTCGCTTCCAGTTCTTTCACTATGTTGCCATCCTGTGAGAATATGCATCCTAAGTACTTGAGACCGTCCACCTGTTCTAACTTTGTTCCTCCTATTTGGCACTCAATCCGTTTATATTTCTTTCCCACTGACATTACTTTCGTTTTGGAGATGCTAATCTTCATACCATAGTCCTTACATTTCTGATCTAGCTCAGAAACATTACTTTGCAAACTTTCAATCGAATCTGCCATCACAACTAAGTCATCCGCATATGTAAGACTGCTTATTTTGTGTTCACATATCTTAATCTCACCCAGCCAGTCTATTGTTTTCAACATATGATCCATAAATAATATGAACAACAGTGGAGACAGGTTGCAGCCTTGTCTTACCCCTGAAACTACTCTGAACCATGAACTCAATTTACTGTCAACTCTAACTGCTGCCTGAGAATCCATGTAAAGACCTTTAATTGCTTGCAAAAGTTTGCCTCCTATTCCATAATCTTCTAGAACAGACAATAACTTCCTCCTATTAATCCGGTCATATGCCTTTTCTAGATCTATAAAGCATAGATACAATTCCCTGTTCCACTCATAACACTTCTCCATTATTTGCCGTAAGCTAAAGATCCTGGTCCTGACAACCTCTAAGAGGCCTAAACCCACACTGATTTTCATCCAATTGGTCCTCAACTAATACTCGCACTTTCCTTTCAACAATACCTGAGAAGATTTTACCCACAACGCTGATTAAAGAGATACCTCTGTAGTTGTTACAATCTTTTCTGTTTCCATGTTTAAAGATTGGTGTGATTACTGCTTTTGTCCAGTCTGATGGAACCTGTCCCGACTCCCAGGCCATTTCAATTACCCTATGTAGCCATTTAAGACCTGACATTCCACTGTATTTGATGAGTTCCGACTTAATTTCATCCACCCCAGCCGCTTTATTGCACTGCAATCTATTGACCATTTTTTCCACTTCCTCAAATGCGATCCTATTTCCATCATCATTCCTATCCCATTCTACCTCGAAATCTGAAACATTACTGATCGCATTTTCACCTACATTGAGCAACACTTCAAAATATTCCCTCCATCTGCCCAAGGCATCCACAGGGTTCACCAGCAGTTTTCCTGACCTGTCCAAAATACTTGTCATTTCCTTCTTACCTCCCTTTCGAAGACTGCTAATTACACTCCAGAATGGTTTTCCAGCAGCTTGACCCATAGTCTCCAACCTTTTTCCAAAGTCTTCCCACGATTTCTTCTTGGATGCTGCAATTATCTGTTTGGCTTTGTTTCTTTCTTCAACATAACTTTCTCTGTCTACCTGGGTTCTGGTATGTAGCCATTTTTGATACGCCTTCTTTTTCCTTTTACAGGCTGCCTTGACTGTATCATTCCACCAAGCTATTTGCTTCATCCTACTTTTACACACTACTGTTCCAAGACATTCTTTAGCCACATCTAGTACTGTGTCCCTGTACCTTGTCCATTCCTTTTCCAATGACTGTAATTGACTACATTCATCTAACTGGTACCTTTCTGAGATCGCTGTTATGTACTTGTGCCTGATTTCCTTATCCTGAAGTTTCTCCACTCTTATCCTCCTACATATGGACCTGACCTCCTGCAGTTTCGGCCTCACAATCCCAATTTCACTGCAGATTAAATAATGATCAGTGTCATCAAAGAATCCCCTGAATACACGTGTGTCCCTCACAGCCTTCCTGAATTCCTGATCTGTTATTATATAGTCAATGACAGATCTGGTTCCCCTGCCTTCCCAAGTATACCGGTGAATGTTCTTATGTTTAATAAAGGAGTTTGTGATTACTAAGCCCATACTGGCACAGAAATCCAAGAGTTGTTTCCCGTTCCTGTTGGCCTCCATGTCCTCTCCAAATTTACCCATAACCTTTTCATACCCTTCTGTTCGATTTCCAATCCTGGCGTTAAAATCACCCATGAGCAGAACACTGTCCTTGTCCTTTACTCTAACAAATACATCACTGAGTGCCTCATAAAAACTATCCATCTTATCTTGATCTGTCCCTTCACAATGCGAATATACTGACACAATCCTAATTTTCTTGCTAGACACTGTCAAATCTATCCACATCAGTCGTTCGTTTACATACCTTATTGCAACTACGCTGGGTTCCATTTCTTTCCTGATGTAAAGCCCTACACCCTATTGTGCTATTCCTGCTTTGGCTCCTGACAGGTAGACCTTGTATTCTCCCACTTCCTCTTCTTTCTCACCCCTTACCCGAATGTCACTAACAGCTAAAACGTCCAGCCCCATCTTACTGGCAGCCTCTGCCAGCTCTACGTTCTTCCCAGAGTAGCCCCCATTGATATTAATAGCTCCCCATCTCATTACCATTTGTTTGCCAAGTCTTATCTTAGGAGTCCCTGGTTTGTCAGTTAGAGGTGGGACTCCGTCACCTCCAAAGGTCCGAGGCATTTTGCTCTGATTGTTGCCAGCATCATATTTAAAGTACCAGGGAAGCAGGTTGCTAGCCTTACTTGCCCCGAGTCCCATTGGGTTTTACCCCTAACGGCTGAGGGACTAACCGGTGGATTTGGTAGTCTTTGCCGTATGAGCACAAAGGTGACCACGACTCAGAATATGTCCAAGATGCCCAGTCTTATTCCAAAGTAACTGGTATCCCGACTGTCGGGACCACTTATTTGGCCACTCATACGTTGCCCGTGGTTCATGAACTAGTACATGACTACAGGAACCCACACCATGAACCTAGAACTTAGAACTACTTAAACCTAATTAACCTAAGCACATCACACACATTCATGCCCGAGGCAGGGTTCGAACTTGCGACCGGAGCGGTCGCGCGATTCCAGACTGTAGCGCCCAGACTCGCTCGGCCACCCTGGCCGTCTCGTGAGCCTCAGCAAGTGCGCTTATCGATATACGCCCTCGGTGTATTATCTTTGCTGACTGCTATTACTTCCTGATTCTCGTAGCTTCAGAGTTAGTTCGGATCTGAAAGTGATTTGGGAGGCGCTAGCCATGCAGTTCGTACCTGGCAGTGTTTGAGTTAGGACGCGGCAGAAGTTGTCAGGGTGCGGCTGCAGTGCGGTCCGGGCAGCCATGACTAGCCTGACGGCGGCCGATGCATATCACTCGTTGGACGTCGGTCGGTCATCTTGTCGGACAACGTGTGTGTTGGCTGGCGATCGCTTATGGGTTGCCTGCATTGGCCGACTCGTAATTTGTCCTTGTTATTGCACAATCGCTGCCATTAGTGTTGTCTAGTCCTTCGTGCAAGTGTTTCTGGAACTGTGTGTAGCTTGATGTCGATTGCTCAGTTATTTTAGTGGTGTCTCCATGTTGATGTGTGGCAGTCGGTCGGTTGGCTTGGAGCAACAAGGAGATCTCGACGGGGTTTAGTTTGCCGGGCCCACTGGCGGCCTGTAAGCAGTGTCGCAGTGTGTGGGGCTGTTCCCATTGCTACGAGGTCCGTGGCTCACCGACCCTGAACACGAGAGTTCTGTTTGGATTTAATTTACAAGCAAGCCAAGACTACTCACATTTTGCCGTTTGGTTCTCATTGTTGACTGTTGGGACATTCCCGCGAGCAACAATGTGTCTGTTCGGGTTGGCGAAGGTTGAGCCACCGTCCGGTGGTGTCTAACTGTACGCGGTTATTTGCAATTGAAGTGCACCAGCGAAATTTTCTGCCTTGTGGCCGTTAAAGTTACGGTTACCTGCCCTGGCCGTTAACGTAAATTTAGGCACTGTCCTTTCCTCAGCGTGTTGTCGCTGACCAGCATGGTGTGTAGTTCGACAGTTCAATGTATGCTTGGTTGTGGGCGTCCATGCCTTTTACGTTTGCATTGAACTCCCGGTTGTGCGCCGGTCGAGTGGAGCTACGAGTTACCTGGTCAGTGGGTTTGTTGACTGTCTGTTTCTTGGGTTGGCGTCGGATCGAGAATGGTTGGGCCGACTGCTTGTCTCACCTAAGTGAACGTTAGTATTTCAAATGCTGGCCGACCCCCGAAACTTCTGAGCGCCGTTAACTGCACTGCCTTATCTTCTTTTCTGTTGTTTGTATTTATATGGCTCATAGCCGATGGTATAAAATAAAGTTGAATTCTTTAGTGGTGTTTTAAGTCATGGGCCTTCAGCCGCTTTAAAATTAAAGTTCCTTGCTTTCCAAGTGTTAGATTGTTTGGGACTTCAGCCTGATTAAAATTTTGTTTAAAGATAAAGCCTTGGGCCTTCTGCCTACTAAAAATTATTTTAGTTGTGTTTTGAATCATGGGCCATCAGTCGTTTTAAAATTAAAATTTTCTTGCTTGTCAAGTGTTAGTTTGTTTGGGGTCTTAAGCTAAATTTAAAATTAGGCTTTGTTTTTCAAATTTATTTTTCCTCGAGTTTTAAGTTATGGGGCCTTCAGACGTTTCTAAATTAAGTATCTTTTGAGCATCAGACTGTTTGGGGCCTTCAGCCTAATTGAAGATAAGTCCTTCTGCCTTGTGTTTTTTTATTTAATGTTACCTTGACTCTTAAATTATAGGCCTTCAGCCGTCTTTAAATTAAGGTTCTTGCTTTTCAAGTGTTAGATTTCTGGGCCTTCCGCCAAACTATAAAGCTTATTTGATATGAGGCCTTCTGCCTTCTAAATATTCTTTTTGGCGTCTGAATATTTAGTTAATGGCGTTTCGCGGTTTTTTTTAATTAAAGTGGTTGTGCCTTTAAGGCAGAAGATAGTGTGGCTTATTCCGCCGATAACTAAGTTCAAGAATTTGTACTGTAGTGTTTGGTCAAATAAATAAAGTTATATGTGTTCGAGAGTAACTGACAGCCGGCCGGGTGGTGCTACAGTCTGGAACCGTGCGATCGCTACGGTTGCAGGTTCGAATCCTGCCTCGGGCATGGATGTGTGTGATGTCCTTAGGATAGTTAGGTTTAAGTAGTTCTAAGTTCTAGGGGACTGATGACCTCAGAAGTCCCATAGTACTCAGAGTCATTTGAGCTAAAGTATCTGACAGCCGTTCATTTTGGCCGCTTTCCACAATTCCCACTACCTGTCCAGTCCTGCGGGTTCAACAGGGCGTTTCATGTATAAAACAAATGAATCTTTAAACGAAGCCGTATAATAGAGCAATAAAAATCAGCGACTCAGTTACATTTTTAATAACTTCACTGTTGTCTGACAGTTGAGCCAACAACCGAGACACGGCGTACAGATAGACTCTTTCTTAGCCGGCCCGCGTACCAAATATACTTCTCAATGGTACGATCTGCCCACCTCCTAGCGGGCAGCGATACCATGCACCAACATGGTGGAAGCGAATCTTTGGGATAAACTGAGTCCCCACAAGGGAGAGAGAGGCAGTTATGAGATTTCCTGCTCGACACTACTTTTACAATCGAGCCTAAGTTGACTTAAGTGAACGCTCACCTCCGACCTGGTTTTGATGATATAGGTCCAGGCGTTCAGTATTTCTTCTGTTACCCCCGGTTACTTTGTAGTTACTTTTATTGTACGTATGTTCTTCTTTTCATTAAAATTTCTGTCTGTTTTCTGTACAAGAGGTATATAGCCTTTTGCACCCTGTATTTTGATCCACTTGTATATTTTCTCCTTTCATCAATGAAATTCAATACCTCCTGTGTTAACCAAGTATTTTTACTAGGCCTTGTCTTTTTACCTATGTGATCCTCTGCTGCCTTCACTGTTTCATCTCTTAATGCTATCCTTTCGTTTTCTACTGTATTCCTTTCCCCACTTCGAGTCAATAGTTGCCTAATGCTCCTTCTGATACTCTGAAGAACGTGTGGTTCTTTCAATTTACCCAGGTCGCATCTCTTTAATTTCTTACCTTTCTTCAGTTTTAATCGGTAGTTCATAAGCAGAGCCCATTGCTGTCCCTGGAAATCTCTTACAATTTATAATATTGTTCCAAAATATCTGTCTTACCATTATAAAATCAGTCTGAAACTTTACAGGGTCTCCACGTACCTTCCACGTGTGCAACCATCTTTTGTGATTCTTACACCACGTGTTAGCGATGATTACATTGTGCTCAATGTGAAACTCTGCCAGGCGGCTTCCTCTTTCATTTCTTTCCCGCAGTCCATAGTCACCAAATATTATTCCTTCTCTTCCGTTACCTGCTATCGAGTTGCAGTCTTCGGGGCGGCAGGTTAGTAATAATGTCATTCATAGGAAAATGTTAGAAATACTTGAAATATTGTTCGCCATATTTTACGAGAACCTAGAAACTACACTCCTGGAAATGGAAAAAAGAACACATTGACACCGGTGTGTCAGACACACCATACTTGCTTCGGACACTGCGAGAGGGCTGTACAAGCAATGATCACACGCACGGCACAGCGGACACACCAGGAACCGCGGTGTTGGCCGTCGAATGGCGCTAGCTGCGCAGCATTTGTGCACCGCCGCCGTCAGTGTCAGCCAGTTTGCCGTGGCATACGGAGCTCCATCGCAGTCTTTATCACTGGTAGCATGCCGCGACAGCGTCGACGTGAACCGTATGTGCAGCGAGGGCGTATAGTGGGCATGCGGGAGGCCGGGTGGACGTACCGCCGAATTGCTCAACACGTGGGGCGTGAGGTCTCCACAGTACATCGATGTTGTCGCCAGTGGTCGGCGGAATGTGCACGTGCCCGTCGACCTGGGACCGGACCGCAGCGACGCACGGATGCACGCCAAGACCGTAGGATCCTATGCAGTGCCGTAGGGGACCGCACCGCCACTTCCCAGCAAATTAGGGACACTGTTGCTCCTGGGGTATCGGCGAGGACCATTCGCAACCGTCTCCATGAAGCTGGGCTACGGTCCCGCACACCGTTAGGCCGTCTTCCGCTCACGCCCCAACATCGTGCAACCCGCCTCCAGTGGTGTCGCGACAGGCGTGAATGGAGGGACGAATGGAGACGTGTCGTCTTCAGCGATGAGAGTCGCTTCTGACTTGGTGCCAATGATGGTCGTATGCGTGTTTGGCGCCGTGCAGGTGAGCGCCCCAATCAGGACTGCATACGACCGAGGCACACAGGGCCAACACCCGGCATCATGGTGTGGGGAGCGATCTCCTACACTGGTCGTACACCACTGGTGATCGTCGAGGGGACACTGAATAGTGCACGGTACATCCAAACCGTCATCGAACCCATCGTTCTACCATTCCTAGACCGGCAAGGGAACTTGCTGTTCCAACTGGACAATGCACGTCCGCATGTATCCCGTGCCACCCAACGTGCTCTAGAAGGTGTAAGTCAACTACCCTGGCCAGCAGGATCTCCGGATCTGTCCCCCATTGAGCATGTTTGGGACTGGATGAAGCGTCGTCTCACGCGGTCTGCACGTCCAGCACGAACGCTGGTCCAACTGAGGCGCCAGGTGGAAATGGCATGGCAAGCCGTTCCACAGGACTACATCCAGCATCTCTATGATCGTCTCCATGGGAGAATAGCAGCCTGCATTGCTGCGAAAGGTGGATATACACTGTACTAGTGCCGACATTGTGCATGCTCTGTTGCCTGTGTCTATGTGCCCGTGGTTCTGTCAGTGTGATCATGTGATCTATCTGACCCCAGGAATGTGTCAATAAAGTTTCCCCTTCCTGGGACAATGAATTCGCGGTGTTCTTATTTCAATTTCCAGGAGTGTAGATTATATATCAATTAAAAGGTAATAGTCTGCAGATTCAGAAAACGCAAAGAAGTAAAAATTGAACTTTTCATGATGTTGAGCCTTTCCGGAGCCCCTTAATAATACGGCAAGTGGCAGAGTGGCAGCCCCCTTCAGGCACGCCGCGACGAGTCGGTCGCAGCCGCCGGAACTTGGCGCTCTCACCTTCGCCTTGCACCTAATGAGCCCACACGCTCTGTAATTAATACCGCCCTGGCTGCCGGCCGGTCGCCGGGGGGCCCTCCTGAGACGGCAGGGACGAGTTGCGTGTCTCCCGGGGCGGCGGCCGCGGGCCAGACGGCGAAATCGCGGCCCGCCCCAGCCCAGCCTAATTGGTTTCCGCGAGACGAGCTTGCACGCTCGTACACCGAATTTAATGAAGGCTGCGGTTAATTGGATCGGACTGGGCTTTAAAACGGATCGGCGCTGGCGGCCGTGCCAGCCGGCGAGCGCCCCGGCGCTGCGGCCCAGATCGTGACTGGGGGGGGGGGCGGGAGCGAGTTCTGAGTGGGAGGGGGGGAGGGGGACGGTGAAGGGGAGAGCCAGTCAGCCGCCCCCTCCCTCCTCCCCCCCCCCTGCCGCTGCTGGTGGCGGTAGCAATTGCCGGCGGAGAGGCCAGCCACTCGGCGGCGGCTGCCGAGGGCCCGTTTATCAGCGCAGACTCAACCTCGGCCTCTTTGATGGAGAGCCTTCAGCGCGAGTGCGGGCGCGCTCCGTCGCTCGAGTGGTCTGTATGAGGCCGCAGAGAGGTCCACTGCGGCGCTCCTAGACCTGTCTGGAAGCGACCGGAGCTGAACAGAGGAGACATTTGTACACGTACCCTACTGGCCATTATAATTGCTACACCACGAAAATGACGGGCTACGGACAAGAAATTTAACAAACAGGAAGAAGATACTGTGATATGCAAATGATTAGGTTTTCAGAGCATTCACGCTAGAGGTGGGTCGAACTCGTTCATTCCCGTGAACTACTTCATTCATTTCACTCCTTGCCGTGAAGCGTTCAAATGAAGTAGTTCATTCGTGAAGTACGGAAGCCTAGCGAAGTTGCCCAGTTCGCCGCTCAGCCGCTGCTACGCTCGCTTCGCCTCGCTACAATAAAGCTTCGTAATACTTCACAATTTTACCAACAGATGGCGGAACTATGGAGTAACGTGCACGCAACGTTTTACGCTCTTACAGCGTCTGAGTTATCTTTAATAGAGCATGGTCGAAGGGGACAAAGGAAAGATAAACAGAGAAGGCTGTCACGTATAAAGAAGGTACTACATTTAATATTGCTCGACATTTTCTCGTGAAGCGCCCAAAAAAGTCTTTATCTGCCAAATGAAACATTATTTGTTGTATTCATGGACTGAAAAATAGGGCTACCAACGAAATGCAGTCCAATTTTATGTTCCTTTTAAAATTTAATCCAAAATAGAATGAGTATGTTTAACACTGTCACAAAGTCTATATACCTACGTTAAGTAATTATTCAGAAGTTTTCCTGTAGATTTTATTTTTGTTGACAATAATAACCCACTAGATTCAAAACGTAAACTGTCACCTGTAGTCATTGGTACGATTTCAGGTAAAATCCCTCTTTCAGTGTTATTAACAAACCTTTTATTTTCATGTTGGCTGTGTGTGCTCACACAGATAGCCTCTTCGTTTCCATCTTTAATATTCATTTGTCTTCAAGCGCTGCAACGGTAGGCTACCCGTAGAAATGGCTCTGAGCACTATGGGACTTAACATCTTAGGTCATCAGTCACCTAGAACTTAGAACTACTTAAACCTAACTAACCTAAGGACATCACACAACACCCAGCCATCACGAGGCAGAGAAAATCCCTGACCCCGCCGGGAATCGAACCCGGGAACCCGGGCGTGGGAAGCGAGAACGCTACCACACGACCACGAGATGCGGGCTAGGCTACCCGTAGACGCGAAGTTTAACTGCACAAATAGTCACGGGTAATGATGTCAGCACTGCAGGTAGCAGCTGACGCTGTCTTCTCCTCGCCCCTCACATCCCCCGCCCCTCATAAACCTATCGTTACCCACAAACACCGCGCGATTCGTCGACAGGCAGCACAGGGAGGACTGAAGGGGAGGGAGGATGAGTGACGTGGGTGAGGGAGAGGGGAAGAGAGTGAGTGAACTAGAAAAAAGTGTGGAGTGTGCCATCTGTGAAGAGTTTGAAGTACCAGTTCATTGAAATTGAGTGGTTAGTTCACACTTCACAGGAGTGAAGCGTTCATTTCAACGACTCATTCACGAGCTCCCCATCACTAATTCACGCAAGGTTGGCCCCGGTGGTAACACCTACAACGCGCTGACATGAGAAAATTTCCAACCGATTTCTCATACACAAACAGCAGTTGACCGGCGTTGCCTGGTGAAACGTTGTTGTGATGCCTCGCGTAAGAAGGAGAAATGCGCACCATCACGTTTCCGACTTTGATAAAGGTGGGACTGTAGCATATCGCGATAGCGGTTTATCGTATCGCGACACTGCTGCTCGCGTTGCTCGAGATCCAATGGCTGTTAGCAAAATATGGAATCGGTCGGTTCAGGATGGTAATACAAAAAGCCGTGCTGGATCCCAGCAGCCTCATATCACTAGTAGTCGAGATGACAGGCATCTTATCCGCATGGCTGTAATGGATCGAGCAGCCACGTCTCGATGTCAACAGATGGTGACGTCTGCAAGACAACAACCATCTGCACGAACAGTTCCCCGACGTTTGCAGCAGCACGGACTACCAGCTCGGAGACTATGGCTGCGGTTACCCTCGACGCTGCATCAGAGACAGGAGCGCCTGCGATGGTGTACTCGACCACGAACCTGGGTGCACGAATAGAAAAACGTCATTTTTTCGGATGAATCCAGGATCTGTTTACAGCATCATGATGGTCGCATCTGTGCTTGGCGACATCACGATGAACGCACATTGGAAGCTTGTACTGGTCATCGCCATACTAGAGTATCACCCAGTGTGATGGTATGGGGTGCCATTGCTTACACGTCTAGGTCACCCCTTGTTCGCATTGACGGCACTTTGAACAATGGACGTTATATTCGACTGCTGCCCTGGCCAGCACATTTTCCAGATCTCTCACCAATTGATAATGTCTGGTCAATGGTGGCCGAGCAACTGGCTCGTCACAATACGCCAGTCACTACTCTTGATGAACTGTGCTATCGTGTTGATGCTGCAAGGGCAGCTGTACCTGTACACGCCATCCAAGCTCTGTTTGACTCAATGCCCAGGAGTATCAAGGCCGTTACTACGGCCAGAGGCGGTTGTTCTGGGTACTGATTTCTCAAGATCTATGCACCCAAATTGCGTGAAAATGTATCACATCAGTGGTAGTATAATATATTTGTACAATGAATACCCCTTTATCATCAGCATTTCTTCTTGTTGTAGCAATTTTAATGGCCAGTATTGTAAATGTGTCGGGTGTACCTCAAGGTAGTCTTGTAGGCTGTACGTTACTGAAAAAAAAGGAAAATCCCTACAGTGAATTATATTTTGTATGCGACAACAAACTGTTCGTTTTTGTAAGGGGCACAGTGTGTCTTTTTTTTTGGGGGGGGGGGAGTGGCGTGGCAAGGGGTGTTGACATTGAGGGAAACGATGACGTCTTCTTCAGTCAGCTTTTGTTATCCTGCATGACTACCCATTAAAAATACAACACCAGGGACATTAGAAAATGGCAAAATTTGATTTTTACTGGCTATGCTGGACTTTCTCAGCATATGGATAACTCAAAACCACCTTCAGTGAAAATGATAGCTAGGGCGGGAACATTAAGAGTATAATCGGTATTCCACTGTCAAACGCAGAGAAGAGCGGACACACTGAAGGCCTCCGTGACAGAGAGGAACTGTGTGATGAATTGATAGAATAAGAATTGGTGCCTGCAACGAAAAGAGATAGTGGATCCATTTTTATTTAGAACCCGGCAAATACTTTCGCATTTTAATATTTTTAAATAACGACAGTATTTGTAGTTAATACAGTCGTTCGGATAAAGGCAGTCGTGGGAATGAAGAGAAGAAATCTTTAAAAATGATCCGAGCGACTTGAAATAATAGCCATAAATTACGGTACATCTTTGTATAAAAATATAGACGTAATGTTCGCTTCTTACCTGGTATGTCACTACGGCCACAATAAGCACTGAGTGCACTTTGACCTTTAACTGCCCTTCGTACCACATATAAGCACCTTAGGACGTAGTAACGATAGATAAGACTCGTTTCTAAGCGACAACGACGAATACCTCTGACGTTTCGCTAAGTATATTCGACAGAAGTCAGTCAGAGATAACGGACTACAGCAATTCTAGCTTAAAATCGATATGTAATGTCAGAATGTCGGGTAACGGCCTTACCACAGTGGCTACACCGATTCCTGTGAGATCAATGAAGTTAAGCGGTGTCGGGCGTGCTCGGCACTTCGCTGGGTGACCATCCAGGCCGCCATGCGCTGTTGCCATTTTTCGAGGTGCCCTCAGCCTCGTGATGCCAATTGTGGAGCTACTCTACCGAATAGTAGCGGATTCGGTCAAGAATACCATCATAACGACCGGAAGAGCGGTGTGCTGACCCCACGCCCCTCCTACCCGCATCCCCTCCTGAGGATGAAGCGGCGGTCGGATGGTCCCGATAGGCCACTCGTGGCCTGAAGACGGAGTGCTTAATGTCAGAATGTGATTAAAAATTCATTTCTAACTACACTTCACTAATTTCACTACAATTAGTATCTGTTGAGAGAAAGGGATCTACACTTCAGACAAAATATATATGATTCAAAAGATGTTTAGAAGACCTGAGATCAAATAACACAGAAGGGACGGATAGAGTCCGTCGCAATTTCCTAAAATCTCTGCTGTAACTAGCATCCAAACGATTATTCGAGTTGCTATCTAGAATCTACAAGGCTGGTGACATACCAGACTATCGACAAAATATCGTTCACAGATTTCTCACGGTATCATGAGCAGATATGTTCTCGAATTATCCCATAAGCAGTTTAACCAAGTTGCTGACGAGAATAACATAAAGAAGAATGGAAAAGAAAACTGAGAAACTGTTATATGACGATCAGTTTGGCCTTAGGAAACGTAAAGAGAGAGACAGATGCGACGCTGCCCTTGATAACGGAAACAAGACTGATGAAAGAGGAAGAGACGTTCGTAGAATTTGTCGACCGGGAAATAGCGTTCAAAAACGTAAACCAGTACGAGATGTTCGAAATTCTGAGGAAAATATGAATGAACTGCAAGAACAGAGGGGTAATGTATATGGTGAATCTTTCCACAGTGTACAAACTCATGGGACTGATCGACGAGAATACGGAATATAAAAGGTCTGATGAACTTCCGTCCAGAAATGCATGGTTTGTGTTGTGGCGTATCAAGACAGCCACGCCACTCGGAAGTAGCCGAAATGCACGCGTTACACACGCCGGCTGGTGTGAGGTCTTGAACAGGATAAGTAATGAATGCTATAAAGAAAAGTACATAGCTGCTGTAATACTTAACTTTACTCCATCATTGTGGCACATCGCTCTTGACGATATAAGTGAGAGTCTTTAGATACATGCAATGTAATGCTAATGGCGCCTTGCTAGGTCGTAGCCATTGACTTAGCTGAAGGCTATTCTAACTATCTGCTCTGCAATTGAGCGAGGCTTCGTCAGTGTAGTCGCTAGCAAAGTCGTCGTACAACTGGGGCGAGTGCTAGTAAGTCTCTCTACACCTGCCATGTGGTGGCGCTCGTTCTGCGATCACTGACAGTGGCGACACGCGGGTCCGACATGTACTAATGGAGCGCGGCCGATTTAAAGCTACCACCTAGCAAGTGTGGTGTCTGGCGGTGACACCACAGTTTGAGTACTAGAGAGCATTCATTCAATCACACTTTGTTGCAGAGAGTGCGGTCTAATACGCTCTGTACCATGCAGCCACAGTTACAGTATGCATGGTTTCCTCCTAGATGGTGGTAATGTTCCTCATATGTCATACTCTAGCGCCCTCTCCTACCACAGTAAATGATAATGTTGTAGATTTCCATTACTTTACGTCTATGGTCACAAAATTTTTTGTCAAGAGATTACCGTTTCAGTTTATAATGACCATCTCCATATGTGTTTTATAACATTAGATATACCATCTGACTTATATATACCATCTGACTTTCGGAAAAGCATCATCCACGCAATTCCGAAGACGGCAAGAGCTGACAAGTGCGAGAATTATCGCACAATCAGCTTAACAGCTCATGCATCGAAGCTGCTTACAAGAATAATATACAGAAGAATGGAAAAGAAAATTGAGAATGCGGTAGGTGACGATCAGTTTGGCTTTAGGAAAAGTAAAGGGACGAGAGAGGCAATTCTGACGTTACGGCTAATAATGGAAGCAAGGCTAAAGAAAAATCAAGACACTTTCATAGGATTTATCGACCTGGAAAAAGCATTCGACAATATAAAATGGTGCAAGCTGTTCGAGATTCTGAAAAAGGTAAGGGTAAGCTATAGGGAGAGACGTGTCATATACAATATGTACAACAACCAAGAGGGAATAATAAGAGTGGACGATCAAGAACGATGTGCTCGTATTAAGAAGGGTGTGACACAAGGCTGTAGCCTTTCGCCCCTACTCTTCAATCTGTACATCGAGGAAGCAATGATGGAAATAAAAGAAAGGTTCAGGAGTGGAATTAAAATACAAGGTGGAAGGATATCAATGATACGATTCGCTGATGACATTGCTATCCTGAGTGAAAGTGAAGAAGAATTAAATGATCTGCTGGACGGAATGAACAGTCTAATGAGTACACAGTATGGTTTGAGAGTAAATCGGAGAAATACGAAGGTAATGAGAAGTAGTAGAAATGAGAACAGCGAGAAACTTAACATCAGGATTGATGGTCACGAAGTGGGTGAAGTTAAGGAATTCTGCTACCTAGGCAGTAAAATAACCAATGACGGACGGAGCAAGGAGGACATCAAAAGCAGACTCGCTATGGCAAAAAAGGCATTTCTGGCCAAGAGAAGTCTACTAATATCAAATACTGGCCTTAATGTGAGGAAGAAATTTCTGAGGATGTACGTCTGGAGTACAGCATTGTATGGTAGTGAAATATGGACTGTGGAACAACCGGAACGGAAGAGGCTCTGAGCACTATGGGACTCAACTGCTGTGGTCATAAGTCCCCTAGAACTTAGAACTACTTAAACCTAACTAACTTAAGGACAGCACACAACACCCAGCCATCACGAGGCAGAGAAAATCCCTGACCCCGCCGGGAATCGAACCCGGGAACCCGGGCGTGGGAAGCGAGAACGCTACCGCACGACCACGAGATGCGGGCGGAACGGAAGAGAATCGAAGCATTTGAGATGTGGTGCTATAGACGAATGTTAAAAATTAGGTGGACTGATAAGGTAAGGAATGAGGAGGTTCTACGCAGAATCGGAGAGGAAAGGAATATGTGGAAAACACTGATAAGGAGAAGGGACAGGATGATAGGACATCTGCTAAGACTTGAGGGAATGACTTCCATGGTACTAGAGGGAGCTGTAGAGGGCCAAAACTGTAGAGGAAGACACAGATTGGAATACGTCAAGCAAATAATTGAGGACGTAGGTTGCAAGTGCTACTCTGAGATGAAGAGGTTAGCACAGGAAAGGAATTCGTGGCGGGCCACATCAAACCAGTCAGTAGACTGATGACAAAAAAAAAAAAAAGAAACAGTAGGGCACCGTTTTTATAAGACAGATCTTAAGATGGTCATTATAGACCAAACCGGCAATCTGTGGACAAAACATTTTGTGACCACAGACGTAAAATAAAGGAAATGTATTATATATACGGGTCACTGTTTTATTCGCGACAATGTCGCAGCTTTTGTTAATAATGTGTCCGATTCACTTCTCTTGCTGAATCCCCTTGTAGTGGATGTGATACAGCATTGTACACAATGGTTCCGTATTCGAATAGAGAGCTTGCCGAAGCGGTGTTTACTTATGGAAAGGCAAATGGCACCGGGTGGCGGGCAGCAAGATTGTTATCAGACGACCTATCCTCGCCGCCAACAACCACAGAATTCAATGTTTGCAACTGTGTTTCACTATTTGTCTAAGACGGGGTCGTTTCAGGAAGCAGGAAATCATGAAAGACGTACCAGAAATGTTCGGACACCGGACTTGGAGGAAAATCTGATCAACACTGTGGAAGGCGACCGCCGTATCTGTACCAGGCAGTTGGGCTGCCAGTACGGTGTAAGCCAGACGACCGTGTGGAACATGACAATTGTTACTACCCCTATCACTTACAGTGTGTGCAGGGCTTACTAGGGAGCAGTTTTATCACTAGTTTATTCACCAGGAAGCCACGATTACGGGATAGAGCTTCCTTCCCACTCAAAGATGAGGCCTCCTTTACGCGGATTGGTATCTTCAGTTTTCACAACAGCCATCCATGGGGCAGTATGCAGAACCCCCATGGTTTGGTGACAGTGGATCACACGCATCGGTGCAGCCGGAGTGTGGACCGGGATAATTGGCGACCGTCGTTTGGGACCAGTCTGCCTTTCACGTCACCTAACAGGCCGGAACTAACGGCGTTTCTTCCGGGTGACTTTGCCTCCCGTGCTGGAAGAAGTGCCATTGAAGATTTGAAGAGTTACGAGGCTGCTACATTATGGTGCTCCAGACCACTTCGCCGTTAATGCCCGGACGAATCTCAGTCGTGTCTTCCCTGGTCTGTGTATCGGACGAAGTGGTCCACTTGCATGGTCTGCTCGTTCATCGGATTCCAGCCCGTGCGATTTCTGGTTATGGGGCCATCACAAAAGTATCGTGTATGGAGAGACCATTACAGATTAGGAGACACTGGAACAACGTATCCATGCTGCATTTTACGCTGTTCGGATACAGCCTGACAGATGTGAACATGTGAGATAGAACAAGCTACTGCGCGTACATGCATGCGTTGACGCACTTGGAAACCACTGTCAACACATACTGTAACTGTGACTGCATGATATATAGCCAGTATCAGACCGCACTCTCTGTAACAATGTATGATTGAATAAATGGTCTGTAGCATGGAAACAATGTCTTTCCGGACAATAATTTATTAGACCTATTCTATTCCGTATCTTGTCATCGATCAATCCCTAGAGTTTGTACACTATGAAAAAATCTCCCTGTATAATATGTACAACAAACAATAGCGAACAATAATACTTGAACACCGAAAACGAAGTGCTCAGATTAAGAGCACGAATGAGGCATGGTTGCAGTCTTTCGTACCTACTTTTAAATCTATACATCGAAAAAAGGCATCATTAGTGGCATTAAGAAGCGAAATGACATCGTTATCACTAACGTCCACTGATGACATTACATCCTCAGTGAAAGTGAAGAAGAATTTCAGGATCTTTTGAACAGAATAAGCAATCTTATCAATACAGAATATGGTCTGAGAATAAATCGAAGAAATGCAAAAGTAATAAGTAGTAGCAAAAATGAGAACGGCAAGAAACTAAACATAATAATTGGTGATAACAAATTAGACCGAATGAAGGAGTTGTCCTACGGTGGAAGCAAAATAACCATGACGAATGAAGTAAGGAGGAGACGAAAAGAAAACTAACACAGGCAAAGCCGTCATTTCCGACCAAAAGAAGTCTACTACTATCAGTCATAGGATGTAACCTGAGGAAGAAATTTTTCATAATGTACTTTAGCATATAGCATTGTGTGGCAGTCAGTTATGGACGATTGAAAAACCAAAACAGAATGGAATCGGAGCGTTTGACGAGAACAAGGCATAACTATGTTCTGACGTCATGGGATAGCTTGCATGGTACTACAGGGAGCCATACGGAGTAAAAGCTGTGGGGGAGGACAGAGATTCAAATACATCCATCATATGACGTAGGATACATTTGCTACTCTTGCTGCGCTTTGATGCGGAAGGCCTCTGGCTCGATTTTCGATACCTCCTCGGATATTTCTGTGCTTGTAACATGTAGAACGACATCCACTCATCGTCATGGACCTATTGAGCTGCTGTTTGAATAAAGCAGCGCAATCACCAGGAACTTCTAATGGAAATAACGACAAGACTGACTGGTGACATGCTGATGACATGTCCTCCAACTAACTTGGAGGTATTAGTCACCTAGTCGGAACAGGGAAACAGTGTAGCAAGATGAATAGACGTAATTTGTGGCATACAGAGTGGGAAATTTAATACACAATGTGGTCACCTACCGCAACAACAACTCCTATGACCTTGGTAAGCATTAAGTCGAACTGAGCTAGGCTGAGAGACTGTGGTAAGTAATTAAGTAAGTAACTGTTACGACTCTGTGCCAGAGATCATAAGTCATTGTGGTCGACGTGCGATGACACTAAATCTCTGGCTAAGCGATGACCAGATTGACAAATACGGAGACCTTGGCAACTGCCGACCCTTCTCTCTATCGTGGTGCTGCAGGGCAGCATGGGAAACATGCGATCTTGAGCTATCTCGTTGAAAGATAACGACAGGAAGACCTCTAATATAGGGCAAAGCCACACGCCACAAATATCTAGTCTATGTTCCGATTTCCGGCTGTGCGAATCAGAGAGGCCGTGATGCGTGCCCCGTGGCATCTCATACCTTCGCTCTAGGTGCTGGGCAGCGTTAAGTTGACGAATGCAGTCTGATAACATTCCTACAACTCGAAGTCTCCAGACCCATGTACGTCTACCGTGTTACCTGTAAGCAGAACAGTTGACTTTACGCCACCCCTGTGTCCAGTGTTACTGGAGGCATCACTGCCGGCACCCCTACCTGAGCTGCCATCTCAAGGGAAGCCACAACAGTAGTTACTGCGTTGACAGTCCGTGGCACCGCTACAAACGCCGTCACACTGGCAACATGGTTGCTTCATGAACTGTGGTCGATTTACTTTACGCTTTAGGATCACCTTTCGTTGTGCTTCGATTCTTAAATTTTTTGCTTATTTCAATTAATCACAAGGAAAACATAATTTTTAATGCAAAGAGCAAACACATAAATACAAATATCAAGTACAGTGTAAGGTACATAAACAGACAACGCGGAGGAAGCGAGTGGAAATTCATGAAGTTAAATAATTACAACACTGCATTCAGCAGTTGATTCTAGTTGTGGAAGCAACCAGCTACAAGCACTAACACAACACCAACACCGGCGGCCTAAGATCAGATTTACAAACATTTTACCACAGTATGAACGGGGATTTCTAAATCACACATAAAATAAAACGGTTACCACATATGAAATATTACAATGAAACAAACAACAGTCTACAACAGTATGGAGAAGAATTTGTAAAATATACACAAAATAAAACAACTACCACACATGAAATATTACAATGAACCACTGAGTTAGTATAAAAACCCACCTAAGGGAAAACCCACCTTAGCTCGGGGCTATATGTGACTTTTGTAATCAACATCACTCTAACTTGATGAAGCACATGGAATCCACAAAACTGCGGAGATTATCATGAGCTTAAAAATGATGTACAAAGCAAGTAAAACCTTAAGCCACGCCGGCGAGTGCAGAAACTAAAATGAACGACTCAGATCTAAAATGTGAACAGATACAGGTACTGTCAGCTGTTCTGCTCTAAAAAAAAAAATTTCGAGGAGCCACAACTGTCAACTGATTGTGCCAGAATATGCTTTAAATTAATAACAGCCAAAAATACTGCACAGGGTTTGGCACTGCTACTTTACAAAAATTTCCTTTAAACCAATAGCTCTTCAGAGGCAGATAAACAGGGTGTCATAACATCACACGGAAACACGTTCTTGACAGCTCAGCACAGCTGAAGCGCAGCACGGATGACGTTAAGAGAGAGCACAAGTCAATTAACTTACAATGGAGCCAAGAATAATTTAAAAGTAAACGGGTGGATGTTCACTGTTTCATAATGCAGCGCTGCAGCCTCCACAAATAGAATCCATGAAACTGTTATCCATCCGCTGTGAGTAGCCGACAAACCAGAAGGCAGGATTTAGCAGAACCCTCCATGTATTCTATTTCAGTCAACCAAACTCCTTTTACTTTGGACGGTGAACGCAACCCCATACATCAACCAGCCTCGTCTAAAGTTCAGTGTGGAAGTGGATTCACAGCACACCTCGCCCACTACAGGCTCCATACCACAATGGGCGTTGTACGATTTCATCATCTCAAACGAAAGCATTCGAGACTGGCGTACTAGCTTTAACTGTCAATGACACGATTCGCCAGCCTCCTAGCGGGCAGTCATACCATACATCCACGAGATGGAAACAAATATTTGGGTTCGACTGCGGACAGGCTGCTTTTACTTGCAGCGAACAAGCAAGCTCCCTTACTCAAAGTGCGACCCTGCACTTCCAAGTAAATAGCCTGTTTTTACTCTGTGGCATCGGTTTCGTGGGGACGTTAGATTGCCCTCAGAATATGCTGATGCAATAGCCCCATACTTAACTATCATATGTCGATATGCAGAAGGATTCTGGAACACATCTGACGATCGAACACGATGCGTTTCCTGGAAGATAACGATCTGTTGACACAGAGTCAACACGGTTGCAGAAAACATCGTTCTTGTGAAACACTACTAGCTCTCTACTCAACTCTGCAAGCTCTTTACTCACACGAAGTATTGCGTTATATTAAAAAGGAATTTGAAATTAATTCCGTATGTCTAGAATTCGAACAGGGTTTTCACACTGTAACGCACAAGTTCCTTGTGGTCAAACTACGTGCTTGTGGTATATCATTAATGAAGTATGTGACTGGATTCGTGATTTCCTGTCACAGAGGTAACAGTTCGAAGTAATAGATTAAAGTAATCGAGAAAAAACCGGAGTGATTTCTGGCGTCCCGCAAGATAGTTTTATAGGTACTCTGCTGTTCCTTATCCATATTAACGATTTAGGGGACAATCTGAGCAGCCGTCTTAGATTGTTTGTAGGTCATGCTGTCGTTTATTGTCTAGTTAAGTCATCAGAAGGACAAAACAAATTCCAAAACGATGTAGAAAAGTTATCTGTGTGGTGCGAAAATACGCAATTCATCCTAAATAATGAAAAGTTTGAGGTCATCCACATGAGTACTAAAAGGATTCCGTTAAACTTCGGTTACACGATAAATCAATCAAATCTAAAGGCCGAAAATTCAACTAAATAATCAGAAATTACAGTAACTAACAATATAAATTGGAAAGAACACTTAGAGAATTTTGTGGGGATGGAGAATCAAAGACTTCATTTTATTGACGTAGCACTTAGAAGATACAGATCCACTAAAGGGACTGACTACAATATGCTTGTCCGTCCTCTTTTGGAGTACTGCTGCATGGTGTGCGATCTATCTTACCAGATAGAATTAACGGAGTACATCGAGAAAGTTCAAAGAAATGCAACACGTCTTGTACTATCGAGATATAGGCGAGAGACTGTCACAAACTTGATACAGAATTTGGGTGGACGTCTTTAAAGCCGGCCGGTGTGGCCGTGCGGTTATAGGCGCCTCGGTCTGGAACCGCGTGACCGCTACGATCGCAGGTTCGAAACCTGTCTCGGGCATGGATGTGTGTGATGTCCTTAGGTTAGTTAGGTTTAAGTAGTTCTAAGTTCTAGGGGACTCATGACCACAGATGTTAAGTCCCATAGTGCTCAGACCCATTTGAACCATTTTATTTGACATATTTAAAACAAAAGAAATGTTGGAACACGTGAGGCAATACTGACCCCACGACTTACCTTAGAAAATAGAATAAGGAAAGGCAAACCTACATTTCTAGCATTTGTAGACGTAGAGAAAGCTTTTGACAATGTTGACTGGAATACTCTCTTTCAAATTCTGTAGCTGGCAGGGGTAAAATACAGGGAACGAAAGGCTATTTACAATTTGTGCATAAACCAGATGGCAGTTATAAGAGTCGAGGGGCATGAAAGGGAAGCAGCAGTTGGGAAGGGAGTGAGACAGAGTTGTAGCCCGTCCCCGATGTTATTCAATCTGTATATTCAGCAAGCAGTAAAGAAAACGAAAGAAAAATTCGGGGTAGGTATTTAAGTCCATGGAGAAGAAATAAAAACGTTGAGGTTCGCCGATGACATTGTAATTGTGTCAGAGACAACAAAGGACTTGGAAGAGCAGTTGAACGGAATGGACAGTGTCTTGAAAGGAGGATATAAGATGAACATCAACAAAAGCAAAACGATGATAATGGAATGCAGTCGAATTAAGTCGGGTGATGCAGAGGGAATTAGATTAGGAAATGAGACACTTTAAGTAGTAAAGTAGTTTTGCTATTTGGGGAGCAAAATAACTGATGATGGTCGAAGTAGAGAGGACTGGCAATGGCAAGGAAAGCGTTTCTGAAGAAGAGAAATTTGTTAACATCGAGTATAGATTTAAGTGTCAGGAAGTCGCTTCTGAAAGTATTTGTATGGAGTGTAGCCATGTATGGATGTGAAACATGGACGATAAATAGTTTGGACAAGAAGAGAATAGAAGCTTTCGAAATGTGGTGCTGCAGAAGAATGCTGAAGACTAGATGGGTAGATCACGTAACTAATGAGGAGGTATTGAATAGAATTGGGGAGAAGAGGAGTTTGTGGCACAACTTGACAAGAAGAAGGGACCGGTTGGTAGGACATGTTCTGAGGTATCAAGGGATCACAAACGTAGCATTGGAGCGCAGCGTGGAGGCTAAAAATCGTAGAGGAAAACCAAGAGATGAATACACTAAGCAGATTCAGAAGGTTGTAGGTTGCAGTAAGTACTGGGAGATGAAGAAGCTTCCACAGGATAGAGTAGCACGGAGAGCTGCATCAAACCAGTCTCAGGACTGAAGACAACAATAACAACAACATCAAAAGAAAAGCGTTTTTCGTTGCGGCCGAAACACGAAGTTTCCATCAGATACAGGTTCTTGTGTAAGCGAACTTGACGACTGTGGGGCTATGGCCTGACGATCGTACTTGGTAGGGAAACTGGCTGTAACGGCACGACAGTCTCAGCAACAACCAACATTAAATGTTTTTGTAGAATGAGAAAGTCATTGTGGAATCATTCCCTATATAGAGATGATGTTCAGTTGCTCAGTAGTGAAGCTGTAGACCAAGTATCCAAAGGTATATCTAAAGGTCTCGAGTTCGTCTCTGCGCAGCCCAGGGTATCACTTCTTTCAGCACTGGATAAGTTTGCTAATGTGAAAAATGCTGTAAGGCATCGAGGTGCACCGTCCACGTTTATCAGCAAATCCCTCTGTAACTGGCTGGCTAAGGCAGTTGAAAAGTCTAAGGAAGGCGGCAACTGCATACGACATCCAATAGGACCATTCCTAGGAAAGCACGTTGTTGTTCTGATCAACTGTGTTTTTGGTAAGAATTGTATTTTCACTGAAGTTACTTCTGCATACATTATTCTCTTCTGCTGAAATGCTGACAGTTTGAAAATTCGATCATTGGCAGTTCTTGCATGTGCATTCGTCATTTTACGATTTTAGTGGGCGGTGATGTAGTTACGTACGTACAATGGACGCACGAAGCGTATCTCTGAAAC
This sequence comes from Schistocerca cancellata, assembly GCF_023864275.1. Lineage (NCBI taxonomy): Eukaryota > Metazoa > Arthropoda > Insecta > Orthoptera > Acrididae > Schistocerca > Schistocerca cancellata. The sequence goes on along the minus strand of NC_064633.1, from coordinate 563,843,415 downwards.
ACCCGGTGTGCTGAGCATCACGGCAAACCGATCATGTTTCACTCCGCGTCCTGAAGAGCGTTGAAATTCTTGCAACGACTTTAAACTGGTGGTTGCAGGGTTTCAACACTATTTAGGGAATTGCACAACACGAAAACACTGTCGTTCACTTACTTCGATGTCACACAGTCCAAAACTGGAGATGCTGATTTGGGTTCCCCTTAAAAATTACAGGCAAACGGTGTCAAAGTTTATTTGATACACACTCTATACAAATGAACTAGTGCATGATGTCAAAGTTCTCAGCACGTTCTCGAATGATGCTGGTTCATATACATAAGTCTCGACACAGGAAAATGTGTGCGACGCAAGAAAATGTGTAAGTAGGCTGTTTATGTTTTCTCTATGTAAGTAGGCTGTTTATGTTTTCTTATTGGCAACGTTACGTAGCGCTCTATATGAAAATCACTGGCTGTGCTGTGTGCAGTCTGTGGCTAGTTTGCATTGTTGTCTGCCATTGTAGTGTTGGGCAGCGACAGCTGGATGTGAACAGCGCGTAGCGTTGCGCAGTTGGAGGTGAGCCGCCAGCAGTGGTGGATGTGGGCAGAGAGATGGCGGAGTTTTGTAATTTGTCATGAACTGCTATATATATTATGACTATTAAGGTAAATACATTGTTTGTTCTCTATTAAAATCTTTCATTTGCTAACTATCCCTATCAGTAGTTAGTGCCTTCTGTAGTTTGAATTTTTTATTTAGCTGGCAGTAGTGGCGCTCGTTGTATTGCAGTAGTTCGAGTAACGAAGATTTTTGTGAGGTAAGCGATCTGTGAAAGGTTTAGGTTATGTTAATCAGGGCCATTCTTTTGTAGGGATTTTTGAAAGTCAGATTGCGTTGCGCTAAAAATATTGTGTGTCAGTTTAAGCACAGTCGTGTATAAATTGTTCTAAGGGGACGTTTCATATGGCGACCCTGCCAGGATGCGAACCTGGAATCTTCTGATACGCAGTCAGAAGCGTTATCCGTTGCGCAACAGGGCCTGGATGTGAACAGCGCGTAGCGTTGCGCAGTTGGAGGTGAGCCGCCAGCAGTGATGGATGTGGGGAGAGAGATGGCGGAGTTTTGTAATTTGTCATGAACTGCTATATATATTATGACTATTAAGGTAAATACATTGTTTGTTCTCTATTAAAATCTTTCATTTGCTAACTATCCCTATCAGTAGTTAGTGCCTTACGTAGTTTGAATCTTTTATTTTGCTGGCAGTAGTGGCGCTCGCTGTATTGCAGTAGTTCGAGTAACGAAGATTTTTGTGAGGTAAGTGATTTGTGAAAGGATTAGGTTAATGTTAATCAGGGCCATTCTTTTGTAGGGATTTTTGAAAGTCAGATTGCGTTGCGCTAAAAATATTGTGTGTCAGTTTAAGCACAGTCGTGTATAAATGGTTCTAAGGGGACGTTTCAAATGTTAACGAAATACAGGGAGCCCTGCAGAGGACCGACGCTTAACAGAGGATTGTGAGATGATCGCCAGCATACACAGTTTAACGAATTACGTAACAATAATGGTGATGACACTTCGTTGTTCGATTACTCCATTGCCGAATGTTTCTGGAGTCAGTCAGATCCTTTAAATGTGTGGAATGATGGGTAAGCAATGACCACAGAAAACTAATCGCAGGTAAGACAGATTCCTTGTGAGTACACCTGTCAAGAGTATCAGCAGATCCCTAAGCAACGAGGAACAGAGCCCTGAGAGCAGGATCTACCAGTACAAAACAAGGCGAAGACTGCAGTGTAGGGAAGCAGTAATTGCAGAACGTGTCGCCCAGACGGCTCAGTGGTCTTGAACGTGGACTAATAATTGGATGCCGCTGAATAACAAATCCGCCAGAGACTTCTCAACCTTCTACAGGGTGTTTACGTAAGAGCGTGCAAAATTGTGACAGGGCACAGAGATCCCGCCACTGAACAATTTGTAGTACGGAACCTTGCGTCGGAAAAGCCAGCTTAAAGAGGTATGTAAGTAAACTAGTCTACCGCCTTGTCTTGCATTGCTGTTTTGCAGCTTATTTACAGCTAACATGAGTACAACTTAACATGTACTGTTCTGTTTCTTTACATGTACATTCTTTTTCCCTGCAAGAAAACAAGGAGAACGAGCCACATTACTTGGAAGTTATTATGAAGGTTTTATTTACGGTACATGTCCATAAGGTGGCTCCGTTGTATTGTATTTTCACTACTGGCGATTGAAATTGCTACACCACGTAGATCACGTGCTACAGAAGCGAAATATAACCGACAGGAAGAAAGTGCTGTGATATGCAAATAATTAGCTTTTCCGAGCATTCACACAAGTTTGGAGCCGGTGGCGACACCTACAACGTGCTGACATGAGGAAAGTTCCAACCGATTTCTCTTACACAACCAACAGTTGACCGGCGCTGCCTGGTGAAACGTTGTTATGATGCCTCGTGAAAGGAGGAGAAATGCGTACCATAGCGTTTCCGACTTTGATAAAGGTCGGATTGTAGCCTAACGCGATTGCGGTTTATCGTGTCGCGACATTGCTGCTCACGTTGGTCGAGATCCAATGACTGTTAGCAGAATATGGAATCGGTGGGTTCAGGGGAGTAATACGGAACGCCGTGCTGGATCCCAACGGCCTCGTATCACTATCAGTCGAGATGACAGGCATCTTATCTGCACGGCTGTAACGGATCTTGCAGCCACGACTCGATCCCTGAGTCAACAGATGGGGACGTTTGCAAGACAACAACCATCTGCACCAACAGTTCGACGACGTTTGCAGCAGCATGGACTATCAGCTCGAAGACCATGGCTATGGTTACCCTTGCTTCACAATCAGGAGCGCCTGCGATTGTGTACTCAACGACAAACATGGGTGCACGAATGGCAGAACGTCAATTTTACGGATGAATCCAGGTTCTGTTTACAGCATCATGATGGTAGCATCCGTGTTTGGCGACATCGCGGTGAACGCACATTGGAAACGTGTATTTGTCATCGCCATATTGGCGTAGCACCCGGCGTGATGGTATGGAGTGCCGTTGGTTACACGTCTGGGTCACCTCTCGTTCGCATTGATGGCACTTTGAACAGTGGACGTTACATTTCATATGTGTTATGACCCGTGGCTCTACCCTTCATCCAATCCCTGCGAAACCCTACATTTCAGCAGGATAATGGACTACCGCATGTAACTGGTCCTATGCGGGCCTTTCTGAACACAGGAAATGTTGGACTGCTGCCCTGGCCAGCATATTCTCCAGATCTCTCACCAATTGAAAATGTCTGGTCAATGGTGGCCGAGCAACTGGCTCGTCACAATACTCCAGTCACTACTCGTGATGAACTGTGGTATCGTGTTGAAGCTGTACACGCCATCCAAGCTCTGTTTGACTCAATGCCCAGGCGTATCAAACCCGTTATTACGGCCGGAGGTGGTTGTTCTGGGTACTGATTTCTCAAGATCTATGCACCCAAATTGCGTGAAAATGTAATCACATGTCAGTTCTAGTACAATATATTTGTCCAATGAATACCCGTATTCATCTGCATTTCTTCTTGGTGTAGCAATTTTTTATGGCCAGTAGTATACATTTACACTTGACAGAACTTGCTACGAATCAGCGAGAGACCCATTCATTACTCAGTGCTCATCAGAGAAGTACAGTTGCGAGCTTACATCCCAAAGACCTGCGGGCTCACTTGCGGTTCCTCTTCGTCGACATGTCTTGGTTCAAACTCGTCTAGGGGATGAACCGCAGGTCTCGCATTACACCCCTAAATTAGACACTTGTCACCCTTTGGTTAAGTTGTCTACCTGATGGCAAGTTAGCGAAATATAAAGTTAACATAACATATTATGACAGTAATAATAATATCAGGGACTAAACTAACGACCCCTAAATCATGTAGGCCACACAGTTGCGATTTGGTTAGAATCATGTTTATTCAGAAAGCAAACTAACAGCGAAAGTGGCCGTATTTAGAATTATTGTTACACTCGAGCGCATATCCATTTGGCACACGTCGAACATTCACAGTCTCATCGGGAAATACAAGTTATCTAAGCGAAAGTTTAGAGTTCACACCAGACGCGGGGCTGCTCACCGCTCGGAGACTAAGTCCCGCGATATCACACAAAGCGAATTTTTCTAAGTCGTTTCACTTCCTATCTGCCTAAATACATACCGTCCGCTTTCGCAGCAGCACTGTCTTCTGTCCGTCCACGGCAGCGTTTCCCGCGCGCCGAACATACTCGCTCAACTGACTATCGCAGTTCCCTTTCCTGAAGCCGTCCATCTCATTGGCCACAGATCATTCTACATTATTTTACATTTTAACATATTTAAATTATCAAAACTTGATCACTTTCAAGTTCTAGATAAAGTAACAACAATACCCGTTGTTAAGTTCAATTACATAAAACCAATACAATTTCCTTCTTAACTTTGAATGTCATTGCCAGTAGCCTTGCTCCCATGAACTTTGTGGTAAATAAATAAGGAACAAAAGTAACTATTATGCAGTAACTTCACAACAAATATTCCATTACCTGATGATTCAATAAGGTGTCATGCTGTCATCATTCAGTGTGTTGCGTGTGGAGCAAATGATGATCTGATACCTAACTGAAAATACTGATAATTTAAATTTACTGTATCTTTTAAGTAAATAAAGTCACAGAGTTGATATTTACAGAATTTGTCATTTTAATGATTATCTTCTATAGGAAATACCGATCGTTAAGATAGACCAAAGCGTTCAGGCTTTAGCATTCAGGTCTTTGTTACAAAACTTGTTAATTTCACTTTAACAGTAAATCCTGAACTATATAGATATGGTCAATATTCAAGTTTTAGTGGGATCACCATGGAAATTTATGAAGGATGGCAGATTAAAATTAGTGTGGCTTCATTTCCTGCATTACTACAGAATTAAATAGTTTCCGCAAATATTTCCCTTTATAGCCGAGCTTATGACCGGGTTCCTAGGAGGAAGTTATTGTCTGTTCTACAAGATTATGGAATAGGAGGCAAACTTTTGCAAGCAATTAAAGGTCTTTACATGGATAGTCAGGCAGCAGTTAGAGTTGACGGTAAATTGAGTTCATGGTTCAGAGTAGTTTCAGGGGTAAGACAAGGCTGCAACCTGTCTCCACTGTTGTTCATATTATTTATGGATCATATGTTGAAAACAATAGACTGGCTGGGTGAGATTAAGATATGTGAACAAAAAATAAGCAGTCTTGCATATGCGGATGACTTAGTTGTGATGGCATATTCGACTGAAAGTTTGCAAAGTAATATTTCAGAGCTAGATCAGAAATGTAAGGACTATGGTATGAAGATTAGCATCTCCAAAACGAAAGTAATGTCAGTGGGAAAGAAATATAAACGGATTGAGTGCCAAATAGGAGGAACAAAGTTAGAACAGGTGGACGGTTTCAAGTACTTAGGATGCATATTCTCACAGGATGGCAACATAGTGAAAGAACTGGAAGCGAGGTGTAGCAAAGCTAATGCAGTGAGCGCTCAGCTACGATCTACTCTCTTCTGCAAGAAGGAAGTCAGTACCAAGACTAAGTTATCTGTGCACCGTTCAATCTTTCGACCAACTTTGTTGTATGGGAGCGAAAGCTGGGTGGATTCAGGTTACCTTATCAACAAGGTTGAGGTTACGGATATGAAAGTAGCTAGGAGGATTGGAGGTACTAGTAGATGGGAACAATGGCAGGAGGGTGTCCACAATGAGGAAATCAAAGAAAAACTGGGAATGAACTCTATAGATGTAGCAGTCAGGGCGAACAAGGCTTAGATGGTGGGGTCATGTTACACGCATGGAAGAAGCAAGGTTACCCAAGAGACTCATGGATTCATCAGTAGAGGGTAGGAGGAGTCGGGGCAGACCGAGGAGAAGGTACCTGGATTCGGTTAAGAATGATTTTGAAGTAATAGGTTTAACATCAGAAGAGGCACCAATGTTAGCACTGAATAGGGGATCATGAAGGAACTGTATGAGGGGGGGTATGCTCCAGACTGAACTCTGAGAGGCATAATCAGTCTTAAATGATGATGATGATGACGATGATAGCCGAGCTTAGGTCAGCCATATTTAACACTGCTATGTCCCCTCGGCCACAAACGGCTCCCACTGGGTATGCCTAAGACGTAGGTTCTCGTCCGTCTCACTCGCACACTACAGCGCTTAGGCCTCAATAGATAAGAGACTCCTATGAATTTCCCCATCTCGTGGTAGTCCGCACCCTTTGTGGCATACGGTCCTCGACGACTGAGTTCGTTTCACAATTCCTGTAGGTCGACCCTTTCGGCCATATATTTAAATGAGAGCGCAATGTTCGTTAACTTACACAGCGCAGTACGTTGGAGCAGGTACAGTTTCGCAGAACTCACTGGCATGCACCTTATGTATGAGTAAGTACGTTGCAATGCTCTAGCTGCTGAAGCGCAGCACAGGGAACGATTTCCTAACAGGCATCATCCGTCACGACCAGTGTTTATTTCCCTCTATTGTCGAATGCAGGAGACTGGTCCATTGGCAAATGGAAACGAGGGACCTGACAATATGAGGATCACTCGCACATCCGATTTTGAGAAGGAGGTGCTGGAATGTGTTGCAGCGGACTCCACTATAAGAACTCGTCTTATTGTACGTGAAATGGGCGCTGCACATACTAGCGTGTGGTGAGTACTCCACAAACAACAATTATACCCATATCACCCACAACGAGTCCATGCAATGTTTGTGATTGACTTTGCACCAAGTGTCGCATTATTTCAGGGCTTTGATCGATCAGATTTCCTTCAAAACGTGCTGTTTTACTGAGGAGGCCTCATTTGATCGTAAAGGTATTTGGAACGGCAGGTATAGCCATGTGAGGATTGAGGAAAACCCTCACGCTGTAGTAGATCCGCACCATAAAGTACGTTCTGCTGTGAATGTCTGGGCCGGCGTTGTCTCATTGGCCCATGTCTTCTGTCTGGCATTCTGTACTTGAGGGTCTGTCCGAGTTGTTGGAGAACGTACCCTTTACGTTTCGTGAGAGGATGTGGATACAACATGACGGTGCACTGCCTCAATTCAGTGTGCAAGTCCGCAATCATCTCAGTGCCTTATTTCCTGGTCGCTGGATCAGAAAGCGAGGTCCTACTCCATAGCCGACCTGAATCCCCATGATTATTTCCTATAAGGGTAGGTATACTCACTTGTGTATGAGACTCCGTGTGTGCAGAGATGGAATGAGTTGCCAGGTACAGAGGAAATGGTACGTTCTTTGTGTCGGTAATGTCCGCCTGCTTAGCTGAGTGCTAACGAGCTTTCCTCCAATGCTGCGAGCCCGGGTTCGATTCCCCGCCGGGTTGGAGATTTTCTCCGCTGTTGGACTGGGTGTTGTGTTGTACTCATCATCATTTCATCCTCATCACCGGCACTCAAGTCGACCAATGTGGCGTCGACTGAAAGAGGACTTGCATTCAGCGTACGAACTTCCCCGGATGGGACCTCCCGACCAACAATGCCTTACGATAATTCATTTTTTTGTGTCAGTGATGGTATTTGCAATTAACTGTAACAAATTTAAATAGAAAAGTACACAGCAAAGTGATTTTATTCCCGTTATCTCCTTAAGCTGGCCTCTCCGACCGCAGGTTTCCTACCTAGAATTGTTCAGTGGAGCATCCTCTATGTCCTGTTAAATTTCTGCACGCTCTTACGGAAACGTGCTGTATAGCTGGCCAAGTCGCGTGTTGGTGATGCTATTGTGAAGTGGAAACGCGATCGACCGACCACAACTGAACCAAGACCAGTCAGCCCTCACGTACTGACGGACATGGACCGTACTGCATTGTGGATGTTAGTTGTAAAAAAAACACATGAAATTAGCGGGAGGAAATACTCGCGAGTTGCAAAGTGTAACCAGCAGTCCAGCTTACATAATGACTGTGCGCAGGGAGTTCAAACGGATGGGGTCCGATGGTGGAACAGTCTCTCATAACCCCACATTGTTGTACTCAGTGCTAACTGGCGGTCGAGGAGGTGTAAAGAGCGAGAGTATTGTACGAGAGCCATTCATTAAGTATTGCAAAACGTGTTTTTTTTGTTTTTTTTTTTTTCAAATAGATTGGTTTCATTCAGGATTCCAACATATCATATAGACTGAGGAGTCCACATAATGTATCGACTGTTTAAAAGTCCATATCTTGCAAACTAACTGACGGAGTTGTCTCATTTTTGGTGAAAGTGTAGCTTAATGTCCGACTTAAAGATATCACTGTAGGTGTTCGAAGTGGTCACCATTAACATCCACACACAAACGATGACTCCGAACTGTAGCACGAACTACTGATTGCACCGTGTTCAGTTGGATATTTGCACATGAATGTACGATGGATTCTCGAAGTTCATCCAGTGTGAGTGGCTTTTGTCGATAAACGACATCCTTTAGACTTCCCCGCAGGTAAAAGTCTAGAGGAGTTAGGTCTGGGGAACTTGGTGGATACTCCACAGCACCTCTACGGCCTATCCATCTTCCTGGTAGGTTTTCGTCGAGATACGCCCTAAAACGATTTTGGTAGTGGGCTGGGGCACCACCTTGTTGAAAGTAAACTCTTCCGTCTCCATACAAGTCTGGAATAGCAGGTAAAATGGATGTCTGAAGCTTCTGAAGGCACATCTCACCAGTAACAGTGTCGTCAAAGAAGAATGGCCCAACAAAGTCCCAGTAAGGCCACCCACACCACACATTTACTCCTGGCAAATTCACAGCTTTGTCTACATGGACGTTCGGATTTTCGGTGGCCCAGTAGATGCAATTGTGGCGATTTACTGTACCATTAAGTTTCAACTGTGCCTCACAATCATCTCTGCAAACTCTTCACCGTTGCACACCATGTTAGTAAACTACTCGCCGTACTCCATTCTACGATCTGGGTCGTCCTAGTTCATTGCGTGTAGCTATTGTGGGATGTAGCGCTTCCACTTTGCTATGTTCAAAATTCTCCGAACACCTGGGCGACTGACTCCAGTTTCACGGGCATACTGTCTCACAGACTTCTGTGGTGAGCGAGTGAATTGTTGTAACACACGACGGGAGTTAGCAGGACTTGTTACTGTTGCAGCTCGTCCAGATCGTTGTTTGTGTACATCTTCAACAAAGTCTTCGGCTTCAAATTTGTCTCAAATGCGACGACTCGTTAAACGTGTCGGTGGTTCTGTATGATACTCATTTCGCCATTGCCGTTGAAACTCATTAACGTTTTCGTACTTAAAGTATCACTCCAAAACTGACTTCCTTTCATCGAATGTAAGCCTTGCGCCAGCCATGTTTACTCGAGTAAATAGGTGCAACTAAGAACAAAACACTGACTATCTAGCGACTGTCATCTGACAAAACAAAACAATGCAATAGAACGCTTGTGTGGCGATTGCCGGAACTACAAACTATTACATTACCAAAGATGACACAACTCAGTCAATTAGTTTGCCAGTTATGGACTTTTAAACAGTGGATACATTGTTTTGGACCCCTCTGTATTTTTCAACGTTACCTCAGCTCGTTGTGACAGCCTTACACCAACTTACTAGGAGGGAGTGTATGGCCACATGATACCACTTCACTTGCCGACATCGAAGCCAACGTCATGTAGGATCAATAACCTCCTCATCATTCACGTACTGCTTTTTCCGTCATGTGCGTCCTTCATTGAGCCAAACATATAGAAGTCGGAAGCTGTGAGAATCGCGCTGTAGGGTGCCTGAGGCAGAATCGTCCAGCTCCTCTCGGGTGTGCACACTTGTGTGAGGCCTTGTGTTGTCATGGAGATGCAGAAGTTCATTTCAATCCTTATGGGGATGGCACACTGAAGTAGTTTTTTTCAGTTTCCTGGGAGTAACACAGTACACTTCATAGTTGACCGTTACAGCGCGAGGGAGGATACCAAACAGGTTGAATTCGAAGGTGTTCTCGCAGGTGGTGTTGTCTAGTACAAGCGGAAATCGTGTAAACAACAGTGTTCTGTGCAGTAGTGCTATTTTTTTCTGAGCTCCGCCAGTATCTTCGAGAAAATGGTAAACAGAAGAGTCCACAGCAGCGCGTCCAGCAGCGGGGAAGCAGCAGGTGCGGCGGGTCTGCTCTTGGCGGAAGGTGAGGCCGCGGCTCCCGGTATAGCGGAGCTGGTCCGCTCTGAGGCAAACGCTGCGCTTCGCGATAAAATCAATCTCGATCTGATAGCAGGCAATATATCAGATACTGTAACGGCAGCAGTATTGGCCAAAATGCGTGAAACTGTTGAGGCCAATACTGCCGAAATTACAGCACCAAAAAGGTCTGTGTCTGAATACGAGAAAAAGGCACGAGAGTTGGAAGTGAAACTATCTGCCGTAACAGACGAGCTAGAACAGTACCAAAGGCGAAATAGTCTACGACTGTTTGGAGTAGCAGAAAATAAGGAAGAAGACACAGAAAACCTGCTTATACAGGTTGCGCGTGAAAAATTTGGCGTTGAAGTGACCAAGGCAGACATTGACAGGAGCCATCGGGAGGGACGAAAACTACCAGGTGCTACCAAACCTCGTCTAATAATATTTAAATTCGTCTCGTACCGAAAAAGGGCAGAGATCTTTACCCAGAAGAAGAAGTTAGCAAGGACAGGGCTTACAATAAGGGAAGATCTGACACACGAACGGCTAAAGATTTTAAACAGTGCCATATCCCAATTCGGTCTTCAGAATGTGTGGACTCAGGATGGTAGAGTAATCATTAAGACAGCAACTGGAAAGAAGACAGTCACAAACATGAGAGAACTGAATAGTATTAAGTGAAGCTACTCGAGCCAAAAGTGCAAACTTAACACCATTTGCAAATTGTAACAGCCCTATACTCAGATATAGTCTTGTAACTGTATTAACTTTTTAATTATACCCATATTTGTACCTTCAACTAATTGTTTTTGTAACTGTATTAACTTTTCACTATTTTTTTGTGTCTGTAGCACTAACCATTACTTAATTTTAGTTACTGCTAATACTTTTTTTCATTTTCTCAGTTTATTCTCTTCCATTCTGTAATAGTTCTATTGCAATTATTAGTCTCTCCTTTAGTTCATTAATCACCCATCTCTTCAGTTTAAATTGATCATAACAAAAATCACTATCAGTATCACTTTAGCAAATTTCAATCTAATTGTAGCTTCCTACGATAATCACTACCAGTATCACTTTAGTAAATTTCAATTTAATTCTAGCTTCCTACGATAATCTATTAATTATTAAGCTTACTTCTCTCTGCTGGCAGCATCGGCCTCTTAAATCACTCCCCTTTCCCTTATTTCCACACACAGCCGTCTCTATTTTGGTCATATTCTCCTTGCACCGAATACCACTAATCCATTTTCTATACTCCCGCAACCTCAGGAAATCTCTTGCAGTCGGCTTTCTCTCGGCACTCTCGGAGTCACAAACAGGGCGCACAAAATCTCGGACACCCCTGTGTTATGTCACTTGGCGGAAGCACCGGCCAGTGCCCCTCGCGGCAGGTAGTGCCTAACAAAGGGACAAATCTGTCTGCCACCCTACTCCAGGCTGCTCAGCGGAACGCGTCAGACCTTTTAGCAGCTCACTGCAACATCCAGTCTTTACCTGCACATTACGAAGAACTTAGCCTCCTCTTCAACCAACTAAACTACCACGTAATCATCCTATCCGAAACGTGGTTGAAACCACACATATCCTCTGCATCTATTCATCTCGCAGGGTACACATCTCTTAGGGCAGACAGATCAAAAAAGCGAGGTGGCGGGGTCGGCGCGTATATACGAACAGATCTCAAAGCGAAAGTCTTATGCACGTCAAATCCTGCTGAAGAAAAAGAGGCTGAATTCATGTTCATTGAAATAAATATACAAAGTCGGAAATTCTTGACTGGCGTCGTGTACAAGCCGCAAAAAATAAACTCAATGAGTTCCTTCCAGTCGGAATTACATTCATTTCAGTGTCAATACGAACATGTAATCGTAATGGGTGACTTGAACATAGACCTGCTAAGAGACACTCCCTCCGCAATAAACCTAAGAAGACTGTTTAGTTGCAATAGCATGAACATTCTTCCATTACAACCTACACACCATACGGCGCACAGTCATACTCTTATAGACGTAATCGCAACGAAACAGACTGACAAAGTAAGAGATCTTGGTCAGTCATCGGCCCCTGGCCTCTCAGCACATGATGTAATATTCATGGTCTACTCTGTGCAGCCTCCAAGGATCAAATCGCGTTACATAACTTGTAGGAACATGAAACGTATTGACCTTGACGCTCTAACAGCCGATTGCTCAGAAATCTCATGGCATCAAATAATCAGAGAACCTACAATCGACGGCAAAATTAATTAAATTGGTGATAAACTCACTGCCCTCTATGACAAACATGCACCTGTGCGCACAATCCGTGTAAGAAAATCTCCTGCTCCGTGACTGACAGCTGAATTACGTCAAATGATGACTAATAGGGATGCTGCACACAGGCGTTTCAAGGCAGATCCCAAACACGAGCGTTTCGAAGAATATAGAAAGCTACGGAACAGAGTGAAACAATGTATTCGCAATGATAAAATCAGGCACGCTCGCTCCCTTGTATGCAGCGATTTGACGCCCACGACTCTATGGAAGAATCTCCGTAACTTGGGGGTCGGAAAGGCAAAATCGAAAACTACTTTTCATGTGTCAGCTAAAGAATTAAATGAATTCTTCTCTCCACCTCTGAATACCAGCACGGCTGATAATTACCGTCCACAAGAATCCCCAAACAGGATAACTAACAACGATACCTTCCCTCTAAAACATGTAACAACAAATACGGCAAGAAAAGCAATAATAAGAATCTCTTCTGATGCAATAGGCAACGACAGTATCGGTATAACCATGATTAAGAATGTTGCCGACATCTTAGTACATGTCTTAACTGACATATTTAATTTTTCCCTCGTGAACGGAACATACCCCACTGCATGGAAAAGAAGCATAATTCGACCCATTCCTAAGATCGAAAACCCGCAACTGCCTAGTGATTACCGACCAATTAGCATACTGCCTGCTGTTTCCAAAGCACTTCAATATATTGTTCATGACCAAATCACTGAACACTTGCATGAATTCAGCCTATATGACAAATTTCAATCCGGTTTCCGTAAACATCACAGCACAAACACTGCTCTAATTAAAGTAACTGATGACCTGAAACATGCCATCGACAATCGAAAGGCAACAATATTGACGCTACTGGACTTCAGCAAAGCTTTTGACACTGTTAACTTTGACATATAGCTCAGAAAAATGCAACAGCTTAATTTCTCTGATACTGCAATGAGATGGTTTGAAAGCTACTTAAAAGACAGACAGCAATGTGTTGTCTGCGTAAATGAAGAATCTTCCTGGAAACATGTTTCCTCGGGAGTGCCACAAGGATCAGTCTTAGGACCACTTTTGTTTTCTTTATATGTCAACGATATTTCGTCGGTTCTGTCCTCCTGTAAATATCACTTGTATGCCGACGACCTCCAGCTCTACCTAAGCGTCAGACCTGAAGATGTAAACACTGCAATCGCTCAGATGAATGATGATCTGTCTTCAGTAGTGACATGAGCGAAAAACCTGGGGCTTAAACTAAATGCAAAAAAGACGCAAGTAATCTTAATAGCCCATCAGAAATTAATAAGTTCAGATTTCCGCGAACGGCTACCTCCTATTCTGCTCGACGGTACTCCAATACCATATCAGAAAACAGTGAAGAACTTGGGTGTAACTTTGGATGAGCATCTCAACTGGGAGGAGAATACAGTCGCAGTGTGCCGAAAGACGTCTGCTTGTCTCTATGCTCTCAAAAAGTTTCGGAACATATTTCCACAGGACTTGAAACGCCAGCTCGTGCAAGCACTCGTTCTACCGAACCTCCACTATTGTGATGTGATTCAACAAGGCATGAGTAGTGAAAACAAAAGACGGTTAGAGCTAACCATGAATGCCTGTGTGCGTTACACCTGCAAAATTCGCCGATATGATCATGTTAGTGCTTCATACTCCGAGCTAGAGTGGCTGCGGCCGGACAAATTGCGTGACTACCACACTCTATGTCTACTTCACCGACTCCTCGTCGCGCACGCACCCCAGTACCTTGCTTCAGAGATTAAAAACCTGTCATTCCATCATAATCGAAACAGGAGGTCACTCTTATTTGGTATCCTAACTGTGCCCACTCACAAAACAAAAACATTTGCAAACTCCTTCTCAGTTGCCGCTGTCCGCCTCTGGAATTAACTGCCCCTTACCTTGCGCAAAATTCAATCTCCTGCTGCTTTTAAGAAGAAGTTGAAGCATTTCCTACTATCATCCTCATAAAGTTCTCCACAAAATTAATGTACAAAGCCAATCCTCTCATCTGTCAAATAGCAAAGCTAGCGTCTCCTATCTTGCTCCTGAGATGCCTTCCTGTTCATCTATCTCTATTAGCCACGCAATCTTCTTTTCCTTTATATTTCCTTAATTATGTTTCATCATATCTCTCTATTCTTCTCCTCCTTCACTATGAGTCTCCCTCATACTCCTTGCTGCCAGCACTCCTATCTAAAATCTGTCTCTTCATTAATGTCTAATTATAACAGTGCTTATGATCTACGAATATAAACTCTATATGTATGTATTTTTCCAGGTGTACCTTTCTAATTGTTTATTTCACTTTTTGTACTAGATGTAGTTTAACATGCCTACTAAAACATATGAATGTAAAATAAGTAGAAAGCCTGGTTAGATGTAAGAGAGGGCCTGATGGCCCTAATCTGGCCAGGTTAAATAAATCAATAATTAAATAAATCAATAAAAACAGGGTCCCAGGAGACTGGCGCCCAGACTTCACCGGCTGAGGGTGCGGTGTGGCTTTGAACTTTTCTTCAGAGGAGCCGTGGTGTGGCCCCACTCCATGGACTGCCTGTTGCAAGCCATATTTCATCGCCTATGAGGATGATCCATAAAAAGTTGGCGCCATCAGCCTCGTAAAGATGCTCCTTCCATGTTACACGGCGAGGAACCGAGCCGGCTCACACCATTAGGTACCCGCCTGTTGAGCGAGTGTGTCGGCCCTACTAACAGGCACATCCAGTTGTGCAGCGAGGTGACATCCATCGATCACCTCGAACGAGAGTGTCCGCAAGTTCCAGTATTGCAGGAGTCACTCGTGTGCGGCCAGCCGGCACGCGGGAGACTGGACTGGTTTCCGTGACTTTGTCGCGACAGTGACAGACGCCTCGCCCATCGACTTGCAGTACTTTTGTTTACTGCCAGGTCTCTGTAGGCATTCTCAAAACGCCTATGAATATCTGCGATACCCTGGATTCCCATCAAACGAAACTTGATGACAGCTGTCTGCTAAGTGCGCACTTCCATTACATCCTAATGGCCGTTAAAATTGAAACACCACGAAGATGACATGCTACAGACGCGAAATTGAACATACAGGAAGAAGATGCTGTGATATGCAAATGATTAGCTTTTCAGACCATTCACACAAGGTTGGCGCCGGTGGCGATACCAACAACGTGCTGACATGAGAAAAGTTTCCAACCGATTTCTCATACACAAACAACAGTTGACCGGCGTTGCCTGGTGAAACGTTGTTGTGATGTCTCGTGTAAGGACGAGAAATGCGTACCATCACGTTTCCGACTTTCATAAAGGTCGGATTGTAGCCTATCGCTATTGCGGTTTATCATATCGCATCACTGCTGCTCGTGTAGTTCGACACAATATGGAATTGGTGGGTTCAGAAGGGTAATACGGAACGCCGTGTTGGTTCCCAACGGCCTTGTATCACTAGCAGTCGAGATAACAGGCATCTCATCCGCATGGCTGTAACGGATCGTGCAGCCACGTCTCGATCCCTGAGTCAACAGATGGGGACGTTTGCTAGACAACAACCATCTGCAGGAACAGCTCGACGACGTTTGCAGCAGCATGGACCATCAGCTCTTAGACCATGGCTGAGGTTACCCGTGACGCTGCATCACAGACAGGAGCGCCTGCGGTGTTGTACTCAACGACTAACCTTGGTGAACGAATGGCAAAACGTAATTTTTTCGGATGAATCCAGTTTCTGTTTACAGCATCATGATGGTCGCATCCGTGTTTGGCGACATCGCGGTGAACTCACATTGGAAGCGTGTTTTCGTCATCGCCATACTGGCATATCACCGGGCGTGATGGTATGGGGTGCCATTGGTTACACGTCTCGGTCACCTTTTGCTCGCATTGACGGCACTGTGGACAGTAGACGTTACATTTGAGATGTGTTACGACCCGTGGCTCTACCCTTCATTCGATCCCTGCGAAACCCTACATTTCAGCAGGATAATGCACGACCTCATGTTGCAGGTTCTGTACTGGCCTTTCTGGATACAGCAAATGTTCGAGTGTTGCCCTGGCCAACATATTCTCCAGATCTCTCACCAATTGAGAACGTCTGGTAAATGGTGGCCGAGCAACTGGCTCGTCAAAATCCGCCAATCACTACTCTTGATGAACTGTGGTATCGTGTTGAAGCTGCATGGGCAGCTGTACTTGTACACGCCATCCAAGCTCTGTTTGTCCCAATTCCCAGGCGTATCAAGGCCGTTATTACGGACAGCGGTGATTGTTCTGGGTACTGATTTCTCAGGATCTCTGCAATCAAATTGCGTGAAAATGTAATCACATGTAAGTTCTAGTATAATATATCTGTCCAATGAATAACCGTTTATCATGTGCATTTCCTCTTGGTGTAGCAATTTTAATGGCCAGTAGTGTAGATGAAACTTTGAAGGCTACGAATGCCGCCGCCACCTATCAGAAAGTCATGAAACTATAGGGGCTGAACCGGGAATCTTCATGATGTCCCACAAAAAAGTCCGTACTTTTTTCAATCAAAACTGCCACAGAAGAAAAGTAATGCACTGCTTATTAAATATCCATCCTATCAGAGACGTCATAGACGTCTGAGGCCGAGTGAACTGGATAAATGATTCACGCTGTACTCGGTGGCAGTCTAATGGAGTTGGGTTTGACGAATGCCTGGAAATCGTTAGCTGCCTTCACGTGGAACAGTGAAATATGGAGAAGATTGTGTTAAGGTTGAGAGAGTTGTCTGATCCCTCTCATATCTGTTTGCTTTTCTAAACTCTTCATTCAGTTCTGCCATTTGAAATATGTTTGCGAATGTAGCTAACCTCTTGAAAAGAAATGTGCCATTGTTTTCCTTAGGTTTTCATGTTTATTGAATGATAATCTGGATCCGAACTTCCTTCTTGTTCGAACTAATGTGAAAACCGAGTCTGCCAACAGAAGATAAAGAGTTAGAGTAATAAAACCAACATGGTAACAAGCTCGTGCTTGTCTCACTACTTGCACTTTGACCGACACATCCACCTGCTGCAAATTAAGATCAGTTAACACTGGTTTTTCGCCAATAATTTCAGTGTGAAGAGAGCAGAAACTGTTGTAGTCCCCCTCATATTCAAGTCATTTTAATAGAATTTATAAAGACAACTTTATATTTTTCTTAATAGGTCGAGGAACAAGGAAGTCAGATCTTGTAGGTTTTCGTGTGTATAATGTAATGTGTGGATAGCCGAAATTCACACGCGAGCTACGTGTCTCTTAGGGCAGAACGGCGGTCTTCGCGTTCCTCAGACAATGCAAGGCATTCAGCAGAGGCCCTGCCCAGGACGGTCGCTGTACGAGACCGGTAGTGGTTCGTCACGGTCCGTTCTCGGCAGTACGCATCGAGGGCGGCACGTAACTGATTAACGGTAGAAACACGCCTCTTGCAGACTCGATGGCTCCAGTCCAGAACTGACAGCTTAGAAACAGATGACCATTTACGCTCCCCAAACGACATACTGACGCCAGTGGATGGTTGTAGGCCTGCTGGTTAAGTACGAAGCTACACATGTGACAGACATAGGGACGCCAAATTCTGGGAAGAATTGAGACACTTTCGAAAAGTAAGCAGGATAGTACGGTGAGTAACGAGCCTTTGATCATATCCCACAGGCGAAAGCCAGAACTGGAGCTCTCTCTGACCGCGAATATGTGGCGTGGATCTTTTTGCGGTTCGTAAGACGAGAGGAGGGGAGTAATGTGCAAAATCTTCTCTCTTCCGGTAGGTGAAACAAGTAAACACTAACCCTGTTTGTCGACATAGTTTTTGGAGGATTTCTTTTTGTAGAGATACCAGGGTGAGCAAAAAAGGGAGAGAAAACATTGTCCCAGAGAGCTGTGCAGAGAACATTTGGTTTCGAGTGCAATAGAGACAGGATTCTGTTTCGAAGAGCTGCGGATTTCTGGTTCCGTTGTCGACGGAGAACAGTCGGTAATAATTTATGACACACCATTTAAACTCGATTCAGCCGCGATCGCTGTAGGTAACGACACTTTAGCACTGTTTCTACCAGTTCGTTGTGGACCAAACATGGATGCATTATTTTTATTTGAGGCAACCTAACTCTTCTTCTATTCCTTGTTATATTAGAATGGATCGTTTGCTATGTTTAGACTTTCCGGGGTTTACAGGTCTTTGTAAAATAAATGAGTAGCAATCGAATCTTTCTCGATATCATTTACGTAAATAATTACTCCAGTGTCAACATAATATGCACTGAAGAGCTAAAAAAACTATTACACCTGCCTAATGTCGGATAGGACCTCTGCGTGCACGCAGAAGGGCCGCAACACGACGTGGCATGGACTCGACTAATGTCTGAAGTACTGCTTTAGGTAACTGACATAATGAATCCGACAAGGCTGTCCATAAATACGCAAGGGTACGTGAGGGTGGTGATCTCTTCTGAACAGAAAGTTGCAAGGCATCCCAGATATGCTCAATAATGTTCATACCTGGGGAGTTCTGTGGCCAGCGAATGTGTTTAAACTCAGAAGAGTGTTATTGGAGCCACTTTCTAGCAATTTTGAGCGTGTGTGGGGTAGCATTGTCCTGCTGGAATAATCCAAGCACGTCGCAATGCACAATGGACACGAATCCATGCAGGTGGTCAGACAGGATTCTTCGTACGTGTCACCTTTCACAGTCGTACCTGGACGTATCAGGAGTCCCGTATCACTCCAAGTGCTCACGCCCCACACCATTACAGAGCCTCCACCAGCTTCAACGGTCCTCTGCTGACACTCAGGGTCCATGGATTCGTGAGGTTGTCGCCATACTCGTGACCGTCCATCCGCTCCATGTAATTTGAAACGAGACGCGCCAGATCAGGCAACATGTTTCCAGTAATCAACAGTCCAATGTCTGTGTTGACTGACCTGGGCTAGGCGTAAAGGTTTGTGTCGTCCAATCATCAAGGACGTAAGAGTGGGCCTTTGGCTCCGGAAGCCCATGTCGATGATGTTTCATTGAATATTTTGCACGCTGACACTTGTTGATGGCCCAGTAATGAAAAATGCAGTAATTTTCGGAAGGGTTGCATTTCCGTCACGTTGAACTAGTCTCTTCAATCGTCGTTGATCCCGTTCTTGCAGAACAATGGTTTTGTCAACATGAGAATGCGCCCTTTCAGAAAACACCATTCACGGTGCCATGCTTTGTGGGCAACAATATTCCCGAGACGGGCTGGCCTGCCCAAATGCCCCACCTGAACACAACAAAAAACCTTTGGTCAGTCGAGTTCGCTCGAGACCGCAGCTTCCTACGGCACGTCCTTTTCTGATTTCGGCACTTCATGAATAGCGGGCTGCCATTTCTCTACAGACATTTAGACATCTGATCGAAAGTACCTGGAGGAGAGTTCAAGCTGTCAAAATAGGGGGGCGGGGAAGACGACCCATACTATTGTTATTGTTGCTCGTGGTCTTCAGTCCGAAGACTGGTTCCATGCATCTCCATGTTATTCTATGCTGTGCAAGCCTCTTCATCTCTGAGTAACTACTGCAACCGAAATATTTCCGAATCTGCTTGCAGTATTCAGCTATTCATCTCTGGGTCTCTGTCTACGGTTATTTCTCCCCAAACTTTCCTCCAGTACTAAACTGCTGATCTCTTGGTGTCGCAGAACATGTCGCATCCACGTTTCCCTTCTTTTAGTCAAGTTGAGCCAAAATTTTCTTGTTTTTCTTATTTCATCCTCATTAGTTATCTGATCTACCCAGCAAATCTTCAAAATTCTCCCATAGCACCACATTTCAAAGGCTTCTATGGGACAAACCACTCCACATTTGCAGAACACCTAAGAGAAAATGACCACAAACCAACCACTAGAGAAGATGACATGAGAATAATTAGAATCAACAATAAAAAGCAGCATATGACCATGTAAGAAAATTACCACATACATAAAACCAAAGCAGAGTGGAAAATCCTGTTGAATGACCAAGTATACATGCCAAGCAATTCATTATTTACACTAATAGACAAAATAATAGAATAAAGTTGGCAAAAAGAATAAATAGATAAATATATTAATACTGTCCAATGTAATAATAATTGAACCCAAAATCTTTACACTCACTCATCCATGACCCCTCCCCAGAACATTGAAACGAAAAGTGAAAACAGCTGTTACCAAAGTTTTCAGCCACAGCTAGTACAACCGCCACCCCTCACCCAAAGAAAGATTAATAAATAAACAAATAAATAAATTTAAAAAATCAGCTCTATGCCCCCCCCCCCCCCCACGCCTCACTCTATCACTCCTTCCACTCATACACACACACACACGCGGTATAAACATCATAAGTAGAAGTTAGTAAAGAACATATACTTAGTTATGTTGGTAACAAATAGGTAAACATACCAAACACGATGAAACACGTAATGGAGTCGCTAATTACGCTGTGAAAAGAAATGTACGACGAAATAGTTGTATAGAGTGACAAAAGAATCATAGTCCGCCACAAAAAAAGATTGAGAAACATGGTGAACAGTGTGTAGATGGCGAGAACTCAAAGATGAAAATATATGGCAGTGATAAAAGTGGTAGTGCGACCTCCAGACCAGATGTGAGGAAACGCAGATCTTCAAATCGTAAGTAGTTACTTTTTTTACAAAAACATCGCGAAGTGAACTGTTTGATAATCTATAACTAACAAAACTGTATCGTTGTAGATCCCACTGATGATGCCTTAGAACAGGAAAGGCGAAACGCGTATGGGATAAATACAGTAACAAGCAGCAGGAAAAGGTAGTTTGATTTGCAAGACAAGCTTCTGTTCTCCTTTGTGTAACCTGTTTATCGTCCGTGTTTCACTTCCATACGTGGCTACGCACAAAATACGTAATTTCAGAAAAGACTTCCTAACACCCAAGTCTATATCTGATGTTATCAAATTTCTCTTTTTCAGAATCACGCTTCTTACCATTGCCTATTTACATTCTATATATTCTCTGCTTCGTCCATCTCCAGTTATTTGGATGAATATACAGGTAGTCTCATCTACTACTTTAATTAGTATCACCTGATTTATTCTATTATCCTTATTTAACTTTTGTTGATATTCATATTATATCCTCCTTTCAAGGTGCTGTCCATTCCGGTCAGTTGCTCTTCCAAGACCTTTGCAATCTCTGACATAACTACAATGTCACGGACAAACCTCAAAATTTTCATTTCTTCTCCCTAAACTTTAATTTTTATTCCAATTTTTTCCTTGGTTTCCTTTACTGCTTGCTCAATGTGCAGGCTCAATAACAACGGTGACAGGGTACAATGCTGTCCCGCTCCCTTCACAACCACTGCTTTCCTTTGATGTGCCTCGACTGTTACACTGATGAGCCAACACATTATGACCACAAGTTTAATAGCTCGTTTTGTCCGTCTCTTGAACGAAATACACCATTGATTTTGCGTGGGAACCCACAGTTTGTTGGTAGGTTTGTGGACATACGTGACATTAGATGTCGACACACATGGCATGTAATTCGAATAAACAACTGGCCGCTCATTTGGGTACGCGGCGATGACGGCCGATAGCGACACAGATGGTTTCCATAGGATTTACATCAGGCGAATTTCGTCGCCGCGATATCAGCATGAGTTCAGTACAATGCTCCTCGAATCATAGTTCCGGCTGCGAAGCAAGGACAGTTATAATTCTGAAAGACGACACAGCTATTAGCCAGTCTTAGATTACTACCAAAGAGCCCACGATAGCGCAGGAGAATGTCTCCCACAGCGTAAAACTGCTCCCAATAGCCTGTGTTGGTTGAGCGCTACGCGTATCGAACCACCGTTCACCTCGATGAGGGCGTTTGTGGAGACGGCCGTCAACCTAGTGTAGCTAAAATCTGATTTACCTGAGGAGCTGAAACATTTCCACTGATCGACTGTCGAATCCCGGTGGTCTCGTGCCCACTGCAGTCGTAATTGACGATGTCGCTGGATCAACACGTGAATGCGTACGGGTGGTCTCCTATGGAGCTCCATGCTAAACGATGTACAATGACCAGTGCGCTCCGAGGTAGTTGTGCGTACTCCAGCACTGTGCTCTTACGGCAGAGATCTCACAGATCACCTTATATCCAGACAAGGCTCCAGACGCTACTTTGTGTGAAGAGTCGAGGACATTGTGATATTCGCTATTTTTGACTTCATTAAAACAGCAAATGCGAGTAGTTAATACTTTCAGCCAGAAGGCAAATAATTGTTTATAAATAATGATTAATGTATAATGAGGCGTCGCATGGCGACGGTGGAATTTTCTAAATAATGTAATTCGTCGTCTTTGGGCGGCAATATAAACAGAAAAATACGGATAGATATGCGATCCTTCACTATTTTGTTCGCTGGAGAACAAATGAAGCCTTGAGCGCTAAAAAGACCTGTACTGTTTTTCTCAAGTAAGACGGACGCAGATTTGTGGCAGTCTGATCTAATTTTTACTAAATGTATATAAACGTGTTATGTCTAAGTTTGAGTGAAGTGTAAAGAACTGTTACAACTTACCGTGACGACGCACGAGCGACTCAAAGAAGACAATGGCTATATAAAAGAGCGCTCAATGAACATGATACGGACATGAAAATCTACCGTCATTGTAGTATTAAGCTTAAGGTACGATATATGTTTTAGTTATAATAAATATTTTTTCTGGGAATACTGAATCATTTAGCAGTGCTCATTTCTATTATCTCCTCAGTATTATTTCCATTTTATTATGCATTTTGCTAATATTACAGACACCAAGATCAGCAGTCCAATGTGCGTGTTACAATGATAAAAAGAAAACTGTTTTATCGTCTTCTTGCATCAGCTTTAATATTGAATTCCCATTTGTGTGATGTTACAGTTGTTTTTGCGCCCTTAAGAACTTTCTGGTCCCTTAGGAAATTGTTTTGTCATAACAATAACTTCACAACCGGGTATGATCGTATCTACGATCATGAAGTAATTAGAAAGATGATAATGCGATTTCTTAATCAATAGCACGCTAGTTGTGACTGCCTCAAGCCACGCGAAACTGCAAGTAAAAACTAATCACATCTCATAATGCAATATTTTATGACAATGGTCAATCCATGATTCTTACGCCAATTGTGATTGATAAAACAGTAAGCTAAATCTCGATTTCCAACTTTCCATTGAATAACAACATCACTTTTATTTTGTAAAATCACAACATCCAATCACTTTGCGCGTAGCGGCTGGTTCTTTGTCCTTCTACCTCTTTCCGTTGGTGCTCACTATAGTAGCACTTGAAAACTAGACCAGCTTCTCCGTATTTTAGACACGCGTTCACAGTTTATGTGTAATAATAATCTGCTCCTTGTCATAGT
This sequence comes from Schistocerca cancellata, assembly GCF_023864275.1. Taxonomy (NCBI): domain Eukaryota; kingdom Metazoa; phylum Arthropoda; class Insecta; order Orthoptera; family Acrididae; genus Schistocerca; species Schistocerca cancellata. Next base: position 563,819,584 of record NC_064633.1, on the reverse strand, counting down.
AGCATATCTCAATGGATTTCCCCATTTGCAATCCGTATCTTCGGTTGCGGTGATCCCCGTCCGTGTCTGCTCCGCTGATATACTTTAACCGCGCCACGTGCCTACAACGCCAAGAAGGCGGCGTGCAACGTCGCAGTGGGCAGTGGCGATAATGTTTTTGCTTATCAGTGAATAACTGCCGTCTGGTTTCTGAAAGTACAATCTGTAAATAGTCTTTTGCTCGTTGTATTTTACCACTGCTACTTTCAGAATTTCAAAGAGAGTGTTCCAGTCAACAATGTCAAATTCTTTCTGTACGTCTACAAATAGTTTAAACGTTGGCTTGCCTTTCCTTAACCTAACTTCTAGCAAGTGTTAGAGTCAACCTGGGCTCTCGTGTTCCTGTATTTCTCCGGAATCCTAATTGATCTTCCCCCGAGTACGGCTTCCACCAGATTTTATATTCGTCTTCAAATAATTCGTGTTAGTATTTTGCAACCAATACTTATTAAACTTACAGTTCGGTAATTTTCACACCTGTCAGCAACTGCTTTCTTTCGAATATTAATTATTACATTCTTCTTGAAGTCTGAGGTATTACACCTGTCTCATACATCTTGCACACCAGATGGAAACGTTCGGTCATGGTTGCCTCTCCCAAGGCAATCATTAGATCTAACGGATTGTCGTCTACTCCCGGAGCCTTGTTTCGACTTATACCTGTCAGTGCCCTGACAAATTCGTCCCACAGTGTCATATCCCCCATCTCATCTTCATCTACTCCTCTAGCGTTTCCATAATATAGCTTTCAAGTTCATCTCTCTTATATAGACCCTCTAAATACTCCTTCCACCTTTCAGCCCATATGAATGTCCGCTAACAGGTAATATTTTTGATCAGATAGTGTATTATTCACGAATGATGGCCATAGCTTACAAAAACCTCGCTCCACATGTACCTGATTTCACTGTGTCTTCCCAGTATGCAACTCTTACCAAGTACAACAAAAAGACGAAATAGAGCAGATCCAATAGATATCAGACGTCTTATCACAGTTCGTTCAGTGTATACGAAAACGGCAGGAATATTCTCATCCAACTGTAGAGGAATCCACTACAAGTAAGCGTGCAAACAAACCGAGAGTGTACATTCCTAGAAGGGTGAACCAACAAATTTCTGCGTCCTACAATCTTTGTTAAATCTACCGGTTAGATGCCGTACCTCATCTTTTCCTAATTTGAAATAATCGTTTCTCCCTCCTTAACTGTTTTGCCCGTTATCATATACAGTCGGTTTTCCATGTTCAAGTGTATTTATTACTACTGTTCCTTCTTCGAACTACTAACCCAGTCCAGGATTTAGTAGCATATGTCGTACTAACTTGTTCCTTCTTTTGTTATGGGTGTCCATTTCACTCTTTCCTCACCCATTCTTCGTAGTACTTCTACAACATGAACTTTTCTTCACCCATTCTTTGTATTACTTCTACTACTTGAACTCTATCTTCACATATGAACTTTATCTGCACATACGATTTTTAACATTCTCCGGTAGCACAACATTTCAAAAGCTTCACGATTGATCTTCTCTGGTTTCTGATGTTAGACAACTCACTCCCGTTCATTTCTCTGCTTCAAGCATACTTCTTCACAGACTTATAACTGTGTGCAGTATCAACGATACCAGCAAATTCTTTTACTGAAAAACGTTCTCTTCAGTTATTGCAATCTGTTACTGTCTGATACTAATCAAGGTAATTTGTTGTAACGTCCTTCACTCTATAACAACAACAGAATGAAACTTCTCACTCTACCATTAAATCACAGAGCTGGATATTCCTGGCAGATTAAAACTGTGTGCAGGACCGAGATTCGAACTCGGGACCTTTACAGAGCTGGACATTGCCATGGAATTCTACCACTGAAAGAATCAAACCAACGCTTACATAAATTCATATATTATTTAACTATGTATTCATACTGCCATACGCAGTCATCTCCAAATCATCAGCATGCAGACGCGTTTAAATACGAATTACGGCAAACAGCTCATAAAATGAACCGTTACACCTCGTTGGGTTACAACATACAGTTTAACCTTTATAAATGTAGATAAGTGACTATAAAATTTAAATAATTTAGGCATAAAAACAGGAAAGGAAGCGTGTTTGGCTTCACTCGATATTTTTTACATGTCATAACGCGATTGAATCCGCCCACGTAATTGTGTTAATCCTCCAAACGCGTGGTATAAATTTATCGCATTATTAGAATTCCAAATATGAAATCCGATTGCCTAGCAGATTATAACACCGTTCCCGCTGAATTGATAAGCGAGGTTTTCTGTCTCGAAAAATGTATTACATTTTCAGCAGCTTTACTCACGGAGAAATATACTCTAAAGTGCCTTATTCATTGTGAACAGGAAATATATCTAAAGTACGGATCTGTGGATTCAGACGCAGACCTAACAGTATAAATGGGAGTCTCCGTTTACAATGAAGACATACGTGGACTTCATGTTGTACTTCTACTGGGTACTTTGCGCTTTTTGTGGAACGTAGTTCGGCTATGAGCATTAGAATTATTAATAAATGCAAAGAGTTGTACTGCGTATGTTCTACAGGATTATTTTATTTGTGATAAGCGGTTTTCGGCTTACAGTACCGTCCCCAGACTTTAACCGCCGTCGTCAAAAGAAGTTACAATGCTTGTAAACAACAATGGAACGAGTGTAACTCATCTAGACTGTGGCACAAATACGGGATAAATGTCAGTTTTGACAATAGAGTGGTAATTCAATTTAAAGGGTAAAAAATGAACAAAAAATAAAGGGAGCAAACAAGGAAACACATTAACACAAAACTCGAAAAACAGTGGCTATTCAATAGATTAAATTAAAAAATTAAACGTTGTTGTTGTTGTTGTCTTCAGTCCTGAGACTGGTTTGATGCAGCTCTCCATGCTACTCTATCCTGTGCAAGCTTCTTCATCTCCCAGTATCTACTGCAACCTACATCCTTCTGAATCTGCTTAGTGTATTCATCTCTTGGTCTCCCTCTACGATTTTTACCCTCCACACTGCCCTCCAATGCTAAATTTGTGATCCCTTGATGCCTCAAAACATGTCCTACCAACCGATCCCTTCTTCTAGTCAAGTTGTGCCACAAACTTCTCTTCTCCCCAATCCTATTCAATACCTCCTCATTAGTTACGTGATCTACCCACTTAATCTTCAGCATTCTTCTGTAGCACCACATTTCGAAAGCTTCTATTCTCTTCTTGTCCAAACTAGTTATCGTCCATGTTTCACTTCCATACATGGCTACACTCCATACAAATACTTTCAGAAATGACTTCCTGACACTTAAATCTATACTCGATGTTAACAAATTCCTCTTCTTGAGAAACGCTTTCCTTGCCATTGCCAGTCTACATTTTATATCCTCTCTACTTCGACCATCATCGGTTATTTTACTCCCTAAATAGCAAAACTCCTTTACTACTTTAAGTGTCTCATTTCCTAATCTAATTCCCTCAACATCACCCGACTTAATTTGACTACATTAAATTATCCTCGTTTTGCTTTTGTTGATGTTCATCTTATATCCTCCTTTCAAGACACTGTCCATTCCGTTCAACTGCTCTTCCAAGTCCTTTGCTGTCTCTGACAGAATTACAATGTCATCGGTGAACCTCAAAGTTTTTACTTCTTCTCCACGAATTTTAATACCTACTCCGAATTTTTCTTTTGTTTCCTTTACTGCTTGCTCAATATACAGATTGAATAACATCGGGGAGAGGCTACAACCCTGTCTTACTACTTTCCGAACCACTGCTTCCCTTTCATGCCCCTCGACTCTTATAACTGCCATCTGGTTTCTGTACAAACTGTAAATAGCCTTTCGCTCCCTGTATTTTACCCCTGCCACCTTCAGAATTTGAAAGAGAGTATTCCTGTTAACATTGTCAAAAGCTTTCTCTAAGTCTACAAATGCTAGAAACGTAGGTTTGCCTTTTCTTAATCTTTCTTCTAAGATAAGTCGTAAGGTCAGTATTGCCTCACGTGTTCCAACATTTCTACGGAATCCAAACTGATCTTCCCCGAGGTCGGCTTCTACCAGTTTTTCCATTCGTCTGTAAAGAATTCGCGTTAGTATTTTGCAGCTGTGACTTATTAAACTGATAGTTCGGTAATTTTCACATCTGTCAACACCTGCTTTCTTTGGGATTGGAATTATTATATTCTTCTTGAAGTCTGAGGGTATTTCTCCTGTCTCATACATCGTGCTCACCAGATGGTAGAGTTTTGTCACGACTGGCTCTCCCGAGGCCATCAGTAGTTCAAATGGAATGTTGTCTGCTCCCGGGGCCTTGTTCCGACTCAGGTCTTTCAGTGCTCTGTCAAACCACGCAGTATCTTATCTCCCATTTCGTCTTCATCTACATCCTCTTCCATTTCCATAATATTGTCCTCAAGTACATCGCCCTTGTATAAACCCTCTATATACTCCTTCCACCTTTCTGCCTTCCCTTCTTTGCTTAGAACTGGGTTGCCATCTGAGCTCTTGATATTCATACAAGTGGTTCTCTTCTCTCCAAAGGTCTCTTTAATTTTCCTGTAGGCAGTATCTATCTTACCCCTAGTGAGACAAGCCTCTACATCCTTACATTTGTCTTCTAGCCATCCCTGCTTAGCCATTTTGCACTTCCTGTCGATATCATTTTTGAGACGTTTATATTCCTTTTTGCCTGCTTCATTTACTGCATTTTTATATTTTCTCCTTTCATCAATTAAATTCAATATTTCTTCTGTTACCCAAGGATTTCTATTAGCCCTCGTCTTTTTACCTACTTGATCCTCTGCTGCCTTCACTACTTCATCCCTCAGAGCTAACGTAATAAAATAAAATAAACGTAACAATTCGCATGTTCGGAATGAGGATAACCCACATGCCACAGTTACGAGCGCTCATCAAGTGCGGTTCTTCGTTAACGTGTGGGTCGCTGTTGTTGGGGACTGTTTAATTGGGCCGTATCTGCTCTCTAGGCCATTAAATGGCAGGCACCTTACAATTTTCTGGCCAGAGCATTGCCAGAATTTCTGGAAGTCGTCCCGCTCCCTACAAGACAACGCATGTGGTTCCAACATGACGGGGCGCCAACACTTTTCAGTCGACGTGTGTGTCGATTCCTGGACCGACGGTTCCCAGAAACGTGGATTGGCAGAGGTGGTCCTGTACCATGGCCTGCTCGATCCCAAGATATGTCCCCTCTGGACTTTTTTTTATGGGGAGAGATGCACAACCTTGTTTATGCAACTCCTGTTGCATCAGAAGAGGATCTGGTTGCCCGGATAGTAGCAGCAGCAGGAACAATTCAGGATACTCCTGGGGTTTTTGCTCGTGTCAGAACATGATCCGACGGTGTAACCTTTGCTTACGTGTCAATGGAGGCATATTTGAAAATCTACTGTAATTGAAATTGGGTTGTGTTAATGTGTTATCTCTGGGTCATAAAATATGGAAAAGTGTTTGTTGGTTTAATTAATTTGCCCCAGAGGAATCTTCCTCTACCGGTTTAACTACTCCTCATACGAAGAAATGACATTAGGGAAAAATATTTGTTTTGATGTCTCCTACAACCTTAGAGAATTTGTCGGTTTAAATACTTTTCACCCTGTATATTGCGTGTGATAATTCAAAACGGCGGAACAGGACTATTCCCCTCTTTGCGTAGCTTCGGAGTTTTCATGTCCCTACCAGTGCATATACTAATGTTGGTTCTTCATTTGAGCATGGTTATCATCCAAGTATGAAACTGCATAATTTCAGCTTTTGTTTGGCATCAGTTAACGTTTTCATGTGGATTTTTGATCATTATAGTACATCACCAATTACAATCAGAGTTGCTTTCGAATTATTCATCTCCGCCACGCATACCCGCGTCCAATAGCTGTCATCCAAATGCTCAATGAAGCCAGTCCTTTTACAATCAAAATAACATTTAATCAGATTACACACGTGAAAGGTATTTCTGCGATGTACACTACACCTCCATGTAGCAGAGTATTTTCACAGGCATTTATTCATTGCACAAGAAAATATCAGGATTCTGATGAAATTTGTAAATCGTACCGAACTGTCTATTCCGCATAAGCGTTGGACAAAGCCAGTCAAAATTTATGCAGATTACTTCCTCCCTACTTTCGTTACTCTTGGGAATGTGCCAAAGTCGGCGGTTATAACGCAGTTAGCGTAACTATTTAATCACGGTAAGAGACTATCTTTAGGGATTAATTACCGCAATGGAGTGAGGTCAGGATCAAATAGGAGCCCTTAGACAGCAGAATTTAAACCATATCCCAGAGAGATAGAATCCAAACAGACGTAATGGTAAGCTTGCACCGTTTTTCTGTTGAAAAACAGCAGCACGTAATCGTCGCATGGGAGAAACGCCAGCTGGAGTCAAGATATCCGTAACTTCCCTCTGTGCCGTCAGTCATTACCAGTCCTGACCTGAAGTCATGTCTTTTGGCTCCCCACACCACACCATCGCGGTGGATCTCCAAAACATTGTACCTCTCCCCAGGTCACCGATAACACCCTCCGACGATGGAAGTACTGGTTAGCGCGGTTCTTCACTGACAACCATGTGACGACATTCAACAGCAGTTCGTGTACCCCTGTCTCGGCACCACCCTCCTCATACGGCAGTTTGTGCAGTGTTAACGGCATCTTGGTGTCGTAATTCCCTACTGTTGGTGCTGCAGTCTCCGACCAATGGTGCAGAGGGTTCATTACTTGCTCTTGGTTGGCGCCGCAGATGTGAAGGGGGCTAGAATATGCTTGGTGCACAATACGGCGATCCAAAATTGAGGTGCTCAGACGTGGTCGACTGGAACCTGAATATTAGTGGAATCGACCAGCCGGCCAAATCGTGTCCCACTACGAGTCGCCTTTCAGTCTCTGACAGATGCTGATAACGCTGTCTCATACTCGTACGTGACATCTTCGTGTCCTTCACAGTGACCAACATGAACACCACTAATGTGAACCGTAGTTTTATATATCAAAGAATATTCTTAAAAATTTATTTTATTTGCTAGCGATTCATCACGAACATTAATACATTTAATCACACCTTGTGAGCGTAGAAGTAGTTGCCAGGGAGTAACTGATGAAATCAAAATCAAATTGCTTTTAACAAATGGGAATTTTATTCCTAAAAGCTTTTTTATAAAGAAACAGATTTAAAATTATAAGCAGAAAGCACTCTCTAAACATCAGGTTACAATTTATTCAGAGGCAGAAAGACACAGAGTTTTGAGTGTATGAGCTTTCGGGCTGAGAACCTTGCCGCTCCCTTTTGACACGGCCGTAGTCACGACCGCTCACAACAACCTCTGAAAGACTACACTGGTGCAAATCTGCAACACACCAGATTGCCTTAAAAGTTTTAACAATTCACACAAGCACACAAACTATGCACCCCGTAGGAGGGATGGAAATGGTACAAAACACTAAAATTAAACGATTAACTTGCCACTGAGGGTGCAAATTGATTTTAACTTCTAAGAAAAGTCTTGCGTCAAAAGGCTGGCAACTTTATATACTAAAATGATCATTTAAATAAAAGCCTATAAATAGGAATCTTACATAAAATATAGGCAAGGTCAAAACATATTTCAGGCTTTAGACCGTTACACTCCAAGCAATAAATCCGTTAACACACCAGGTCCGAAAACATAACAGAGGCAAGCTCTGTAGGACAGACAGACACTAACTGCCTAACAAATGCGGACGAGAGACAGACGAGCAAGCTGGGGACGAAAGACTGACTCAGACAGACTCCGACTGACCGACTGGCGAGTTTTTTTTTTTTCTTTATTGTAATTTTTAACACCTTACACAAGGCGGGCTGTCAGCAGCTGAGTACGCCGCTCTTCAGCCTTGAGATTTACAATGAGTAATAAATAGAGGGGACACAGAGAATACAAAAAACGGTGGGCAAAACAATGTAGACACCAAAAAACAAAAAAAAAGACAAAAAAATACGGAGCCGTTCACGCCTGACGAGAAAACATCACTGACACTAGTGGACACGGCGCACAAAACAGGGATGACGGCGATGGTACACGTGAATAGTGGCGGCGTTTCGGCGAACAACCACTAAACACAAATGAAGGCACACACACGAGACACTAATGGCGATGACCTCTGGCGCGCGAATGTTCACTGAGCGTGTGCGAGTCCGGGGACCTGCCAAGAGAGGAGGAGGAGGAAGGGGAGTGGGAGAGGGAGAGGGGAGAGCAGAGATGCCATGGGCATGGGAGAGTGGGGAGGGAGAAAGGGGGAGGGAAAGCCCGGGGCAAGAGGGGTGGAGGACGCAGGACGGGGGAAAAAGGAAAGAGAAGGGAGGGAGGGTGCCTAAAGGAAAGGAAACAGGGAGTGAGGGGGAGGATCAAAGTTGATAGGAGGGGTAAATGGAAGGGACGAGGACATCATCAGGGAGGGGGAGCTGGCGGAAGCCACCTCGGGAGAGGGTAAGGAGGGTGGAGAGACGGAGACCGGGTGGAACGTGGGAATACAGGCGTGGCAGTGGGAGGGCATGTGAGAGGATCGGGGAGACGAGCGGGGGAGGAGGATCGAGTCGATGGGAGGTGTACAGGATCCGTATCCTTTCAAGGAAAAGGAGAAGGTGGGGGAAGGGGATAAGATCATAGAGGATCCGCGTGGGGGAGGGGAGACGGATGCGATAGGCGAGGTGGAGACCATGGCGTTCAAGGATTTGGAGGGATTTTTAAAAGGTAGGGGGGGGGGGGGCGGAGATGCAAGCCGGATGGGCATATCCGACTGGCGAGCTCATAGCGTTCCTTAAATGCCCGTGAAGAGGCAACCTTTTCCCCTTTCCCAACAGAGGGAGACACCAAACCTGCGTGCGATTGCCACAGCGGCGCCACCGCCTGAAACGGAGGGCGACTTCTTCACACTATGCGCTGCGGCGCGCTCTTTAAAACAGCAATTTTTACCACGGCTCATAATGCAAGCTGGTGGCCGATTTACCTGTTATAGATAATGCATCTCTAATCGTTTACAAAGTCGCCATTCGTGTGTATGAAATTACATTGACATACGACCATCCTCTGGGTTCTTCAGTTTTTTCGTCAGGCAGTGTATCTCTCCACATTGAATTGTAAGATGTACTACTTACCATTTCTTTAACTGACTCTGATAATGTGACTTACACTCCACCTTTGTCGTCTCTTCGTTCTTTTGCGACTTGTATAAAGCATAGTACAGGATGACGTTCACTTATGAATCATTTACTAGTTCACAGTGTGAGTAGAATGCACACAGGAAGGAGTCCCAGTGAGGGACAGCTGGCTTCATCTAGGGAAAAAAACAATAACTTGCGACACTAGATCGCATCCTGCTCCTCAAGATAGAGAGAGAGAGAGAGAGAGAGAGAGACGCTAACTTATCAGTTCAGTGTCAAGGTACAAAAGACTTGCAGACACTGACTGCGAGTTCGCATTGATTTAAAATCAGTGGGCTAGGTTGAAAATTTCTGATCGATCGGGATTCGTACCTAGGTATCTTGCGCACTAGGCTGATACGCTGACCACTGCGCCATTCAGACAAATGGTCAACGAAACTGCACGGACTTCCCTAGCAGGTCTCCTGTCAGACCCACACAGTGTGAATATAGTGCGCCCTGCCCACTGTAGTGAGTTCTCGCTGCATGTCACCGATTCTCTTAAGAATTCGTCTAGATTGAATGAGCACTGCAGATATCATTGGCCGTGTTCGCCTTGATTGTATGTATGTGGCGTATGTTCTTTCGGACATGTCCGAAAGAAGACACTACGTATATATATATATATATATATATATATATGTTCAGTATCAGTTTGAAGAAAGCCAGGACACGGAATGGATACTGACTAGTGACATGTACACACAGAGTCTCAGTATTTGGTCCCTCACTGCGAAAGTAACGAGAGTTAATCACCTCCACAACCCGCTTCACCGATAGGTCGGATCGTACATAAGCTGTTTACCACGAACAGGAACATCTATTGCAAACTTCAATGACAACTGAATGGTGATAAGCGATCCATTAAATTAGTTTATTCAGGCTGAAATTGATAGGCTCTTTGTTTAGGACGTAATAGTTTCGGTGACGGAACAATCGATTCTACAGTGTGTCCAAAGACGAATGGTCAATGTCTGGAAATAGGACAGCAACGACCGATCGAGACAGAAAGTCTAGTACAGGGACGGCCACGGCGTGCCAAACTGCACGTGTGTACAGAAGTGCTGCACGCGTGCCGCCCAGGGCTCGGTCTGCCTCGCCACTACTCGGCTTTCCTCGGTCTTTCGCGACACTGCTCGGCACGGCGCGACATTAGACTAGCTGTGCGATGCAACATCTTTACATCCGGCATAGGGTGCATTAGTTGATTTGTAGTGGCAGCCATGATTATTCCTAGCTATTTGTTAGCGATACTTAGGAAGTTTATAAGTACTGTACAGTGGTTGTTGCAATGGAACAAACGCTCACAAAGAGGCGGGGTAGTGACACAACGTCACGAGCCTTCAGAGCTGAATGGGAATAGCAATATTTTTACGAAGAGAAGGATGAAAATTCTCAATGTCTATTATGCAGTCGCATACTCGCCGGGCACCGCAAATTTGCAATAGAACGGCATTATAACACCACACACAAAGGACCTAATGATTCAGTTGGGTTGATAGATCAAAGAATTTGGCGGAATTAAGTAGACGTAGTGTTATGCAGCGAGACGGACCGAACGCGAGTACCACTTACAAATATTTGTGTTTCTGATGTTTGTATTTGTACGTATTTGTCGTTAGAATTCGAATTCAGAGTTCACTCAATTTTTGTTTCCTTTCTTTAGCCTGCAACCGAACGTAGCGACCTGTCTTTAAGAACAAGCTACAAAATAGCGCTCAAAATTGCAAGAGCGAATAAGCCTTTCAGTGATGGTGATTTCATCAAGGAGTGTATTGTTGAGGCGGCGGAACTCTTGACGTCACTGGAAGTAAAGAAGTTTAGTGAAATTAGTCTTTCCAGACAGACAAAAACTCACCGCATAGCTTGTGTGGTAGCGGATGTCTAAAGGCAGTTAAGTGATAGTGCCTGCAAGTTTATTGCATTCTCGATTGATTTGGACGAGTCGACCGACATTTCGGACACAGCACAACTAGCGATTTATGTTGGTGGAGTCGACTCAAATTTGCACGTGACGGAAGAACTGTTAGATTTAGTACCAATGAAACACACAACGGGGGATACCGACTTGCTAAAAGCAGTTGGAGAGGCAGCTGAAGCCGTTGGCCTGAATTGGAAAATATTAGTTTCAGTCACCGTGGATGGAGCGCCAGCAATCCGAGGTGCTGAAAATGGGCTTGTAGAATTTTTGCGTAAAAAAACTAGGACGATCGACAGAAAATTTGTACGGAATTCATTGTTTTCTACCTAAGAAGCTCTTTGTGCAAAGTATGCAAATTTGGAGCACGTGATGAAGTTGGTAGTCACCATAGTACATTTGTTGAAGTCGCATTAGTACACCGTCAGTTTCAACAGTTTCTCATGGAACTGAACGAAGAGTACGGAGATGTTATTTACCACTGGGAAATACGTTTGTTAAGTCGAGGATCATGCCTCGAAAGATTTTTCAATTTAATACTCGCTATTATTGAGTTCCTGAAGGAAAAAGGAAAGGCAGAGCCAAAATTAGAAGATCCAAAATGGATTGCAGACCTCGCCTTTTTAGTTGATTTGACTGCACTCTCGAACGCTCTCAATAAGACTTTGCAAGGTGAGTAGCAGCTTATTTCTGATCTGATGAAAAAAATGGATTCATTTAATAAGAAACTCGCATTGTGGAAGGAACAACTTATGAAAATGAATACTGCCCATTGCCCTACGCTCTCTACAGTCAGATAGAACGCAACTTCTGACGAAATCGTTTCTGTGTTTGAGGAACTACAGGCACAATTTTCTAAACGTTTTCAGGACACTGACAGTCTGACATCTGTTTTTGAACTATTTTCTAGACCCTTTGCCGTTTCAGTTGAAACTACTCCAGTGCATTTGAAAATGGACTTGATCGATCTGCAGTGTAATTCCCGTTTAAAGGACAAATTTTTTCACGTAAAAACTGTCCAGGAATTTTATGAACGTTTTCCTCGGGAAGAGTTTCCCCGTCTCCACAAAGACGCTGCAAAAGTTATATCAGTCTTTGGATGGACATACGTGTGCGAAAGGTTTATTTCGATTATGAAACTAAATAAGTCAGATTACGTGGATATCTGTGTGACGAAAATATGAGAAACTGTCTGCGTTTGTCCGTGAACCGTCAATTTGTGCCGGATATGTACTTTATTATGTCTACAGTGAACCCAAAATAATTAAATCAATGAGGATAATTTAGTTGTATTTGTCATATGTTTTGTTGAGCATTGTAGTTATTGCAAATTTTGTACAGTAGTTCCAGAATATAAAATTTGCTTATTCACATGTAGTTGGAATCACTTATTCCACATCATACTGCATGCTGTAGACTCCTTTCAAGTCCGTTTGTATATCTCAGCTTAAATGTCTGAAGAATTTTACGAGGGACGATGTGGGAAGCACGATATTGTTGGGGTAATGCAGTTTCAAACCCAGCGTTATTGTTATTTTGCTGTAGGTGTACAAACAGCCAACAAAGATTCAGTATTGCTCAACATGATGTGTTGTACTGTCGCGTGCGGCGTGTTCGTAGTTCCGCGCATGCGCGCGCAGTCAGCTGGTGTGTGAGTGGGGGGCGTGTGACGTCAGAAGGGAGCGATCCGCAAGCTAGTTAAACCTCGGCACCCGTGCATGCACGCGTTCTTGGCCGTCCCTGGTCTAGTAAATATGGGCTCTAACATGCATACCTTGAGAGGTATGAGCACTTCTTCACCTACGAGATCGTGACACAAATCTATTACAGGCTCTTTACTAGCCGGCCGGAGTGGCCGAGCGGTTAAAGGCGCTACAGTCTGGAACCACACGACCGCTACGGTCGCAGGTTCGAACCCTGCCTCGGGCATTGATGTGTGTGATGTCCTTAGGTTAGTTAGGTTTAAGTAGTTCTAAGTTCTAGGGGACTTATGACCCCAGCAGTTGAGTCCCATAGTGCTCAGAGCCATTTGAACCATTTTTTTGAAGCTCTTTACTGTCAATATTTTGAGAGTTATTAGTATGGAACAAAACAAGAGAAAAATGTCCAGTAAACTTTGGCTCTAATATGCGTATCTTAAGAGCTACGAGCAGTTCTTTATCTTCGCTATTATGGAATACATAGGCAACGTTTACTAGACATTTTTTTTCTTCTCGGTTCGTACTACCTCCTCCGAAAATATGGAAAGCAAAGACCTTGCTGTAGAAGACATTTGTTTCACACTGTCGAAGGTGAAAAAGTGCTCACAGATCTCGAAGTAGGAATTTTAGAGCCCAAGTGTAGTAGACATTTTTGTTTGGAGTTATCGATCCTGTCAAATCACTAAGTATTGACCATACCTCCTGGGGCACTACAATAAACTAGGGCTGATGGTAGCCCTTTTACAATGGCATGGCTTTAATTGAATTCTTTTGAGCTCAAGGCTATTGTTCGCTTCTGAACTATTCCGTTTCCTTGCACCATTATCAACCAGATGTACACTACTGGCCATTAAAATTGATACACCACGAAGATGACGTGCTAACAGGAAGAAGAGGCTGTGATATGCAAATGATTAGCTTTTCAGAGCATTCACACAAGGTTGGTGCCGGGGATCGACACCTACAACGTGCGGACAGCAGGAAAGTTTCCAACCGCTTTCTCATACACAAACAGCAGTTGACCAGCCTTGCCTGGTGAAACGTTGTTGTGATGCGTCGTGTAAGGAGGAGAAATGCGTACCATCACGTTTCCGACTTTGATAAATGTCGGATTGTAGCCTATCGCGTTAGCGGTTTATCGTATTGCAACATTGCTGCTCGCGTAGGTCGAGATCCAATAACTGTTAGCAGAATATGGAATCGGTGGGTTCAGGAGGGTAACATGGAACGCCGAGCTGGATCCCAACGGCCTCGTATCACTAACAGTCTAGATGACAGGCATATTATCCGCATGGCTGTAACGGATCGTGCAGCCACGTCTCGATCCGAGAGTCAACAGAAGGGTACGTCTGCAACACAACAACCGTCTGCACGAACAGTTCGACGACGTTTGCAGCAGCATGTGACTATCAGTTCGGAGACCATGGCTGCAGTTACCCTTGACGCTGCATCACAGACAGGAGCGCCTGCGATGGTGTACTCAGCGACGAGCCTGGGTGCACGAATGGCAAAACGTCATTTTTTCGGAAGAATCCAGGTTCTGTAGACAGCATCATGATGGTCGCATCCGTGTTTGGTAACATTGCGGTGAACGTACATTGGAATCGTGTATTCGTCGTCACCATACTGGCGTATCACCCGGCGTGACCGTATAGAGTGCCATTGGTTACACGTCTCGGTCACCTCATGTTCGCATTGACGGCACTTTGAACACTGGACGTTACATTTCAGATGTGTTACGACGCGTGGCATTGCCCTTCATTCGATCCCTGCAAAACCCTACATTTCAGAAGGATAATGCACTACCGCATGTTGCATGTTCTGTACGGGTCTTTTTGGATACAGAAAATGTTCGACTGCTGCCCTGGCCAGCACATTCTCCAGATATCTCACCAACTGAAAACGTCTGGTCAATGGTGGCCAAGCAACTGGCTCGTCACAATACGCCAATCACTACTCTTGATGAACTGTGGTATCGTGTTGAAGCTGCATGGGCAGCTGTACCTGTACACGCCATCCAAGCTCTGTTTGACTCAATGCCCAGGCGTATCAAGGCCGCTATTACGGCCAGAGGTGTTTGTTCTGGGTACTGATTTCTCAGGATCTATGCACCCAAATTGCGTGAAAATGTAATCACATGTCAGTTCTAGTATATTATATTTGTCCAATGAGTACCCGTTTATCATCTGCATTTCTTCTTGGTGTAGCAATTTTAATGGCCAGTAGTGTAATAGAACAGAACTGAACAAAATGAACACAGTTTAGGCGCTTTAGTATTAGTCTTAGTGTACATTACACCCAGTTTCGCGGTGAAGGCAATGTCATTCACTTTTAGGACGGGATCTCGAATATGGTAGTCCCACGTAAAGTTATTAATACATCGTTCATTAGTGCATGAGGTAACCGGGAAATTCCTTTGTCAGAGTTCACAGCAAGCTGGTTTTACGTCTTCGCGGTTTCTCAACAAGCTCCAGACATATGTCGGATTCATTAGATACAGCGCGAGTTGAATCAAATAACGCCTGCTCCTCTTTAGCAGCGCTAATTTTCTTTTACGCCCCGGGCGCCTGTCTTATCTGCCGGGGGTGGCTCCACGCAGCACCTTATCTGGGACGTGCATCACACGTTCCTCCGGAAGCGGCGCACAACGCCCGCTTATCTGCAGCATAAGGCTGCGCCGGCGGGGCATTTGCAAGTACCGCCCGGTGCTTAGCTGCTGATAAGCCGGCTGCAGCGGCGGCCGAGGACGGGCGGTGCCACCCGCTAACACACTTAGCGCCGACCTCGCTGAGCGTCTGCTACTTGCGGTACGAAATAGGCGGAAGCTTGTTTCCTGCGTCCGTATAATCAACAGCTCGTCTGTGCAGCGAGGCACTGTTTTCATCTACCACGGAACGTATGTCATTCCAGTACCGACACATTCGACACGAATGTGGTGTTCAAAAGCAATCTACACTACTGGCCGTTAAAATTGCTACACCACGAAGATGACGTGCTACAGACGCCAAATGTAACCGACAGGAACAAGATACTGTGATATGCAAATGATTAGCTTTTCAGAGCCTACACACAAGGTTGGAGCCGGTGACATGCTGACATGAGGAAAGTTTCCAACCGATTTCTTATATACAAACAGCAGTTGACCGGTGCTTCCTGGTGAAACGTTGTTGTGATGCCTCGTGTAATGAGGAGAAATGCGTACCATCACGTTTCCGACTTTGATAAAGGTCGGATTGTAGCCTATCACGATTGCGGTTTATCGTATAGCGACATTGCTGCTCGCGTTGGTCGAGATCCTTAGCTTTATGGAATTGGTGGGTTCAGGAGGGTAATACGAAACGGCGTGCTGGATCCCAACGCACTCGTATAACTAGCAGTCGAGATAACAGGCATCTTATCCACATGGCTGTAACGGATCGTGCAGCCACGTCTCGATCCCTGAGTCAACGGATGGGGACGTTTGCAAGACAACAACCATCTGCTCCAACAGTTCGACGATGTTTGCAGCAGCACTGACACGATCAGTAGCGAGCCAGTGGGTGTGTTGGACCTTACATCGAACTACGGACCCCCTTGAAGATGTCTCCCACAGTCGGAGACGAAACGTTGGGAGTCGACACAGAATTCATCAACCGACCACGGCATAACAGCCCGGATAATTATAATGGACATCATATTTCCGGCTGTGAAAGTCTACATTTTAGTATTTACTAACGTGTCCATCTTCACGTAAGAAATTTTTAACAAAGGCGTTAGATACAGACCGTCCAGTGGCTTTACGTAACGGAGTGAAGTAAGTTCAACAGCGACTAGAACGTACGAAAATGCATTCAATGTTCTGACAAGGGGTCCCAAGAGATCAACAGCAGCAAATTCTTTTAATTTAGAAGGAATGATAGGAAACAACGGAGCACGATGTGAGATAGTAGATGGTTTAGCCTTTTGACAAAGTTTACAAATAGCCAAGACTCTTCGAATTCTCTTTTCGATATTGTTAAATTAACAAGTCGTTCAAAGAATATGATAACATTTTCGTGGACCATAATGTGCGTAGCTGAAATGAATGTACCAAATCAGCTTATTAACAAAATCGTCTGGAATGCAAAGTACCCATAGCTTGTCATCAACAGTACAGCGTTTGAACAGTATGTTGTTTCTAACCAGATAATAATGCCGAATTTGTGTGTGTGTCTTTTCATGCCATTTACTTTTGATGTCTTTCCAAATCGGATCTTTATCTTGTTAATGAGAAATGTCCTTTAAAGATATGGTGATGAAGTTTTCAAAGGCGAATTTCTGAATGTAAAGAATGCTGAATTTTTATTTGAGATTGCCTTCTGTGTTACTTTTCTCAAGCCCAGCCGGTGCGCGTGACAGTGCGTCCGCAACAATGTTTCCCTTGCCGGGAATGCAGACTATTGTGAAGTGGAATTCTTGCAGAAACAATGCCCAACGTTTTAACCTGCCATGATTTAATTTTGAAGACATAAGAAATTGTAATGCACGATGATCACTGTATACTTATACGTGCTTATCAGAAAGAAAGAAACGGAATTAGTTAAATGCCCAAACGATAGCTAAAGCTTCTAATTCAGTAACGGAATAATTTTTTTCAGATGTTGTTAGCACTCGGCTAGCAAAAGCAATGGTTTTCTGAACAGTAGTGTCATTTTCTATGGCTTCTTGAAATAAACAGGCACCAAGACCGACGTTAGAAAAATCCGTGCTAAGGCAGAAGTCTTGTGATAGGTCTGGATGAGCTAGTATTGGCGCGTTAAGTAGCCTTTCAAAGAACTGAATTCCTACTGTGCTTGTTCGTCCCAGTTCCAAATAGTATTTTTTCCAGTGAGAGAACAAAGGTTAGGTGTAACTAGAATTTGCATATTCAGAAAACCTCGGTAAAAATTTACGAGACTTAGAAAACTGTTATCTTTTTCTTTTTTGTGGAGGAAACTGGAATGGCTCTGATTGCTTCTAAACTTTCGGGATCCGGCTGAATACCCTCAGAAGAAATAATATGTTCCAAAAACTTCACCTTTGTCCTACCGAATTCAGACTTTTCCAAGTTAACTGTAATTCCAGATTCTGCAAAAATACGTAGCAAACTGTTGAGGATGCGATTATTTTGTTCCCGTGAGGCT
Source organism: Schistocerca cancellata (assembly GCF_023864275.1). Taxonomy (NCBI): domain Eukaryota; kingdom Metazoa; phylum Arthropoda; class Insecta; order Orthoptera; family Acrididae; genus Schistocerca; species Schistocerca cancellata. The sequence goes on along the minus strand of NC_064633.1, from coordinate 563,801,589 downwards.
TCAGCTATTAGAATATCATCCACATATAAGGTGATGTGACGTTTTAAGAAATCAGGTAATATTGAATTTAGCCCACGAGTGAATGCTGCCGAAAAAATGTTCAAACCAAAAGGAAGTTTCCGAAATAGATAACAAACGCTGAAACAAAGAAAAGCTGTGTATTTTCTACATTCTGGATGAATTTCGATCTGCTAAAAGCTGGATCTGAGATCAATAGAAGACAACACTTTTACACCATTAAAATTTTGAAGAATTTCTTCTATCGTTTGCGGTCTGTCTGTTTCAGGAATGATGATAGTATTGATTTGTCTCGAATTTAAGACAAGCCTGATCGATCCATTTTTCTTCTCAACAACATGTAATGGATTGCTGTATGAGCTTACTGCAGGCTCAAAAATGCCCTTGTCAGGCATAGATTGTATTTCTGTTCTAACACGGTCCAGATAATGTGCTGGAATTACGTATGGTCTAACACAAAATATAGTATGCTCACGAACACGAAATTGGTAATGAAATCCCTTGATTGTTCCAGTTTTGTGAGTAAAACCTGTGGAATGTGCTTGTAAAATCTCAAAAAGGTCCTGCCTATCAGTGTCATTACAGTTCTCAGTTGTTTGAATGTTATTCTGAATTAACTCATTAGTATCAAATATGCCGTTGATATCATCCCTGTCAGTACTTGCAGAGTGATTGTTAGTGTCTACTTCCGTCGAAAATTCCGAACTGTTATCTAACAGAAGGTAAAGCCGATTAATTTCCTCGTCATGGTTTGAGAGCCAATCTTCAAATTTCAAAGCAATTGACTTACCTTCTTTTCCAAACTTATTTTGGCATCGTGAAAGTTTAAGATTCCTTTGTATTCATTCAAAAAGTCTACTCCCAATATAATTTCCGTCGACAATAATGGAACAACAAGAAAGTTCATAAAGAAGCTATGACTTTGACAAAAGAATTCTAAGTTGGTTTGTTGGGGTACATCTACACTTTTTCCAAGGATGGCACCTTGTTATTTAATCTTATGTAACTGAAGTGTGGGGCAATCTTTCGATTTGTTGCATTTGCTAAAGGCTGTTTCACTAATTACTGAAATGGGACTGCCAGAGTCAAGTACTGCCGTAAATTTTACGTCATTTACTGTAATGTGAATTACAGGATATGCAATGTTGTTATGTTTTACATTGTGTTCCTGGAGTAAGATGTCCCTAACGTCTTCCATTTTTACGTAATTACTAGCCACGGCAGCTACGTCGTCAGCTTCATAAGTACGTTATGTGGCTGCGAGCGGTGTGAGTCATTGCCTATTGTCTCTTTGTTGGTGCGCGTCGTTATTGGGATTTGGATATCTAACTTCTACATATACACCTTATCGAAGGGGCCCTGCCCTGTTTGAATCCAGCCAGTTCTGATGAAATTAAGGTCTGTCGTTTTGTCGGTAGTTTACATAGTTTCTTTTCTGTTGGTCATGTGGTGGAGAATTTCTCCCGGAATCGTAATTCAGTGGTGGACCATTGCGTCTGATGTTATTCTGTCTCCTTTGATTATAAGTATTTTGGTTCCCATATTGTCTGCTTCTCTGATTGTCTCGGTGATAGTCATTACCGCCGAGAGGTGATCTTTCCCTGTAATTATTACTACTCTGCCAACGGTTGTCATAATGGTGGTGTCTGTTTGGGTCACGATTTACGTTGTAAGAATAGACTTGCCGTGTCCAGTTATTATTTCTTTCATCACGGAATTGTGACGGATGTGATCTGTAATTGTTGTGTTCTTGTTTTTGCGTCCCGCGATTGTCAGTGTCAATTTCCAGTTCTTGTAACAGTCCCTGAAAAGCTTCAATATCGTCTTTGCAACGTCCTGCCAAAATAATATGTCGTAAATGTTCAGGTAATTTGATTAAGCGAATGCGGATGGGTTCTGGGGGGCTGTATGGGTTTGACAGGTACTGATTCTTGTGCAACATATCTTCAAAATATTTCACAAGACTGGAAAATTCAGATTGTTCGAAATGTTTCATCATTATGATGCTATGTTTTACTCGGTTTTGTGTAGCTTGAGACCAATATGCTGAGAGGAAGGCACGATAAAATTCTCCCTCACTGTGACAATCGTGAATGACCGATCGCATTCTTACAGCTGGTTCATTCTCTAAATAGCCACACATAAATTCTAATCTGTGCTCTAATGACCAGTTGGGAGGAAAACAATGAGAGAATTGATGAAACCACGCTTGTGGATAAATGTCGTTCCCTGAATTCTTAAATGTTTTGAATTGACGTGTAGTAATAAACAGTTTATAGTCAAAATCATCATGTCGGCGAGTCGCATGTCGGTCATTGTTACATCGTTTCGGCGGTCTTTCATAATTTCCGAAGTGCCCTGTGTTATTATTTTGTGGCTGTTCCGTATTTCTATGTCCCTCTCCCTGTTTTGGAGCGCGAGTGTCCTCTGAAATATGTAATTCTGTGTCAACTGATCTTGTACTTCCCAGATTTCTCCTTGGTGTTGCGTATTAATTTGATTCTGATTTTGTTTGAATTTCCTAATTTGTTCGTAGTCTTCTGTATCATTAAAGACTACCGATCTTGTGTCATTCAGATTATCATCTACCTTCATAGACAAATTATTTAGATGAACAGAAAGTTCGACTACTTTCTCTGATAATGAACTAATTTCCTCCATGTGTCTTTCTGAACCCATTTTCAGAGTATCTACTGTATCCTTTACGTTTTCCTGAGTTTTTGCAAGTAGCGTAACCGAATCGGTAGATGCAACTGACTCAATTTTAGCCCGCAAGGTCTCGTGATTTTCATGAACAATAGTTTGCAGTTCTTTTATGGCTGCTTCGTGATTCTGTAATGCATTTTCTTGCCGCGATAAAATAGGTTGAAAATGCTCTCAAATTTGTGTTTTTACACCATTACAGAGTTTTTGACATTTCAGTTGGATGTTACGTAACTCAGCAGTTACATCTTCACATGTTTGTTCAAGCGTGGTGTCTAACTTTTGAAGATTTTGTTCCATTGTGTCTAAGTTTTGAAGATTTTGTTCCATTGTGTCTAACTTTTGAAGATTTTGTTCCATTGTGTCTAACTTTTGCTGTGTTTGTCTCTGATTTTGTTCCATTGTTTCTAAATTTTGAAGGTTTTTTTCCATTGTGTCTAACTTTTGAAGCTTTTGTTCCATTTGTTGCATTAATTGTAATAACAATGCACTGGTGTCTGAAACATGTTCCTCAGTGCTATTAGGCAGTACATTTGAACCGGCAATATTCGCATTTTGAAAAGCAGAAAATGTGTCTTGACTTATTTCAGAAAACGACGAGGATGCAAAACCTGAATCTACAGTATTTGCAAGATTGTGTCCTGTCATTTCGGAATCCTGAGGCGAGCTGTTGCCGACCGATAGATCGATAATGCTTCCCTGTTCACTAACTGTTTCACTGTCCACACCATTATTTGTAGCCCGCTCCATTTTCCTATGCACAATTACCAAATTGCAACTTTGAAAGTCTGTTAATTCACTACACAGTGGAGCTGATAAGCTACACTCGTCGTCACTATTATTTCTCAGTTTAATTTGGACAGCCGGCCGCGGTGGTCTAGCGGTTCTGGCGCTGCAGTCCGGAACCGCGGGACTGCTACGGTCGCAGGTTCGAATCCTGCCTCGGGCATGGGTGTGTGTGATGTCCTTAGGTTAGTTAGATTTAAGTAGTTCTAAGTTCTAGGGGACTTATGACCTAAGATGTTGAGTCCCATAGTGCTCAGAGCCATTTGAACCATTTGAACCATTTTGGAGACTAGTGTTACGTTTTTAACACGCTATTATTGTCGCAATATTTCACACGATAACACAGAAAAGCGCAATTTGAAGAGCAAAATAAGAAAACACATAAGCATAGCACTGAAAATAATATCTTGTTAATTGCAAGCGCAGCTGCGAAATACTTGGTGCAAATCTATATGCATGCCACAGCTGCTTTACTGAACAACAATGAAAAACTACAACTACAAAGGAAATTCTCTCTATAATTATGCGCTAGGAATAAACAATAGCTACACTAATTACACAAACTACAAGAAAAAATCAGAAGATTCCAGGTTATAATCCTGGCAGGGTCGCCATATGAAATGTCCCCTTAGAAAAATTATTGAATTACTGTGCTGGTTAACTCCTTATATTATTTGAACATACTCAGATATTTCGCTCTTTACCTATTCTGATCAACACTAAAATGACACACAATATTTTTTAGCGCAACACAGTCTGACTTCCAATAATCCCTACAAAAGAATGGCCCTGACTAACATTAACCTATACCTTTCATGTACCACGTAAGTCACAAAAATCTTCGTTACTCGAACTACTGCAATACAGCGAGCGCCACTACTGCCAGCTAAATAAAAGATTCAAACTGCTGATGGCAGTAACTACTGATAGGCATAGTTAGCAAATGAAAGATTTTGATAGAGAACGAAGAATGTATTTACCTTTATAGTGTTCAAGTGTTCAAAAGTCATTATATATACACACACACACACACACACACACACACACACACACACACACATACACACACACACACACACACACACACATATATATATATATATATATATATATATATATATATATATATATATATATATATATATATATATATATATCAGTGATTGATATCCAATATTACAAATTTACTCTGTCTGATGGACACACGTCCAGATCGTCCGCTCTCAAAATTCCGCCATCTCTCTCCCCACATCCACCACTGCTGGCGGCTCACCTCCAACTGCGCAACACTACACGCTGTTAACATCCAGCTGCCCAACACTGCAATAGCAAATTCCAACAATGCCACCCAGCCACAGACTGCATACAGCACAGCCAGAGATTTTCATACAGAGCGCTACGTGGCTGTGGCGTTACCAATATAAGAACCTAAACAGCCTACTTACAACCCCATCCTGCTGGAACCACTAGCACCTTATTTTCTCTTCTTAAACTATCTCTCCCATCCTAGGCTGTAGAAGATTTTGAACATCGAACCACAATGTCAGGAATTCATTGCTACGGTCATGAAATCCTCCTCAATGAAGTACGTCTCTGTCACGTCAGATTGCGATAAGGCTCATAACACCGTTAGTTTAGGGGAAAGTAGCGGGCTTTCGTGAGTACCTCAGGGGTTATTTTTAGATCTGAAACAAAAATTTTCTTTATCCTCCATCCAAAAGTCGTGAACATGTGTTTCCTCGCTATTGAAGAAAGTTGCCTCCTACGGGTCTTGTGCAAGCATTTCCTCACGCTGGTATCGACGGTTGGTCTAATCTGCTGGGCTCAGTTCTTGAATCATTCTTATTTTGAAAGGACAGAAATTCAAATGCAGAATGCTCGTTCAACTGCGTTCTGAAATCCCCATTCTAACAGCATGCCTTGTAGCAGAAGGTCTTGGTGATGGCTCAGCTCCTACTCTCACTAACTGCATATTTTATAGTGTTCTGATGGATCTGTGTCGGCCATGTAATATCACTTCTCAGTGCACTACGTTTCCTCCAGGTTATTTTTTCACTGTTACCATAACATTGTTAGACCTTATTATTTATAATTACATCATCGTAAACCATTTGACACTAATGCTGGCACTACTGTGGGCTCCTCCAGACTTTGCCAATTATTGCAGTGTTCAGCAGTAAGCATTCTCGCACTGCTCCATGTTTTCTAATGTCTATACACCTTCAATTACATCGTCATCTCCATGCTGCATAAAAGTTCTCTGGTCCATCTACCATCCATTCGCTTGCCTATATATATTGTCAAGTAGGATCCGCATTGGCATATCTGTCACTGGGGTGCGAGTGGTAGTCTTTGTAATTAAACCAAAAGACCAGTGTCTTCTTGCATCACTTCATTTACACAAAAATAATAACTCTGTATCCAGAATGAGATTTTCACTCTGCAGCGGAGTGCGCGCTGATATGAAACTTCCTGGCAGATTAAAACTGTGTGCCCGACCGAGACTCGAACTCGGGACCTTTGCCTTTCGCGGGCAAATGCTCTAGAATGTGAGCTACCGAAGCACGACTCACGCCCGGTCCTCACAGCTTTACCTCTGCCAGTATCTCGCCTCCTACCTTCGAAACTTTACAGAAGTTCTCCTGCGAACCTTGCAGAACTAGCACTCCTGAAAGAAAGGATACTGCGGAGACATGGCTTAGCCACAGCCTGGGGGATGTTTCCAGAATGAGATTTTCACTCTGCAGCGGAGTGTGCACTAATATGAAACTTCCTGGCAGAATAAAACTGTGTGCCTGACCGAGACTCGAACTCGGGACCTTTGCCTTTTGCGGGCAAGTGCTCTACAATCTGAGCTACCGAAGCACGACTCACGTCCGGTCCTCACATCTTTACCTCTGCCAGTATCTCGTCTCCTGCCAGGAAGTTTCATATCGGCGCACACTCCGCTGCAGGGTGAAAATCTCATTATGGAAACATCCCCCAGGCTGTGGCTAAGCCATGTCTCCGCAGTATCCTTTCTTTCATTAGTGCTAGTTCCGCAAGTTTCGCAGGAGAACTTCTGTAAAGTTTGGAAGGTAGGAGACGAGATACTGGCAGAGGTAAAGCAGTGAGGACCGGCCGTGAGTCGTGCTTCGGTAACTCAGATGGTAGAGCACTTGCCCGTGAAAGGCAAAGGTACCGAGTTCGAGTCTCGGTCGGACACACAGTTTTAAACTGCCAGGAAGTTTCGTATCAGCGCACACTCCGCTGCAGAGTGAAAATCTCATTCTGGAAACATCCCCCAGGCTGTGGCTAAGCCATGTCTCCGCAGTATCCTTTCTTTCAGGAGTGCTAGATCTGCAAGTTTCGCAGGAGAACTTCTGTAAAGTTTCGAAGGTAGGAGGCGAGATACTGGCAGAGGTAAAGCTGTGAGGACCGGGCGTGAGTCGTGCTTCGGTAGCTCAGATGGTAGAGCACTTGCCCGCGAAAGGCAAAGGTCCCGAGTTCGAGGCTCGGTCGGGCACACAGTTTTAATCTGCCAGGAAGTTTCAATAACTCTGTATGTTTAGATTTCTATTAAAATGACATATTTTGTGAACTTCTGCTCTCATCCAGTGCGAAAAGAATAATTTTTATGTTAATTGATATGAAATACCACTGACAATAAGTAAAATTTATGAAGTAATTTACATTAATTTCTTGCTAAATTTTGCTACATTTATATAAAAAGTATTGCGTAGAGAGTTAAATACGTTCATTACCTGCGTTGAAAATGTTTAGACTCTTTGTTTAAAATTGTAATTTCTCTGACCTTTCTTGCTTGGCAAGGAGAGACGTTGAAGAAGTCAGAGCAATGCAAATGACTAGAGTCCTTGCCTAAAATTGTAATCTCTCTCACCTCAGTCGGTTGGAGGGAAGAAACGATAAAAAAGTCACACATATTTATGCAGTCGTTGCGAGTATTTGGAAGTTTACTGCACACAGATGAAAAATGGAAAATATATAACGTTGGAAGCTGAACGATTATTGTGAAACAATTGCTTGAATGTTTAAAAAAATTCTGAATTGAATGAATTTTTATCATTTAGTAGTTAAAGTTGAAACGGAACTTGTTGTACCGTTCCAATGTTTTATTAAATTGCTAGCACGCAGAAATTATTAGCAAGAGTTTCTTCTCTTGCAGGTAATACCTCAGCTGATGTCGAAAAGGACAGAATGGACTAAACAGTGTTATTTTTTGAATTTTTTTTCTGTTGTGTACCACGTTTCCCATTTTCCTTCCTTTGTGCTGCCTGGACGGTATAAATGAGTGAGTGTGTGAAGTAGCAGAAAGCTTTAGGCACAGATTGTGACACTCCATGAATGGTTGTTCTGGGGTAGGGTAGTACCAACCCCCCAAGCGTGAACAAGTTTAGCAGAGACCAAGTTTGCAGGTCAGGGCAAAGATGACACGTAGGCGCGCGTTTTGGCTCTGTTAGGTTGTCGCGCCACCCCCACCACGTTTGTAAGCGGAACGGCTAGGCGAATTCGGTTGGAAGAGCACTTGTTCCTGGGTCGTGGTGCTGGACAGACATGGAGACGCAAGACGCAGCTCTCGTTTTGGTAATGTTAACACAGGTATTAGATTGTCTGAAATCTGCTCTGTAGATGTCCAGATGTTGAAATCAGGTGCTAAATTACCAGTGAACTCCATAATGGAATTGATTTTCTTAATTTACTCGAATTTCAGTAGACCTTGCGTTAGTGCCTTGTTCAGGCAACGCACCATGTGCCTTAAGCTCACGGTCACGTTATTGCTCTGTGCTTAACGGATATTCACTCATTCAATGTATTTTAATCTTATCTTCCATTTATAGTAATATTTTGCGGATTTTTATTTATTTTCCATATGTTTTCTTTGTGAACTTGCTTTCGCGCCACGTGGTCGGCAGGAGCAACCGCCGCATTGATAATTTGTAGTTTCGGTCTGAAAATATATTGTACACGATGAATAATCATACGATAGTGAGCAAGTGTAAAATAGGGAAGGAATAATCGTGTGTGTCCATATTTATCTGGGTTTCTGTTGGCTACTGAAACTTGGCCATGTGGATTGAACAGAACTGAAGTGATGTTTCTTGTGCACCCCCATAACGATTTGATTTGTTGGCGATGTGGTGAATTAAGTAAAGTACTCGTGCCACTAGGAAATGTATCGGATTTTAATGCCCACTGATTTGATAAAGATTTGCGAAATACTCTTCAACCCTGACCTAGTTTTGCTTCTAGTGTCTTTGCGGAACTTGTTCTGAGTAGTCTATAGCAACTGAATGTATTAACCGAGGGTTTAGGTATGATTGTGCGAAAATTACATTGAAGTCAGTTCTGCGCTCCTCTGTCCCATTCCATAATAACGTGTTGAAACTGAACCATGTTAACTAGAGACCGGTTTTGATGATGTACATTGTAAGAGACACACAACTAGTTGTTGAAGTAACATCGGTACTGAATAAATATGAATTAATCTGTACCGTCGACTGATTATTTACTCCGTCCATTACAAAGAATAGGTGGCAGTGAGTACCACAGTCGAATTCTGGGTAATGAAAGCAAATAAAAGCTATATACTGCCTATTAAGCCCTGTATACGTGCCTTCTGTAGTGATTAAAAAAAATGCGTTTCCGTTGCTTTCAAATTTTTAACGGTTCGTTAAAACCTTCCGCTAGAAATTATTAATACGCATCAACAACCCGCAGGGGCCAGTAATTTCGTGGACCACACGAATTTAAGAAACCATTTAGTACTGACGGTAGCTTGCAGGAGCGGTAGGACAGGTCAGAGCGACGGTAACCAACCTACTTAGGTAGACTTTTACCACCACCAGTACTGGAAGATTACGTTGCAAAGTGACTCACTGTACAAAAAGAAACCGAGGCAGCACTCATACCCCAGACAGCTTCTGCTGGCGAAGCTAATATGCAACCAGATAAGTGAAAAATTTATTATTTATCATAGTGGGCAAGAATACTTTCAGTTTTTCGGACTGTGATCAATATCTGAGGATCTGGAAATAGTAGATCACAAAGCGAGTAAGATATTGTTGAGTGAAACTAATCTCTTAATACTTATAGGTTTATCTTCCGAGATATGTCATGTGTACTTTCCTTCATTGCCTTCTTCGTAACAGAATTTGTCGTATCCTTCAGTCGTACCCTGTGTCCTCCCTTCTCTGCGCTGTCGCGGCGAGTTGTGCTGAGCGTGCGGATCTGAGGGCCGATGAGAGTTAAAAGCCCCCAGAAGAGGCGGCCGCCGCCCGCCCTCGCTCACACGGCCTCAGATCCGAGGCTTCCGGTGCTAATGGCGGGCCCCGGCCTGCGGGCACGCAATTCAAGTTTAGCATTGCGGGGTGGGGTGGGGGGAATAGAGAGGGAGGAATGGCGGGGGCGGGGAGGGGGGTGCTGAGAGCGGCCGCCGCTGACCCACGGGCTGCTCTCTCCACAGCCCGAGGGGCCTCTGAGTGGCTGCCCGCACTGCACTGCCCGTGTAGTCGGCCCGGCTCAGCCGTCATCTGATCACAACTAGCGAGCACAGCTCTGCGAGTGCTCCGTGGCTCCAATTCCAGCTGAAGAAGTGCACAGACAATTCTCGGTACCAGGAAACGCCTGGCTGCAATTTGCGATCCACACGCATACACCACAAGCCACCTCACCGTGGGTTACAAAGGGTACTTGGTGTGTTACTGCCACCGTTTCTCTGCCCCGTTCCAGCAACGAAAGGTGCGTAAGAGCCATCGTGTAAGTCAGCTCCGTCTCTTCCATTTCAGTAATCAGTCTTCTGGTTCGGTTCTGATTCTCCCCTCCCCCCCCCCCCTGCAACAATCACACTTCTGTGCCAATCTTTTTATCTCAAAGTGGCAGCTGTTGCAACCTACGTCCTCGGCTGTATTCCAATCTCTGTTTTCCTTTACAGCTGTACAGCTCCCTCTAGTGCTATAAAAGTTACACTACTGGTCAATATAATTGCAACAGGACGAGGAAATGCAGATGATAAACAGGTATTCATTGGACAAATATATTATACTAGAACTGACATGTGATTACATTTTCACGCAATTTAGGAAAATAGGTCCTGAGAATTCAGTGCCCAGAACAAAAACCTCTGGCCGTAATAACGGCCTTGATGCGCCTGGGCATTGAGCTAAACTGAGCTTGGATGGCGTGTACAGGTACAGCTGCCCATGCAGCTTCAACACGATACCACAGTTCGTCAACACTAGTGACTAGCGTATTGTGACGAGCCAGTTGCTCGGCCACCATTGACGAGACGTTTTCAGTTGGTGAGAGATCTGAAGAATGTGCTGGCCACGGCAGCAGTCGAACATTTTCTGTATCCAGAAAGGCCCGTACAGGACCTTCAACATTCGGTCGTGCATTATCCTCCTGAAATGTAGGGTTTCGCAGGGATCGAATGAAGGGTAGAGCCACGGCTCGTAACAAATCTGAAATGCAACGTCCACTGTTCAAAATGTCGGCAATGCGAACAAGAGGTGACCGAGACATGTAACCAACGGCATCGCATAACATCACGCCTGGTGATACGCCAGTATGGCGATAACGAATACACGCTTCCAATTCACCGCAATGTCGCCAAACACGGATGCGAGAGAACCTGGATTCATCCGAAAAAATGACGTTTTGCCATTCTTGCACCCAAGTTTGTTGCTGAGTACACCATCGCAGGCGCTCGTGTCTGTGATGCAGCGTCAACGGTAACTGCAACCATGGTCTCCGAGCTGACAGTCGATACTGCTGCAAACGTCGTCGAACTGTTCGTGCAGATGGTTGTTGTCTTGCAAATGTCCCCATCTGTTGACTCAATGATCGGGACGTGGGTGCACGATCCGTTACAGCCATGCGGATAAGAGGCCTGCCATCTCGACTGCTAGTGATACGAGGCCGTTGGGATAGAGCACGGCGTTCTGTATTACCCTCCTGAACCCACCGATTCCATATTCTGCTAACAGTCATTGGATCTCGACCAATGCGAGCAGCAATGTCGCGATACGATAAACCGCAATCGCGAAAGGCTACCATCCAAACATTACCAATGTCGGAAACGTGATGGTGGGCATTTCTCCTCCTTACACTAGGACTCACAACAACGTTTCACCGGGCAACGCCGGTCAACTGCTGTTTGAGTACGAGAAATCGGTTGAAAACTTTCCTCATGTCAGCATGTTGTAGGTGTCGCCACCGGCGTTAACTTTATGTGAATGCTCTGAAGAACTAATCATTTGCATATCGCAGTATCTTCTTCCTGTCGGTTACATTTCGTTTCTGTAGCACGTCATCTTCGTGGTGTAGCAATTTTAATAGCCACTAGTGTATTTCGTGATGTTGTAACCGATGTCCTATCATCCCGTCCTTTCTTCTTATCAGTGTTTTCCACATATTCATTTCCTCCCGAAGTGTTACATTGCAGTCAACTAATTTTCAACTTTCTTTTGTCACATCTCAAATACATCGATGCTCTTCCGTTCCAGTCCTTCCACAGTCCATATTTCACTACCGTACAACGCTATCCGTGTCTTTCCTTCCCCAAATTAAGGCCTATTTTCGATACTAGCCGACTTCTCTTGGCCCAGAATACACTTTTTGTCAGTGCTGGTCCACTTTTTAAGTCTTCCTTGCTTTTTCCATTACGGGCTGCTTTTCTGCCTTTGTAGCAGAATTCCTTAACTTCGTGTACTACGTCCTTCCCAGTTTAGATGTTAAGTTTCTCACTATTCTCATTTCTGATACTTCTCATTACTTTCGTCTTTCTTCAAATGACTCTCAGTTCATATTCTGTACTCATTAACCTGCTCATTCCGCTCATCAGATCCTGTAATTCCTTTTCGCTTTTCCTGAACATAGCAATTTCACCAGCGAATCTTATCGCCTATATCCTTTCAGCTAGAATTTTAATTCCGCTTCTGAACCTTCCTTTTATATCCGTCATTGCTTAGTAGACGTATCGACTGAACAGTTGTGTAGCGAAAGACTATATGTCTTTCTTACATCATTTTTAATCCAACCGCTTCGTTCTTGGTCTTTCCCTCTTATTGTTCCCGCTGGTTCTTGTACATATTTTATGTTACCCGTCATTCTCTACAGCTTACGCCTAGTTTGCTCAGAAAACAGCTCCGAAGTCAGGAACAATTTACCCTTCTTCTGCTGTTGGTTCTCTTTGACCTACAGCATGGCCAGCTGGCCCTGTCCAAGTTAGCAGGGTGTCGTCCGTCGACTCATGGGGGCGTGACGAGCTTGGTTGCGTTAGAGATATGAAGATCAATGTAACGTGGTAACTTAACAGGGGACAGGCGGTGCAGTATCGAGGGTGATTTACACATAAGTTGTCTTACTTTGAATTTTTCATGCAGCAGGAAGATATAATTCTCGCTATGGATTTACGTGTATGAAACGCACATTTACATCTACTTGAGAACTCTGCAAACCAAACCTAAATGTCTGGCAGAGGATTCATCATACCACTTTCGTTCTCGATTATTCCTGTCTCGAGCAGCGCACGGAAAAACGAAAACCAAAGTTTTCCGCGGGAGCTCTGATTTCCCTTATTTTGTTATCATGATTGTTTCTCCCTATGAAGGTCGACGTCAACAAAATGTTTTTGCAATCGGAGGAGAAAGTTGGCTACTGAAATTTCGTGAGATGATTCCACCGTATTGAAAAATGCTTTCGTTTTAATGATCTCCACCCCAAATCCTGTATCATGTAAGTGACACCCTCCCCCCTATTTCTGCATAATTCAAAACATGCTGCTCTTCTTTGAACTTTCTCGATGTGCTCCGTTACTCTGATAAGGATCCTACAGCGCACAGCAGTACTCCAAAAGTGGACTAACAAGTGTAGTGCATACAGCCTCTTCACTAGATATCTTGCTTCTTCTAAGTGTTCTGCCAATAAATCACAAGCTTTAGTTCGCATTCCCCGCAATATTTACTATGCGTTCTTTCCAATTGAAATTGTTCGTAATTGTATTTCCTAGGTATTTAGTTGAATATACAGACTTTTGATTTGATTGGTTTATCATATAACCGAAGTTAAACGGATTCCTTTTAGCGCTCACGTGGACGAACTCACATTTTTCATTATTTTCACTTGTCAATTTTCGCAACAATCAGATATCTTTTCTAAACCATTTTGGAATTTGTTTTGATTTTCTCATGACTTTACTAGACACTAAATGACGGCATCATCTGCAAACAAATTAAGACGGCTGCTCAGATTGTCTCCTAAATCATTTATATAGATAAAGAACAACAGAGGGACTGTGACACTACTTTGGGGAACGCCAGAGATCACTTCTGTTTTACTCAATGGTTTTCGGTCAGTTACAACGAACTATGATCTCTGTGACAGGAAATCACGATTCCAGTCACATAACTGAGAGAGTATTCCATAAGCACGCGCTTGTCAGGTACTGTGTCAAAACTGTACAGTGTCAAAACCCGTCTAGAAATCTAGAAATACGGAATCGATTTGAAATCCCTTATCGGAAGCACTCAACACTTCGTATGAGTAAAGAGCTAGATGTGTTTCACAAGGACGATGATTTCTTAAACCGTGTTCACCGTCAACAGACCGCTCTGTTGGAGGTAATTCATAATGTAATTCGTGAGTCCCGCTGGATGCAGTCGTTTCCGCAACACTATTATTTCGACATCGCATCTTGTCGTCATCTCCAAGTGATACTTGTAGAATGAGCTTCTTTGCCATAACCCGCCTCCTTTATACTCTTATCACTCCCCCAGCCCCTTGCTCCACTGCCGGTCGCACCGCTGCAATGGGCGCTGTGGCGTATTGCTGTGAGGGGAAGACAGCGCCGCCGGATAGGCTGGGAGCGAACTCTGGTCCCTCAGTACTGCTGTGGCCTGCGTCGGGTGCGGATGTCCCTCTCGGCAAACGCTGTGATTTTAATTGGCTGAATGCTGGGTCCCAAGCTTTGCTTGCAATGAACCGAAGATTGCTGTTGATCAGCCCGTCATTCACGGTAATTTCAATAGCCTCCTTGAGAGCACAGTCAGAAATCGACATGGTCTGTCTTAGCACTTCACGGAATTCCCTTTAACCATACAGCGTTCTGCAACCGCAGATTTTGCTGGATGATTAGGTTCGGCGCGTGTTCTATGTTCCTTGCATCTTTCTTCGACCGTCAGTACAGTCTCCCCGAAACACACTTCACTGCAATAAGATTCCTTTAATTTACGTCTATGGTCACAAACTTTTTGTTAACAGATTACCGGTTTCGGTCTATAATGGCCAATCATCAGATCTGTTTTATAAAAACAAAGTCCTAATGTACTGCAGCCATAGTGGCATCGTCAAATGTTAAATGGAAAATCAGCACCTGCATCGTCAAATGGTGATTTTGCATTTAACGTTTGACGATGCCATTATGGCTGCAGTACATTAGGACTATGTTTCTATGAAACAGATCTGATGATGGCCATTATAGACCGAAACCGCTAATCTGTTAACAAAAATTTTGTGACCATAGGCGTAAATTAAAGGAAACTTATTGTAAATACGGGTCACTGTTTTATTCGCGACAGTGTCGCAGCTTGTGACACTTCACTGCATTTACATGGAGCGCGGGTAACGCCTCGTTTACGGAGCCCCCAGTCATTTATCATCGCACATAGTAGGGCATAGGTTTTCGGAGGTGGACGGAAAATGCCTTTAACGTTACGTCGAGTCACGATTCTGGCGATTTTACTCGATACTCTGCCGGCGTACGGCAGATACGGCGTTGTCCTCTCCTCCTCGTCGTTTTCTGTCTGCTGGGCTCGTACTTTTTAGCTGGAAGCACGTCGGATTTGTCGCACGTCGTATCCGTTCTTCTCGAAAAACCTTCATAAGGTAATTTACGTCCTGATTTCATTTCGAAGTGTCAGCATTCACTTTGTGTGTGCCACAGTCTTTGAAACTACAAAAATTTCTAAGGCAGAGTAAGGTTTTCCAAAGTGAAAACATGTGCCTGGAGGCAAATATTCTGTTTCAATTTAAAAGTTCTGCAGTCAAAAAAATCTAGTCAGTAATGTGTTTAATGGACTATGTGTTACACATACTCTCTTATCTGGCAGTATGGAACTGCGTCAAAGGCCTTCCTTCTAGAAGTCAAGAAAACATCATGAAAGCAGCATCAATAATAATTACATTTACATTAAAGTCAGTGAGTCTACTCAGACACTTTTCTACCAGGCTAGAAGAGTTTTCCTTTGTTCACTATCACTATATATAATTTGCTAGCGGTGTGGAGAAAAATTTTTGTGGTTGATCATTTCACGCCAATACACACAAAAGTAAGGGTATATGGGAGGAATTGTTTTAAGTTGGAACAACTAAATACCTCGAAAAATACTATCGAATCAAAAAAGTGTTCCAGATGAAAAGCTAATATTTTCAAAAGTGGCATCTGTGCGTTCCAAGATTGGCCAGCACCTAGCCCCCCCTCCCCCCCTCTCCCCACCCGAAAACCCCGTAAAGAGGAGTCACCTTTTTATTTTCAAATGAGAACCAACTTCTTATATACTAGATTCGATTTTTGCGCTATAAATTATGTAGCGTTTATCCGAGACAACTGTTTCTCCATTCGTTATACATGGTGTTGGCACTCTAATCACCGCCAGAGTTACGATAGTCGTACGGAAGAACAAACCAAAAAGAGATTCAAGGGATCTCATCGAATTTGAGCGTCCTGATGGTGTGGGGACACACTGCTTTACGTTAAAGTAGCTTGTTTGCCGTACCTTTAAATGTCGAAAGTTAAAATATCTACTCTACAACCAAATATGCAAAACTATATCAAGTTTTTAGCAATAACTTCAACTATTTACCACAATAAGTTTTCTTTTTGCTATTTTTCAAATTGAGGTTTCCGTCAGAGCTTCTTAGAAAGTTAGTAACTAATTTCGAACATTAGTTGTTAAACCATAACATACATTACGAAGTACTGTACTATATACAAGCATTAATTCTACATTACATTATTATCGATAACGTAGTGTAAAATCAAATGAATTAGTTCCTAATTGACGAAACAGGACAAATTTAATATTGCCTAACACGAAATTTATTTTGGTGTAGAATCAGAAACTGCAATTAAAAAGTGGGGTTCTTATTTCAAAATAAAAAGTTGACCCCCATGACGGTGGAGGCGGATGGGGGCAGTCTTAGCATTGATAGAATTCGCCTTTAGAAACATAAACTTTTGATCTGGAAGATTTTTTCCATACGAGATATTTAATTGTTCCAAGTTAAAAGAAAAAAATCTGAGTTGTGAATAGTGGGATAAACTTTGTTGCTACTGCTATGATACCCTATTTTAATATTAAACTAAGATAGACTCGTAAAAACAAATATCGACGACAATTGAACGTAATATAATGTTGTTATTGTTCGTACGCCTTGTATTTTTAAGCAAGTGTCTTAATGAAGCTGGAAGATATCCATGACATACTATCCTTACAGCACGTTTCTCTGCAAGGTGTGATTTTTGTCTGAATGTCGAACTGACCTAAAATAGTCGTCATAGCATTAATGAATAGTAGTTTGTAAAATAAGCAAATTTCTTTAGGCTTCCAGCAGACGTAAATAGCAGCACTCTGTGTGACACAGATGTTATTTTATTATTTTCATCATTACAACCATCATCATATGTCACTTCACAACCACTTTAGCATAAAAGGAATGTCAACTTTTTCCCACGCATTAGGACATTCAGCACGTTGTAATTCTTGTGCTCCTCAATGTTTTTAATGCATCTTACCATCATAGATCTTCGCTTCGCCTTTCGTTATCTCTTGGAATGAAAGAGAGATATTTCCTTTGCCCATCTTCCTCTCTAGCATGTCCCCTTGATCCAGGCGTTTGTTGTAATGAGTCTCATGGTAAATTCAGTCACTCATCGCTTCTTAGCTCACTGAACAACGGTTTTTTGAGTGACTTCCACACTCACTCAGTCTTTTTAATGGCTTGGCATTAACGTTTACAGTAACGTGTACTGCCGTGGGTGCGGAGTCAGGTGGGGGGGGGGGGGGGGGGGGGAGCGAGCACTTAACGCCTACCATGAAAAAATTAAAAATAACCAAAATTGTTTAATGTTGTTGACTTACATTAGCTACATATTTTTTAAAGAGACGTTAATGTGAAATTAGAGCCCATAACTTGAAATTATTGAATATGATATTCATTGTGAAAAGAAGCATCTACTACTAACACTTAAATTTATGTGTTTGGTTTATCTGAAGAATTAAAAACATTTGTGAAATGTGCTGGAATATTAAAAACAACAGACATTTTTTCAAAATTCCAATATATAAAATTCCTGACTACATCACACTAATTTCGAAAGATGGGCACAAAGTCCTTGTATCGCAGTCATAGGTAAAAACTGGTAATAATTACTCATTGCAAACTCTTCTTTTTAGATACAGAAAACTTTATTTTGAAAACTATATTTAGTTTACCAAACCACACAAGGTTCAAACGGCTCTAAACACTATCTAAACACGTCTGAGGTCATCATTCCACTAGACTTAGAACTACTTAAACCTAACTAACCGAAGGACATCACACTCATCCATGCCCGAGGCAGGATTCGAACCTGCCACCATAGCAGCAGAGCGGTTCTAGACTGAGGCGCCTTGAACCATTCAGCCACAACGGCCGGCTACCACACAAGGCTTGCGGGAGGATGATGTCTCGAACAGCTCTCAGAAGAGGGAAGAAACACTAATAAGAGATTTGGAGTTGGGAGATCACTGCTAAGTGCACATAACACTAAATACAGATGAAAACAGTACAAATAAATCCGGTACGTGAGAAGCAACTGCCAAAAGTGTTGTTGTGTTACTAGTATTTGGTGGGGTTTAGCTGAAAACGTGCATCAGGCTGTTATATATACCACAGGGCCGTTCCTG
Source organism: Schistocerca cancellata (assembly GCF_023864275.1). Taxonomy (NCBI): domain Eukaryota; kingdom Metazoa; phylum Arthropoda; class Insecta; order Orthoptera; family Acrididae; genus Schistocerca; species Schistocerca cancellata. Next base: position 563,783,137 of record NC_064633.1, on the reverse strand, counting down.
AGTTTTGGCTCAGGTGAAACGTCCATCAAATGGCGTGTAGCACTCAAAATCCCCGAATACGTGCAACGGATATTTGACACGACTATTTGTGGCATCAAAGTAACATTCAACTGCGTTTTAACAAAAGGTCTGCCCTTTGTAAAAGGAGTTGTTCTCTTGCATTAATTTCATGTAATATACTTCACATCAGAAACAATGCTTCAGTGCATGTGTGCACCTATTAACTTGTAAACCCCCACTGTGGTACTGTCCAGAGATCGCAATGCCTCACAAAAGTCGGCAACGCGAATCGAAACCACGGACTTTACTGAAGCTTCTGAGCAATCCATAACAACTCATGGGAGGCACTCCAGAAAATCATGGCTCCCCTGTTAGCGTAGCAGTGCCTTCTGGTTAAGCTCAACGCAGTGACGGGCACACAAGAGGCCACCATAGTTCGAGACCTCAGCTGCAGCAGTCAGTATCATCGTGTAGGACAGTGAGTGTTAAAAGTTCTTGTGAGATGTACTTTTTAAGTGTTGCTTTTGGTTATGCAAAAGAGTAGTTTTTTAATCTGTGCATCAAGTGAGGCTTTCTTTGACAATGACAGTTGTAAGTTACCAAACAGTCCTGTGGAAAATAATTGCATCAAAATTAACCGTTTATTCATTTATGTAATAGAATGAAAAAATATATCACATGTGCTAGTGAAATGAGTCTTCTTCAGGAGCAATCAAAGAACGTACTGTTCTGGCCAGAGGAAAGTAGTATTATTTGGTCACAATCTCTACAATCAATCTAATTTTCTCAGAATACTAAGAAAAAATGCTTAATGCTAAAATAGGACGCTTTAAAATTTATTGTTGAGAACAGCCGTTACAAGCACTGGAATTTGAAGTCCCTATGTTTCTAGAAACTGGAACAGGTTTGCGTATTCAAATACAGAGATATGTACACAGGCAGAATACGACGCTGCCGTCGGCAACGCCTACATAAGGCAACAAGAGTCTGGCGCCGTTGTTAGCACGGTTACTGCTGCTACAAAGGCAAGTTATCAAGATTTCGGTGAGTATGAACGTGGTGTTACAGTCGGCGCACGTGCGATGGGACACACTACCTCCGAGATAGTGATTAAGTGGGGATTTTCCAGTACGACCATTCGACGAGTGTACCATGAATATCAGGAATCCGGTAAAACAACAAATCTCCCCCACAACTGCGGCCGGAAAAACATCCTGCAACAACGAGGCCTACGACAACTGAACAGAATCGTTGAGCATGACAGAAGTGCAGCCCTTCCGCAAATTGCTGCAGACATGAATGCTGGGCCATCAATAAGTGTCAGCGTACGAACCATTCAACGCAACATCATCGATATGTGCTTTCGGAGCCCAAGGCCCATTCGTGTACCCTTGATGACTGCACGACATGAGACTTTACGCCTCGTCCAGGCCCGTCAACCTCGACACTGGACTGATAATGACTCGAAACATGTTTCCGGATCGGAAAAGTCTCATTTCAAATTCTGTCCACCGGATGGACGAGTACGGATATAGAGAGAACCATATGAATCCGTGGACCCTGCATATCAGCAGAGGACTGTTCAAGGTGGTGGAGACTCCGTAATGGTGTGGGGCGTGTGCAGTTGGAGTGATATGGGCCCCTGACGGGATACCAATTCGATTCTACACAGAGTACGAGAAAGAACTTGCCCCCCTTCTAACAGCCGTGTACCGCAAGTCCCTAGAGGAACGTAAGGTTCCAAGTGATTGGAAAAGAGCACAGGTAGTCCCAGTCTTCAAGAAGGGTCGTCGAGCAGATGCGCAAAACTATAGACCTATATCTCTGACGTCGATCTGTTGCAGAATTTTAGAACATGTTTTTTGCTCGCTTATCATGTCATTTTTGGAAACCCAGAATCCACTCTGTGGGAATCAACATGGATTCCGAAAACAGCGATCGTGTGAGACCCAACTCGCTTTATTTGTTCATGAGACCCAGAAAATATTAGATACAGGCTCCCAGGTAGATGCTAATTTCTTTGACTTCCGGAAGGCGTTCGATACAGTTCCGCATTGTCGCCTGATAAACAAAGTAAGAGGCTACGGAATATCAGACCAGCTGTGTGGCTGGATTGAAGAGTTTTTAGCAAACAGAACACAGCATATTGTTATCAATGGAGAGACTTCTACAGACGTTAAGGTAACCTCTGGCGTGCCACAGGGGAGTGTTATGGGATCATTGCTTTTCACAATTTACATAAATGACCTAGTAGATAGTGTCGGAAGTTCCATGCGGCTTTTCGCGGATGATGCTGTAGTGTACAGAGAAGTTACAGCATTAGAAAATTGTAGTAAAATGCAGGAATATCTGCAGCGGATAGGCACTTGGTGCAGGGAGTGGCAACTGACCCTTAACATAGATAAATATAGTGTATTGCGAATACATAGAAATAAGGATCCTTTACTGTATGATTATATGATAGCGGAACAAACAGTGGTAGCAGTTACTTCTGTAAAATATCTAGGAGTATGTGTGCGGAACGATTTGAAGTGGAATGATCGCATAAAATTAATTGTTGGTAAGGAGGGTACCGGGTTGAGATTCATTGGGAGAGTCGTTAGAAAACATAGTCCATCAACAAAGAAGGTGGCTTACAAAACACTCGTTCGACCCATACTTGAGTATTGCTCATCGATGTGGGATCCGTACCAGATCGGGTTGACGGAGGAGATAGAGAAGATCCAAAGAAGAGCGGCGCGTCTCGTCACAGGGTTATTTGGTAACCGTGATAGCGTTACGGAGATGTTTAGCAAACTCAAGTGGCAGACTCTGCAAGAGATACGCTCTGCATGCAGATGCAGCTTGCTGTCCAGGTTTCGAGAGGGTGCGTTTCTGGATGAGGTATCGAATATTTCGCTTTCCCCTAATTATACCTCCCGAGGAGATCACGAAAGTAAAATTAGAGGGATTCGAGCGCACGCGGAGGCTTTCCGGCAGTCGTTCTTCTCGCGAACCATACGCGACCGGAACAGAAAAGGGTTGTAATGACAGTGGCACGTAAAGTGCCCTCCGCCACAGACCGTTGGGTGGCTTGCGGAGTATAAATGTAGATGTAGATGTAGAACTCCTGACACGTCTAGGTACGACGCTGACAGGTGACACGTACGTAAGCGTCCTACCTAATCACCTTCATCCATTCATGTCCATTGTGTATTCGAACATACTTGGGCAATAGCAGCAGGACAATGCGAGAATTGCTACAGAGTGTCTCGAGGAACACTCTTATGCGTTTACCCATTTCCGCTGCCCACCAAACTCCCAAGGCATGAACATTATTGAGCATATCTGGGACGCCTTACAACGTGCTGTTCAGAAGAGATCTCCACCCCCTCGTAGTCTTACGAATTATCTGGGCAGCCCTGCAGGATTCATGGATTTAGTTCCCTCCAGCACTACTTCAGACATTAGTAGAGTCCATGTCTAGTCGTGTTGCAGCGCTTCTGCGTGCTCGCGCGCACCATACGCAGTATTGGGCAGGTGTGCCAGTTCTTTGTCTCTTCGCTGTAAATACTTCAGTGTGTATTAACAGTAGGTTGAAAGGTCTCTGTTGGATTCCTTTCATGTTTAATTCCTTAAATATATTGTCATTTACGGCATAAATTCCTCTTCTAAATTTACTGTGGCGTTTCTGACTATCTGGGAGGAGACTGAGTAGTGGAACGTGTTACTTTCACACATAAACAAGAACGATCTATCACACTAACTACACTTTAAAACACAGTTTATATGTAATTCATGTCACACAGTCTCATACGGAACCTACATCCGCTTTCTTTTATACACTGAGTATGATAAGATACTGTCATCCCCCTTCCCTTCTGTGTGAGAGGATGAATGAGCAAATGTATTTGTAGTTGCATGCTTGAGGGTAGCAGACAAGCCTGTCTGCTAGAGAACAGTAGGACCAACGTCGGAACAGGTAGCTACGCTTACTAAAAGCAAAGAGGTTTCTATCCTTAGTATGGTCCTGTCCGTCCGTTGTCATGTTGGTATAGGAAGCTGCCCCTCTGGTCACTTCCGTTTGTATTTGGGAAGCACGCTCGGTAGGAGCGCAGGTCAGTGGGTCCGTGGCGAGCGTCTGAAGTGGTAAGATCTCCGGCTAAGCGCGTATCTGCTAATTCCGTAGGACAATGGATTTCTTAAGTTCAGCCTAACTGAAATTTTAATCACCTTTATTTCAGGTTTAGCTCTAAAATATCTAATGTTATCTTAAATTGCAGCGCAGTGTAATTCTCGTGTGAAGTTCAGATTATTTTCCGGTAGTTGGTTTGTCACTACTTTGTGAGTAAAGTGGAACCACGTGTTGATCAGTAACTCTAACTGAGATCAATCTTAAATGCGAATGCATGTGTGATTATAACGTCTCGTCTTGACAATATTTTTCAATATAGCAACTTTTCTTTATGTTGAACCCACGTGGGGTGTACTTTGCGAGACCAGTACCACGTGCTTATATAACTGTTTGACCCATCACGTTAATAGTAAGACGTTAGTAACCAGTTCGACGTTTTTCTTTTGTAAATTGCTTTTCGATCTAATTTATTTTAATTGTCAAAATTATTGTGGGGTTATACGCTTTGTGTAAACCAAGTTGACCACGTGAAGCACGTGGTGTAATCATCAAAGTAGCCCTCAGCTATTCTTTTTGGGAAGATTTCACAGAGAGTTAGTATGAATTTAGTATACCAGTGTGTGGTAATTACATGACGGACAGGACTGTGCTATGAACGTAATTTCTTTGGGTGAAAACTGAATCTGTTGGTTGTGGTTAATTTCCTCTTGCTTATGTTTCAACGTTCTTCGTGTGTTATTTTATGAAAGCAGTGTTGTATGCAGTCTCCCAATCTTGGCTCCATATTTTATGTGTTCCGTAAGATTACAATCTCACATTTTCACAATCCTAAATAAGGCACCAGCTCAGTTATAACTCACGTATAATATGCTGAAATTTCAATGATCAATCTTAAAATAAATTTCCAAATATAAACTGATTTCTTTCTTTTTATTTAAATTCTCCTTTTATATATATATATATATATATATATATATATATATATATATATATATATATATATTACCGGTTGTTGTAAGACTATTAAAAGATTATAATCAATGTTAGTCTGATTGGGAATTTGGTAAACCTAGACTGGTTACCTGGTGAAACAGTTGCGCAGTAATGCACGGTTAACTTCCCCAGACAGCTCACAGCTTTTAACCCGCTTTTATTGTCCATCAGTACCGCTTTCATCATAGAAAATTAAAGTAACAAACTTACAAGGTTGAGTCAAATAATTGGGCCTGGCGCAACAAATTGCGTTGTTTCAGTCTGATACGTATATAAATCAATACTCCTGCGGTATCGACGACGTTCTCGTCGACCGCGCCCGGATCTCTGGACGCAACACACAGCAACACGGGAGAAGGCATTCTTAAAGCTCCCGCCGCACCGCAGCCGGTGATCTCGCTCTGCGATCTCTCGTGGGCACTGATGGGGTTTACCACGCATACACGCCACCAGAGGACCCTAAAATCACATGACCCCACTGCCAGCGACTTTGATTGGCTGACGCATCTTTTTGAACAACCAAGGTGAGAGATTCGCAAATGATTCAGTGGATCATCTAACTTCCATAAACCTTAGTGCGGAAGACTGCAGTGATAAATGGATCGACATATGATGATGCTACTAAGCATCACTACTTGTCGGTGACTATGATTGAATCAGTATTCAAGACTATTTTCTATTTGTCATTATCAAGAACATTACTCACATTGTATACAACTCAGCACGGCAGAAGAACTCACAGAACTGCGAAGTTATGCATATTTGAATTATTAAGTGTACATAATGCAATAAGTGTACATATGCAATAATTCACCTATTTTTTTAACTTTGTCCTAGAGAAGAGCGACAGAGAGTTTTCGAAAACCAGTCCACAAGGTATCCATCGACAGGATGTGAAAATTACAAGACTTGCCTATGCAAATGATGTAGCACTAATAAGCAGTTCCAAAAGAGAATTAATCAGAATGATGCATAATAACTACAAAACTGCTAAGAAAATAGGATTACATGTTAATGAAGAAAAGACAGAATACCTGCCCATAAGTAAGAAAACCAGAAAAGATCCTCCTCTGACTGTAGATGGATTCAATTTCAAGATTGTTTACCACTTCAAGTACCTAGGAAGTCTTTTTAGTAATAACAAAAGAACGGATATAGAATTTTTTTTTTCATCAGTCTACTGACTGGTTTGATGCGGCCCGTCACGAATTCCTTTCCTGTGCTAACGTCTTCATCTCAGAGTAGCACTTGCAACCTACGTCCTCAATTATTTGCTTGACGTATTCCAATCTCTGTCTTCCTCTACAGTTTTTGACCTCTACAGCTACCTCTAGTACCATGGAAGACATTCCCTCATGTCTTAGCAGATGTCCTATCATCCTGTCCCCTCTCCTTATCAGTGTTTTCCACATATTCCTTTCCTCTCCGATTCTGCGTAGAACCTCCTCATTCCTTACCTTATCAGTCCACCTAATTTTCAACATTCGTCTATAGCACCACATCTCAAAACTTCGATTCTCTACTGTTCCGGTTTTCCCACTGTCCATGTTTCACTACCATACAATACTGTACTCCAGACGTACATCCTCAGAAATTTCTTCCTCACATTAAGGCCGGTATTTGATATCAGTAGACTTCTCTTGGCCAGAAATGCCTTTTTTGCCATAGCGAGCCTGCTTTTGATGTCCTCCTAGCTCCGTCCGTCATTGGTTACTTTACTGCCTAGGTAGCAGAATTCCTTATCTTCAGTGACTTCGTGACCATCAATCCTGATGTTAAGTTTCTCGCTGTTCTCATTTCTACTACTTCTCATTACCTTCGTCTTTCTCCGATTTACTCTCAAACCATAGTGTGTACTCATTAGACTGTTCATTCCGTTCAGCAGATCATTTAATTCCTCTTCACATTCTCACAGGATAGCAATGTCATCAGCGAATCGTATCATTGATATCCTTTCACCTTGTACTTTAATTCCACTCCTGAACCTTTCTCTTATTTCCATTGTTGCTTCCTCGATGTACAGGTTGAAGAGTAGGGGCGAAAGGCTACAGCCTTGTCTTACACTCTTCTTAATACGAGCACTTGGTTCTTGATCGTCCACTCTTATTATTCCCTCTAGGTTGTTGTACATATCGTATATGACCCGTCTCTCCCTATAGCTTACCCCTACATTTTTCAGAATCTCGAACAGCTTCCACCATTTTATATTGTCGAACGCTTTTTCCAGGTTGACAAATCCTATGAAAGTGGCTTGATTTTTCTTTAGCCTTGCTTCCATTACTAGCCGTAACGTCAGAATTGCCTCTCTCGTCCCTTTACTTTTCCTAAAGCCAAACTGATCGTCACCTAGCGCATTCTCAATTTTCTTTTCCATTCTTATGTATATTATTCTTGTAAGCAGCTTCGATGAATGAGCTGTTAAGCTGATTGTGCGATAATTCTCGCACTTGTCAGCTCTTGCCGTCATCGGAATTGTGTGGATGATGCTTTTCCGAAAGTCAGATGGTGTATCGCCATACTCATATATTCTACACACCAACGTGAATAGCCGTTTTGTTGCCACTTCCCCCAATGATTTTAGAAATTCTGATGGAATGTTACCTATCCCTTCTGACTTATTTGACCGTAAGTCCTCCGAAGGTCTTTTAAATTCCAATTCTAATACTGGATTCCCTATCTCTTCTAAATCGACTCCTGATTCTTCTTCTATCATATCAGACAAATCTTCACCCTCATAGAGGCTTTCAATGTATTCTTTCCACCTATCTGCTCTCTCCTCTACATTTAACAGTGGAATTCCCGTTGCACTCTTAATGTTACCATCGTTGCTTTTAACGTCAGAAAACGTTGTTTTGACTTTCCTGTTTGCTGAGTCTGTCCTTCCGGCATTCATATCTTTATCGATGTCTTCACATTTTTCCTGCAGCCATGTCGTCTTAGCTTCCCTGCACTTCCTATTTATTTCATTCCTCAGCGACTTGTATTTCTGTATTCCTGATTTTCCCGGAACATGTTTGTACTTCCTCCTTTTATCAATCGACTGAAGTATTTCTTCTGTTCCCCATGGTTTCTTCGCAGCTACCTTCTTTGTACCTATGCTTTCCTTCCCAACTTCTGTGATGGCCCTTTTTAGAGATGTCCATTCCTCTTCAACTGTACTGCCTACTGCGCTATTCCTTATTGCTGTATCTATAGCGTTAGAGAACTTCAAACGTATCTCGTCACTCATTAGTACTTCCGTATCCCACTTCTTTGCGTATTGATTCTTCCTGACTAATGTCTTGAATTTCAGCCTACTCTTCATCACTACTATATTGTGATCTGAATCTATATCTGCTCCTGGGTACGCCTTACAATCCAGTATCTGATTTCGGAATCTCTGTCTGACCATGATGTAATATAATTGAAATCTTCCCGTATCTCCCGGCCTTTTCCAAGTATACATCCTCATCTTGTGATTCTTGAACAGGATATTCGCTATTACTAGCTGAAACTTGTTACAGAACTCAATTAGTCTTTCTCCTCTTTCATTCCTTGTCACAAGCTCATATTCTCCTGTAAACTTTTCTTCTACTCCTTCCCCTACAACTGCATTCCAGTCGCCCATGACTAGTAGATTTTCGTCCCCCTTTACATACTGCATTACCCTTTCAATATCCTCATACACTATCTCTATCTGTTCATCTTCAGCTTACGACGTCGGCATGTATACCTGAACTATCGTTGTCGGTGTTGGTCTGCTGTCGATTCTGATTAGAACAACCCGGTCACTGAACTGTTCACAGCAACACACCCTCTGCCCTACCTTCCTATTCATAACGAATCCTACACCTGTTATAACATTTTCTGCTGCTGTTAATATTACCCGATACTCATCTGACCAGAAATCATTGTCTACCTTCCACTTCACTAAACTGACCCCCACTATATCTAGATTGAGCCTTTGCATTTCCCTTTTCAGATTTTCTAGTTTCCCTACCACGTTCAAGCTTCTGACATTCCACGCCCCGACTCGTAGAACGTTATCCTTTCGTTGATTATTCAATATTTTTCTCCTGGTAACGTCCTCCTTGGCAGTCCCCTCGCGGATATCCGAATGGGGGACTATTCCGGAATCTTTTTCCAATGGAGAGATCATCATGACACTTCTTCAAATACAGGTCACATGTCCTGTGGATACACGTTACGTGTCTTTAATGCTGTGGTTTCCATTGCCTTCTGCATCCTCATGTCGCTGATCATTGCTGATTCTTCCGCCTTTAGGTTGGCTCTGAGCACTATGGGTCTTAACATCTTCCGCCATTAGGAGCAATTTCCCACCCCTACGACAAGAGAGTGCCCTGAACTTCTATCCGCTCCTCCGCCCTCTTTGACAAGACCGTTGGCAGAATGAGGCTGACCTCTTATGCCGAAGCCTTCGGCCGTTAGTACTGATTATTTATCAAAATTTAGGCAGTGGCGGGGATCTAACCCGGGACCGAAGACGTTTTGATTGATTATGAAACAAAGATGCTACCCCTAGACCACGGGTAAAACACATACAGAAATAGATGCCCGTTTATTAAAAGCAAACAGGAAACTTTTTAGTTTCATCAAAATTATAAGAAAAGATCACTTAGAGGTAACTTCAAAATCCGCTTATATCAGTCGACCATTACACCTGTGATGTTATATGGATGTGAAACATTAATATTTAGAAAGAAAAACGAAGAAAAACTGGAATATTCGAAAGAAAAGTTTTTGGTTGTTATCTTCAGTCCTGAGACTGGTTTTATGCAGCTCTCCATGCTACTCCATCCGGTGCAAGCTTCTTCATCTCCCAATACTTGCCGCAACCTACATCCTTCTGAATCTGCTTAGTGTAATCATCTCTTGGTCTCCCTCTACGATTTTTACCCTCCACGCTGCCCTCCAATGGTAAATTTGTGATCCCTTGATACCTAGGAACATGCCCAACCAACCGGTCCCTTCTTCTTGTCAAGTTGTGCCACTAACTCCTCTTCTCCCCAGTACTGTTCAATAGAACCTTATTAGTTATGTGATCTACCCATCTAATCTTCAGCAGTCTTCTGTAGCACCACATTTCTTTCTCTTCTTGTCCAAACTAATTATCATCCATGTTTCACTTCCATACATGGCTACACTCCATACAAATACTTTTAGATATGACTTCCTGACACTTAAATCTATACTCGATGTTAACAAATTTCTCTTCTTCAGAAACGCTTTCCTTGCCATTGCCAGTCTACATTTTACATGCTTTCCTGTCCATTCCGTTCGACTGCTCTTCCTCGTCCTTTGCTGTCTCTGACAGAATTACAATGTCATCGGCGAACCTCAACGTTTTTATTTCTTCTCCATGGATTTTAATACCTACTCCGAATTTTTCTTTTGTTTCCTTTACTGCTTGCTCAATTTACAGCTTGAATAACATCGGGGACAGGCTACAACCCTGTCTCACTCCCTTTCCAACCGCTGCTTCCCTTTCATGCCCCTCGACTTTTATAACTGCCATTTGGTTTCTGTACAAATTGTAAATAGCCTTTCGCTCCCTGTACTTTACCCCTGCTATCTTTAGAATTTGAAAGAGAGTATTCCAGTCAACATTGTCGAAAACTTTCTCTAGGTCTACAAATGTTAGAAACGTAGGTTTGCCTTTCCTTAATTTATTTTCTAAGATACGTCGTAGGGTCTGTATGGCCTCACGTGTTCCAAAATTTCTGCGGAATCCAAACTAATCTTCCCCGAGGTCGGCTTCTACCAGTTTTTCCATTCGTCAGTAAAGATTTCACGTTAGTATTTTGCAGCTGTGACTTATTAAACTGATAGTTCGGTAATTTTCACATCTGTGTACACCTGCTTTCTTTGGGATTGGAATTATTATATTCTTCTTGAAGTCTGAGGGTATTTCGCCTGTCTCATATATCTTGCGCACCAGATGGTTGAGTTTTGTCAGGACTGGCTCTCCCAAGGCCGTGAGTAGTTCTAATGGAATGTTGTCTACTCCCAGGGCCTTGTTTCGACTCAGGTCTTACAGTGCTCTGTCAGACTCTTCACGCAGTATCGTATCTCCCATTTCATCTTCATCTACATCCTCTTCCATTTCCAGAATATTGTCGTCAAGTACATCGCCGTTGTATAGACCCTCTATATACTCCTTCCATCTGAGCTCTTGATATTCATACAAGTGGTTCTCTTTCTCCAAAGGTCTCTTTAATTTTCCTGTAGGCATTATCTATCTTACCCCTAGTGAGATATGTCTCTACATTCTTACATTTGTCCTTTATCCATCCCTGCTTAGCCATTTTGCACTTTCTGTCGATCTCATTTCTCTGATGTTTGTATTCCTTTTTGCCTGCTTCATTTATTGCATTTTTGTATTTTCTCCTTTCATCAATTAAAGTCAATATTTCTTCTGTTACCCAAGGATTTCTTCTAGCCCTAGTAGATCCTCTGCTACCTTCACTATTTCGTCTCTCAAAGCTACCCATTCTTCTTCTACTGTATTTCTTACCCCCATTCCTGTCAATTGTTCCCTTATGGTCTCCCTGAAACTCTGTACAACCTCTGATTTAGTCAGTTTATCCAGGTCCCACCTCTTTAAATCCGCCCTTTTTCAGTTTCTTCAGTTTTAATCTACAGTTCACAACCAATAAATTGTGGTCAGAGTCCACATCTGCCCCTGGAATTGGCTTACAATTTAAAACCTGTTTCCTAAATCTCTGTCTTACCATTATATAATCTATCTCATACCTTCTAGTATTTCCAGGGTTCTTCCATGTATACAACTTTCTCTTATGATTCTTGAACCAAGTGTTAGCTATGATTAAGTTATGCTCTGTGCAAAATTCTATCAGGCAGCTTCCTCTTTCATTTCTTAGCCCCTATCCATATTCACCTATTACGTTACCATCTCTCCCTTTTCCTACTGTCGAATTCCAGTCACCCATGACTATTAAATTTTCGTCTCCCTTCACTACCTGAATAATTTCTTTTATCTCATTATACATTTCATCAATTTCTTCATCATCTGCTGAGCCAGTTGGCATATGAACTTGAAATACTGTAGTAGGCATGCGCTTCGTATCTATCTTGTCCACAATAATGCGTTCACTATGATGATTATAGTAGCTTACTCGCACTTTTTTTAAATTAATTATTAAACCTATTCCTGCATTACCCCTATTTGATTTTGTATTTATAACCCTGTATTCACCTGACCAAAAGTCTTGTTCCTCCTTCCATCGAACTTCACTAATTCCCATTATATTTAACTTTAACCTATCCATTTCCCTTTTTAAATGTTCTAACCTACCTTCCCGAATAAGGGATCTGACATTCCACGCTCCGATCCGTAGAACGCCAGTTTTCTTTCTCCTGATAATGACGTCCTCTGGAGTAGTCCCCGCCCGGACATCCGAATGGGGAACTATTTTACCTCCGGAATATTTTACCCAAGAAGACGCCATCATCATTTAACCATACAGTAAAGATGCATTCACTCGGGCGAAAATACGGCTGTAGTTTCCCCTTGCTTTCAGCCGTTCGCAGTACCGGCACAGCAACGCCGTTTTGGTTAGTGTTACAAGGCGAGATCAGTCAATCATTCAGACTGTTGCCCCTGCAACTACTGAAAAAGCTGCTGCCCCTCTTCAGGAACCACACGTTTGTCTGGCCTCTCAACAGATACCCCTCCGTTGTGGTTGCACCTACGGTACGGCCATCTGTATCGCTGAGGCACGCAAGCCTCCCCACCAACGTCAATGTCCATTGTTCATGGGGGTAGGAAAGAAAAGTACTAAGGAAAATATTTGGACCTGTATACGACGAAAACAACATGGAATGTAGAATAAGAAGAAATGAAGAATTAAGAGGGCTGTACAAACACCGTAACATCATCGAAGTGCTCAAGAGGAGAAGGTTGAATTGGGAGGCGATCTAGCAAGAATGACAGAGATAGACTACCTAGAATTCCACTCAGCAGAACAATAGATGGAACGAGAGGAAGAGGGAGACCCAGAATCAGATGGCGAGATAACATTCGGGAGGACACAACTAGGATGAACAGCAACAGCAACTGGACAAACAGCGCATTGGACAGGCAGAAGTGGCAGTGGCTCATAGAGCAGGCGTATGGTCGATAAAGCCCTTGCCACATGTAAAGTAAAGTAAAATAAAATACATAATGCAAGTAAACTTATTAATGTGTAGAATAAAACGCTCTGGTGTTTACCACCGCGTGAAGTAATTAAAAATGCACAAACCACCTGCCAAGCATTCCTTGGTCATTGCCAAGTGGTATTAAGGCCAGTGGGCTGCTGGTACGCCCCTTATACAGTGCGTTACAAAAAGGTACGGCCAAACTTTCAGGAAACATTCCTCACCCACAAAGAAAGAAAATGTGTTATGTGGACATGTGTCCGGAAACGCTTACTTTCCATGTTAGAGCTCATTTTATTACTTCTCTTCAAATCACATTAATCATGGAATGGAAACACACAGCAACAGAACGTACCAGCGTGATTTCAAACACTTTGTTACAGGAAATGTTCAAAATGTCCTCCGTTAGCGAGGATACGTGCATGTACCCTCCGTCGCAAGGAATCCGTGACGCGCTGATGCAGCCCTGGAGAATGGCGTATAGTATCACAGCCGTTCACAATACGAGCACGAAGAGTCTCTACATTTGGTACAGGGGTTGCGTAGACAAGAGCTTTCAAATGCCCCCATAAATGAAAGTCAAGAGGGTTGAGATCAGGAGAGCGTGGATGCCATGGAATTGGTCCGCCTCACCGAATCTGTTGTTGAGGAGCATACGAACACTTCGACTAAAATGTGCACGAGCTCCATCGTGCATGAACCTCATGTTGTGTCGTACTTGTAAAGGCGCATGTTCTAGCAGCACAGTAGAGTATCCCTTATGAAATCATGATAACGTGCTCCATTGAGCGTAGGTGGAAAAACTTGGGGCCCAATCAAGACATCACCAACAATGCCTGCCCAAACGTTCACAGAAAATCTGTGTTGATGACGTGATTGCATAATTACGTGCGGATTCTCGTCAGCCCACATATGTTGATTGTGAAAATTTACAATTTGATCACGTTGGAAGGAAGCCTCATCCGTAAAGAGAACATTTGCACTGAAATGAGGATTGACACATTGTTGGATGAACCATTCGCAGAAGCGTGCCCGTGGAGGCCAATGACCTGCTGATAGTGCCTGCACACGCTGTACATGGTACGGCAACAACTGGTTCTCCCGTAGCACTCTCCATACAGTCACGTGGTCAACGTTACCTTGTACAGCAGCAACTTCTCTGACGCTGATATTAGGGTTATCGTCAACTGCACGAACAATTGCCTCGTCCATTGCAGGTGTCCTCGTCGTTCTAGGTCTTCCCCAGTCGCGCGTCATAGGCTGGAATGTTCCGTGCTCCCTAAGACGCCGATCAGTTGCTTCGAACGTCTTCCTGTCGGGACACCTTCGTTCTGGAAATCTGTCTCGATACAAACGTACCGCGCCACAGCTATTGCCCCGTGCTAATCAATACATCAAATGGGCATCTGCCAACTCCGCATTTGTAAACAGTGCACTGACTGCAAAACCACGTTCGTGATGAACACTAACCTGTTGATGCTACGTACTGATGTGCTTGATGCCAGTACTGTAGAGCAATGAGTCGCATGTCAACACAAGCACCGAAGTCAACATTACCTTCCTTCATTTGGGCCAACTGGCGGTGAATCGAGGAAGTACAGTACATACTGACGAAACTAAAATGAGCTCTAACATGGAAATTAAGCGTTTCCGGACACATGCCCACATAATACCTTTTCTTTATTTGTGTGTGAGGAATGTTTCCTGAAAGTTTGGCCGTACCTTTTTGTAACAGCCTGTATGCGCTGGCAGCTAGCTCTGACGTCAGTGTTGCATGCGGCATCGCCATATACTGGCGTATGTTGACTCGACGGTTAGTGAGCCCACTTCAACAGCGCGATCGGCGGTTCCCACGACGTGCTGATCTGCAGGGCACCGTATCTCTTTAGAGTGTTATTCGTTATTTTTATTACAATGGCTTCATTAATTATTACACAATCCCATATGTCGTTTGTGGAAGGCACGACGGACATGGTGTCAATTTTTTCGGTGGCCGTTTCCTAAAGTATGCTCAACTAAAGCAAAAATTCGACAAAATGTCATGGTTCGCACAAATGACTTGTGGGGTGGCCGCAATAGAGGGGGGCGAATCTGCATACGATTCCCGGCTGCTACTGTAATCCGCGCAGGATTCAGCGGCCGATGCACAGGGACTTCTTTTCGTCGAAAGCCCTGGATGAGTCCAATCGTTTGTTCAGAAGGGGAGGCCGACAAGCGTTTGCTACCTTTCGGCTGGTCGGCAATGACAGAATCGAGGCGCACGTCTGCATCTACATCTGCATCTACATTTATACCCCACAAGCCACCCAACCGTCTGTGGCGGAGGGCACTTTACGTGCCACTGTCATTACCTTCCTTTCCTGTTCCAGTCGCGTATGGTTCGGGTGAAGAACGACTGTCGGAAATCCTCCTCGTGCGCTCGAATCTCTCTAATTTTACATTCGTGATCGCCTCGGTAGGTATAAGTAGGGGTAAGCAATATATTCGATACCTCATCCAGAAACGCACCCTCTCTAAACCTGGACAGCAAGCTACACCGCGATGCAGAGCGCCTCTCTTGCAGAGAGTCTACAGTTTGCTAAACATCTCCGTAACGCCATGACGCTTACCAAACAATCCTGTGACGAAACGCGCCGCTCTTCTTTGTTCTCTATCTCCTCTGTCAATCCGACCTGGTACGGATCCCACATCGATGAGCAATACTCAAGTATAGGTCGAACGAGTGTTTTGTAAGCCACCTCCCTTGTTGATGGACTACATTTTCTAAGGACTCTCCCAATGAATCTCAACCTGGCACCCGCCTTACTAACAATTAATTTTATATGATCATTCCAATTCATATCGTTCCGTACGCATACTCCCAGTTATTTTACAGAAGTAACTGCTATCAGTGTTTGTTCTGCTATCATATAATCATACAATAAAGGGTCCTTCTTTCTATGTATTCGCAATACATTACATTTGTCTATGCTAAAGGTCAGTTGCCACTCCCTGCACCAAGTGCCTGTCCGCTGCAGATCCTCCTACATTTCGCTGCAATTTTCAAATGCTGCAACTTCTCTGAATACTACAGCATAATCCGTGAAAAGCTGCATGGAACATCCGACACAGTCTACTAGATCATTTATATATATTGTGTAAAGCAATTTTCTCATAGCACTCCCGTGTGGCACGACAGAGGTTACTTTAACGTCTGTAGACGTCTCTCCATTGAGAACAACATGCTGTGTTCTGTTTGCTAAAAACTCTTCAATCCAGCCACACAGCTGGTCTTATATTCCGTAGACTCTTACTTTGTTTGTCAGACGACAGTGCGGAATTGTATCGAACGCCTTCCGGAAGTCAAGGAAAATGGCATCTACCTGAGAGCCTGTACCTAATATTTCCTGGGTCTCATGAACAAACAAAGCGAGTTGGGTCTCACACGATCGCTGTTTCCGGAATCCATGTTGATTCCTACAGAGTAGATTCTGGGTTTCCAAGAAGGACACGATACGCGAGCAAAAAACATGTTCTAAAATACTACAACAGATCGATATCAGAGATATAGGTCTATAGTTTTGCGCATCTGCTCGACGACCCTTCTTGAAAACTGGAACTACCTGTTCTCTTTTCCAACCATTTGGAACCTTCCGTTCCTGTAGAGACTTGCGGTACACGGCTGTTAGAAGGGGGGCAAGTTCTTTCGCGTACTCTGTGTATAACCGAATTGGTATCCCGTCAGGTCCAGTGAACTTTCCTCTGTTGAGTGATTTCAATTGCTTTTCTATTCCTTGGACACTTATTACGATCCCTGACACCTTTCTCAAACAATTTTACAGAATGTAATCTGTAAAAAAATTCATTTTAGCTTTAGTTATAGATTTATATGTCAGTTTCATGATAATGTCCACATTCGTTTGTCCAAAAGGGGAGGCCGACAAGCGTTTGCCACGTTTCGGCTGGCCGGTAATAACCGAATCGAGGCGCACACTCTTCCATCTTTCTGAAACGATTTTAAAGAACGTATTCCGTAAAAAATTTCATTTTCGCTTTAGTTATGGGTCTATGTGTCTGCTTCATTATAATGGTCTTATCGTTTCCTTAATGGTCACAGTTATTGTGATATTTACATTGAAGTGAGACACTGCGCGGAATTCTGAAGAGTTTACAGAGAAAAATAGAGGTCAACGTGATTTTGCGTTTGGTTTATATTATATAATAATTTGCTGCGTATGAAATTTACCTACATGTTTAATTTTTATTTACACTTGAGGTATCTATCTGTCACCAGTTTCGAGAAAATTGATGTGATGTAGAACTCTCATTTGTAATTGTGCCACGCCAGCGATAAGGCCAGAATCAAATTTCCACTACATTCCTCATAATTCATAAACGGTCTCAGATACTGAAATGAGATTTTGGCAAATCCTAGCATGCAGAGAGGAGAGTATTTTACTATATACGTAATTATTACTTATAGCTTCATTATCTATCATGTTACTACACGAACTACAGACTTTTTCGGCGAAAGAATGTAATTTTTAATGTCCATCGATAGCTGGTGAGACAACAAATGCAATGGGTTTTGGAACAACATAAGTGAAGTCATTATACTTTTTTTTGTACAGAGGATGTGCTTTTTCGTAAACTACTGGGCTTAGTGGCTCAAATGGCTCTGAGCGGTATGGGACTTAACATCTGTGGTCATCAGTCCCCTAGAACTTAGAACTACTTAAACCTAACTAATCTAAGGACAGCACACACATCCATGCCCGAGGCAGGATTCGAACCTGCGACCGCAGCGGTCACGCGGTTCCAGAGTGAAGCGCCTGGCCTTAGTTTACCTCAGTTCTTCACTTAATAAACTTAATTAACCACTGTTTCACAATAATTTCGCAGTTATGTCTCCACAGTATGTTAGTCAGGTGAGACTGAATGAACTTCGCTGTGATTTGGCAAAAGATGCGAATTTTAAAATGGCAACCAGAATAATGTACAGATTTTACTAAATATTCGCCACTCATGATGCTTCTCTGAAACTTCAAATGGTTAACAAGCCAGGAGAAAATAGATCGCTGCATTTTCGGCGGAATTCTTGTTAGATATTAACGAATGCATAGGAGACAACAGATATCTTTGAATGGTCATCATACATTATTTCTTGTTGAGAGTACTGATACAGGGTGCGCTCCGACTCGTGAAACTAATCAACCGATTAACTGCGATTCCAAGGTCAACAAATGCCTCATCCAATGACGACGTTGGCAGAGGATGATAGGGTGTTTGGTCTCGCCTGATTGGCCTGTCTACGGCTAGAACGCTAAACTTTTGATAGGCTGTGCAGTAGTAACAAATAAAACAAATTGAACGACACACTGTTTTCTTTGTTTTGACAAGGAGTGCGATAGCGTAAATCATTCCTACTCACAAATACATGGTTTTTTAGTTCAGTGGATTGACTGACACGCCACTGCTAAGTTCACGGTATTTTCAACGAAAATATGTGACACCGAAGTAACGAATAGAACATTAATAAGTAATGGATTAGTGATGGTCTTGGATTATAATTTAAACGAGTACACTGCGTACATAGGTCTAATTCACATAGTATATAAGACTTTATTGAGTCATTACTTATCTCTATACTTATTGCTGCACAATGACTGTTCGAAATTAGGATCAAGTCCAGAGGACATCAAATGCTACAGCATACGGTAAAGCGGGATCGGCAACAGCAGCACTGAATGCTGCACAGTTGCCTCTTACACATTATACGGCTAGCCCCGAATTATCAAAATACCACAGTACGCAGCTTGTTTTGACTGGTGAACACCTCTTCCAAGTAGGGACGTTATTAAAGAACAAGCAAAAGCAGAAATTCTGTTTACCGCAGCTACAAGAGTTTATAAAGAACATATTGGTGTTTCGGCGGTGACAAAGCATGTTGTGAACGGAGTCATCTGCTGGTGCACATTTTCACCAACCGAAATAATAATAATATTACAGTTACAAATGATATTTTACTGAGTAATTTCCTGTCGCACCTGAGAAATAATTCTGTCCCTAAATTCAGAGCAACAGTAAATTGTGTTCTGGAGCGTAGTTTCCGATTAAAACAATACACAGAATATAAACGCAGTTTCGAAAGATGTAGCAAAATCAGAAGAAGTAATACCTTCCTTGAAACAATAGAGAAGACAATATCCAATTAGGAGAAATGTATTAACAAATTACTGTACTGAATTTGGTCGAGATAATTCGAATCATAATCTAATAACAAAAAAAGGAAAACACTGAAATTGATTTCAGAAGTAGAACTGTTCAAGGATGTGTGCTTTTAAGCAACTACGTTTCAAGAAGTAGGAAAAAAATGGGCAAATTTGCTAAGATAGTGCCTAAAGTTTGAGTAACTCAATAGAATGGAAAGGAATATAATAAAGAAGGAAATCCTTATGGAGTGGGAAAACCGTAGTTGTTGTAAAATACCATGTGGAAGATACGTGAATAACTGTGGAAATATTCCAGTTACAGATAGTAAGGGGGGCATCTGCCCACTCGAGAGACGTTAGACTGCTTTAAGATAATGAGGAGTGGGCTACTGTCAGAATTACAAAAAAGTAGTTATCAACGCGTGTTTATCCTTAATACCGCTGTGGCGTATGTACTTTTTCCCGAACTTGTAAAAATAGAAGGTAAGGCAAGTTAACATCAATAAATGATACATAGTGAAATAGAAAGAAATCGTGGATCATGTAGATTGTAGCTTGAGTATAGAGATAAGTTGTTGTTGTTGTTGTGGTCTTCAGTCCTGAGAATGGTTTGATGCAGCTCACCATGCTACCCTATCCTGAGCAAGCTTCTTCATCTCCCAGTACCTACTGCAGCCTACATCCATCTGAATCTCCTTAGTGTATTCATCTCTTGGTCTCCCTCTACGATTTTTACCCTCCACGCTGCCCCCCCCCCCAGCACTTATTCAGTGATCCCTTGATGCCTCAGAACATGTCCTACCAACCGATCCCTTCTTCTAGTCAAGTTGTGCCACAAACTCCTCTTCTCCCCAATTCTATTCAATACTTCCTCATTAGTTATGTGATCTACCCATCTAATCTTCAGCATTCTTCTGTAGCACCACATTTCGAAAGCTTCTATACTCTTCTTGTCTAAACAATTTATCGTTCTTGTTTCACTTCCATACATGGCTACACTCCAAACAAATACTTTCAGAAACAACTTCCTGATACTTAAATCTATACTCGATGTTAACAAATTTCTCTTCTGCAGAAACACTTTCCTTGCCATTGCCAGTCTACATTTTATATCCTCTCTACTTCGACCATCATCAGTTATTTTGCTCCCCAAATAGCAAAACTACTTTACCACTTTAAGTGTCCCATTTCCTAATATAATTCCCTCAGCATCACCCGACTTAATTCGACTACATTCCATTATCCTCGTTTTGCTTTTGTTGATGTTCATCTTATATCCTCCTTTCAAGACACTGTCCTTTCCGTTCAACCGATCTTCCTAGTTGTTTGCCGTCTTTAACAGAATTACAATGTCGTCGGTGAACCTCAAAGTTTTAATGTCTTCTCCATGGATTTTAATACCCACTCTAAACTTTCCTTTTGTTTCCCTTAGTGCTTGCTCAATACACAGATTGAATAGCATCGGGGAGAGGCTACAAACCTGTCTCACTCCCTTCCCAACCACTGCTTCCCTTGCATGTCCCTCGACTCTTATAACTGCCATCTGCTTTCAGTACAAATTGTAAGCAGCCTTTCGCTCCCTGTATTTTACCCCTACAACTTTCAGAATTTGAAAGAGAGTATTCCAGTCAACATTGGCAGAAGATTTCTCTACGTCTACAAATGTTAGAAACGTAGGTTTGCCTTTAATTAATCTATTTTCTAAGATAAGGCGAAGGGTCAGTATGGCCTCACGTGTTCCAACATTTCTACGGAATCCAAACTGATCTTCCCCGAGGTCGGCTTCCACCAGTCCTTCGAGTCGTCTGTAAAGAATCCGCGTTAGTATTTTGCAGCTGTGACTTATTGAACTGATAGTTCGGTAATTTTCACATCTGTCAACACCTGCTTTCTTTGGGATTGGAATTGTTATATTCTTCTTGAAGTCTGTGGAAGTGTTGCTCATCAGATGGTAGAGTTTTGTCAGGACTGGCTCTCCCAAGGCTGTCAGTAGTTCTAATGGAATTTTGTCTATTCCCGGGGCCTTGTTTCGACTTAGGTGTTTCAGTGCTCTGTCAAACTCTTCGCGCCGTATCGTATCTCCCATTTCATCTTCATCTACATCCTCTTCCATTTCCATAATATTGTCCTCAAGTACATCGTCCTTGTATAGACCCTCTGTATACTGCTTCCACCATTCTGCTTTCCGTTTCTTGCTTAGAACTGGGTTTTCATCAGAGCTCTTGATATTCATGGAAGTGGTTCTCTTTTCTCCTAAGGTCTCTTTAATTTTCCTGTAGGCAGTATCTATCTTATCCCTCGTGAGATAGGCCTCTACATCCTTACATTTGTCCTCTAGCCATCCCTGCTTAGCCATTTTGCACGCAAATAAAGTAACGAAGTTTAAAATTCTACCGAAGGAATGACTTTGAAATGAGATTATGGCAGGTGACTGATAAAGGGCAAATATTTCATTTAAAAGAAATTGGGAGCAAATAAGGGAAATGAAAAGGCAGATAACAAAAAAGGATGTCAAACTTTAGTTTGTGTCGGTCTTTCTGCTTCCGCAACTTTTCATGTGGAAATTACTACTCATAGAAATAAACGTAGTAAACAGTACTAAATTTCATAATTAATAATACAAACTTTAAGAGTACCAGATAATTCGTAATTTAAAGTGTTTCTAAAAGAAAATTAACTTTACGTTATATGCTTTATCGAGCATATAATTAAAAATAAAGTAATTCGTTTTCATTAATTTTAGCTTGAAATACAGCATACTGTGTGTGAAATTACATGAAAGTTTTCAGATAAACAGCTGACGTAATACTGACCTGTCCAAAAGTCGAAAAATAGCGAGAACTACTAGTGAGGAAAAGTAATGCTAGATGAGGATGGCCCGTTACAGGCTCTAGACTACTTGCAAGACAGTTGTCTCCTTCGAAGAAATACTGATGAGCAAAATCAGAAACGAATGAGCAAAATCAGATATGTATTCAATTTTATGAAAAGATTCAGAATCATAGCGCAGGGCACAGATGTACTGCAACACCCGCCTTAAAAATGTATACGATCGGTTACTTAGAAAGTATTTCGTAGAAGCGCGCTTATTTCCGTTGTGCGTTAAACCCGGGTTAGGGAGAATCCAGACTGTGGAGAGATTCGGAGGAGCCTGGGACGCTCCCGACGTTCCGGGCCTGTTTTGAATAACTGCTGCGTATCGCGAACTCTTCCTGCGGGAGCCGCGGGAAGTGCGCCGAGTTGGACGTAAAGCGTAACTCGCGATGAGTTTTTACGTTCAGTCGTAGGGCCAATATTTTACGCGGCTGGCGCCTCGGAGATATGCAAAGTATCTGGGATGATAAGTGCTGCGGCCCAAAGTGCGACTCGTATAAGTCAGTGTGCCGCACCACCCAGTACTCGGGGAAAGTTATGAAATATCTGTGCCATCGGTAAGAGAGGACTTCACCTCTGATCAGCGTGGCAATGGGACTTGCTGTAAAATATCAACGGTTTTTTTATTTCCTGCGTTTGTAGACGGGGTACTTCCTCTAATCTATATGTATGTACATGTGAGTATGTGTCTGTGGGGTTTGGGGGTTTGGGAAGGGGGCATGAAGGAGCTTAGGGGTACACGGAGGGGGGGGGGGGTGTACGGCCGAATGGGGGAGGAAGGAATGAGTGGTTGGGAGGGAATGTGATGGAAGATGCTCAGTAATAATGTTATTATAAGTAGCTCTCGTTCTGAAATAATCTGAGAAGAAAGTGGATGAAACTTCTAAAACTGAAAATACGAGGAGGTGTAATGCAAGCTGAAATCGTAGCCTCTCACCTTTTTTACGTGCAACTTTATCAACCTAACCACATTCAGTGAGCTTTAATATTAAAAATACCATATGTTCTAAGATCTGCTGTGAAAATGTAGGCAGAATACGGGAATTTAAATCGATTTTTCTAACAATGTAACCAAAAAAGTTTGTTGATATATTATTAAATCACACTTCTATATTGTTTGATAAACTCCTGGTGGATCATCTCATCTAAATATCAAATACAGTCAGTTTGTAAGTAGGCTGTTTAGGTTTTTGTGTTCATTGTTGGAATATTTGCTATTGTAGTGTTGGGCAGCTGGATGTGAACAGCGCGTTGCGTAGTTGCAGGTGAGCCTCCAGCAGAGGTGGATGTGCGGACAGAGATTGCAGAATTTTGAGAGCGGACGATCTAGACGTGTGTTCGTCAGAAAAACGAAACTTGTAAGACTGGATGTCATGAACTGACACACACACACACACACACACACACACACATATATATATATATATATATATATATATATATATATATATATATATAGAGGGTGTTTCAGAAATAACCGGTATATTTGAAACGGCAATAAAAACTAAACGAGCAGCGATAGAAATACACCGTTTGTTGCAATATGCTTGAGACAACAGTACATTTTCAGGCAGACAAACTTTCGAAATTACAGTAGTTACAATTTTCAACAACAGATGGCGCTGCGGTCTGGGAAACTCTATAGTACGATATTTTCCACATATCCACCATGCGTATCAATAATATGGCGTAGTCTCTGAATGAAATTACCCGAAACCTTTGACAACGTGTCTGGCGGAATGGCTTCACATGCAGATGAGATGTACTGCTTCAGCTGTTCAATTGTTTCTGGATTCTGGCGGTACACCTGGTCTTTCAAGTGTCCCCACAGAAAGAAGTCACAGGGGTTCATGTCTGGCGAATAGGGAGGCCAATCCACGCCGCCTCCTGTATGTTTCGGATAGCCCAAAGCAATCACACGATCATCGAAATATTCATTCAGGAAATTAAAGACGTCGGCCGTGCGATGTGGCCGGGCACCATCTTGCATAAACCACGAGGTGTTCGCAGTGTCGTCTAAGGCAGTTTGTACCGCCACAAATTCACGAAGAATGTCCAGATAGCGTGATGCAGTAATCGTTTCGGATCTGAAAAATGGGCCAATGTTTCCTTTGGAAGAAATGTCGGCCCAGACCAGTACTTTGTGAGGATGCAAGGACGATGGGACTGCAACATGGGGCTTTTCGGTTCCCCATATGCGCCAGTTCTGTTTATTGACGAAGCCGTCCAGGTAAAAATAAGCTTCGTCGGTAAACCAAATGCTGCCCACATGCATATCGCCGTCATCAATCCTGTGCACTATATCGTTAGCGAATGTCTCTCGTGCAGCAATGGTAGCGGCGCTGACTGGTTGCCGCGTTTGAATTTTGTATGGATAGAGGTGTAAACTCTGGCGCATGAGACGATACGTGGACGTTGGCGTCATTTGGACCACAGCTGCAACACGGCGAACGGAAACCCGAGGCCGCTGTTGGATCACCTGCTGCACTAGCTGCGCATTGCCCTCTGTGGTAGCCGTACGCAGTCGCCCTACCTTTCCAGCACGTTCATCCGTCACGTTCCCAGTCTGTTGAAATTTTTCAAACAGATCCTTTATTGTATCGCTTTTCGGTCCTTTGGTTACATTAAACCTCCGTTGAAAGCTTTGTCTTGTTGCAACAACACTGTGTTCTAGGTGCAGCGCCATCTGTTGTTGAAAATGGTAACTACTGTAATTTCGGAAGTTTGTCCGCCTGAATATGTACTGTTGTCCCAAGTATATTGCAACAAACGGTGTATTTCTATCGCTGCTCGTTTAGTTTTATTGCCGTTTCAAATATACCGGTCATTTTTGAAACACCCTGTATATATATATATATATATATATATATATATATATATATATATATATATATATATATATATATATATAATAACTTTTGAACACTATAAAGTTAAATACATTGTTTCTTTTCCATCAAAATCTTTCAAAGGATTTAACATAAACGTAATTGCAAAAAGCACTCGATGGTTATATGTAAATCCATTTAAGAGACATACCTTCGTAGAATCAGACAGTTCCTTCTAAAACAACACGTTTTAGTCTTATGTGTAAGTTAAATTTCACCCCACGATTTAAACTTCATTCGTGTGGAAGGTCCATAAACCCAGATGGCTCTGTTATATATATCCTTACATTTACTGGCATGTGAACCTGTAAGAATTGCACACAAGCGGCATCTTCATAGGAAACATGTCCACAGTATTTCAATGTCGAAACTATCGTCTCACCCGAGCGATCTTCGCTTTGCCACAAGAAAACGTGATAGCATGGACAGGCAGACCACACCGAACAGTAGGATTAACTATAGGTACATCTGTGGCCGTCACTTGTGTTTATTACTCTCTTAGAATTACACCGTCCCTGATATTCAGCAGAGTGGTGCCATCTTTCAATAACTTAACGGCCGGAAAATGTTTCTCGGTCGTAAGGATATGATTATCAGACTGAACCAATCCGTTAGTAGCTTCAATGACGCGCAAGTGTCCGAAGCAGACTGGGAATTCCTCGGACCGAGGGAGTCCCGTCGGATTCAGTGCGATCATCTGACTCAGGTACTGTTTTTTTTTTTAATTTTTTAATACGTTTTCGCAAATAAATGATGAAGGAACGCTGAGAGAAAACCACAGTCCGTTTAAACAATATCCTCCAACTCAGATCGAACCGTGAATATTGTCATGTTAGTCAGCACAAGACAGACATAAAACAACAGAAGACGGTAGTGTATCTTTCAGGAATAAAGTAGTGAAGCAAGCAGGCCATCAAATAGGCAAAATTGCAAGACTCACTAGAAATCCTTGGAGTGTGGACGAGCTATCAACTTTCGTTCATGGGCTGAAAACTATACGGATGAAGCAAGCGAAGCAAGCAAAACTGAATACAGAGGACGTAGAACGAGACTGGCTGAAAGTGAAAAACGGCAAAGGAGGCATGACTAGAGGATAAATGGAAGACTGGAGAAGATTGTATGATTATGGGAAAGACAGATACCACAGTATAGCAAAAGAAAAGAAACCTTTGGAGAAAATGGAAACCGTTGCTAGGACGTCAAGAATTCGGAGTATGCCTGTACTAATCAAACAAGGACAGGTAAATTTATAGGTGGATGGAATATATAAACTGACGGACAAAAATATATACCCCAAAAAATAAT
This sequence comes from Schistocerca cancellata, assembly GCF_023864275.1. Taxonomy (NCBI): domain Eukaryota; kingdom Metazoa; phylum Arthropoda; class Insecta; order Orthoptera; family Acrididae; genus Schistocerca; species Schistocerca cancellata. The sequence goes on along the minus strand of NC_064633.1, from coordinate 563,756,612 downwards.
CAGTGTAATGAAATTTCGGGGATACATTTGTCAAGGTAACATACACTCCTGGAAATTGAAATAAGAACACCGTGAACTCATTGTCCCAGGAAGGGGAAACTTTATTGACACATTCCTGGGGTCAGATACATCACATGATCACACTGACAGAACCACAGGCACATAGACACAGGCAACAGAGCATGCACAATGTCGGCACTAGTACAGTGTATACCCACCTCCCACAGCAATGCAGGCTGCTATTCTCCCATGGAGACGATCGTAGAGATGCTGGATGTAGTCCTGTGGAACGGCTTGCCATGCCATGTCCACCTGGCGCCTCAGTTGGACCAGCGTACGTGCAGGACGTGAAGACCGCGTGAGACGACGCTTCATCCAGTCCCAAACGTGCTCAATGGGGGACAGATCCGGAGATCTTGCTAGCCAGGGTAGTTGACTTACACCTTCTAGAGCACGTTGGGTGGCACGGGATACATGCGGACGTGCATTGTCCTGTTGGAACAGCAAGTTCCCTTGCCGGTCTAGGAATGGTAGAACGATGGGTTCGATGACGGTTTGGATGTACCGTGCACTATTCAGTGTCCCCTCGACGATCACCAGCGGTGTACGGCCAGTGTAGGAGATCGCTCCCCACACCATGATGCCGGGTGTTGGCCCTGTGTGCCTCGGTCGTATGCAGTCCTGATTGTGGCGCTCACCCGCACGGAGCCAAACACGCATACGACCATCATTGGCACCAAGGCAGAAGCGACTCTCATCGCTGAAGACGACACGTCTCCATTCGTCCCTCCATTCACGCCTGTCGCGACACCACTGGAGGCGGGCTGCACGATGTTGGGGCGTGAGCGGAAGACGGCCTAACGGTGTGCGGGACCGTAGCCCAGCTTCATGGAGACGGTTGCGAATGGTCCTCGCCGATACCCCAGGAGCAACAGTGTCCCTAATTTGCTGGGAAGTGGCGGTGCGGTCCCCTACGGCACTGCGTAGGATCCTACGGTCTTGGCGTGCATCCGTGCGTCGCTGCGGTCCGGTCCCAGGTCGACGGGCACGTGCACCTTCCGCCGACCACTGGCGACAACATCGATGTACTGTGGAGACCTCACGCCCCACGTGTTGAGCAATTCGGCGGTACGTCCACCCGGCCTCCCGCATGCCCACTATACGCCCTCGCTCAAAGTCCGTCAACTGCACATACGGTTCACGTCCACGCTGTCGCGGCATGCTACCAGTGTTAAAGACTGCGATGGAGCTCCGTATGCCACGGCAAACTGGCTGACACTGACGGCGGCGGTGCACAAATGCTGCGCAGCTAGCGCCATTCGACGGCCAACACCGCGGTTCCTGGTGTGTCCGCTGTGCCGTGCGTGTGATCATTGCTTGTACAGCCCTTTCGCAGTGTCCGGAGCAACTATGGTGGGTCTGACACACCGGTGTCAATGTGTTCTTTTTTCCATTTCCAGGAGTGTATTTAAGTGATTAACATTGAAACACAACAGGTTAATTTAAGCGGTAGATAAGCCATTGTAAATGTGAAATATTGATAGATTAATAAACGATATAACGGCCACAATGTTGAAAGCAGGCATGTTAACGTGCACGCATCTTGTTGCATTGGTGCTGGGAGTGAATTTGTGACGTGGAGTTTCATGCCTATAGCACTTGGTCGATCAGTACAGGGTCGGTTACTACTGTCTATGGGTCGACGGGCATGTGCACCTTCCGCCGACCACTGGCGACAACATCGATGTACTGTGGAGACCTCACGCCCCACGTGTTGAGCAATTCGGCGGTACGTCCACCCGGCCTTCCGCATGCCCACTAAACGCCCTCGCTCAAAGTCCGTCAACTGCACATACGGTTCACGCCCACGCTGTCGCGGCATGCTACCAGTGTTAAAGACTGCGATGGAGCTCCGTATGCCACGGCAAACTGGCTGACACTGACGGCGGCGGTGCACAAATGCTGCGCAGCTAGCGCCATTCGACGGCCAACACCGCGGTTCCTGGTGTGTCCGCTGTGCCGTGCGTGTGATCATTGCTTGTACAGCCTTCTCGCAGTGTCCGGAACAAGTATGGTGGGTCTGACACACCGGTGTCAATGCGTTCTTTTTTCCATTTCCAGGAGTGTATATTGGCTACTACTTCCTCTATATTGTATAGACCTTCTACACTCACGGAAAAAAAATCGCAACACCAAGGAGGACTTGTGCGATATAAACGAGAGTTGGTAGGGATGTTTCTACATTTGAAAGATGAAGTCTATTCAAACTTCGCGCCAGTCGCATTAGAGTGGTTGTAGTAGAACCATTATGAAGATGCAAATCACGTTCGCTTTAAACGGTCGTGAGCGTAAGTTTGAGATTGGAGGTGGTGAGTTGATGTTAGTCAAGAATGCCTTTAAAGCGAAAAGACTCCATTGCCAATACCACATAGAGTTTGAACAAGATCGTGTAATAGGGCTACGAGAAACCGGATGTTCCTTCTGCGATGTTGCAGACAGACTTGGCAGGAATGTTGCCACTGTGTATGATTGCTGGCGATGGTGATCACCGGAATATACTGTCGCAAGACTAGTGGGCTCCGGATGGTCACGTAGCATTACCGAAAGGGATGACCATCCTGTTTGGCGTGTGGCTCTGGCGCATCGTACTGCATCTGCAGCAAAAAACTTGGTAGCAATTGCCACCACAGTGACACAACGAAATGTTATAAATCATTTACATCAAGCACAGTTCCGAGCCAGGCGCCATTTAGCTCAAAATGGTTCAAATGGCTCTGAGCACTATGGGACTCAACACCTTAGGTCATAAGTCCCCTAGAACCTAGAACTACTTAAACCTAACTAACCTAAGGACGTCACACACACCCATGCCCGAGGCAGGATTCGAACCTGCGACCGTAGCATTCCCGCGGTTCCGGACTGCAGCGTCATTTAGCGCATTCCACTGATCCCAGACGACCACCATTTGCGACTTCAGTCGTGACAAGCGAGAGCTCATTGGAGGGCAGGGTGGAGGTCTGATGGGTTTTCTGATGGAAGCTGGTTCTGCCTCCTTGTCAGTGATATTCGAGTGTTGGTTAGAATGAGGGCTGTCCAGGGCCTACAACAAACCTCTCTGTGTGTTAGACACACTGGATCTACACCTGGAGTTATGGCGTGAGGTGACATTTACTATGACACCAGGAACACTCTCGTGGTTGTCCCACATCCCCAGCTCCCTTATACGTCAGTATGGTAATTCGATCTGTTGAGATGCCATTCATCAACAGCATTCCAGGGAGTGTTTTCCAACATGATGACGCTCGCTTTCGTTTCGCTTTTGCAGCCCGACATGGTGTACAGAGTGTCGACGTGTTGCCTTGACCTGCTCTCTCACCGTACCTGTCATCAGTCGCACACGCCGGGTCATCATCGGACGACGACTCCAGCGTCACCCATAGACAGTAGTAACCGACGCTGTACTGATCGACCAAGTGCTATAGGCATGAAACTCCACGTCACAAATTCACTCCCAGCACCAATGCAACATGATGCGTGCACGTTAACATGCCTGCTTTCAACATTGTGGCCGTTATATCGTTTATTAATCTATCAATATTTCACATTTACAATGGCTTATCTACCGCTTAAATTAACCTGTTGTGTTTCAATGTTAATCACTTAAATACACTCCTGGAAATGGAAAAAAGAACACATTGACACCGGTGTGTCAGACCCACCATAGTTGCTCCGGACACTGCGAAAGGGCTGTACAAGCAATGATCACACGCACGGCACAGCGGACACACCAGGAACCGCGGTGTTGGCCGTCGAATGGCGCTAGCTGCGCAGCATTTGTGCACCGCCGCCGTCAGTGTCAGCCAGTTTGCCGTGGCATACGGAGCTCCATCGCAGTCTTTAACACTGGTAGCATGCCGCGACAGCGTGGACGTGAACCGTATGTGCAGTTGACGGACTTTGAGCGAGGGCGTATAGTGGGCATGCGGGAGGCCGGGTGGACGTACCGCCGAATTGCTCAACACGTGGGGCGTGAGGTCTCCACAGTACATCGATGTTGTCGCCAGTGGTCGGCGGAAGGTGCACGGGCCCGTCGACCTGGGACCGGACCGCAGCGACGCACGGATGCACGCCAAGACTGTAGGATCCTACGCAGTGCCGTAGGGGACCGCACCGCCACTTCCCAGCAAATTAGGGACACTGTTGCTCCTGGGGTATCGGCGAGGACCATTCGCAACCGTCTCCATGAAGCTGGGCTACGGTCCCGCACACCGTTAGGCCGTCTTCCGCTCACGCCCCAAAATCGTGCTGCCCGCCTCCAGTGGTGTCGCGACAGGCGTGAATGGAGGGACGAATGGAGACGTGTCGTCTTCAGCGATGAGAGTCGCTTCTGCCTTGGTGCCAATGATGGTCGTATGCGTGTTTGGCGCCGTGCAGGTGAGCGCCACAATCAGGACTGCATACGACCGAGGCACACAGGGCCAACACCCGGCATCATGGTGTGGGGAGCGATCTCCTACACTGGCCGTACACCACTGGTGATCGTCGAGGGGACACTGAATAGTGCACGGTACATCCAAACCGTCATCGAACCCATCGTTCTACCATTCCTAGACCGGCAAGGGAACTTGCTGTTCCAACAGGACAATGCACGTCCGCTTGTATCCCGTGCCACCCAACGTGCTCTGGAAGGTGTAAGTCAACTACCCTGGCCAGCAAGATCTCCGGATCTGTCCCCCATTGAGCATGTTTGGGACTGGATGAAGCGTCGTCTCACGCGGTCTGCACGTCCAGCACGAACGCTGGTCCAACTGAGGCGCCAGGTGAAAATGGCATGGCAAGCCGTTCCACAGGACTACATCCAGCATCTCTACGATCGTCTCCATGGGAGAATAGCATTGCTGCGAAAGGTGGATATACACTGTACTATTGCCGACATTGTGCATGCTCTGTTGCCTGTGTCTATGTGCCTGTGGTTCTGTCAGTGTGATCATGTGATGTATCTGACCCCAGGAATGTGTCAATAAAGTTTCCCCTTTCCTGGCACAACGAATTCACGGTGTTCTTATTTCAATTTCCAGGAGTGTATGTTAAAAGGAGGACGAAGTAAATGAAGACAAAATGATATTATGGGAGCGACTTGACACAACACCCAAAGACCTACATGGAAACAAGGCCCTTGGAGTATATGACATTCCCTTTTAGTATTAGAGATCGTTGGGAGAACAAGCCATAACAAAACAATTCCACCAGATGTGGAAGATATACTCGTATTAGAAGGGCGAAATACCTTCCGACGCGAGAAAGTAGGTAATGCTTCCAATTTTATAGGATGCAGGTGCTGTCAGATGTAAAGACTTTCTCACTATTAGTTCAACAAGTCACGGCTGTGAACTGCTGTCACTAATTATTTACAGGAGACTGGAGAAAATGGTATAGGCTGATGTTGAGTAAGATTAGATTGTGTTCTGGAGAAATGTAGGAACAAGCAAGGCAAAACTGACCCTACCACTTATCTTAGAAGATAGGTTAAATGAACGCAAACTTAAGTTTATGGAATATTTAAATTTAGAGAAAGCTTTTGACTGAAATATTCTCTTAGAAACTCTGAACGTCACAAGGGTTGAATACATGGAACGTAAGTTTATCTACAACTTTGTCATAAACCGAAGTGCCATTGAATCGGACATGAAGGAAAAGCAATTGGAGTGATTCAGAGTTGTACCCTATTCCCGATGACATTCAATCTGTACATAGAGACAGCTGTGAAGGAAACCAAGGAGAAATATGTGAAGGCCATTAAAGTTGAGGGTCAATGAATTTAAACGTTACAGTTGTCGATAATATTGTCATTCAGTCAGAGTTGGCAAAGGACTTGGAAGAGTAGTTGAATTAAGTGGTTATCAGTTTCTAAGGAAATTACCAGATGATCATCAGCAAAACAACGGTCATTGGGTGTAGTCGAATCAGAAAGTAAGCGATTCTGTTGGAATCAGATCAGGAAATGAGGCACTAAAATTAGTAGAAGAGTTCTGCTAATGATGCAGCAAAATAAGTGATGATGGTCGAATCAGAAAGGATATAAAATGCAGCCTCGCAATTCCAAGAAATGCATTAACGAAAAAGCAACAAATTTATAATGAACAGTCAGGAAGTTTTTTCTGAATATACTTTTCTTGGATGTTGCCTAATACTGAAGTGAAAAGTGGGCAATAAACAGTTGAGAAGAAGAGAAGTGATTTTTGAAATGTGGTGCTGTAGAAGAATGATGAAATTTACATGTGTACATCGGATAACTAATGAACAAATGTGGAATCGAAATTATAGAAGAACAATGCTTCAGCACATTCAGAAGTTTCAAATGGTTGTACCTTGTAGCATCTATATGGAAATGAACACGCTTCACCACAACAGACTATCACGGACAGCTACGTCAAATCGATCTTGAGACTGAAGACCGTGAAAAATAGTAACAAATCAGCTCTTACTTGATGCTAGATTCCTCTTGTGTATAAATATGAGTAATCTGTCTGTGGAAAACACACAGTATCTAATGAATGAACAGTAATTACAGTTAAGAAAATGTTATGTTAACATAGAAAGGCAGTTAAACGGATATTTCAGAAAGCGCGAGCAAAAGTAAACGCAGTCTCACTCCTTCTCATAAAATATTTCATTGGGAAAAGAAATCACGCGAATGTTGTTTTCATGGTATGGAATAGGAAATCCATGCGAATGTTGTTTGTCAATGTTTATCAGCGATTTGTGACAGGTGTATGCTGAGAAAATCAGTTGCCAGGTGAAGCCATTAAGTAACAAGATGTCTGCCAATCGTCAAATGTCTTTCGATCTGACTAATTCTAATGAAGATTAACTGGCAATTATGAACGCATTCGAGGCATAGTCTGCTGAGCACAGCCAATCGTTTCGGAACGTTCATTTGGAAATGGTTCGGGAGCGAAATTGGAGGGGAAACACGTCAACACGCGACGCAGCTTAGTGCAGGAGGAAATTACCGAAGCGTTCGACGCCTACTGCGGCACGATTTCCGATGCTTGCTCCAGGTTGCCGAGGTTCTGTTAAGTTCACCATCAGGTGGAAAGTTTCCAGTTGATGATCTGAATACTTACATTTTAGGTTTTCTGCACAACAATCTTTCAAGCACTGAGTGTAGTTCTGTGGAAAGTTACAAAAAAAAAAAAACAATTTGATTATTATCACACTTGCAGTAACCTTCCAACAAAATCCTATAACCGGTTTCGGTTTTCTGCGACAGTGTTGGGTATATCCTTCAAATACGAATCACAGTAGTGTTTGCCATTGTTACGGCACTCAGAGGTACATGTCGAGCGATACCTATTGTCGACTAGTAGGAATCTGTGTTGTGAGGGGAGCTTCTTCGGGCCTGAATTCGAAATCGTCACCGCATAAATTTTGAATAAAAAATTATCAGCAACGGCGGCTGAAGACATCCAACATAAGAGGTCATCTTTAGTCTCCAAACAGACTTGTCAAAGAAGGCGGAGGAGTGGGCAGAGGCTCAGGATATTCTCTTGCCCTTGGGGTGAGACAATGACTCTAAAAGATGGAAGATCCGGCTATGATCAACGGCATGAGGATGCAGAAACCTGTGACTTACAGGCATACTATATATTGTAAGTAGGCTGTTTAGGTTTTTCTATATTGGTAACGCTACATAGTGCTCTGTATGAAAATCACTGGCTGTGCTGCGTGCAGTCTGTGGCTGGTTTGCATTGTTGTTGGCCATTGTAGTGTTGGGCAGTTGGCTGTTAACAGCGCGTAGCATTGCGCAGTTGGAGGCGAGCCGCCAGCAGTGGTGGAAGTGGGGAAGTGAGATGGCGGATTTTTGAGACTGGATAATCTGGAGGTGTGTCCATCAGAAACAGTACATTTGTAAGAATGGATGTCATGAACTGCTAAATATATATTATGACTATTAAGGTAAATATATTGTTTGTTCTCTATTAAAATCTTTCGTTTGCTAACTATGTCTATCAGTAGTTAGTGTCTTCAGTAGTTTGAATCTTTTAGTTAGCTGGCAGTAGTGGCGCTCGCTGTATTGCAGTAGTTCGAGTTACGAAGATTTTTGTGAGGTAAGTGATTTGTGAAACTTATAGGTTAATTTAGTCAGTGCCATTCTCTCGTAGGGATTACTGAAAGTCAGATTGCGTTGCGCTAAAAGAATACTGTGTGTCAGTTTAAGCACAATCATGTATAATTTTTCTAAGGGTATGTTTCAATGTATCCGTAGGACATGTGGCCAGTATTTGAAACAGCGTGATGATCTCTCCCCTGGCAAGAGATTCCGGACTGGTCCCAACTGGGAGGGGACTGCCACTAAGAACCTGACCAAGAGAAAATGATTGAATAACCAACAAGTTGGGGCGTAGAATGGCAGAAGTTTTGAAGTAGTAGGGAGGCCAGAAAATCTGAAAAGTGAAATTATAAGGCTCACTCTAGATATTGTGGGGGTGAATGAAGTGAATTAGAAAGAAAACAAAGGTTTCTAGTGAGATGAGTGTAAAGTAATATCAAGAACAGCAGAAAAAGGTACAACCTAGGATTCGTTATGATTCGGAATGTAGAATTGACAGTGAGTTAATGTGATCAGTTAAGCGGTAGGGTTGTTCCCATTAGACTCAAAAGCAAATCAACACTGACGACATTAATTCTGGTACACATGCCGACGCCGCTAGCTGAAGATTAAGAGGTAGGGAAAGTGTATGAGGATATTGACATGGTAACTCTGTACGTAAAGGTAAATCAAAATTTAATAATGTTTGCGAACTGGAATGTGGTTGTAGAGTAAGGAATGGAAGAAAGGGCTACTGGAGAATATGGGCTATTTGGTAGGAGTTAGAAAGGAGAAATACTATCTGAGGTCTGTAATAAATTTCAGATTCTTATAGCGAATTCTCTGTTCAATAATCACAAGATGTATATTTAAAAAAAGACCGGAGACACAGGAAGATAACAGGCCGATTACATCATGGTCAGGCAGAGGTTCCGAAATCAGATATTGGGTTGTAAGGCATACCCAGGAGCAATTTAGTAATGAGGAATGGTAGGCTGAAGTTAAGAGACAAGTCAGGAAGAATCAGTGCGCAAAAGAAGTGGGATATATAAATACTAAGGAATGAAGAGATACTTTTGAAGTTGTCTGAGACTGTAGATATGCGATAATGAATAGCTCAGAAGGAAATTCAGTTGAATAGGAGCAATGTGAGCAATCACAGAAGCTGGATGGGAGTACGTGGTTACAGGGAAGGTAACTGCGGAGTAACCATGGACAACGGAAGAAACACTTCAGTTGAACGACGAAGAGTGGAAGTACAATAATGTCCGGGAGAATTCAGGAATACAGAAATAGAAGTCACTTACGAATGAAATAAATAGGAAGTACAGGTAAGGTGAAATGGTTGCATGAGAAACGTAAAGAAACAGAAAATAAGTGACTGTCGGAAGGACTGATTCCGCATATAGAAGAGTCAAAGCAACATATGGTGAAATTTAAAGCAAGGGTGGTATTATTAAGAATGAAATGACAGTTCCGTTGTTAACCGCAGAGGACAGAATGGGTAAGAGGAATAAACACATAGAGGGCCTCTATGAGGGAGAGGACTTGTCTGATCGCGTGATAGAAGGAAAACCAGGAGTCGATAGGGGAGAGACAGGGAATCCAGTATTAGAATTTGAAACTAAAAGAACACCGGAAGCCAGGAGGTATAAATAATATTCCACAGGAATTTCTAAAATCATTGGGAGAAGCGGCAACAAATAAATTATTACCGTTGATGTGTATAATGTAAAGAAATTGAAACCTACCATCATACTTCCGGAAAAATATTATCCACACAATTTCGAAGATAGCAACTGCGGACAAATGGGGGAATTATCGCACAATCAGCTTAATAGCTCATGCATCCAAGTTGCTGACAACAATAGTATACAAGAGAATGGAAAACACAATTGGGAATTAGTTAGATGACGATCAGTTTGGCTTCGGGAAACATAAAGGCAGAAAAGTGTAAATTATGATGTTGCAGTTGACAATGGAAGGATGACCGCAGAACAATCAAGACTCATTCATAAGATTTGTCGACCAGGAAAAGAGGTTAGAAAATACAAAATGGTGGAAGATGCTCCTAATTCTGACACAATAGTGGTAAATTATATGGAAAGACGGTACGTACAAGAACCAAGACGAAATAATAAGAGTAGAAGACCGAAGGGCAATCCTACCATTCAATCTGTACATTGAAGAAGCAATGTCGTATATACGAGTTTCTAGAGTGGGGCTGAAATTCAAGGTGAAAAGAAGTCAGTAATAAGATTTGCTTATGACATTGCTGTCCTCAGTGATAGTGAAGAAGAGTTACAGGTTGTGTTAAATGGAATGAAGAGTCTAATGAGTACAGATTACTGTCTGAGAGTAAATTGAAGATAGACGAAAATAATGAGAAGTGACAGGAATGAAGACAGCGAAAAACTTTACCTCAAAATTGATGATCACGAAGTAGATGAAGTAAAGGAGTTCGCCTACCTAGGGAGCAAAATAACCCATGGAAGACGGAGCAAGGAGAACATAAGTAGCAGACTAGCACTGGCAAAAAGTGTATGTGTGCTCGAGAGAAGAAATTTTTGTGAACGTACAGTTGAAGACAAGCATTTTATGATAGTGAGACATGAACTGTGAGAGAACCAGAACAGAAGAGAATAGACGCATTTCAGATATTTTGCTACAGAAGAATGCTGAAAATGTGGTAGACTAATTCCTTACTTGGTCAGGTAAGGAATTAGAATGTGCTCCGCATAATAGGCTAGAAAAGGAATGTATGGAAAACACTGACAAGAAAAGGGCTAAGATGACAGGACATCTGTTACAATATCAGGGAATAACTTCCAAGGTGCTAGAGGGAGCTGTAGAGGTTATAAACTATAGAGGAAGACAGTGATTGAAATGCACCCAGCAAGTAAATGTCGATGCTTGTTGAAAGTGTTACTCTGAAATGAAAAGGTGGCACAGGAGAGGAATTCGTGGCGGACCGCATCAAACCCATCAGAAGACCGATAATTTAAAAAAAAAATGCTGTGAGCACCTCTTGACCAATTCCTCAGGAGTTTAGACTGTGAAATCGGAATGCATATGCGTACTTGTGATGGTAAATTACTTATGTCGTAGCTGTATGCGTTCGAAGAGGAAGAAACGATGAACTTCGACGTGATCATTATGTAATTTTAATTTCTTTTATTTTTTGGTTTTAGAACCCATAACGAAGTGTACAGGGTTGTGTTCAGAAGCTCACAAAGACAAGTGGCTTTCGAGAGAAAGCGAACATGGCAAGGCGCCTCATACTGCAGTTTACCAGTGACTACGAGAAGCGTTTCAGTAACTAATTCAACGCACTTTTTTTCTAAAAGCAGGTTGGCTTTATTAATATTCCAGTGCATCAAATTATTTCCTACTCTTTTGGCTACAAAGCCCAATTTCCTAACATAATCCCTTTCAATCTGTCGCTCTTACGCTACTTTACTGGGAGGGCTTGGATGTCAGGATAGTTCCACTCTGCTGGTCGACGACAGAATCAAAGACGTGCTGCATCAATAATCTCCCCACCATTCATGTCCTGCTTCCCCGTGGCTGCATCCTTCATTGGGCCAAACAGATGGAAGTCTTAAGGTGTGAGATCTGGGTTGTAGGATGGACGAGGAAGAACAGTCCAATGGAGTTTTGTGATCTCCTCTTGGATGCGCAGAGTTGTGTGAGGCCTTGCCTTGTCACGGAGAAGTTCTTTAGCATTATTGTGGCGACGGATACACTGAAGTAGTTTCTTCAGTTTCTTGAGGGTAGCACTTCAGAGTTGTTCGTTGCACCATTAGGGAGCTTACATAAACACAATGACTCCTTCAGAGTCCCAAAAGAGACCGTCACCACGGCATTACAGGCTGAAGATGCGGCACTGAACTTTTTCTTCAGAGGAAAGGTAGTGTGGCACGATTCCATGGACTGTCGTTTGTTTCCGTCATCGTCTGTGACGATGTTCACAAAACACCGTCAGAATCAGCTTCTTAATCCGCAAGACATTCCGCTCAGATGATCCTCCGTCTTCTGTTAGCCGGTGACGAACCCAGCGGGCACACAGCTTTGAGAACCCCAACAGTTGCACGCATGCGTCAGCACTACCAACAGAGGTGTCTGTCTAGTTGAGCGGCGTGCTGTTTGATTGTCATCCGTAGAACACATTGAACAAGAGTGTCCGCACGTTCCTCGCAGCTGTGTGCTGCCTGTCGGTACACGGAAGATTGGACAGGTCTGTGCGACCATGTTGCGATGTTAACAGACTCATAACTCGACGACTCACCATGCTTTTGTTCACTTTGTATCCATTCTGCAAGCGCCTATGAATATTTGCCAAACTCCGTTTTTCCGCCAAAAGAAACTCAATGACAATTCTCTGCTTGGGAAGCACTTCCGTTACAGACGCCACTTTGAAGGCGCCACCGCCCATCGGAACTTCGTGCAACTACAGTGGCTGAAGCGGGAATATTTCACGATAACCCCCCCCCCCCCCCCTCCAATAAATTCCGCTTTCTTTCAATCGAAAATTGGTACAGGAAAAAAGTATTGCGCTACTTCTTGAACGCCCATAGTACATTTCTACAAATCTCTAGCTAAGGTAGCAGGCTGCACAAAAAGAACACACTATATCCTGTTTGAACCATCCAGGTAGTAGCACAAGAACGATTTAGGAGCTACCTCAATGAGAAAAATTAACTCTGATTTCTAAATCCTACATTAAGAACTAGCAACCAGAGTGTTTACCAGAACTTCTTCATTAACACCGCCCCATGATGCATTAGGTGGGGAGTAAAATGCATTACATATAGCTCTTCGTTTTGAGGCATATGAACACACTTCATGGAAAGATATTCTTCATGATAAGCGACATATACACACCTCGTGGAAAGCACTCTTCATATGGACCCATCTGGTAATGCCCCAGTGCAATTCAAGCTGAACGCTCAAGGCTGTGCTTGTTGCTGTGAGACACCCAGGTTTATCTCACAACCACTGTGCTTTGTCGAGTCGTATGGACGCAACGTACAGAAATTACTCTTCATAATGAGCCACCAGAAATGTTTAATTAACATTCCATTTTTATTTGAGTGTGCTGCACACAAGCCATGAATCGCACTCCGTAGCTTACGCCATTTGGGCACTCCTTGTCTGTAAATTGATGCTTGTTAAGCTGTTCGAGTAAGCTTCAGATGAAGTGCCCGTCATGCCGTAGGGATACTACTACTGAAAAGGGTACGACATTGTTTATCTTACCCATTAGTTTGGAGATTTGATAAGATATCAGATTGTAAGTTTTTGTCGATAGCAAGTTAAGACCGTCTGATTATTCGGTTTATTCGTGGAGGGTGTTACTAATTACACAGCAACTGAGTAAGCAAATCGGTATCGTCATTGTTTGTCTGCAATATCCATTGGCAGAACATATTTTTGGTACATTTGGGACGAAACTGCTGAGGTCATCGGTCCCTAGGCCTACACACTACTTAATCTAAGTTAAACTAACTTACGCAATGGACAACACACACCCATGCCCGAGGGAGAACTCGAACCTCTGACGGGGGAAGCACGGACGTGCAAGGTTCCTCAGACAGCGTGGCTACCCCGCGCGGTGACGTATTTTTACTCGAACAGTTACAGTGGTTACTGTGGATTGTCTTTACGTGAAACACTTATTTGGGAAAGCGATACAGCAATGACAAACTTTAATGTGAAAAAGGAATAAATTTAACTGCTTAATACGGTCTTGGTTTGGGGCTAAGTTCTGTTAGGAAGTGTGTTACTTAATAAGTCAATACACGAAGTGATACGGTATGTGCTGTTATCCTTTGAAAGCAACATTTTTCCACTTACATTTTAGAACGTAAATATTTGTAAAGAGCCTCGTTTTCCTTCTTGCCGTTTTTGTGAACACGTTCAGGTACATTTAGCACTTTTAATCATCAGTTATCGAAACCCGACCACCACAAACTACACTGTTGAAATGAAACAAGAAGAAATATGTAGGGCCAAATGCTATTCCATCAATGTACTCATCATGGAGAAGGTCTTCGTACTGGGGTATGCATGCATTTTTGCCAACAGTACTTTTCATGTGGGGTCATCGGAACTCTACCCATGTTTGAAGTAAATACGTCTGAACGTACCACTTGTTCGTCCTAGACCACCATATTTGGAGGTGAAATGATGTATGTACAGACTATATAGTTATTCCTGTCCAGCAAGTTTATCGATGGTCACTGGAACGAGCACCGAGGTGTTCCAAGCTAAAAAGGCTCGAGAATGCGGAGGCGGAACAGTCCTATGACAAAAGCACTTGCACGGACAAAACACGGAAAGTGTTACAGCATCAACATATTGACATAACGCTGCCAATCTGATATTCTGGTATTTACATAACTGTGGGATATGCAGATGAAAATTTCATCTTATGAATTACCTCGAAGAAAACGGTCTATTGACACACAGTCAACATGGATTTAGAAAGCATCGTTCCTGTGAAACACTAGCTCTTTGTTCACATAAAGTGTTGTGTGCTATTGACAAGGGATTGTAGATCGATTCCGTATTTCTTGATTTCCGGAAGGCTTTTGACACTGTACCACACAATCGGCTCGTAGGGAAATAGCGTGCTTATGGAATATCGTCTCACTTATGTGACTGGATTTGTGATTTCCTGTCATAGAGGTCACAGTTTGTAGTAACTGACGTACAGTCATCGAATGAAACAGAAGTGATTTCTGGAGATTTGGGAGACAATCTGAGCAGCCATCTTCGGTTGTTTGCAGATGACGCTATCGTTTATCGAATAATAAAGTCATCAGAATATAAAAAATTGCAAAACGATTTAGAAAAGATATCTGAATGGTGCGAAAAGTTGCAGTTGACCCTAAATAACGAAAACAGTGAGGTCACCCACATGAGTGCTAAAAAGAACTCGTTAAAGTTCGGCTACACGATAATTCATCTAACCTAAAAGCCGTAAATTCAACTAAATACCTAGATATTACAATTACGAACAAATTAAATTGGATGGAACACACAGAAAATGTTATTGGATAGGCTAACCAAAGACTGCGTTTTATTGGCAGGACACTTAGAAAATATAACAGACCTACTAAGGAGACTACCTACACTACGCTTGTCCGTCCTCTTTTAGAATACTGCTACGCCGTGTGGGATCCTTACCAGGTGGGACTGACGGAGTACATCGAAAAAGTTCAAAGAAAGGCAGCACGTTTTGTATTATCGCGAAATATGGGAGAGAGTGTCACAGAAATGACACAGGATTTGAGCTGGACAACATTAAAAGAAAGGCGTTTTTCGTTGCGACGACATCTTCTCACGAAATTACAATTACCAACTTTCTCCTCCGAACGCGAAAATATTTTGTTGACACCGACCTAGGAACGATCACCACGATAAAAAAAAAGGGAAATCAGAGCTCGTACTCAAAGGTGTAGGTGTTCATTTTTTCGGCACTCTATGCGAGATTGAAATAATAGAGAATTTTGATGGTGGTTCGATGAACCCTCTGCCAGGTACTTAATTGTGATTTGTAGAATATCCATGTAGATGTAGATGTAAAACTTTAGAACTTTATATCAGCTTTTTTCTGTTACGTTCAGTACAGAGAAAATCTGACATTACGGATGAAATATGTGAGTATATTACGTGTATTAGCTAAAGTTTAGACGTGCTGGTCGCACTGAAACATACGCAGAACCTTTGCACTCGCGACGTGCTTCAAGAAATGTCGCATCATTGGCCTGTGCCACGTGAGTGCACAGTCACCTGTTTGAAATGCAGACCTTACAGGTGGATCGTAGCGAAACAAATCCACAACAAGTGGTGACGAGATGGCCTCGGGACAACAGTGTGGCAGCAAGAGAAGATTCGAATCGTTTCAGAAGGAAAACATCACAGCTCTTTCTAATGACGGATGAACTTTAAAGAACCTGAGCAGAAGCTACAGGCCGCAGGTCAGTACGAAGCCCCGGGAAAAAGGTTACGGGAAGCTGCATTGAAGTTTCGAGCTGCTTTGCGTTCTTTACGGCTTGCATCATATCAAAGAAAACGAAGATTTGTATGATGTAGAGCCATAAACAACTCAGGAATTGGATCATCGCAGAAGACGCATTTCTCGATGCACATACCTCTCCAACTCCTAGACTCATGATGCGGGTAGTTACTGGACGTCATAACAGGACAGAATTTGTTGAAATGGGCCTAAGTACGTGCCAACAAATGTTGGGAATAATCAACCCTCTCGTCATACCGTTCACGAACGGGGTGTCGAATGGCATACTTCAGCAGGATAATGCTGGATCCTACACTGCAGATTGTATACAAACCACTTTAGAGAGAGCGATTTCTTGACTGACTTGCATGAACTCCAGGTGTCACCCAAACAGCATGTGCAGGCTGCTATGGGAAGACTTATACCTCACAGCAGCCTCCAGGCAGAAACCTCCACGAACTGTCACAGCATCTGTTTAAGGTTTGGCCATAAATCTCTCAAGATGACGTTAAGAGACTCTTTGTTTCCGCACCACAACGAATAAAAGAGTTTAATGATACCTAACAATTATACCGATGATGGACATTATCTCGAAATGGAGTGAAGGTTTAATGATTTATCACAGTACTTGTTTTGTGATGATCATCTCCACAAAGTATGATAAATATCGCACTGGTATTTCATGGTGTAATTGCTTACACTTCCAGCTGTAGACCAATACTGACGACGTCAGACACGCGCAGACTAATGGAACACGTTCCGTGTTAGCGTATTGTTACCGTTCAAGTGAACGAATCTTTTCGCAGGCATCAACACTCTTGTGAAACTAAACTCACTGTGTCTCTCCACTAGATCAAGAAGGCAGTAAATAAGAGCGCCAAGCCTGGTGCGGTTCTCTTTGATTTCTGGATAACATTAGATACATTTCTGCACTATAACCTGGAGAAAAAACACGTCTGCACAATAATGTACCAATAAAATTTGCAGACCAGCATACAGTTAGTTTCAGATCTACGGTCACCATCAGATCCTCAAAAAGCAATGGCACACTGAAGGCGTACTATTATAAATTACGACTACCACAACACATCACCAGTACCGCTACTTTTCTTCAAATATCTGTAGAGGCGAAACATGCTAGTTGTTCAAGTAATCCAAACTGTGCACAAGTATATGACTTCTTCTGTTGCTTTAGATGTCGAAGTCAGCGATCTCCTCCAAAGGTCAATGCGACCTCACGTCACGATATCACACCGCACTTCCGAATGTATTGGGGACGATATGCAAAACGGCATACGTGGTGCTCAACTGGGAGAAATCATCAGATGGATACGCCAGAGGGCGTGGTTACTGCTTACATTGTGTGTAAGTGATCCAGTGCAAAAAGCAGGACGCTCCGTGAGGCTGTTTTCAGGTTACGCTGTTGGACATAGAAACATCACATTGCCAGTTAATTGCAGAGGAAAACAGAGAGACCTGTGGAGAACCACTCGTTCGTGCAATGACTGTCGCTTCACCCACACCTTGAATATCTGTTACTTGCTGCGTATTAATAGTCGGACAGGTCCATTATTGGAGCAAATACACTGTCGGCATACCTTGCGGGACTAGCACACCTGGAGAAAGGACATGGTGGAGAAATGGAGCAGCCACAGCCAGGGGGATTGTTTCCAAAATGAACTACCACTCTGCAGCGTAGTGTGCGCTGACCTATAACTTCGTGGCAGTTTAAAACTTTATGCTGGACCAAAACTCTAACCAGAGATGTTTGCCTTTCACGGACAAATGCTATATCAGCTAGCTATTAAAGCCAGTGTGGTGTAAACTGCAGTGTGTGAGATGCTAGAAGGAGTCATTTTTGCCGAAATAAAAACATAAAAGATAGGTCAACCACTCAGAACTTGTGACCGTCGGATAGGCCGTTGATCGTGGCCATGACACGTAGGAATATTTGTTTAAATTCGAGTAACAGGGACTGTGACTGGCTCATAATATTTACTTCAGTAGAAAGAGCGTTTTCCCACTTGTGTTCATGAGCAAGGTTTTTGGTTGGCCCGAGTTGGAAACATATCATGTAGTAAGAGAGATGTTGTGCCTTTATTCCAGAACCATGCAATTATCGGTTAACGATGATTAAGTCCACTAAAGGAGGAATTTCTGAAATTTGCTTATAAAAAGCATTGTTGGTCGGAAATCGCAGGGTCTGCTGGAGTTTGCCGGCGAGATTACTACGCTGGCTGTGCCAACCTAGTCTGTAAAAATAAAGGTAGAAAACAGTTGCGTCAGAGAAATTGTGAAGAGTGCCATTTACAGGGAGAGATCAACGGAGGGAAATGTCTCAAAGCTGTACTCAGAATTTCCAGCCATTACTGTCACCATCTTCCACATTCACCCCATTTAAGAGTGGTAAGCATGAGCTGGTGATGCTATCAGTGAGTCGAGAGGGACTTGAGGTTAGTTAACATATGAGTGTTTAACTGCACAGTTTTAAACGTTTGCAATCAGGTAGCTAATACCATTATGCACACTGGCGAAATTGTTGGGAGTCCACACTTGCTTTTTCGGGATTCTTTCCATAGATCACTAACCACTCTTGCAGACATTGGCCGCATTCAGGGGAAAGTTTTATTTTATGCTTTCATGTGTCCACCCACCAGTGCCGAGGCTATAGTTCATGATAATAACACTATGTTCACTTGACAATTGTTCATGTTTCACTCAGTGAATAAATGTTTTACTCTGATGAAACTATAGTTAAAAAGGGAGTGAGAAAGAGTTCCAGCCTATTTTCAATGACACTCACTCTGTACATTTGATAGGTAGTAAAGGAATCGAAGAAGAAGTGAGACAAAGGAATTCAATTTCAGGGAGAAGTAATCACAGTTCGGAGGTTTACCAAGCAGATTGTTATTTTATCTGAGACAACAGAGGACTGGCAAGAGCAGCTGAATGGAATGGACAGTGACTTACAAAAAAGGTAATAAGATGAGCATCAAAAGTGAAACATGGGAAGTTGAACGTAGCCGAATTAGATCAGGTGATAATATGGGGACTAGATAAGGAAATGAGACACTAAAAGTAGTAGATGAGTAATGACTTTTGGGCTGGAAAATAACTAATGAAGGCTGCAGCAGTGAGAATATAAAATACAGACTAGTCATAGTAGTGAAAACATATCGAAAATTGAGGAATTTGTTACTACCGAATGTAAATTTAGGTGCTAGGAAGTTTTTTAGTGTATTCTGTCTGGAGTGTAGCCTTGTACGGAAGCGATAAATGGACGGTAAGCAAATAAAACAAGAACTGAACAGAACCTTTTCAAACGTGGTGGAACAGAAGAATGCAGAATACTGTATAGGTTTAGCGCGTAACTTATAGAGAGGTACTGGACTGGACTGAGTACAAACGAAGTTTAAAGTACCAGTTAACTTAAGGGAAAGACATGTCCATAGTTCACTATCTGAGACATCAGGGAATGTGCTACGGGAAAGCACTGTGTGTAAGGAGGGTGGGTAATATTGTGCAGGAAGTGATAAATACAGCAGGCATTTTAAAATGGATGTAGGTTGCAGTGGTTACTGGACAGGATAGAGTAACGTGGAGAGCTGAATCAAACCTACATTCGGAACGGAACAATATTAACCTGCAAGGTGGAGTTATAATGAATATGTTGTGAACCATGAGTCTCAGCGGCGATGGACACCCTCAAGGTAATCGCTTCCTTTCTTTCTGTTGTGTACTGCAGTGGCGGCCCCAATCCGGTGCATTTAACCTTTCCCGCTCTTCAGCTGGAAGCAGCATCAGCGGCAGAGAAGAGGAGAAGCCGTCTCCGTCGGCAGCCCCTCCGCCGCCGCTGCCCCTGACGTCTGCAACCCGCGCTGCGCTGCGCTGCCAGAGCTCTGATTTCCGCCGACGATCCCGCCTCGCCGTCCGGTGCACTGCTCGCTTCATTAAGCTCCAATATTTGCCCAACAGGCACGGCTGGCTCGCTAATATCTGCCGACGATATTGCACCCTGTCCGCACTGCTAATTACTTCTTAAGGAAACGAGGGGGCTCTTCCTAAGAACTGACGCATCGACAGCAAGGGGTGCTCCATCGATGTTCTATACGAATTGGTATGGTACGCGACGGTGTGTGCGTGTGACACAGCCAAACATACCGGCTGTTAGTGTCAGTAGTGTCTCGTAAGTATACATGTTGGATGTTCACAAATTTTTTAACTGAGATAAACTTGAAACTATGAACAGCATCTGCTGTATAACAGTTATGATTATGGAACACATTTATATAATTGCAGCCATTGTCAATAATATTAATTCACTAAACTCCCGCTTATACGGTCCTAAGTAGTCCGGCCGCTCAGTAATCCGGCACACTTCTTGCTTCTATTCGTTCAACCTGAAATGACACCTACAATAATGAAATTCCGTCTGCAACAGTGTTGTTAGTTAGCTATAATGTTCAACATTCCTGTACACTTTGAAATTGTGCCTTTTCTTACGGATCAATATCGTGGATTCTAAAGGGAAACACGCTATGCTAGACCTCAAGAAGAAACTCTACCATCTATATTAGATGTAAACTGAACTGAGGTTCTTCACAGATAACCATTGTTGCTCGCAACGGCGTTGGACGAGGAAAACTATTTATGACCAAACTTCAGCAGAAAAGGGGTAAACATACGCTTACAGGAAAGTTATGGTGAAACTGATGAAGTAGAGGACAAATGAGAACAAGAGGATTTCTCAAACTGCTGGTCAGAAGCTGGAGACGTCTTCCTGGGGTACATTATGCAACAATCGGAAACATGGCAGGACGTATAAAATGCTTGTAAAGCCTTTGTGTGATAAAGCATGCTACCGTCGCGTATCGTTATGGTGACAACCAAAACTTTGGGACATGTTTCATGGTGATGGTCGAATGATAATAATATGCTTGTACACACTCAATGCCTAAGTTTTATGTAAAAATGAATGTATCTTTTGATTTGATAAACTATAATCCCTATGTGTTTATACTAAATTTTATACACTCTCAACAATCCGGCACTACCGCTAATCCGGCACCCATATTTGCGAGGAATGGCCGGTTTAGCAAGAGTCTAGTGTAATAGTAATAATAACCTAACAGGTATGTCTGAACTAATTTTACAACTGTATATAGTGAGGAGTGTGCTACCATCTAACGGACGTTATGCCAACTGCGAAACAAACGAAGATCACGTCTGCCGCAGTGTGCTACCACCTAGTGGCACGTACTTAAACTTGTACTTGAGTGGTAAGACGTAGCTGTGCACGCAACGAACCGTGCACATTGTTAATCAAATCCGTATATATTTGACCCATAAGGTAATTACGTCATGCTAGCTGCACATGCCCAAAACCTCCTTAAGACGTTTCAAGACGTGTTCGTGACCCTGATGCCAAGATTCGTGGAGTATAGAGGAGCCGCAGTACAGTACATTTAAGGGCCGTATATTTAAGATTACTACACATATATTACGCTTAACAACATGTAAAGAAAAATAACCAATAAATCCGCAAGGTTTCAAAAATTAGGGTGTCCACGCTCTTTTCTGCTCTGACACAGCATCCGCTACTGGTTAGTGTCATATGTCCAATTGTTTCCTTTTGTGGCTGCTGCTGCTTTGCCATAAACGATTACCTTCTTTTACTGTGTTATGGTCATACGTACACTCCTGACAATCAGATTTAGCAACAGGCCTGAAGTATGGCCAAATTTCTCAGTCCTGTAAATAAGTCGCTCAGCTTTTGTTTTCATATAGTTACATTCAGGAATTTGCAGCGACATAATTTACATTAAGTGCAATAGTAAGAAATATGATTAGGTTGTAAAATGTGTGTATAAGTTGCAGAATATCTGGCGGATTAAATATACGCATCTTGTGTTTACACATGACCTGCCATTGGGTGGCTTGGGATAATTATGTAGACTCGAAACCACAGTGTTATTGCACGTCCCTAAAACTTGAGAAGCCACCTCAACAATATGCACATTTGCAGTCGTGGGACGACCTGAATCAGACATGTAGGGTACGGAAATAAAATAATAATAAAAACGAAAAAACAGAAATAGACCAAACCCTTAGATGCTTCCCTAGCAAGAAACTGGCAATATTTTCCTCCTCCAGATGAAGAGAACACGATTTTCTGTCGTTATATGTAAAATAAACTGAAATGAAAAGAGTGTAAGGCTCTACATTCCAGGTGACACACACACACACACACACACACACACACACACATACACATACACATTGCGGTGGTTGGTCTCTGGGGGTTATTTTGATCTTTGGACGCATTTAGAATGAAACAGTAAGCTATATGATTCAATCTTTGAAAACTCTTTTGAGCAATAATTGTACCTCCTATTTGCAAACTGAATGAAACTTGTTATTATATGTTCACAAGAATCACAATAATCAGGTGTAAGAAATGACATAATTGTTCAGTAGGAATTAGACCAATCGCAGATCGCGTCTTCCTGCTTCAACACTGTATTCCGAATAGAACCAGTATCTTTAAATACGAATCTAGATTCAGTCTTGCTACCACTATAAAAAGTGGAAACTGAAGTAGGACTTTTCACTGCCGGCCTGCTTTTCGAACAATTGTATGTTCATCAGCACTCACAGCCTGATACACTTGCCAGTCGGTAGGCGATTGCGATTTCATATTTCTTAAATAGATTCACATTAATACTCAGTGAGATAATATTTTTAGGTGTCTGGATTAAATACTATACGTCTTGCTATCACTTATGTGATGTGTCCTTCCGACGACCGACCTTTAATTCGTGCACTTCAGACTATTCAGCACATTCATTTAACTTCGTAATTTCCATACTTTCCCACTGCTGCCCGACGAAATGTACATTACAGAAAATAATCATAATTCTGCTGTTTACACTTTACTCACATCACCATAGTCTGTAGAGTAAAACGAGTGACAAGAGTTTCTTGCTTGTGCTGAAGCTTCCCTTTGCTACTCCGACACAGTTCTCATGGTATCGCGAGCCGCACGTATCGTACTGAATTGAATCTAGTCACAAAATAGACTACCCTCTGTTCACATCAGGGTCTGCCACGAAATCCACACCCATTAAGATCGAAGTTTGTTTGTTCAAGGTTCATTTCAGAATCAGAAAACTTAGGTGAAATATTCCTGTCCTGGCATAAATATTTTGTATCTTTGAAGAGTAATCAGTATTTCTGCCACTTGCTTCTTAATTCCACCTCTGTGCTTAGTTCTCTGATCGTGTTCCTCGGGAGACGGTAATACACCTATTACTGCCACCAAACCTTCTCCTTTCGTCTTTCATAGTTGGCTGATGAAGGTGGTCACTGAAAGTTTGCTGCGCTCTTTCGAAATCAGCTTCTCTTCAGGAAAATTCCCGTTACTCTGGAACCTCCTAGAGCATTTGGCACTGTAGCTTATTTTCCCTGGGCGTCCATCAAGAGAGAACCAAATCGTGGTTGCGGTATCACCTGGTGTGTATCGCTGAATACCCACTGATAGCACACTTGCCTCTAGAAGGGGTACAGTGGCTTAGAAACTGCCGTACATTGTGGCTGGAGTGCATGTGTTGTAAGACTGACGAGGCATGTGTCACACAACATTTCATTTAGAATCACTGACTTGTTTTGGTAGTTATTTGGTCGTGTAACAAAAGCACTACAGGTCCCACTGACAACCATTTCGAAGGATTTTTAATGTACCTCGATACTGTATATTCTGTCGTATGGACAGAGAATCCTGTCAGCAAACCTATTTGAGCCCGATTATTTTGCGCATAATGACTAGAGTAAAGAATTTTCCTGTAGCGTTGTGCTAGGTACCGCTGTCAAATTCTGTCCCCTTTCTTTAATCGTAACGTTAACAAATCCCCTTTTCCCTTTAATAAAAACAACTCGAGGGGAAAAATGCTTAAGGTGCAAGAACAGTCTCATAGACGTTGAATATCCTTTCAACTTTGTCCAATTAGTCTGGAAGCGCTGATTCAAACAGGTCGTTAATTCAGGTAGCATTTTCCTTGTCAACACAGAAGCACTCCCACAGGTACTCTTAGGACAACCATTTTATCTGTATTGTTGACATTATTTTTTTATAAGACTCTGTGTATTGAACACTCGGCGCATAGGAAGTGGTCCCGTATCAGAAAATATAGATCTAAGAACTCAGGCACTACAAGAAATAAGACAAAAGGCGCAATTCGAATATATTCCCAAAACTGCTACAACATAGTTGTACACGAAGCCTTGGCTAACTGAGCTGACGGACATAGGACAGCGTAAGTGAGCTAGAAAGGACTACCAGGCTGCAACCATCTAAGTAGCCGAATTCGAAGAATACACATGAGATCTGAAGACCGACATGTGAGATAAGCCGTACTCAGTACTCACAGAAAATCGAAACTCCAGTCATTCTGTCAAGAATAACAACTGAAAATTGTTGGATGAGCCGCGGATGGAGACAGTCAGTAGAATGCTCAGTGACAATAATCATGTCGATGTTTCCCAATAAGAGTACAAATTGTCCCGTACTACTGAAGGATTCATTGTAATCATGCAGAGTACCTGCCACTTCTAAATTGTCACAAGTCATAATAACCAAAAAGTCATGAAGTTCTGGATGATCCTGAAAGCAGTAGATCAATCTGCCTGATTAATACACTTGCAAAGCCGCAGGAGAGACTTCTCCGTGATAGAGCACACGGAACTTCGTGGAATTGTATTTTAGCTTCATTGAAAAAGACCATCGAAGCAACAGAAACATGTAACAAAAGATTCTCAGCCACAGTATTACATGACATTTTGGGGGTATTTGATAATTATGGTGGCCCGCGTCGTTTCTCCCATACACAACAACTGGAAATATTCCAGCGTCTATACCACTGGTCTTCGATTATTGTAGGAGTAGAGTTGTAAGTTGCCCAAATGGGTCTATCTCGCGTCAGTATTTTGGAATTTTATAGTCGAATCTCTCTTGCTCCAACTAGACGAAAACATTCTCATCGATGGGGCTATGATACACGAGAGCTCAGCATTTGGCAAACAAGGAACTGTGGCAGATGCAGTAGTGATGCATGGAAAATATATTACCTCTAGCCCCACGTAAAATTGCTTACACACTCTTTAAAGGTCAACTTTCAGTCCACAGTAATCCTTCAGTTAAATAAGAAAATAACTCCAATACTAGAAGAACAGTCACAAAATACCTTTGAGTCCAACTGAACGAAAAGCGTATTTTTTTACAACTCATTAAAACAATTGCACATAAATCAAGCAATATTATGCACAAAATTTTTCGCTGCGCCACCCCTACCTATAAGTTACCCTGGGACGTCTATATATGACTGTGACGGATGACACGTACGTAAGCATCCTGTCTGATCACCTCCACCCTTTCATGTCCATTGTGCATTCCAACGGACTTCGGCCAGGACAATGCGACACACCACACGTCCAGAATTGCTACAGAGTGAATCCAGGAACACTCTTTTGAATTTAAACACCTCCGATGGCCACAAATCTTCCCAGACATGAACATTACTGACCATGTCTGGGATGCCTTGCAACGTGCTGTTCAGAAGAGATCACTACTCCCTCGTACCCTTGCGTATTTATGGACAGCTCTGCAGGATTCATGGTGTCAATTCCATCCAGCTCTACTTTAGTCAGTAGTCGACTCCATGGCACGTCGCGTTGCGGCGCTTTGGTGTGCTCGCCGGTCCCCTGCACGATACTGGGCAGGTGTATCAGTTTCTTTGGTTTTTCAGTGTAATTTGCAGTCGTATTTAACGTGAGGAACGTTAGCTCTTTGTTCCAGTTCAAAGCTTCCTTAGAACACTTGGGAATCAGTAATATGCTCATATTCAATCACCTTAGAATGTAAGTTGCTTACCTCATCATTCTTCCTCTCATCAGATTGGGCTTTATTCTTAGTATGTTGTAATTTTATATATTCTATGGCATATGGATGGTCGTGCAAAGATATGTGGTCCATTTCATAAGATGTGAATATTAAACATTAAACTCTCTATTGCCGGTCGGTGTGGCCGAGCAGTTCTAGGCGCTTCAGTCTGGAACCGCGCGACTGCTACGGTCGCAGGTTCGAATCCTGCCTCGGGCATGGATGTGTGTGATGTTCTTAGGTTAGTTAGGTTTAAGTAGTTCTAAGTTCTAGAGGACTGATGACCTCAGATGTTAAGTCCCATAGTGCTCAGAGCCATTTGAACCATTTTGAAACTCTCTATTCAATTACGGTTGTAAATAATGTAGGATACTGTCGATTTTTTTTCACTCCCTTTTGCCTTAGTTCATGTTAATCTTTCACCCTCGCTCACCTAATACAGGGCTATTACAAATGATTGAAGCGATTTCATAAATTCACTGTAGCTCCATTCATTGACATATGGTCACGACACATTACAGATACGTATAAAAACTCATAAAGTTTTGTTCGGCGGAAGCCGCACTTCAGGTTTCTGCCGTCAGAGCGCTCGAGAGCGCAGTGAGACAAAATGGCGACAGGAGCCGAGAAAGTGTATGTCGTGCTTAAAATGCACTCACTTCAGTCAGTCATAACAGTGCAACGACACTTCAGGACGAAGTTCAACAAAGATCCACCAACTGCTAACTCCATTCGGCGATGGTATGCGCAGTTTAAATTTTCTGGATGCCTCTGTAAGGGGAAATCAACGGGTCGGCCTGCAGTGAGCGAAGAAACGGTTGAACGCGTACGGGCAAGTTTCACGCGTAGCCTGCGGAAAATTGGCTTATGCCACAACTGGAGACCGACAGCGCCGGCTTCATCTTTCAACAGGATGGTGCTCCACCGCACTTCCGTCATGATGTTCGGCACTTCTTAAACAGGAGATTGGAAAACCGATGGATCGGTCGTGATGGAGATCATGATCAACAATTCGTGCCATGGCCTCCACGCTCTCCCGACTTAACCCCATGTGATTTCTTTCTGTGGGGTTATGTGAAAGATTCAGTGTTTAAACCTCCTCTACCAAGAAACATGCCAGAACGGCGAGCTCGCTTCAACGATGCTTTCGCACTCATTGATGGGGACATGCTGCGCCGAGTGTGGGAGGAACTTGATTATCGGCTTGATGTCTGCCGAATCACTAAAGGGGCACATTTGTGAATGCCTAAAAAAACTTTTTGAGTTTTTTTATGTGTGTGCAAAGCATTTAGAAAATATCTCAAATAATAAATTTATTGTAGAGCTGTGAAATCGCTTCAATCATTTGTAATAACCCTGTAACTTGAATGTATTGTATTCGCTAAAGCGACATTTGAAGATGCAAGGGAATAAACTGCCTTCAACAGTGACGAGATGTTTAGTTTAAACTTAATTTTTGTCTGTGGAAGTGAGTTCACGCTTACTCTGCACTTCAAGACATGTGACTGTGGTGGCAGATGCCTCGAGATAAGTCTGTTTTCACACTAACTCAGATTACTTCAATTAATCAATTGCATTCCAAAAATTTCATCTAGAATTGTAATTCACATACTTCATTAGTCAGTCGTTGTATAATTTGTATTGTACTGTAAATCCTAGAGAGATGGCGCACATTTCCATAATCGCATATGTATAGTACCATGGCGCACTTTCAGTAAAACAATTTTCTTGCACAACTAAAACCACCAGGTGTCTATGACAGCCAGTTTTTTATACTTTTAATGCCACATTTGAAATTAAAATTACACCATGAACACATCTTTACATTCCGGCGTGTATCCTCACGCTTTGGATAACATGCTACATGCTAAGAACCACAAAACTACCTTGTTTTTAAGTCAAATTTGAAATGTGTTGTGGGTTAAAGAAAAAACTATGAAGTGCTATCATTAGTTCCTTACATCTTGTTTATATACACTCCTGGAAATGGAAAAAGAACACATTGACACCGGTGTGTCAGACCCACCATACTTGCTCCGGACACTGCGAGAGGGCTGTACAAGCAATGATCACACGCACGGCACAGCGGACACACCAGGAACCGCGGTGTTGGCCGCCGAATGGCGCTAGCTGCGCAGCATTTGTGCACCGCCGCCGTCAGTGTCAGCCAGTTTGCCGTGGCATACGGAGCTCCATCGCAGTCTTTAACACTGGTAGCATGCCGCGACAGCGTGGACGTGAACCGTATGTGCAGTTGACGGACTTTGAGCGAGGGCGTATAGTGGGCATGCGGGAGGCCGGGTGGACGTACCGCTGAATTGCTCAACACGTGGGGCGTGAGGTCTCCACAGTACATCGATGTTGTCGCCAGTGGTCGGCGGAAGGTGCACGTGCCCGTCGACCTGGGACCGGACCGCAGCGACGCACGGATGCACGCCAAGACCGTAGGATCCTACGCAGTGCCGTAGGGGACCGCACCGCCACTTCCCTGCAAATTAGGGACACTGTTGCTCCTGGGGTATCGGCGAGGACCATTCGCAACCGTCTCCATGAAGCTGAGCTACGGTCCCGCACACCGTTAGGCCGTCTTCCGCTCACGCCCCAACATCGTGCAGCCCGCCGCCATTGGTGTCGCGACAGGCGTGAATGGAGGGACGAATGGAGACGTGTCGTCTTCAGCGATGAGAGTCGCTTCTGCCTTGGTGCCAATGATGGTCGTATGCGTTTTTGCGCCGTGCAGGTGAGCGCCACAATCAGGACTGCATACGACCGAGGCACACAGGGCCAACACCCGGCATCATGGTGTGGGGACTGATCTCCTACACTGGCCGTACACCACTGGTGATCGTCGAGGGGACACTGAATAGTGCACGGTACATCCAAACCGTCATCGAACCCATCGTTCTACCATTCCTAGACCGGCAAGGGAACTTGCTGTTCCAACAGGACAATGCACGTCCGCATGTATCCCGTGCCACCCAACGTGCTCTAGAAGGTGTAAGTCAACTACCCTGGCCAGCAAGATCTCCGGATCTGTCCCCCATTGAGCATGTTTGGGACTGGATGAAGCGTCGTCTCACGCGGTCTGCACGTCCAGCACGAACGCTGGTCCAACTGAGGCGCCAGGTGGAAATGGCATGGCAAGCCGTTCCACAGGACTACATCCAGCATCTCTACGATCGTCTCCATGGGAGAATAGCAGCCTGCATTGCTGCGAAAGGTGGATATACACTGTACTAATGCCGACATTGTGCATGCTCTGTTGCCTGTGTCTATGTGCCTGTGGTTCTGTCAGTGTGATCATGTGATGTATCTGACCCCAGGAATGTGTCAATAAAGTTTCCCCTTCCTGGGACAATGAATTCACGGTGTTCTTATTTCAATTTCCAGGAGTGTATCTAAGTAGTCCTCTGGTTGAAATAACTGATTTACTTTCTGATAGATGAAAACACAGCAGCTAAGACCTAGTTAATACACTCACACCTAGTTAGTACATTCAATAAATCCTCGTGAAATATTAAATCAAAAGCAAAAGAAAGATTTACATAGTTTGTTCATTTGGTTTTTTTTCCTATGTTCTTGCCATCAATCGACATAAATCATATAAAAAATTGTGTAGTGTTCCTGTAACTGTGCAACATAACCAAATCAAAAATTGTGCAGTGTTCCTGCCAACTTTTACTTCTGTTTTCAGATGCAATTCTCAGCACTCACCACACATTTTGAGATTCCCTCGTTTTGATCCTTCTTCCGGGTCGTTTGGATCTGGGGCTTTGTGGATGCTGTGTCCCTTGTGCGGGGGTGGGGGCGAGTGAGGGTATGTTTTCACTTAATTAGGGGCATTATTGTGTTTGTGCCGGGGGTGTCTTTGACGGGGTGTGTACCGGCCCCCGCTGGCTGTTGTTTGCGGTGTGAGCGGTTTGAACGACCTCTCATCTATTATTGGTTTAAAGTTTATATATATCACTAGGTGTGGATGCTGGGACCTTTGTCCGCCGCGCATTTTGAGATTCCCTCGTTTTGATTCACTTGCCCCAGCGAAATATTTATTCTTTGACTTCGCGTTGCTCCACGGCGATCGAAGAAAAGTACGAAAATCGGAGTGTGACCGGACTTTGTTACGAGATAGGAGAACGATAGGACGTGTACGAAGTGTGCGCAAATAAACAGTCTTTATTAGCCGTAATATTTGTATAGTTTGTGTTTTTTGAGATTCACAAGCGATATGTAATGTTCATGAGGAGTTTAGTAACGGCCATAATACAGTCTGTTGCATTTCAAAGGGAATTGTGCGTATTTAATTGTGATCAGTAGATTCTGTGATAAACTGTTATGTACTACAAGCTTGTATAGGACTTCTAACATTTGGTGGTCGATGTTTGCTGTGGGTCTAACTTAAATAACACGGTCAAAGGCACATAGAAGTTTTTCTCTGCTAAAACGAACTCATTTCACTCGCAGACAATAACCGAATGACCAAATGCGAATGGCAGTGTTCCAGTTCGAGAAGATCCTATAGAAATTTTCTTTCTCTTACGTTTCAAGAATCTTACAGGCTACCGTCGGAGTCGGCAGCTCCCCACGAGGGTAACTTGTCTACGTGTACGAAGTTACGTACGCTGTGGGAGTAGTCGACGCCGATGGAGATATTGACCTTCACGGACATACAGAGACAGTACACACACAAGTTCTATAACAAAGAGTTAAATATTACCCACTTGAACCATTACTTTCTTCTTTTGAGCAGTAATACTTCACAGAATGTACCCCGCTCTGTAGTTCATTATCTTGATAATGAAGATGGCCGAACTAGAATCAAAATACGCCCAATAGATCTTACTGTTAATACAACTGCTTAAAGAATTGGAAATAGCTAACTATCTAGCACACACTAAGAATTAATTGTGACGCTGGAAAACGTTTTGTAGTGATAATTATATACTTGTTATTCCTCCAGAACTAATGTCAAACTTCCTCAATCGAAACGTAAACACTTCAGTTATAGCCTGGCGTCGACTGAGCCACTGCAGTGGCGAACTGCAGTGCCGAAACTACAAGGGGTGAGCATCCTATACCGCATGCAGCGCCTCTCCCGGATTTTCCCTAAGGACTTTGGTTTCATATAGGTCTAGTTTTAATTGTTGTTAAATCTCTAATTAACCGTAGCTCTATCCGAAAGCTTGTACCACAAGAAAACTTATATCAAAACTATACAGACTGCGTGTAACCTAATAGTCTTAAGATGTGTACTTTAGAGGTCATATTTACGAGACTTGCTGTTTTTTTAGGTCCATCAAAGCTACTCCAAAAATATTTAAACCAAAGAGCTTGCAGTAGCAGAGGTGCGTTTCACAGAATCATGGAGATCTAGCGGTCGTAGCTGTTAAGACAGGCATTTTAGAGCCAATGTTTACTAGACTTTTTTCGTGTTTTGGTTCATACTACCACCTCAGAAAGCTGCCTATCTTACAAGTTTAGCAACAACAGTATCGGTACACGTATTCCACTCTCAGAGGTATCACAAAGACTTTAGCTTATTACTTGCGACTCGATAGCTTGCGGACCAGAATGCTGTCCCTCAAACTGATACATTGACCCTTCTCCTTCGTCCCTGAAAGTCTGTAACATCATCGCAGAATCAACTTGTGTTATCTGATAATGTCTCAGGGCATTAGAAACCAGGATCGTGGTTTCTTACGAACTCAGGGCTTAAAGTAGGAAGTAGTGGGAAAGCTTTAAAGTTTCAACACAGCAAAGGGAATGACATCAGTTTGGAATACGAAAACACTCGACCGTATTACCTGTGGCGTATATAATGGAATTAGGGAATCAAGAGAAAGTTAGCATTCACCATACAGACTGTTACGAAGTTATAATGGTGTACGATAATAGACAATTTCGCTAACACCATTTTCCGGCGTGAAAAAGAAAAAGTTCTCTGTGTACAACAATTGCAAAATCTCTCTTATCCATAAAAGCAGAAGCACAGAAGAGTGAATGTGAACAAAGATGGGGGAACAAGTGCATCTCGTCTTGTGGAAAATGTGAATTCGAGTGCCATGTCAAAGAGTGAGAGATAGAACCAAAATCAGAGCGCCGGACGCGGCATAACCCTCAGTATCACACCAGCCCCAAAGCGGCGCAGAGACCTGTTCCACCTTGATGACACTGACAAGGATCTGTGCGTTGTAGGGAGGTGCACGGCACATGAAGTGAATACGGTGCCGTAGTGACTAATGATGTTCTTACACACTGCTTTCAAAAACCTTAAATTTGATTATTACGGCAGAGGTAGAACGGTAATGTGCTCTGTTACCACTGCAGGACGCGCGCGCGCGCACTCACACACACACACACACACACACTCTCTCTCTAACTGTTCCTCAGTGACCTCTGCTTATAATAAGGTCTCTTACTATTGAATCTTGTCTGTCTAGTGATGATTCTTATTTTGAAACTTTTCTTTTATGTATTTTGTTCTTATTCTGTGAGATAATACAGTTATTTATACATGCTAAATTACTCACTCATTATTACTACTTCTATTACTACTACTACCACCGTTGTAATTGATATTACTGTTATTATTATTATTATTATTGTAACACTGAAATAGTTTTGTAATCAGTTACAACAAGACACAAATTTAAAAAAAAATTAAAAGACGACCTATTCTGTAAACAGAGACAGTGGAACAAGACAATAAACGGCCCTGTTTTTTTTTTTTAATACCATTACTCCGTCCAGCTACTTGAGGTTGCATTTGAACCGAACGCTCACACTTCATTATATACGTCGGGGAAGATGGGGTGAAGCGGGCACTCTATGGAAAATTTAATTTTCACCAAAGTGTGGTTATCGATAATGCCTTACCGCTTACTCTTTTTGACTACACATACTACAAGGTTAATAAACGTAGACATGGTGTGTAGAAGGCTGTAATGTGATTTTTATGTAATCGTACAATTAGCTAATATCGAGTACTTGTCATCGTCAAGCGCTTGTAAAGTAGTCGAAACTAGCTAATTCACATTAGAGGCTACTTCGGGGCGTGTTTACGTTTATTATGCTTCTGTAGGCTGTGGATCACCACAAATACATACAAGGTATCAATCCAAATATTTGTGAGTTAAAATGATGATAATATATAAGAGCTTTATTCATTTTTCTGAAGACTTACATAGTAGACACTTCTTCCTACCTATGCGGGGTAATGAGGTCAGTTCAGTCGGGACGGTAGCCCATGTATGTCGTTCTGATTCTTGACCACTTTCGTAGACATATTGATGTCCTAGTATCTGAAACAATACCACGTTTCTTGGCCAGATCGTTTTCAATCGGATTTTTATGTTAGGCTACAGATAACAGAACGGGAACGATGTAAAATAATAGAAATTAAATCGGAAGATAGAATGACAGGCAATAGCTTTTTATGCCAAAGGAGTAGGATGTAAATGTGACCTTGAAGTATCATGCTTGATATATGTAAGTGACAAACTCCAACCAGAGGAAACAACTTGACCACTTTTCCCCATCGGACATCGTGCCGACATTAGTGGTTCACAGATGTAATTATCAAATAGAAATAAACAACAATAAACTAAGTTGGTGTTCCAAAGACTTTGTTGAAACACAGATATGCTAAAAAAATTACTCTGAATGTAAGTGAGCTAACAAAACTAGTATAGATTACTTACAATACATTAGACGACTGAAAATAACTAAAGTTTATGCTGAAACATAGCGAAACAAATTTCCTGTGTCAAACTCTCTGACAGCAGTGATGGTGCACGTTTGAACTGGTTTGTCCACTTCTCGAAAGGCAGCAGCCAATTCAGGGCCAAAGATATGCCACTTTTACCGTCCTGGCCACTTTACCCCACCTTCTGCGAAGTGGTGTCTACAAAAATTAGTTTACCTTTAAACAGACACACTTATTGTTGCTTACGATTTGCATTATCCTGTTGGTTACTCGCTTTACTTCGTAGCCTAACCTTCGTTTCTACGTTATTTATTATTGTGGTCCTCAGTCCAGAGACTTGTTTGATGCAGCTCTCCATGCTACTCTATCCTGTGCAATCTTCATCTCCCAGTACCTACTGCAACCTATATCCTTCTGAGTCTGCTTAGTTCATTCGTCTCTTGGTCTCCCTCTACGATTTTTACCCTCCACACTGCCCTCCAATACTAAATTGGTGATCCCTTGATGCCTCAGAACATGTACTACCAATCGATCCCTTCTTCTAGTCAAGTTGTGCCACAAACTCCTCTTCTCCCCAATTCCCTTCAATACCTCCTCATTAGTAATGTGATCTACCCATCTAATCTTCAGCGTTCTTCTGTAGCGCCACATTTAGAAAGCTCGTATTCTCTTCTTGCCCAAACTATTTATCGTCCATGTTTCACTTCCATACATGGCTACACTCCATACAAATACTTTCAGAAACGACTTGCTGACACTTAAATCTATACTCGACGTTAACAAATTTCCCTTCTTCAGAAAAGCTTTCCAAGCCATTACCAGTCTACATTTTATATCCTCCCTACTTCGACCATCATAAGTTATTTTGCTGCTCAAATAGCAAAACTCATTTACTACTTTTAATGTCTCATAACGTAATTTAATTCCCTTACCATCATCCGACTTAATTCGTCTACATATAGCCTGCATATTTATGATACCTATGTGGTGAACATGATAGATATTGAAGATTACGTGGCAAGTATATTCACAATTCTTGTTGCTTTAAACCCTTTGAAAAAACTCTTTTTATCTAATCTAGCAAAAACTTACAGAATGGGAAGGTTAGTTGCCACAGTTTTCTCACCTCCACGTAACACAATATCTCCTCGGAGTACATAGAGACGAAGCAGCTTGTCACTACGGCGCTTTGTTCTGTTGTGAGACACAGAACAAACTGGTATCTTCAAGCCTACGTTTCCGAGTTTGTTTTGTCATTTATGACGCCGAACAGCAAGTTACTCACGTTTCCCTGTCCTCATTTAATCCCGAGTGAGCCTAAACGTGGTAGAAACCGCGTCTACAGTAAAACTTATGGTCAGTGACATCAACATTGTGGCATATTGTGCCATTAAGCGTCTAAATTAGGGGAACAGACAGTTTCAGCATTAGGTAAGTCAAACATTAATCAAGTGGTAAAAAATGGAATGCGTCTAAACAAAATAAGCATATAGTCCGCTTTCGTCCTCTGCGCATAACTGTCAGTTACCTGTTCTACATCACGACAGAGTTAAAATAATGAGAGGCAACACAAGAAAGCCATGTAAGTCGAAAAGCTTTTGATATCATGTGTCTGACGCACCCAGTCTGTTAGTCGCAGTCTATGGCAGAAGTTTCTAAAAACGATGGAATCCAGAAGGTACTAACAAAGAAGTCAAGGGCTACGAAACGCGATGAAAGATGACAGATGCAGTCTTCTTCTCGAAGGAACAGGACCATGCAACCTTGGTCCAGCACCTGTGTGGTTGATACACGGTGCCGTGAGCTGAAAGTGCTACGAGGGCAGTATTTGTGCACGTGAGCGTCTGCAGTGCGCATGCAAACACGCGCTTTGTGTTGCAAATCAAGGCAGGAGTATTCGCTTCACGAATGAATCACGATTCAGCTTGCTAATAGACTTTAAAAGTGTTAATTTCCTCGAGCCCATTCTCTTCTATCACAAGTTGTTAAAGAGATGTTTTCAGAGGAATGAGTGGGCGTATGACAGGGAGTATATATTTAGCTATGGCTTGTTACATAGTTTTATGTAAAATGCTACTGCTCGGAATAATAATAAGACCTACGGATGTTGCTCGTAACACACCAGAATATCACAGTCATTTTCAATGTCCAAATTTCTGAGGGAATGTTTTATCTGGGAAAGTGTAAACATGTTGAACGATGCATGTTGTGGCATATGCTCCACGCTTTGGTAAAGTTACATCAGTTGTGATACGTGAGACTTTTTCATAACAAAGGCTTCAAAATTTTACCAATCTACAATTGAAATAAGAACACCGTGAATTCATTGTTCCGGGAAGGGGAAACTTTATTGACACATTCCTGGGGTCAGATACATCACATGATCACACTGACAGAACCACAGGCACATACACACAGGCAACAGAGCATGCACAATGTCGGCACTAGTACAGTGCATATCCGCCTTTCGCAGCAATGCAGGCTGCTATTCTCCCATGGAGACGATCGTAGAGGTGCTGGATGTAGTCCTGTGGAACGGCTTGCCATGCCATTTCCACCTGGCGCCTCAGTTGGACCAGCGTTCGTGCTGGACGTGCAGACCGCGTGAGACGACGCTTCATCCAGTCCCAAACATGCTCAATGGGGGACAGATCCGGAGATCTTGCTGGCCAGGGTAGTTGACTTACACCTTCTAGAGCACGTTGGGTGGCACGGGATACATGCGGACGTGCATTGTCCTGTTGGAACAGCAAGTTCCCTTGCCGGTCTAGGAATGGTAGAACGATGGGTTCGATGACGGTTTGGATGTACCGTGCACTATTCAGTGTCCCCTCGACGATCACCAGTGGTGTACGGCCAGTGTAGGAGATCGCTCCCCACACCATGATGCCGGGTGTTGGTCCTGTGTGCCTCGGTCGTATGCAGTCCTGATTGTGGCGCTCACCTGCACGGCGCCAAACACGCATACGACCATCATTGGCACCAAGGCAGAAGCGACTCTCATCGCTGAAGACGACACGTCTCCATTCGTCCCTCCATTCACGCCTATCGTGACACCACTGGAGGCGGGCTGCACGATGTTGGGGCGTGAGCGGAAGACGGCCTAACGATGTGCGGGACCGTAGCCCAGCTTCATGGAGACGGTTGCGAATGGTCCTCGCCGATACCCCAGGAGCAACAGTGTCCCTAATTTGCTGGGAAGTGGCGGTGCGGTCCCCTACGGCACTGCGTAGGATCCTACGGTCTTGGCGTGCATCCGTGCGTCGCTGCGGTCCGGTCCCAGGTCGACGGGCACGTGCACCTTCCGCCGACCACTGGCGACAACATCGATGTACTGTGGAGACCTCACGCCCCACGTGTTGAGCAATTCGGCGGTACGTCCACCCGGCCTCCCGCATGCCCACTATACGCCCTCGCTCAAAGTCCGTCAACTGCACATACGGTTCACGTCCACGCTGTCGCGGCATGCTACCAGTGTTAAAGACTACGATGGAGCTCCGTATGCCACGGCAAACTGGCTGACACTGACGGCGGCGGTGCACAAATGCTGCGCAGCTAGCGCCATTCGACGGCCAACACCGCGGTTCCTGGTGTGTCCGCTGTGCCGTGCGTGTGATCATTGCTTGTACAGCCCTCTCGCAGTGTCCGGAGCAAGTATGGTGGGTCTGACACACCGGTGTCAATGTGTTCTTTTTTCCATTTCCAGGAGTGTATAACCCAACGATGTCATTTGTATCTTCATTATACTTTACCTTATGGAAAATATCGGGTTGTGAGTCACTTTTTTTCTTGTAACGGATCTACTAGCAGATGTAGGTCGGCCGGAGTGGCTGAGTGGTTCTAGCCGCTTCAGTCTGAAACCGCGTGACCGCTACGGTCACAGGTTCGAATCCTGCCTGGGACATGCATGTGTGTGATGTCCTTAGTTTGGTTTAAGTAGTTCTAAGTTCTAGGGGACTGATGACCTCAGATGTTAAGTACCATAGTGCTCAGAGCCATTTGAGCAGATGTAGACTAAGGTTACATACTAGCAGTTATGAAGAGTAGGTAGACGTTTAAGAGTATCATTAGCAGTAATGAACATACAATGAAGTAAATTACCGAGGTACGGGGGAAAGACTACGTAATTTTGAAGTTTTTCAAGGGTGTTCATGTTGCGATGTCGAATACATCTGCAGATAGTTCGGTTTAGGAGGAAAGGAGATGACGGAAGAAGGTTATCACCCTTCATCAAAATCTCCACTTTCCTTCATTTGTGCATGTTTAGATGATCTGGAAATTGTTTCAGATAGTACATGGCAGGTATCGTAGCGAAATCTAACCCACAGTGTGACAATTTATTTTAATTATCTTTTAATCAACAGAGATCAAAACAAACTTTATATTAATGATGCAAACTAATGGATACCATCAGTTTAACTCTTAATGTTGAACAAGTCACTGCAACAAGTACGAAAATCGGCGCAACACATACGGCCATACTGCGTCTTTACAAATCGTATTACATGATGCCGGTCCTTGCATAACATGAGCCGATTCTTCTTTCTGCCTGCAATAACCTCTTCAGGGTAACATTTGCTCCTCCACAAACACCTCTTCAGTATGAGTGTTACTTTCACGCTCAGTTACAACTGCGTCTCCATCGAGTTCTCGTGCCGAATTCTCCAACTTTCTTACGCAGTCATGAAATGTGGTCATCTCACCAGTGAAGCGTGCATTGAAGCCTTTCCCTAAAAAGTTGCGGTTGATAATGGAAGCTACACTGAAAAGAAATCAAGACACTTTCATAGGATTTTGCGACCTGAAAAAAGCGGTTCAAT
The DNA here is from genome assembly GCF_023864275.1 of Schistocerca cancellata. NCBI lineage: Eukaryota > Metazoa > Arthropoda > Insecta > Orthoptera > Acrididae > Schistocerca > Schistocerca cancellata. The sequence continues at coordinate 563,718,041 of NC_064633.1, read as the reverse complement.
GTATAATCGAGCAAGATGTTCGAAATCCTGGGAAAAATAGGGATAAGGTATAGGAAAAGACGGGTAATACAAGATGTAGAAGAACAAAGAGGGAGCCATAAGAGTGGGAGACCAAGAACGAAGGACACGAATTAGAAAGGTTGTACGACAGGTATGCAGTTATTCACCCTTGCTGTTCACTCTATACGACGAAGAAGCAATGACAGAACAGAAAGAAAGGTTGCAGAGTTGGATGAAAATTCAAGGTGAAGGGCTTTCAATGTTAAGACTGAAGAAATTGTTCTCCTCAGTGAAAGAAGAATTACACGATCTGCTGAATGGAATGAACGACCTAATGCATACAGAATATGGATTGAGGGTAAATCGAAGAAAGAAGAAAAGTAATGAAAAGTAGCAACAATGAGAACAGCGACAAACTTAACTTCGTAATTGATGATCACGAAGCAGACGACGTTAAGAAATTCTGCTGTCTTGTCAGCAAAACAATCCTTTACTGACAGAGTGAATAGGACATAAAAAGGTAGACCCGCCCTGGCGAAAAGGGCATTCCTGGTCAAGAGAAGTCTGCTAGTATTAAACATGAGCGTTAATTTTATTAATAAATTTCAGAGAATGTACGTTGTAGCCTAGCATTGCATGGCAGTGAGACATGGGTTGTGGAAAAACCGTAACAGAAGTTGATAGAAAGGTAAGAGAAGCGGTGCTGCAGAGGAGTGGTGAAAAGTAGGTGCCCTGATAAGGTAAGGAATGAAGAGGTTCTCCGCAGAATCGGCAAGAAAAGGAATATAAGGAAGGTAGGACATATGGTAGATAGGACATCTGTTAAGACATAAGGGAATAACTTTCATGGTATTGGAGATAGCTGTAGAGGATAAAAACTGTAGAGGTAGACAGAGACTGAGAGACATCCATCTCGTAATTGAGGAAGTAGGTTGCAAGTGGCACCCTGAGCTGAAAAGGTTGACACGGGAGAGGAATTCGTGACGAGCCGCATCAAACCAATCGGAAGATGGATGACTGAAACAGAAAGATACTTTTTCTGTCTTCATAACATAACAGTTTAGAAAATGAAATATTGACGTGGGGTAATGTTTGATTGCCAATATTAACATTTCAGCCCGAAAAAAACATGGAATAATTATTTGTGCGTGTAACTGTATAGATGTCATCTCCGGAAGCCATTTAACGTAATATCACATGTAATATATTAACACTGAATACAAAAGTTTTACGTCTGGTAGATGTTAACGTGAATGACCTACATATTTCTCTAATTGGTAAACAGGTGGTATTTACTCGGCCACCTCGCGTCAACACACTCACTCCACATCAGCACCGATTGGGTTTCACCTTCGCAGATGGCTTAGACCTCTGCTTGCTGTCGCTATACTATCATATCTGCTGGTTTCTCGATGTATTACAGAGTATATACAGGCAGTTTCACAGTTCATGTTACGTACTTCTAGAGGCTGTGGAGCGGACTCGGTATATCATAGATACCCATGCCGGAAACGTCATCCAGCGACGCTAACCGAAAGGTTAATTTATAGGCGCTGGTGCATGTAAATGTCTGTATCTACAGGGTGATTCCATAATAATGTCACAAACTTTCAAGGGCGATGAAGAAAGACAAATGTATAAATTTGAGATAAGGATGCCATTACCGGAAACGAACTAGTCGAACATTACGAGCGAAATCCATTCTGAGACCTCTAACGCTGAAATACATATACCGGTACTGTTGCTAAATTGTAGGGTGGTGCTACGGATCAAAACAAGGAAAATGATCTAGTTAACTGGGGCTCTTAAATGCATACCTGAAGACCTATGAACACACGTTCAATAGAGGACATGTGTATCACACTAGCGAACATGAACAGGTGCTATAGGTTCTTAGGTATGCGGTTTAGAGCCCAAGTTTACACAACAATTTTTCTTCTCTTGGTCCATACTATCACTTTCCAAAGTTGCATACCCTACGTTCTTAGCAGCAACAATACCGGTAGATGTATTCCATTGTCAGAAGTATAAGAATGATTTTCGCTCGTAACTCCCACACCTGCAATCCTTACCTCAAATTGATACAGTTATCCGTCTCTACCATCCTTGAAAGTTGTAAGATCATCACAGAATCACCCTGTATAGGCTTATACATACCGGGTGATCAAAAAGTCAGTATAAGTTTGAAAATTGAATATATCACGGAATAATGTTCATAAAGAGGTACAAATTGACACACATGCTTGGAATGACATGGAGTTTTATTAGAAACAAAAAAAATACAAAAGTTCAAAAAATGTCCGACAGATGGCGCTTCATCTGATCAGAAGAGCAATAAGTAGCACAACAAAGTAAGACAAACCGAAGATGATATTCTTTACAGGAAATGCTTAATATTTCTACCATCATTCCTCAACAATAGCTGTGGTCGAGGAATAATGTTGTGAATAGAACTGTAAAACATGTCCGGAGTTATGGTGAGGCATTGGCGTCGGATGTTGTCTTTCAGTATCCCTAGACATGTCGGTCGATCACGATACACTTGCGACTTCAGGTAACCCCAAAGCCAATAATGGCACGGACTGACGTCTGGGGACCTGGGGGGCCAAGCATGACGAAAGTGGGGGCTGAGCGCACGATCATCACCAATCGACGCGCGCAAAAGATCTTTCACGCGTCTAGCAATATAGGGTGGAGCGCCATCCTGCATACACATCGTACGTTCCAGCAGGTGTTTATCAGCCAGGCTGGGGATTATTCGATTCTGTAACATATCGGAGTACTTCTCACCCGTCACGGAAGCAGTTACAAAACCAGAATCACGCATTTCCTGGAGAAAAAAAGGCCCGATAACGGTAGATGTGGTAAATCCAACCCATACCGTGCTTTTCTCGACATTCAGTGGAGTTTCTGCGACAGTTCTAGGATTTTTGGTAACCCTTATTCTGCAGTTGTGGGCGTTGACAGACCCTCGGAGCGTGAAATGAGCTTCGTCGGTCCACAACACGTTACTCAACCAATCGTCATATTCCACCATCTTTTGAAACGCTCACGCTGTCAATGCTCTCCGCTTCACTAAATCACCAGGTTACAGTTCATGATGCCGATGGATTTTGTACGGATAGCATTGGAGATTACGCCTAAGGGCCAACCAAACAGTAGTGTATGGAATGCCGGTGCGACGTGCGATTGCACGTGCATAGACGAACCCGCTACAGTCTCCATTTCTTCGTGGACTGTCTCAGCAGCATTACGCCTTGTGTTCGGTCGGCCACTACGGGGTCTATCGTCTAAACAACCCGTGGCTTCGAACTTCGAAATCATTCTCGCCACAGCTTCATTTGTCAACGGACCTTTGAATCTCCTTCCCATGGCGTTCTTCTACAGTAAAGTCCTTGCCTGTTAGTCCGTCCTTTTACTACCTTAATGTCGGTTTATTTGAATATTATTTATGTGGTCTCCCGTCTGCAATTATGTACTGCGTAAATATGAATATTCTCCGCCATCCGCATACCGTCCCGAGCACAGGATGGAAGCCATTTCCTGATTCTAGAATACTGGTCTCCTAACGTCATCGCTATCATCGCTATTGCATGTGAGTGTCAACTGCCTTCAGCGAGCAGTTCAATGTCGTCCATCCGGTCTCAGTTTCCAACTTCATAAAGTTCATCGCTGATGTATAGAAACTGACCCACACCAGAATCGGTCACCTTACAATCTCTGTTCTGCGTAGGCGGCAATTTGCACACCATCTGTTTCATTAACGAGGTTTTGTGGCCAGTGACTGTTCAGTGTCATCGAGGTCTCCAGGTCGTTATGTCTCATTTTTTCGGATGAAATCAGGTTCTGTTTACAGCATCATGATGGTCGCATCCGTGTTTGGTGACATCGTGGTGAACGCACATTGGAAGAGCGTATTCGTCATCGCCATACTGGCGTATCGCCATGCATGATGGTATGGGGCGCCATTGGTTACATGTCTCGGTGACCTCTTGTTCGCACTGACTTTACTTTGAACAGTGGACGTTACATTTCAGATGTATTGCGACCCGTGGCTCTACCCTTCATTCGATCCGTGCGAAACCCTACATTTCAGCAGGATAATGCACAACCGCATGTTGCAGGTCCTGTACCGGCCTTTCTGGATACAGAAAATGTTCTACTGCTGCCCTGGCCAGCACATTCTCCAGATCTATCACCAATTGAAAACGTCTGGTCAATGGTGGCCGAACAACTGGCTCATCACAATACGCCAGTCACTACTCTTGATGAACTGTGGTATCGTGTTGAAGCTGTATGGGCAGCTGTACCTGTACACGCCATCCAAGCTCTGTTTGGCTCAATGCCCTGGGCTATCAAGTCCGTTATTACGGCCAGAGGTGGTTGTTCCGGGTACTGATTTCTCGGGATCTATGCACCCAAATTGCGTGAAAATGTAATCACATGTCAGTTCTAGTATAATACATTTGTCCAATGAATACCCGTTTATCATCTGCATTTCTTCTTGGTGTAGCAATTTTAATGGCTAGTAGTGTAATTGCCCCAACGGCAGAACACATGTATTTTGACGCCTCCAAAGCACTGTTAAGCAGAAGAACCATACGTGCGTTACGCTTTTGCATTCATGTGTCACAATAGGTCAGAAGTTTGTGTCACTTCTCCTGAGGGCGGGACAGTGGTCTGCGGCGCTGGTATCTCGAAACTGTTTGATCGACTCTAATATATGCTACGTCGTTGAAGTTCTCTTATCAAGTTCTTTCAATTTCCACAGATAAATGTATATAGTTCCATTACTAAAAAATAGAGATAAAAATTACTCACGAACTTCATGAAGTCTGCCATATGTTGTCCGCTATGACAAGGTGAAAACCGCACCTTAACATATATCATCATTTTTGATATATTGTGGGTGATTTTGTCTTAGCTGCTTCGCCCTGTATACTGTGTATGCAGCATTTGTCCATTCAATGCGTTCCAGATTTAATGGTCAGAAAATCCTTCGATATTATGTGATGTTGAAAGGGCACATATGTTATTTCCGTCCGTAATTTCTGCCTTATTAGCTTACAACCTACTCTGTCATATTATTTGCATCCCTATGTTATGTCAAGAGAGCACGTTATTTGAGGCTCTGCAAACCATTGTAAGTTGTGTGTAAACTTCATTTTCCTATTTACTTTTACTAGTGAGAGTCACTGTGTAGCCAGGTTCGCTTTCGCTGCAACTGGTCGGCCGTCTGTGCACACGTGTGATGAATATTCGCGTTCACTGCAGGTTGAATTTTGATTGTTGTGTTGCATTAGTGTTTACACTTGATGGCATTATACAATCATGTAATCTGTAGTGCTATCAGTGCCTGTAATATAGTGTGCTGCATATCAGCTGAGGATATCTGACTACCGCTACCAGTTTATTAAAATACCAGCTGTCATGAGTTACATATGCCTTTAATCAATACTGTTACGTACTGGCTGACGATCAGCTGGCTGCCAACGGCGTGACAATACCCCTAGAACTTCGGCGGTAATGTCCAAGGAACAGGATGCAGGAGACAATATTGATACACATTGCGCATGAGAAGCTGCGAAGGTTGCTGAGATTTCGCAATAACTAACGTCAGAGCGATAAGGGAAGTGGGTTATGGAGCTGTAGGTGTATGAGATATGTGTCTGCCGATGTGACTACCACAACGTTTTTGCGACACATGTTTGCTCCAGGGGGCTTTGGAGTGTAGCCCGTCGTACACCTAGCTACAACGACGCTGAACAGAAGACCCCATGTCACGGAGATATTGCGTTGCTAGAAAACACGGCAGACCCTGGCAAATATCGCCGATGCCATTTCAAGAACGGCGTGCGTAGCGCGGCAACTTATCAATCAACTACCGCCCCTTGAACGACGGATGGTTACGACGGAAGACAAAGAAGCAACGCAGTGAAGATAGGCGAAGTGCGCAGCTGCGGCTGACGGACAGCTAACAGCCAAACCTCGGCGAAAATAGCTGCGAAACGAGAGCGGATGCGCGGCCGTGTGCCTGTTACTCGCCAGTCAAGGAGCCAGCAGGAATACCGGGGTTGCGACGACCGACAAGCTGCTGTGCCGACGACACTTCCTCAGAATAGGAGGGCCATCCCCTGCTACCGGGGAGCCAGCAAACAACGGCAAAGCGGCAAACTATACGACAACGCCCTCCACGGCGCCCAAGGAAACAGCAGGGTCTATATACGGAATGGAGAGCAATGGAATGCCATGTGGGATATGTTGCACATAAGCTGTTGATGTTCATAATGTATTTCATTTACCAGAGGCGTTCATCAAGTAATGCAACACATTTTTTTCCTCGACCAATGTCATTCGAAAAAAATTCGGAATTTCCTGCATAAGGCCCTATAGTTTCATGATGTTCCGATAGATAGCGGCGCTATACGTAGTTTTCAAAATGACGTCTGTAACGGAGGTGCGTTCCAAGCAGAGAGTTCTCATAGAGTTTTCATTGGAGGAAAAGCAGAGCATCACAGATATTCATGGGCCCTTGCAGTGTGCCTACGGAAATCTGGTAGTGAACAAAAGCACGGTTAGCCGTTCGGCGAGGCGCTTGTCACCGTCGCAACAAGGTCACACAAACCCATCTGATCTCCCGTGCACCGGCCGCCGGCACACTGCTGTGACATGTCGCTGCACTGCAGACGTCTTTGCTGAAAGTGCTGACACATTCGTCCACCAGTTGGGGTAGTCAAAGGCGTGTGTTCACTGCATTCTTCGGCCCATAGCAGAAGTCCATAAAGAGCATCAGTTTGGCCCAATGAAGGACTTACTCTGCGGAAATACGTACGTGCATCATGGGAAGGTAATTGCTGCAGAAAGACTTTGGCTCCGATATCGACCAGTAGAGTGGTAAAATACAGGTATACAGCGCCTTCCAGTGTGGTGGCGTAAGGCCATCGCATCGAACGGATATTGTGATGAAATATAGGACTCTGTAGCCAGAAGAGTGTGGAACATTGTGGTGTTCTGGAATACTGAATAAAACCAAAATGCTTTCAGGAAAAGTGAGTTGCGTTACTTACTGAAGACTATTCGTAGTTACATTGCTCAAATTGGTCTAGGGGAAGCGACTTTGAAAAGTAATCAAACCAGCCAGGGTCACAGTTTCAGACACCATCACTACTTAGGTTTTGAGTAAAGGTCATCAGCAAGGACAGCCCATGAGCTCCGGCACAGGAAGTCACCTACATTCTGCCAACGACCTTGTCAGGAAGTATCGAGGAGCGGGCAGAGGTCCAGACCACTCTTTGCCCTTGGAAACTGCCCTTAAGAGGCGGAGGAATCTGCACTGGTCAACAGCGTCAGGAACCTCTATATGAAAGACACGTAATGTGTACCTAAGGACACGTGGCCTGTATTTGAAAAAGTGTCAAGATAATCTCTTGGGCACAAGATTCCGAGTCTCTGAGATGTGACATCGAAGGGGGAGGTGACCTTGAGCAAAAGGAAAGCAAATAAGGATTTCTCTCCAGACGAACATAGGGCAATATCAACAGCAGCAGAAATTTTTTTAACGCGAGTAGTACTTGTTATGAAAAGGAAAGGTGTGAATAGGATAGAGAGCAAGCCACTGCGAATAGTTAGGTTTGTTCTCATCGGATTTGATAGCAAACCAATGCTGACACTGATAGTAAGCATAAATGCTAATGTGGCAAGCAGAAGCTGAAGAGATGGAGAAATCATATAAGGATACTGAATAGGTAATTCACTACGTAAACGAAGATGAAAATCTGATAGTCATGGGGGACTGGAATGCAGTTTTAGGGGGAGAAGTAAAAGAAAGGGTTAGGGGAGAATATAGGTTTGGCAGTCAGAGTCAGAGAACAGAAAGACTAATTGAGTTAGTAATAGCGAATACTCTGTTCAGGAACAGACCCAAAGGCACAGGAAGATTCCAGTAGGCTTAAATCATGGTTAGACATTCTGAAATCGGATATTGAATTGTGACGCATACCCACCAGCAGATATAATGAAGGTAACCGAACATACTTTGGTAACAGAAGAAATACCTCAATAGATCGACGAAAGGAGAAAGCACGAAAATGTCCAGGGAAATACAGGAATACAGCAATATAAACTTCTCACGACTGAAATAAATAGGATGTGTAGGGCAGCCAAAGCGAAATGACTGCACGAAAGATGTGAATAAGTCGAAACTAAAATGATCGTCTGGAGGACTGATCAGCATACAAAAGAGTAAAAAAAAAATCTTCAGTGAAATTAAAAGCAATGGTGGTAACATAACAGCAAAAAGGAAATTCCGCTGTTAATGCAGAGGACAGAGCAGGTAGGTGCAAAAGAGTACCATGAGGACCTTTGATGACCTTTCATTAGGGGGAAGACTTGTCTGATCAAGTTATAGATGAAGTAATTGGAGTAGATATGGAAGACACATGGGGTCCAGTTTCAGAGTCAGAATTTTAAACAGCTATAAATAACTACAAATCGAAAATGGCAGAAGGGAGCGATAACATTCCATTGCAATATCTGAAGATGGTGTATCGAATCTATCAATTCGCGTCGTATCATAAGATTTTCGGGCATATATCATTCAAACAATTCCAAAGCTAGGAACATCAGGTAAGTGCGAGAGCTATTCCAAAATCAGCTTTACAGTACATGCATCCAAGCTGCTGACAAGAATAAAATGCAGAAGAATAAATAATAAAATTGACGATCTGTTGGATGTGGATCAGTTTAGCCTTAGAAAAGTTGAAGAGACCAAAGAGGTAGTCCCGACTTTGCTCTTGATAATGGCAGTAAGACTGAAGAAAAATCAAAACATCCTCATAGGATATGTTGACCTGGAAGAAGCGTTCGACAGTGTAAGATTTGTTCTAGATGTTCTAAATACTGAGAAGAATAGGAATTAGCTACAGTGAAAGACGTGTCATATACAATATTTACGACAAATAGGAGGGAAAAGTGTGATTGGTAGTCCAAGAACGAGGCGCTCGGATTAAATAGGATATAAGGTGGCGATACAGTCTTTCACCGATGTGCCGGCCGGTGTGGCCTTGTGGTTCTAGCGCTTCAGTTTGGAACCGCGTGACCGCTACGGTCGCAGGTTCGAACCCTGCCTCGGGCATGGATGTGCGTGATGTCCTTAGGTTAGTTAGGTTTAATTAGTTCTAAGTTCTAGGCGACTGATGACCTCAGCAGTTAAGTCGCATAGTGCTCAGAGCCACACCTTTCACCGATACTGTTCAATCTATAAATCGGAGACGCAATGACAGAAATAAAAGGAAAGCTCAAGAATGTGATTAAAATTCAGGGTGAAAGGATGTCAAAAATAAGATTCACTGACGACACTGCTATCCTTAGTGAAGTTAAAGCAGAATTACAAGATCAGTTGAACAGAATGAAGAGCCTAATGAGTACAGAATACGGATTAAGGGAAAAACCATAAAACACAAAAGTTATGGGAAGTAGCAAGAATGAGAATGAGGAGAAACTTAACATCAGAATTGGTGATGTCCGCAGCTGGTGGTCTAGTGGCTAGCGTCGCTGCCTCTGGATCACGGGGACCCGAGTTCTGTTCGGGGTCCCACGTTCTGTTCTCGGTGGGGTTGGGGATTTTCTCTGCCCGGGGCCTGGATATTTGTGTTTTCATCATCATCATCATTCGTGACAATGGCTGGACTTGATTGTATACAAATTGGACTGTGTAAAAATGTGGACATTGTACGGGGGCTGATGACCGCGCAATTGGGCGTCCCATAAACCAAACATCATCATCATCATATCATCAGAACTGGTGATCACGATGCAGAAGAAGTTAAGGAATTCTGCCACCTAGGCAGCAAAATAAACAGTGACGGCCGGAGCAAAGAGGACATATAAAGTAGAACAGCGCAGGCAAAGAGGGCATTAATAGGCAAAAGAATCCACTGGTATCAGACAGAGGAGACAATTTGAGGTAGACATATCTGAGAATTTACGTGGGTCATGGGCTATGGGAAAACCGGGACAGAAGAGATTCGATGCAAAGAGACAAGGAGACGTGGTACTATAGAAGAGTGTTGAAGATCAGGTGGACGTATGAGGTAAGTAATGAGCAGGTTCTCCGCAGAAGCGACGACGAACGGAACGAATGGAAAACACTGACGAGACAAAGGGATAGTGAAAGGTGTGTGTGTACAATTTAATAGGTAATTTTCTTGTTTCTTAGAACGAGCATGTAATGTTTGTATCTTTCAGTGACGTGCGCGCTATCTCGTCACAGACGCTGCTCTCCGCGGGCACTAGTTAGGTCATCATTGTTCTGCGAAGATCCGCAGGTGTTAAGTGTCGATGGCGAGGAGAGGAGATAGAGGGTTGTAGTGGGGAGTCGTGGCAATGAGCTCGTACAGGAAGGACACAGAACATGGGAGTCAAGGAAAATATTTTGTTGCTCTGGTGGATGATATTATTATTAGAAAATGGAATATTATCATATTATCATTTACTAACACAGACACTATTTTCAAAAGATTGGGATTTAAGGTAACGAATGAACGTATGATACTCCATTGCTGCAACTTTTAGTTGGGCATCCTTGGTCAAACACACGCATTCCAATCAGGAATCTCGTGCTATTTTTATAGTTTTCTCACAGTAAATGTCAATAGACTTGAAAAGACGAAGAGAATGTCATAGTTATTACAAGGACTTTAATGTAGCACGAATTTTTCAAGTTGAGCTACATTTTGGTATTCCTCAAGTGCTGATCCTACCTCATTTGCAATTTCTGATGAAATTTTTGTTTACTGCTTGCTAAGCCTTCATTGGTGAAATTTTGTAAATGGAATAGTGTCAAGAATTTTCTCTTCTTTTTCGGACGAATTTTTAGTAGACTTCTAAAAGAAGAATTTTTGTCTAAAGAGTAACTCAGATTATCCATCTCGCAGTACCTGATGAACATTCTTTTTTATGTGAAATAAACTTTCCGAGAACCAAGTTTGCACTGCATGCATTTAAGACATCGCTTTGCACTAACGCAATTCTCTGAAGCTGGTAACAGCTCAGAAACTGAGACGCACCTTTCCTTCTTTCTATATCACGGCAGTGGCACGGCGTTTTCCACTGCGGCAAAGGTAAGCCATATACAGGAGATACGAATTTTCAGTTTCACGTAGACAATTAACAGTGTGGAGTTTAATTATTCTCGTTAAAGTTCAGAGTCAATCTCTTTTATAACAGACACTATTGGTTTAGGCAGGGCATATTTCATATACATACTCACAGAAAAATTTGCTTCTTTATAAATGATAGAGTGCAACAATCAGTCGTCCTTCTTTTTGCAGGTTATATTACGCAAATCCCAATTTCCGTTAGTGCCTAGCCATTATGAATGCACTATTTTTTAATCTCGACGCATGTTAGCTTGAAAGCTAGTGCATTGATAATGGCTAGCCCCTAGGGTAATAAAACCTGAAAAAGGACGACTGGTTGCTGCACCCTACCATTTATAAATTTCATAACAGTCGCTGAGGGCATGCAACTTCCTAATGGAAGGAAACCTGATGAAATTAGTTTCTTGTTATCGTAGTCAAATTTAGTTCTCAACTGTAACGTGAAGTTAGCTTATGCATATATTTCTTATCTATTAACAGAATTGTTTGGTATGCAAAAGTTTACAATCAGAAATAATTAAGAAAGAGACAATACATAAGTAAAACAACTGATGCACATTAGCATTGACTTCTTTATCTCTTTTATTTATTAAGATAACTTTCATCAGGTAGTGTTTAGACATCAGGGGGTTATCTCAATGCTGCTAAAGGGATCTGTAGAGAGTAAAAACTGTAGAAGAAGACTGAGATTTGAATAAATTTAAAACAATTCAGGATGAGAGGTACAAGTGCTACTCTGAGATGAACAGGTTAGAATAGGAGATGTAGAGAAGAACGAGGTTAATTGTTAGCACAGACGATCTGAGTAAAAATTAAGGTAGTGTAGGAATAAAGATATAGTATAATAAATAAATAAGTAAAATGTTATGCACACTAACTGCTTATCTTCAAACTATTGAAAATATCACAGCAGTTGATTAATATAACTATTAGGCTGTCAGTCCGACATGTTATAAACAAAAACACTAGAATACCACAGAAAAGTAGAGAGTAGAAACCCTGGAGAGAAACTGGGTGAAGATTACTCTTGTTTCAGAAAAAGTAAAGATACCAGAGGAACAGTTCTCTCTGTAAAAACCTAAATAAACATAAAAGAAAAATACGAATTCTGTACAGAATTTTTAGATTTAAATAAGGTTACGCAGTACAAATTGAAAGTCAGGCAAATAATCTGCTCATCCCTCATAAACATATTCAAAATACTTTGGCCCGAGACGGATCTGTTACTGCAAGAAAGAATAGGTACAGTTTATTCATAATCGGTTTACTGGCACACTGGTTCAGTGACATTCTCAGAAAAGTAATATTTATTTCAATTTTAAATATGCCGTAATTGTCATGAAATTAGCCTGGGTTCACACATCTTTCAGTTTTTTACTTTAGATTTGCCACTCGTATTCTTGTCCAGCGACCCCTACGTAGATAGCTCATGGAAGACAGAACAGCGTGGCCACAAAACACTGTCTTAACTGTTATGCATTGTTACAGTACGCCAAAATTTAAATAATTTGTGTATCAGTTAAAAGCACAGATTCCTCACAGAAGGTTGTGACTTCCGAAACTATTTTTTCTGAGGAGAAAAGAAGGTAGTTAAGGAACTTTCCAGAAAGAATAGAAAGGAAGAAGATATTGACTGAACGTCAGGCAAAAACTATTCCATCTGAGACGAGGCTTAAGCTTGCATTCGAAACCATAGTGGAGAGAATCGATCGCTTCATTTCTGAGGAACAGCAGAGAAGTCCCGTCTTAAGTGGTATAGGGATACAACAGAAACGTGAGTGTGCGTCACTTAGAAGGGAACTGAACACTGATACTGCTGAATCCGAGTGCAGTGCGTTAACCACTTTCCTCTCAGTCGGTAATTCTTCAGGATGGAACTTACCAGGGCGGTATAGGACACATATACTAATGCCCTCATATGATATTCATCTTCTGGCTTAAAGTAAGTCAGAACTAAGAGAGCAGTTTAATGGAATAGACTGAATACTTAGGGCGAAATTGGGTGAAAGATAAACATTTTTAAGATGATTCTATTTTAGGAGGAGAAGCCGACATGAGGCCGTCGGCGTTGTTATAGGTGCTGACGTAATTGGGATATCTGTACCACCTCAAAACTAACTGTTGATAGTATTGCATTGTAGTCTATGGAACTGGAGACCTAGAAACGACGGAGGGGCTTCGTTCTCGCCGTTGCCCTCGGTAGTTCACATCCAAACAACAGGCTACAGGATTACAGTCACCCCATCGCCGCCCCACGCCGAACCCAGGGTTATTTTGCGGTTCGGCTCCCAGTGGACTTCCCCGAGAACGTCTCACACCAGACGAGTGTAACCCCAATGTTAGCGTGGTAGAGAAATTATGGTGTACACGTACCTGGAGAAAGTGTTATCGCAGCAATCGCCGACATAGTGTAACTGAGGCAGAATAAGGGAAACCAGCCCGCATTCGCCAAGGCAAATGGAAAACCGCCTTAAAAACCATTCACAGACGGGCCGGTTCACCGGACCTCGACACTAATTGTCAGGGGCGTTACGTGTCGGGGACCGGCACGCCGTCCCGCCCGGAAAGCTGTGTGTCAGACCGCACGGCTAACCGGGCGGGCTACTATTGGTAATAGTGTCCGATATGATCCAGATGTGTGACTAGATAAGTGAAAATGCACTTCTCACACAACTGATACGAGAAACTTCCTGGTCATCGTTTTTTTGTGTACAGAGGGGCTGAGCGGGGACATCTCTATGTGAAGTTAGGATCGTTACTGAGAACTTCTGACACGTCTTATTCGCCAGAAAATCATTATTAGATTTCAATCATTTAACCACTGTGTTTGAAATACACTCCTGGAAATTGAAATAAGAACACCGTGAATTCATTGTCCCAGGAAGGGGAAACTTTATTGACACATTCCTGGGGTCAGATACATCACATGATCACACTGACAGAACCACAGGCACATAGACACAGGCAACAGAGCATGCACAATGTCGGCACTAGTACAGTGTATATCCACCTTTCGCAGCAATGCAGGTTGCTATTCTCCCATGGAGACGATCGTAGAGATGCTGGATGTAGTCCTGTGGAACGGCTTGCCATGCCATTTCCACCTGGCGCCTCAGTTGGACCAGCGTTCGTGCTGGACGTGCAGACCGCGTGAGACGACGCTTCATCCAGTCCCAAACATGCTCAATGGGGGACAGATCCGGAGATCTTGCTGGCCAGGGTAGTTGACTTACACCTTCTAGAGCACGTTGGGTGGCACGGGATACATGCGGACGTGCATTGTCCTGTTGGAACAGCAAGTTCCCTTGCCGGTCTAGGAATGGTAGAACGATGGGTTCGATGACGGTTTGGATGTACCGTGCACTATTCAGTGTCCCCTCGACGATCACCAGTGGTGTACGGCCAGTGTAGGAGATCGCTCCCCACACCATGATGCCGGGTGTTGGCCCTGTGTGCGTCGGTCGTATGCAGTCCTGATTGTGGCGCTCACCTGCACGGCGCCAAACACGCATACTACCATCATTGGCACCAAGGCAGAAGCGACTCTCATCGCTGAAGACGACACGTCTCCATTCGTCCCTCCATTCCCGCCTGTCACGACACCACTGGAGGCGGGCTGCACGATGTTGGGGCGTGAGCGGAAGACGGCCTAACGGTGTGCGGGACCGTAGCCCAGCTTCATGGAGACGGTTGCGAATGGTCCTCGCCGATACCCAAGGAGCAACAGTGTCCCTAATTTGCTGGGAAGTGGCGATGCAGTCCCCTACGACACTGCGTAGGATCCTACGGTCTTGGCGTGCATCCGTGCGTCGCTGCGGTCCGGTCCCAGGTCGACGGGCAAGTGCACCTTCCGCCGACCACTGGCGACAACATCGATGTACTGTGGAGACCTCACGCCCCACGTGTTGAGCAATTCGGCGGTACGTCCACCCGGCCTCCCGCATGCCCACTATACGCCCTCGCTCAAAGTCCGTCAACTGCACATACGGTTCACGTCCACGCTGTCGCGGCATGCTACCAGTGTTAAAGACTGCGATGGAGCTCCGTATGCCACGGCAAACTGGCTGACACTGACGGCGGCGGTGCACAAATGCTGCGCAGCTAGCGCCATTCGACGGCCAACACCGCGGTTCCTGGTGTGTCCGCTGTGCCGTGCGTGTGATCATTGCTTGTACAGCCCTCTCGCAGTGTCCGGAGCAAGTATGGTGGGTCTGACACACCGGTGTCAATGTGTTCTTTTTTCCATTTCCAGGAGTGTACGTTGCTCTTCCACATCAGCCTCGGCTGTTGCTTCAGTCAGCTGCCCATCTGATTTTACCAGACGTCTATGTAGGCAGCTAAGATTCTGGACGTCCAGGCGATGGTTTTAGCGACCTCAGCGCTGAGGCGGAATGCCTGCTGGAAGGCAGCGGCGGTGTCATCAGGCCCACTGCGAACTCTGCGACGACCCGTGAAGACGCATCAGCGATGTATCTGGTGTCAGTAGTGTCACTGGTTGACCTCCTTCTTAACGCCCTGGTAAGTTCCAGTACACAGAGGGCCTGTGAGTTGAGTAGGAACGTGGATTCCATGAAGCCCTACTGCTGGCTTCCGCGTTGAACTGCAGTGGTGGCAACACTCAGCGACGTGGTTAGGTCGAAAGACAGTTCATCCACCATTAAAGGGTACGTGGCGAACAGCATGAACATCATCAGCTGAAGACCATGACTTCGAATACATCTTCGGCTAGTTCATAGACTGTGTTGGGGTGTAGAGGACATAGATTCATTACAGTATCGTAATGGCAGAACGGAGTCAGATTACTGTGAATGCTACCGATCTCAGTGATCAGCTGGCACGAGTTGGAAAACTGAAGTATTTAAAGGCAGCTAGCTCAAGGCCATGGTGCGAGGCTCGAATCGTAATGACTTTGCTGGCCGAAGCAGGGTTTTCCAACAACGCAGATGAGCAATACAAACTCTCGCCGTGTGCGGACGAGTATTATCTTGTTGAGATGTAAGCCAGGACGCCTCGCCATGAAATGTAACGAAACGGGACGTAGAATATCGTCGACGAAGCACTTTTCTGTGGCTGAGCAGCAGATGGCAACCAAACAGGTGTTCCTAAGAAATGAAATGGCACGCTAGACCACCACTATTGGCTGTAGGGCTGTGTGACGAGTGACGTTCAAACTGGTATCCCACCGCTGTCACTGGCGTCTCCAGACGAGACTTCAGACTGGAGTCTCATTGACTGCAGCAGAACTGCCTCCACTGATGAGGCACGCTTCGAACTGAGCTCCAACATTCAGTCAAGACGTGTCTGGAAACGGTAGGCACAGCAGTGGGATGCCGACCTACCTGACTGACTGACCACCAGGAGTGATGGTCTGGATGATACCTCTTTTCACAGCAGTATTTGATACCATCCGCCGCAGCCACAAAGCACAACGGCATGTCGACGATATTCCGCTCCCTTCTTACATTTCAAGAAGGTAATTCCCGCATGCACATGAGCGAGAGTTTCTGATGCTTATCTTCAAGCTTACCAAATCCTACCTTGATTAACAAGGTCGCCATGTCTCTCCCCAGTTGACAACGTTTCGGGCATTATGGCTTCTTGTTGTTGTTGTGGTCTTCATTCCTGTGACTGGTTTGATGCAGCTCTCCGTGCTACTCTATCCTGTTCAAACTTCTTCATCTCCCAGTTCCTACTGCAGCCTACATCCTTCTGAATCTGCTTAGTGTATTCATGTCTCGGCTCCCCTCTAGGAATGTTACCCTCCACGCTGCCGTCCAGTACTAAATTGGTGATCCCTTAATGCCTCAGAACATGTCCTACTAACTGATCCGTTCTTCTATTCAAGTTGTGCCATAAACTCCTCTTCTCCCCAATTCTATTCAATACCTTCTCATTAGTTTTGTGATCTACCAATCTAATCTTCGGCATTCTTCTGTAGCGCCACATTTCGAAAGCTTCAATTCTGTTCTTGTCGAAACTATTTATAGTCCATGTTTCATTTCCATACAAGGCTACACTCCATACAAATACTTTCACAAACGACTTCCTGACTCATAAATCTATACCCGATGTTAACAAATTTCTCTTCTTCAGAAACGCTTTCCTTGCCATTGCCAGTCTACATTTTATATCCTCTCTACTTCGACCATCATCAGTTATTTTGCTCCCCAAATAGCAAAACTACTTTAAATGTCTCATTTCCTAATCTAATTCCCTCAGCATCACCCGACTCAATTCGACTGCATTCCATTATCCTCGTTTTGATTTTGTTGATGTTCATCTCATATCCTCCTTTCAAGACACTGTCCATTCCGTTCAACTGCTCTTCCAAGTCCTTTGCTGTCTCAAACAGAATTACAATGTCATCGGCGAACCACAAAGTTTTTATTTCTTCTCCATGGATTTTAATACCTACTCCGAATTTTTCTTTTGTTTCCTTTACTGCTTTCTCAATATACAGATTGAATAACATCGGGGAGAGGCTACAACCACGTCTCACTCCCTTCCCAACCACTGCTTCCCTTTCATGCCCCTCGACTCTTATAAGTGCCATCTGGTTTCTGTACAAATTGTAAATAGCCTTTGCTCCCTGTATTTTACCCCTGCCACCTTCATAATGTGAAGGAGAGTATTATAGTCAACATTGTCAAAAGCTTTTTATAGGTCTACAAATGCTAGAAACGTAGGTTTGCCTTTCCTTAATCTTTCTTCTAAGACAATTCGTAGGGTCAGTGTTGCCTCACGTCTTCTAACATTTCTGTGGAATCCAAACTTATCTTCCCCGTGGTCGGCTTCCACCAGTCCTTCGATTCGTCTGTAAAGAATTCGCGTTAGTATTTTGCAGCTGTGACTTCTTGAACTGATAGTTCGGTAATTTTCACATCTGTCAACACCTGATTTCTTTGGGACTGGAATTATTATATTCTTCTTGAAGTCTGAGGGAATTTCGCCTGTCTCATACATCTTGTTCACCGGATGGTAGAGTTATGTCAGCACTGGCTCTCCCAAGGCTGTCAGTAGTTCTAATGGAATGTTGTCTACTCCCGGGTCCTTCTTTCGACATAGGTATTTCAGTGCTCTGTCAAACTCTACACGCAGTATCATTTCTCCCATCTCAGCTTCATCTACCTCCTTTTCCATTTCCATAATATTGTCCTCAAGAAAATCGCCCCTGCATACACCCTGTATATACTCCTTCCACCTTTCAGCTTTCCCTTCTTTGCATAGAACTGGGTTTCCATCCGAGCTGTTGATATTCATGCAAGTGGTTCTATTTGCTCCAAAGGTCTCTTTAATTTTCCTGAAGGCAGTATCTATCTTACCCATCGTGAGATAAGCCTCTACATCCTTACATTTTTCCTCTAGGCATCCCTACGTAGCCATTTTGCACATCCTATCGATCTAATTTTTGATAGGTGTGTATTCTTTTTTGCCTGTGTCACTTTTTGAATTTTTGTATTTTCTCCTTTCATCAATTAAATGCAGTATCTCTTCTGTTACCCAAGGATTTCTAGTAGCCCTCGTCTTTTTACCTACTTCATTCTCTGCTGCCTTCACTATTTCATCCCTCAAAGCTACCCATTCTTCTTCTATTGTATTTTTTACCCCCGTTACTGTCAATTGTTCCCTTATGCTCTCCCTGAAAGTCTGTACAACCTCTGGTTCTTTCAGTTTATCCAGGTCCCATCTCCTTATTGCAGTTTCTTCAGTTTTAATCTAAAGTTCACAACCAATAAATTGTGGTCAGAGTCCACTTCTGCCCCTGGAAATGGCTTACAATTTAAAACCTGTTTCATAAATCTCTGTCTTACCATTATATAATCTATCCCATACCTTCTAGTATCTCCAGGATTCTTCCATGTATACAACCTTCTTTCATGATTCTTGAACCAAGCGATAGCTATGATTAGGTTATGCTCTCTGCAAAACTCTACCAGGCGACTTCCTCTTTCATTTCTTAGCCCTGATCCATATTCTCCCACTACGTTTCTCTTCCTTTTCCTACTGTTGAATTCCAGTCACGCATGACTATTAGATTTTCGTCTCCCATCACTACCTGATTAATTTCTTTTATCTCATCATACATTTCATCAATTTTTTCATCATCTGCCGAGCTAGGTGGCATATAAACTTGTACTACTGTGGCAGGCGTGGGCTTCGTATCTATCTTGGCTGCAATAATGCGTTCACAATGCTGTTTGTAGTAGCTTACCCGCACTCCTAGTTTCTTATTCATTATTGCACCTACTCGTGCATTACCCCTATTAGATTTTGTATTTATAACCCTGTATTAACCTGACCAAAAGTCTTGTTCCTCCTGCCACCAAACTTCACTAATTATCACTGTATCTAACTTTAACCTATCCGTTTCCCTTTTTAAATTATCTAGCCTACCTGCCCGTTTAAGCGATCTGACATTCCACTCTCCGATCCGTAGAAAGCCAGTTTTCTATCTCCTGATAACGACCTCCTCCTGAGTAGTCCCTGCCCGGAGATCCGAATGGGGGACTATTTTACCTCTGGAATATTTTACCCAAGAGGATGCCATCATCATTTAATCATACAGTAAAGCTGCATGCCCTCGGGAAAAATTACGGCTGTAGTTTCCCCTTGCTTTCAGCCGTTCGCAGTACCACAACACCAAGGCCGTTTTGGTTAGCGTTACAAGGCCAGATCAAACAATCATCCAGCCTGCTGCCTCTGCAACTACTGAAAAGGCTGCTGTCACTCTTCAGGAACCACACGTTTGTCTGGCCCCTCAACATATACCCCTCCACTGTTGTTGCACCAAAGGTACGGCTATCTGTTTCGTTGAGGCACGCAAGCCTCCCCACGAACGGCAAGGCCCGTGGTTCATGGGGGAGGGGAGGGGGGGATTATGGGGAGGGTCTTCCAATGACTTCGGATTCTGACGATCTAAAGCGCCGTTTCGGTAGAATGTGGTGCGATATCTCTCGGGAGTGTATCCAACAACTCAGTGAAAATATGCGAAGCCGAATAACTGCCTGTATAAGGACGCTACATGGTCCAACGCAGTTATGAAGCTCTTTCTCTTCAATAAATTATCCATATTTTCTGAAATTGTTATAGTTTGTTTGTTTGTAAATATACATTAGAGCCACCGATTTCCATCCCATTCGGATAATTCTTTCGTGGTGGGGCATTTTTCATTTGTCTTAAAGTGTATATTTCTTCTATTACTCACGTGGTATAGGAGTAATAGTAAGGACTAGAGATTGAAAGATCCACCGTCTCGGGCTAGAACGTAGGCACTGCTTAAATTTGGAATAAAAGTCATCATCAATGGCAGACGAAGGAGTCATCCTCGTTCTATCATCAGCCCTTCTCAAAGTGGGCGGAGAAGTGGACAGAGGATCATAGTACCCCTGTGCTCTTAGGGTGGGGCACTGTAATTACACGACGGAAGAATCACCAACCATCAACTTCATGAGGATGCAGAAGGCGCTACGGTGTTGCGTCATGATCATCATCATCTTGGACAGTTTCCAGCCACTGGCTGGGTCTGTCGGGAACACAAGCCTCTCCATCGTGTTCTGTCTTTCCACCATTCCCCCTCTTCCACCTTCGTCCAGTTCTCTCCTCTTCTCGTCACACATTCCTTCACTCCCTTCACCCATCTATCTCTTGGTCTTCCTCTGGGCCTCTTCCCCTCCAGCTGCAGATCAAACATCCTCTTTGGAATTCTTCCCTCATCCATTCTCTTCATGTGTCCATACCACTGCAGTCTTGATTTTTCTATCCTGTCCTGTACTGGTTCCTCCTTTAGTCTTTCCCTCACATACACATTTCGCAATCTGTCTCGTCTTGTTACACCCAACCTGCTCCTCTGGAACTTCATTTCGCTAGCCTGTATTCTACTTTTGTCGCTTTTGTGCATTACCCATGTCTCACTTCCGTATGCCAATATGGGGACAAAGTAGGTTCGGTATATAATTCCCTTGGATTTCTGTGGCACGTCCTTGCTCCAAATAAGCCCCCTAATGCATTTGTAGAACTGCCCTGCTTTTCTGCACCTTTCATTTATTTCCATTGCGTTTCCCCCCTTACTTTCAATCACGCTTCCCAGGTACTTGAATTTCTCTACCACTTGTAGTTTTTCCCCTCCACAAGTTATATCCACATTTGGCCTATTCGTCTTCCTTGTTGTGACAATTATTTCACTTTTCTTTGCAGAGAAATGCATTCCATATTGTGCTGCCGTTGCCTCCCATTCATCTAACTGCTCTTGCACCTCCTTCTCGCAATTTCCCCATAACATCAGGTCATCGGCAAAAGGTAATGGAAATCACTGCATTAAAACACATAAAGTGTTTCCACAGGACATGTTATAAAGTGTCATCATGATATATCCAATAGCCAAGGATTTCGGATTAGTCCTTGATTCGGATCTCAGGGAGGTGACTGCCAAAGGGAGGTACACGGATAGCCAGAGTAGTTAAGGCAACCGACAGCGACAAGTGGGAAACTAGGGTTCGAGTCCTGGTCCGGCACAAGCTTTCATATGTCACTATTGGGTAGCTGATCTACACATAATACTGCTAATGTTCAGGAAATTGCAATAAGTGAATTAGTTTCGAATTTTATCTAGGAGATCCGTAAACTAATGTCTACACCATACTTACAATTTTAAGAAATAACGCGTGTCAGGTCCCCGTAGCACGTAGAAGGACGTGGTTGGTTTAGAGAGGCACTTTTAAGAAGTGAACACCAGTTATGGGCACAGGTCAAGTAAACACGTGGAGAGTGTTACAGAAGTGCAGTCAACGCATTATCCGCCCTCAAAAGGTGAAGGCACCAGGAGCACCTGTTTTGTGCTTTATATATATGCATCTCAATGGTTTCGTTAAGGTTGTGACGCAGGTTCCCTCCACCCCCCCCCCCTCCTCATTCATCGCCTCTCTGTCTCTCTCCCACTCTCCTGCTGTGTTGCTTCCACTCTCTCATGGGCCATTACGAAACAGCGTCCGTTCTGTTAATAAGCGCACCGTTTCCTTTGTTGTAGGAATCTTATAACTGACTGAATATAACCGCGGCTTAAATATGATCAGTTAGAATAGTTACATCCAGAGCACTGGGAAACCAAGTGCAACTGGTTTTACTACATGCCAGCGAATTTCTCTTTCTACATTTGACCAGTTTATCATCTGTTTCCTTATACCGCACTCACAGTCCAACTGAATACACTGCAGCTTGCTTCGCACAGAAACCATTCATTTCAACATGATGTATCCTCAACAGAACTCAGCGGTTGACTTTGGAGAATATTGAATAGTGAGAGCGAAAGCTGTTATATTATCAGCGTGTTAACCTGTTTACCTGTTTTAACATCCATTGAAATTTTCGAATGTGTCACGTAGAGAGTGTCGTCTGCGTTATTCCTATGTGACCAACCTCAGACTAATTGTTAGAATCAGTTTTTCTGTTCACGACACAGTCCTATGTTGGATGGTCTTGAGCAGTCACTGCTGCGAAGGTGTAATTCATATATGAGGTTTAGAAAAAACTATTTCCAAATCTATTGTACATTTATCTGAATTTGTCTGTAATAAAATATAAATCGTTTTCAAATACACTCCTGCAAATGGAAAAAAGAACACATTGACACCGGTGTGTCAGACCCACCATACTTGCTCCGGACACTGCGAGAGGGCTGTACAAGCAATGATCACACGCACGGCACAGCGGACACACCAGGAACCGCGGTGTTGGCCGTCAAATGGCGCTAGCTGCGCAGCATTTGTGCACCACCGCCGTCAGTGTCAGCCAGTTTGCCGTGGCATACGGAGCTCCATCGCAGTCTTTAACACTGGTAGCATGCCGCGACAGCGTGGACGTGAACCGTATGTGCAGTTGACGGACTTTGAGCGAAGGCGTATAGTGGGCATGCGGGAGGCCGGGTGGACGTACCGCCGAATTGCTCAACACGTGGGGCGTGAGGTCTCCACAGTACATCGATGTTGTCGCCAGTGGTCGGTGGAAGGTGCACGTGCCCGTCGACCTGGGACCGGACCGCAGCGACGCACGGGTGCACGCCAAGACCGTAGGATCCTACGCAGTGCCGTAGGGGACCGCACCGCCACTTCTCAGCAAATTAGGGACACTGTTGCTCCTGGGGTATCGGCGAGGACCATTCGCAACCGTCTCCATGAAGCTGGGCTACGGTCCTGCACACCGTTAGGCCGTCTTCCGCTCACGCCCCAACATCGTGCAGCCCGCCTCCAGTGGTGTCGCGACAGGCGTTAATGGAGGGACGAATGGAGACATGTTGTCTTCAGCGATGAGAGTCTCTTCTGCCTTGGTGACAATGATGGTCGTATGCGTGTTTGGTGCCGTGCAGGTTAGCGCCACAATCAGGACTGCATACGACCGAGGCACACAGGGCCAACACCCGGCATCATGGTGTGGGGAGCGATCTCCTACACTGGCCGTACACCACTGGTGATCGTCGAGGGGACACTGAATAGTGCACGGTACATCCAAACCGTCATCGAACCCATCGTTCTACCATTCCTAGACCGGCAAGGGAACTTGCTGTTCCAATAGGACAATGCACGTCCGCATGTATCCCGTGCCACACAACGTGCTCTAGAAGGTGTAAGTCAACTACCCTGGCCTGCAAGATCTCCGGATCTGTCCCCCATTGAGCATGTTTGGGACTGGATGAAGCGTCGTCTCACGCGGTCTGCACGTCCAGCACGAACGCTGGTCCACCTGAGGCGCCAGGTGGAAATGGCATGGCAAGCCGTTCCACAGGACTACATCCAGCATCTCTACGATCGTCTCCAGGGGAGAACAGCAGCCTGCATTGCTGCGAAAGGTGGATATACACTGTACTAGTGCCGACATTGTGCATGCTCTGTTGCCTGTGTCTATGTGCCTGTGGTTCTGTCAGTGTGATCATGTGATGTATCTGAACCCAGGAATGTGTCAATAAAGTTTCCCCTTCCTGGGACAATGAATTCACGGTGTTCTTATTTCAATTTCCAGGAGTGTATTTTAAAACCTTCTCAGAACGAAAGGAAAATTTTATGCCTATATATTTCATATGATGGATTAAAATTAACGTCTGCCTTAACAAAACATTGCCCTTTATCACTCAACATTTTTCCTTGATTACCTGTTAAACACTATATAGTAGATAAATTATAGATAAATACATACAGACATTTCAGAAACTTCACCGTACTTTAAGGTATTAAATGCGACATAATGTCTATGTACAGGATGGGCAAAGTAGAAGTAACGCGAAAAATGTTTGTAAGACTGATGCGGATCTGCCTCGTATTAATGAACAGGAGAACTACCCGTCACAGAGAGTGCTGGAAACAGTGATTTTAATGCTCCAGCCGGTTGCTGTCAGATGTCCTCGCATGCGCGTCTCTCGTATGCTCCGTCCCGAGTATTTTGCTGTTTCATTGCATTTTGGTGAGTGAAAGGAGCAGTTGAATGCAACACGGAACAGTGCAAACAACAGAACAGCGCGTGTTCATTCTCTAGTACTAAGCGATGCATAATTTGTAGAAAACCCGTGTGAAACTGTTAGGGCAAGTATTTGAGTCAAGGTGTTAGGGAAAGACCTCCAGCAAAGTAGCCAATGGAAAACTTAGCAGCAAAATGGCATAAAAAAGGGTTATCGCTGTCTTACTTTACATATTTTCCGAGCCAGTTGTGTGTTACCCATCCTGTACATACTGTTCCATAAACGTTAGGTGTTATCCAAAGCAGGTTTCCAGGAAGCGATAAAAAATTAAGGAGTCATTATACTACTGTATACATTAATATTAGAAATTTGCTATTGAACACGTTAGCGAGAGAATTCTATTTTTCTCATATGGAGATTACCTTATTTTTAATCGGACTCTGCTCCTCTAGATACCACTACGGTGAAGCTAATAGGGAAAGTCTTAGCGTAAGAGTCAGTAATTTACTGATTGCAAGCGTCCAAGCTGATGAAGTATCACAGTTTTCAGCACGTCATGTGCCGTGACAGCGTCGTAAACAGTGTCTCGACCGCTAGGTATTTCAGGAATTAACAACGGGACCATCAGACCTGTTTACAATGGAGTTTTATGACTCTTTGGTATGTTAAAGAGCGATGTGTCCTGAGTACCTAGTTAGCGCCTTTTCATACCGCGCCCCCTAGTTTCCGAGAAAATCGATGTTGTAGTTCTATGCGTACCTTCTATAAGTGCTACGTTACCTATCTTCTGAACAAGCGACCGTAATTAAGCGGCTAACATTTGCAATTGCAACGCTGGCGTTACGGGTTCGAAATTGGTCCATATATTTTTATTTTCTCTTGAGTTTCATCAAATAGTTCCAATGGCTCTGAACACTACGGGATTAACAGGTGAGGTCATCAATCTCCTAGAACTTAGAGCTACTTAAACTTAACTAACCTAAGGACATCACACACATCCATGCCCGAGGCAGGAGTCGAACCTGCGACCGTAGCGGTCACGCGGTTCCAGACTGAAGCGCCTAGAACCGCTCGACCACTGCGGCCGGCCTCAGTTTCTTCATAAACAATATCAATAATTACACTGAAGAAAGTGCCAAAAGGTGGGAATTCAAGGAGATGGGACCTGGATAAACTGAAAGAACGAGAGGTTGTAGAGTTCTTCTGGGAGAGTATTAGGGAACGATTGACAAGAATTGGGGAAAGAAATACAGTAGAAGAAGAATGCGTAGGTTTGAGAGATGAAATAGTGAAGGTAGCAGAGGATCAAGCAGGTAAAAAGACGAGGGCTAATGGAAATCCTTGGGTAATAGAAGAGATATTAAATTTAATTGATGAAAGGAGAAAATATAAAAATGCAGTAAATGAATCTGGCAAAAAAGGAATATAAACTACTCAAAAATGAGATCGACAGGAAGTGCGAAATGGCAAAGCAGGGATGGCTAGAGGACAAATGTAAAGATGTAGAGGCGCATATCACTAGGGGTAACACAGATACTGCCTGCAGGAAGATTAAAGAGACCTTTGGAGAAAATAGAAGCACTTTGATGAATATCAAGAGCTCAGATGGAAACCCAGTTTTAAGCAGAAAGCAGAAAGGTGGAAGTAGTATATAGAGGGTCCTTACAAGGGCGATGTTCTGGAGGACAATATTATAGGAATGGAAGAGAATGTAGATGAAGATGGAATAGGTGATATGATACTGCGTGAAGAGTTTGACAGAGCACTGAAATACCTAAATCGAAACAAGGCTCCGGGAGTGGACAACGTTCCATTAGCACTACTGACAGCCTTGGGAGAGCAAGGACTCACAAAACTCTACCATCTAGTGAGCAAGATGTATGAGACAGGCGAAATACCCTCTGACCTCAATAAGAATATAGTAATTCCAATACCAAAGAAATCAGGTGTTGACAGATGTGAAAATTACAGAACTATCAGTTTAATAACCCACGCCTGCAAAATACTAACACGAATAATTTACAGGCGAATGGAAAAACTGGTAGAATCCAACCTCGAGGAAGATCAGTTTGGATTCCACAGAAATGTTGGAGCACGTGAGGCAATACTGACCCTACGACTCATCTTAGAAAACAGATTAAGGAAAGGCAAACCTACGTTTCTAGCATTTGTAGACTTAGAGAAAGCTTATGACAATGTTGACTGGAATGCTCTTTCTAATTCTAAACGTGGCAGGGGTAAAAATACAGGGAGCGAAAGGCTATGAACAATTTGTACAGAAAGCAGATGCCAGCTATAAGAGTCGAGGGGCATGAAAGGGAAGCAGTGGTTAGGAAGGGAGTGACACAGGGTTGTAGCCTATCCCCGATGTTATTCAATTGTATATTGAGCAAGCAGTAAATGATACAAAAGAAAAATTCGGAGTAAGAATTAAAACCCATGGAGGACAAATAAAAACTTTGAGGTTAGCCGATGACATTGTAATTCTGTTAGAGACAGCAAAGGACCTGGAAAAGCAGCTGAACGGAATGGACAGTGTCTTGAAAGGAGGATATAAAATGAACATGAACAAAAGCAAAACGAGGATAATGGAATGTAGTTGAATTAAATCAGGTGATGCTGCGGGAATTAGATTAGGAAATGAGACGCTTAAAGTAGTAAAGGAGTTTTGATATTTGGGGAACAAAATAACTGATGATGGTTGAAGTAGAGAGGATATAAAATGTATACCGGCAATGGCAAGGAAAACGTTTCTGAAGAAGAGAAATTTGTTGACATCGAGTATGGATTTAAGTGTCAGGAAGTCGTATCTGAATGTATTTGTATGGAGTGTAGCCTTGTATAGAAGTGAAACGTGGACGATAAATAGTTTCGACAAGAAGAGAATAGAAGCTTTCGAAATGTGGTGCTACAGAATAATGCTGAAGATTAGATGGGTACATCAGATATCTAATGTGGAGGTATTGAATATTATTGGAGAGGAGAGAAATTTGTGGCACAGTTTGACTAGAAGAAGGGATCGGTTGGTAGGGCGTATTCTGAGACATCAAGGGATCACAAATTTCGTATTGGAGGGAAGCGTGGAGGGTAAAAATCGTAGAGGGAGACCAGGAGATGAATACACTAAACACATTCACAAGGATGTAGGTTGCAGTAGGTACTGGGAGATGAAGAAGCTTTCACATGATAGAGTAGGATGGAGAGCTGCATCAAACCGGTCTCTGGACTGAAGACCACAACAACAGTATATGCCATGCAAAATTATTCAAAAATAGTCATTATCGTCGTACTAATTTCATTTCTACAACAATTATTACAGCAACATTTCTTCCAATGTGTATTCCGTTTATTTCAGAACAGATTAGAGAGTCGTCTTACTGTATACGTCGCTTGCATCGGTCGATGTGCTAGAACATAATTTCTAACGATATTTTTCCTAGAAGCAACCAAATCACAAATTCGTAATGTACCACATATTTTTAACGAAGGCTACGGCCTTCCAGGCTCGAGGAATTTTCAGAGGTGACGCCAGAAAACTCAGTTAGCTTCACTTCGAAAAGACTGTTCTCTCTTCAAGCAACTCAGGTAATAACCATGTGTATTTGATCGTTCAGGTGAAAGTAGGAATTTGATGGAGAATTAAAGAAAGTATTTACTTTGGGATCTTCCCTTGAAGCGAATCTCTGTTGCTGTTTAGCAGGTCGGAAATATTTTAAATTTTTTTCGCGAAAATTTTAACCTGCCTGTAAATCTGTTGGTATAGTGGAGTATATTTGGGTGGGATAATTTTTGCGGTGTAGGTGCGTGATTTTCTCTTATCTACAAAGATTTTTAATCAAATGTCTGAACAGTCAGCTCTCCCCAGGAATCAGTACTGTAATGAATTTTTTTGTCGCACGTATGAAAAATGACAGATTTTAAAACCTCATTGTCCAGCGCTTCCCTGATTTCGTTCAGGTAACAATAACAAGTTTTTCAAATTTATTGCATGCATAGGAAAACGTAAGGGAACAGATTTTCAGACGCACTTTCAGTTTACTGTGCTTTCAAGGGATGGCTAATGTTTTCAGATGTTTTTCTGCACAGGGATGGTTTCACTTCTTGTTCTGCAAGAGATCTGTCGTACGACGATTGGTACTGACAGTACTGTTTTGATCAGTGTTAATTATACAATCGAGATCAAATTAGGGATGTGTACTTTCGTCTGGATCTGGAATGTCACAGTGTTTAATGATGTACCGCACGACGGGAAAAAAATTCATACGCAGAATATGAACCTTAGCTGTGGTTGATTAATGCTATAGATATAGCAGGCTCTCATAAAACGTAACACATATTTTCTCGGAAACTGGAGGGAAGTCGCATGAAAGGCGCTAGCCAGGTATTCACGACAGAGCTCTCTGTTAATCACCTAAGATTTATAAAAATCTGTGATTAACAGGACTAATTACCTCCCTGTAAGACTTCTTCCACATGAGTAAAAGGAAATGAAATTGCTTTTCTTATTTTCAGAGTTTTTTATTTTTATCATATACTTGCTTACACTAGGTGTGATAATGGGCACTGCCAGTGGTGAAACCTACGAAACGAAGGTTGCAGTTTGGCGCAAGGTGGAATTAGCATTTATAAGCAAGCAGACCTGAGCATCGTAGAGGTAAATTACAAATAAGTTTACGAAAAATTAGTGTTGAACTTCAGCTTTGTTAAGGTAGCTGATAACCAATGTACTCTACATTAAGTACGTTGCCATTTGAAAACAGTTATAATACGTTTTTGACATCAATATTTTCCACAATTAACAGTTTAGCGAAGCACTATCACATATAGCAGACTGACAGGAAATGTCAAACAGCAGTCTCGAGCAGCCAGATGATTTCCAGGTAACATTTGGTCGCAGCAGAGACATGCCATATCGGGGTAACTAAATCAGAAACACACAAAGAAGTGACCGCAACGAAGACCTTCGCGTGCTCGTGTGGTCCCTAGGGCTACTGACACATTTATTATTGCCCGTACAATTCCGAGGACCTCGTTTATTGATGGCAACCGATTCCCGAGAATGATCGATAGCAAGGTAAACAACAGGGCCCTCCTTGCAGCTTGATATGCATCCTCCTACCTTTACCCACTCCGGCTGCTGTTCCTTACGACATGCGCACTTACGCTTCCACCAAACGATACGTGACTATGGAGCACATAGCAGCTGCTTCTGCTGCAAAAACATACACACACAACCATATAACTGTACAGCAGAGCATATTTCGTCCGGTACTACGCCCACTGGTTTCATATCCTTTCGCATCTGGAAAGAGACATTAATGACGCTTTCCATCTCTTGTTATTCACATTGGAAATACTGAATGATGTCACCGTAGTCTGCTTCGAGTGTCAGGTCTCGAAATTTCCTCAAGGCAGTTTTCAGGTAATTATACTTGGTTTCTCAACAAACTGAGTATTTCTAATCATAGTATGGTTCGTACGTATTTTACGCGATGTTAATGGCTCTAGAAATTTGATAATGCTTTTAGATGTTTTTGTATCAAATTTTTACTCTTGTTTATATGCGCTATCGAGCTGAAAACCCACTTGAAAATATAGAGTCACTCTGAACGTCATGACCTACTGAGAATACTTCACTATTGTAACGAAATCGGCTATGAAGAAATTTAAATACCCAATTTCAGCAATGAATGCGTCTAAATAGAGTATTTAACTCGAATACGTAACGCAGTAAAGTTAAATGATTACTCGGAAACTAGTTGCACTTGGAAAGTTACTATACAGATCACGCTCGAATTTAGTAAACAAAATCCCAAGACAGCATAAATTATAAAAACGCCGATATTACTTTTAAAAAAAAATAGTCGAACAACTTTGAAATATCGCTCAAAAGTGTTTACAAAAGCAAGTAAGCTCACTCTTGACTTCGAGAATGCTGCAATATGACGAGTCCCAGAACTTAAAGGTCCTGCCGTCGGGAGTTGTCGAATTCACTGTTTCCACTATGTTTGTACCTTGTATCAATAAATATGTCCTACTGTGTTCTGAACTGAGCACCCGGCTTTGCTAGGATTTACGTTTATTTCAATTCTGTTAGTCAATCTCCTCCTCATTCTCTGTGTATCTCCTCTGCCTTCCGCTCCCTCTCCACCCCCTCCTCTTCCCTTTCTGTGTTCGTTCCCCCTTCCCCTGTCTCTGTGCCTTAGAATTATATAATTTGGTAGGTATATTCAGAAATATATGTGCATTCTGTGTGCTAAATGTGTTGCGAATAGAGTTAGTATCAAGAAAGTAATATATTCAAACGTCACGTGCGATACGATGGCATTCACGCATCTCAGTGTTTGTCACGTCATCTGTCCTGAACTATGCGCCGTAAAATGACATAATTTCGCATGTATATTCAGTGCCATATGTGAACACTGTCTAAAGAATGTGTCGTCAGTACAGTTTGTAGTACAGAATTCATAAATTAATGCCTCATACCTGACGCGAAAGCGAACAGTGAAAATGTTGTAAGCGATAAGCTTTATTCCTTTCATCCTTATGTGGGTTGTGAGACCGAGAAAAAATTTCGTAATTGTTATTATTCTGGATTTACAATGTGAGTACATTTTTCCAGCACCTATTCTAGATTACAGTAAGTCACTAATTATTGTTCTCCACTCTTCTCTATTTGTCCATAAATCTTCAGGAATGTCGTTCTTCTTCATTGCTGACTGAACTCCCTGTTTCCATGTATCAGGTGGTCGTCCCCTTTTTCTTCTTCAAATTGGTACCCAGTCGATTATGCATTTTGGTAGCCTTTCCTGATCCATTCGTCTGATGTGTCCATACCATTTAAGTTGTTTGTGCTCGATGAAATCAATAATTGAATTTTTACATTTCATCTTGTCTCTGATTACTTCATTTCTTATTCTTTCTCGTCTTGATATTCTTGCTGAACGTCTCCAGAAATCCATTTCTGTGGCTAATAATTTTGATTTCAATTGCCATTTTGTTGTCCACACTTCTGAACCATATGTAATAATGCTCCTAACTCTTGTTTTAAAAATCCTTATTTTGTTATCAGTTGTTATGTGTTTGTCCCAGAGAATTCCATTCAATAAAGAGATTGTCGTCTTTCCAGAATTTATTCTTGATCTAATTTCTTTGTCCTGTTTCCCATCATTTGTAATTTTCACACCTAAATATTTATATTCCTCAGTAGCTGTTATTGTTCCCATCCCTTCTTCTAATATTAAGTCTCCATTCACTCCACCAATTACCATGTACTTTGTTTTATTCATGTTTACATTTAGACCTGATTTTTTATATTCTTGAATCAATTTTCTGGTCATATACTCTATGTCCTCGTAGTCTTGGGCTATAATCAGTTGGTCATCTGCAAATTGTAACGAGTATATTGTTCTATCATTTATTGGTATTCCCATTGCGTGACATTTTTTCTTCCAATTCTGTAAAGTTACTTCTGTATATATTTTATACAATGTAGGTGAGATGCTACATCCTTGACGTATTCCTTTTGTGACTTGGAATCCATGTGATAGATATTTACCAATTTTTATTTTTGAAATAGAATTTTTATATAAATTTTGAATTGCTTTAATTATTCTTGGATTTATTCTTATTGATATTAAAGCTTTCCATAAACTGGATAAAGGCACACTATCATAGGCTTTTTCTATATCTATGAATACTAAATGTATTCGTAATGATGTGAAATTATGTGTAATCTGTGTCGGAAGTCAATAAGTGCTCTCATTCTCGCATAATGGATGAATAACGTCTCAATATTCGCGCGTCGTGGCCTACACTTATTTTTCACTCCCGCCCTGTTGAAAATGACAACGATTTTTTCCACACAGTTTATGTGCCACATTTCATTGATATCGGTCAGTTGGTTTCCGAGGACATCAATTTTGAGTAACTTGTGTGCATATCTTTTTTTTTAATGATCTGATTTTAATAAAATGTAGCCTATGCGTTGCCCCTAGCTACGCTGAAGTTAACAGTGAAAAGCCCATAAATATCCGTCTAGTAGTTTCGGAGACTAGCGTGATCAGACACACAGATAGGCAGACAAGAAAGTTTTACTAATTCAGACTTTTCCAGCACGAAATCTTTTCCCCTGATTATTAGTGGAGAAGATTATTGAAGAACTGATGTTACCGGCATATGTCACACATATGTCAACAACTACATTTAAACTGTAAGTAGCCTGTTTATGTGTCTGTACGTTGGCAGCGCGATATACTGCATTAATAACTCTGACAGCGCTGTGCCCACTCTGCATGATACTCTGTGGCTGGTCGGACTACCGGTTGGAAGTTGACACTCAGCGGTGATGGAAGATGGAGGTGAACAGCCAGCAGTGATGGAAGTTAGATGTGAGTAGTTAGCATTGATGGGGGTTAGAGGTTTGAAGTACTAGCGCGAGCGGACGATCTGGACTAATCCGACTTGGAGATTCAATATTATTCATGATTATATAAATTTTGGAATTGGATGTCACGGACGATTATGTATTTGTTTTGAACTGGATGTCATATTATTAAGGTAAAAATACATTGTTTGCTCTGCCACAAACTCTTTGCTTTTCTAACCACTTACCTGTTACTAGTTAAAGTCTTCAATAGTTAGAATCTTTTATTTACCTGTCTGCATTGGCGCTTGCTGTATTGCAGTAGCTCGTGTAATTAAGATTTTTGTGAGGAAAGTGACTTACAAAATGTGTATGTTACTGTTAAGATTTCTACTAATTCAGGCCCATACTTTTGTATTAGTTATTTTAAGTCAGGCTATCAATTTTAAAGCGTTGTCCTTGGTTATTGTGAGTAATTAATAAATAGGAAAAGTTTGAGTTCTGTTTGTCAGGGAAAATTCTGTAGGATTGTGTTGAGATGAGAAAGACAAGCAAAGTGACAGTACATTCAGTTTCACTCAGGAGTTTCAGAATTAATTTGTGCTCTTCCCTGTTGTTTCAGTTTAAGCAAAATTTTTATTAAGACGTTTCACCCTGACTTGCAGAATATAAAGCACGGTGTGCGTGTTAATTTGTTTCCCATTTTGTTTAAATTTCCTAATTTCTTCGTACTCCTCTGTATCAGTAAAGGCTGCCGGTCGTGTATCATTCAGATCATTATGTACCTTCGTAGATGAATTAGTTAGCTGATCCGAAATTTCGATTACTTTTCCGATAATGTGCTGATTTCCTCCGTGTGTTTTTCTGAACAAAGTTTTAGAGTATCTACTGTGTCCTTTAAGTTTTCCTGATTTTGTACAAGTTGCGCGATCTTATCGGTAGATACAAAACAGTTTTAGCTTGCAAGGTGTGGTGATTTTCGTGCACAGAGATTTGCAGTTCTTTTATGGCTTCTTCATGATACTGTAATGCGTTTTCATGTCGCAAAAAATAGGCTGAAAATGCTCACAAATTTGTGTTTTTACATCTTCAGAAATTTTTTGACATTTCGATTTGATTTTATGTAACTCAGCGGCTAAACCTTCACGTGTTTCTTCAAGTGTTTGTTTAGTTTGTTTCTGCTATTGTTCCATTTGTTCCTGATTTTGTGCCATTTGTTGCTGTGTTTGTTTCTTATTTCATTCCATTTGTTCCATTAATCGTAATAACAGTGAATCAGTGCCTAAAACATTTTCCATTTGTGCTTTCGGCAGTGCATTTTCACAGGCAATAGTCGAATTCTGGTAAGCAGAGAATGAATCTTCACTAAATGGAGAAAAGTGTAATGACGCAAAACCTGAATCTACAGAATTTGCAAGATTTTGTTCTGTCATTTCGCATCCTGAGGTGAACTGTTGCCGACCGATCGACAGACAATACTTCCCTCTTCACTAATTGTTTTACTGTCCACACCGTTATTTACTGCCTGATCCATGTCCCTGTGCACTATTACCAAATAACTACGTTGAACATTCGTTATTTCATTACTGGGTAGTGCTAAAGTGCTACGCTCATCTTCACTGTCATTTCTCAATTTGCTTGCAGGCCTAGTGTTGCGCTTTTCACACCCCATGATTATCACAGTATTTCAAACGATAACACAGAAGAAACACGTTTTGAAGATCTAAAATAGGAAGACACACTAAAATAGCACTAGAAACCATCAATATCTAATTAATTACAACGGAAACTGCGAAATACTTGGGGCCACAATGGCTTTGCTCACTATAATACAGTGTAACAATGAGAAACTACAACTACAAAGGAAATGCTCTATACACAGTTACGCGCTAGCAGTAAACTATAACTATTAATGCACTAACTATTTAACTACAAGAAAAATCAGAAGAATCCAGTGAGGTATCCTCGGCTAAGTCGGCTAAGCGTCGCCAGGTGAAACTTCTTAATAAACTTTTTACCTAAACTGAAACAACTGGGAAGATGAAACTTCTTAATTTAATTCTAAAACTGCTGAGTGTGTAACAACAACGACGCTGTACTATTGTATATATAAATAATATTTTTTCTTCTGATTTTTCGATAAACTTGTGTAATTGATGTTCTGATTTCATTTCTTTTTTGTTCCATGTCATTATGTTTAGAAAACTGTAAACAAATTTCAATGTGAATATTAATGTTTATGTCAAATGTCAAGTAATATTGTAATAGAATTGGAATGTAACAAATGTTGAGACTGTTGTAAGATGTTTAAAATTGTAACTGTGCGTCTGGTCCATACGTAGGCAATGTGTTAGGATATGTAGAATGCAAAACCTCGGGCTAATACCCGGTCTGTCAGGGAGCGGTAAAAGGTGGATGGCAGGCGAGCGCGAGAAAATGCACGCGGGGACTGCACGTCACAACGGGCTTAGCAGCAGTAGTAGTTGCGCGTTTGGCACTGGTTTGAGCAACACCTTCTGGAGCGAGGAGGCTCTCCTGGAAGACATAGCTTCACCGAGCCTCGGGTATGCCGTTCCAACGCCCACACAGCATGGAAAAATTCCATAGGCACTAAATGGAAAAGTGTTGCGACGCTAAGAAGAATTAAAGTGCCGATACATGAAGAGCCATAGCTGTGGTTGTATGTGTCCTCTGTGCCTCGTCATCTCGCCGGCCGCCAACCGCAGCATCGATACTAGCAGGTTGAAACTCTTAGTACTGTATTCGTATGGATCAGAGAGTGAACTGTGCAATAATAACCTAAATTTTACCAGAACTTTCCCATCATTCAATCATCCTCACAACTAACCTAGACAGGGTCCTTTCCAAATGTTGTGCAACCCGAGTGTCCCAAAATTAAAATTAAAATTTGTGTTAATAATAAATACTTGCAGAGCTAGCTATGTTATAATGGTGTTTAAAGAAATGTTTTGTTAATGAACCTGTAAATGAATAACGAAGGTCTAACGAAGTTGAAAGATAACTTTAGTATTGATGTAGTAATGAAGTTTATTATTTCGAGACAGATATAAAGGTATTTAAATGAGCAGTAAATAAGATGAAAAGAGTAGTAACTTATATACTGGAAATCTTGAACGCATAATAAATTCAGTAATCATTTTTCTAATACAGTGATCATAACAGTTTCAGGCGCCCCCCCCCCCCTCCCTTTTTATTCATTTGAATTCTGAAGTTTTTTAATTTGGTTTGACCAGCAAAAGTTTAAGTCAATATAAAAGTCAAAATTTATCAGTGTTTTATCTTTATCAAAATTGACATTTTGTGTGTGGCACGAAAGTGCTATTTCTAGGGTAACCTATGCCCGATTTTAATCAGATCAATAGACAGTATAAAGTTTTCTAGTATACATTATAGTGCAGTGTTATGTATTCATGGTTTTTCCATATCAGTATAGAACGTGAAACTATCAGTTCAATAGATTTTCTGGTTCTAAAATTCTACTATATTATGCAGTGTTACTACTTTTGCATGAACATCTACCAACTTGTACAGGAAAGAAACTCAGATAATGCCAAATTAGGCTGGCGACCGTATTATTATCAAATTGATACCATCTTCAGTATTGCTTTTGGTCCATCCTGTCGTGTAATTGCATTTCGAACTTGCTTAATGGACCATTGTTATTACAGTGTGGAGGTAAGTCTGATTTACCACCATTCAGATACACGCGGTCGATATATATGCGAAAATCCTTTCTCATAAGGTGAACCCCGCTCACTTACCTTAGCACAGGCCTTAAAGAGTACTGTGTCACGCGGATGTTACAAGTGAAACTAAACGTACTATCGCTTTGCTTGTCTTTATCCACTCAACACTGTCCTACAGAATTTGCCCTGACAAACAGAACTCAAACTTTACCTATTCATTAATTACTCACAATATTTGTGGGTAACGCGATCTGACTGCTTTAAAATTGATAACCTGACTTCAAATAGTTAATACAGAAGTATGGGCCTGAATTAGTAGAAATCTTAACAATAATCTACACATTTCATAAGTCACTTACCTCACAAAAATCTTAATGACACGAACTACTGCAATACAGCAGGCGCCAATGCAGCCAGCTAAATAAAAAATTCTAACTATTTAAGGCTCTAACTAGTCATAGGCAAGTGGTTAGCAAAGGAAAGAGTTTGTTGCGGAGCAAACAATGTATTTATACCTTAATAATAAGACATCCAGTTCAGACAAATACATAATCGTCCGTGACATCCAGTTCCAAAAATTATATAATCTTGAATAATTTTCAGTCTCGGAGTTGGACACGTTCAGATCGTCGGCTCGCGCTAATACTTTAAATCTGTAACCGCCATCAATGCTAACTACTTACATCTAACTTCCATCACTGCTGGCTGTTCACCTCCATCTTCCATCACCGCTGAGTGTCAACTTCCAACTGGTAGTCCGACCAGCCACAGAGTCTCATACAGAGTGGGCACAGCGCTGTCAGAGTTATTAATGCAGTATATCGCGCTGCCAACGAACAGACACATAAACAGGCTACTTACAAAATATGTAGAATTACCATCGAAATCGCTGCAGACGCACATACGGCGAAGCTAATCAACAAACCATACGTGAAGTTACATACGAGGGTTGCCCAGAAAGTTATCAACCGCATTATTTTTTCTGAGCCGAAAACAATGCTACGAATGTTACGTATGTATTATTTGAAGCCTCCTGAGCGAGCGCGCCATGTCTGCGTCGCTTCCGATAGTAGCATAGCTGCAGGATAGTTTCTAAATGGCGTCTGGAGGTAATGTACGTTACAAGCGTCGTGCCATCATTGAATTTTTCATTGTAGAGAAAGAAACTGTGGGGGATATGTGCAAACGATTGTGCAAAGTCTATGGATCCTCTGCTGTCGACAGAAGTACAGTTAGTCGCTGGATACGGAGGGTTAAGCGGTCATCAGAAGGCGGTTCGGCGGAACTCCACGATTTGCAGCGGTCGGGGACACCGTCTGCGGCTGTCATACCTGACATGTTGCAGCGAGCTGTTGCAGCGAGCTGATGTTGTCATTCAAGGAAGACAATTTGAGGACGATGAGGGGGTGATACACACAGTAAAGCACTGGTTCCGCCACCAGGACAAGGAATGGTAACGACAGTGCGATGGAGGAAGGCTATAGAATGGGATGGAAGTTATGTGAAAAAACATGGTGTGTAGATAAGATACCGTACCGTCGTTTGTGTAAGTCTTATTATGTTCAACAAGGAATTGTCGAAGAAAAAAATTCGGTACATTACTTTCTGGGCAACCCTCATACAATAGCTACCAAAAATTAAAAAAAGGGAATGCGCAGTTTGCAATCAATAGTGGTGGAGAAATAATAATATGGAAGACAGTGACAACACGAAATAATGAATCCACTCACTATAACATTACGTTAACTCAAGAAACACACATATAGTAAATGAAATTACATTTACAATGAACTGCTTTTTGAATCTTCCAGAGAGAGAGAGATGAGAGAGACAGAGTGAGGAAGCGTATTTGTGCATATATATATATATATATATATATATATATATATATATATATATATATATATGTTGACATGTGTCCGGAAACCCTTACTTCCCATGTTAGAGCTCAGAGCTTCTCTTCAAATCACATTAATCATGGAATGGAAACACACAGCAACAGAACGTACCAGCGTGACTTCAAACACCTTGTTACAGGAAATGTTCAAAATGCCTTCCGTTAGCGAGGACACATGCATCCACCCTCCGTCGCATGGAATCCCTGATGCGCTGATGCAGCCCTGGAGAATGGCGTATTGTATCACCACAGCCGTCCACAATACGAGCACGAAGAGTCTCTACATTTGGTACCGGAGATGCGTAGCTAAGAGCTTTCAAATGCCGCCTTAAATGAAAGTCAAGAGGGATGAGGGCAGGAGAGCGTGGAGGCCATAGAATTGGTCCGCTCTACCAACCCATCGGTCACCAAATCTGTTGTTGAGAAGCGTACGAACACTTCGACTGAAATGTGCAGGAGCTCCATCGTGCATGAACCACATGTTGTGTCGTACTGGTAAAGGCACATGTTCTAGCAGCACAGGTAGAGTATCCCGAAGGAATCATGATAACGTGCTCCATTGAGCGTAGGTGGACGAAACTAAAATGAGCTCTAACTTGGAAATCAAGCGTTTCCTGACACATGTCCACATAACATCTTTTCTTTATTTGTGTGTGAGG
Organism: Schistocerca cancellata; assembly: GCF_023864275.1. Classification (NCBI taxonomy): domain Eukaryota; kingdom Metazoa; phylum Arthropoda; class Insecta; order Orthoptera; family Acrididae; genus Schistocerca; species Schistocerca cancellata. Next base: position 563,678,813 of record NC_064633.1, on the reverse strand, counting down.
AATGTTTCCTGAAAGTTTGGCCGTACCTTTTTGAAACACCATATATATATATATATATATATATATATATATATATATATATATATATATATACTCCTGGAATGGAAAAAAGAACACATTGACAACGGTGTGTCAGACCCACCATACTTGCTCCGGACACTGCGAGAGGACTGTACAAGCAATGATCACACGCACGGCACAGCGGACACACCAGGAACCGCGGTGTTGGCCGTCGAATGGCGCTAGCTGCGCAGCATTTGTGCACCGCCGCCGTCAGTGTCAGCCAGTTTGCCGTGGCATACGGAGCTCCATCGCAGTCTTTAACACTGGTAGCATGCCGCGACAGCGTGGACGTGAACCGTATGTGCAGTTGACGGACTTTGAGCGAGGGCGTATAGTGGGCATGCGGGAGGCCGGGTGGACGTACCGCCGAATTGCTCAACACGTGGGGCATGAGGTCTCCACAGTACATCGATGTTGTCGCCAGTGGTCGGCGGATGGTGCACGTGCCCGTCGACCTGGGACCGGACCGCAGCGACGCACGGATGCACGCCAAGACCGTAGGATCCTACGCAGTGCCGTAGGGGACCGCACCGCCACTTCCCAGCAAATTAGGGACACTGTTGCTCCTGGGGTATCGGCGAGGACCATTCGCAACCGTCTCCATGAAGCTGGGCTACGGTGCCGCACACCGTTAATCCGTCTTCCGCTCACGCCCCAACATCGTGCAGCCCGCCTCCAGTGGTGTCGCGACAGGCGTGAATGGAGGGACGAATGGAGACGTGTCGTCTTCAGCGATGAGAGTCGCTTCTGCCTTGGTGCCAATGATGGTCGTATGCGTGTTTGGCGCCGTGCAGGTGAGCGCCACAATCAGGACTGCATGCGACCGAGGCACACAGGGCCAACACCCGGCATCATGGTGTGGGGAGCGACCTCCTACACTGGCCGTACACCACTGGTGATCGTTGAGAGGACACTGAATAGTGCACGGTACATCCAAACCGTCATCGAACCCATCGTTCTACCATTCCTAGACCGGCAAGGGAACTTGCTGTTCCAACAGGACAATGCACGTCCGCATGTATCCCGTGCCACTCAACGTGCTCTAGAAGGTGTAAGTCAACTACCCTGGCCAGCAAGATCTCCGGATCTGTCCCCCATTGAGCATGTTTGGGACTGGATGAAGCGTCGTCTCACGCGGTCTGCACGTCCAGCACGAACGCTGGTCCAACTGAGGCGCCAGGTGGAAATGGCATGGCAAGCCGTTCCACAGGACTACATCCAGCATCTCTACGATCGTCTCCATGGGAGAATAGGAGCCTGCATTGCTGCGAAAGGTGGATATACACTGTACTAGTGCCGACATTGTGCATGCTCTGTTGCCTGTGTCTATGTGCCTGTGGTTCTGTCAGTGTGATCATGTGATGTATCTGACCCCAGGAATGTGTCAATAAAGTTTCCCCTTCCTGGGACAATGAATTCACGGTGTTCTTATTTCAATTTCCAGGAGTGTATATATATATACAGGGTGAGTCACCTAACGCTACCGCTGGATAAATTTCGTAAACCACATCAAATACTGACGAACCGATTCCACAGACCGAACGTGAGGAGAGGGTCTAGTGTAATTGTTTAATACAAACAATACAAAAACGCACGGAAGTATTATTTTAACACAAACCTACGTTTTTTTAAATAGAACCACGTTAGTTTTGTTAGCACATCTGAACATGTAAACAAATACGTAATCAGTGCCGTTTGTTGCATTGTAAAATGTTAATTACATCCGGAGATATTGTAACCTAAATTTGACGTTTGAGTACCACTCCTCCGCTGTTCGATCGTGTATATCGGAGAGCACTGCAACATACAACGCGTTTCTACAGAATGATCTGCCAACGTTGCTCAAAAATGTCCCACTGGAAACGCGTCGACGTATGTGGTATCAGCATGATGGTGCACCTGCACATTCCGCAATTAACACTAGGCTGACCCTTGACAGGATGTTCGACGGGCGTTTCATAGGACGTGGAGGACGCATAAATTGGCCAGCCCATTCTCCTGATCTTACACCTCTGGACTTCTTTCTGTGGGGTACGTTAAAGGAGAATGTGTACCGTGATGTGCTTACAACCCCAGAGGATATGAAACAACGTATTGTGGCAGCCTGCGGCGACATTACACCAGATGTACTGCGGGGTGTACGAGATTCATTACGCCAGAGATTGCAATTGTGTGCAGCAAATGATGGCCACCACATTGAACATCTATTGGCCTGACATGTCGGGGCACACTCTATCCAACTCCGTAATTGAAAACGGAAACCACGTGTGTACGTGTACCTCACCCCTCATGGTAATATACATGTGCGTCAGTGAAAAAGACCAATAGACAGGTGTTAGCATGTGGACGTAATGTGCTGTTCCAGTCTCTTCTGCACCTAAGGTCCATTACCGTTCCCTTTGGATCCCTACGTAATTCGGTGCTCCTCGATACACACGATCGAACAGCGGAGGAGTGGTACTTAAGCGTCAACTTTAGGTTACAATATCTCCAGATGTAATTAACAGTTTACAATGCAACAAACGGCACTGATTACGTATTTGTTTATATGTTCAGATGTGCTAACAAAACTAACGGGGTTCCATTTTTAAAAAAAACGTAGGTTTGTGTTAAAAAACATACTTCCGTGCATTTTTTCATGGTTTGTATTAACCAATTACACTAGCCCCTCTCCTCACGTTCGGTCTGTGGAATCGGTTCGTCAGTATTTGATGTGGTTTACGAAATATATCCAGCGGTAACGTTAGGTGACTCACCCTGTATATATATATATATATATATATATATATATATATATATATATATATATGTGTGTGTGTGTGTGTGTGTGTGTGTGTGTGTGTGTGTGTGTGTGTGTGTGTGTGTGTGCGCGCGTGTCTGCGTTGCGCACGCGTGTGTGTGAAGTCGGGCAGCTGGGTGGGCGGTGTCGGTGGCGAAACCATAGCAGATCCGCCATTGGTAAATTGTAATTCGTACATCCTTTTGCCTGGTGCATGACTCATTTGGCGGTAATATTAGCCACCGTCGTTCTTTGGGTTAAGGCCTGTCGGAAGCTCTTCGTAGTCTCCTTTGTTGATCGAAGTGGGTGTGTGTACGACGATAACATTTCATACACCCAGTGCAGTTATTAATGTCAATTAGACAGTTTTTGAAAGCACAGCCCATCCAGTACCTCACAGAGAAAAGAGATTATAGCATTTTCAGTTGTTAAACGACATCTAAAGCCGAACTGTACATTTTATAGCAACTGGTGTGATACAAATTGATCAAATACTCTTACATATACAGCCTCTCAATGACTTTTACAAACACTGATGGCATAGAAATAGATCTAAAATTATCTACATTATCCCTTTCTCCCTTTTTATGAAACGGCTTTACTACTGATTACTTTAATCCCTCAAGAAACTGACCATTCCTAAAGGAAAAATTACAAATATGGTTAAATACAGGCGTCACATGTGCAGCGCAGTACTTTAATATTCTGCTAAACACTCCATCAAAACCATGAGAGGACTTAGTCTTCAGTGATTTAATTATTGACTCAATCTCCGTCTTGTCTGAATCACAGAAGAGTATTTCAGACATCAATCCCGGAAGGCCATGCCAAGAAAGTTATATGATTTCCTGTAGAAACTAAATTTTTATCTAATTCACCAGCAATGCTCAGAAGATGATTGTTCAATACTGTACGTATATCTGATTTATCAGTAGCAGAAATATTTTTACTGCGAACTAACTTTATATCGTCAACCTTGTGCTGCTAACCTGACACTTCCTTCACAACTAACCATATGGTTTTAATTTTATCCGATGAATTAGCTATTCTATTTGAATACCTCATACTCTTTGCTTTCCTAATAACATTTTTAAGCACCTGACAGTACTGTTAGTAATGGGTTACTGTATCTTGATTGTGACTACTTCTCACATTTTGATGTAATCCCCGCTTTGTTCTACAAGATATCCTTATACCACTAGTCAGCGACAAGATTCAAATATCTGTTCAGTGTAGTGTCGTGTTACGTCTATGGACTCAAATGGAATTCTGTTTTTTACGTTCATAGCCACTCTCCCAGCCCGCAAGGAACTCCTTGAGAAACAGCCAGCTAATCTGTATCCCGATAAAGGAAGCCCCTGAATTGTCAAATTATTTATGTGGTGCTCTGATATACCAATAATTTCAGAGTCAACATTTAAAAGCAGTTCACCAACTTTATCTCTAATACCTCTTATATTTTTATGAAATATTCTAATTCCTTCTCTACTTGGAAACATTGCAACCACGGAAGGTGAGCCCTTAGTTAGAGGGACTTCTTTAAAGGAGACGTCTGTTGTCCACGTTAAGCGATATTTCAGGTGGAGTAAAGAGCAATGTAGTAGATGAAAGGAAACTAGTGATTTGAAGTGATGAATCACTCTTTACCTCATGGAAATCTGATGGAATGGCGTGGGTTTGGCGAATGCTTGCATAATGTAGTCTGCCATCATGTATAGCGTCAACAGTGGTGTTATGGTATGAAGTTGTATTTCGTAGTTAGACTCTGATCTCCTAATTGCGCTTAAGAAAGTGCTCAATGAGGAAGTACGTTGTTGAGGCTTCAGTCGGAAGACTAGCTTGATTCAACTCTAGACGTTTCTCTACCACGTGCAAGAATCTTCATATCCGAATAACTTCTGCGTCACACATGCATTTCAACGTGCTTTACTATAGTCGTATCTTGATGACCCGGTGCAATTTTTGCGTCATGCTTTCCCCCGATGCTCAGTTGACTATTGCCTTATATCGTACGAACCGAAAGCAGTGAGAAGTAGCAGAAATGAGAAGAGCGAGAAATTTAGCATCTGAATTTGGGATAAAACATGAGAAGAATTTAACTATGCCTAGTATCTAGGGAGCAAAATAACCCACGATGAACGTAGCAAGGTGCACATAAAAAAGTAAACTTTCGCTGGAAAAAAAGGGCATTGCTGGTCAAAACAAATCTGTTACTGTCAGACATAAGACTTAATCCAAGCAAAAAATCTTTGGGAATGTACGGTTGGAGCACAGAATTGTATGGTAGTGAGACGTGGACTGTGGGAAAGTGGAACAGAGGAGAATCGAGGGCTTTGAGACGTAGTGCTACAAAAGAATGTTGAAAACTTGGTGGATTGAGAAAATAAAGAATCGGCGAGGAAAGTTTTTTTTTTTTTTTGGTCATCAGTCTACTGACTGGTTTGATGCGGCCCGCCACGAATTCCTTTCCTGTGCTAACCTCTTCATCTCACAGTAGCACTTGCAACCTATGTCCTAAATTATTTGCTTGACGTATTCCAATCTCTTTCTTCCTCTACAGCTCCCTCTGGTACCATGGAAGACATTCCCTCATGTCTTAGCAGATGTCCTATCATCCTGTCCCTTCTCCTTATCAGTGTTTTACACATATTCCTTTCCTCTCCGATTCTGCGTAGCACCTCCTCATTCCTTACCTTATCAGTCCACCTAATTTTCAACATTCGTCTATAGCACCACATCTCAAATGCTTCGATTCTTTTCCGTTCAGGTTTTCCCACAGTCCATGTTTCACTACCATACAATGCTGTACTCCAGACGTACATCCTCAGAAATTTCTTCCTCAAATTAAGGCCGGTATTTGATATTAGTAGACTTCTCTTGGCCAGAAATGCCTTTTTTGCCATAGCGAGTCTGCTTTTGATGTCCTCCTTGCTCCGTCCGTCATTGGTTATTTTACTGCCTAGGTAGCAGAATTCCTTAACTTCATTAACTTCGTGACCATCAATCCTGATGTTAAGTTTCTCGCTGTGTCCATTTCTGCTATTTCTCATTACCTTCGTCTTTCTCGGATTTACTCTCAAACCATACTGTGTACTCATTAGACTGTTCACTCCGTTCAGCAGATCATTTGATTCTTCTTCACTTTCACTCAGGACAGCAATGTCATCAGCGAATCGTATCACTGATATCCTTTCATCTTGTATTTTAATTCCACTCCTGAACCTTTCTTTTATTTCCATCATTGCTTCCTCGATGTACAGATTGAAGACTAGGGGCGAAAGGCTACAGCCTTGTCTTACACCCTTCTTAATACGAGCACTTCGTTCATGATCGTCCACTCTTATTATTCCCTCTTGGTTGTTGTACATATTGTATATGACCCGTCTCTCCCTATAGCTTACCCCTACTTTTTTCAGAATCTCGAACAGCTTGCACCATTTTATATTGTCGAACGCTTTTTCCAGGTCGACAAATCCTATGAAAGTGTCTTGATTTTTCTTTAGCCTTGTTTCCGTTATTAGCCGTAACGTCAGAATTGCCTCAGACTTACTTTTCCTAAAGCCAAACTGATCGTCACCTAGCGCATTCTCAATTTTCTTTTCCATTCTTCTGTATATTATTCTTGTAAGCAGCTTCGATGCATGAGCTGTTAAGCTGATTGTGCGATAATTCTCGCACTTGTCAGCTCTTGCCGTCTTCGGTATTGTGTGGATGATGCTTTTCCGAAAGTCAGATGGTATATCGCCAGACTCATATATTCTACACACCAACGTGAATAGTCGTTTTGTTGCCACTTCTCCCAATGATTTTAGAAATTCACGTGGAATGTTATCTATCCCTTCTGCTTTATTTGACCGTAAGTCCTCCAAAGCTCTTTTAAATTCCGATTCTAATACTGGATCCCCTATCTCTTCTCAATCGACTCCTGTTTCTTCTTCTTCACATCAGACAGATCTTCACCCTCATAGAAGCTTTCAATGCATTCTTTCCACCTATCTGCTCTCTCCTCTGCATTTAACAGTGGAAAGTAACTTGTGGAAAACGCTGAGTAGAAGAAGGGACAGGGTGACAGGATAGCCATTAAGACTTCAGTTATTTAATGGTGCCTGAGGGAGCTGTAGAGGGTAAAAACAGTAGGGGAAGTAGGCTACAGTGAGATGAAAAGGTTAGCACAGGACAGGAATTCGTGGCGGGCGCAAAACCCCCCTCCCCCCCGTCCTCCCCAAGAAAAAACTTAGTTGGTGGTAATAGCTGCATTAATAGGTGATCAATAATAATTAATTTTATTATTTTGGTAAAAGTTTTAAACTTAATAATATACAAAAGTAGTTCAACAAATTCTGCCCCCATCTACACAAATGTCTGTGCCACGATGGTTGGCCTTCGGGCCTGGATCGAGTTCACTCTGGTCGCCTTAGCTCTGTTAGTGGTGCTGAGATACTTCTTCGAAACTACATAAAACGAAGCCCTACACGTGATCACTGTTCCATACGTCTCTCAATGATTCTCTCTGAATATTCCGTCCTCACTGAACACCAAACCTCTAAAGTATACAGTTTTCGTTCATCCGCTCGTTCAGGAATCAATGCCGAAGGCATATAATCACTAATTCCTAACTAATAATTTTTTTGGCCAATAATGCATGCACAAATGCTTCAACGCTGTTGTCTGCGCTTTCTAATTTACACACCGTTCTCAGAAAAGTTCTTGACATATGAAGAGGAGGAGGTTGATATTCGTACTGATGCTCCTAATTCGAGGATGTGAGATGAGGATTTAACATTTAATTAACGTAGAGATGAACAGAAATTGAACAAAATCTGAAAGTGAGGAAGGACGTGGAAGGAAATAAGCCTTGTCCTGTCGAAAGAAACCATCCCAGCACTTGGCTTAAGCGACTGAGGAAAACCACGGAAACTACATCTAGATGGCCGGATGGATGTATAGACTGCCATCTCATGACTACCATTCCAGCGTCTTACTACTGCCATAGCCACCTCTTTTGGCAGACGTAATACATGTGGTAGGTGTCCACAGGACAGCAGGCGCTGTAATATAGGTCCATATTACTGTGTACAAAACTGGATTCTCCCAGGGGCTATACGTAGGGTTCTATTGTTCATAGAAAGGTAGAGTTAAGTGTTTTATTTAGACCTTGTGGTAGGGACAATTTTTATACCAAGTCGAAGGTCCGTCTTACTCTCACTGTCCTATAGTATAGGGTCAAAATACGAATATTACGCATTTCCCCATACTTAAGTAAAGAAGCAAATGATTTGGTTCATTTGCATTGCCTGTGGTCTACGGTAGGCCTGAAGGTGCTTATAGCTCATGCACAGTTCCTTATAAAAAGGCAAAAAAAAATTTATCGCATTTTTCGTACCAAAACAGACCCCATGATTAAAAAACGGCTTTGTGCAGCAAATAGCTGACTTTTTTGCAATATATTCCTCAGATCCTGATCTCGAATAATATTGAAAACTTTATTCATAAATTGATCCGTTTCCGATATACAGAGATTCAAAGTTACTCAAGTAGTACACGGATAATCCGCTGTGAAGTGAAACCGTAGTTTTTAAAGTGACGTAGCTTGGAGAACTACTCTATAACGTGTCTCTGTTATTATCAAAAGGGTTCTAGCAGCCCCACTTTCCAGTACTGAAGCACATGCAGTGCAAGTCAAATCCCGTCTGACACGTAAAATTAGTTAATCATTATTACGGTTTCACAAACGCGAAGTAAATTGTCATTATTTTACTGACCCATAAAGTTCTTTTCAGATGAGTTACATATCCTGCTGTGGCAGGAAAATGAAGTGAACCCGAAGAAAAAAGCTCCTATAGGAGCACAAAAAAGAAGAATATGGTCCCGTTTAAAAGACTCTGAGTGAACAGTCATACACTGGCCGCCTCATTCTACTATCGTAACACTATCAAAACGCTCCTGAAAGTTGAGGCATGCGAACGCGTCCGAGCTTTTTTACGCTGTGAGAGGAGACAGTGTGAGTGGGAAAGAGATGGAAAAGTAATAAATGCTGTATGACAGTAGACAGTGGTTGTGGTATGGCAAGAGCGAAGGAGACAATGGTAGTGTGAGAGAAAGAGAGGGGGTCAGTGCCAGTGGAACGTAGTTGGCAGTAACAGAACAAAGCAAAGAAAAGAGCGAAAGAGGCAGTGCCAGTGAGTCAGGAATAAAGATGAGGAGAAATAGGAAGTGGCTGAGAGCTACTGATAATGAGGGACAGACTCTGCGACAATAACAACATGGAAGAGAGAGACAGCGACATTGACAAGAGACAGCAGCAGTGGGAATGAATGAATGAAATACTAGCAGCAGGAAGAGAAAGCAAGTGGGAGATGGTGAAAGTGAGAGGAGACATTAGACCACATTGAAGGAGACTGTGGCTGTGAGATACGAGGCAGTACAGAGAGACACAAAGAGATAATGAGAATGAGTTGTGCTGAATGAGTGAGTGAGAATGGGCAAGCAGGAGTGGATGGATAAATGGCGCGCAGCGTTGAGCTAATGGGTTGAGAGGGTTACAGTTAGCGGAACTTGTGGGAGTCAGAAGTGAGGTGTTTCTTAAGAGCGCAAATATGTCGTATGCCAGACTTCAAAGAATTTAAAAGGTTCTGAGGAAGGTAGAATGAGGAAGCTTGTACCTCACTTATCATTCATAGTTTTTTATACAGTAACATATACCTCATTTTGGGCACCAATAGGAAGTTTTTTCCTCTGGTTTAGTACTGAGTTTGACAACTTATAATTTTTGAAGTGCGTCAATGAACAAGCCTTTTGCCATTTTGATAATGAGTGTAGAAAGAACGAAAGGTGGAGGGTGGAGTGTTGGGGTGGGTTGTTTCTGGGACCAGACAGCGAGGTCATCGGTGTCATCAGATTAGACAACGACAGGGAAGGAAGTCGCCCGTGCCCTTTCAAAGGAACCATCCCGGCATTTGCCTGGAGCGATTTAGGGAATTCACGGTAAACCTAAATCAGGATGGCCGGACGCGGGATTGAACCGTCGTCCTCCCGAATGCGAGTCCAGTGTGCTAGCCACTGCACTACCTCGCTCGGTGGGTTGAGTGTGTCATGTCATGACTAATAATGAGACATAATTTTCTTTCCTTTCTTATACTACCTTGTACTTCATAGATATATTTCTGATGATGTAGAATATTTTTCGTTTGGTTACATAGTGTAGAATATGAAACGTGGCTATATTTACTCTGTTGTTTTATATATGAGTTCGTTACGTAAGGACTTTGATTTTGGTCTCACCATCTTTCAAATAGTTTTGTTAAACGTATTGTGTGAAACGGTTTACAGTAGGCAGAAGTATTGTAACAACTTGGGAGGGAGAGAGGTATCGATACTTATCGGGTCGAACAGTGTGGCTGACAGTCGCCGAGTCTCGGAAGGCGCGTGAGCGTAGCGGTAAGGAAGCAAGTGTTCTGTGTAGTTGTGGTGTGCGTTTAACGCAATATTAATACCGGACTTAGGTGTGTTGGAAACGGTTTGAAATTTGACTTTATCAGGGACATTATAAATGGACGTTGTATTACGCAAACGCTGTTGGGTTCTGCAAATAAAAAAAAATGGTTCAAATGGCTCTGAGCACTGTGGGACTTAACATCTGAGGTCATCAGTCCCCTAGAACCTACAACTACTTGAACCTAACTAACCTAAGGAAATCACACACATTCATTCCCAAGGCAGGATTCGAACCTGTGACCGTAGCGGTCGCGCGGTTCCACACTGTGGGGCGTAGAACCGCTCGGCCACACCGGCCGGAAATGACGGGGACAATACTGGATGAACTTATAGGATTCATATCAGCAAATTGAAACTGCTTCATCCATCGTCATCACATCACGCCGACGAGGATTAGATAAGACACTAAATCATTATTCTCTTCGAGAAATTCACAGTTTTAACCAATTTGATTGCTTACTGCTTTGTAACACACTATCTCCTAATCTTTCTCTCTGTAAATAGAAGTAATGTATTGTAAAGACTATTCACTTTCAGTGATTGTTGACCCCAACACTAACATTAGTTTATGTCGTCATTTTATTTGTTTTGCTTTTCAAAGTATTTTTACTAGTTGTTGCATGCATTGTATGTGTCTTTTGGGTAGGTGTGTTTCGACGTGTATACACAGTTGTTTAGGCAGGAGAATTTATGTGTTGTATTATCAAACGTGGCCAGACGTGTCACTTAACCTATTGTCGTACACTCACCACCCAAACCCTCACCCCTCGCTGCTGCAGGTACACTTTCAGGTCTGAGTTATTGGAATAGCCCCCCCTCTCACTCTTATCAATTTGATTGGTTACTTAATTAGATTGATCGATCAATTAACCTCTCTGGTAGGAAAGTGCCACATCCCTTGACATGCACTGCTGGTGGGAAGTTCAAATTCCATCAGTACAATGCAACCTTTACCAACCTAAAAAAATGGCTTGAAGATAGGTCACTTGTGGTACCTCTACTAACCTAACTCATCCGACCACCACCTCTTCCTAGGAACTGGTATGATGTTTGAATTTCGTTTCTAAAGAAAGGACACTTTGGATATCTCTACCACATCAGAAAATGGCGGGAAAGAAAGAGCAGTTGGGCTACCTCCACTAACCTAAGTCACCCGACCGCCACCTCATCCTAAGGATTGGTGGGGGAGGACTCAACCTGTGCTGGACATGTCTTTATTTTGCATGGACCAGTCTTTGTTTAAACAATTAGAGACAGTACAGTCATTGAGTATGTTTACCATGAGGCCCGGACTCCACTGTACACAGTACTGTCATCAGGGAGCACTGTCGTCCATTCCGTGACGTAATCTAAGATGGTGGGGAAAATGGCGAGAGACAGTTTGGTCGCCATGGGCTTCGGAGTCCAACTGACCTAGTACGCAGTACCGCAACCAGAGGGCACTGTCGTCCCTTCTGTGATATAATCCAAGTGGCGGTCTGGTGGTGGAGAGGAAGGGTCTCATAACAGGAAATTCAAGGGTATATTGTTTATTTATAATAAAAGTCAGTTTTTGGGGATTGGATTTCCCTAGCTCATCATTCTCTGCTGTTTGGAAACACATGGGTCTTGTAAGATGGAGCAAACATGTCGCATAACCTAATTTTGGCCACTGAACTCTGGGTGTCTTAACCTAATGTTTGGCCCTTTATCAGCACCTAACCTATTACTCTGTTAAGTATTTTTTCCATGTCATCCCCATTTTATTAAACTATACTACCCCATTTGATGCTAAATTAAGTGATTAGTAATGTCCTCGCACCATTTTCTGGTACAGTTACCGAATTTCACATGCTTTTGAAAGCCATTTCTGGCGCATTCTTCTTTGTCACTCACCCCCTTAAACCATTGTACTGCGTTTACATAAAAATTATGCAGATTAAAATAGTGCTCTGCACTTAATCTGTTGTTTGCGCCTCATGTCACCCACTCACACACACGCTCCCCTTAACTATTGTACTACTAACGCCACGCTGATATAAAAAATTATGAAACTTAATTAACCCAGATAGGCCTGAATTTTTTTTTTCAAAATTGATTTATATCTTATCTACATTCCCTCACAAGGTTGTAAGGAAGAAAGTAAAAACAATTTTGAGTATTTATTTTTATTTAGTATTTCCAAAAATGGGTGGCATTCCAGAAGGACGTCAGGACAATAAGGGAACATGTTTTTAAAGTATATGACATTGCGCAATTAACTTGTTTCGGTTTTTATACTTTCAAATAAACATAAATAAATTTGAATTATAGGCTAAAACAGCTAACAAATACAAAAAACAAAGAAAATAACCTATACACATCCTTTATGCACTAGTATGATAAGACAAAAAGCAACAAACATGAAGTGGTTCGTCACATTTTATGCACATAGTAGTAGTTTTTTTGTGGCAACTTTGACATTTCAGCTGCTTCTTCTTTTTTGTTACCTCATCCGTTGGTAATTCAGCAACATAATGTTCTCTTCCATCAAATCTAGAATCTAGTTTTGCCCTCTTACTAGGTCGTCCTCTGCTGGTAGTGACTCTATTGTGACTTTCAAGAATTGCAGTGACAATTCGACAACGAAATGTCAGATGATCTATGGGTTCTTCGTTGTGCTTGTAAAGATCCCAGGTATTAAGCTCTGCAATGTATATAAAATGTGCAATCATCGGGAAATACCACTTTTTCCCTCTTATAGAGCATCTATATAGGGATACATTTTGGTCAGCTCGATCTATGCCTCCCATATGAGTATTGTAGGAGTGTAATAAGTTAGGTTGAGGCACGCTAATCCTTTTCTTTTGTTCCCTGGAAAATCTTGCTACAGTGCGTAGTGGTTGCACTCTGTCAATGTTGGTGGCTACAGTAACAACATTGTTATCATTCCAACGTACAATGGAAATCCCGGACGCAGAGTCAGAACAAACTTCATATGATCGTCTATTTTCCTCTATCATTTTCTCTACAGGCGGTAGAGTACAATTCTTATCTCTGTTTCCTCTCATTGTTCCTGTTGCTTCCACGCCCCTCTCTTTTAGGTCATGTAGTAGTTGAACGCTGGTGAAGAGGTTATCAAAGTATATTCGACATGGAACATGTGGAAGTAACTGGTCAACATAAGTCATTACCACACCGTACCCCATACCTTTCGTTTCTTAATCCTAACTACACGTGCCAGCTCCTTGGTAGGGCTCGAGCCAAATAATATATCCACCACTTGGTGCCTCCACACCAAAATTTGAATCCGTATCGGATTGGTTTCCCTTTTATGAATTGTTTGCACCCGTGACTTCCGAAGTATGGGACCATCGATTCATCGACAGAATGATGCCGCACGTGAGGTGCAAATTGTTTGAATCTATCATTCAGCATACACAGTAATGGGCGGACTTTCCCAAAACGGTCTGATTTATCTAAATTGTCATTGTTGCATATATGCAAATTGGAAAAGATGAAGTCAAATCGATCTCTGGACATGGCATTTGTTACGAGGTCGTTGTGACTGTCTTTATCTGATTGCCAGTACATCTTTCTGCGTGACACTGTTACATATCCACTTAGCAGAAGTCTTGCAATAAACACCAACATCTCATCTTCTGAACAATCACCTAGTCTATTTCTCTTGGCTGCATACTGATTTGTGTATGTGACCATCATTAGAAGCACTTCGTTATCAAAAAACTGTTGGAAATATTCAAGCGGTGTTCGCCCTTTCTTCATTCCAACTGTGAACATTAGAGGCCATACAGGTGTTGGATTAACAATTTCACCACTTTTCCAGTTATATTTCTTGAGGTTTAGAACTTTATTCTTCGATAGCCTTGCTGGTTTGTTTGTGGTTGTTGTTGTTATTGTTGCTGTTTTCATACTCTTGGAGGGTCCTGGAACCACATCAGAGGTGAAGGATTGTTTCCTTGTTGCATTCACAGCATTACCATTGGTGAAAATGGCCAAATCACAAAGCGCAGTAGCATTGAGCTGACTTGCTGGTAATTTATCTACACTTGGATTTTCTTCAGCACCAGAATCTTCATCTGTTACGTCATCACTTGAATTTAGAGGAGGGTGTAATGTTACATTCACACCAGTACTAGGTATTTCCTCATCTTTTGATTCTAACATGTATAAAAGTTCCATCAGTGGACATCGTTTTCTGTGAGTATAAAATGACAACATATAACCCTGACGTCCTTCTGGAAGGACGGTTGAAAACATTATTGAATTACAACTGACGAAAACTTTCAATCGTAGTATTAATCCATAAATAATATAGGTTAATTCTTTAAGATATTGTATGACAAGTTTCAGAATTATTGACACAATATGAAAGAAAATATACATACCCATCGATGACAAGGTCAGTCAGTTCGTCCATGGTAAAATCGGCCCTATCTTCAAGACACAGTTTCTCACTCACTATGAACGACACCGTCAAATTGACTGTCGCAGCGCGCAACTGACTCTGCCTACTTCATATAACAATGCGTCACAGTCCGTTGCAACCATGCGTTATTCGCAAGAATAAACAATTTCGACAGTGAGTGACGTCGTCCTTCCAGAAGGACGTCAGGGTTATCTGGGTTAAATCGGTAATTTTCAGATGAATGGGGTAGTTCTTTATTCACAGCGCCATGTAGGTCAGCGAAATCGATGGACAAAGTTCAATTGAAGATCGCCAGTAAAAAACACATCCCCCCACTTGAAGCCCGACACCGATGCCACTCCCATCGCTGCCGCCGCTGCTGTCCCCAGACCCAGCACTACCCCGGCTGCGGCAGCGACAGCATCGCTCTGGCGTCCATGGACTGCCCTCCCTCAGGTTAGCTGGTTAGGGCTGCAGCAACCAGGCTGCTCGCAGCAGCCCGATACTGCAACATTTACTCCTCTGCCGCCACGTCCTCGCTGATCACATGAGGTACAGCACACACCCATATCTACCTCACCACAGAACTCCAAGGCACTCTCACATCGATCCAATATGCGAAACGCCTATGGGCAGTACGTCTGTTTACCATTGCTGACGCTATACCTGTGAATACTGACCTCACAGATGGCGCTATAGAAATATGTTCCAGAATATCACAGGTTGCTTTCTCCCTAGCTATCCTAACACAACATACAAGCTGCATCCAGCCATGCTTAGCTGCCCTAGCATGGCTGACACCTTGCTGCGAAACGTCCGATTGGCGACTCACCATCTAAAAGGCTCTCGATGTTATATTGACGTCACATCTATATGTAAAAGAAGAGCCTAGACGACCTCTTGGAAATTGTATAGTGTGCCAGAAACAGTTAACAGTCGCTTTTCTAGGAGGTTTTATGATGTCTCAGATTGTCTGCATGGAAGTTCTTGTAATAAAAGAAACTGTTTACGAAATTAGTGCCGAATAACGCCGAATGCGTTCGTCCAGATGGTACTAACGTGGCACGCCGTTCATCATGTCTTACCCTTCCTCATTTCAATATATACAAATATTCTCACCGCTATGTAGAGACTCCTGTATCCCAGCACAAGGGATGTCTTGTGAATGAATGGGAATTACGATTGGTACATTTCGAACTTACGCACTGAAATACTGATGCCGCTGGTGTGGAAGCACCATTCATCCTTTCTTTTTCCTTTCTGCACATGATACTTTCAGCTGCAAAAACCTAATTTATACAGACAGCAATATTGCACCCAAAATTATACCTTCCAAAATACCATACATATCGTAAATACGGAAAGACTACTACTCAATTACACTGCCCTTTTACTGAGTACAGGTGCTTGCATATTAGAATGAGAAACCGATATCTGACCCATAAGTATATCACCATGTACCATGTCGATCTAGTAAATATACAATTCGTATCCTCCACCTTACAAAATCAGACCTTTTACATCATTCATACATTTACCACAAAGACAGACAGCAATGTATACACTCCTCGCAGCACTAGATATATCGTGACCAGAGCACCCTCAGCAGACAGAACTCACTCGCAGAACTGCTCTACAAATTCAGGCTTCTTCCCCCTCGGCACAAACGCATGACTGTTTCAGGTCCAGAGCTGCTTGCTTGCTTGCTTTTGTAAAACCATCTCCTGACTCTGGGATTACAAGAACACATGTATTTTCGCATGGACTACCATAATTTTATACCATTTTCACAGTACTTCACGACATCAAGCAAAAAGCAGTATCCTACCGAGCGCTCGCACAACATAATTCAGAAGATATAGACTGGCAATTATTTCTCGACAAACTCAAAATTTTAGGTAGGTGCGGCGTGCTGTGCAATATTGATAAACCTATAAACTTTTAACGATTGCGAAGCCTTTTACAAGTGAAGGTGAAAAAAACTAATATTTCCACTTGTGAATAACGATGTCAGTGATGTAGCAAATTACAAATCATTCCTATAATTTACATGGTCAACTAAGGCGTTTCTCATGTCTAGAGAACTGTCAAATGTGTCTTCCACATTCTAGATCCACACACCACAATCGATCTTCTCTCAACTAAATGAAGGCGCGAAATGTGCAGAAACAGTCAACTGTACAATTTACATGGGAGGGAATAACGGTCCATTGCAAACACACCTCCATATTCAATCTTCTCAAATTTCCATGGGATCATGAAAGCTATCCAACATATAATAAGTATTAGTTCGCTATTCGGTCGTCTAGAGGACAAAACGGTTAAGTCATCTGCATTCCTACACTCCAACATGCCTGTCCATTCAGACAGATAATACAGTTAACAGGATACGTGAATAATCTCCACACAGGTCACTGGTGCTGCACGCCGAGCACACAAAGGTAGAATCATCATCCTAAGAATTCGCTCACAAATATACTTTATCCCTATACTTATAATCCCAGAGTCAGGAGAGGGTGTAGAAAAGCAAGCATGCAAGCAGGTCTGGACCAGAAACAGTAACGTTTTCGTGAAGAGGGGGAATGAGCCTGTATTTGTAGAACAGTTCTGAGAGTGACTTCTGTTTGCTGATGGTACTCTTGTCAACCGTCGGGGGGTGGATGGCCGCCAAACTGGCATGGAAGTATCTAGTACTGCAACTGAAACGTCCCCTTTAGAACAATTGTACATGACTATGCTTAAACTGACACACAATGTTTTTAGCGCAACGCAATCTGACTATCAAAGATCCCTGCAAAAGAATGGCCCTGAGTAACATTAAACTACACCTTTCAAAAATCACTTACCTCACAAAAATCTTCATTACTCTAACTACTGCAATACAGCGAGCACCACTACTGCCAGCTAAATAAAAGATTCAAACTACGGAAGGCACTAACTACTGATAGGGATAGTTAGCAAATGAAAGATATTAATAGAGAACAAACAATGTATTTACCTTGATAGTCACAATATATATAGCAGTTCATGACAAATTACAAAACTCTGCCATCTCTCTCCCCACATCCACCACTGCTGGCGGCTCACCTCTAACTGCGCAATGCTACGCGCTGTTCACATCCAGCTGCCCCTCTACAATGGCAGACAACAATGCAAACTAGCCACAGACTGCACACAGCACAGCCAGTGATTTTCATGCAGAGAGCGCTACGTGGCGGCGGCGTTACCAATATAAGAACCTAAACAGCCTACTTACATAAAGAAAACATAAACAGCCTACTTACATAGCCCCCATGCTCCCCACAAAAAATTTTTACAAATGGTGTTGGGCACTGGCCAATACAGATTTGAAAAAAAATTTTCACAATTACAGTAACAAAGATATAAAATGCACACACTTATTGATATAATGTTGGTCAAAAGCTAAAATTTTCTCACAGTCCATAAAGATAGTCCTGATCATTCATCATAATAGTAATTACAGTTTCTCATTAGTAAAAGAAATTGCACACAGAAGTAGTGGATTTCCATGCAGTCTTGAAGAAGTAGTGTTGTCCTTCCAACGGAAAGACAGTGCTGACTCTTGACATGCTGACAGGTAATGGGCCACAACAGAGCAAACCCACAGCAGAGTCATTCGACATTTTGAAGAAGATTGGTAGGTAGGTCATCACAGAGCAGACCCACTGCAGTCCTTGTAGAAATAATGGTATTGGTGAGTCAGCAAAGGTGTAGACCAACTGCAGTCCTTGTAGAGATGTCCAGCAGCCATCTGTTGTGACTGTGCAGGTGCACAATCACCATCGAAGAGTCTTGCGGACAATATGGCAAGTCCATGAACCACCACTTGTGCACTCACAAAGTTTTTTGGAAATGTCCTTAGAACCAGCAATGCTGTTATCCAGTCCCTTGCTGAATTAGTAACACGTGGAAACACTAACAGTCCCAACTTCTCACATAGTATCCATATAGTATGACCAACAGAAAAGTGTGCAGTGAAATGAATGCTTACAAGTTAATAATATGATGTACTGGTGTCAATTACAATTTTATGACGTAAGAATACAATTACAAAGGTACAAAATACATCATTAAAAACATAACAATACAGATAACGATTGTAGTAATATAGGCTCTACAAAACAATAGAAATGAACATATACATCAGTGTTACAGGAATTATGACATAAGTAAATACATAAAAGATCAGAAGAACGTTTGCAACATCACCTTCACATGTGAGCAACCAAACAGTATAAATAATGTCTAAACATCTTTACAAAGTAAATAACAGAGTATTAGAAAATGTCTACAACATAGCTCTCATCAGCTAAACACATAAAGACAGGAAAAACACAAATACACAAGGGTACAGAGACATATAGTGGGATAACACAAAAGGGAAAGGACAGGGTTTGTTTTACTGCAGTATTTTGCATGGACATCTCCCTTCGTTCATCATTATTCCCAAAAAGTCCTATCTAAGCCTGCTTTCTGTATTCTGTTCACATCCTCTGTCAAAAATAGTTTTTCTCCACTGTACAGTATCCTTTTTTTTGCCCAAATCATTTTAATATAGCTTCTCAATACATTTCTTCCAAGTCATCATAGTTAGTTTCTTATATAGTCTACCCCTCTTAAGCTAACTTAAATCTACTGAGCTCAGATGCTAAACTAAGGGACGAGGCAATGCAGCAGCATACAACAAATCAACACAAACAGCAATGACAAAAAATGCCAATTTGCAAAGCAAGCAGCAGTAAATCTAAATTAACAGATAAAATGCAAAATTACAACTAATATGAGCCAATGTGCAGCAACAAGAAAAGCTTAACAGAGTAATACAAAGTTAAATTCAATAACACTATGCCTGGCAAACAGCAGCAACTTATACCTAAACATGACATAGCTCAAGCAGAAAAAATATTACAGTAAAAACAACAATGCAGACAAGGGAAATGTCTATTCACATCTTAATGTCTATGTAATTAAAGTGGTGCACCACAACAACTTATTGTACTTGAAAAGAAAATTATGTGTTACTGTTACTAGTTCCTTCTTATTGTTCTTTCCTTTCCAAGTGCTCGTTTTTTAAAGAATGTGGATTACAAAATTATTATTTAATAGATCTGTTGACAGAAAGTGTTCACATTAGCAAATGCATTTTATTTTATCAAAGCAATGCTGCAACACAGCTGGAAACCAGATATCAAATGGAATAAGCAATTACGCAAACCAAAGCATAAAAATATCATTCAATAGTCATGTGGCATTTCGTAAGTCAGTAGAAATTCTCTCAACTCTCGTAGAAACACGCTTTTCATAATCAGGTGTGCAGATGTAAGTATCTTTCCAAGTAATGAGGGTGTCGCATTTGCAATGTTTACTCTAAAGGAATGTCAATGGAGAGGATTATGGCCTCCCTTTTTTTTTCTACCTGTGCTTCCAGAAAGGCACACCCTCATGGCTTGTTCTCCAGGTGTTTGATACAGCTGTGTGCCCACAATGCATTACGTGCAGGTGGTCACTTAACTTTCATACGGAAATATTTACGACACCAATTTCCGCTACAGTGACAGTCTAATATGAAAATTTCACAGGTCGAAAATTTACGTCACAAGTGTGTAGAAACAAAATCCTATGAATATAACAGTGTCCAAAAAAATTTTCGCCGGCATTGTGATGCATTCACGCATTTACACACACATTTAATAACTCTTAAAGTACGATTCTCGGTTTCCAACATCCTTTTTCACAAGTCAAGAGTCCTTAACTTCTTTCATTATTCATATACATATAAACACGTAATCACATTCCTCATATATGGTAGCATCATCTTATTGACATAAACATACCTCAACAGCATAATACACATCGTCATCAAAAAAAAATAACATCATAACACCTCAGTCAAATCTCAAAAAAGTCGTAGCATTCTGCAATAATTTCAAACCATAAAAAATATTCTCTGCTCATTTCAGTATTGTCATCTGCTTCAAACGTACTTTAAAAATCATGATCTCATACCAAATACATCATTCAAAGCTATCATAGTATCACAATGGTTCCGAAAAAATATGAACAGTTCACACAGTACAGACAAAATACAATTTCATAAGTGTGAAGTTACCCAACGGTGTAATTACGTAAACATGTGTCACTGACGTAGTAAAAAGCATGTTTATCTCTCAGTTAAATGATCAGATAGTTGTGTAATTTATGTGTTAGAGAAATATGGTACCGATGTGTTAAATTGTATAAGCAAATACCATATTAGCTAGGGCTCCTTGTGCTTGCCAAACACATGATACACAAAGTAGGCATGTACCCCCCTGAGGATTATTGTAATTATACCCTCAGGTGTTACAGATTACAAGAATGGAATGAAATGTATTACGGAAAACCTTTGTATCATTGTATTTCAAATATCTTTGAAAATAAATGTTTTTAGTACAAAATTAATCACTCAAATACATGTCCTGTAGCGCTAAATGTGCGTCTTGCTGTAAGATAATCTCTGTGGGAGTGTCGTAGTTATCGTCCTCCAAAAGCTAAGTTCTGCAGAAGTCAATGTACTGACCTCATGATAAACAAAGTGAAATGCTTTGCGTATAGATATCATACTTATTATGCTTATTGCCGTGATGAAGAAAGTACTGTGGTGTAACGTATTGTTGTGCTACAGAAAAGGCTGTCTCCTTGTAGCTATACCACAAAAGTTACTACTAAAACATGTTTTACTTTCCAGAATAATACAGAAAAACTGTGCAGATATAAAACAGAAACACCACAAAAGCAACATTGTAAATTGTCACTCATTAGTAGCGTCGTGATAAAATCGTGTATCTGTCACATTAACTAACCACTGTGTTATCTGTTCGCAATAACAATGCATTCGTAATTTCTATTTGAATAAGTTTTCTTGGTTCTTGACTGGATATTTAACTTTAAACATTGTTGCATGGTAACAGTTTCTAAAGCATACTAGTAACGTGAAGTGAAACGTTTTATGGTAAAGACAAAGTTAAAAAGCAGATTATCTTTCAATAAACGGTTTTACATGTGAAATGTGCTGCAATCTTTTACCCTTTATAGCGCGCAGAGTTTCAACTTCAAAGCAATTATCATGTTGTATACGTCGGGAAAGAATACTGGAATTTTTCTGAAGGTTAGCGTCTATGTTATTTTTCTCTGAGCCAGCCGGCGCATGCGGGTGCTTGCGGTGCGAGTCATTGTCTGCTACCTCTTTGTTGGCGCGCGCTGTTATTGGGATTTGGAGACCTGGGCCCTGCCCTGTTTAAATCCCACCAGTTCTGATGAAATTCACGTCTGTCGTTACGATCACATCGTCTGTCGTCATGTCGGTAGTTCCTGTAGTTTCTTTCTTGTCGGTTAAGTGGTGGAGAATTTCTCCCTGAATTATCACTGCACCGTGGACCGTTGCGTCTGAAGTTATTCTGTCTCCCGTGATAATAATAGTTCTGGTTCCCATATTGTCTGTTTCTCTGATTGTCTCTGTGATAGTCATTACTGTGGAGAGGTGATCTTTCCCTGTAATTATGACTGCTCTGCCAACGGTTGTCATACGGGTGGTGTCTATTTTGGTCACGATTTGTGTGGTGAGAATAGCCTTGTCGCGTCCAGTTATCATTTCTGTCATCACGGAATTGTGACGGATGTGACCTGTAGTGATTGTTTTCCTGTTTTCGCATCCCGCGACTGTCTGTGTCAATTTCTAATTCTTGTAACAGTCCCTGAAAAGCTTCAATGTCGTATTTGCAACGTCCTGCTAAAATAATATGTCGTAAATGTTCAGGCAGTTTGATTAAGCAAATGCGGATAAGTTCTGAGGGGCTGTATGGGTTTGACAGGTATTGATTCCTGTGCAACATGTCTTCAAAATATTTCACAAGACTGGAAAATTCAGATTGTTCGAAGTGTTTCATCATTATGATGCTATGTTTTACTCGGTCTTGTGTAGCTTGAGACCAATATGCTGAGAGGAAGGCATGATAAAAATCTCCTTCACTGTGACAATCGTGAATGTCCGATCGCATTCTTACACCTCGTTCATTCTCTAAGTAGCCACACATAAATTCTAACCTGTGCTCCAATGACCAGTTGGGAGGAAAACAATGAGAGAATTGATGGAGCCACGCTTGTGGATGAATGTCGTTGGCAGAATTCTTAAATGTTTTGAATTTACGTGTAGTAATGAACAGCTTATAATCAAAATCATCATGCCGGCGAGTCGCATGTCGGTCATTGTTACGTCGTTTCGGCGGTTCCATCTCAAAATTCGGTGTACCTTGCCAATTTCTTTCATAATTTCCGAAGTGCCTTGTGTTATTAATTTGTGGCTGTTCCGTATTTCTATGTCCCTCTTCCCGTGTTGGAGCGCGAGTGTCCTCTGAAATACATAATTCTTGTATTACCTGTGTCAGCTGATCTTGTACTTCCCGGATTTCTCTATGATGCTGCGTATCAATTTGATTCAGATTTTGTTTCAGTTTCCTAATTTGTTCGCTCTCTTCCGTGTCATTAAAGACTACTGGTTTTGCGTCATTCAGATTATCATCTACCTTCGTAGATAAATTATTTAGCTGATCCGAAAGTTCAACTACTTTCTCTGATAATGAACTAATTTCCTCCATGTGTCTTTCTGAACCAATTTTCAGAATATCTACTGTGTCCTTTAAGTTTTGCTGAGTTTTTGCAAGTTGCGTAACCGAATCGGTAGATGCAACTGAGTCCATTTTAGCTTGCAAGGTCTCATGATTTTCATGAACAATAGTTTGCAGTTCTTTTATGGCTGCTTCGTGATTCTGTGATGCATTTTCATGCCGCGAAAAAATAGGCAGAAAATGCTCACAAATTTGTGTTTTTACGTCATTACAGACTTTTTGACATTTCGATTCAATGTTATGTAACTCAGTAGTTAAATCTTCACGTGTTTGTTCAAGTGTGGTGTCTAACTTCCGAAGATTTTGTTCCATTGTGTCTAACTTTTGCAGCTTTTGCTGTGTTTGTCTCTGATTTCGTTCCATTGTGTGTAACTTTTGAAGATTCTGTTCCATTGTGTCTAACTTTTGAAGATTTTGTCCCATTGTGTCTAACTGTTGCTGTGTTTGTCTCTGATTTTGTTCCATTTGTTGCATTAGTTGTAATAACAATGCATTAGTGTCTGGAATCTGTTCCTCTACTCTTTTCGGCAGTGCATTTGCACCGGCAACATTCACATTTTGACAAGCTGAAAATGTGTCTTGACTTATTTGAGAAAACGGTGAGGACGCAAAACCTGAATCTACAGTATTTGTAAAATTGTGTCCTGTCATTTCGGATTCCTGAGGCGAGCTGTTGCCGACCGATCGATCGATAATGCTTCCCTGTTCACAACCTGTTTCACTGTCTACACCATTATTTGCCGCCCGCTCCATTTCCCTATGCACAATTACCAAATTACCACTTGGAACGTCAGTTAATTCGCTACACAGAGGTGCTGATAAGCTACACTCGTCGTCACTATTATTTCTCAGTTTACTTTGGAGCCTAGTGTTACGTTTTCACACGCCATTATTGTGACAATATTTCACACGATAACACAGAAAAACACAATTTGTAGAGAAAAAATAAGAGAACACATTAATATAGCCCTGAAAATAATATCTAGTTAATTGCAGCTGCGAAATACTTGGTGCAAATCTACATGCATGCCACAACTGTTTTACGGTACAACAATGAAAGACTTCAACTACAAAGGAGATTCTCTCTACAATTACGCACTAGCAATAAACAAAAGCTACACTAAATACACAAACTACAAGAAAAAATCAGAAGATTCCAGTGAGGTATCCTAGGCTAAGGGTCGACATATGAAACGTCCCCTTTAGAACAATTGTACATGACTATGCTTAAACTGACACACAATGTTTTTAGCGCAATGCAATCTGACTATCAAAGATCCCTGCAAAAGAATGGCCCTGAGTAAGATTAAACTACACCTTTCAAAAATCACTTACCTCACAAAAATCTTCATTACTCGAACTACTGCAATACAGTGAGCACCACTACTGCCAGCTAAATAAAAGATTCAAACTACGGAAGGCACTAACTACTGATAGGGATAGTTAGCAAATGAAAGATATTAATAGAGAACAAACAATGTATTTACCTTGATAGTCACAATATATATAGCAGTTCATGACAAATTACACAACTCCACCATCTCTCTCCCCACATCCACCACTGCTGGCGGCTCACCTCTAACTGCGCAACGCTACGCGCTGTTCACATCCAGCTGCCCCTCTACAATGGCAGACGACAATGCAAACTAGCCACAGACTGCACACAGCACAGCCAGTGATTTTCATACAGAGAGCGCTACGTGGCGGCGGCGTTACCAATATAAGAACCTAAACAGCCTACTTACATAAAGAAAACATAAACAGCCTACTTACACAACGAGTGTATACGCTGCTGTCTGTCTTCGTGGTAAACATACGAATGACGTAAAAAGGCTAATTTTGAATGGTGGAGTAAAGAAATTGTTTGTTTACTAGATCAACATGGTTTGCGGTGATATGTTGATGGGTCAGAGATCAGTTTCACGTTCTAGTATTCAAGCTCCTGCTCTCGGGTGAGGGCTGCGTAATTGAGTAGGAGTCTTCTGGAATTTGATGATATGTAGGGTATTTTTAATTGTGGGTGCAATATGGCTATCTGTTTAATATAGTTTCTTGAGGCTGAAAGTTGTTACCAGCGTGAAAAAAAAAAGTAGAATTGGATGGTGCTTCCACACTGGTGGCATCAGTAATTCGGCTGGTAACTAAGAACCAATCATAGTCCCCATTCATTCACAAGACATCCCTTGTGCTGGGATATAGGAGTCTCTACATAATGGTGAGAACGTTTGTGTATGTTCAAAGCAGGAAGGGTAAGACGTGATGGACAGGGTGCCACGTTAGGACCATCAGGAAGAATGCATTCGGCGTTATTCAGCGCTATTTGCGTAAACAGGTTCTGTTTTTATAAGAATTTCCATGCGGACAAGCGCAGACATAATAAAACCTCATACAAAAGTGACCGTCGTCTATTTCTGGGACACTATAAAATTTCTGAGACGTCGACTTAGCTTTTATTTTATATAGCCATGTGGCATCAGAATAATATTGAGAATCTTTAGATGGTGAGTTGCCAAGCGGTCGTTTTGGGGTGAGGCATCAGTCACACTGGGGCAAGTAAGCATGGCTGGATGCAGCCTGTATGTCTCGTTAGGATAGCTGGGGAGGAAGCAACCTGTGATATTCTGGAACAAATTTCTGTAGTGCTATCTGCGATTTTAGTATCCACAGATATAAGGTCACCAATCGTAAACACACGTGCTGCCCAGAGGCGTTTCAAGTATGGGATTGGTGTGAGCGTGCCTTGGAGTTCTGTGGTGAGGTGGACATGGGTGTGTGCTGTATCATGTGATCGTCGAGGTTATGATGGCAGAGGAGGAGATGCTGTGGAGTCCGGCTGCTGTGAGCAGCCTGGTTTTTGCAGCCCTAACCTGCTAGCCTGATAGAGAGCGGTCCATGGATGCCAGAGCGATGCTGTGGCTGCCGTGGCCTGGGTTAGTTCCATGCCAGGGGCAGTGGTGGTGGCGGGGGGCAGTGTCAGCGTCGGGTGTCGAGTGATGGGATTTGTTTTCTATTAGCGATCTTTTGTTTAAACTGTATTCCATCGATTTCACCAACCCATAGGATTCTGTGAGTTAATGAAACTACCCTCAAACATGTGAAAAATATCGATTTAATTAATCTGCATAAATTTTTTATATGAACATGGTGTTAGTAGTCCAATTATTAAGACGAGGCTGTGTGTGAGTGGATGACATGGAGCAGAACAGCAGGTTAAGTGCAGAAGACTATGTTAATTTTCATAATTTGTATGTAAACGTAGTACAAAGTTTAAGCGGGTGGGTGGCAAAGACGAATGCTCCAGAAATGGCGTTCGAAAGCATGTCAAATTCGAAAAGTGCAGCAGAAAATTATGGAAGGACATAACTAATTACTTAATTTAGTATCATAGGCGGTAGCGTAGTTTAAGGAAATTGAGGGTGACATGGAAAACCACTTCATAGAACAATAGGTTAAGTGCCAACAAATGGCCAAACATTAGGTTAAGACACCCAGAGTATGGTGCCGAACATAAGGTTATGCAACATGTTTGCTCCATGTAGTTACTTCTTACAAGACCTACAAGTTTCCAAACAGCAGAGAACGATGAACAAGTGACATCCTATCCTCATAAACTGATTTTATTATAAACCTTGAATTTCCTGTTATGAGATCCTTCCTCTCCACCACCAGACCGCCATCTTGGATTACGTCATGTAAGGGACGACAGTGCTCTCTTATAATGGTACTGCGTACTAGGTCAATTGGACTCTGGAGCCCATGGCAACAACACTGTTTCCCACCATCTTCCCCACCATTTTCTCTGCCATCTTGGATTACATCACAGAACAGATGACAGCATTTTCTGGTGGCAGTACTGTGTACTAGGTCAGTTGGAGTCTGGACCTCATGATGAACACGCTGGATGGCTGTACTGCTACTAATTGTTTACACAACGACTGATGCATGCAAAACAGACTTATGTTCAGCACTTAACAGGACAATAGGTTATGTATCTGTCAATCAAGGGAGCACAATAGTTTAAATACCTGTCAAAAAAAGTAGAACAATAGGTTGGCCCCTGAATGCATACCTGCACTTGATGTAGGCAACCTATACTAAAAAAAATGTGCCAGAACGAAGGTAGTCCCCTACTGAGTTATTTACAACGATCAATTACAAAGAAGTAGCTTACTTGGCATTGGATCAAGGTAACGTATTAGAGGGAAAACTTTGAATTTGGTGGCTGTCAATGTATGCGATCCTTGTTTAAATGCCACTAAATGTCATATTTCCAATCATTCGTATTTAGATGCACATTTATCTGGATTTAACTGTTACTGGTAAGCCAAATTACAGTATACTGTGTCTTCATTTGTCAGTAAACTACAGAGTGTTATACTGTTTTCACTGTAAAAGGATTATGTTATCAGAATTTTAACAGGATTGGGAAACTTATCGTATAGAGTTTTGCTTTTGAAGTTTCAACAACTAAAATGGGCTCTTGGTATTTAAATAATATTAATTTACTTCATACAGTTTTTGTTTAACCATTTTGTGACAACAAATTCATGGTCATAGTAAATCTGCAGCAACCGTTTTCTTTACAGGTGGGAGGAAGGGAGGAATCGGTGCCAGCCCAGCATGCTGTGTAGATCATCTAGTATGCTGTTGGTCCAACCATTCCCATGTAGCATATCGAATATCATCTGTGGTATACCATGTATATCCAATCCAGACGAACTGAGCTCAGCTTTGGAGTTGAATGTGTTTCAGTGAATAGTCTGCAGATAAGAGAGTCAGTGTCACAGTATCATCTCTCCTTGCTTGACTGTTATTGGTAAGGATCAGTCACTGTCGCACCAGGTTCTTATCCAATGCTTATAGATCGTATGACAGCGTACAACCGAGTGTTAATTGCATCATCTCTGGAGGGACGACTCTCGGTTTCACTTGTAAACCTAGAGCCTACTCTCAGTTAGTTCATAGAAGTGCAATTAGGCAAAGTCTTAGAAGATCAGTGTGGTAGGAAAGAGCATCCTTTTAATATGTTGTTTGTGGTAGATATTTTTTCTACGGCACCTATCCCAAGAGAGATGATGAGAAATTGAAGTACCCAGTGAGAGCTAGTGACTATTTAATCTGTTTGTCATAGCCTAGCGGCCCGTAATGACATCTAGATTTTATTAATTCAGCGCGCCTGTTGGTGAGGCTAACTGCTTTGTTTATCTGGGCCCCCGCAAGACAAACACCAGCGAGGCTAGCAGGGAAGGGCGGCAGGACGGGGTGGGGGTGGGGGTGGAGAGAGCGACTTTAATGATGACAGCTGTTTGCTTAACACGGCGAAGCTCGCGAGGCGGCCTTGTTTTGTTTGTTTGCTCTTTTCGCCGCTTCTGAAGAGGAGAGCGCCACGTGCAGCGAGCGACTCTGGCGGGAGACAAAGGAGCATCAGCAGCGGCCTGGAGCTACACAAAGCGCCCCGACCCGAGCGTCGCGCCCGAGGTGAGAAGAGCCAAACACTGTGAATTATTCTCCGGACGGTCTCTTCAGCGCAGTGGTGTGCCCTGTAACAAGAGTCACGTTAAATGCCTCTAATGTGCCCCCATTAGATTCGTCATGAAATTTTGAAGACGCTTAACGATTTCTATCGTAACAAAGGCTTGTCTATTGTTTGACACGCAACACGCTCCTATTGTCGAACTAGGTACGATTAAGGGTCCACCTAACACTCCGCTTTCACCCAGAGATACGCTTTTCGCCCTGAAACTGGAGCGAAGCTCTTATGGGCAGCTGAAATGAAAAGGGTATCCTCATATATGTAGCGTCTCTTCTCTCGGACATGTCCAAATAAATAGACACCTATTTGATCCTGCAGCCACTATAAATCAAGATTTAAGAGAGAAAGTTGAAAATTTGTGCCGGACTAGCATTCGAACCCGGATCTCCTGCTTTCTAAACAGATCTTACGACCTTTAAGCCATCCGGATGAGACCCGCGTTCGAATCTCGGTATGGCAAAAACTTTCAACTTTCCCATTGGTTTCAATAAATGCTCACTCGTAGCTAATGTCTGTAATTAACTTGTGTCTTAACTCATAACTGCTGCTGGATCTAAATAGTATCTGTCCTTTCAGACGTGTCCGAAAGAACAGACGCCACATAGCTATTATTATTATTTAGTTTGACCCATCAAAGATCAACCAACACGTAAAGGAGAACGAAAGGGTGACAGACGAAAATATTTGCTCAAGTTGAGGACTTCTTTTCTTCGCACTGGAATTTAGTAGACAAATGGGGTTTGCTGCAATAAATAAGGCAAACACTGAAGTTTTTATTGCTTTTTTAATTGAGAAATATTAATATCTCCACTTCGTAACTGGAATTTTTCCAGAGGCAACTCTGAAATAAGGTGTGATTATCTGAAACATGAAATTAACGTAACTCCCTGATTCTTACAGATGTAATTTTTCATTGTAGGGATTTGAAAAAAAAGGCCAAATTATATCCATGTGACAAAAATAATCATTTTAGACCCTTCTTTTTGGGCCGAAAAAGTACTATATCTGAGCATAAAATAATCGGCTAGGATGAACTTAAGGGAATTCAATTGGCTTCTAGGGAGACCCAAAACCATTAAAGTCGGTTGAAAATTGTACCGTGGGCAACTGAAACCATGCCGAAAAATATGGTTCTGTGAAAAATATGTTTGTTGTTTGAAAGTATTTGTCATATAAAATAGGGACAATGCATGAAAGTTACGGGATGTCATCGATGCGTGGTCCATAAAAACTATCTCCCCGGCTACTGGATGGCCGCTTTCTGCTACTTTGACCTGAGAAGCCTCTCTAGATCTTCACAGAATCGGCGCATTTCACTCCCGGTTTTGATTTGAAGAGTATTTTCCACGTTATTAATACAGTATGGCCTACACTAAACAGACATACTACCAGATTTAAAGCAATATTGATTATTTCGCTTCGGATGTAGGTTATTTTTGGATCGTATCCCAAGTGAGGCTATTAAAACTTTCGTTCACATTTTGAGTAAAACCGCTCAAAACAACGCTCCAGCAAATCAGTTTTACTCAAATCGTTATAAATAGTGTTGACGGCATCGATAACGACTTGTGGCAACCGGTTCCATAACGCAGGGGCCTGTCGCGCACGGTCGGCTTCAAACGCTCAAAGAATCATTACTTTTTGGAGTCAACGCATAATATTTTGCGGAATAATTATTTAATGTATATACATTCGAATTCCGGAATAAAAAAGTCTAGTTTTTTCGACCGTTACCCTGTCGTTCCCCCTTAAGTTTAGTCTGCTAGTTTTCCTGATCTTCGGCTAGTCAGTATGTTACTGACGTCTTCCTAGAGTTTCGTATTCCTCCCTGTCTTTCAGTGTAACCAAATGCGAATCACTCTTCTGTTTGTGTGTGTCCAGTATGGTTGACAAATAGTAAACGTCGATTTTTAATAAGTCCTAGGGTTTTTCGAGTCTGCGTTACGATGTGAAAGATTCTTCGTTAATCCAGTAGTGCTGCACGTCCATAACACTTCAAATTTGTGACCTGAGATTCTCGCGGCGTATAAAATGCTCAGATAGGTTATTGGAATGCAGCTGGGTGAAGTCGTCGAGAGCCGCATATATTTCGACACGAGCACACCCTGCCATTTACAAGGCACAACTGCAGCAAGTAAACGTCACGCAATGTTATTTAAAACCCCAGTTTTCAGACTAACTCGGGAAACATAACACTCACACACACTGTAAACACTGGCGCCATCGCACACCAAAGATGACCGACGTCAGAAGTTATCGACAGTAAAATTAATAAACCGGGTGAGGTAGCATAAACACTGTCCCTCTCATTTTTGACAAAGGACAACGTGATTCCATGCCGAATTTGAACAAAAACAACCAAATGTTTTATAAAGCTACTTGATAATTTTATTTCAACAACTTCCATAATAACACTATCCCAGTAAATGGAAATGCAAGCTAGAGTCTCCGTTATATTGTATTCCGTAGGATAACCAGTGCCAAGAAAATGGTCTGGAATGGCGAGTTTGCTCCGCTGTTGCACGCGTGTGTGACGCTTATGCTGTGTTGATGGTCTGGCCAATACACGACTCACCGCAACTGCGACTAACACAGTAGACAGCCGCCTTAGGCAAACAGAGATCACCCTTTACGGAACGTAACAGCACCCTTACCTTAGATGGTGGTCGAAAAACACATATCATTTTTCAGCCGGCCGTTGTGGCCGAGCGGTTCTAGGCGCTTCAGTGCGGAACCGCGCTGCTGCTACGGTCACAGGTTAGAATCCTGCCTCCGGCATGGATGCGTGTGCTGTCCCTAGGTCAGTTAGATTTAAGTAGTTCTAAGTTCTAGGGGACTGATGACCTCAGATTTTAAGTCCTATAGTGCTTGGAGCCATTTTTGAATATATCATATTCCAGCAAAATAAGGCCAATCCTGTTGATGTGCTCCCTGCGTAAGGCAAAAAGGCAGCAGACCTTAGTGCCACCTCGGTATTATTTCCACCCATCCGATGCACTGTTCCTCGACAGCGCAACGCACGACTAATCTCTCTTTCACTGTATCATTGTAGCGAAAAGCGATTCGAGATCTGTTGACTCTGCTAATAAACTCTCAGGATCCGACGCGACGTGGGCTCCGTGAAACAAGGTACGAAGTACCACTTCACATTGAGCCTAATGGTGACAACTGTCAACCCGAAGATACAAGTTAGTGTACCACCCGTCTTCCTCCTCGTCAACCCATCAAGAAAGGGAAGACAGTCATCCCCTTCGACCTCCTCCGCGAAACAGGTTTTAGGTGGATTGAATTCAGGTGTCTTAAAAGTTGATTCACTTTCTAAATTCCATGAGGCCAAGCCAAAAACGTATCATTTAGTCCTATGAAAAAACAGGCAGGTTTCAAAGCCACCGACTCCAAGAGGCGTTCCATGAAGTCTTCCATTAAAAAAACTGGCAGTAAAAAATGAGAACTGGCTTCCCATTGAAAGTCCATCTATCTGCTAGTAGTACTGGTTATTGAATAAAAAGTAAGTGGAAGTCAACACATGTCGTTAATTCAGCACCAAATATAATATTATCACCCGTAACGAATCAGACAAAGGAATATGAATGAAGAGAGAGACTACGTCACAGCACACTAACATATCAGAGTCAATCCAACACTTTCACTCTAATCAGCGTAAGAAATCCGCCGAGTTCTTAATGTGGCGTTCACTCCGACATAACGACAGTGCTTAACAGAGT
The DNA here is from genome assembly GCF_023864275.1 of Schistocerca cancellata. Classification (NCBI taxonomy): domain Eukaryota; kingdom Metazoa; phylum Arthropoda; class Insecta; order Orthoptera; family Acrididae; genus Schistocerca; species Schistocerca cancellata. The sequence continues at coordinate 563,646,148 of NC_064633.1, read as the reverse complement.
AGCAAGGTATTTTGCTACACGATATGTCGGAGCAACAAATTTCTCACAATCGGACGAAGAGGAACCCCTTCCTTGTAGACCATAGGGAGGTCATATAACCTAGGAGGAACAGCAAAATAAGAAAGGAGACTCTTGACAGTCCCCTGCAGTAAGTAATTTTGTTTTAGATGGCTGTTAGTCTTTCTCTCAACATTTTTTGTGGGGTCATCATCTGTCCTGCGATACCCTAAATCAGACAGTAAACACTGCATCTTTGGAACGTAATCCTACTTGTTCTAAACAACAGTAGCGTTGCCCTTCTCTGCAGGTAAGATACCAATTGCTGGATGAACTGAAAGTGAACGTAAAGCAGCCCTCTTAGCCGCTGTGATATCACTCTTGGGTGGACGCGTAACAGTCACCACACGACATGCCTCCATCGCAACTTCCTCTCCAACATCAGGTGGTAGTTTGAAAACTGCCTGTTCAACGGAAATAATATCAATCACAGGCAAACGGTTTGGTGTGTAGAATTTAAACCTTTCCCTAGCACCGACAAAGCAGCGGCGTCAAAAGATTTCTCCATGACATTCATCACAGAACGAGACACCGAATCAAAGGATACGTTCAAACTTCGCCAAATGTCGTGCATTTGCAGAATGTTGTTCCCAGTCAGACAGTGACAATAAGATACCGTCTAATCATTCAAAAGGAAAAGCTGAAATCTTCGAAGCAGTCATTAAATTAAGGCGAAAGAGTTCCTTTGAAACAAAATCAGACTGCCGGCGGTTGTAACCTAAGTAAGCGCTGTGTGCAAGGCAATTCTAGCGTCTTTGCTGCAGTTATGCCCTGAAAATGGCAGGGTGTGCACCTGTCGAAATATCGGCCGTCGTCGAGGGCGTCACCCCCGCTGCATTCCCGTAAAATATCGGAGCATTGTTGAATTTGGGTATCACATAGTTGATGTGGGAGGAAATCTATCGTTTTTTGTGGAACTACGGTAAGCCTCACAGTAGTTAGGTAAGACTGCAACGTGTGTTGTCGTTTTTACTGAGGTCTCTTGATCAAAATAGCGTTTCAACGTTTGCCAATGTTGTGCACCACAATAATTACCCTGCCGCCAGTGGCATCAAGCATCGCGCTGCCTAGCTCTTGCTTGCGAAAGGATCTGTTAGACTGGTCGACAGTTGAGTTTCATTTCCAGGAAGTTGTTTCAGCTTCATTTAATGATTTTTTCTAATAATTCTGCCGTTCTTGGGATTGACTGGACGGTGCTTCATTGTCGCAGTCTGCCTGGCAATATCATTCCCTAACTGCCTCGCATTTGATTGTAACGCCGGAAATGCATATCCTTCTATTTCCATCTGTTGTACTATAGATTTTTCCTTATTTTGTTACCCAAAGATATGACATTTCTGTGTCTTTATATACTGTAATTGTTTTACTCTTTTTATATATTTATTTATGCATTTATGTCGATGTATAATTGATTTGTTTTGTGAATATAATTTGTATTTATACGCTGGGTCTGGCCTAGGGAAAACTATGCTATCGAACGAATACGTCGATAGGTCGTGTGGAGAACCCGAGTGTTTAGGATCCTTGGTAGTGTTAACTCTGTCGCGTGGAGCGCGGGTAGGGGGAGTCTGGCTGGGGTAGCGAGTGGAGCAGGTGTGTTGTGTGACGCTCCTGTGAGTTGCCGCGCTATCGGGGTTGGGCAGCATGTAATTGCGCTCGACTTGCTATGATAGTTTCTGACACGGTGTCGCGGACGGGAAGCATTAGCTGGCGCACATCAAGAGCCAGTTTCGTCTGGTGACCGTGTCGAGAAGAAGGCGCGCCAACATCCAGCTTCTGCAACAGCGACGGCCGACAATGAGTGACTGTCGGCACCTCCTCGATCGATGGCTTCAAACCTTCAATCAACCAACAAGGAAGACTGGACGCACGTAAAGTTTTAGAACTGTATGGCAGACCTCAGCTTTTAAAACTGTTCAAATCACAAAATTACAGCAACTTAGCTTGAACCTTTGTTGCTCATTGTCTCAATTGCATTACCAAGCAGGGTCCCTTCCTTTTCCGGAATGAACCCGAGTGTCGTTGAAATTCAAACGCCAGCATTAAAGTAACATTATTCTATATCACTGCTTTAATTTCAAAGTTCAGTTAAGGTATTCATAGCTGGCTACAATATGCAGATTACACAAGCACAAATTAAGAGTGCGAGTTTTGTTACTGTATTTTAGCTTACTTGTGACTGCAGCTCAGCTTGGTATGTACTAAATTTTACTACTGTTAATTGTTCAGAATCATTTAATTCACGTTCAAAGTTAAATCCCTTATTTCTAAATTGCGTAGATTCATGTAGCTTTTGAAATGATTGTTGAGGTAGTCCAAGACTAACCGTATTTTACTGAATTTCGATGTGCTTCAGAAAGAAAGCTCACTATTAACTTCAGTCACTAAATTAACTTTCGATTTTCCTGTTTTATTAATTCTTTTGCTAAATTAAGTCAGAATGTAGCGAAATTTATTACTTCTGACAAACTTTCAGTCATCACACTGCACGTGTCGACCTTCAGTTGCCACGATTCTAGTGCTAACTATATGTGTAATAACCTTTCTTTTTCAGTTACTATAGTAATTGTCCTTAGGACTGGCGACTGTAATTTTCCCCAAATCTCAAATATCTAATTACCGCTAGTTAATTGTTAACGTACCGGCCGCACATTTACTTTCTTTATTAACTTTACCCCTTTTCAAAATTAATTTCCACCAGTTTCATTTGCATTTTTCCTTTCATTTAGATGTAACCCTTTCCTCCCTCTTTACCGACAGATTAATTTCGGTGACGATTGCTTTTTCCAAATTTCCATTGGGTACACGCGGTTTAATTTTTCACTATCATTAAGGTCGATAAGTGAGGGGGAGGTTACATGATGAAGATTGAATGTTTCTGTGGCTCGATTTCTAATACTATATTTCGACGTTCTTCACCTAGAAAGCTTTTCACGACGAAGCATTATCCGTGCTATGGAAAGGTTTAAGTTTTGCAACGACTCCCAAGCACTTGCCAGTGGTTGATTTCAATAGTTCTGTTGATGAATCGGAGTAGGCTAGAAGTGAAATAGAATGGCTGTCTTCTCGTCCTTGATGTGTTGGTCAGCAGCAGGGTGGTTGGTACGTTAGGACACGCCGCTAAGGGAAGCCTACTCACGCTGATAGTGGCCACCATCTGGATCTGCGTGAGGGGTACTTCGTACCTTGGTCAAGAGGGCCCATGTCATCACAGACCCTGAAAGTTTGTCAGCTGAGTTAGCGCATCTCGGAGTCACCTTTTGTCAGAATGATTACAGAGAAAGAGAGAGAGTCATGCGTTACACTATCGACCAACTGCGCACCGAGTCAGTCATGATAATACCATAGTCTACCGTCTTTTTGTCTTACTCAGGGAATATTTTGCGGCAATATGATGTGAAGGCGAGGTTTTCGACCGCCACGTAGGGTCCCGTGTGCTTTTACTTTCTACACTCCTGGAAATTGAAATAAGAACACCGTGAATTCATTGTCCCAGGAAGGGGAAACTTTATTGACACATTCCTGGGGTCAGATACATCACATGATCACACTGACAGAACCACAGGCACATAGACACAGGCAACAGAGCATGCACAATGTCAGCACTAGTACAGTGTATATCCACCTTTCGCAGCAATGCAGGCTGCTATTCTCCCATGGAGACGATCGTAGAGATGCTGGATGTAGTCCTGTGGAACGGCTTGCCATGCCATTTCCACCTGGCGCCTCAGTTGGACCAGCGTTCGTGCTGGACGTGCAGACCGCGTGAGACGACGCTTCATCCAGTCCCAAACATGCTCAATGAGGGACAGATCCGGAGATCTTACTGGCCAGGGTAGTTGACTTACACCTTCTAGAGTACGTTGGGTGGCACGGGATACATGCGGACGTGCATTGTCCTGTTGGAACAGCAAGTTACCTTGCCGGTCAAGGAATGGTAGAACGATGGGTTCGATGACGGTTTGGATGTACCGTGCACTATTCAGTGTCTCCTCGACGATCACCAGTGGTGTACGGCCAGTGTAGGAGATCGCTCCCCACACCATGATGCCGGGTGTTGGCCCTGTGTGCCTCGGTCGTATGCAGTCCTGATTGTGGCGCTCACCTGCACGGCGCCAAACACGCATACGACCATCATTGGCACCAAGGCAGAAGCGACTCTCATCGCTGAAGACGACACGTCTCCATTCGTCCCTCCATTCACGCCTGTCACGACACCACTGGAGGCGGGCTGCACGATGTTGCGGCGTGAGCGGAAGACAGCCTAACGGTGTGCGGGACCGTAGCCCAGCTTCATGGAGACGGTTGCGAATGGTCCTCGCCGATACCCCAAGAGCAACAGTGTCCCTAATTTGCTGGGAAGTGGCGGTGCGGTCCCCTACGGCACTGCGTAGGATCCTACGGTCTTGGCGTGCATCCGTGCGTCGCTGCGGTCCGGTCCCAGGTCGACGGGCACGTGCACCTTCCGCCGACCACTGGCGACAACATCGAGTACTGTGGAGACCTCACGCCCCACGTGTTGAGCAATTCGGCGGTACGTCCACCCGGCCTCCCGCATGCCCACTATACGCCCCCGCTCAAAGTCCGTCAACTGCACATACGGTTCACGTCCACGCTGTCGCGGCATGCTACCAGTGTTAAAGACTGCGATGGAGCTCCGTATGCCACGGCAAACTGGCTGACACTGACCGTGGCGGTGCACAAATGCTGCGCAGCTAGCGCCATTCGACGGCCAACACCGCGGTTCCTGGTGTGTCCGCTGTGCCGTGCGTGTGATCATTGCTTGTACAGCCCTCTCGCAGTGTCCGGAGCAAGTATGGTGGGTCTGACACACCGGTGTCAATGTGTTCTTTTTTCCATTTCCAGGAGTGTATAAAGAATGATCTCTGTTTGCATAAGACCGGTGTCTACCGTGATCCTTACAGTTGTGGCGTTACGTATATTATGGATTACCAATGTACTGATCATAAGCGTCAGCCACGTGTGCAACAACCGAGATACCCGCCATTGTAGAACATCGTCTTTGCACTGGTTACTCAATGGGTTATAGTAACATGGAGACTCTGGCATGCACTTCTGTCTATTTGGATAGTGTTATTAAAGAAGCTGTTGAAATTAAATTGAAAGGTAATCTTATAAAAAATTACGTTTTTGTTTAAATTTTCCATGAAATCATGCTCTCTTACATGTCAAAAACAGGGGACGGTTTTTATGCTGCCTCACCCATTGCTTATTAATTTTACTGTCGATAACTTCTCACGTCAGTAGCCTTTGGTCTTCTGTATTTTTTCTCTCTCTCTTTCGTAACTGACTTTTAGGCCAGCATTGAAAACAATCTCACTAAGTTTCTTAGGGATCTTTTGGCTTAGAGTTTTTCTTCACTATTTCTAGGTCATCGGCAGAAGCTAGGCATATGAAATACACTCATTTCATTTTTGCCCTCGTGTTTACTCCCGTCATTTCCTTTAGCGATATTTTTGGATGTTCCCATTTAGTAGCAGAGTGAAATGATGTGAAGATTAACACATCGCTTCTACGCACTCCTGTTTTTATCTCAGAAGATTTTAGTAGTAGTAGTAGTAGTAGCAGTAGTAGCTTCATTCATCCGTAGAACTCTTTTTACAGGTATATAGGACATGTCAATGTATTTACAAGTTTTGATCAATTTAAAATAAGCTAATTCGGATACACATACATTTACAGACTACTAGTTAGAGACAATCATTAGATTTTCTCCAGGCGTACAATATTTTTTTTAGAAATAACTTATTAAATAATGTAATGCCACAGTGTTCACTCATATCTCACTATCAGTCAGTGCACACACTATGAACACATTGTTTCATAACACTCCACTCACTACACACACAAACACAAACACACACTGGTGATATCTGGGCCATTTTCTATACCGCAACTTCCCATTTGCTAACCTGAAAAACTGAGTCAGCATCCCTCTGTGATGAGTGAGGCGTTGAGCTCAGAAAGAGGAAGAGGTGTTAGTATTATGCTATGCTTAGCTTGGGGGTAAGTACTTCTAGAAGAGGAAAAAAGAAGGAAAAAACATTGTGTGAAGGTGTTACGTGGAATGTTAAATGTTTTATAATCATTATCATTCATTATTTGTATAACTTTTTTATACCAAACCCCTAACCTGTTTTATGTAAGTAATCCTTCAGTGTATAAAATGTATTGCATAACAGGTACTTTTAGCTGGCTTTTTAAATAAGAGTGTTTTTGTAACTTCTTTAATCTCTTATGGTAATTTATTGTACAGTTTTATTCCCTGATAGAGAAATAATCCTCGAATATTGCATTGAAGATTATGGTTTCTTAAAGTATAATAATATTGTCAATAATTACCATTATTATTCTTTTTGATAAATATAGCTCTTGTACTACACGCACGGCAGTGTCTACTGTAGGAAGAATATGAAAGACTGGTTTGTTGTGGTATGTAAGAGAAAATCTGAAGGCCTTTATTTTTAGAGCTATAACAAAAGCATAAATAGATATAAATAAGAAAAAAACTGAAAAAATTTACTATATGTTCCGCGTCATATTCTCGGATAAGCATGAAAGGGGTCGCAGAGGCTAAAATTACTTCTAGCAGTATCAGCTGTTTTAACTCCAAGGAAATTTACAGACATAGTTTGGCATTTAAGCCGTCACTTGTACAAGCGCTAACGATCTGGACATTTGCGCAGACACATTATCTTCTGGTGAAGGCTAAATACTGCTGATGAAATTGTCTGGAAACATTGTATCCAAATCTTGGTGCTACTGCACAATTGTAATTTAGAGAACTGGACTAACATGCGGCAAGGTCTGTAAGCAGAGTTAACCATTCGCAGTGTTACGAATAGAAACTAAATGTACCAAACCAATTACATTTGCGGAGACGGGTACAATGCCAGTGTGATCCGTTAACCATAAAAATGAGCTCAAATTGTTGTAGATTAGGTCTCTATCGACAACTTGTAATTCATAAACTCTGCCGACGATGCCGCTAATCAGAGAGAACTACCTGTGCAGGAAATGAAAACTTTTTGACAACTTGTAGTCGTACATGGCTCTCCTTTTATTGAATCTCTAACTGAGTAACTGGCGTTGTCTGAATATGAATTGTTTCGAATCTAATGTCAGTCGACCTCCTCCTTCCTACTCCCTATTTCCTCCTTCTCTCTTTCTGACCACCTTCCCCTCTCTTCACTTTCCTCTTTCTCCGTCCATCTGGTCCTGTCCACACTGTCTCAGGAGTTTGCTTGTTCTTGGCCCCACAGTATTTCATCAGAGATAGTATGTAATGTGTGCAGCAAGTTTGGCTGATATCGATCATGGGGTTCAGAGGGGGCATTTTACAATGGATTGTATATTTTACGTACATTTAATATTTTTCACACACATCTGTACACATATTTCACCTGTCTCTAGAGATGTTCATCCTACACCCTGGTTTTGAGGTGCTTCAATGTTCATTTCATACCTTGTGATCTATGTGTCGTAGAATTATATAATTTTGCAGGTACGCACAGCGATATACGTGAATACTGCCTGCTAAATGTGTTGCAAACAGAGTTAGGAGGAAAGATGTAACAAATTAAGAAGTCATGCCATATGTGGAAATTTTATTCCCGCCATGAACCATGGACCTTGCCGTTGGTGGGGCTGCTTGCGTGCTTCAGCGATACAGATAGCCGTACCGTAGGTGCAACCACAATGGAGGGGTATCTGTTGAGAGGCCAGACAAACGTGTGGTTCCTGAAGAGGAGCAGCAGCCTTTTAAGTAGTTGCAGGGGCAACAGTCTGGATGATTGACTGATCTGGCCTTGTAACACTAACCATAACAGCCTTGCTGTGCTGGTACTGCGAATGACTTGAAAGCAAGGGGAAACTACAGCCGTATTTTTTCCCGAGGGCATGCGGCTTTACTGTCTCAGGGCCGAAGGCTACAACAACAGCGAGAATGTAGTAAGCGATAAACTTTTTTCCCTTCATCATTTTATTGGGATTGTCAGCGAGAAAATATGTTGCAAAGGTCCGAAATTATGTATAAAGCTCTTTTCAAATCACCAAGCGCTCACATTCTCAAACAATGGATGGAAATAGTCCGGCCGTTTGAGTGTTGTGACCTACCCATCTCTTTTCCACTTCAGCCCCACCCCTTTCAGAGGCAGATGGCTCTTATGCCCCCAACTGTGGTTTTTTCTAGGCAGTAAATGAGATATGTACCGAACTCGTTTACAATGAATCCAGTTCCTTAGGAGGAGACATCAAATATACATACATGTACTTTTACAATATGTATGGTATTATTTGTAGCTATTTTTGTAAGATCTCAATGCAGACACCTATCCACAACATTATCTACTGTAGTCAGTTGTGGTTGATTTACTTCAACCTTTAGGAACACTACGTTGTGATTTGATTACATTGCTCTAATCAAATTGCTTACTTACTTCAATAAATCACAAGCACCACAAAATTACTTAATTCAAAGAACAAACATACGAATAGGAACATGTAATTAAACACAAAAGGACCCCAGCAACTAAACACTCAGGCTCGGTAGTGGAAGGTGCTTACACAGGCCACCCAGACGAAGCAATGATTGAATTAAAATGTTTTATGTAATACAGTTACAGAATATGAAAACGTATGAGATGAAATCATTCAAGCGCTTCACTCAACAAATTACTCTAGCAGCGGATGCAGCCACCCACACTCTCTCAGTGAACGCCAACACTGACCACCTGGGATCAGCTTTACACAGCAGCTTACAAAAATACCGACATGAATTTCTAAAACACATATAAGATAAAAAAATTATTCCAAACGTGAAATATTTCATTAAACCACTGAGTAGATATAAGAACAGCCTTTAAGAAAAAAAAACACGATTTCGGGATAATATGTTACTTCTAACCAACAAGTGGATAAATAATTTACATAAATGAAACTTGATAAAACACATAGACTACGAAAACGTGGAGAGATTAGCAAGAGCTTAAAGGAACTGTCTCTTAAGCAAATGAAACTTTATACTAAGCCAGCGATTACAGCAATTAAAATTAACATCCGAGATCTAAAACGTTACATAGCTACAATTTTGGCTGCTCTGTTCAAAAAACAAATTAGAGTGGACACTGTTGTGAATTAAGTGAGCCAGAATATGCTTTAAATTAACCACAAACGAGTAAAGCTTCCCGCAGCTTGTCTCTGCTACTTTACGATTTCAAAAGGAATAGTAAAATTTCCAAATTCAGTAACGTTGCACAGGCGGCACATCAGAGTGTCATAACATTACACGGAAGCACTGACAACTTTGAGGGAGACCTCCATTTTCAACCAGTTATTTTAAGGCGAAATCAATAAATCATTTACGTATAAACTAGTCGACGCTCACCGTTTTCAAAATGCAGCGCTGTTATCTCCACAAACAGGTTCCGTGAACCATTCACTATGTGTACTCAAAAAATGTGAAGACAAGGCTCAATTCATACAAACTGAATCCACCAAGCTCCTTGTACTTTGGACAGTGAGGGCCACCACACCTGAAATTCACTATTTCAATACAACACACCGTGCCCCAGTACAGGTCCCACACCACAACAGGTCTGGTACGATTTTATCAACTCAAAACGAAACCATTTAAAACTGGCTAATACTACTGCCAAGGCACAAGGCAGAGCCCGTCAACACATTGCCCCATAGGCCATGCGCATGCGAAATTTAACTATCGATGGATCGATTCTCCCTCCTCCCATTGGGCAACGATACCTTACATACACGAGCTGGATGGAAACCTTTGTGATCGACTGTGGACCATCTCAGTTAATACAGTAGTTTTCCATTTTATTGATTGTTCCACGAATAAAATGTATTTCGACACACAGAAAATACACAAGCTATGGTAATTAATATACAATTTAATTCAGTTATGTACATCGACGCCCCCAAGAACCACAGACCTTGCCGTTGTTGGGGCGGCTTGCGTGCCTCAGCGATATAGGTAGCCGTACCGTAGGTGCAGCCACAACAAAGGGGTATCTGTTGAGATGCCAGACAAACGTATGGTTCCTAAACAGAGGCAGCAGCCTTATCAGTAGTAGCAGTGGCAACAGTCCGCATGCTTGGCTGATCTGGTCTTGTCACTTCAACCAAAACGGCCTTGGTGTGCTGGTACTGCAACAGCTGAATACAAGGGAAAACTACAGTGATAATTTTTACTGGGACATTCAGCTCTACTGTATGGTTCAATGGTGGTGGCATTCTCTTGGGTAAAATATACAGGAGGTACAATAATCCTCCGTTCGGATCTCCGGGTGGGGACTACTCAGGTGGACGTCGTTATCAGCAGAAAGAAAATTGGTGTTCCACGGATCGGATGGTGAAATGTCAGATCCGATGATCGGGCAAGTCATCTAGAAAATTTAAAAAGGAAAATGGAGAGGTTAAAATTAGATACGGTGGGAATTAGTGAAGTTCGTTGGCAGGAGGAACAGGACTCCTGGTCAGGTGAATACATGGTTATGAATACAATATCAAATAGAGATAATGCTGGAATAGGTTTAATAATTAATAAAAAATAGGAATGCGGATAAGCTACTACTGTTCAAATGGCTCTGAGCGCGATGGGACTTAACATATGAGGTCATCAGTCCCCAAGAACTTAGAACTACTTAAACCTAACTAACCTAAGGACATCACACACATCCACGCCAGAGGCAGCGGTCGCGCGGTTCCAGACATGCGCTCGACCACAGCGGCCGACTAAACTAGTATGAACTACATAATGAACGCAATACTGTAGCCAAGATGGACACGAAGCCCAAGCTCGCCACAGTTGTACAAGTTTATATGCCAACTAGCTCTGTAGATAAGAAGGAGATTGAGGACTGTATGTTGAGATAAAAGAAATTATTCAGATAGTTAAGGGAGACGAAAATTTAATAGTAATGGGTGGACTAGAATTCACTAGTAGAGAAGGTACAAAAGGATACGCAGTAGGTGAATAGGGACTGGAGGAAAGGAATGAAAGAGGAACTCGCCTGATAGAATTTTGCACAGAGAATAATTTAATTACAGCTAACACTCGCTTAAGTATCATTAAAGTAAGTTGCACATGTGGAAGAGTCTTGGAGATACTGGAAGATTTCAGATTGATTTATTAAGGTAAGACAGAGATTTCGGAACCAAGTTTTAAGTATAAGACCTTTCCAGTGCCAGATGAGGACTCTGACCACAATTTATTGGTTATGAACTGCACATTAGAATTTAAGAAACTGTTGGAGGTGGCCCTAGAAAACTGATTGAACCAGAAACTGTAGAGAGTTTCAGAGGGAAGCATTAGGTACGATTGACAAGAACAGGAGAAAGGAATACAGTAGCAGGAGAATGGGTAGCTCTGACAATTGAAATAGTGAAGGCAGCAGAGGATCAATAGGTAAAAAGACGAGGGCTTGTAGAAATTGTTGGGTGGCACAAGAGATATTGAATTTAACTGATGAAAGGAGAAAATAAAAAAAATACAATAAATGAAGAAGGGCGGAAGGCAGTACAAACGTTTATAAAATGAGATCACTGGAAGTATAAAATGGCTAAACGGAAATGGCTAGAGGACAAATATAACGATGTAGAAGTATTTATCCCTCTGGGTAAGGTAAATGCTGCCTACAGGAAAACTGAAGAGATCTTTGCAGATAGGAGAACCCCCTGTATGAATATCATTAGTGCTGATGGAAAACCAGTCCTAAGCAAAGAACGGAAAACAGAAAAGTGGATGGAGTTTATATAGGGTGTAGACAAGGGGATGTAGGGACATATGATACAGCGTGGTGAATTTGACAAAGCACTGAAAGACGAGTCGAAACACGGCCCTGGGACTAGACAACATGCCGTTAGAGTTGCTGAAGGAATTGAGAGAGCCAGTCATGACAAAACTGTTACATCTTGTGAGCAAGATGTAAGAGATAAGCTAAATACCCTCAGACTTCAGGATGAGTACAATAATTGCAATTCCAAAGAAAGCACGTGGTGACAGATGCGTAAATTACCGAACTATCAGTTTAATAAGTCAAGTTTCCAAAATACTAATACGAATCCCTTACAGAAGAATGGAAAGTAGTAAGTGGGTCACTTGATTGCAGTAGGAGATAATTTACTAAGCAAACCCAAACCACCCACAAAATTTAACAGAAATATCCAACTTATACATGATTTCTCACATCGTGAATTCTAAATCATGAAATTCATTATCACTATTTTTAGTTTTCTTCATTCCGTTATAATTCGTTTTAAGATTGTGATCTTCAAAAATCTAAGGTTCGCAGTTACTTATTATTTTCAAATATCTATCAGGCAAAATAATTTTAAACTCGTTAGTCAACTCTAAACAAATTTTTTCTCCATATCTCGTTTTCAAATTTTCACAATCTGTAAAATATATAACGCATTTACTTATAAGTCACTAATCTTTTTAACAAAATTAATATTTACTAACGCTGTTGAGCATATACAGAAATGCTTACATTATTGTAGAATAACTTTTACCGACGTGAATAATTTTTTATCTTAATAAATATCACTAATGTGGGGCATTAATTTTAATTTGATATTTTTTTGAGAGATATAATAAACCAAGAAAGAAGAAAATTCATTGTAATATTTGCATTAAATATTTTAAGCCATCTGTAACTATGGAATATTTGAGAAGTCAGGACCATACTGAAAATATTAGTGTACTAAAGCAAAATTTGGAAAAGAATACAAAAGCAGATTTTTAATTATGTGCAAAGTGATATAGACATATGGGAGGAGCTAGAACTTCTTGCCCATCTTTTTGCAACTTAAAAAATTACCGAATTATAATTTACCAAAAATAATACAAAATTATATTAAATCTTATTCATTTTCAATGCATTTGAACTCAGTAATTAGATAAGTAGCAAGGTGACAGTACAATGAAAGAACAGAAACGAATTTATACAATTTATACAATGTGATATGAATTTTTGGTATACATTAGAAATGATAGAAAACTTATTTCAATATCCATAAAGCACTCTATCATAATTATCACAAGCTACTCGTGTATCATACAAAAATGACAATTCTTTCTTAACTTTTTGTGGACTATATTTTTAGTAGCTACATCTCTAATTATCTCATCTTACTCTAATTGTATCTTTTCCTTCACTTCACTTTCTACTAAGATTATCATAGATTAACCATTCAGCTTTTCAATATTTTTAGGTTTTAAAGTGAATCACTTTACTTTCATCATGGTGCTTTTATCATATTTCTCATAATAATAACTTTTAGATCTAGTTGAAGCCCAATTTGTTATCCATTTATTATATCCTATCTTATCAGTCCATTCACCTAACATACATCCTTTTTCTAAATAACTTTGTCATCATCTATATATACTACAAAATCGGTGTCAAATTACATAAAATTGTTTCCCATTTTATGTAACATACCTTTCCATCGAAACCTTGCATTTGATGTAATGACAAGCGATAAAAATATTTGTGGCCCTGTTAGTTTACACGTAATAAACCTTGAAACTTTAATTCGTCTGTATCATATACTCATTAATGAAATTTATATCTATATTATCTAATATGTCACCCAGCAGTATCTCATAGGATTTTTGTACCTCTGTAACCTGTGTTACCCATATTTTGGCTTTGTCCAAGATTTTCCCATAAAGAATAAAAACAAATCTTAGAATCAGCAAATTTTCCAGGATTTTCTTTTACCTTTTCTTTATCCAGTAGAATACCTAATTTATCTTTTACTGCTTTCAAATACTTATCTTGTTTTTAAAATCGTGTTTCAAAGGACTAGTTTCTAGTTTAATAGCCAGAAAGTCTTTCATGTATTTTTAAACAACATGTTGTTTTTATTTTTAAATCCCATACTTCTTAGACTTCTAAAGTTTTCTTTTTCCACAGTTTTCTTTACTTCATCTGTTACCCAAGTTTCAAATAAACTTCTCTCATCTTTGTTGTGACAGGATTTATTTATTTTGTCGCTTCTGTGCATTTGACACACAAAGGAAACAACAGTTTTTCATTTTTATTGGTCTTCATTCCAACAGGCAAAATTGGATGATGGAATTCTCTACGTGCAAATACTTTACATTTTATATATACATAACATTTTTAGTATAATGTCTATGTCTCCATATTTTTGTTTCATGTCGTTTACGATAATAATCGTAATATTGAACAGTTGGATAAAGACTTCCTCCTCAAATCTTATTCTTGTGTTAGTACCATTAGCTATAGATCATAATTTTATGGCTTTTGTATGACCACCATAAAAAGTATCTCTTGTATTCAGTGGTTTGACAGTTTTTTTTAAGATTTTTATACTTTGCAGAGTTAATGCAGTCTCATTGCAACATATTTACTTAATTATATCCCATATTTCGTATATCTATACAATCTTGTTAGAGATTTTTGATAAAGGCCATCCATTGTTTATTTATTTTTATTGTAAACGGTCTCTATTTTATAACATTTTTGCAACTATATCAAAATCAACCATGATATTTATAAGTAGTATTTGTTTCTTTATCAAATCCATGTAGTTTTGCTCCAGGTATTATTACTTCACCAACATTAAGAGAATGTTGAATATTATTATTGTTTAAAGTGTTTAGCTAAGCTATGGATTCATTACAAATAATTTTCTTTCCATTCTTTGTCCTATAGAGCAATTGCATTTTAGGCATATATTGTTTGCTATTTCTAGACCTTGTTTTCTTAATTCTAAACAATCCCTTCTCAAAATACCTATATCAGAATTACAGTACTCATTAATTTCTGTCTCCATATTGATCACATAATTTTCTTTAACTCTGGAGTTATGTCATTTGAGAAATGCTTCTCTATCTTTCGGTTTCATTGTGTCAACACAACAGTATTGAGTATCAGGAACTTGTCCGATATAATTTTCATTTTCCTTGTGTATGTGGAACTAGTCTTTCTTCAATTCCTTCACATGAAAGATTTTTGGAAGAATACTGTCAGGGCCATGTACAAAATTAATGCTATCTATAATTTTTAAACCCTGTTGTTTCATCTATAATTACATCAGTTTAGTTCCCGTGTGGATGATATATGGTTTCATTACCTATTCATCACAGTACTACAAAATAAATTGGGAATTATAATCTTTTAGATAGTGAGCTATGAATTTATAATCCCTGTCTTCATCAGATATCATCAAGCAACAGAATTCGTCACTTGTCTTAAATTTATAAACATTACCACCATTAAAATGGTGAGCTGTTATGAGATTTGGAATATGTATACCACTTTATTGTTGAACTTCGTAGTCAAACCACATGAATCTTTCTGTATAGGTACAATACTCTCTCATAGGGAAACCATCTTCAAAAGATTCAAACTGTTACTTGCAAAAATTTTTCTACATTCCTAGCATTAGTATACATAAAAATCTTTGAATTGTCCATTAATATAACAACCATCTTTTTTACAGTTAGGACAACCTTTGAGTATAAAATCCTCAGCAAATTTTCTTTCACAGATACCATCATTATGCAGTTTATACTTTCCTTTAACATTTGTAATCTTCAATTTTTACTAACTGATTACAGTTTTTACAGAATTGAAAGCCACATTTATGTTACTTAGATTTTATATGAACCTTTTGCAACCTTCACATTTATAAGCAGTATCACAAACTTCTTGCTGATCACTTAAACATTCTTCATTATAACAGTATGTATTACAGTTTTCAGAATGTATCTTATTTTCTTCACTGCCGAGTTCTGGACCATTGCATAGTACAAAGATTTCTCTATTTTGCATTTATGTTTATCCTCGTTTTTATATGATTTGTTACATTTATTACAGAAACACACTGATCCTAAGAAACCTGCCATGTTGCTAATTGCATCAAAATAGTTATGACCTTTATATAGATATATCTTTATTGCTTTCTCAGGACCCTGATAAACAGCTGTATTAAAATTCTCAGCACATTCAGTATTCACTTGAATATCGAACGGTTTTTCAACGTTTTTAATATAATCTAGTGTAAATCCTTCTTCACTGTATTCTTCTAATTGGTTGTATAATATGTCAGTTAATTGTTTTTGTAATACTGATTTATTTCCTTCTCAAATTCTTTTAATTTTACCTTTGTTAGTTCACTTCTTAAAACAATGTCTGTGTGATATGTTAATGCTAGAATTACTACTCTAGGAAAACACAGTTTACCATCAACTTTAATTCTTGTGATACCCTTTCAGACTTTTGTCTGCAGCTAAATTTACTATCTTTCTAGGCCTCTAGGAATTGCTAGCATTTGAATATCAAATGCAGTAGCTGCTATATAGATTCATCAAGTGTTAATATATCTCTGATCTTTTTGCATAAAACTGTTCAAGTGGAACAGTTGCTCGAGTATTGTGGGATGTCTTATGTCAAGTAGAAATTAGATAAATTTTATCTTATCTTTGGTTGTTATATTCAATTTACCTCTTTTTCTAAAATTAGTTCTCTTTTTTGTTACTTCTACCATAGAAACGAATGATTTCGGTATATAATATATTTCCTCAATAACAGTATCGAAATTGGCAATATTATCATCATTGAGACTATTTTATATTCAAGAGACCATACTTTAAATATTTCGTAAATCTCTATTTTATTTCTTAAATCTCAAGTAGATTATTTTTCAACCGTTTGTCCTCTTTCTGTTTCTCAAATAATTTGCTACTGAAGGTATAAATCTGACAGAGTGCCACGATTTTATCTTGTCTCGGTGGTCTAGTTTTTTCGATAACATTATCATCAAATCTGTAACTATGGTTTATGGGATACAGGTTTTGGTCTTGGTCTCGTATTTTGGAATAATTCAGGATGAAATATAAACTCTTGTAACCCGACAGCATTCATTAACTCTGATTTCTTTATTGCATCCTCTAATAACAATATTTTTAGGTCTACTTTGAGTTCCTTTACGTTGAAATTATTGGGAGTCCTTTTGGGAGGTAGTAACTTATGCGTGACAGTTAAATTCATGAAATCATCTTTTTTAAATCCACTATATACTCGACCTTTATAACTTCTGTCATAATCAGAAAGCTGAGCAGCTGTAAACGTTCTCAATAAATCTTGTATTCCAAGACTTCATCGCAACTCTATCAAGTCTTTGAATGAAGCCTTTTTAAAACGGTTTGAATTCAGAAAAGCCGGGGATTATGGCAGTGTATGGTATTATCGTATATTTCGAGAGACGCATATAAGCACTGAAGATGGCATAGTGGAGTGCCAAAACTGGTTGTGGTCAAAATAAAATAAAATAACATCTTAGTTACACGGCTGTTGGAGAACCTCATTGAAGTTGACAATTACTTACCAGCTGATTTCCCCTGTCCATGACGGATCAACAGAGATTGAACTTCCTGGTTGGTGTCTGAGCGTCACTATGGCCCAAGTTGGACGTCCAGTACCGGCACCTGTGAGAGACAAGCACCACACGCTGCCTCCATGGCAGTGGAACCACGTAAGATGTGGATATCTGACACAATGAGCAGGCCCACTGCCTGCCTTCACGCCAGAGCGAAATGCCATCATCCAATTCCAGCACCCCTTCAGAACGCTGCCAACAGCCCGACTATAGCTCGGTAAACGCACAGCAGCTCTCCCATCAAAGTCCGCCTACCAGGGGTGATTTATAACCCTCATAACTACCCTCACAATAGTGCCACTGGCGACAAACTATTATTTCATCACACTAACAATAGTAATTTATAATTGTGTTTGCGTAGTCATCGTCCAGTTGACTTAATGTTTGCGATTAATCTCCTTATGGTCCTGCGGCTAGCGCTCCCAGTCCTTTTAATGAGATACAAATGACGCATTCAGGTGCGTTTAAAATATTGTGGTTATCAAATGCCAATAGTGGAACTACTAGTGTCCAAAATTGCTCTCTGAAAATACCGCTCAATTACGCTGCATGGTATGATAGGGATTGTTATTTCCGAGTTTTGATGAATGTGACAAGGATCTGATAAGCTAGGCTGTTACATAAAAGGAAATCAGAAAAACTTTCCTTTTTCTTTTTTTGAGTTCTCAGTCTTTTAATCGATATGGTGCGGTCCGCCATGAATTCCTCTCCTGTGCCAATCTCTTAATCTCACAGCAGCATGTGTAGTCTATGCCCTCGATTATTTGATTGATGTATTCTAACCTTTGTCTTCCTCTACTGTTTTCAGTTCCCTCTAGTATCGTGTAAGTTGCTCCCTGATGCCTTAACAGGTGTCCAACCATCTTTTGCCTTCTTTGTGTCTGTATTCTCTGTACATTCCTTTCCTCGCCGACGCTCTGGAGAACCTCATCATTCCTTACATTTTCCGTCTTCTTTAAACATTCTTCTGTAGCCTCGATTCTCTCCTTTTCCAGTTTTCCCAGGAACATGTTTCACTACCATATCTGAGGTGACATGTGTGGGTGCTATTCTGTCATTCTGGATGACAGATTAATCTGAGATGTACCCTTTACCCTGTGGCCCCTCCAAGATGCAATTTCCACCCCCACACACCTACAGAAGTCAGACTGACGCTCCAAACGTTGTAAAGAGATATACCTGAAAAACTATCAGCAATAAATATCTTCTTGAGGGGTCTGCTGTAAGGAAACGACACAGAAATTCACAAAATTTCTTACGTAACTAGTGGGATACTTGGCTACTGGAGTAGTGTTCGTTAGTGTAAGAAAAACATGAAAGTAACGAAAATTATTATTTACTTTGCAAAAATTCTGAGAAATCACAATGGCACTTTTAGTTATGAACTGAACAAGTTATTTCCAAGTTCTTTTCGGAATGTGAAGTTACCTCATAAGGATAGAATTCGCTAATGAAATTTCTATACAAGGTTTAAGATTGTTATTGACTTGGCAGAATGGCCGAGAGCCATGCCTCCTCAACTTGAATAATTATCCGTTAGAGTGTTGCTAGGTACGGTCGAGGCTGTCACGTATGAAATGCAATGAAGCGTACTGTTGTGGAGGAAATATGGGGCTTGCAAGAGCTGTAGCACACAGTACCGTAAGCTGTGATGATTGCTGTCTGCGCTGCTCGCTGCTGACAAATGAGATAACTCTCGTTCTATCTGGATTGACCTTCACCAATCAAACTCTCCCTACACCTTGATGAAGTCAAGGACTCCAGTTCGTCCCTACTCTAACTATTGGCGTAGTACACCGGTCAGATAACCAGTCCACTCCGATGCCACTCAAAAATTCGCTCGCAGGCATTTAACTATAACTCTGTCCATTCACACCGCACAAGAAGTGTGGCGGCCAACACAGTGAACAACACTTAATCGCAAGGACTCAATACAGAGTCGCACTCCGATTCGCTCTCGACAGTGGTGCTCTCCCAGTGAAGTACTGCGGAGAGACTTCTTCCTTGCTCTTTGAGTAAACATATGTGCGCGCACGCTCTCCTTATGTGTTCTCGCTCCAAGAGCGACAACGGAATGGCCCCTCTCCATGCCAGACGTGAAGGGGCAAATATATTTCGGTCTCTTCCATTACTACTTCAGCTCAAGGTGTCAGAAATATCGTCTGCCAATCAGCATTGCTCTTCTAAAACGGGAGAATTACGTTTCGTTTAAGGTGACCAATCCGGAATTCTGTAGCATCAGCGTTTGGCGTTTGATGTCTCCCTGTGAAAATCTCTGAAACTGCGTGCTATATTTGTAAAGAATGTGTAGGCTGGGCGCCGCCACACAATGTAGCCCAATTAGCTTTTAAGTCGAACACGGGTTTTGTTCTTCCTTTCACTCAGGTAAACGCTGTCCGCTCCATGGGCGCTCGAGCTTGACTCGTCCTCTGAAGAGACCGACGTCCCATTGTGCAGTTCGCATCTCCCGAACTAAAAGCCCCTGCCTCCGTCGTGTCTTGAATGTGTGTGTATACGCCAGCCTCGAGTATTTCAATCTCGGAGCTCATTTGCGATTTACTGGTTATTTGCATATCATGTACAGGAATGCATACAACATTGACTTTATTTTATCGAGTTTGGCTTCGAATGAAGCGTCTTGATGCGCGGAATATGATCGTGATGGCGGAATATGTATGCAATGAAGGTCAGGAGACCACAACGTCTTACACATAGAATGCTCTGTACCATATGTACTCTCCCAGAAATTTCTTCCTCAAATTAAGGCCTTTGTCTGATACAAGTAGACTTATCCTGGCCAGGTATGCCATTTTTGCTAGTGTTAATGTGCTTTTTATGTCTTACTTGCTCCATCCATAATGAGTAATTTTGCGGCCTTAGTAGCAGAGCTCCAGCTCCTTCATCTGTTTCGTGATCATCAATTCTGATGTTTAAATTTCTCATTACTCTCGTCTTTTTTCCAACTTACCTCCATGCATAATCTGTCATCATTATACCATTCATTCCATTCAATGTATCCTCCAATCCTTCATTGTTTTCAGTGAAGATAGCAAAGTCATCTGTGAATCTTATTGATATCCTTTCATCATGAATTTAACCCACATTAAATCTTACTTTTATTTCTGTCAAGCTTCTTCGAATTATAGATTGAATAGTAGGGACGGAAGACTACATACTGGTCTTGCAGCCTTCTTAATCTATACAATTCGTATTTGGGCTACCTCTCTTATTGTTTCCTCCAGGCTCTTGTACATATTGTTTCCTGTAGCTTATCTTTAACTTTCCTGAAACCAAACTGATCGTCATCTCAGATATCTTAAATTTTTTTTTCCATTCTCCTCTATATTTTTCTTGTCAGAAAATTGGATGCATGATCCGACAAGTTGATGTGCGATAATTCCCGCACTTGTCTACTCTTGCAATCATTGGAATTCGGCGAAATGTTTATTTTCTCATAATGTCAGATGGTGTATCACCAGACACACGCATTCTATGTGCTAAAGCGAGTAATAGCTTGGTTGCCACTTCCTCCAGTGATTTAGGATATTCTCATGGAATTTTATCAATCCCATTTCCCTTAATCGATTTTAACGCTTCCAAAGTGCTTTTAAATTCGGATTCTAATACTAGATCCCCTACCTCTTCTATATGGACTCCTGCATCTTCTTGTATGGCATCATCAGGCAAGTCTTCTCCCTCACAGAGGGCTTAATTTTACTTGTTCGACCTATCCGCTCTCTCTTTTGCATCTAACAGTAGAATTCCCACGGTGCCTTTAATGTTAACACCCGTGCTTTTAATTTCACAGAAGGCTGTTTCTACTTTCCTGTATACTGAGTCAGTCCTACCAACAATAATTCCTTTTTTTATATCTTCACATTTTTCATGTGCCCTTTCTCATTAACTTTCCTGGATTTCCTGTTTATTTAATTCCTAAGTGACTTGTATTCCTGTATTCCTAAATATCTGCTCCCAGATACGCCTGACCGTCCAGTATTTTATTTTGGATCTCTGCCTGACCACGATGAAATCTAACTGAAATCTCGCCGTATCTCCCAGTGTTTTCCAAGTACACCTCCTTCTCTTCTAATTCTTCAATAGAACATTTATTATTACTAACTAATGTTTGTTGCAAAACTCAATTGATCTTCCCCTCTCTTATTGCTACCACCAAGCCCATATTCTCCCTGAAACACTATGTTCTACTCCCTCCCCTAAAATTCCATTCCAATCCTCCATTACTATTAGATTTCCATTTCTCCTTAAGTACAGAAGTACCCCTTAAATAGCCTCAGATTATTTTTTTACCTCTGAATCTTCGGCTTACTACGTCGGCATGTATACCTAAATTGCTGTTATCGGTGTTAGTTTGATGGCAATTCTGATGAGAAAAACCATATCGATGAACTTTATTACATAAACTTTCATTCTCGAATCCTGTTAAAATAATTTAGATCAGCTCTTCTTATCTTTCCACGACACTCCATAGCCTATTACACTGTGACTGCTTCTATTTATGTGGTTAATGTTGAATGCCACCACAACATCTCCGTTTCTTTTCCATGTGTCATCGTTACCACAATAACTTTAAGTACCAGCGATACATCTGAATTCATTTTTTTTACTCTAAAATGCCGACAGATATGAAGAAAACAGTTTTTGATCAATGTATGTTCCCAGTAATAGCTTAAGCTGTGAGACGTCGACATGTAACGGGACGCGAAATTAAAGCGTCACCCATCCACAAGGATCAGCTCAGTTTACAGCTAAAGGTAAGTTTAATTTAGTGTTTTGTTTATGTATTTGTAATATTTTGTTATGTTTGTGAAATATTTAAATTTTTCTATTTTGGTTTTGTATGTTTCATGTTTGGAGAGAGCAGCGTAACTCGCGGATACAGCATCTTCACTGCCGGAACCACAAAAAAAATTGCTGGCCACTAGACGTCGCGGGTCAATGGCCAAAGAGCGTTGCGTCGAACCTCAAACATTCAAATAAATTGTTTTTTTTTTTTTTTTTTTTTTTTTTTTGTCATCAGTCTACTGACTGGTTTGATGCGGCCCGCCACGAATTCCTTTCCTGTGCTAACCTCTTCATCTCAGAGTAGCACATGTAACCTACGTCCTCAATCATTTGCTTGACGTATTCCAATCTCTGTCTTCCTCTACAGATTTTGCCCTATACAGCTCCCTCTAGTACCATGGAAGTCATTCACTCATGTCTTAGAAGTTGTCCTATCATCCTGTCCCTTCTCCTTAACAGTGTTTTCCACATATTCCTTGCCTCTCCGATTCTGCGTTGAACCTCCTCATTCCTTACCTTATCAGTCCACCTAATTTTCAACATTCGTCTATAGCACCACATCTCAAATGCTTCGATTCTCTTCTGTTCCGGTTTTCGCACACCATGCTTCACTACCGTACAATGCTGTACTCCAGACGTACATCCTCAGAAATTTCTTCCTCAAATTAAGGCCGGTATTTGATATTACTAGACTTCTCTTGGCCAGAAATGCCTTTTTAGCCTGCCTTTGCGAGACTGCTTTTGATGTCCTCCTTGCTCCGTCCGTCATTGGTTATTTTACTGCCTAGGTAACAGAATTCCTTAACTTCATTGACTTCGTGACCATCAATCCTTATGTTAAGTTTCTCGCTGTTCTCATTTCTACCACTTCTCATTACCTTCGTCTTTCTCCGATTTACTCTCAAACCATACTGTGTACTAATTAGACTGTTCATTCCGTTCAGCAGATCATTTCATTCTTCTTCACTTTTACTCAGGATAGCAATGTCATCAGCGAATAGTATCATTCATATGCTTTCACCTTGTATTTTAATTCCACTCCTGAACCTTTCTTTTATTTCCATCATTGCTTCCTCGATGTACAGATTGAAGAGTAGGGGCGAAAGGCTACAGCCTTGTCTTACACCCTTCTTAATACGAGCACTTCGCTCTTGATCGTCCACTCTTATTATTCCCTCTTGGTTGTTGTACATATTGTATATGGCCCGTCTCTCCCTATAGCTTACCCCTATTTTTTTCAGAATCTCGAACAGCCTGCACCATTTTATATTGTCGAACGCTCTTTCCAGGTCGACTGATCCTTTGAAAGTGTCTTGATTTTTCTTTAGCCTTGCTTCCATTATTAGCCGCAACGTCAGAATTGCCTCTCTCGTCCCTTTACTTTTCCTAAAGCCAAACTGATCGTCACCTAGCGCATTGTCAATTTTCTTTTCCATTCTTCTGTATATTATTCTTGTAAGCAGCTTCGATGCATGAGCTGTTAAGCTGATTGTGCGATAATTCTCGCACTTGTCAGCTCTTGCCTTCTTCGGAATTGTGTGGATGATGCTTTTCCGGAAGTCAGATGATATATCGCCAGACTCATATATTCTACACACCAACGTGAATAGTCGTTTTGTTGCCACTTCCCCCAGTGATTTTAGAGATTCTGATGGTATGTTATCTATCCCTTCAGCCCTATTTGACCGTAAGTCTTCCAAATTGTTGCTCATGTCGGCACCAACGACTCCTGCCGTCTGGGTTCAGAGGTCATCCTCAGTTCGTACAGGCGGTTGGCGGAATTGGTGAAGACGGAAAGCCTCGCTCGCGGGGTGGAATCAGAGCTAACAATTTGTAGTATCGTTCCCAGAACCGATCGCGGTCCTCTGGTTTGGAGCCGAGTGGAAGGCTTAAACCAGAGACTCAGACGATTCTGCGGAGATCTGGGGTGCAAATTTCTCGACCTCCGCTATCGGGTGGAGAAATGTAGGGTCCCCCTGAATAGGTCAGGCGTGCACTACACGCCGGAAGCGGCTACAAGGGTAGCGGAGTACGTGTGGAGTGCACATGGGGGTTTTTTAGGTTAGAGAATCCCCTCCCTAGGCCCGACAAGACGCCTCCTGAGACGCGGCAAGGTAGGAGTAGGCAAAATGCAACAGGGAATAACAATATTAATGTGCTAATAGTAAACTGCAGGAGCGTCTATAGAAAGGTCCCAGAACTGCTCTCATTAATAAACGGTCACAATGCCCATATAGTACTAGGGACAGAAAGTTGGCTGAAGCCAGACGTGGGCAGTGATGAAATCCTAAACTCAGATTGGAATGTATACCGTAGAGACAGGCTGAACAGTGAAGGGGGAGGCGTGTTTATAGCGATAAGAAGTGCAATAGTATCGAAGGAAATTGACGGAGATCCGAAATGTGAAATGATTTGGGTGAAGGTCACGGTTAAAGCAGGCTCAGACATGGTAATTGGATGTCTCTATAGGCCCCCTGGCTCAACAGCTGTTGTGGCTGAGCACCTGAAGGATAATTTGGAAAATATTTCGAGTAGATTTCCCCAACACGTTATAGTTCTGGGTGGAGATTTTAATTTGCCGGATATAGACTGGGAGACTCAAACGTTCATAACGGGTGGCAGGGACAAAGAATCCTGTGAAATTTTTTTAAGTGCTTTATCTGAAAACTACCTTGAGCAGTTAAACAGAGAACCGACTCGTGGGGATAACATATTAGACCTTCTGGTGACAAACAGACCCGAACTATTTGAAACAGTTAACGCAGAACAGGGAATCAGCGATCATAAAGCGGTTACGGCATCGATGATTTCAGCCGTAAATAGGAATATTAAAAAGGGTAGGAAGATTTTTCTGTTTAGAAAAAGTGACAAAAAGCAGATTTCAGAGTAACTGTTGGCTCAACACAAAAGTTTTGTCTCAAGTACAGATAGTGTTGAGGATCAGTGGACAAAGTTCAAAACCGTCGTACATAATGCTTTAGATGAGTATGTGCCAAGCAAGATCGTAAGAGATGGAAAAGAGCCACCGTGGTACAACAACCGAGTTAGAAAACTGCTGCGGAAGCAAAGGGAACTTCACAGCAAACATAAACATAGCCAAAGCCTTGCAGACAAACAAAAATTACGCGAAGCGAAATGTAGTGTGAGGAGGGCTATGCGAGAGGCGTTCAATGAATTCGAAAGTAAAGTTCTATGTACTGACTTGGCAGAAAATCCTAAGAAATTTTGGTCTTATGTCAAAGCGGTAGGTGGATCAATACAAAATGTCCAGACACTCTGTGACCAAAATGGTACTGAAACAGAGGATGACAGACTAAAGGCCGAAATACTAAATGTCTTTTTCCAAAGTTGTTTCACAGAGGAAGATTGCACTGTAGTTCCTTCTCTAGATTGTCGCACAGATGACAAAATGGTAGATATCGAAATAGACGACAGAGGGATAGAGAAACAATTAAAATCACTCAAAAGAGGAAAGGCCTCTGGACCTGATGGGATACC
Organism: Schistocerca cancellata; assembly: GCF_023864275.1. NCBI lineage: Eukaryota > Metazoa > Arthropoda > Insecta > Orthoptera > Acrididae > Schistocerca > Schistocerca cancellata. The sequence continues at coordinate 563,620,336 of NC_064633.1, read as the reverse complement.
AGTTCAATTTTACACAGAGTACGCGAAGGAACTTGCCCCCCTTCTTGCAGCGGTGTACCGTAGGTCTCTAGAAGAGCGTAGCGTTCCAAAGGATTGGAAAAGGGCACAGGTCATCCCCGTTTTCAAGAAGGGACGTCGAACAGATGTGCAGAACTATAGAGCTATATCTCTAACGTCGATCAGTTGCAGAATTTTGGAACACTTATTGTGTTCGAGTATAATGACTTTTCTGGAGACTAGAAATCTACTCTGTAGGAATCAGCATGGGTTTCGAAAAAGACGGTCATGTGAAACCCAGCTCGCGCTATTCGTCCACGAGACTCAGAGGGCCATAGACACGGGTTCACAGGTAGATGCCATGTTTCTTGACTTCCGCAAGGCGTTCGATACAGTTCCCCACAGTCGTTTAATGAACAAAGTAAGAGCATATGGACTATCAGACCAATTGTGTGATTGGATTGAGGAGTTCCTAGATAACAGGACGCAGCATGTCATTCTCAATGGAGAGAAGTCTTCCGAAGTAAGAGTGATTTCAGGTGTGCCGCAGGGGAGTGTCATAGGACCGTTGCTATTCACAATATACATAAATGACCTGGTGGATGACATCGGAAGTTCACTGAGGCTTTTTGCAGAAGATGCTGTGGTGTACCGAGAGGTTGTAACAATGGAAAATTGTACTGAAATGCAGGAGGATCTGCAGCGAATTGACGCATGGTGCAGGGAATGGCAATTGAATCTCAATGTAGACAAGTGTAATGTGCTGCGAATACACAGAAAGATAGATCCTTTATCATTTAGCTACAAAATAGCAGGTCAGCAACTGGAAGCAGTTAATACCATAAATTATCTGGGAGTACGCATTAGGAGTGATTTAAAATGGAATGATAATATAATGTTGATCGTCGGTAAAGCAGATGCCAGACTGAGATTCATTGGAAGAATCCTAAGGAAATGCAATCCGAAAACAAAGGAAGTAGGTTACAGTACGCTTGTTCGCCCACTGCTTGAATACTGCTCAGCAGTGTGGGATCCGTACCAGATAGGGTTGATAGAAGAGATAGAGAAGATCCAACGGAGAGCAGCGCGCTTCATTACAGGATCATTTAGTAATCGCGAAAGCGTTACGGAGATGATAGATAAACTCCAGTTGAAGACTCTGCAGGAGAGACGCTCAGTAGCTCGGTACGGGCTTTTATTGAAGTTTCGAGAACATACCTTCAGCGAAGAGTCAAGTAGTATATTGCTCCCTCCTACGTATATCTCGCGAAGAGACCATGAGGATAAAATCAGAGAGATTAGAGCCCACACAGAGGCTTACCGACAATCCTTCCTTCCACGAACAATACGAGACTGGAATAGAAGGGAGAACCGATAAAGGTACTGAAGGTACCCTCCGCCACACACCGTCAGGTGGCTTGCGGAGTATGGATGTAGATGAAGATGTAGAAAGCTCTTTTAAATTCCGATTCCAATATTGGATACCCTATCTCTTCTAAATCGACTCCTGTTTCTTCTTCTATCACATCAGACAAATCTTCACCCTCATAGAGGCTTTCAATGTATTCTTTCCACCTATCTGCTCTCTCCTCTGCATTCAACAGTGGAATTCCCGTTGCACTCTTAATGTTACCACCGTTGCTTTTAATGTCACCAAAGGCTGTTTTGACTTTCCTGTATGCTGAGTCAGTCCTTCCGACAATCATATCTTTTTCGATGTTTTCACATTTTTCCTGCAGCCATTTCGTCTTAGCTTCCCTGCACTTCCTATTTATTTCATTCCTCAGCGACTTGTATTTCTGTATTCCTGATTTACCCGGAACATGTTTGTACTTCCTCCTTTCATTAACCAACTGAAGTATTTCTTCTGTTACCCATGGTTTCTTCGCAGCTACCTTCTTTGTACCTATGTTTTCCTTCCCAACTTCTGTGATGGCCCTTTTTAGAGATGTCCATTCCTCTTCAACTGTACTGCCGACTGCGCTATTCCTTATTGCTGTATCTAAAGCGTTAGAGAACCTCAAACGTATCTCGTCATTCCTTAGTACTTCCGTATCCCACTTCTTTGCGTATTGATTCTTCTTGACTAATGTCTTGAACTACAGCCTACTCTTCATCACTACTATATTGTGATCTGAGTCTATATCTGCTCCTGGGTACGCCTTACAATCCAGTATCTGATTTCGGAATCTCTGTCTGACCATGATGTAATCTAATTGAAATCTTCCCGTATCTCCCGGCCTTTTCCAAGTATACCTCCTCCTCTTGTGATTCTTGAACAGGGTATCCGCTATTACTAGCTGAAACTTGTTACAGAACTCAATTAGTCTTTCTCCTCTTTCATTCCTTGTCCCAAGCCCATATTCTCCTGTAATCTTTTCTTCTACTCCTTCCCCTACAACTGCATTCCAGTCGCCCATGACTATTAGATTTTCGTCCCCCTTTACATACTGCATTTCGCTTTAAATATCCTCATACACTTTCTCTATCTGTTCATCTTCAGCTTGCGACGTCGGCTTGTATACCTGAACTATCGTTGTCGGTGTTGGTCTGCTGTCGTTTCTGATTAGAACAACCCGGTCACTGAACTGTTCACAGTAACACATCCTCTGCCCTACCTTCCTATTCATAACGAATCCTACACCTGTTATACCATTTTCTGCTGCTGTTGATATTACCCGATACTCATCTGACCAGAAATCGTTGTCTTCCTTCCACTTCACTTCACTGACCCTTACTATATCTAGATTGAGCATTTGCATTTCCCTTTTCAGATTTTCTAGTTTCCCTACCACGTTCAAGCTTCTGACATTCCACGCCCGGACTTGTAGAACGTTATCCTTTCGTAGATTATTCAATCTTTTTCTCATGGTAACCTCCCCCTTGGCAGTCCCCTCCCGGAGATCCGAATGGGGGACTATTCCGGAATTTTTTGCCAATGGAGAGATCATCATGACACTTCTCCCATTACAGGCCACATGTCCTGTGGATACACGTTACGTGTCTTTAATGCAGTGGTTTCCATTGCCTTCTGCATCCTCATGTCGTTGATCATTGCTGATTCTTCCGCCTTTGGCGGCAATTTCCCACCCCTAAGACAAGAGAGTGCCCTGAACCTCTATCCACTCCTCCGCCCTCTTTGACAAGGCCGTTGGGAGAATGACGCTGACTTCTTATGCCGTAAGTCTTCAGCCGCCGGTGCTGATTATTTATCAAAATTTAGGCAGTGGCAGGGATCGAACCCGAGACCGAAAACGTTTTGATTATAAATAAAAGACGCTACCCCTAGACCATTTGTAATTCTCCTTTGTAATGTTAGACAGTCTGTTTTTAATATGGGAGAAGTAAGATAACTTGCGAGAACATAATTTCCACGAAGTAACAAACGACATCTAAATTTCAAAAGTTTTTGCTAACCAGTTGGACTGAGTGACGTAATTTTGCACAAACAACTGAACTGAAGGTGTTTTAATCACAGTTTCGTTCAAGAATCTTTTATAGAGGACTTTAAAAGAATTTAAATAATTTTTTTGAAATGTTTTGCAAGTGACGTATGTGACGAAATCTGCACATGATCCTATTTCAAACAAAAATCATTGAGTCATACGCGTCGTTACACTACACCGTTGCGACCTTATCAACATGACTTATGTGCAAATAAAGGCACACTAGTACGAAACAATTAAAACATCAAGAATCCTTCGGAAGTCATCGCGAATCTTCGTGGAGTCTTCACCAGCCAGTAGCGACTTCGCAGGCGTGGGCATCTGATGGAGCGCAGCCAAGCAGTATGGTCACGCAGTTATTCCACAAGATGGCGCACCTGTTGGGCAGCAGCTGGGCGCTGCAAACCCCGACAACCTTTTCTCACTAAACTAACAGGCCCAGTACGCCGGCTGGGGGGCCCTGGCTGGTATTAACGGTGTCGCTGAGGGCCTCGCCTGTCCATGGTGCGGCCGGGCGTGATTGCAGCCACTGACGTCTCCGGTGTTCGACTCAGCGTCCCACCGGTTATGGAAGCGGAGTCGCAGCATCTCAGCTGTTGCATCGACGGCTGTTACTTCTGCAGCTCACAGCAGGGCACTGATCACCGAGAGCTACAAACTACAATATTTGTGCCTGGTGAGTCTGTTTTAAGTAGAAAGTGGTTTGCTGCACTTAGTGAAGTGTGATTTTAGTAGGATTGGTGATTACAAGTATGCATGTGTAATTAGTTAGCATGTCAAAATTGTCGGGAAGTGAAATATCGGACGAAGAGCAATCTGTGTCTGACAGGAGCATGAGATCCTTTTTTATTGGCTATGACTAAGATGGAAACCAGATTGGAAGAATCTAACGTTGAGTCTATAGTTAGACTAAAAGAGGAAGTAAAAGGGAACTTAAAGAGGAACTAACAAAATCTACAGACAGGTTACAGGAAAATCTTAACGAAAGCAATCGAGAATCAAACGGTAAAACAGAGGCTTCTAAAATTGAGACACAGGAAAAATTGCAATAAGATTGCTGATAATTGTAAAAGGTTAGAAGAGCATATCCAGGAATAGCGTGAGGAAAAAGCTCGCATGCGAAACGATATTAACGACTTAACCAAGAGACTAGATAATGTCAATGTCTTAGTAGTAAATGAAATACAGAAAAATAATGTTAAGTTACGAGATGATTTTACTATGCAAAAAGAAATTGTTCGTAGAGAATTATTAGAATCCATTAAAGAAGTCTCTACAAAACTATAGAGACTACAATAGATAATGTAGAATTAGAGACTTTGGCTCAACGAGTAGAAAAGGACCATACTGAAATCGAAAATAATAATCTTTAATTACCGAAATACGTTGTCATATCGATAATCCCAAAGATAATGGTGTTGATGAAAGTACAGTGCGTTCACATCGTGAATATAGTGAAGAATCAATATTAGCAATCCGTGTATCCAGCATAGAGATGCGAATACAGGAAATTACTAAACGGCTATCAGAATTAGGTAATAATGAAAACATTTGAATTAGTAGAGGTAATAACATACTCAGAGACAACAGTGGCATCGTGTTTGCTAGCACAGAAGACAACAATGCAAATAAATAACCACCGCAAGCCAATCCGACGCAACTCCGTCTCTGTAATCTAATCAAAATCCGGCCATGTCTCTCGCAGGGTGTATGGACGATATAACGACGAATTCAAATGTAGCAAGTCGATTTCCTGTATTCAAACCAGGAGGCGAACTTCACCCTATAACCTTCATAAAGGCTTTTGAAACTACATTATCTCCTAAATGGAGTAATGAAAAACGGATTCAATTTGTAATAGGGCATTTAAAAGCAGAAGCCGCAGAATGGGCGGTACTGTATAGAACTGAATTTAGGGACTGAGAGAACTTTGTCAAGCAGTTTAAACAAAATTATTGGTCAAGAGGAAAACAACAACACTTAACTTTAGAGTTGTTAGACCCTCCTCCTTATTCTAAAATGTGGGGAGGTTATAGAAATTATTTCGAATGGTATTTAAAGCGCGCTAAATTGTTTGAAGAACCAATTATTGAAAGTCATCTAATAAGAGTCTTAATAAGTAGATTACCATATTATGTGAAGTAAAAAGTGATAGAAAGGGAACAGTCGCTACCTTGTGACTTACTGGGATATTTAGAACAGTTAGATGTACGTCGTAGAGAACGGTAAGACGAGATATTTAGATTTAGTAGAAATAAAAATCTCTCGAAACAATAATAACTCAGAACCGCGAAAATTTAACAACAATCATAGCCAGTTTTGTTATATAAAACGTCAGTTTAAAGATCAAGAGAGCAAACAAAATCGGGGGCATAACTAAAAAATGCGGAAATTACACAATAACGATAATGAGATAAATCACCCTCAAGTAATTAATGAGGGTCAAGTCGTAGGTCATGTTATCATCGAAAGTTCGGAAGACTGATAAAGTCCTTTAGTACGGGTCGACTAAAGGGAACTTTTAGTCAAAATTATACTAGACCCACATACAATTTTTCATTAAGCTGCCAAATGGAGGGTGATTGGCAACAAGATTTACTTCGTGAAGACAATCAGATCAGAGAAAATATAACTTTTAAACCCATTATTAAAGGTTATATTAAAGATACCGTAGTAAACATTATAATTGATTCGGGTAGTGAAGTAAGTATTTTGTCTAAAGACTTATTTAAACTTAAAAGGAAATACTGGAATTTTGCAACCTTAAATGTAACTGGTGTAACAATTATAGGAGTTATTGGTAAAATAAGTCAAAATATTTGTGAACAAGTTTATTTAGCTTTTGAAATTTCTAAACAATCATTTTCTCACTCTTTACCTGTTGCAGCCAACTTAAACGTGGCCATATTATTAGGTATAGATTGGTTGTGTAAGTATAAAGTTATATTAGATTTAAAGACTCTTCCTTAACCATTCATAAGGAAGCATATACTTTTAAAGTGGTGTTCACTAATAACCAGGTATCTGAAGATTGTTACCAATCTTTACAAGTTAAGTACACACGGCCCATAAATCTATTAGTAGATTCGAATGATCTTGAATATGAGGTGTGCCAATGTTAGGCTAGGAATAGTATCGAAACCGAAGTGAATGAAAAATGTTGATCTATGAATTGTCTATCCAAACAAGAAAAAGAAGAGCTAGAATTTTTATTGTTAGAATTCAGAGCCGCCTTCTTAGATGGACTGTGAAGAATCACTGATGCGTTTGTAAACTTAAAGTTAAGGATCAGAAATCTTATCCTATTCCAGTACAATTCAAAGAACCAACTAGAAGGGAAATAAATAAGATGCTAGAACAGAATATTATCGAGCGATCATATAGTGCATTTAACAGTCCTTTGTGGGTGGTTAAGAAAGCTGCTGGTTGGGTATAACTGGTTCTGGATACTCGTGAATTAAACAAAATTATAGAGATGGAAAGAGACAGACCTATTCCTATGGAGGAGGTATTTCTTAAAATTGCTGGTTCTCGCTACATGAGTACAGTGGATTTAACTGCTGGTTACCATCAAGTCATATTACACCCAGATTCTCGGCAGTATATGGTTTTTCTTTTTGAAGGCAGATCATATCAGTTCCAAGTTTTACCTTTTGAACTTAAAGCGTCACACATCCACAAGGATCAGCTCAGTTTGCAGGTAAATATAAGTTTCATTTAGTGTTTTGTTTATGTATTTGTAATATTTTGTTATGTTTGTAAAATACTTGAAGTTTTGTATTTTTGTTTTGAATGTTTCTTTTTTGGAGCGAGCAGCGTAACTCGCGGAAACAGCATCTTCACCGCCGGAACGAGAAAGAAAATTGCTGGCCACTAGACGTCACGGGTCAATGGCCAAACAAGAGCAGAAGATCTTGTGACCGGGTTCTTGCGTCTAACATCCAACATCCCAATAAATAAAAACTGTTAATTTCCCATTGTAATGACGTCACAGAATGTTTAGTTCAGGTTGTATTTTGTTCAGTTCTGTTTTGTCGAGTCTGATGTTCACATCTGTATGTAGCATATACGAAGACAATAGAACAGTGTATGCTCTAAAGTTTAATTACGTGTTCGAGAATTATTGATGAAGAGATATAATGAGGAAGAATTATTACCGAATTTTCCAAGTTATTAATTTTCAGAAGAGTTTGATATCGATTTTTGAGTCTTAAAGGTTTTACAGTCTGATTTTAATATGGGAGAAATAAGATAACTTGCAAGAATGTAATTTCCAAGAAGAAAGAAACGACAAAAAAATTTCAAAAATTTTTGCAAACCAGTTGGACTGAGTGATGTGATTTAGCACAAACGGCTCAACTGAAAGTTTCGTTCAAGAATCTTTTATAGAGAACTTTAAAAGAATTTAAATAATTTTTTGAAGTGTTTTGTAAACGATGTAGGTGACGGAGTCTGCACATGGTCATATTTCAAACAACATGAGTCATACGCGTCGTTACACTACAGACATTACATGAATTCATTGTTAAAAAATTAGTAGTGAGCCAAAGAGGATTGGAAGAGTCAGTGTTGGGTTCGTAAAGGAAGACAGAGCTAAAGCAGCTGATATTGAACGGACAAGAAATGTCAATGACATAACGGAACGAGCTAATATCTTGAAATGGCAGTGGGCTGATATCATGTCAATCGTAGAAAACATGACAGTGAGGCGTAGCGCCGTATAACGATCCTGCCTTGGAGGCGGTTAAGTGGGAGATGTGTCGTAGACCTAGATAGTGACAGATGGTGACACGAGACTGGACGCGTACGTAGTTTGTGTATCAGCCGATAGAGGACAGTATTGGTTAGGAGGACTGTGATTTTAGTTTCGATTGTGACCACTAGAGCGCACTAAAGTAATAGAATGTTTTTCATAATTTGTTCTAGTATTTTCATAAATTGTTATTATGTCTTTTTGTGTATGTAAAATGTTATAAATGTGGTTTAGTAGTATGAATGATGCGTGAGTGTGGTTTAAGGTTAATAGGAAGATAATTGTCTAACGAGTTGTGTAGTGTGTGAACATTTCAAAGAAATATGGATATGCACAAAGGGGTTTTTGTAGAATAGTTTTGTAACGAAAGTTTATGGTAAAGGGAAAGTTAATTCAGGTATAAATAACAATACTAAATAACTTTAAGCATAAACAAAACTTCAGCATATTAGATAATTCTGTCGGTAAAAAGCGCAGTCGTAAGGTTTACTATTTTGCGATTGGTTATTGATTAAAAGCACGGACTGACGCGGGAGAATGTTGTTTTGCTATTGGCTGTTGAATAAACTGACCAATGGTAAAGCAATATTCTTCGCGCGCCTTTCTCTGCTGATAGAGAAGTCTTAGAGTATTCTAGAGAAGACTGGGAGCCTAGCCATGAAACAGTTCGGACGTGTGTAGTAGTAGTTCCGATGGATACTATAAGTTGCCGGATCTAGCAGTGTTTCATACATCGAAAGTGTGGTAAATTGACGGCATAATTATTCCGATGGTCGTGTAGAAATTTCGCAATTTTAAGTGAATTTTTTGACGAGGAAAGACATATATTCCGCGTGGCGTATTGAGCAGGTCGGTGGCTAAAAACTGTGACTGCGTTTGGTACCGACAGACTTAATGATTGGCGAGCATTATCGATCTAAAACAATCAGAATTTTTGTAGCTATTACGTTTCCGGGAAATGCAACACCATAAACTTGCTAACGTGAGTGAAAGGGATTGTGAGTGACTGTGTTAAGACTAGCACGGGCTTGGCAGTGGCACTTGTCCACCTAAGTTTAAGACTATATTAATTGAGAACAAAATTTCCAACCATTCATTTCATATGAAAACTTTCTCCCGAAACGTAGATTAGTGACTTTAATTGCAGCCTGGTTCACGTCGAAGTACAGTAGGTTTCACTCGGCTTCCCTACTGATGATCTGCTGAGACAATGTTCGCAGGTAGGTCCGTCGTAAAGGGACGGAAAGAACCGCGCCGCCGCACGTGGTGCATCGGTGCCGGGAAACACTTAAGACGTAGTAATTTATATCCGCGGTCGAGAGAAAGGTTTTGATGGACTGAACAGTGAACGTCAGTTAAAGAATTTAGTGAACCCGTACTAGCAGAAGATTGAACTGAACCCGTTACGAGTTGCTAGAGTTGCAAGAAAGAAGATAATACGCAACGGGTGCAGTTGCAATGGGAATGCAACTAAGCAGCAGATGCATATTAGCAGTGGCGACGGACAGTACAACGGGGCAGCGCGGCCAGCCTACACGACGTGGTGGGGCCCGGAAACTGTTACGGCAACCGCAGGGGATCGGACTCGCAGTTTCAACACGCCGAGGCGGCAGCATTCGACAAAAGATAAGTCAACTCTGTTACATGTGTTGTGTGTGTGTACTGAAAGCCTTAGAAACATGGCAAGTCATAAAGATTTTGTGAATACGGTAAGGAGGAAGAACTTTTCTTCAGTGTGAGTGCTTCACACACTAGCACACCTGAACAGAGAGAAGGAGTAGATGTTAAAATAAAAGGGGATGTTTTTGGTGATATTTCTCTCAGTCCTACCCTCCACACAGATCTCCTTTCCCGCATCCCTGTCACCCGCTTTGGCCGTAATGCCTCCCTCACCCCTGCCCCTTCCCCGCCTCCCTGCCGCCAACCCCAACCCTCGCGTCGCCCGCCGACCCTCACCGCCGTGATCACTCGGCTTAGTCCGGTGATCACGGAGGAGGAGGTGTTGGCGGAGCTCAAGGCGCATCCCCATCTGGAGGTGCGTGCGGTTCGCCACATCCATAACTCAGCCGGCCCCACCCGCCTTATGCAGGTCCTTTCCTAACACGCCCCCTCCATCGACCGTCTCCTGAAGGAGGGTGCCCTTCTCTTTCACCAACGCTACCAAGTTGACCCTTCCCGTTCCCCTCTGCTGCCAAAGGTGCTTGTGGTATAATGCACACCCGACATCTGAGTGCCGCGAGGCCCCCACCTGCCCTCACAGTAGGCAATCCCACTTTTTATGGCAGTTCCCCAATCTCCAGCCCCCCCCCCCCCTCCTGTAATACCAGTAACCTCCCTCATCCTACTTACTCACAGAAATGTAAGGCCCAACCCTCTCCTAACACTCCTGAACTCACCGTTCCTGTCCGCCCTCTGGACGCCCCCACCCCTCCTGGCAATTCCCTTCACCCACCACCTACTGCTGAGGACATCATCAGATTCCTCACCATTGTCCTTCGGAATGTTCATCCTATTCAGCGCCCCCACATTCTCCAACAGACATCCTTCACCACACGTTCCGTTTTCAAACTAAAAATGTACGCCACCTACTCTAACGACCAGGCCCATTTCACTTTCTCCTGTCTTGACACCCTCGTCTAAATCCCTGTCATGGCACGATAGCACCGTATGCTTTTCAACAATATCCGCTCCCTTCCCGCCAACAAGAACCTCTTCCTGCACACCCTTGCCACCCACCACGTGGATACATTCCTCCTCAATGAAACCTTCCTCCAACCCCACCACACCATCCGCACTTCGCCCTACCTCCTTCACCGCTGCGATAACCCCCTTCCTACTGTGCGTGGCGGAGTTGCCATTGGTCACCACTGCCAGATCCCCGTTCGGCTCCAACCTATCCTTCCCGACCCCACCGAACACCTGATCCTTAGTCTCTTCTTCCCCGGCCTTACCGTTACATGCGCCACCATCTATGTCCGCCCTAACACCCCTATTCCCTTCGACTTCCTGTCCAACAGTGTCCGTACCTTCTCCTCCTATGTGATCGCCGCCGACCTCAACATCCATAGTCGTTCCGCCACCCAGTTATGGCGGTGGCCTCGTTTCCTCTCCTCCCTTCAAGGTGACCTCATTCCCATCCCCCAGCATACCCGTCCCGAATCCACTCCCGATGTTATCCTTTCCTCCCCCAACCTCCTTGGCTGCATAACGGTGGATGTCCTGCAGCCTATTGGTAGCGACCATCTCCCTGTCCTCCTCTCGGTTTCAGACCCTCGTAATGACCCTCCCCCTATGTACGTCCATGACTATTCCTGTGCCAGCTGGAATGCCGTCCACCCTCCTTACCCTCTCCCAAGGTGGCTTCCGCCAGTTCCCCCTCCCTGATGATGTCCTCCTCCCCTCCATATACCCCTCCTATCAATTTTGATCCTCTCCACCCTGGTTGATAGCCACCCCTTCACCTACCACCACCCTGACGATGTAACCCACGCTGCCTCCTTTCTCCAGCAGACCTTGTCTGAGGCCATGGAGGCCAATGTCCCTACTGTCGCCATCCACCCCCACCGTCCTACCTTACCCCCACAGACCGTCCTCCTCCTCTGTGAATCCCGTCGTCTCTATCGTGCCTTCCTCCGCACGCATGACCCGGACACACTATGACGCCACCGGCAACTTCAGTGACATATTCGTAATTTGCTCACGGCCAAGAGACGCCGGGACTGGCGACAGAGATGCACCCGTTTAAATGCTACCCTACCCATCAACTCGTCCAACTTCTGGTCAGCCTTCCGTCGCCTTACCGGAACTAAACCCTCCCCCTACTATCCTCTTCTCCATGATGATCACCCGTTCCCTGACACCCTTAGTAAGGCCACTCACTTTGTCTCCTACCTCTCTGATGTAATTTCCATCCCTGATGATCCCCAGTTCGATTACTCCCTACTTCCCGAATGTACGCGTTGAACTGACACCTCTGTCCCTCCCCTCGCACCTGGTTTCCAGTACTTGGACAACATTGCACACCCAGAACTCAATGCCACTATCACTACACATAATCTCATTGCTACACTCCGCACAAAACGCAACACCGCTCCTGGTCATGATCGTGTCATCTGCCATCACCTTCGTGAAGCTCCTGTCTCTTTCCTTTCCACCTTGGCCAGGCTCTACAATGTAGTCCCGTCCAGCGGTTACTACCCCGACCTGTGGAAAACTTCCCATATCCTGATGTTCCTTACACCTAGCAAACCGCCATCCGCCGTCTCCTCCTACCGTCCCATCAGGCTTATCTCGGTCTTCAGCAAGGTCCTGGAATCTATCCTCACCTGACGCATCCACCAGCATCTCCGCCAGCACTGCCTACTTCCTGTTACCCAGTGTGGCTTTTGGCCGTCCTTCTCTTCCGACGACCTTCTCCTTCACCTCACTCATCTCCTTTCTGACCAGCTTCATTCCAGTCGCTCCGCTATCTTCCTCTCCCTGGAATTTGAACGAGCTTATGACTGCGTATGGCATTCCGCTCTCTTCTTCAAGCTCCAAACCTTCGCCCTTCCCATTAACTATATCCATCTGATCGGCTCCTTTCTCTCACACCGTCCATCCTACGTCACCATCCATAACCCCGACTCCTACACCTTTTTCCGCTCCACCGATGTGCCCCAAGGATCCGTCCTCTCCCCTCTTCTGTACCTTTTGTATGTGGCGGACATGCCGCCGCCGTCACCCCCGTCCACCTTCTCCAGTTTGTCGATGACACCGCCTTCCTTGCCCTTGCCCCCAACCTGCAGTGCTCCCAACACCTTCTCCAATCCCATCTTGACCAGTTCACCGTTTGGTGCAACCAGTGGTTGCTCAAGGTCAATCCCTCCAAAACCCAGGCGATCATTGTAGGCAAAACTCCCTTCTGCCTGAACCTTCCTGGCAGATTAAAACTGTGTGCCCGACCGAGACTGGAACTCGGGACCTTTGCCTTTCGCGGGCAAGTGCTCTACCAACTAAGCTACCGAAGCACGACTCACGCCCGGTACTCACAGCTTTACTTCTGCCAGTACCTCGTCTCCTACCTTCCAAACTTTACAGAAGCTCTCCTCCGAAACTTGCAGAACTAGCACTCCTGAAAGAAAGGATATTGCGGAGACATGGCTTAGCCACAGCCTGGGGGATGTTTCCAGAATGAGATTTTCACTCTGCAGCGGAGTGTGCGCTGATATGAAACTTCCTGGCAGATTAAAACTGTGTGCCCGACCGAGACTCGGACTCGGGACCTTTGCCTTTCGCGGGCAAGTGCTCTACCAACTGAGCTACCGAAGCACGACTCACGCCCGGTACTCACAGCTTTACTTCTGCCAGTACCTCGTCTCCTACCTTCCAAACTTTACAGAAGCTGTCCTGCGAACCTTGCAGAACTAGCACTCCTGAAAGAAAGGCTATTGCGGAGACATGGCTTAGCCACAGCCTGGGGGATGTTTCCAGAATGAGATTTTAACTCTGCAGCGGAGTGTGCGCCGATATGAAACTTCCTGGCAGATTAAAACTGTGTGCCCGACCGAGACTCGAACTCGGGACCTATGCCTTTCGCGGGCAAGTGCGCTACCAACTGAGCTACCGAAGCACGACTCACGCCCGGTACTCACAGCTTTACTTCTGCCAGTACGTCTCCTACCTTCCAAACTTTACAGAAGCTCTCCTGCGAAACTTGCAGAACTAGCACTCCTGAAAGAAAGGATATTGCGGAGACATGGCTTAGCCACAGCCTGGGGGATGTTTCCAGAATGAGATTATCACTCTGCAGCGGAGTGTGCGCTGATATGAAACTTCCTGGCAGATTAAAACTGTGTGCCCGACCGAGACTCGAACTCGGGACCTTTGCCTTTCGCGGGCAAGTGCTCTACCAACTGAGCTACCGAAGCACGACTCACGCCCGGTACTCACAGCTTTACTTCTGCCAGTACCTCGTCTCCTACCTTCCAAACTTTACAGAATCTCTCCTCCGAAACTTGCAGAACTTGCACTCCTGAAAGAAAGGATATTTCGGAGACAAGGCTTAGCCACAGCCTGGGGGATGTTTCCAGAATGAGATTTTCACTCTGGAGCGGAGTGTGCGCTGATATGAAACTTCCTGGCAGATTAAAACTGTGTGCCAGACCGAGACTCGAACTTGGGACCTTTGCCTTTCGCGGGCAAGTGCTCTACCAACTGAGCTACCGAAGCACGACTCACGCCCGTTACTCACAGCTTTACTTCTGCCAGTACCTCGTCTCCTACCTTCCAAACTTTACAGAAGCTGTCCTGCGAACCTTGCAGAACTAGCACTCCTGAAAGAAAGGATATTGCGGAGACATGGCTTAGCCACAGCCTGGGGGATGTTTCCAGAATGAGATTTTCACTCTGCAGTGGAGTGTGCGCTGATATGAAACTTCGTGGCAGATTAAAACTGTGTGCCCGACCGAGACTCGAACTCGGGACCTTTGCCTTTCGCAGGCAAGTGCTCTACCAACTGAGCTACCGAACCACGACTCACACCCGGTACTCACAGCTCTACTTCTGCCAGTACCTCGTCTCCTACTTTCCAAACTTTACAGAAGCTGTCCTGCGAACCTTGCAGAACTAGCACTCCTGAAAGAAAGGATATTGCGGAGACATGGCTTAGCCACAGCCTGGGGGATGTTTCCAGAATGAGATTTTCACTCTGCAGCGGAGTGTGCGCTGATATGAAACTTCCTGGCAGATTAAAACTGTGTGCCCGACCGAGACTCAAACTCGGGACCTTTGCCTTTCGCGGGCAAGTGCTCTACCAACTGAGCTACCGAAGCACGACTCACGCCCGGTACTCACAGCTTTACTTCTGCCAGTACCTCGTCTCCTACCTTCCAAACCTTACAGAAGCTCTCCTGCGAACCTTGCACAGTTTTAATCTGCCAGGAAGTTTCATATCAGCGCACACTCCGCTCCAGAGTGAAAATCTCATTCTGGAAACATCCCCCAGGCTGTGGCTAAGCCTTGTCTCCGAAATATCCTTTCTTTCAGGAGTGCAAGTTCTGCAAGTTTCGGAGGAGAGATTCTGTAAAGTTTGGAAGGTAGGAGACGAGGTACTGGCAGAAGTAAAGCTGTGAGTACCGGGCGTGAGTCGTGCTTCGGTAGCTCAGTTGGTAGAGCACTTGCCCGCGAAAGGCAAAGGTCCCGAGTTCGAGTCTCGGTCGGGCACACAGTTTTAATCTGCCAGGAAGTTTCATATCAGCGCACACTCCGCTGCAGAGTGATAATCTCATTCTGGAAACATCCCCCAGGCTGTGGCTAAGCCATGTCTCCGCAATATCCTTTCTTTCAGGAGTGCTAGTTCTGCAAGTTTCGCAGGAGAGCTTCTGTAAAGTTTGGAAGGTAGGAGACGTACTGGCAGAAGTAAAGCTGTGAGTACCGGGCGTGAGTCGTGCTTCGGTAGCTCAGTTGGTAGCGCACTTGCCCGCGAAAGGCATAGGTCCCGAGTTCGAGTCTCGGTCGGGCACACAGTTTTAATCTGCCAGGAAGTTTCATATCAGCGCACACTCCGCTGCAGAGTGAAAATCTCATTCTCCCTTCTGCGTCCTTGATTTCAATCTCACTGTCTATGGCCGTCCTATCGCCCTCACCCTCACCCTCAAGTACCTTGGCGTCACCCTCGACTGTCGCCTCTCCTGGATCCCCGATCTCCGGACAATCCAAACCAAGGCACGCTTCCGACTCCATCTCCTCATGCTCCTTTCGGGCTGTACGTGGGGTCTGGATCTCCCCACCATCCTCGACACCTATAAATCCCTCATCTGCCCTATACTTCGTTACGCCCATCCTGCCTGGATCTCATCCCCCCCTACCTTTTATTAAACCCTTCAAATCCTTGAACGCAATGCTCTCCGCCTTGCCTATCGCATCCGTCTCCCCTCCGCCACGTGGATCGTGTACATCTCATTCCGTTCCCCCACCTCCTCCTTTTCCTTGAGAGGATACGGATCCTGTACACCTACCGCAAACTCGATCCTCCTCACCTGCTTGTCTCGCCCATCCTCTCCCACCCCTGCCCTTTGCCGCGCCTGTATTCCCAAATCCCACCCGGTCTTCATCTCTCCACCCTCCTTACCCTCTCCCAAGGTGGCTTCCGCCAGTTCCCCCTCCCTGATGATGTCCTCCTCCCCTCCATATACCCCTCCTATCAATTTTGTTCCTCCCCGCCCCACTTCCTGTGTCCTTTCCTTTAGGCACCCTCCCTCCCTACTTTTTCCTTTTCCCCCGTCCCCTTCCTCCACCCCTCTACCCCCAGTCTTTCCCCCATTTCTCCCATCCCCCTATCTCTCCTGCCCATGGAATCGTTTCTCCCCTCTCCCTCACCCCCCCCCCCCTCCTCGTCTCTTGGCAGGTCCCCGAACTCGTACACAGTTAGTGAACATTCGTGCGCCGGAGGTCAACGCCTCGTGTTTCTGTGTCTGCCGTCGTTTGTGCTTAAGTGGTTCAGTGTTATTCGCATTGTGCACCTACGTTCACGTGTGACAATTTTCGTCTATGTATGTGTCCAAGTGTCTGAACAACTTTTATCTTGGACTCGCCCGTGAACGGCTCCATGTATTTTAAAAAATGTTTTTCTCCGTTTATATGTCCACCGTATTTTTGTCTCAAATTGTCTTCATTTCTATCTTGTGTGTTACTCTGAGGCCAAAGAGCGGCGTAGTATGCTGCTGCAGGCCTGCCTGTAAATGAGTTTGAAAATAACAATAAAGAAAAAAAAGATGATATTTCTATGTTATTTATGGACAGTGGAATTGAGTCTGCTTCAAGTATGTCTGTTAAAGTAACTAGTGGGGAGAATACTACTTCAAAAAATGACATTAAGCATGAACTGAGAATCGATCAGGTGTGTGATGATAGCGTTGGAAATGTTACTGAATCAAATGTATCAAACGTGGATACCAAATTTTGTATAGTGCCCGGTGGAACAAGGTAAACAAGAAACAGTGATGCCAAAAATGGAATTGGGAAGTATGCAGGAAATGGGCTCTATAGAAGGACAAACTGAAAAAATTATTATCAAACTTGACAGTGGTTTTAATGAAAAAATTAGTAAACTTGACAGTGGTTTTAATGAAAAAATAGTAAACTTGATAGTGGTTTTAGCGAAAAAATTAGTAAACTTAATAGTGTGTTTAATGAAAAACTGCTGTTTTAAGAGAAATTTGGAAAAATGAATTGAAGTCATTAGAAAATAAAGTAGATGACAAAAATTCTCGAGTTGAGAATGATCGCAAAAGATCTGTTGGCATTGTAAAAGGTGAATTAACAGAGGCTTTGAAAAGAATTGCTATTGGAAACAAACATAGAGTAGATGAAACTAAAGAAGGTATACAAAAAGTACAGCTTAAAATAGCGGCTGTAGAATCTGTATGTGAAACTGATCACAAAGTTTTAGCCAGTAAAATCAGATGTGAATCTGACAAATGTATGAATGAAGTTTTTTTGTGGTTTTAGGGCGCAAAACTGCTATGGTCATTAGCGCCCGGTCTGTGACTTAGGAGAAGGTAAAAAACGAAAATAGAAACCGGCAGCGATGGGAACGAAACTCAAAAAATGGGAGAAACTAAAAGCAGAAGGAAAGCTTTTGTCCCCAAAGGGAGCTTCAAATGACTGACGTCATCTCACTGGCACTAATAAACTCGAGAACGCGATCGGCTGAACGCGTGTCATCTGCTAAAATGGACGATATATCAGGCGACAGCTGTAGACGGGCGCGTAACGGATTAAAATAGGGGCACTCAATTAAAAGGTGTCTCGCCGTCCACAGCTGAGAGCAGTGGGGACAGAGTGGGGGAGGATCGCCACTTAAAAGATGTCGATGGCTAAAAAGACATGGCCCTATCCGGAGTCTAGTTAAAATTACCTCCTCCCGACGACGCGTTCGGGAGGAAGAGGTCCAAGCACAGGGAAGATCTTTCACGTCCCGCAATTTATTATAGGGAAGTATCGACCAACGTGCACACCATAAAAGAACAACACGACGACATAAAAGACTCCGTACATCGGCGAAGGGAATCGTGCGAATAGCTGGCCGAAGAAGAGAGACTGCAGCTTTGGCCGCTATATAGGCCGCCTCATTTCCATAGATACCAACGTGTCCTGGGATCCAGGAGAGAGCTGAGAGAATCTGAACAGATAACATACTGTATCCGCTGATGGCGACGGATGTATTGGACAGCCTGGAGAACAGCGTAAAGTTCCGCAGTATAAACCGAACACTGGTCGGGAAGCCGAAATCGAATTGGGGTGTCGCCAACAATATAGGCACTCCCTACACCAAACGATGTTTTTGAGCCATCAGTGTAAATAAACGTGGCTTCCTTCATTTGTGCACATAGAGCAGAAAGTGCCCGACAATAGACAAGTGAAGGGGTACCATCCTTGGGAAACTGACAAAGGTCACGGAGCAGGCAGGTCCGGGGACGGAGCCAAGGTGGTGCTGTACCCCAAGTTGTCAAGAAAGTTTTAGGAAAGCGGAAGGAAAGAGAATGGAGCAGTTGACTCCCGGTGGTAGTAGGGAGGAAGGGCGGCCTGCATACCCTAAATCCAAGGAGGCGTCGAAAAAAGTGTCATGGGCCGGATTAGCAGGCATGGAAGACAAATGGCTAGCATAACGACTTAGAAGGACATCTCGCCGATTGGACAGCGGAGGTTCAGCAGTCTCAGCATAAAGGCTTTCCACAGGGCTAGTGTAAAAAGTCCCAAGAGAACAGTGTGCGGAGGATGCCTGTCCTCCAACAGGTACCGTATGCTCTCTCCAGATCAAAAAATATTGCTACTGTTTGGCGTTTCCGGAGAAAACTGTTCATGATATAAGTGGAGAGAGCAACAAGATGGTCAACTGCAGAAAGATGCTTTCGGAAACCGCATTGGGCAGGTGTTAAAAGACTGCGGGACTCCAGCCACCAAGCTAAGCGGCAATTCACCATACGCTCCAAAACCTTACATAGACTACTCGTGAGAGAATTGGGTCGATAGATAGAGGGGAGATGTTTGCCCTGTCCTGGTTTCGGAACAGGATCGACGATAGCTTCCCGCCATCGTCTGGGAAAAGTACTGTCGGTCCAGATTCGATTATAAAGGCGAAGGAGGTAACGCAGACTATGGTATGATAAATGCAGCAACATTTGGATGTGGATACCATCCGGTCCTGGGGCGGAGGAGCTAGAAGAAGAGAGTGCATGTTGGAGTTCCCACATGGAGAAAACAGTATTGTAGCTTTCGCGATTTTGAGTGGAGAAAGCAAGAGGTCGCACTTCCGCTGCACGTTTCTTCGGGAGAAACGCTGGCGGATAATTTGATGAGCTCGAAATCACAGCAAAGTGTTGACCAAATGAGTTCGAAATTGCGACGGGTCCACTAATGTATCATGCGCGACAGTGAGCCCAGAGACCGGGGAGAAACTAGGCGCGCCTGATAAACCGTGGAATCCGACTCCAAACTTCCGAGGAGGGAGTGAAAGTGTTAAATGAGCTAGTAAAGAAGTCCCAGCTTGCGTTCTTGCTATCGCGGACGACGCGACAGCACTGCGCACGGAACTGCTTATAGCGGATACAGTTGGCCAATGTAGGATGGTGTCTGAAAACGCGAAGAGCACGTCGCCGCTTACGTATTGGGTCACGGCATGCCTCGTTCCACCAAGGAACTGGGGGGCGCCGGGGCAATTCGTAGGTGCAAGGTATTGAACGTTCCGCAGCTGTAAGAATAACGTGTATAATATGAGTGACCTCATCGTCGACGCTAGGAAAGTGACGGTCATCGAATGTCGCTAGAGTCGAAAAAAGTGTCCAATCGGTTTGGGCAAACTTCCTGTGTCTCGGGCGCATATATGGCAGTTGTGGCTGCAATCGAAGGACACATGGAAAGTGGTCACTCGAGTGAGTATCAGCAAGGGCGAACCATTCGAAGCGCCGAGCTGGCGGAACAGTACAAACCGAAAGATCCAAATGAGAGAAATTTGTGGTGGAGGCAGACAAAAATGTAGGGTCCCCAGTGTTGAGGCAAACAAGATCCGCTTGGGGGAAGACGTTTAGCAATAGTGAGCCACACGGACAAGGATGTGGAGATCCCTATAGCGGGTGGTGGGCATTGAAGTCCCCAACCAGCAAATAGGGGGGTGAAAGCTGACCAAGAAGATGAAGGAGATCGGCTCGTGCCATTGATGTGGACGATGGAGTGTATACAGCACAAGGAGACAACGTGTATCCAGAAAGGGAAAGACGGACAGCGACTGCTTGGAAGGAAGTGTTTAAGGGGATTGAGTGATAATGGAGAGTATTATGGAGAAGAATCATGAGTCCTCCATGTGCTGGAGTGCCTTCAACAGAGGGGAGATCAAATTGGACTGACTGAAAATGGGGGAAAACAAAGCGGTCGTGAGGACGCAGCTTTGTTTCCTGAAGACAGAAGATGACCGACGAGTAGGATCGTAAGAGGATCGTATATTCATCCCGATTGGCTCGAATGCCGCGGATATTCCAATGGATAATGGACATGGGGTGGACAGAAAATGGAAGAATGTGACCAAGGTTGCCATCAACGCAACGACTGCTCAGAGCTTGCGACCGTCAGCGTGGAACGGCACTCAGCCGAAGGCAGAAGATCCAGATCCATAGGTTGTTCAGGAGCAGTTCCTACCACCAGAGATCGGCCGGTTGATCTAACGCCACCAGTGCGTCTCGGCGACACAGAAGACGGCCAGGGCGGTTACCGCCAGGTGGTGCTGTAGATGAGACGCGCCGTGGCGGAGAAGGAGAGGAACTGGGTTTCTTATTAGCCTTCTTGGAAACATGATGTTTAGATGAAGGAGGAACCGATGGTTGTGAAGTTGGGGTACGTAAAATATCTTCACGAGTATGCTCGTTTTTGGAAGTCCGGGTGTCTGACTTTTGGGATCGAGATTTAGCAGAATCCGATGAAGGGTGAGCCATAGAGTGAGCAGGCGAAAGTGGGGAGGTTGAACGGGCGATCTGCACAGGCAGATCTGACGACCGTGTCACTAAAGGTGAGATCACAAGTCTGCATGGCCGCCTCCTTTGTTGGCCGAGGAGAGGCAAGGTTAGTGCTTTATTTTCCTGTCTGGGGCACAGTGGGCTTTCGACTGGCGAATAATTTTCGAGCAGCAAAGGTCGACACCTTTTCCTTCACTCTGATTTCCTGAATGAGCTTTTCGTCTTTAAAAATGGGGCAATCTCGAGAGGAAGCAGCGTGGTCACCCATACAATCGATGCAACGAGGAGATGGAGGTGGACAAGCACCCTCATGGGCAACCTTGCCACACGTAACACATTTGGTTGGGTTGGAACAGGACTGGCTGGTATGATTGAACCGCTGGCTTCCTTTGGGACGTAGCGGCGAACGGAAATTATCTCATAGCCCGCTTTTACTTTCGATGGGAGTTGAATTTTGTCAAATGTCAAGAAGACAGTACAGGTTAGAACGATGTTCGAGTCAATCCTTTTCATGACTATGAACAGCCGTTACGCCCTAGTCAGACAGGTAGTGCTGAATTTCCTCGTTGGCCAATCCGTGGAGAGAGCGTGTATAAACTACTCTATGTGAGGAATTTATAGTGTGGTGCGCTTCCACCCGGACAGGGAAGGTGTGGAGCGGTGAAGTACGCAGCAATTTTTGTGCCTGAGGGCACTGACTGTTTCTAACAACGAGGTGCCATTCCGTAATCTGGAACAAGACTTTACAGGACCTGCAATTGCGTCTACTCCTTTCTGAATAATGAAAGGGTTGAACGTGGAGAAGTCGTGATCTTCGTCAGACCGAGAAACAACAAGGAACTGTGGCGACGATGGAAGAACTGTCTGTGGCTGAGACTCAGTGAACTTACGCTTGTGAGCAGATATACTGAAAGATGAGGAAACCATTGCGGAAGAATCCTCCATGATTACCAGCGTCTCCGATGGCGCGCTCCTCCCTTGTGGGGGCCCTCTCTGGGGGCACTCCTGCCTTAGGTGATTGTTCACACCTCGGGTCACACCGCCCGAGAAACGGACGGAGGGACCAATCGGCACTTTCGGAAGGTATCGGCTCGGGTAATCACCCCTCCCAGGGCCTGGCCATTATACCAGGGGGTACGTACGTGTCCTACCTGTCTACCCGGGGCGGGGAATTACGCGTTACCCTGTTACCGGCTATGCATGACAATGCGTGGGTCGGCCTTCAGACACGCACAGGGAGGAAAAAAGAGAAAGCGAAAAACCAAGAAAGGGAAAGATCAAGAAGAGAGATCTCAAACGCCGCAGCGGAGAAAAGGGGAGAGAGAAGAGGTATGGAAAAAAACGACAAATGAAGGATGAAGACGTGCAAGCAGAGAAAGCAAAGAATGCGTTACAGTTTCAAGCATCCATCTCCAGACGTAGGCACAAAACATACTCCCAGAGGGGGAGAAAAGGAAGGAAAGAGCCGGTGGTGAGGGGTGGGGGGGGGCGATGATGGGGAATAGGGAAGGATGCGGAAAAGGAAGGTATGCAGCCCTGAAAGGAAGGAGGGCCACATTAGCTCGGGGTCCCATGCTCGCTACGCACGTATCCACAAAAGAGCTGTGGACCCCCTGGGGGTATGAATGAAGTAAAAACTGTGTGAGAACGAGCGGATGAGCCTGATAAAAACGTTCTTCAGCTAACTAACCAAGTAGAAGTGGTGGAATGTACGTTGGATGAGCATTACAGTAGACTATGCCATGTTGAAACTAACCTTAAACATGGAATTAACAGTAGTGGGTTTAGTTTTGTGGTAGAATCATCTGAAATTTCATATGTCACTAACAGACAGTTTTTGCGTTTTGATCCAACAGGAAATGTACGTCCAAAAGAATTTTGGAATGATTTTGTAGGTGTGTTACCTAGTTTGTGGCCAGACAAACAAAAAATAGTTTTTATTACGCCAAAATTTTTAGGAGAGGCCAGAACTTGGGGGGTTATTGCTACTGGACAGTACGATACTTTGGATAAATTTAAAAAGGCATTTTTGAAAGAATATTGGGGTAAACAAAAACAGATGAAGTTATTAAATAGCCTCTGGGCTGGGAAAAAGTTTATTCCAAGAAGGGAAAGTGTAAAAAAGTTCGCGTTAAAGTGGATGACAAATTTGTCATGCTTGAACAACAAAATCGAGCCAGAGCAAATTGTTATGGGTTGGGAAGGTAAAATGTTTATGCACTGGCGGAACAAACTTATTGCAGCGCCGAGGGATGATGTACATAAGTTCATTAGTTATTTGAAGAGGGTTGAGAAGTTATTGCATGAGGAAGAACATGCAAATCGTAATGTCCAACCACCAAATGATGCAGGACCGCGACATAACGTAAACATTAACAGAATTGACGTGTATCGTGGAAATGGCAGGGGTAGAGGTGTCGGGAGGTGGTGCTATCCTGCAAATGATAGGCGAAGTAATGGGGAGCAGGTGCACGATTGTCGATCGTATTCTCCAGTACGAGAGAATGATGTTGCGCAAAGGCAACAGCAGAGAGGGGTAAACGTAAGAAAGGATACTGAATTACAGAATCCGTCAAACTAAATGACGTCTGTGAAAGGGCTAGCAATTACCATACAGGAAGTAGTAGTTTGTGCCAGCTAGCAAAACCTTTTGTATGTGTTAATAGTAACCAGACAGAGAATGTAAGTGAGGAACAGGAGAAGGTAGTAACAAGAGACGAAACGAGCTACGTAAAAACCTGTACATTTAATGGAGGTTTAGAGGATTTCTTGGATAGACATAAACACGATAAGAACTGTAGTGCAGACGAGAGGGATAGTGTATTAGTGGAATATGTGACAGAATCCGACTGCAAGAAAGTGGTTAGCAACCAAGCTGAAGTCGAGTAATGTTCTGAGGAAGGAGAAAGTACAGAGGCTGCAGAATTACAGGAAATTAGTGATGCCGGTGTGGAGGAATTATTAGCGTCTATAAATGACGAAATTTGTGAGGCTATTAGGTGAAGCAGGAGTACGGTGACCAAAATGGAGGTCGACCGGTTAATAGTGGACAAAGGGAAGAGAGAGAGGCTATAATGGAGAATGGCGAAGCGCCAGAAGGGTGTTTTCAGTTGTCACTAGGGCAGGGTTTCCCTACCTTTTCAGCTGGTGGACCCCTTCTTCAGTCGAAAATCCATGGCGGATCCCTAGTCTGTTCCCAATGACGACCCCCCCTCCCGCTCCCCCCCCCCCCCTCCCGAAGTATCATATCATATCAATAGCCTTTGGTTTAGAGATGAATGAAAAACAACTTGAAGATCAAAAATCTACTTATGAAATAGGTAGTGCACTGACAAAGCAAGTTTAACATTTAATGATGCCTGAGGACGCATACGTGCCAGCGAGTATTGTGATTGGTCGGCAAAGCTCGCTCCGCGCATGCGTAAAAGGTTTCAGCGGATCTCCCGCAGTGAGCCGGCGCACAAACGACCCCCGTATTGTTGCGAAACAGTCGGTCAGAGAAGCCGCGTTCTCCGGCACTAAACTGTGTATGTATGCGTTCTTATTTAGGAACCGCAAAGGGTGCTTGGGAATACGACATGAAGTAAAAGTACACATTTTTTTCACACGAAAAAAAAATGATGAATTTGATTTTCTCATTTTTATTCAATAATTTTACTCATTATTTTACACTATTTGGTGGGCCCCCTAGATAGAGCCGACGGACCCCTAAGGGGTCCGCGGACCACACGTTGGAAAGCCCTGCACTAAAGGATAGAAAACTTAGTATGGGGGAGAAAAGTGGTGAAGGTGATTCTACCAAAATCTGTGTAAATTCCGGAAACAGGCAAGGTTTCGATAGAAGAGAGGTTGTGAACGACTTGTTGGAGGAGGGTGCTGATACTAGCAAGGGAAGGAAAGTATTGAGTCAACCAATAATTAGTCTGCAGGTGTGTGATGAAGAGGTACAGTGTTTAGCAGATACAGGTAGTGATGTATGTGCTGTGAGTAAAGGTTGGTTAGAATCATTGCAAAAAGGGAATGATCTTGTAATTATGCCAGTAATGGGGGTACAGATTATTGTAGCTACTGTAAAAGTGAAAAAACCTGTTAGACATGAGGTTCTGTTCCCAGTCAAAATAAATGGGGTGGAAGTATTCCATAACTTCCTTATAATTCTTGATCTGTGTATAAAAATGTTGATTGGTGTAGATGTCTTTAACCATTACAAAGGAAGATTAATTTTTAAAGAAAGTTTGATAATATTTGAAATAAATGGGAAAGATGTGGTTGTGCCATTTTTTTGAAAAGACTATATGATCAATGAAGAAGTAACAAGTATACCAGTTAGGTACTCTAGAAGGACAGAGGATTTAGGGGACTCCAATGAGTATGGAGATGATGTGGGGGTGGACCCTGAGGTGGATGTGAGTTAAGCTTGGAGGCCTCAGAGAGCATTGCCACATATGCAATGCTAGGTATTTGACGAACACCAGATGTTCAAGTTACTGGCAGTGCTGTTTCATTTTCTTTTCGTATTGCTAGTCTTCCTCTTCTAATCATTCTGAGCTGAATCTGTCTTCTGTAATATTCTTCTCTATCAGGCTTTGTAGGTGCAAGATGGAGTCATGGAAATAAGATGAAGTAAGTTTTGTGGTGAGAGAGATGGGGGTCAGTTTGTGATTGAAGGCTGAGTCACATGTACAAATATGAGAATAACCGAACGTGGCAAGCGTAGTTAGCAAAGGAGATCTAGATGAAGAATATTTTTTACGAATGGAGTATGAATGAATGTGGAAAATACACTCCTGGAAATGGAAAAAAAAAAATCACATTGACACCGGTGTGTCAGACCCACCATACTTGCTCCGGACACTGCGAGAGGGCTGTACAATCAATCATCACACGCACGGCACAGCGGACACACCAGGAACCGCGGTGTTGGCCGTCGAATGGCGCTAGCTGCGCAGCATTTGTGCACCGCCGCCGTCAGTGTCAGCCAGTTTGCCATGGCATACGGAGCTCCATCGCAGTCTTTAACACTGGTAGTATGCCGCGACAGCGTGGACGTGAACCGTATGTGCAGTTGACGGACTTTGAGCGAGGGCGTATAGTGGGCATGCGGGAGGCCGGGTGGACGTACCGCTGAATTGCTCAACTCTTGGGGCGTGAGGTCTCCATAATACATCGATGTTGTCGCCAGTGGTCGGCGGTAGGTGCACGTGCCCGTCGACCTGGGACCGGACCGCAGAGACGCACAGATGCACGCCAAGACCGTAGGATCCTACGCAGTGCCGTAGGGGACCGCACCGCCACTTCCCAGCAAATTAGGGACACTGTTGCTCCTGGGGTATCGGCGAGGACCATTCGCAACCGTCTCCATGAAGCTGGGCTACGGTCCCGCACACCGTTAGGCCGTCTTCCGCTCACGCCCCAACATCGTGCAGCCCGCCTCCAGTGGTGTCGTGACAGGCGTGAATGGAGGGACGAATGGAGACGTGTCGTCTTCAGCGATGAGAGTCGCTTCTGCCTTGGTGCCAATGATGGTCGTATGCGTGTTTGGCGCCGTGCAGGTGAGCGCCACAATCAGGACTGCATACGACCGAGGCACACAGGGCCAACACCCGGCATCATGGTGTGGGGAGCTATCTCCTACACTGGCCGTACACCACTGGTGATCGTCAAGGGGACACTGAATAGTGCACGGTACATCCAAACCGTCACCGAACCCATCGTTCTACCATTCCTAGAGTGGCAAGGGAACTTGCTGTTCCAACAGGACAATGCACGTCCGCATGTATCCCGTGCCACCCAACGTGCTCTAGAAGGTGTAAGTCAACTACCCTGGCCGGCAAGATCTCCGGATCTGTCCCCCATTGAGCATGTTTGGGACTGGATGAAGCGTCGTCTCACGCGGTCTGCACGTCCAGCACGAACGCTGGTCCAACTGAGGCGCCAGGTGGAAATGGCATGGCAAGCCGTTCCACAGGACTACATCCAGCATCTCTACGATCGTCTCCATGGGAGAATAGCAGCCTGCATTGCTGCGAAAGGTGGATATACACTGTACTAGTGCCGACATTGTGCATGCTCTGTTGCCTGTGTCTATGTGCCTGTGGTTCTGTCAGTGTGATCATGTGATGTATCTGACCCCAGGAATGTGTCAATAAAGTTTCCCCTTCCTGGGACAATGAATTCACGGTGTTCTTATTTCAATTTCCAGGAGTGTATATATATATATATATATATATATATATATATATATATATATATATATATATATATATATATATATATATATATATATATATATATATATATTGTAAATACAATTATTGATTTATGTTACATAGTGGTGGAAACTATGAGGAAAAAGTGATGAAAAGAGAAACTACATAAAAAGTGGTAACTATGTACTATAAAAACGTTTGTAAATAATTGCGTTATAGGAAATGGGTTTTTTACCATTAAGTACTTTGAAGTTGAATGAAAGTTAAACAAAAAAATATTATAACCTTTGTTTGAAATAGCAACTAGTTATTTTAAATTCATTAAGTTTTTGAAAAAAGGTAAAGTATAGAAAAGATTTTAGAATAGATTTGATCTTGCTGATTTGATTAAGCAATATTCTGATAATTTACTTTCATTTGAATTCAAGTTAAACTTAATAGTAAAAAATGTAAATAAACTACTATACTATACGTAATTGTATATTAAGATGTATATAAAGGAAGTACGCTTAGACAGGTGTATGGTTTCAGGGACAGCAATCCATGTAAACAATGGAGGGACCAATAAGTGGAGAACAGAGGTGTGTTATGGACGCTACAATGTAAGGTGCCATACTCAAGACTCATGGAAAAATGTGTGATAAAGAGGCGATAGTTATGTGCAGTTATTTTTTTAAGGTGGGACAAAATACTATTATTAAATAGTAGGACATCAACCGAAGTGCCTGAAAAAAGACATACAAAAAGTAAATAAAAAAATTTATTAAAAATGTTAGGAATGTTTTTGAGAGGTTTACAAAAAATGGTTTGAAGTAAGAATGGCTTATTATCAAAGAAATTAGTTTAGTTATAGACTGCCAAGTCGGAAGTAAGAGATTTGTGATTTTAGTTTGTAAGAAATAGAATATTTTTGTGAAATATTTTTGTAATTTTAAGTCCGGATCGATATTAGCATAATTTGTAAAATTTTTTGGAATGAATTTTATAATCAATTGGGGTGTGAGGCGTAGCGTCGTATAACGATCCTGCCTTGGTGGCGGTTAAGTGGGAGATGTTTCTCAGAGCTAGATAGGCACAGATGGTGACGCGAGACTGGACGCGTACGTAGTTTATGTATCAGCCGACAGAGGGCAGTATTGGATAGGGGGACTGTGATTTTAGTTTCCATTGTGACCACTAGAGTGCACTATAATAATAGAATGTTTTTCATAAACTGTTCTAGTATTTTCATAAAGTGTTAATATGTCTTTTTGTGTGTGTTAAATGTTATAAATGTGTTTTAGTAGTATGAATGATGCGTGAGTGTGGTTTAAGGTTAATAGGAAGATAATTGTTTAACGATTTGTGTAGTAGGATTTAGTGTGTGAACATTTCAAAGAAGTGTGGATATGGACAAAAGGGATTTTTGTAGAATAGATTTGTAACGTAAGTTTATGGTAAAGGGAAAGTTAAATCAGGTATAAATAACAATAGTAAATAACTATATGCATAAACAAAACTTCAACATATTTGATAACTACGTCGGTAAAAAGTGCAGTCGTGAGGTTTACTATTTTGCGATTGGTTATTGATGAAACGCGAGGACTTACGCGGGAGGATGTTGTTTTGCTATTGGCTGTTGAATAAACTGACCAATGGTAAAGCAATATTCTTCGCGCGCCTTTCTCTGCTGATAGAGAAGACAAGAGTATTCTAGAGGAGAGTGGGAGCCTAGCCATGAACGTGTGTGGTAGTAGTTCCGATGGAAGCTATAAGTTGCAGGATCTAGCAGTGTATCATACATCAAAAGTGTGGTAAAGTGACGGCATAACTATTCCGATGGTCGTGTAGAAATTTCGGAATTTTTAAGTGAATTTTGTGACGAGGAAAGACATATTCCGAGTGGCGTATTGGGAAGGTCGGTGGCTAAAAACTGTGACTGAATTTGGTACCGACAGACTTAATATTTGGCGAGCATTGTCGATCTAAAACAATCAGTATTTTTGTAGCTATTACGTTTCCGGGAAATGCAAGACCATAAACTAGTTAATGTGAGTGAAAGGGATTGTGAGTGACTGTGTTAAGACTGGCATGAGCTTGGCAGTGATACTTGTTCATCTAAGTTTCAGAATATATTAATTGAGGACAAAATTTCCAACCTTTCATTTTATATGAAAACTTTCTCCCGAAACCTAGATTAGTGACGTTAATTGTAGTCTGGTTCACGTCGAGGTACAGTAGGTTTCACTCGGCTTCCCTACTGATGATCTGCTGAGACAATGTTCACAGGTAGGTGCAGGCCTGTTGTAAAGGGACGGAAAGAACCGCGTCGCAGCAACAGGTGGTGAAAACAAGTAAAAAAAAACAAAAAAAGACCAACAGGCAGACTGCCGAAAGCATGGGTAAAGGAAGACAGGCGGACTGAACCGTCAACGAGGAGTTCAGGATAGTCAGAAATGGAGGAACCTGCTGGGATAATATGTCACAGGCCGACTCAAAAATGCCACATCACGAAGTGAATGATTTGGCCGTTGATGATGATGATGATGATGATGATGACGATGAAAACACCTGGTGAAGTAAGTTTCCTTGAGCGTAAGAGTCCTACAGACATTAAATAATACTTTAATGTGGAGGAGATAGCTTGAGACGTACATCTGGACCACATCATAGAAGACACATGAAACACAGACCATCGGAACTCTGGAGAAAAGAATCTGGAACTGTTAGTAAGCTGGACCTGCTGAAAATGTTAAAAATATGGTGCGGAGATTAAGTAAGAATTGAAGAAGTACTAAAAAGAATACTGAACCCCATTTCCAGTAGACGTAATGGGTAATTTGGACATTTGTTACGACTTCCAGAAATAGTTGACATCATGCAGGAATGAGCTACAGACGGAAAAGAAGGTGGGAAGAACAGAGGCAAACAAAAAATATCTGTGAGTGCAGTTCGGGTTCGTGAAGCAGATTTTCGTTAAAAAATGGTGATAACATGATTAGTGTTTGTTATAATTTAATTATCGATTTGTAAAATACAGTGGCTACATAGAATAGTACAGTGGTTACAGAACAGACGAACCGCCAGTTTGGAGTGTCGATGGCCGCTGCATATTCGATGGATCAGCTATGTAATCGCTTAGCCCCGTTTCTTCATTTCCTTTCCGGCGCTACCGTAAATCTCGCATTGCTCAGGGCTTTTGGATCCCTTTAGATAAGAACATTCCCCTGATTTGCGTTTTCCATAATTTCGTTTACGTGTCATACGACACTACATTCTTCGTTATTTTCTAATATTCAGTTGAATACTGGTTTTTGCTTATATTACGGCTAATATTTTTATGCTCTTAGTTAGGTTCCTAACAGTGCCCCACAAGCTCTTCACAATGACACCCGAATCAATGCTCTAGCTAAACGCTTTCCTACGCTGCACTGATTTACAGTTTTACACTGGGAGTTAAATCGTAACAAGCACGCGCAAACGGCACCGAGAAAGCATATACTGTGCGACAGTCACTTACAAACACGATCAGTTCGGTGTGGGCTCAACGAGACTTACGCCTTATTATCTTCTGAGATATTAGCCATTAAAATACGATAGTGTTTTGTCACACAAGAAAGTCCGACTGCCGAGCAAAGAGCGAATAGACGTTTTCACGACAAAATCTTGTATGCCGTTTCGAAAACTACTTTTCAGGGGACAAACATCTGTGAAGCTCTTGTCCTTACTTCGCTACACTGTAACAGACTATTTTCCAGTCTCATTCTCAACTCAGAGCCTAGATATGGAGCAAATACCTTAGCAATACTGATGCTGATATCTTTTCTCAGGGAAAAGTGCTTTATCAGCACCGTTGCGCAACCGGATGTGAATTCTTCTGCAACACGGGCCTGGTAATACTAGGGCCCATGTTGCCCGGCAGCGTCGCTCAGCGGCTAAGTCCGCTTCAAGGTCACCTGCCTAGCAAGCAATCAAGAGAGGCACGGCCACCAAACAAAAAGTGATTAGTGTTTTATACCTTTAAAAAAAAATCTCACGGGATAGATAAGGATGGTTCTTGGGTAGGACAACTTTATTGTCTGTAATATAACATACAGTCACCATTGATCTTTATTTTACAATTTCCATTGCCAATTTTGGCCCATATAAACAGGTACTCATCGGCATTTAATTTCTTCATCTTTCTAGTACTCAACACAAAAGGCATACTTGGAACAAGTGTACCATAAGGCTGCTTAGCCAAGAGTCCAGTTGTCTCAGCTATACTCCATGTCTTCCAAGTCAAAATATTAGCATCTGAAAATGCTTCTAGGCCACCATAATCTGCATGATTGCCCCATACAACAGCAAGTCTCAGCCATGTACTACCTCCAAAAACTGCTTGTACATCATATGTAAAGTTCTAATGGAGACCACGTAAAACATTTGGACCTCCAGTCAATTGTTGTTTATTAAACTGTCCAGCCAAGTCAATATCAATAGCCTTCAAACTGCGATACACAGGAACGCTGCGCCGCCAGCGACAACGCCATGCACGTCGCAGAGGCATTGCTGTGGCACGTTAACACAAGAGAACGTAGCTTTGTCACCACCGTTGCGCAACCGGAAGTGAATTCTTCTGCAACACAGGCCGAGTAATACTAGGGCCCGTGTTGCCCAGCAGCCTCGCTCAGCGGCTAAGTCCGCTTCAAGGTCACCCGCCTAGCGAGCAACCAAGAGAGGCACGGCCACCAAACAAATGCCTCTGCGACGTGCATGGCGTCGTCGCTGGCGGCGCAGCGTTCCTGTATATCGCAGTTTCAAGGCTATTGATATTGACTTGGCTGGACAGTTTAATAAACAACAATTGATTGGAGGTCCAAATGTTTTTCGTGGACTCCATTTGAACTTTACATGTGATGTACAAGCAGTTTTTGGAGGTAGTACATGGCTGACACTTGCTGTTGTATGGGGCAATCATGCAGATTATGGCGGCCTTGAAGCATTTCCAGATGCAAATATTTTGACTTGGAAGACATGGAGTATAGCTGAGACACATACTATGTTTAGTGGCGCCACACCCATTTTTGTGGCTTTTGTTTACTAAGCCGTACAACAACATTAGCCCCCAAATTTCTTTCACCTCGGTAGCTTTTATGGTCATTATTATAGGGCAGGGTGATGTCACACGTTTGTAAAAATATTACCTCTGTGAAGTGCAATATGCCAGAGAAGGCTTTTACTTGTCAGTTGCTGGCTAGCGTTTGTAGTTTCTCTTCCAATGCCGAAGAAGAAAGGCAAGTTACGTGTCTCCATTACATCGCGCAGCAGATGGCATCGGACTTGCCAGCAGTAAAATCAACACTTGTTGTATGGTTTCACAAGGAGATGGACGAATCTGTACAGTCTACTACAGTATCGTGGAGGAGGCGGTGCTCGTACCGTAGCGTGTTCTAGTAACATTGTGTCTCTGCGTTCGCCCTTCTTCTGTCCACTTGTTCCTCACAAGCGTTCCTGTCGTAGCAGAATGACAAGTAAAAGCTATTATATCAGAGTTTTTACCTCCAATATTACACCCTATGACGTTGGCGAGAGGTAATTGGAACTTTTTACAGTGCTCTGCGTCTCACTGTCCTTCAGAGATTAAACTTGAAGTAAGACTGATCTTTCTGGATACAGAAACAAAACGGAGCCCGCGGTTAGAATCATGTGTGCTCCTTTCCCCTGCAGTCTTAAGGGCTTATACAAAGCGGTTGTAATTGCCGGCAGCGGTGGTCTAGCGGTTCTGGCGCTGCAGTTCGGAACCGTGGGACTGCTACGGTCGCAGGTTCGAATCCTGCCTTGGGCATGAGTGTGTGTGATGTCCTTAGGTTAGTTAGGTTTAAGTAGTTCTAAGTTCTAGGGGACTTATGACCTAATATGTTGAGTCCCATAGTGCTCAGAGCCATTTGAACCAAGAGCGGTTGTAATTAAACGTCTTCTACTTCAGCCGGTGTTGGAAAACCATTTACCGTACGGGTATCCAGTTCCACAGGAACGATGCTGAGTTTGTGTGCTACAGGATTTGCGTCGTTACTGGTGTAAGTGTCACGACTTGACGATGGCTGCCGTTACTGGTACGGCGGCGTAGGGTTGAAATACAGGTATGTGTGCATTACAGCCTGCCGCGGTGGCCGAGCGGTTCTAGGCGCTTGAGTCCGGAACCGCGCGACTGCTACGGTCGCAGGTTCGAATCCTGCCTCGGGCATGGAGGTGTGTGATGTCCTTAAGTTACTTAGGTTTAAGTAGTTCTAAGTCTAGGGGACTGATGACCTCCGATGTTAAAGTCCCATAGTGCTCAGAGCCATGCATTACAACTGCAGGCAGTGAAAATGTGTTTGGATAAGATGAACAGGAATATACTGGTAAAACGGTTTTTACAAACCGACAGAAATAGTGCTGCTGCTCTTCGCAAGTATCGACACATTAATGTTTAAACGAATACGGAGAGGTCATCTTTCCACAACGAGGTTGAAGTTCTAATGAACTGGAGTGTTGATAACTGCTGCTGGGAGAGACCGACATATTTTAGGAAAAGTTACTGTCGCCATGGCTGAGAAGGCTGGATGAATTGTGTGTCCTTCAGGCAGTGCACGTGCTGTGTCACGACAGCTGATCATTCCACGGTACACCGTTGTGTAGGCCAGTAGCAGAGCAGTGTCTAGTGCTATTCCAGGCTGTAGAGAGTGCAGGTGGTTGTCATACCGAGCAACGCTTGTGACCTGGAATGTATACCTTGCACGTAATTAACAAATGCTACTCTCTCACGAGGTAACTAAAATGTTTTCCTTTCAGTGATTTAATTTTCAATTCTCTTCCGTATGTCCTTACAAATATTGCCACAAAATTTCCTTGTCCTACGATCACTCATGCTTCGTGGGGGCCGTCTCAAGTAGCAAAAGAGTACTTATAATCTCCCTGTACTCCGTTGTCTCCCTGTACGACGGTTAACCGTAATCACAGGGATTCACTGGACACTGATACCACAGCCGTCTTCCCGAGCACATCGTTCGAGATGCATAAGAGACTGTAGCTTGTCTGGCAAGGACAGAAGGAGCCTCTGAAGTTGGACAATCCAAAACGGTGTGGGTTTTGCAAGTTTCAAGACAAGTCAGCAAACTATGGAATTTTCTGCAATGCTTTTATAACGTTTCTGGTAAGTGTGTGCATCTAATCTCTGGACAGCAGATTGTTACACAGGAGCAACAAGAGTTAGTAACAAGTGATTCAGTTCACAAGATGAACGATGAAATCCGATCACATGCACGTGAAGACACGTTCAGAATATTTATTTCAGAATATTCTGGGAGAGGTGGACGCTGCTACGGTCGAAGGTTCGAATCTTGCCTTGGGCACGGGTGTGTGTGATGCCCTTAGGTTAGTTAGGTTTAAGTAGTTTCTAAGTATAGGGGACTGATGACCTCAGATGTTAAGTCCCATAGTGCTCAAAGCCAAGTGAACCGTTTTTAGAGGTAGACGCGTACAGTGGGACGCTTTCCTACAACGTCAAGTGTGATGCAGTTCAACTTACCGTGGAGAGTCGGCAAAGACTTTCTTATCACAAGTATAAGTGATAATCAGTCACGCAGTGATTTGTGTTAAATGCATGCTGCAATCTGATTGGTGTCTTTCTGCAAGTAAAGTATGCAAACGAAAAACTCACCCTTGTGTCACGATTTCAACAGACTAGTGGTGCATAGAGCTTTTTAAGGTAACTAGACCGCTGTATTTATTACAAGGCGATCAGTGTCAACCCCTACAGGGAACCATTTTCAGTGGCCGAGCGGTTCTAGGTGCTTCAGTCTGGAACCGCGCGACCGCTACGGTCGCAGGTTCGAATCCTGTCACGGGCATGGATGTATGTGATGTCCTTAGGTTAGTTAGGTTTAAGTAGTTCTACCTTCTAGGGGACTGATGACCTCAGAAGTTAAGTCCCATAGTGCTCAGAGCCATTTGAATCATTTTCAGGATGTACAGACCTTACTCCAACTGGTCACAGTAGCCATAAGAATAACGGTGTATAGGTGCTAAAACCGATCACGTTTTAGTAATTTTAGTGATCTAACCGTTCATCGATGTTTCGTATGTCTTAAAGTGATAAGTAACGGCCAGAGAAGTGACCCTCGGAACTCGGTAGCGCAATGGGCATATTACTCTTTCTGAAATTAGTGTGTGAAGAAAACGCGTTTATTGTTTGAGAATATTTTATTATGTAACTTCGTAATAAATGTGCCGTTTCGCATGGAGTATGAGAACTTTACGATTTAGATTGATCGCATATAACTTTAAAAAACCAGTCTGAGGGCAGAATTGGCGGAAACTAGCTGCTGGAAAAATAAAGCTATCAGTTAGCCTTTGCCTGCATCCCTACCTGTTGCTTCCTTTCCTACTCACACATGAGCAGTCTCTTACCTCGAGAGAAATTCTCGTCTTATCGTGATCACAGCAGCGCCGGCTTCTCGCCATACTCTAGGTGTTTCTGCCGAAACGTGCTGTCTGGATTTCATGACACAGCTAGAACGCGTAAAGACTGAACTTGAACGTAATTTGAATATAACCGTCAGAACACAAATGAAATTTGGGGCAGTCTTTCCATTATAGAAGCTACTAATCCACGATATCTGACTGTCAGTGGACCACGGGAAAAACTTGTATCTTGAAAAAGTATGGAAGGGAGAAACAAGTCTGCTTACTCCTGCCCGTAGCATGATAAAACGGAACAGTATGATGGCAGCATACGAGCAACTACCATGCTTGCGTAGATGACAAAGAGAATGTTTCGAATTTGAAATGCGGTCGGGGAACAACTACACGGAGGGAGGACGAGCGTTGTTTACTGGTTTTAGAGATTCTTTGCGAGCGGCAGTACTTGCAGTAGCGCTTGGCACCTCAATGTCGGCACGTAGGTGACCGACAGCTCACAGCTTCGACGATTCCCGGCGGGGTCAGGGATTTTCACCTGCCTCGAGATAGCTGGATGTTTGTGTTTCCATCATCATTTCATCATCATTCATGCACGTAGCAACATTGGACTGAGCCAGGGTTGGGAAATTGTACGGGCGCTGATAACCGCCCAGTTGAGCGCCCCACAAACCAAACATCATCATCATCATCATCATCATCATCACAGCGTCGAATGCAGGCTCTGTGACTGCTGTGATTCTCGCATCCGCTGGCACCATACCCGCGACTGAACTAATGCTGTAAAGCGGGACTCTGCAAGTCTGTCTGCAAGGCAGTGGGGATCAGAGCATTGTGGTCATGTAACACGGCGCAGACTCCTGTGCCGGTGCTCACGTCACCGAGGAACAAATGTGCAAATGCAAATGAATAAGACATAGTGGGGTATCTCCAGCTGTTTTATGACCTGCGTGGTGTGTCCAAGGGGCTAAAGGTGAAGTCCGCTTTGCCGACCCTGCAGGGAAGACTCTAAACTGACCTGCCGCTGTTACAATTTATGACGGGGAGGGAGGACTTTTCGTCCCACGTTGCGATAAGCGAAGGCACATCGAAATGCAGCGATCCTTCCGTGATCTCGTGGGCCAAGAACAGTTTCAATGTAAACAGCTTGTCACATCGGCCAACGCCACACACAGATGTTTTAAAGATGTGATCTATGGTAATCACATAATTATTCTGATATTACTGTTTGATGCTCTTATACTTCCACAAGTCAAACGGCAATTTTCCGACTTCGAAAACGATTGCATTCGAATCGAACTTCACTTGTTTCTCTATGTTAATGATCATATGCTATAAAACTACTTTGTCTGATTCTTGAAGTGTGGCTATTCTGGTAAAATTCTTCTGTGGAGATGTTAAAAACTGTAGCCATTTCAAACATCAAACTTTGCTTATTACCTCATTTCCTGAGTTTCTGTAGTCCAGTGACTGTGCATTCCATATCGCTGAATTTTCCTTTTAGCAACTAGTTAAACGCACAATTCCCTGGCTGCTGTCCTCATTACATTTTTTGCCGATACATCGTTGACATTCACTCAAAGTGTAGATCCATCGCGACAGTAATTTCTGCTGTCCCGACAGAGCTGGTATCCATTTATAGACTACGGTCATTTCTTCGTTAATGTAACGCAGCGCGTAACGTGCTTGTGTTTTATTCATATTTTCACATTACCGTAGGGTAAAGTCTCTTCGGTGACAGGATTTTTTTTTTAATTTTCGGTTGGTAGTTCCTATAATATGTCTACGATACTTTTATATTTTATATGCTGAGTGGTATTGTTTTTGTCTACAACTTTGGTTACGTCGAGGTTTTCGGTGACAGAGTTCACCGTGGTTGCGAGCACATGCTTGATATCGCTTATGCGAAATAATAATCTAGCAGTATTCTAGGCTTGGGAAAGCTGTGAAAAGGCATTCAGACAGGGGGTCCACAGTCCGGAAAAGAAAAAGCATCAAAAGCCAGTGCATCTCCACCAAAAGCTGTACAGGCCACTATTGTTATTATTACTCATACCATAAATGTTCTCGCAGTGACTCACGGAGACGACTGCACTTGAGATAGTTCAGAGATGTTCTCGGATATCCATTTCGAGGAAACGGTCGCGTGTCCCAGCTGATAATTTCTCGCAGCGTCTGCCGTAGCTATTCCAAACATATGAAGGCCGATTTCCAAGCAGCAACGTAGAACTTTACAGTCAAGCGTCTCACAATGTCCACTGTTATCACAGATAGCATTATACATATCAGAAGACCTTCATTTTTTCTGCAGATCTTCTGCAGAACTGACGTACATCGTTTATAACTTTTTATTCTCAAAGGCAGAAAATATATAGGTAGTTAACCTCAGGGTTTTTTTTGCGATATCACTTTTTGCGGAAGTTTCACCTCTTAGCTAAGTGCAGTACAGGAATCGTTATCATAGCACACGTAGCCACTGCAGTTTCAGCGTTAACGTTACGGTAGATACACTCCTGAAAATTGAAATAAGAACACCGTGAATTCATTGTCCCAGGAAGGGGAAACTTTATTGACACATTCCTGGGGTCAGATACATCACATGATCACACTGACAGAACCACAGGCACATAGACACAGGCAACAGAGCATGCACAATGTCGGCACTAGTACAGTGTATATCCACCTTTCGCAGCGATGCAGGCTGCTATTCTCCCATGGAGACGATCGTAGAGATGCTGGATGTAGTCCAGTGGAATGGCTTGCCATGCCATTTCCACCTGGCGCCTCAGTTGGACCAGCGTTCGTACTGGACGTGCAGACCGCGTGAGACGACGCTTCATCCAGTCCCAAACATGCTCAATGGGGGACAGATCCGGAGATCTTGCTGGCCAGGGTAGTTGACTTACACCTTCTAGAGCACGTTGGGTGGCACGGGATACATGCGGACGTGCATTGTCCTGATGGAACAGCAAGTTCCCTTGCCGGTCTAGGAATGGTAGAACGATGGGTTCGATGACGGTTTGGATGTACCGTGCACTATTCAGTGTCCCCTCGACGATCACCAGTGGTGTACGGCCAGTGTAGGAGATCGCTCCCCACACCATGATGCCGGGTGTTGGCCCTGTGTGCCTCGGTCGTATGCAGTCCTGATTGTGGCGCTCACCTGCACGGCGCCAAACACGCATACGACCATCATTGGCACCAAGGCAGAAGCGACTCTCATCGCTGAAGACGACACGTCTCCATTCGTCCCTCCATTCACACCTGTCGCGACACCATTGGAGGCGGGCTGCACGATGTTGGGGCGTGAGCGGAAGACGGCCTAACGGTGTGCGGGACCGTAGCCCAG
This sequence comes from Schistocerca cancellata, assembly GCF_023864275.1. Classification (NCBI taxonomy): domain Eukaryota; kingdom Metazoa; phylum Arthropoda; class Insecta; order Orthoptera; family Acrididae; genus Schistocerca; species Schistocerca cancellata. Next base: position 563,581,178 of record NC_064633.1, on the reverse strand, counting down.
ATTCATGGAGACGGTTGCGAATGGTCCTCGCCGATACCCCAGGAGCAACAGTGTCCCTAATTTGCTGGGAAGTGGCGGTGCGGTCCCCTACGGCACTGCGTAGGATCCTACGGTCTTGGCGTGCATCCGTGCGTCGCTGCGGTCCTGTCCTTCCTGCACTGCAACAAAAACGTCCGGGAAGGGCTGCGCGTGTGCTGTTTCACCAAGACAACGCACCCGCACATCGAGCTAACATTACGCAACAGTTTCTTCGTGATAACAACTTTGAAGTTATTCCTCATGCTCCCTACTCACCTGACCTGGCTCCTAGTGACTTTTGGCTTTTTCCAACAATGAAAGACACAATTTTGGTAAACATTTTTGGAAAGCAGTGATCAATTAATTGTTATATTTTGACTAAAGTCCAGTCTTGAGCACTCATGTATGTTTTAATGATATAGGTAACCGGTTTCGGTTCTTCCTACAGAACCATCATCAGACCCATGGCTCCCTTAGGATGGTAGGCGGAGCTCTCCTCGCTGCTACGCAGTCAGCAGTCAGCGATTTTCCAGTGGTCAAAACACACTCCTAAAGAAGCCTTTGCCGCTGCCATGGAATCATGGCGTCAGCGTTGTGAAAAATGTGTACGTCTGCAGGGCGATTACGTCGGTAAGTAACGCCAGTTTCATAGATTTCGGGTGAGTAGTTAATTAGAAAAAAAATCGGATGCCTTAGAACTTGAATGCACCTCGTAAATAACTTTTGAGTTTGTCGCCGATTAGACTCCCAACATAAAGGTCGGTAAACTGGACTGTCAGTATGGAACATGCCCTCCTCTGGAACTAATGCAGAATTTACAGCTGATTTTTATGTTGGCTATAAAGCTCTTGTGTAGTAATTGGTGGATATGTACCACTCTCAAAACGGTTTTCAGTTCTTGCGCCGTTTTGGGACGGAGTGTTCGTTGAGAAACACGTCTGCCAAGAGCATCCCAGGCACGCTCTATAGCTTTTAGGTCCCAGGAGTAGGCAGGCCACTCCATACGCTCAGTGTCTTCACTTTCCGGTGTCTCTGACACAGCGGTACTATGTGGGCGGGCACCGTCGTCCATAAACAGAAAGTCGGCGGAACCTGCCGCCCCCCTACACAGACTGATACGGTCCAGAATAAAGTCTCTGCAATAGCGCTGTTCTGTAGCGGTGTCTCGCGTGAAGATATCCACCAGTGTCCGGTTATTGTGCACAAGGCCTGCCAACAACATAATGCCTAGGCCATACCGACGACGATCGTGAACATTCTGTGGTGTTGTGTCAGGCAAATCCAACACCTTCCATGAAAACCCTGACATGACAAGCAAATCCAGTAATATGTCACATAGCTCCGAATAAATCGTAACATTAAATTAACCAAAGTAATACGAGTAACGAGTGAGCAAATGGAATACGACAGACTAACACAAGAATGCCTAAATGCATGTCATACCCTCCCACCGTGAGACAGACGCAGTTCTGAGGGGAGAAACGAGAACAGAAGCCGAGAGCAGAACCGTGTTAAGCGAGAAGGCCCTACGATAAGGGATGGACACCCACGTCGCCAGCTAACCGCTAGGACCGCACCAACCGCAAGTTTTAGCGTGAGACTTTTTCGCGTTTCTGTTACGTTAGGACCACCCCCAGCCCATGTTAAAGGATATAGCCCTCCAGAAGAACGGTATACATCTTACGATAACATAAAAAGGGCTACAGCACCCGCACGTTTTAGCGTGAGACTTTTTCGCGTCTCTGTTACGTTTCGAACTTTAAAAACATTGCCCCACCCCGAAAAGTATAACGTTTCTCATTTGATAGACAGAATTTTTGTAGGCGGAGCTTATGGTTAACATCATTGAGACCCTGATTGGTCAGATGAAAACACAGCCAGATAGTTTTTTTTTTAAACCAACTTCGGTAAATTGTAGTAAGGAGAAGATAAGAGCGAGTTGCTTCGAAGACGGCGAGGTGAGCGGAGCTGCGCCGACCGCCGCCCCCTGGACGAACACCGACAGGGTAATGAACGCACGCGATGCCGCATTTTTGAACGCATAAGGCTTCACTCAGAACTGCAGAAGTTTCATCTGTTACATCCCCTTTTTAAGTAATACTAGTGTCGATCGTCAATTAAAGCTCATGGTGTTCACATTTGCCACTCGAAGTAAAAATCTAAAACTCGATGATTTTTCTGTTATATAGTTATTGAGAAGCCACATCACCCACTGTAATTTACGACAAGTTAGATAAGTAATTAAAGATAATTGAGGCTCACTGTAGACCATTTTGACAGTTTTCTCTTTTGTGAAACTTAATTTAAACCTAGATTAGAGATGTGATATGGCATCGGTCATCCTTCGATCCATTGTAGAACTTGGAAACCCACTCAGGGAATATTCGTTCACATTTTCGTTGAACGCAGTTGGTTTTTACTATCCTGTATTAAAACATTTCCTTTTATCAATAGTGCAATTGATAAACAATGTTTTGTGCGTAGAATAAAATTTCCAATGGTAAACTTAACTGCTTTTTCGACGTTATTTTACCAACGAACTAAAAATACGAAAGCCTTAAACCCCTTCCACTAAATTTAGTTAGTATTAAGATTCTTTTACAGGGAGTGCAGTGGAGCTGACGCTGAAATCATTAAGTATTTGGTTATATCATCGCTATTCTCACTGAACTCTTCTGAATTCTACATGTCATGTGTGGTCTGGCCTCTCCTTACCAGCAACAGGTCCCAGGTTCAAACTTGTCAATTCCCTTAAAAACACGCTCAGAGCGTCGTTGCGCGAAAGTGGTAGGGAGACACGAGTTAGAACAAACAGACACCACGCAGAATGTTTAGAGTGTGTGAAGTCTTTACCTCTCTCTCGACACTAATGGTGGTCAGACTCACTTGCCACAGTGAAGCGGGATTCGTCAGAGAACATCAATCTGAACCACTGTTGATGACACCAACCAATATGGTCCGTATACCAACGAACTCTTTCTTGACGACAGCGTGTTTCAAGACATTTAAAAGACTCCTGAGCCTACAAACCAGCGCGATTTAATGGCCGTGATACGGTTCTGATGGATACACGATTGGTCACAAGGTCAGCAGCGATCTGCCTAGGAGTGAGATTTCTGTTCCTAACCGCCACTAGAGCCACATATCGATTCTGTTGCGTCGTATAGGTCCATCTATGAACACCATCACGTTTTCGCTTAGTTTTTTTTAATGGTGAGATGACACTTTCGGACATATCCACTACTGTGATCACCGCAGTGACGATTCCAGTGTCTTAGAGCCACCCGACTGCTCCTTCACGATCATTGCCGTGCCATGCGGAATGTCGCACTAATCGATTCCGCTACAGCCTTCGTCAGCCATCGTACTGCATGAACTGTTCTGAGAGTTCGTGCACATGCTTCACTGCACTTTGCACGTCCTGCTCTCTACATTTTCTCTTACTGTCATTGTAAAAGTGTCATGATGATCTTTCTATTAACGAAAGATTCCAGAATGGTCCCACATTCGGATCTCAGGTGTCGTGGGGGGGGGGGGGAGGGGTGTTAAGGGGGAAGGGGCGTGGACTCCCAAGAAGGAGGTGACTATGAGCAGATAATTAAAAAACCATCAAAAGGATACCGTTATAACGTTATAACGTTCTACGTGCCGGGGCGTGGAATGTCACAAGTTTGAACTTGGTAGAGAAGCTAGAAAATTTGGAAAGGGAAATGCAAAGGCGCAATCTAGATACAGTGGGGGCCAGTGAAGTGAAATAGAAAAAAGACAAAGATTTCTGGTCATGTGAGTGTAGGGTAACATCAACAGCAGCAGGGACTAGTACAACGTAAGATTCATTGTGAATACGAAGGTATTACACAGAGTGTGTTTCCATGAACAGTTCAGTGGTACGGTTGTTCCCATCAGACTCGGCAGTAAACTAACACCAGTCACAATAGTTCAGGGATCCATGCCGACATCGCAGACTAAAGATGAAGGGATAGAGAAAGTATATGAGGATAATGAACGGGTAATTCAGCGCGTAAAGGGTGATGAAAATCTAATAGTCACAGGGGACTGGAATGAGCTTGTAGGAGAAGTAGAAGAAGGGGTTACGGGAGACTATGAGATTGGTGTAAAGGATGAGAGAGGAGAAAGGATGATTGAGTTCTGCAGTAAATATCGGCTAGTAGTAGCGAATACTTATCTCAAGAATCACAAGAGAACGAGGTATACTTGGAAAAGGCTAGGAGATACGGGAAGATTTCACTTAAATTACATCACGGTCAGACAGACATTCCGAAACCAGATACTGGACTGTAAGGCATACCAAGGACCAGATAAAGACTCAGATCACAATTAGTAGTGACGAAGAGTAAACTGAAGTTAAAGAGGCTAGTCAGGAAGAATCTATATGTAAAGAAGTGGGATACAGAAGTACTAAGGAATGAAGAGATACGCTTGAGACTCTCTGAAGTTGTAAATACTGCAAGAACGTATAGCTCAGTTTGCAGTTCAGTTGCAGATAAATGGAGATCTCTAAAAAGGGCAGTTGCAGAAGATGGAAAGGAAAACATAGGTCTGAAGTAGGCAACTATTCAAAAACCATGGGTAACAGAAGAAATACTTCAGTTGACCGATGAAAGATAAAAGTACAAAAATGTTCAGGGAAATTCAGGAATATGAAAATACAAGTTGATTTGGGGGAGGGTACCAAACAGCGAGGTAATAGGTCCCATCGGGTTAGGGAAGGATTAGGAAGGAAGCCTACCATGCCCTTTCAAAGGAACCATCCCGGCATTTACCGGAAGTGATTTAGGGAAATCACGGGCAACCTAAATCAGGATGGACGGACCCGGGTTTGGACCGTCGTCCTTTCGAATGCGAGTCCAGTGTGCTAACCCCTGCACCACCTCCGTCGGTCAAATACAAATCGCTTGGGAATTAAAATAAATAGGAAGTGCAGGGAAGCTAAGGCGAAGTGGCTGCAAGAAAAATATGAAGAAATAGAACAAGAGAATTGTCGGAAGGACTGACTCAGCATACAGAAAAGTCAAAACAACCTTCGGTGACATTAAAGGCATGGGTGATAACATTAAGAGTGGAATGGAAATTCCACCGTTAAATGCACAGGAGAGAGCGGATAGGTGGAAGCAGTACACTGAAGGTCTCCATGAGGGGGAAGACTTATCTGATGTGATCGAAGAATAAAGGGGTCTCATTAGGGAACAGAAAGGAATTCCAGTATTAGAAACAAACTTTAATGAGCATTAAAAGACTTAAGACAAAATAAGGCATAGTTAATATTCGAACAGAATTTCTAAAATCACTGACGGAAATGGCAAGAAAACGTTGGTGTGTGTAATCTATGAGCCTGCCGATATACCATACAACATTCGGAAAAATATCATCCACACAATTTCTAATACTTCAAGAGCTGACATGTGTGAGTATTATCGCACAGTCAGCGTAAGAGCTAATGCATCCAAGCTGCTGACAACCTTAACATACGGAAGACTGGAAAAGATGATTGAGGGTCTCCTAGATGACCAGTTTGGTCAGGAAAGTCAAAGGCACCATACCAGTTTGGTTAGGAAAGTCAAAGGCACCATACAGGCAGTCCTGACGTTACAGTTGATAATGCAAGGAAGACTGAAAAAGATCAAGACAGGTTCATAGGATTTGTTGACCAGGAAAAAGCGTTTGACAGTGTCACATAGTACAAGATGTTCGACATTCTGAGAGAAATAGGGGTGAGGTACAGGGAAAGACGGGTTATATACAACTTGTTGAAGAGCCTAGACGGAAGAATAAGAGACGAAGACCAAGAATGAAGTGCTCCAATTAAAAAGGGTGCAAGAAAGGACTGCAGTCTTTCGCCCCTGTTCAGTCTACACATCGTAGAAGGAATGATGGAAATAAAAGGAAGGATCACGAGTGCAATTCGAGGTGATGTGGTATCAGAGAGAGGATTCACTGTTGACATTGCTATCCTCAGTGAAGAAGAATTACAAGATCTGCTGAACGGAATGGACAGTCTACTGAGTACAGAATATGGATTGGTAGTAAATCAAAGAAAGGCGAAAGTAATGAGAAGGAGCAGACATGAGAACAGCGAGAAAGATAATATTAGGTTTAATGGTCACGAAGTAGATGACGATAAGGAATTTTGATTTCTAGGAAGTAAAATAATCCATTACGATCGGAGAAATGAGGATATCAAAAGCAGACTGGCGCTGGCAAAAAGGGCACTCCTGGCCAATATAAGTATAGTAGTACCAAAAAGTAGCCCTTAATTTCAGGAAAAATTTTCTGAGAATGTACGTTTGGAGCACAGGATTTCCTGTGGGAACACGGGATGAGAAGAGAATCGAAGTATTTGGGATGTGTTGCTACAGACAAATTTTTAAAATTAGGTGGACTGATGAGGTACGGAATAAGGAGGATCTGCACAGAAATGGAGAGGAATGGACTATATGGAAAAGACTGACAAGGAGAAGGGACAGGAGGATAGGACGTATGCTGAGACAAGAGGGGATGAGTTTCATGGTAATAGAAGGATCTGTAGAGGTCAGAAACTGTAGAGGAAGACAGAAACTGAAATACATGTAGCAAAAACTGAGGACGTAGTTTGCAAGTCCTCCTCCGAGATGAAGGGGTATTCGTGGCGTGTCGCATCAAACCAGTCAGAAGACAACAACCAAATATTTAAAAAATCATTGGTCTGGTGTTCCATTGCAATTATTGGTTAGTCTGTAGCAATTGGAAGGTATTTCTTAGCAAATGTCAGTAGTTCCTTAGCAATTGCCTAACGATGATGATGATGTTTGGATTGTTGGGCGCTTAACTACGCGGTTATCAGCACCCGTACCAAAATGGTTCAAATGGCTCTGAGCGCTATCAGTCCCCTAGAACTTAGAACTACTTAAACCTAACTAACCTAAGGACATCACACCCATCCATGCCCGAGGCAGGATTCGAACCTGCGACCGTAGCAGTCGCGCGGATCCGGACTGCGCGCCTAGAACCGCGAGACCACCGCGGCCGGCAGCACCCGTACCAATTCCCAACATTTGCTCAATCCAATCTCGTCACCTTCATGAGTGATGATGAAATGATCAGGACAATACAAACACTCAGTAATCTTGAGGCAAGTGAAAATCCCGGACCCCGCCAGGACACGAAGGCGGGAGCCCGTGTTCAGAAAGCGAGAACGCGACCGCGAGACCACGAGCTGCGGACAGCAAAAGTCTAGCTGTGTAGTGTACGCTGGTACGATTTTTCGTTTTCTGCAGTCTACAGTGTTGTATTTCTGAACGCTTAAAGTTATCTAAAGCAGTGTTGCAAAACTTTGGGGTCTTCTCAGATTCTGACAATATTTCTGGAGCTTCACTCAGACAATACTTCAATACAGAAACTTGCTTCATCTGCGAAAAGTTTGAGGTTACTTTTAGTATTGTCCTCTTGGTCACTAATAAACAACACGAACAGGGAGGGGTTCAACACACTTCCCTGGGACACACACAAAGCTTCACTACTGGCCATTAAAGTTGCTGAACCACGAAGATGACGTGCTACAGACGCGAAATTTAACTGACAGGAAGACGACGATGTGATATGCAAATGATTAGCTTTTCAGAGCATTCACACAAGGTTGGCGCCGGTGGCGACACCTACAACGTGCTGACATGAGAAAAGTTTCCAACCGATTTCTCATACACAAACAGCAGTTGACCGGCGTTGTCTGGTGAAACGTTGTTGTGATGCCTCGTGTAAGGACGAGAAATGCGTACCATCACGTTTCCAACTTTAAAAAAGGTAGGATTGTAGCCTATCGCGATTGCGGTTTATTGTATCGCGTCATTGCTGCCCGCGTTGGTCGAGAGCTAACGACTGTTAGCAGACTATGGAATCGGTGGGTTCAGGGCTGTAATACGGAACACCGTGCTGGATCCCAACGGCCTCGTATCACTAGCAGTCGAGATAACAGGTATCTTATCCACATGGTTGTAACGGATCGTGCAGCCACTTCTCGATCCCTGAGTCAACAGATGGGGACGTTTGCAAGACAACAACCATCTGCACGAACAGTTCGCCGACGCTGGCTGCACCATAAACTATCAGCTAGGAGACCATGGCTGCGGTTACCCTTGACGCTGCATCACAGACAGGAGCGCCTGCGATGGTGTACTCAACGACGAACCTGGGTGCACTAATGGCAAAACGTTATTTTTTCGGATGAATCTAGGTTGTGTTTACAGCATCAAGATGGTAGCATCCGTGTTTGGCGACATCGCTGTGAACGCACATTGGGACCGTATATTCGCCATCGCCATACTGGCGTATCACTGGCGTGATGGTATGGGGTGCCATTGGTCACACATCTCGGTCACCTCTTGTTCGCATTGACGGCACTTTGAACAGTGGACGTTACATTTCAGATGTGTTACGACCCGTGGCTCTACCCTTCATTCGATCCCTGTGAAATCCTACATTTCAGCAGGATAATGCACGACCTCATGTTGGATGTCCTGTACGGGCCTTTCTGGATACAAAAAAGTTCGACTGCTGCCCTGGCCAGCACATTCTCCAGATCTCTCACCGATTGAAAACGTCTGGTCAATGTTGGCTGAGCCACTGGCTCGTCACAATACGCCAGTCACTACTCTTGATGAAGTGTGGTATCGTGTGGAAGCTGCATGGGCAGCTGTACCTGTACACGCCATCCAAGCTCTGTTTGACTCAATGCCCAGGCGTATCAAGGCCTTTATTACGGCCAGAGGTGGTTGTTCCGGGTACTGATTTCTCAGGATCTATGCACCCGAATTGCGTGAAAATATAATCACACGTCAGTTCTAGTGTAATATATTTGTCCAATGAATACCCGTTTGTCATCTGTACTTCCTCTTAAAGTAGCAATTTTAATGGCCAGTAGTGTAATGCTGTAACTGTCTTCTACTCTGTGTCCAGAATAACTTGCAGCGTCTCCCCTACCAAAATTTCCCCATTCTAGTCACAAATAAGGCGATGTGAATTAATATGTTTTCGTTATAAATCAAAGTAAGTGTAAACGAGAGTATGGAGAAGGTAGTGGGCAGTTATACGTCCAACGATCGGTATAGAAGGTTCTGAGTCACATCGAGCGGGAAGGCGCAGTGGTTGACGTGGCCGGAAGTAGATGGGAGTGACAGTCGCGCGGGAAAGTGATAGGTTTCTAATACCTGCTAGAACAATTTCAGTGTGGTAATACCGTTCCGGTATCAGAAAGTGAGCGGTATGGTGAATGCTGAGGGGAACCTCCGCTGTAAAGCTTTGATGGTGAAATTGCGAGATATCGGCGTCGAGAGAAAATAGTCTCACTTGCTTTTAACCCTTGAGGATAGGAAAAATATTTTTAAATGTAATCTAAAGCACGTATATTAATAATTTTTACTTATGGACCGTCTGACAGCAACTCAATAAAACACAATTTTAGTGCCATACGCGTTTCGCCTTTATTTTCTGCAAGGCATCATCAGTGGCAGGTTGCGTGGATAATTTCATATATATTACGTTAGTCTGATACTCTATCATTTCTGTGCTCTCGGATTAACTACAGGTGCCAAACATCGCTGTAATAGCAATCCCTTGCAGTGCTAACGAGTGCTTTATTGGGGCACTCCGCACCTCTGAAATATATTTTATTTATCACGTTAGGTCAGTGTTCTTATTTGTTGCAACACCCTATTTCTTTACAATACTACTTGGTTGATTTGTTGCTTCCCAAAGCTGCTTACGGTGAGTAGCATCGAGAGCGGGAGAGCATGTCTATCTTGGAGAGCCAAACGTCTTCGAGAAATATAAAGGTCGTGGTCTGTGTGCTTACGACACGTAACAAACGTTAGGTGGACGTTGGTCCGCAGCGAGACCGATTCAATACATTCTGTGCGGCACCAAGACTCTCAAGTGACTAACCATTGGCACCAACCCATGTTATACTACGTTCTACTATTCGGTTTAGTCGTAAAGGTAGTCAGGTGGAATAAATCTCAGAGTAATAAAATGCTCCACCGACTCCGCTAACTTCCAAGTAGTTCCTTTTAATGGCCGTAATGCTAATACACTACTGGCCATTAAAATTGCTACACCAAGAAGAAATGCAAATGATAAACGGGTATTCATGGGACAAATATATTATACTAGAACTGACATGTGATTACATCTTCATGAAGTTTTGATGCATAGATCCTGAGAAATCAGTACCCAGAACAACAAGCTCTGGCCGTAATGACGGTCTTGATACGCCTGGGCATTGAGTCAACCTCAGCTTGGATGGCGTGTGCAGGTACAGCAGCCCATGCAGCTTCAACACGATACCACAGTTCATCAAGAATAGTGACTGGCGTATTATGACGAGCTAGTTGCTCAGCCAACAATGCTCAGACGTTTTCAATTGGTGGGAGATCTGGAGAACGTGCTGTCCAGGGCAGCAGTCGAGCATTTTCTGCATCCATAAAGGCCCGTACAGGACCTGCAACATGCGGTCGTGCATTATCCTGCTGAAATGTAGGGTTTCGCAGGGATCGAATGAAGGGTAGAGCCACGGGTCGTAACTCATCTGAAATGTAACGTCCACTGTTCAAAGTGCCGTCAATGTGAACAAGAGGTGAACGAGACGTGTAACCAATGGCAACCCATACCATCACGCCGGGTGAAACGCCAGTATGGCGATGACGAATACACGCTTTCAATGTGCGTTCACCGCGATGTCGCCAAACACGGATGCGACCATCATGATGCTGTAAACAGAACCTAGATTCATCCGAAAAAGTGACGTTTTGCCATTCGTGCACCCAGGTTAGTCGTTGAGTACACTATCGCAGGCGCTCCTGTCTGTGATGCAGCGTCAACGGTAACCGCAGCCATGGTCTCCCAGCTGATGGTCCATGCTGCTGCCAACGCCGTCGAACTGTTCGTGCAGATGGTTGTTGTCTTGCAAACGTCCCCAATTGTTGATTCAGGGATCGAGACGTGACTGCACGATCCATTACAACCATGCGGAAAAGATGCCTGTCATCTTGACTGCTAGTGATACGAGGCCGTTGGGATCCAGCACGGCGTTCCGTATCACAGCCCTGAACCCAGTGATTCCATATTCTGCTAACAGTCATTGGCTCTCGACCAACGCGGACAGCAATGACGCGATACAATAAACCGCAATCGCGATAGGCTACAATCCGACCTTTCTCAAAGTTGGAAACGTGATGGTACGCATTTCTCCTCCTTACACGAGGCATCACAACAACGTTTCACCAGGGAACGCCGGCCAACTGCTTTTTGTGTATGAGAAATCGGTTGGAAACTTTCCTCATGTCAGCACGTTGTAGGTGTCGCCACCGGTGTCAACCTTGTGTGAATGCTCTGAAAAGCTAATCACTTGCATATCACAGCATCTTTTTCCTGTCGGCTAAATTTCGCGCCTGTATCACGTCTTCTTCGCGGTGTAGCAATTTCAACGGTCATTAGTTTAATTCTTCCTTTTAACTGCACTCCGCATCTACACCGCTAACGAAATCTGTTAACTGAGTTCTGTCTGACAGATTAGTGCTCTCGTCCACCTTGATTCAAATGCTTCGAATGTGGCTGCATGATCGCACGAACTTTTTTTTAAGTATCGTGGAACAACTTATTCGTCTCACTAAATGTATTTAGGCGATCTATTTTTTCTGTATCGGGAGATCGCACATCTGCAACGTCCAAGATGTACTCTTTTAAGGATCCACCTTGAACAGATGGTTTCAACGATTTTGCATTATACTTATTATACGAGGACAGTTCAATAAGTAATGCAACACATTTTTTTCTGAAACAGGGGTTGTTTTATTCAGCATTGAAATACACCAGGTTATTCCCCAATCTTTTAGCTACACAACACTATTTTTCAACGTAGTCTCCATTCAATGCTACGGCCTTACGCCACCTTGAAATGAGTGCCTGTATGCCTGCACGGTACCATTCCACTGGTCGATGTCGGAGCCAACGTCGTACTGCATCAATAAATTCTTCATCATCCTCGTAGTGCCTCCCACGGATTGCGTCCTTCATTGGGCCAAACATATGGAAATCCTACGGTGCGAGATCGGGGCTGTAGGGTGCATGAGGAAGAACAGTCCACTGAAGTTTTGTTAGCTCCTCTCGGGTGCGAAGACTCGTGTGAGGTCTTGCGTTGTCATCCAGAAGGAGAAGTTCGTTCAGATTTTTGTGCCTACGAACACGCTGAAGTCGTTTCTTCAATTTCTGAAGTGTAGCAAAATACACTTCAGAGTTGATCGTTTGACCATGGGGAAGGACATCGAACAGAATAATCCCCTTCAGCGTCCCAGAAGACTGTAACCATGACTTTACCGGCTGAGGGTATGGCTTTAAACTTTTTCTTGGTAGGGGAGTGGGTGTGGCGCCACTACATTGATTGCCGTTTTGTTCCAGGTTCGAAGTGATGAACCCATGTTTCCTCACCTGTAACAATATTTGACAAGGAATTGTCACCCTCAGCCACATGACGAGGAAGCAATTCCGCACAGATGGTTCTCCTTTGCTCTTTATGGTGTTCGGTTAGACAACGAGGGACCCAGCGGGAACAAACCTTTGAATATCCCAACTGGTGAACAATTATGACAGCACTACCAACAGAGATGTCAAGTTGAGCACTGAGTTGTTTGATGGTGATCCGTCGATCATCTCGAACGAGTGTGTTCGCACGCTCCGCCATTGCAGGAGTCACAGCTGTGCACGGCCGGCCCGCACGCGGATCAGATAGTCTTGCTTGACCTTGCGGCGATGATGACACACGCTTTGCCCAACGACTCACCGTGCTTTTGTCCACTGCCAGATCACCGTAGACATTCTGCAAGCGCCTATGAATATCTGAGATGCCCTGGTTTTCCGCCAAAAGAAACTCGATCACAGCCCGTTGTTTGCAACGCACATCCGTTACAGACGCAATTTTAACAGCTCCGTACAGCGCTGCCACCTGTCGGAAGTCAATGAAACTATACGAGACGAAGCGGGAATGTTTGAAAATATTCCACAAGAAATTTCCGGTTTTTTCAACCAACATTGGCCGAGAAAAAAAATGTGTTGCATTACTTATTGAACTGCCCCTTACAACTAGCATTAAACGAATTGTAGCGCTGCGTCCTCGGTGTGGCTCACATTTGTTGTTAACTCAATAAAATGCTCTCCGTTTACAAGCCATGCCTCAACGTCAACGTACCCTATGTACTGCCACGAATATTGTGAGGTGACGGATGGTACAGCCGTGGAATTCCCACTGTGTCCGGACCCCGCGGACGTTTTTATGGGGCACTTCAATGAGCAAGCAATGAAATCTGCGAGAGTGCTACCATCTTGCTTTCTTCGGCGCGTTGACGACACCCCCTTGGCATGGTCTCATGGTGAAAATGCACTGGAACAGTTCGTCGACAACATGAACAGTGTCCATCCTAACATTAAATTTGCTGTCGAGTTGGAGAGTGATGGTAATCTTCCGTTCTTGGATGTTTTAACTGAACGGAAGGCAGAAGACCGACTTGGTCACCAAGGATACTGGAAATCTATGCGCATTGGCTGGTTCTTAAACTCCAGCAGTTTTCACCACCCTGCTCACGTGAAAGCGGTACTGGACACATTCGTACACACGGCAAAACTTAATTTTGACGAGGACAATCTGGAGTCTGAATTTCAGCTATTAAAGGGCATGTTTAAAGGAAGTGGCTTCAACAAGGGAGAAATTACTGTAGCTTTTAAGCGGTACTGACGAAAGACGCATGGTGAATCGGCTGAAGAGGCCAAGCCAGCTGAATTGCTTTCATACTGTCGAACAACTAATAATAAGGTAAGTGACTTGCTGACGAGACATGGAATGAGACCAGCATTCTGGCCTGCCTCTAAGATAAGAGGCATGTTACGTCCCTTTCGAGACAACATACATCTTAGAGGTCCTGGAACGTATTTTGTCCGCTGTAGTATTTAGATAGGTCACTGTGGTGATATTTCCATATGTCAACCAAATTGGCATTGTCACCGAACATTGTACAGATGATTCAAGAATTATCAGACAAAGAGAACTTGAGATGTCGGCTGTGGATGAACATTGCCGAGTAAAGGGGTATAAAATACAGTTTGATAAAACGATAGTTTTGGCTCTAACTTCATCTTACTGGGATACTGTTATCGAAGAAGCAGTCGAAATTAGAGTGAACAGCGACATTTTTAACAGAGACGGCAGATACACACGTAGTAGGGAACGGGGACGGGGTTTGGACATTGAGCAAAAGTAACGACGTGGCGTTGACGCTTGTAGTTATGCGGGAACAGCAGTTTCTAACATGGCGCTGGCTGCTCGCACCGTGTGACGTCACTCGGTCCCGTGGTGCGGGACGGAGCTGTTAGCAGCCGCCCGACTTGCCCTCCGCGCATGCACCATTCCGGTCGTTTCTGGAAGAGTCCAGAAGCTGCCATAACCGCTATAACAAGCAGAACAACGTGGCAGTCTTGCCAGTCAGTGAGTGCCTTATATGAAATGACGCGTCTTGTAAACCGAGAAGATTTTATTGAAGCATGCCATCGCGAAAGATTGCTTGTCGAAATTGGATATTTTAATTTTGTCTTCTGCACTTGCCGTGTACGCTATTGTGGAGCAATGTCTTTTGTAGAAAGTACCTTTTAAAGTAGTATTTCTTCAAAACAGACAGTCATCCACTAGACAACAAGCAAACACTTCTATCTTTGTCATGGCACAGAATTGATTTTCTGTACATTTCTCCTGGAACTGACAACATACGGCTTCAATTTTTCTCATCTCAGTGCTTCACATTTTTGAATGAACCCAGCAAAGATACACAGAAACACATGCACGAAATTAACAAATGTCTCGCACAGAGATCTAGGCGCTTCAGTCTGGAACCGCGCGACCGCTATGGTCGCAGGTTAGAATCCTGCCTCAGGCATGGATGTGTATGATGTCCTTAGGTTAGTTAGGTTTGAGTAGTTCTAAGTTCTAGGGGACTGATGACCTCAGAAGTTAAGTCCCATAGTGCTCAGAGTTATTTGAGCCATTCTGGCACAGAACTTTATCTGTGAACTGACAACAACAACTTATTTGCTCACAAACTTGAGGCTCTTGCTACCATTGTTCAAATCGGCACATTTCCTTAGTCGTTGGTAATTTTTGTGTCATTGCTGCCAACTACCACCATTTTTTTATCTATCGATGTGTGGCACAGGCTTAGGCGGTACATATTGTATGTGTGTTGTAAGGACTGATCCATTATCGAAAATACTTCTCCCCACTCTCCTTCAAGGCAGTGACCACTTTCCCTCCCCCTCCCCCCCCCCCTATGGTCCATAGGCACATAAGAACATGGCCCACAAGTATTGCTTCTCTTTATTGCTAAAATCCCGGGGTGGTGGAATGGCAGTGCAGAGACGCCGAGCAAGCAAAACTTTAACTGGTCTGTGTCATGGCCCGCCGCGGTGGTCTCGCGGTTCTAGGCGCGCAGTCCGGAACCGCGCGTCTGCTACGGTCGCAGGTTCGAATCCTGCCTCGGGCATGGATGTGTGTGATGTCCTTGGGTTAGTTAGGTTCAAGTAGTTCTAAGTTCTAGGGGACTGATGACCACTGCTGTTAAGTCCCATAGTGCTCAGAGCCATTTGAACCTGTATCATGAGCTGCAAACCCAAGGCGAGTCGAGCGTCGATGGAAGGATCCACACATGCTTATCGGGACTCGTCGTACTTCCTACCACGAATTTTTCCTGCAGGCCGGAATGAAAACTCTCGCGGGCGAGATGCGGCATGAGGGCCAACAATTGCCCACCCGTGACGTATAGAATCAAACAGTGGTCGGAAACGGGGAAATACATTATCTAACTTGACTGCCTTGATCTACGGCTCTTATTATGTTACGGGAGAAAAGTGCGGGTTAGATTTCACGTGATCAGTGTTCTTGGAATCCATACTAGCTGGCACGACATTAGTTTCACCTCTACAGTAGCTATCAGTTTCTTTTTCATTAAAGTACTGACAATTTAGCAGTTTCAAGATTTTTTTGATAGGACTCTTTTGTTTCATGAAGTGTTTATTAAAAATCTGTCACACTTACAGTATATGTGTTTTGGTCACAAGCTTCGAACAGATGTTGATGACTACAATCTGAAACTGGCAATACATCCATCACACAGTGATGACAAGTATATGTCAAGTACATATGTTCACTATACATGTCAGAATCAAATTGGGCATGTACACAGGGAGTAAAAAAAAAAAAAAAAGGAGAAGAAGACAAACTGTAGGGACTAGTTCCTTACACAGATGTCAATAAAACATGGAAAAATTAGGAAATTTGTGGTAAGGGCTTTGGGACCAAACTACTGAGGTCATCTTTCCCTAGGCTTACGCACTACCTAATCTAACTTAAACTAACTTACGCTAAGGACAACACACACACCCATTCCCGAGGGAGGACTTGAACCTCCAACAGCGGGAGCCGGGCGAACCGTGACAAAACGTCCTAGACCGCACGGCTACCCCGCACGGCAATAAAACATGTCTAGTACACATGGGGAAAGTACATATCATTAAACATCCCTTCCACTGCTGAGTCATCGCTTTCCATATTTTGGAAGGAGGACGTACAGACCAAAACAACAAGAAAAAATGGCTCTGAGCACTATGGGACTCAACTGCTGAGGTCATTAGTCCCCTAGAACTTAGAACTAGTTAAACCTAACTAACCTAAGGACATCACAAACATCCATGCCCGAGGCAGGATTCGAACCTGCGACCGTAGCGGTCTTGCGGTTCCAGACTGCAGTGCCTTTAACCGCACGGCCACTTCGGCCGGCTAAAACAACAAGAAAATTCAGTAAACAGAGGGTCTGAAATGCGTATTTTAAGATCTAAGAGCACTTGTTCATCTTCACTAGCAAACCACATACATAGCTTTTAAGGTCTGTATTTTAGAAACCATGTTTACTGGACATCTTTCCTTGTTTTACCACTTACTGCCTCATACATTGAAGGCTTTCACTACCACATGCCGTACTTGGTGGTGAATCTTATGTATGGCGGTGGTCGAAGAAACTTTATGATTCGTGACGTTTCGTCCAGAGTTGTGCTGGAGAAACTCGGAGCTGCTCCAACAAACGCGAAGTCTTGCCGACTCAACGTTGCCAGGAACACATCCCAACAAGTCCAGCACAACTCTGGACGGAATGTCATGAACTGTAAAGTTGAATCGACCACGGCCATATAGACGGGAACACTAATCAGCAACTGTAGTACCTCCTTCCAAAATATGAACAGCAAAAGAGTTTTCAATAGAAGAGATGTGTTTCACAATATGAAAGGTGAACAAGGGCTTATATCGCTTACAGCCATTCTTTATCAGACATTTTTTTCTTGTTTTGAAATAAGAAGTCTGTCCCTAAGGTTTATCTGTTTTCTTTTTATTGTTTATTGTGACATTTAGCTCCCGGCCGGAGTGGCCAAGCGGTTCTAGGCGCTACAGTCTGGAACCGCGAGACCGCTACGGTCGCAGGTTCGAATTCCGCCTCGGGCATGAATGTGTGTCATGTCCTTAGGTTAGTTAGGTTTAGGTAGTTTCTAAGTTCTGTGGGGCTGATGACCTCAGAAGTTAAGTCCCATAGTGCTCAGAGCCATTTGAACCATTTGACATTTGGCTAACATCACTGTGTGATGACTTGTGTCGTTATGTTTATATGGTTACTTTTAACATAAAACACCTCCAGTGAAGCCTCACTAGGTCAAGCTCGAGAATAAATAAGTCAGTCCGAACCTAGTCGCCAAAATACGTGTACTGCTGCTGTGCTAGATTTGTAATGAACACTTCAAGAAGTTCTGAACTTCTTATCCTTTGTGACGTAAGTACAGCAGGACACGGAACTCTGGATAACGCTCCGAATCCGACTAGCAGGGCCGCCTGCCCCGAGGTGCTGACCACGCGAGACCAAAGCCAGCCAGCACCGGGGGCGGCGGCGGCGGCGGCGGCCAGGGAGTTGGGCCGCCTCCAGGGAAATCACGTCGCCTGCTGTGGCCCCCCCGTCCCGGCAGCAGCCGACAGATTCCGGCGGCGGCTGTATCGGAAGCAGCGGCGGCGCGGCTCCCGCCAAGCACCGCACTGGACCGCCGGCCCGGCCGCCCAACAGCTATGGAGCCGGTGGTGGAGTGGACCGGCCCACCCCTCTCACATCGCAGCCGTGCGCTGTCGGCTCATCTTGACGCTCGCTTATCTTGTGCTGCGCAACACATTCCGTCTAACCTAGAGAGCCAGCCATGGAAGTAGATACCTTAGGGGTTGCGAAGCAACTCAAATCGCTTGATACGGGCAAGTCTTCAGGTCCAGATCGTATACCGATTAGGTTCCTTTCAGACTACGCTGATACAATAGCTCCCTGCTTAGCAATCATATACAACCGCTCGCTCACCGATAGATCTGTACCTACAGATTGGAAAACTGCGCAGGTCGCACCAGTGTTTAAGAAGGGTAGTAGGAGTAATCCATCGAACTACAGACCTATATCATTGACGTCAGTTTGCAGTAGGGTTTTGCTGCATATACTGAATTCAAACATTATGAATCACCTCGAAGGGAACGATCTATTGATACGCAATCAGCATGGTTTCAGAAAACATCGTTCTTGTGCAACGCAGCTAGCTCTTTATTCGCACGAAGTAATGGCCGCTATCGACAGGGGATCTCAAGTTGATTCCGTGTTTCTAGATTTCCGGAAAGCTTTTGACACCGTTCCTCACAAGAGACTTCTAATCAAGCTGCGGGCCTATGGGGTATCGTCTCAGTTGTGCGACTGGATTCGTGATTTCCTGTCAGGAAGATCGCAGTTCGTAGTAATAGACGGCAAATCATCGACTAAAACTAAAGTGATATCAGGTGTTCCCCAGGGAAGCGCCCTGGGACCTCTGCTGTTCCTGATCTATATAAATGACCTGGGTGAGAATTTGAGCAGTTCTCTTAGGTTGTTCGCAGATGATGCTGTAATTTACCGTCTAGTAAGGTCATCCGAAGACCAGTATCCGTTGCGAAGCGATTTAGAAAAGATTGCTGTATGGTGTGGCAGGTGGCAGTTGACGCTAAATAACGAAAAGTGTGACGTGATCCACATGAGTTCCAAAAGAAATCCGGTGGAATTCGATTACTCGCTAAATAGTAC